>NW_026912778.1:15960000-17160000 GCF_034315485.1 Pezoporus occidentalis
TCGATATATGTGAGGGGCCTTTTACAGCAGACATTAGGATATTTGCAGAAACTTTGGTTGCTCCTGCCACTCTGCAAATGTGCGTGTCTTTTCCCTTCGGACTCATTTCTGACTGCTTATAGCAGTTGGATGTTCTCTTCTAATTCTCATGCTCCAGCTTAAGATGTCTAAACACCCTATTGAGTTTTTCATTCTTACAGTCTTGATGTAACTTAGAAAGGAATCTAACCTTAAAATGAAATTGAGTGCTGAAGTGAAGATTTACAAGAGGTAAAAATCTGAGTATCTAAAACACCAAATTGTTTTGGGGTTTTGCTTTACGATATTATTAGACTAATTTAGTGCCATAGGTCTACATGATGCTTTTGCTGTTGTGAAGCAAAATGGAATCAAGTAGAATGATGTAGATGTAGAATTTGGGAGGATAGTCCTCTTCATAGAGGACTGAGGATACTAGCTAGATACTAGCTAGATGAGTGGGAAAGGGTCTACCCTATTCTTCATGGTCTTTTTTCCCCTAGGTAGATACTAGCTAGATGAGTGGGAAAGGGACTGAAAAGAAACCAGAAGGGTTTGGCTTATTCACCTTCACTTTGGTCTCCAGTGTTTGGAAACACAGTTGTAATCCTGCTTTGGGAAAGTAAAGTTACTCTAAATTCCAGGTTTTGGACGTATTTCTCTAAGGACAAATTTCTTCTCTTACCTTTAAAGGCTCATTTTAGGAAACAAGCATGATACTTAGGTCCAAACTGAGACAACTGCACGCTAAGAAAGAGCCTTGGTATGAATACCTTCCACTGGAGAGCTGAGGCTCAGGGATGCCCACACCCCTGCCCACAACCTTAGTAACCTGCCAATGCCTTCAATATGGGACTGATGCAGATCACAGTCCCTCTTTTACTGGCAACCTTGCCCCAGACTTCAGTTTGTCACCACCACTGTTAATAGTGTCATGGTTGGAGGTTTCAGTGCCAGAATCCTCATGAGGGAGCCGATTCTGACTCAGCCAGTTTGTAGCTCATGTTGCATCAGAAAAAGACCTTCGGCTCAGTTTTTCCCTTCTGAAAGATTTGGCTGGTACTGGAGAAATTGCCTACCTGGTGAGTAAAGCATCACTGATGTCTTGGAAGTGGTGGAGCTAAGAGTGGTGCACAGCTCTGGTCTTTCTTGGTTTAGATTTCTATTTTTCATAGTTTGATCAAACTGTAAGTCATCCTACTTCAGGTTTCACAAGAGAGAGTTTTGATTTATTAATACTCTTAGACTTTTTGTCTTTTTTTATATTCTTGCATATTAATATTGTGCCACTCTGGTCAGCAGTACATGGCTAGTAGAAATTTGTACATTAACAGAACTTTACACTGAAAACCATGTCTGGGCTTTAGGTGGAGCATTAGGGCTATGTAGCTGCTCTCTGACCAGGAGTGGTGAAAGTTCTGCTGCTCCTCTACCTCCTGCCTTCTGTCCGTGCCTACATAGATATGGAAAGAGCATAGCCTGCACACTGCCATGAGCACCTGTTGTACATGCTGAATCATAGAATCATAGAATAGTTAGGGTTGGAAAGGACCTTAAGATTATCAAGTTCCAACCCCCTGCCATGGGCAGGGACACCTCACACTAAACCAATGCTGGATAACTGTGAGGCTCATGGAAAACACATTTATAAATATCTGTGTAATATGTCCCAAACCATGTACTCTTAAAGCACAGACACAGATACATTGCAGTTATCACATTTGGAAATCTTGAAAATGGGGCAAAAGTTTTTGGTAATTGTATAATAATTTTAAAATTTCTAAACACTTAAATATTAAATATTTCTACTTGTTAGATGAAGCTATCAAAAAAACCCCAACAAAACAAAACCCCAAACCTCAAAACCCCTCAAAACCAAAACCCTGCTGTATAGACTTCGGCAAAAGATGCCTCTGGATTAATTTCTGAGCTGTTGTGTATGCAGACTTACTCAGAGGATCCTATTCTGTGATGGAACTGTTTTCTTCATACCACCTCTCAAATCAAATTATATTTCAAAAAGTATTATATCGATTAAATTACTTGTGCAATATCCTTTAATGCATTCTCAAATGCTACATTAAACAACCACTCTAGGTATATATGTGGAAAGGTACAGTGGTGATTTTAACACTGAATGTTTTAATAAGAAACAGAAAATCATCATTGACTACTGCTCTTGTTTGTTTTGATTCTTTATTCACCCATCCTCTGTTAGAAAGCATCAGGACAGTTTTGTTGCACCTGGTATCAGGATAATCAGGATACCTGCAGTGTTTTGGATAATGCACATAAACATTTTTTTCTCTGTGTCTACCCTATTCTTCATAGTCTTTTCTCCCCTACTAGGTTTCAGTGGGGAGATATGAACATTCCACTTTGGAGGTGACTCAAAAAATAATTTTCTTCTCTATTTCTCTACTATTTTTCTGACTTGGGTGGACTGGAAATAAGGCTGGAATAAAGGATTGTCTAGAACTGGAACAGGCTGCCCAGGGAAGTGGTGGAATCACCATCCCTGGAGACACTTGAGAGACCTGTAAATGTGGCATTCAGGAATATGGCTTAGTGGTGGATTTATAAGTGCTAACTTAACAGTTGGATTGGATGATCTTAAATGTCTTTTCCAACTGAAATCATTCTAAGATTATATGATTCTTTTTGCTGGCATTATTATTGCTGAACAGAAAAAAAAACAGTTTCCTAGAAGCTGAATGGATGTCTTGAGCAGTGCAATTGCAGATCCACCTTAGCTGTGATACTGCAAGCCCAAAGGCAACAGTTGGGCAGTTGTCCAGACAGCAAGGACACACTGTGGACTGGGATCAACTTCGTATTCTAGCATCCAGCACCCCGGCCAACTGTCCCTACCTCAGCTACTCCTGCCCATGGATTTGGGTTGTATAGACATAAACCAGAACAAACTAAACTCCTGGCTACCACGGCCACAAACAAATTTAAATCCAAATTATATAGTATTTACCTGTAAATGTCCACATAGATGAGTTACAGATGATTGTGAAAGTTGCACAACCCCTAATTCAGGATCACAGCAGCCTAGAAAGGAAGATCAAAGGTCTACAACATGAACTAGTCACCAGGTGAGTGTCTTAGAATTTTCTTCTAAATATTAGTTACTTCTTTTTTATACCTTGTCTTTACTCTGCAAACTTTTTGCATGTCCAAATACAGTTTTCCTTACTGGGCCACTAACATTTTCCCACTAACATTATAGCTGATCTGACTCCTAGATATGGCTAGTTATTCATATTTTGATAGCTATGACAATAGAATTAGATCCCTGTTAAAAATCTAGTTAAGTTTTACTGAAAACTGTCAGAAGCAGCAGAGATACCAGTGTTTTGTGCAGAAGTGCTATTCAGTGAGGTACAGCTTGAGTCACTCAGTGTTAAAATAGAAGCATAGAAATACATGCTGAGGAAGACATCAGTTGATTAAAATGTTTTTGTAGCACTACTTTTCTCATAAATTCCTTCTGAGATGCCATTAAAAATCTTGTATCACCCTTAGAATGCATGGGTGCTCAAACAGATGATGACTCAAGATCTCGTCAGTTTTGGTAAAGAACACTGAAACCCAGATATAAGTGTTTTCTCTAATGGTATGATGTAATTGCTCAGTTAAAAAAGAGTAGTACTTTTCTGTTTTCTTGGATGAAAGAAGACAAAAGAGTTTATTTGAGATTTTATTTAACTGAAGCTCAAATTTGTCTAGTTTATATTGAGTATATACTGGTATATTGTTTTCAAAATATAAACATGACCATCACTGGCATAAATGATGCCACACCGTGCCAACATCCCATCCAAAGCTTTCCTTTCCACAGAAAATACGTACTTGTTCTTTGTAGAATAGTAACCAGATACTGGTTTATGGATGAAATTCAGAAGCATATTTTGAAACATAACACACAAGTGAGAAGTATCTAATTCTCCTGTGAAGAAGGTACATGTGTTGAGTTTTACACATGTCTGAGCTGAAAATTAGGGCGTTAAGTAAGTTTACTTATATCATAGAATCAGAGAATCATAGAATCGTTAGGGTTGGAAAGGACCTTAAGATCACCTAGTTCCAACCCAACTGCCGTGGGCCGGGACACCTCACACTAAATCATATCACCCAAGGCCTCATCCAACCTGGCCTTGAACACTGCCAGGGACGGAGCATTCACAAGGTCCCTGGAAAACCCATTCCAGTGCCTCACCAACCTAACAGAAAAGAATTTCCTTCTTATATCCAACCTATATTCCCCTGTTTAAGTTTTAACCCGTTACTCCTTGTCCTGTCACTACAGTCCCTAGTGAAGAGTCCCTCCCCAGCATCCCTATAGGCCCCCTTCAGATACTGGAAGGCTGCTATGAGGTCTCCACGCAGCCTTCTCTTCTCCAGGCTGAACAGTTCCAACTTTCTCAGCCTGTCTTCACACGGGAGGTGCTCCAGTCCCCTGATCATCCTTGTGGCCCTTCTCTGGACTTGTTCCAACAGTTCCATGTCCTTTTTATGTTGAGGACACCAGAACTGCACACAATACTCCAAGTGAGGTCTCACAAGAGCAGAGTAGAGGGGCAGGATCACCTCCTTCAACCTGCTGGTCACGCTCCTTTTGATGCGGCCCAGGATACGGTTGGCTTTCTGGGCTGCAAGTGCACACTGCCAGCTCATGTTCTTTTTCTCATCGACCAGCACCCCCAAGTCCTTCTCAGCAGGGCTGCTCTGAATCTCTTCTCTGCCTAACCTGTAGCTGTGCCTGGGATTGCTCTGACCCAGGTGTAGGATCTTGCACTTGGCATGGTTAAACCTCATGTGTCAAGGTCCCTCTGGATGGCATTCCTTCCCTCCAGGGTATCAACCGAACCACACAGCTTGGTGTCATCGGCAAACTTGCTGAGGGCGCACTCAATCCCACTGTCCATGTCAGCGACAAAGATGTTAAACAAGAGTGGTCCCAACACCAATCCCTGAGGGACACCACTAGTTACTGGTCTCCAGCCGGACATTGAGCCATTGACCACAACTCTTTGTGTGCAGCCATCCAGCCAGTTCTTTATCCACCGAGTGGTCCACCCATCAAATTGATGTCGCTCCAATTTAGAGACAAGGACGTCATGTGGGACAGTGTCGAACACTTTGCACAAGTCCAGGTAGATGACATCAGCTGCTCTACCCCTGTCCATCAGTTCTGTAGCCCCATCATAGAAGGCCACCAAATTGGTCAGGCAGGATTTCCCCTTAGTGAAGCCGTGCTGGCTGTCCCCAAGCACCTTGTTGATTTTCATGTGCCTTAGCAAAAAAAAAAAAAAAGAAGAAAAGAATATAATAAGAGTTTAGGTTCCTGTTTAGCAAAGCTCATAATAATGCATTGATGAATTGGACCCACATTTAATTAGCAGCGTAAAATCCTGGAATGGTGGATTCAGCACTTTGTTATTCAAACATAACCCATTCAATGTTGCACAATTTTCTTTGTGGAGTCAAAACCCTAAAGACAGTAGTAAGGTAAAAAAAAAAAGTAGTAAAATTGGAAGTTAAAAAAAACCAAGTGACTTTCTAGGCATACAGATTACTGTTAATCTCCCAACAGCTGGAAGCTTTTGAAAGCTTAGCTCAGGATTCTGACAGCTGTGTTTAAAACAATAACTCTTGGTGTTGTGTTTTATAAAAATACAGGGGAAAAAAAGCACAGTGGAGAGTTGCATTGGCCAAGAAGTCAAGAAGTACCTTGATAATCACATTTGAAGCAGATTAGGTTGTGATTTCAGTAAAACTGCCCTTTCTGTGTTCCCATTTGCTCATAAATTTTTTGAATAAATGCAGGTTTTTTTCAAGAGTTACCCCAGGCAACTTTAACAGATTCTCTGTCAAGAGCCTCTTCATGCTTTTTAATAATTATTTTCATCTCTACTTCTATAATCTCTAGTAATAAATTTCATTTGTCTTGGCACAAGAACTCTTCTCTTCCCCCATGAAAATTGAACATTATTATTAATGTAGATAGTCAATTACTTCAGATTAATGTGGATTTATATTTAAAATCAATACATCAACATGATGCAAAGCACTCTTAAAACACTACAAACTTCTGCTGGATATCTAATCCATTTTTTAAAAATTCATAAAGACTCGGGAATCTATACGACTGCATAATATGTATGGATTTTGTATTTAGGGGATGAGCACATAGTTGACAGTTGTGAGGCTTAAAATATGTTTTATTTCATATAGATCTTTGTAAGTTCTTGTTCTGTCAGTTACTCAAAAAGGTTAATGTCAAATACATTTAGAGAAGAAATAAAATATAAAAATTTTGAGAGTGGATTTAATTCGTCATGGGAAGACAGTAAGGGACTGGTGGACACATCTTCAAATACTTTCAAAGGTTGCTGGCATTGTCAAAGAGTAAATCTAGTCAATTATAAAATACGTTTATATTCAGTATAAGAATAATTACCTGAAATGTAATGACCTAGCCTTTGCAGATTATGTGATCTGATCTTAAACTAGTTTCTGTCTTCCTCTTCATGGAGTAGGGTTTGTTGTAATGAAGGCGAATGGCCATTCTGCATTGTCCAGTTTAGTTAGAGTCCTGGACACAGAAGAAACTGCTCAGAGCTGAAACTACTCACAAAACTAGTAGGTCATTCATCTTTCTCAAGGCAGGATCAACGCAATCTAGTTCATTTGCCTGGTCTACTCTTAATCAGAGCCACAACTCCTATAGTGGTCATCAAGTCTTGTGTCTTGCATACAAACCACAGCACTTAAAAAACTAATACCTCCCTGTTTGCATTCCTCACCTGACATCCTTAGGGCTCTCTGGGTGCATAAAATTAACTTGATTTGATGCAGGGCATTTGAATAACAGAGCAGGTGTCCAGGCAAACTTCTGCTTTTTTGGCTTGGAAAACCCTTAACATTTTCTGAGAAAAACTTGGATTCGTTATGTTTTTTTTCTTGGTCTTTATTCAATTCTTACATTTTCAACCCATAGCTGAAAAAAGACCCTGAACCATATTACATATTAGTGAAAGTTCAATAAAATAAAACTACAAGGTGCTTCTTTTTTTTTTTCTTGCCTAAATTTTAAGTCAGAACTAGAGAATATTGCACAAAGCTGGAAAAAGTGTGGGTCAACCTCTTTTTGTCTCTGCCAGGCTTCAATTCATAATGTAGATTACATTTGCATCATCTGTTTGCTATTGCCTTCTCACGGTAGTGAGAGATCTTGACTGTTGGAGCAATGTTTTTCAGCCAGCTAATATAACTTAAATGTATGGTTAGCATTTTCCTATAATTACATTTCATAGCCTCCCTTTCTCTCCTGTAGACAGACATATACTGATTAATTGTTTTCCTTCCCATTAGTAAAGAACCGTGAAGACAAAGATCTTTGTCCCATGGAATTATAGACCAGGACCCTGTACCTGGTGTGGCATGGCTGATTTCTACCCATGAGTAGACACTGCTGATAGTACTGAATGAAATCAGTCAACAGTACACTCACGGCCTGGCAAAACTTATACCCACAATGCATTAGGCATATAAGCAAAAGTTTTCTGCTACTTTGTCTCTTGGGACTCAAAACTGTTTAGATTTGTCACCTTTAAAATGTTTTCACCAAAGCATAACTGAATAGAAAGAGCAAACAGCATCTTTCATTCCAGTACTTCATGGTATTTGCAGTCTTTAGTGAACAGAAGCAGTCGTAATGAAAAAAGTGTCACTTACATTGGTCATAGACTATAAAATACCCAGAAAATTGTCATTTTTATGGGAAGGTTCTGTTCTGTTCATTCTGGCAGCACAGGTTGACTGTTCAGTCAATCCAAGCTGAAGACTGCAATTTTTTCTCTTTTTTTGGTAAGTTTTTCCCATAGCCTAGAAACACTACTGAGTAAAAGTTCCAAATATATCCCTCCCCATCCCCTCACCACACACATAATGATTTGAACATATTGCAACAGGACAGTGAAGCTTTATTGTGTCTACCAAACAGAATTAAGCCTTTCTGTTGAACTAATTAATTAATTTATTCTGGAACTAATTAAAATTGGTTTCCAAAGAACTTCTGCCTGGTAGCTGGTTGATTTTGTAGCACAGTTGCACTCTGTCTTTGTGGCAGCTTAGACATCAGACCAAGGTGGTGAGAGCTGCTGTGAATGTCCTAACCACAAGAAATGTTTTTGTCATAATTAACCTCTTATTGGACACCAGAGAATCCACATCACCTCAATTTCACTTTCTTCTGGAGTGGGTGCTCTGATGGAGTACACACTCCAGCTGAAGCAATTACTGGTCTGGGGGTGCTCTCTCTTGTGTAGATTTGCAATGTCTGTCAATAACATTAACCAAGAGATGGAAAATTTTGGCGCATGGTGATAGTGATTGCATACACTTGCATGTGAGCATTTTGTATAATAGTGGATGCCAGGTTTTCTAGGCTAGAATGTTGCAGGTGATTATGATGCTTTAAATTATAAGTTCACGTCTTAAATAATATACACATAGCAACATGTTTGTCATTGTTTCCTTGGTGTACGCTATTTTTTCATTGCTTTCCTTTGCTCCTTTCCAGCTGTTTACCCTTGAAGCAAATTAATAATCTGGTTGGAATACCGGTTCTCTGTTAAAACAAAACACATACATAAATGTTGAAGCCATTTTGAAGAATTTTTCTTTCATTCAAGCAATAACTTTTTATACACCTTTTTTTTATTTTTTTCATGGAAGGAATTTCTTTTTAACCCTGTATCAGCCTTCGCCAGCCTTCGCTATGTCAGTCTGTTTCTAGTTCCCTTGAGAGGCTTTGGTGAGAGCTTGTAGAAATCTCTTCCAAGTCTGTTCATGATCCATCAGCTGGAAAAAGCATCAATACGGTTGTCAGCTCTTTTGGACAGCTTAATACATGTACAACCATGACTAACTTCTGCAAAGTATATGTTTTCTTCCCCACTAGGTTGTTTCGCATGTGTTATTTTTTATCCAGTTGAATAGCGCAATTCCTACCAGTTTCTGGGGTATGAAATGTCTGATGCAAAGTGGTATCAGGAGGTTGTCTGCTCAAAGAGACTTACTCTTCATTTTACCCATTCAGTCCTTAACTTTGATGTAGTTTGCCTATGTGTATTGACACTATGTATATATAAAGCCTTCTTCACTTATAGAAGACTTGACCAGATGCAAAGATTCACCTGGACAGATCACAAAACATGCTTTCTACCTTTTACTATCTTCTTGAAGCAGCAGTAAGAAAATAAATCAGACTAGAAAGCTCAACACCTTTCAGACATGGACTCCATAGTGGAACAAGGAGGTAACAAATTAGCTACTGTGCAAAGCTGAAAAATAGAAGGTTATAGATGTGGGCTGAGTTTTTATTTGTGTAGTAGAAAGCATTCAAGTAAAACTATATTCTGTTAAGTATTTCACAACCTGTACATTATTGTATTTTATAAAGAAACTGTTTTGTAAATTAAGATGTACTTCAGTACTTTTTTTCTGAAGAAATATAAAATCATATCTCAGATGTTTCCCCATGGCTACTGTAGAAATGTTAATAATTAAAATATGTTAAGTGTCCATGGGGAAAGGTGGGATACAATCCACGTAACTATAGACCAATATTTGTATATTCCCCTTGTTTCAGAACAAAGATTTTGAACAGCTTAAGTATTTACTGAATAGCTCCTCTGAGCAAAGAAGCAGCAAGACTGCAGGCAGGTAAGTAAAATAGATTTCTGCTGATAAATAATTAATCTAGTAATACTGGTGCCCTGTATATATAACCATTGCATTTATGCAAATATCATTTAGAAGGAGAAAGAGCACTTGCTTGAAATGTGCAACATTATTGATGGTTATGACATTTTAGACTATCTCACTTGAAGATGTCATCCTTGCGTTGAGTATGAGAGTGCTAATCTAGATGATATCAGTTTCCTGATCTTGAGGGACCTGCACTTAGCAGTCTTTGCTGTGGTGTGAAAGAAGAGCAGTATTGAGCACTGGCAACATATATACTCTGGGGAAACTTGGCCCTTCAGTATATATTATTAGGAATAATACTACAGTTCTAAAATATGCTGGTACATTGAGAGAAGTGTCTATTTTTCATATTCAAGCAGCAATTTGGGTTGAGTCTTTGCTGTTACTTTACTTGGGAAAACATTCTGCAGAGGGAAAGAGCAAGAGCAAGGGTGAAATGAGGTAATTGAGGATGCATAAAAGCAGCTCTTTGATACCAACGCAATGAATATGCAAGATAGAAGATTTATTTCTGAATAGATGGGGTTTTTTTAGACTTTCAAACTAGCTCAAAGACAAAATAGGGTTATTGAGGGTTTTTTCTCACAGATAAGCAGGACAAGGACATGGACAAGTTTTTCTGCACTTTAAATACCCTTATGTAAATAGAGTAATCCTTATATATACAAAAATGAGCAAAGAAATTTAGATTCCATTACTTTAGTGGATACAAAATTAAGAGACTTTTTAGGATTAATAGGGTTTTGTTTAGTTGTAGTGGTAGGACAAACCTTTTCTGTAAGCATGAAGCTTGGTCTATAGCATTTGGCAAATATTGGCAAATCTTGCCACCTTTACCAGGCTGCAGCATTGGCTGTTTCATTTATCAGGAAGGTGGCTGGTAAACTAGATATCACTTCTGTAATGCTTTCAGGTTACAAATTTTGCAAGCCATTTTTTTGTCAGTTCACAGAGTTGACAGTATAACCAGTGCTCTGTTCTGCCACACATTTCTTAATTTGGCAGATCTGTTAATGAGGCAAAGCCTTCTGGTTCACACTGATGAGGTAATTTCCAGTTCAGGTCTTGGACTGTTCGTGGTAAGTTGCTTTAGGAGCTATTTAGGCTTTTGAACCCAAATCCACTCTTCTGACCTCTTTACTGTCAGTGTCTGTCACCAATAACCTTTACTGACATATGTCTTCACTCCCATAGTAGCACCCCTGCCAGTTTCTGCCTCAGAACTTGGAAAGGCTTTCTTCTTCCAAGAGGCAGGTATGGCTGGCGTCACCTCTTGTTCCTCTGCTTAGATAATATGAAGGTTGCAACCCTCCCCTTTTGTCAGAAGGTGGTGAGATAGGATAGTCCTTCATGCACATTGATAAGGGATAGCAAACTGTGGGACAGATGGTAATGTAGTGAGCATGGCAGCAGCTGATACAACTTGTCCCACTTCCATGGGGTCCTGAATCAAGGATGTTCTGAGGCAAATAATTTCATTGGAAGACAAAATGGAATAGGATATACAGGGGGTAGTATGCATAAGGATGTGGCTTGACAGAACTAGACAAACAAAACCAGCATTATCTTTGCAGTGGAAATCAAGTGCTGCTGTGACTAAGCAAATAAAAGCATTGTTCATGAACTTTTTTGCCAGTGAGTGGTTTACAGCAATGTTCAACTTCACCTTCACCACAGTGCACCTTCAGGTGTCTCTTGTGTGTTCTCTCAGCTTCCATGAGCCTTTTATTAGTAATCCCCCCCCCCCCCCATCTAAGACACAAATACTTCTGAAGAACAGAACATTTCAGTATTTATCTAGTAAAACACATCTCCAACTTTGTCCAACTGTAGTTTGTCAAAAGTTAGAGGCAAGAATGTTGTACTGTGCTTCAAACAAGTAGTGTTTTCAAATAAAACTAAAACCGAAGTGTCATCAAAACATGTTAGTCATACCTCAAACCCTTGATCTTACAAAATAAAACACTGACGAGTATTTTTCTGACATTCAAACATAAAGAAGGAAGGCCAGTGCTTTGACAATTTATTTGTTATCTTGAATAATATTTATCATGTCAAAACAGTGAAATCTACACTTTTGTACAGGAGTGCATACCGATGATGAATGATAATGAGCAGCGTCTGAGGATTTTGTTGTGTGCATCTTATATTATTGTGATAAATGGGAAAACTCATGGAGATTACATTACTACCTCTGGGATAGCAACTTTTGATCTAGACCTACAGAAAGAACATCTGTACAAGAAGAAAAGGCCAGCTGGGGCAGACTCTGTACACGGAAAAGAAGTTTTGAGTTTTTCCCGTGACAGGATGAGGTAGTATATAAATAACTGATGTTATAGCACACAAGATCTAACTTATATGTCAGCTGCGCTAGTCTGACATAGAAGTCACTTTGGAGATAAAGCCAAAGATCTTTTTTTTTTTAAGATTACAAATAAGGAAAAATTTTCATTGCCCATTTGAGGATTCTTTTTATATTTCTAAACTATTTAGTAAAGGCAATTTAAATGACCTAATCTTCATGAAAAAGATGAGTCCCTAAGGCTGGAAGCCTCTCTGAGTAGTTTTCTAATGCTATTTACCCAGCGTATTTCTGTTCTAATTAAAGCAGTAGATTTTATATAATGATGTGCCAGGTACTGGAGTTAATTGGTTATGTTCTCTGTAGGGAACTTTGAAGTAAGAAACTTGATTCGTCTCTGTTGAGAATGGAGAACTGGGGGAACTTACTGACCCTATTAGAACACTGCAGTGTATCTGTAGGATACTTTGTGGTCTTCAGTGATAGGCCAGAAGTGCTTTTGGTTATTGGTTTGTTCACTGACATACACAGGAAAGATGGGAGAGATTTCACAGAATTATTTAATGGAAGCAAATAATGGTTCTAGATGGGTATAAAAGGTTAAGTAGTTTTAATCAGACTCTTTGTCAATACTAAGCAAATAAAAGTCAATATTTGCAGAGAAATCAAGTTTCAAATAATGGCCAAGCTACATTACAGTAATGCAACTCAATTTGAAAATGTCAAAGGAAACATTCTGTATGTTTAACCAAGTTTAGTTGTTCATGGTGGTCATGGGTTTGTGGGTTTAAAAAAAACCCAACTTAGCCAAAATATCAAAATCTAGTTTCTTGCTCTTCCCAAAACTGTGAAAGTAGTAAGTGTGATAAAATAATATCCTGTGCTGCAGAATCCCCTGCTAACAAAATTATGTATAAGTGGTGCTGTTCCATATGTAAGTACTGTAGAGATGAACAGAGAGAGGGTGCACAATTCACACACTGACTTCACTAAAAAGAATAATCAACTACCAGTGAAGACAATGAATGCAATGGTGTTGATGTGGACTCTGTATGTGATTTTCCAGAGTGTTACTACTTAGCCTTATCAAGAGATTTTCACTGAGTTTGAATGGGCATGTGCAGGCACAAAGAGTTAGTACCCCACATAATTTTTTTTGTTTTTTTTTTTTTTTTAACATGGGAGTCTTTATATTATACCTAGTAAGTAATGGATCATATAGCCTCTCAATGTATCAGTGTTTCTTCTGTTTTCACTCTTTATCTTACTCAGCAGTAGAATTCACATCTTTCAGTGTTGTTAGTTTGTGTGAATATGTATGGGAAGGAAAGAAACAAGCAGATGGAGAAGCTAAAAAGTAAGCTACATTCAGGGAGTGGAAGAGGCTGAGGAAAACCCAAAAGAAATCACAAAAATTTAGTGAAGACCTTGAGGCATGAAGCAAGCAGATTGTCTTTTTCCTCCTCCCTCTTTTCTTAAAAGGAAATGCATTTGCATTTTGGAGACTATCATACTTATTAAACCAGAAGTTGGGTTTTTTGTTTTTTTTTTTTTTCAGTATTTTAGAATCTTAGAATCATAGAATAGTTAGGGTTGGGAAAAAAATTTTCCTCTAAGATTCAAAGTTTTTGGATTAATCTGATTTGAAAGGGCTATTTGAGACAAAGCTGCTTAAAGAGCAGAGGGTGAGAATCATTCCATTTCATCATGTGTTAGGAATGACCATGCAAGAGCACCCTGTATCCTGAGACAAAAGATTATATTTTTATTGATCAATCCCTTATTATCTGTTTTAAAGGCAGGAAGCATTTCTGATTCTATGACCTGAATGCCAAAATCTCTGTGTGATCAGCCATGGAAAGAAACATCTTATATACCCTGGAAAACTGGGTAGTAAGGGAGAAGCTAATCCAGAAGATGAAAGTACTTGCACATCCTTTGCAGATGAAAAGGGTAAGTAAACATCTAATCTTGAGTAGTGCCCCATAGTTTACATTGAAAATGTGTAAAATGTAAATCACTTTCCACAAAGGACAAACTAAGTCTGTATATTTGGTTGAGCAGAGAAGAGATTCAGAGCAGCCCTGTGGAGAAGGACTTCGGGGTGCTGGTCGATGAGAAACTTAACATGAGCTGGCAGTGTGTACTCGCAGCCAGGAAACCAAATGTATCCTGAGCTGCATCAAAAGGAGCGTGACCAGCAGGTCGAAGAAGGTGGTCCTGCCCCTCTACTCTGCTCTTGTGAGACCTCACCTGGAGTATTGTGTGCAGTTCTGGTGTCCTCAACATAAAAAGGACATGGAACTGTTGGAACAAGTCCAGAGAAGGGCCACGAGGATGATCAGGGGAATGGAGCACCTCCCGTGTGAAGACAAGCTGAGGAAGTTGGGGCTGTTCAGCCTGGAGAAGAGAAGGCTGTGTGGAGACCTCATAGCAGCCTTCCAGTATCTGAAGGGGGCCTGTAGGGATGCTGGGGAGGGATTCTTCACTAGGGACTGTAGTGACAGGACAAGGGGTAACAGGTTAAAGCTTAAACAGGGGAAGTTTAGATTGGATATAAGGAGGAAATTCTTTCCTGTAAGGGTGGTGAGGCACTGGAATAGGTTGCCCAGGGAGGTTGTGAATGCTCCATCCCTGGTGGTGTTCAAGGCCAGGTTGGACAGAGCCTTGGGTGATATAGTTCAGTGTGAGGTGTCCCTGCCCATGGCAGGGGGGTTGGAACTACATGATCCTAAGGTCCTTTCCAACCCTAACTATTCTATGATTCTATGATTAAGACAGGTACAATTTCATGTCTGCCGATCTTTGTTTTGCACTCAATATATCCAGGAGGAAACCCATCTTCTCAATACCTCCACCTGCTACTACCTATTCAGTTATTTCATATCAGTCTCCCAAAGATAATCTGTGCTTTGAATGGCCTGTTTGGGTACATTTCAGTACTGGTAAGCCCTCTGTCTCCTTTGCAATCCCATTATGATGTGAGACAAGGGGGGCACGAAATTACAAAATGGAATATATAAACCTTTAGAATAAGTTTTAAGCAATGTTAAGTTTGATGGCTTTGTAACAGTAGCAATGGAAAATTACTGAGGTGCATGATACACAGAAAAAAACAAAACCACAGAGTACAGCTAGAGAACATACTGAGAATTCTTGTACAAGATAAACCGTTATAGTTGACACAGTTTTAAGAAAAACAGTCTAGGAGAACAGGATGCAAGGATAAGGAGTATCTGGGAATGGCAGGTGTCCAGGATGGGCTGCAGTTAAACTAACTGATAAGTAGAGGGACAGGAGGATTGTTATGTCTGTGGTGCTAACGAACCAATTAAGCTGGTATAAGCACCTACTGGGTGTGCTTCAAAGGCTGCCAGAAGAGATGAAGATTGTTGGAAGAAGTAAACGACCCTCAGAGACCACCACCACAATTCTGTGTGCATGGGGGGAACTTTCTGGAAAATTATGTAATCCATACGTAGCCTCATGAATATGTATGTATGCCCATGCCCAGGGACTATATAAGGATGGCTTGTGTAGCAATACGGGGACGCACATTAGGAGGAGCTATCCCCCATGTCTCCCAGGGTCTGAATAAAGAATACTTGCTTGTCAACTTAAAACTTTGTTGGCAAGTTTGTTCCTGGAGTTTTCTCCGGATCAGGTGACAGATACATTTTAAAAGTTTAAGTGTCCCTGAGAAAAAACAAAACTTCTTACAGTAACGTGTTTGTTACATTTGCAGAGTTTAATATGCCCGTAGCTGGGCAGGAGCGGCCCAGCCATTTGAAAGGATATTTCTTCTACTTTTTTTGCTCCTTAGGAATTTCACTCTACATATTTTGACAGTAGAAGTGCCCTCCAAAACAGAGAGGATGTTCCCACTCGCGTGGTAGATGTCTCCATCCACATTTTTATGCATTATTAATGCCATGAAGTCAGCAGTGGTTCTTTTATTTATTTTTTTTTTAACTCTGTAAGAATTTGTCTTCTCAAGGTGAAGAGAATGCAACACAGAAAGTTTAAAAGCCTACAATGGACAAAATAAAATGCACAGCACAGTTTTCATTAGATCTCAGAAACTCCTTATAAAGATAGAGAAGCACAAGAGCTTGATCCTAGGAAGGATTTTAGAACCACTTTCACTGCATTATTTTTCATACGAGATAAACAAAACTGTCAGGATGGGCAACCAATTTGGTGTTGGAGTTGTGGTACTGACCACATTGTGACAGCGTGATAATTTTCTGCCCTCTGGGCTGATACCCAGAAGTGCTGTGCCTTTCATGATTCTAGGTACCAAAGTACTGATCCATACGTCCCTTCAGAACCCCCACCCCCAAAGGCAGCCCTTTTACTCCTGGCCAAAGCAGTCGCCAATTGTGTAGGACAATCCTCTAAAGGGATTTCAAATCAGATATGAAATCCCTCTGGGGTCAAAATAAGACATTTCTTAATCTTGACTCCAGATATTATCTAAAGAAATTATGTGCCCAGCTTGGGCTCTGGGTTCTCCTATAGTTAGTCACATGAAGGTCAGTGTCTGTCTAAATGCCAGTCTTTTGTAGCTTCAATTGGATTATCATTCTTATTGCTTTTAAATTAGTACAGAGTATAATTAGATTGAATTGACAGTTACTGAGGTAAATGTTGTAGCAGTTTATTGATCAGCTGTGTAGATTGCTGGTGTGAATTTTCAGGAATTTAATGAAAAAAATCATAGATGCCTTAAGAGATTTATGCGAATAAAACTGTCATTTAATGAAACTGAATTAAAATGTAACTGTTTTTCAGACATGTTACAACATGAAATTTGTAACTCTCAGTTTTTAATCTCAGTTGTAACATAATTTTCTTGGGCCACAGTCATGTTACACACAGTGAATGTTACTTATCTACTGACTACTTTAGTAACTAGGTAACAGATTACATAAGGAATTTTAGCTGCTCAGTTTTGGTGTTGATAAGAAACTTCAGCATTTAGCTTAATTTCGGATGAAAATATATTAGTTGTTATTGTCAGTTTTGAAAGTTCTTATGGAAATCTGCATATAAAATGACTTTTTTGTTAATATGTCTGCCCCCAGTTAAATGATGTCATTTATAACTATGATAATAACCCATACCTAGCTATGCATCTTACAGACATACACACCTCATGGTAAAAAATATGTGTTTGGAGTTTATTTTAAAATATGAATAAGTTGACTCAACAAGGAATCTTTTATATTCTCTATAACTGGATTCATTCCACTGTACTAAAAGTAGTCAAAACACAGTGCCTTTGCATTTGTACTGATAAGACAAAAGCAACGTAGCAGCTTACACCAGTACATAACATCAGTGATATGAAGGTGTCACTCTTTCATAGCCACTTTTCTGGCCATAACCACATTTTATGCAGTTCCCCACTTGCTGGAAGTGCTGTGGTAATGTGCTTTCATCAAGGGGTTTTGAGTTAGACAGCACATTATTCCATTCACCTTTGTCAAAATTAACTCTCATGTGAGATTGTTGCTGCTATTACCAGAAGAAGTGAATTGTTAAGTCATTATAGGAAGCTTTTGGTTATATTCTCAGCTGCCTTTTTGCGGAGAAGGAATTCCCCCTGTGCTGCCTTCTGGGCCTGACTCTGTGAGGGAGGGAGGGAGCTGCTCTGTATTTTTCAACCAGCATTATTTCAGTGGGAACTGAGGGTTCAATGTTTTACAGAGCTGGCAAGCTTTTCTTAAGCTATCACAGGATTCACCCCCACAATTTTGCAGAGAAGGATGTAACCGTGGGATCCCAAAATCCAACCCATTGCATGCATACTTGGAAAAAAATATATATTTACTGCCATATACCAGCAGTGATTGAGTTGTGGATGTACTAAGGGATAACAAAGAGATGCTGTAGCATTTAATTCATAGGATAATGGCCAATAATGGCCAAGTCTGCAGTTAAGACAAAGAAGATATGTGGTCTGCAAAACTTACACCAGCAGCAGTATGTGACCTGAAGAACTGGATCTATTTGAAACTTGGTAGCAGTATTTAAACATGGTGATCATTCTAAAAACTGAAAATTTCACTGTATGCCTTCTACATCAAGACATATATTTCCTATAACATCCAGATTTTGCTTTCCAGCTTGGATTAAGTAATATTACACAGCTGTAACTGCTTCTGTTATTTTTTACCCAGGTGCTAAGTAATCTGGTTTGTTTTGTTTTTTTTAAGATTACCTTTTTGAGAAAGAATGACAGGTAGCTTGTGATTTCTGGGTATTTGGCTGCAGATCCAGAATCAGCAAAGTTCAACCTCTTTTTCTTTGGAACATAGGGTCATAGAATCACAGATTAACAGAACGGTTTGGGTTAGAAGAGACCTTAAATCTCATCTAGTTCCAACCCCCGTCCCATGGGCAGGGACACCTTCCACTAGACCAGGTGGCTCAAAGTCCCATCCATATTGGCCTTGAACACTTCCAGTGAATGGAGCATTCACATCTGATGTTTCTTTTATCTGCACTGTTACTGACTCATGTTGCTCTGGAAACAAAAGTTCAAGTGCAGAAGGAAGTGAAGAATTATTCCTGATAATCTGTGAATCTGTGAATTCATAAACCCTAGCCAAACCCTACCTAGGAGGAAAAAAAATCCCACCAAAAATAAACCATCAATAAGTCATCTTGAAATGAATCACCCTAAAAACAAAAACTTAAGCAGAAAATGTAATGAATACAATCTAGAAATTTAAACCCCAAAATAACAGAACAAAAAGTGTTTTCAGTCTACCACATGAGAAGTGCTCAAATCTCCATCAAGTTGTTTTTATTTGTTACTGCTGTTGATTTAATGTGGAAGACACTTGAGTGCTACCACCTCTGACAAAGTGATATGTGGTGGAACTGCGTCTACCTGCTTTACCTTGGTGAGGTTTGGAGACACAAAGCAGGGATCTCTTCCGTAGTTCTGAGGCTGCTTTTATTCAATTTTTCCCAGTCCAGAAGTGAATTTATCAAATGGTGTATCCAGCTCAAAAGGCAAATTTCAGATTACAAATTTTGCTGTGAAATCTAGCACTTTTTAATGAGTTTGAAGAGAGGATGGCAGAGAGCATTTTCTTTCTTACAAAGTAGGAACCTTCAATAATATGTTTTTAAGAGAGTAATTTGTTTAATCCTGAGAGACAGCTACAATAATCTAAGGTCATTTAAGTGAAAAGAAGTTGCAGAGAAAGTCAGAGCAGTGCCACCTGGGTCAGAACAAACATTTAAAGAACTAGTGTGTTAATACTTAAAGAATTTATTCATGCATTTTTTATAACTTCTAGCTTTTGTAGTTGAACGTAATGAATGGATCTCCAAGAGGTTGAGTCATCATGCCCGCAGCTGATGCCAGTTTCCAGGCATTAGCTTTAATTATTGATGCTTTCCCTAATAGACCTGATGGCACATTTTAAAGTAAAGGTTCTGCCTCACTAAAGGCATGCCCTGCTGCTGGGCACACTGGATGTCCCTGGAAGAGGTGAATGGGGAGCTTCCACTTGCTCTTTACATTAAGGCTTTGTCTCTCACTTGTTGTTCTTTAATTACTCAGTGCAGTGCTTTGACCTCTAGGACAGGTTGTCTTTGATGATGTTCATAACTGGAGAAGCAAACCAAGTGTGAAGGGCTTAAGGGGTCCTTCAAAACCTGTGACGCTGCTTCAGAAGGCAGCATGATTCTCTGTGTAGTTTCATGAGGTTGCTGAGCAGCAGTTTCCAGACTGACATATATGTCCCAAGAGTTTTCAATGACAATGTCTTGTGCGTCATAGTGCATTGCACCTTCAGTATGTTTCACCATTTTTCTAAACAGTACCTTTTTAGGCAAGTAGCTGGGTGTTCATTTCATTAGAATTAAAGAAGAATAGGCAGTAAAAGGTGCAATGACTTGGATATAAGATTTAGAGGTAAATTCTGAGTTAAAGGATTCCTGGCACAAGTTGAAACCAAAGTTATGTCTTCATTTATAATTATACTTAAATCAGTACAAAGTCATCTGTAAATCCTCTGTTCTCCACCAGCAGCAACAGTAGGGAGGTGAGAAGGAGATGGTGCAGCATTCTTCCTGGGTCTCAGTAAGAAGTGCCTGACAATAAGTGACTAGTAAAATAGCTCTTTACTGAGTCATAATAAAAAGTGGAACGTAGATGGTGAGTAAATTCCCTTCAGATGCTGGGCACCGTGCAGCTGTGCAGTATCAGACAGACTCCAGATGGACTTTCCCATGGCATGTTGCGCAGATCCCCTCCACGAAGAGAGGTTCCTTCTTTCTAGACATTTGAGTTACTATATACTTTTCCTACAAGAAAACAGCTCTAATCATAAAGGATATTCAGGTAAGAACTTCCTCCTGTACTTTTAGATAAAGGCAAGGCTATGCAGATGAAGTAATTGCCAGCATCCAGTGTGGGCTGCCCACAGGCTCCACTGTTGCAATAAGACAACTGAGGCTGTCCTGCAGCAAGGGAAATGGAAAAGCACAGCCCAGCCTAAAGGCATGCAGTGCATTAACTGCCTACTCATGTTAATTATTATGTGGATCATCAAGTCCTCAATGTAGAGTGGTCTCCTGGTCAGGATAGATACACTCTCCTGTCTGGAATTGGTCTTATTTTGATTTGAGAGCGAATGACCACACAGCAAGGTTCAAGCTGAGCCACACATTTTGATTGCAGCATCCTGGCAAAGAAAACCCAAATCTTGTGTGTGTAAGCTGTCTCTCTCACTTAGGGGTGAAGGGAAATGGAGTTACATGTGCATTTTATTGTGTGAGATCAGTCAGAGCTCAGTGTAGTTTTATTCTAAAGGTAAAAACATATAGAGAAATTTTGACATGCAAATCTAGGGGTAAAGTCTGTGAAAGCCCTTGGGGGTTTCAACATGCATTTTGAAAATTCTAAGTACCCGTTTGCATCCTCAGGTGCCTAAATACTGTCAAAGAACTGGCCTTATGGTTTTAGTGTATCATCATCTTTGAACAACCAACAATAAAACTAATTAACACATCCCAGGAAACCGACAACAGCTTTTCTATCATCAGATTTAATTATACCTTGTTTCTGCATTGCTTCCCAGAGCTATAGCTTTAAATATTTTGCCCACAGGGTTTCAATCATATTCTTGCAGATTTGCTATATGAAAAATATTGCACAATATTCATCTTTCTAAGGTAAAGTTTTCTTCAAATAACTGATTAAAATTAGACAATCAGACCTGGGTATAATACTTCCAGATATTAAAGATAAAGCAATCTATCTGTCTTTGTTCATTGTCTTTTGATTTTATTTAGCTTCATTGGCAATCATGTCTAAATGCTACTGATATTAACTGGAGTCCTCTGGTTGACTCTGGCGTTTTGCATCGGATCATGACAAACAGACAACTAGACAGTGCTGATAATGAACCAATTCATTGTACCAATTGGTATAATAAACCAGTTTCATCTCTAATTTAACTGTGTCACTTCCGTAGAGATGCTGCAAATATATTCACTTGTGGCATTAAAACCACTACTGATTTCATGAGAAATCTGCACCATTTGGAAAATGGAGATAAAAGGCAGATAGTGAAATGTGCATCAGTTACATGATAAATGTAGCAGCAGAACTTGAGAGAGAGGTTTAACGGGGAAAATAATGGAGGTTTTTCTGGAAGTTTCTTAATTTTATGTTATGCTTGGCTATCAACCCTGTTACTTGTATCAGTCTGGTGGGGTTTTTTAAATCAGTTATCCTGGTAGTTGTCTTTTGGGTATAACTGAAAGCGCACAATAACGATGACCCGAGGCTTAATGCATGTCACCCAGGGGCATGTTCGTTAGTAATATAAACTCCACTGCTGCCTGGTTACAAATAAATGAAAATGAGTATATTAGGTCCAATTTTAAAATGTCAGTCACATCAAACAGAGTTAAAATTTGGTTTAATTGCAGTTTGATTAAACTGTTACAAACTATTGGAAGAGGAACTTTAATGGGTTTTAAAATGTTCTTATGCCTCCAAAGTTACCAGGAGAAGCCAGTTCTAACGGAATGAAGGTTGTCAAGAGAGAGCACTTTTCATATTTTTATCAGATAGAAATCCCAATTTTCATTTTCCTTAGAGCACACACCGTATGTAAGAACACAGTCTGGTCTGCACTGATCTATATCCAGAGGTCTTCAAAACTGGTTGTATTAATATTAATCCTGTAAATTCCTGGTTTCTGACTTCTGCCATCATTTAAGTCTCTGCTTTCTTTAACTGGTTGTATGAGGGACTCTCAGTTAGTAACAGTATGTCCTATTTTTATAATAATTTTATGGAATTTTTTTTTCCTGTTACCTGGATACAGTAGTGCCCTAAGTTCTTCTAACTGGGCCTGTGTGTTCTTTTTTACTCTTACACCTCAACCACATCAAAATATTCTAAGTAGTGCAGTACTTAAGATCTCCGACTCATCATGCCCTTGGGTGCATTGCAAAGGATGGTGCCATTAGCCAGAAATGCCCAGAAAAATCTGGAACTAGGGAGCATGAGTTTTAAATTACAGGAAGTACGTGGATTCCAAATCTTTATAGAAAAATCAACACATCTCAAAAAAGTACATGGCTGCCCTAGGTTTAATAATTATTCTTTCTAATTGATGATGTGTTTCATTATATGCTTACAAATTCTTATTCCATCTGGTCAACCTTTCTAGTCTTTCCTGTCTGCCACAGGTGGCTAAAGAGTCTGATCCCAAACACTGCTTTCCCTGTTGTGAGGGCCTTGAACTGCGAGCCTGATGGCAAGAGCTGTAAAGCCAGACCAGCAACAACGTACCAAGTTAATGAAACTGTGGGGAAGGTATTTCCTGAGCAACTTCCATGGTCTCACTTCTCTCTCCAGCCTTCAGCTCTTACAGGTGGTTGCTGCTCCTGTTTGGACCCCAGGCACCTTCTCTCACCTAGGGAACTGCACCAGCAAGTTCTTAGGATGCTTTTGCATCCTATAGCATATGCTGTAAGTTGAAAAGAGTTGTGTAATCTCCAAAGGTGTTGAGACCATTAAGAACTGCTCAAGAGCCAGTTCCTGGCAATTTTCATTTTTCTGAATCTGCCTTCTCTTTTTTATATGGCTGACCTTCTTTCAGCCTTCTTGAAGTCCAAAAATATGTTCTGGGGCTTCTTTCGGCAACCTCAAATAGAAGCCTGGCTGCTGAGGATCATAAATCATGTACATCTAGAATGCTTAATGTTCCATTACCACATTTGCTGTTTAGTTTTGGTTTTAGATCTAAGTACATTACTGATGTATACTTGTAGTTAAAGCCCAAACGTGATGTGGCCTTACTTTTTAGAACAACTCGGCAACCTTGGCTGAGGAAAAAGGAGCTCTTCCCAGAATTATCTCTAGAAATGTGATGTGTTGAAACCTATTTTTAGAATTTTTCTGTTTTAACTTTTTTCCTAAATATTTCCCATTTACTTATGAAGGTTGGAATATGTCAGCCATTCTTAGCAGCAATTTGTGACTGAACTTGTTTATGTAATTTATTTTTTTAAAGGCAACAGATTTGATCAAATAATACTTTTGCTTCATGTATATTATGTAATAAAACATCTCATATTAGAAGTGAAATTTTGAAGTAGAAGCTTTTAACTTTCATACTTGGAATAGGTTTGAGGTTTTCTGGTATAAGTGATGAAGAGAGAGGAGAGACCAGAGAGAGAGATATACTCAATTGATACCATTACTGATCCATGTCATCCTGTCCAAATCTCCTACGTTAATTTGCATGTTGCCAGTATATAATCTACGTGCAGGGAATTGCTTGTCCTGTCTCTGCAATCTCCCTAATGCCAGCACAAGTTTGTGTTGGCCGTGCAGGAAACTGAACTGGGGACTTAATCCAAGTTGAAAACGAGCCAACAGCAGCAGGAAGCAATAAGCTCCCCAGACCAGTTTGTCCTCATAACTGCTTTTGCCAGCAGAAGGTCTGATGTAGGTGCAGGAATGAGCAGCAGCAGAGGGAAGTGAGATAATTTCTGGCTTGTTTGATCTAAAGTAGAACTTTGGTAAGCCATTAAATTGCTGGTCTGGGGACAAAGTATTCCTTGTCAGTGTGTGTAGTATGTCAGACAGAAGAATCCTGCCACTTTTGGCTCCTTCTCATTTATATAAATAGATTATCTCTTTTGCTGGTTTACTATTTCTAACTGTTTTTCCAATATGTTGTCAAGTCTCCCATCCTGTTCCTTTCTAGACTACATTAAGTTTAGTCTCCTTAATATCATTGAAAGACTGAAGTGTTGGAAAAGGGATTTGGTGCACACTGAATGTACCCTCTGTGAGTAGCAAAACAGTATTTAGTAGTGGTCAGGCTTTACTGTGTCTAAAAATGTGTAGGGGTCCCACCAGCAGAATGTTTTCTTTCCACAGAGATGCTGTTTTTAATTGGGAAGCTGGTGACATCTGGTATGAAGTTCACAGAAAGGATTTCCTGTGGCAGATGAAAGCTGGTTTCTGTTTCCTAACAAGTAGATGTGGAAAATCATCACTGCTAGGAGCTTACATGTTACAGAATGTAGCCATGCCCTGCATTTCCGGCTGGAAAGTTAGTTCTCTGGTAATTTTCTATCTAACTTTGTGGCTGACTTTGAGATGCAATGTCTTGTACGCTGCAAAGGAAATATCACGCTGTAATAGTGATAACCACCTAAATACCACTCTGCATGCTTGTACCTCTTTGTAGAAAGCAGGGCAAATCCTATTGGTTTAAGTCAACGAATTATTTTGAAATAACACTGTGAAACTGCACAAAAATCAGCTTTTACTCAACGAACCTTGAACATGTACATTGAGGTGAAGAAGTTAAGTAGCTATCCAAGAGACGCATTGGGAACTAGTATTGGGTCAGATTAGAGCCCATGAAACCCCTTGATTTCACACAGACTTCAGCAAATTCTGCTCTGACTTCACCTAGCAGTCAAATCACTTCAGAAAAGCAATCCAATATTGTAGGAGGAAAAATGCCCACCAGGTGGTGCTGCCTGATAGAGAATGGGCCCAGGCAGCGAAGAAAAAACCAAACCACTACGGGAAGTCCCCTTAAAATGATTAGTGATAAGAAAGATCTCAAGTAATTGGAGCAGGAACCGAAATAATTGCTGAAATGACAGCTTCTTTCGTAGAATGTTATGGTATTTTATAAGCAAATGATTCAACCTTCTCTGTTTTTTCTGTTGCCACAAGTCTGATGAAAGTAGATGTAAACAAGCATGGAAACTCCGAAGGGCAGTGTATTTTGAAGATATTTACATTTTATATAAACACACAAAAATCAATATTCATGATTACATCTCACATCTAATAACTGTAGTTTTCACTCACGCTTCAGTGAGAAACAGTTTCAAGAAAATATGCCTCTTAAAGGTTGGCATAAATTTCTCACGTGATTTAGCCATTACACATTTCAGCTTATTTTTAAGTAAACCTGATAGCGTTAAATAAGTTGAAATGAAAGATTCAGTTTAGTTTTTGTTCCTCTGAGATGTTGTCCTGCTTGGCCAGTTAGCCCAGAAACAGAGTTATTCACACTGTTTGCTGTTATCTTTCTCCTTGGGCTCTTACATTCCCTCCACTTTTTTAATTTACAAAGCGCCTTTGGCTTCCCCTTCATCACTCTGTGGCTGTTTCATTCTTTACCACTAGAGATCAGCATTGCTCTCACTATTTTTAGAGTATTTCCTAGCTAAGAAATGTTGCTGTTTAACTCCAGCCCCAGCAAGGAAACGATTCCCTCGTGGACCCTAAAGCTCCAGTCTGCTTTTCTGTAGCAAATTATCTTGAACACTCAGACCAAAGTTTTGAAGAAAAACAAGATGCATAATTACCTGGTGTCTGCTACATATGTGTATTATATTCGTATGATCTTTGTACTGAGCATACCAAAGAGCAGCTGTACTTGGTGGTTTGGGAGCAGTTTCCAAAAACTCAAAAACCCAGAACTACTTGTAAGCAAATTCGGGTGGAGAGAAGGTTTGAACAGAACAATGTAAATAGTAATTAGGAGCCATTCAAGTGCGTTTTACAAGAAGCCAAACCGCCAGTTCAGTGATCCAAATATAAAGGAGTTCCCTGGAAGCATTGTGGGAGGTCATAAAGTAAGAATCAAGAAAGAATCAGAAAAATTAGGGAACATTTCTGGAAAGGTGAAAAGGCAAAGGGAACAAACCTGGAAAGGCCAGAAGGAGATCTAGTTCTCTGAATTGTCTGACAGTGGTACTGGACCACTTTTAGATACAATTGATGGAATACTTAAGTTCAGTCTGGAAAAGAGAATTTGTTATTATATATTTCTGTTCTCTTTTGGGGGAGGAGTTCAGCAAATGGAAATCATGTTCTCTGTGATGATGCACAAATATTTTTTGTTCTTGGAGCAATTAGGAGGAATTTCAATCAGAATGTGCTCTCGTATCACATTCAAGGCGTCTTGTATCACTTTCAAGGTCTTTGGACAACTGGTGACTGACCAAGTTTAAAGATGTCAGAAAAAAGCAGATAGTAACTGGGTTGCTCAGAGATTTGGGTACAATTTTTTGTGTTTTTGTTATAGGTGCACAAACAGATATGAAGAACAGGTGTGGCATTTTTGAAGGCCATTGCACAGCACCCCAGGAAATAGGAAACCTGGAAGTGCTGCAGCTTTATTAGAAGACAAGTGACCATGAAATCCAACTGCAACCTGGCAAGTAGCCACAAGAGCTAATATTGACCTGTATTTGTATTTAAAAAAAAAAAGGAATATCAAGTTAGACTTGAATTAAAGAGAAAAATTGGGAAGATTGAAAGACGAGCTGCAGGAATGGTTAAGGAATAGGAAAACCTGTACAAAGATAACAGGATAGCAGGATTCCCCAAACGCATTGAGAAATGAGATGAGTCCTTGAAACAGTGGTCTGAGCAGGCGGTCTGGCTCAGGGTGCCTTTCTGCAGAGCCAGGTTTGGTCCCTCAGCATCCACGCTGCAGTTAATGTGCCCCTGGGCAAACTGATGACAGGCAGCTGCCCATGTGAAATGTCCCAGTGATCATAAACTTAAACTAGACATTAAAAACTAGAAATTAAAAATAAGATGTGTTTCTGAAAACTGACTGCTATTGACCATTGAAATGACCTTCTTGAGCTTCTCTGCCAGTGGAAATACTTTTAGCAGAGGTAGACTTCTTTTCTTCTTAAAGCTAAGTGTTAACTGAAGCAGGAATTAATTTCTCCTCTTTTCTCTGTGCAGGTGTTTTGTTATTGAAGCTTTTGTTAATCTTGAAAAACAATAAAAGCATTTCATGTGATTATGTGAAAACTTAAAATACTTGGCCTGTAATGCATTTCTAAATGAAAGAAGCTTTGTTTTCAGAAAATAGTATAATTATTGTTTTAATAGATATAACCAATGAGTACAAAAAGTAGACAATTGTGTTCTCAACACAATATATGTTTATCATTAAATTTATTCTACTGTGTTTATGCTGAGATTTTTATATTCGTTCCACTGCATTTTTTATATATATTAAAGTGTAAGGCTTCACGTAATTGCATATTTAACGACTTTAAGAAATATTTTACTAAGAAACCAATATCTCATATGATTCTTGTATTCTGTCATGTTGATTCATTTTTACCAATTTAGACAAGATTTATTATTTAAACTGATGGAATAACTGTAAGTGTAGAAATGCTTAAAATCCTTGACTATGCATAGGTAGCAACCTTGCTGTGCATTAAAACTGATAAAGGCCAAGCACCATTCCCTGTTAAATATATAACCACCAAATACATTTCATCTAGAAAGAATCTCAATACCTCAATGCACTGTGGAGACCTTTGTAGTGTTCATAACAACTATATTTATGAAAAAAAAATGACTTGCGGCACACTTCAACTTAGTTTCATCTAAGTCTAGAAGAGTTTGTCTAGAAGAACCAATGGAGGAACTTGCGCTTTCAACCCTGCACACCCTCCACATTTCTCTAACTTATTCTTCCTGTGAAGGATGGTAGCTGTTGGTGATAGCATAGCCCTGAGCTTGGGTGCACACCTCCTCATCTCCTCCTTTGCAGGCACAGTTGGTTCTAATGTAGTTACATGGCTGCTGGACTGCAGTCCACACACAGCTGGCTTGAAAGCATGGGCAGAGCAAATAGTTGCATTCATCTGAACAGATTTCATCTGGGATAGTGAGAAGGCAGGCACCAGAACAGCCTTCCAGCAGCTGCAGGTGTGGCCAAACATCTGACTTTGCTTTGATTCATATGAAACTTGTTGAGCTGATGATTGGAATTATACGACACTACTTCCCAATCTTGACTATGGAAGCCATCCCCTATCTTTTGTCCTACAGAATTTGTTCCTATGACTTAGACAAAGTCAGTGGGTTCAAAGACAATGAGAAGAAGGCCTTTGTAGTTTTGATGGCATCAATGCACATCAGAGACTCCCTGCTGCATGATCAAACACAGTTTTGTGCATTCTGTTGTCTTGTTGGAAGTTAGGAAGTGCTTCCAGGGTAACCTCACACTGACATATCAAGGATGTGCAAACCTCCAAATAGATGCAAATAAACACCTAACTGAATAAAACTGGTACTATTTCACTTCTGTATTACAGAAGTAACTGTAAGTGTGTGTCTGAGTATGTGTGTGAGAAACAAAATGAATTTCGCAGCAAAGGTGTGCCTCCAGCTATTCTTTCACAGCAGATTCTTCAAATTCGCCTGTTCCATTTACTACCAAATTGGCCATGAAAGTCAAAACATGAAATTGCTTCAGTCCAGGAGTCTTGTAGGCATAATGGCTGGCTCTGCATCCCATCTCCATGGCCTGCAAGTGGTGCTCTCCGCATGCTACTTGAAAGTCCTTCTCCACCCTTCATGCCAAAGCAAGAAGCTTTCCTGTGGTCCTTTCCCACTCTCCCCTGTATTTTATGTCTCGTCTGGGAGAAAACAGATGTGACTGGAAGGGATGGGAGCTTTTCTCAACCAGCATTTCTGACCTTCTGATGCTGACATCTTAAAAAAAGTAAAAAATTCACTCCTCTTTTGCACTCACCACTGTTAATCTCCAGAGTCTCCCTTTTTACTTTATGTATGGAATAGAGATTGCCATGGCATCAACCTTTGTGGATTCCCTTTTGTTTTAAAGGCCCTTACATACTCTAACAAGGATGAAGCCCTTTGTGAGGAACAACACCAGGAAATTTATCAGATTGAGTTGTCATCGCTTCGTAATGCAATTCAGTCTTCAGTTAAGTAGCAGATGTATCATGAAATTAGACTTCATAAAGCATTTAGCAGGTCATTTCTGATGTTATTCCATATTTGTATAATCTTTAAGGGAGATTTTCTTCCTTTCCCTGGGTCCAATTTAATTTAGAACAAAAACTGTCTGGATTTTTCAGGACAGAAGCCATAAAAAATTAAATTTTTTTTATGGCTTCTGGTTATTAAAAATATTGAATCAGGCATGTTATGAGTACACGGGCCCTTCCTCTGCAGATCTCCTTTAATTTGCCATATGACAGTATAATTTCCAGAAATTGCTGCTTGGTTGGGAAAGAGTAGATCACATGGAAAACTGTTATAGATATAATTATCAATATACAGAATTTTATTGTGACACCATTATAAAACTTTAATTGCATTAAACCAGATAGGTTTAGCAAATGCAGGCAGGGGAATGCATTGCGTTATGCGTACACCAACTTCCTGCTGTCGTCACCCCCTTTCTCTGCCTCCCCTTCCCGCTGCCCACTTTGTCCCAAGGGGGCTGATTTCAGAAGCAGGGGCTGCTGCAGGGAGCAGCAGAATTCCCAGTCCTGCGTGGAGATGAGTATGTCACTGGGGGTTCTTCTTTCTCCCCTTTGGATCTGCTTGGCATCATTTCTGTGCGTGTTGTACACTCCACTCTTTCTTCATCTGTTCACAAGGCTGATGTGCACCTGAATGATCTCTATATGGTGTGTTTTATGAGCTGGGTGCTTTGTGTCCTGTACCTGTGCTCCTCCAGGCTGCGTTTTTATGCTACAGTCACAGACAGTTTGCTCTGCACAGAATAACCTCTTGTCACTGTCCGTTAGTTACAGAAATGTGTACGTGTTGCACTGCACACTCATGCAAAGCCAAGCAACAGCTAAACCAAAGTGGGTTATACTTACCTGATCATCAGCTAATTGCAGCTGCAGCTAGGCAGGTGGGCTGAGATGAGTCTGGGCAAAGCAGGGGGCTCTGGAGGTCTGTGCAAACACCTCTCACACCTCTGAGCAAAAACCAAAGGTGAGGTGAGAAACATGTTACTGCCTCTGCATTTTAAACTCAGTTGTCATTGTCACTTGCTTTGGGTATTATGGAAAGAAAGACCCAAAGATCCCCAATGAAAACCAGTAATTCACTTTTACTTTAGCAAAAATATAATTTAATCCAAGTGCTCTGGAGCAGAGTAGGAGGTTTATTAACAAACATAAAACCTTGGTGTGTTTTTGAACAGGAGTTTTGCAGTGCCCTTTTCAGAAACAAAAAAAGGCTTTCTTGTTCACTGCTCCCTGTGGAGATATTACAGACTCTTGCCACTAAAATGAAGCATAACCAAATATTAAAAAAGAATACTCTTTCTTGAAACATTAGGCAGAATTTGTTACTAACAAGGCGCAAATATATCCAGTTATAATAGCTCAGAAAATCATTGTTTTGCAGCATTATTACTGTGTTTATCTTCCTTGATAGGGCACCATTATATTGCTAGCATTTTCCTGGATTTATACTGCAGGTTTTACATTTCAAGTGCAGCGAAACTGCTCCTCATCTACATTGCTCCAAGTGACTAGAGAAAGGTCCCTTAAACATTCCACCTATAACTGGGCTGTGCACATGACTTGTTCTACAATAGAGCTAAAATTCCTGTGGGCGTGAGGAATACTTATGGTCCAGAGTGCATGATTCCATGGTGATGGGATATTCCCCTTCCATCTGCCTCTCCCCCTCCCCTGTGCAGTTAACTGTTGCATTGTTGTTACGGCAGGGAACCAAAATCTAAGTGAGCCTTCCAGCCACATAACATAGACTGGGCTGAAAGGATCTCTCCCATTTCCGTGTTAGGGTTAGCATATAGAATCACAGAATCATAGAATAGTTAGGGTTGGAAAGGACCTTAAGATCATCTAGTTCCAAACCCCTGCCATGGGCAGGGACACCTCACACTAAACCATCTCACCCAAGGCTTCGTCCAACCTGGACTTGAACACTGCCAGGGATGAAGCATTCACAACCTCCCTGGGCAACCCATTCCAGTGCCTCACCACCGTAACAGGAAAGAATTTCCTCCTTATATCCGATCTAAACTTCCCCTGTTTAAGTTTTAACCTGTTACCCCTTGTCCTGTCACTACAGTCCCTAATGAAGAGTCCCTCCCCAGCATCCCTGTAGGCCCCCTTCAGATACTGGAAGGCTGCTATGAGGTCTCCATGCAGCCTTCTCTTCTCCAGCCTGAACAGCCCCACCTTTCTCAGCCTGTCTTCATACGGGAGGTGCTCCGGTCCCTTGATCATCCTCGTGGCCCTCCTCTGGACTTGTTCCAGCAGTTCCATGTCCCTTTTATGTTGAGGACACCAGAACTGCACACAATACTCCAGGTGAGGTCTCAGGAGAGCAGAGTCCTCTTATAAAGCAGACTCTGCATAGCTCTGTGCAGTCAGGATGCATTCATCTGTCCAGAATTAAAACCACAGGTACTTAAGAAGTGTCAGTAGGTGGCTACATATTGCTAACACTTGAAGTACTCACTGAAAACTGGAAGCAGATTTTACATCCCAGTTAAATCAATCATCAAAGGTTTGTTAACAATGAAGAGTCTTTCAAGGCTTGAAAGATGATTGATTTTACCTCAAGAGCCATCTGGGAAGCACAGTAGATTTCTAGAGCCGAGATTTATGGCTAAGATTTCATATTTTCATTAAAGGCTGATGAAGAGCCCAGAGCATGTGAAAGGGAAAGCATCTTCTACAGACATAAATGTTCTGGGTTATCAGAGCAGCCTCAGAATGTGTTGCTGGTATTCGCATCTTAACACTGTAACTAATATTGTACCTTTATTTTCTTCTTCATTTAATTTGTTGGGAAAAAAAAATCTATATTCTTGAAGCAAGATACCATGTGAATTCCTACATCTCACAGGGCAGACTGTATCATGCAAACTTTTAGTCTGGAGACTCAAACACAGATAGACAGTTCTGTGTTTTTAAAGTTACCAGCAGAGTGCCAGCTTGACCTTCTCGAATGCTACTGCATAAATACTGATAAAATGCAGAATTATAATGAATATGTTTTACTAAGCTCTACCCTGGTACTAATGTGAGCAGGTTGATTGATTTGGACAGGAAGCTGGTCCAGTCAGGTATTGCTGATTCATGGAGGGCTTGTGTTGTGTATATGGCCAGATAGTGAGAGTGACTAAGAAATAACACTAATCAAGTGGTACTTGAGCATATTTTAGGTTGGTAGTGAAGAACTGTAAATATGCTGAAGTTACCGATAAATCTGTAAGCAAAACTGAGCAAACACAATTTTTATGACCTCAGAAGTCATAAAATTGTTTTGATTTAATCACACTAATTTTGTGCTCAAATGTACTCATCCCATCCTGGTGCTCAAGCTGCAGAATTACACCATGTGAAATAAGGACACCATGCCTAATTGAAAAACTCATGCCAGAATTTATTTTATTAGAAGGGAATTTAAAAGGTCAGAGAAAATTAATCATTTCCTAAATTAATTAACATATCACTTACTAACTGTCATTAAAACCTTGTTAATTGGATCCAGCTAATTAAGAAGATACATGTGCTGCTAAAAACTAATGAGTATTTTCACTTTGTTCCTTTAACATCTTCCCCAATTGTTTTAACAGTCAATGGCAGCGTCGTGTCATTCTCAGCTGTCCAGAGGAGCCTTCAATGACCCAGCACAGAGCAGTAATGAGGTGCTGCAGGCACATCTAATAGCAGGCATCCCTGCTTGGACGTGAAAGCTCTGTTGCAAAACCAAAGGGTGAAAGCAAAACTTCTGAGCGAGGGCAGATCTTCCTCATCCCTGGCACATGGCTGAAGCCAGAGACCAGAAACAAGTCCACTAACAAAGGCAATTAGGAAACTATGAAAATACTTAAAGTCTCGTCTCTCCACTTACCTATTAAAAATGTTCTTGTTAGAGGGCTTGTTCTGTTGCCAGGGACAATTCCAACATGTTTTCATATGAGAAACAGATACCCCTTATCTGTCTTATATGCCCAGTCTTATGCTCTTTGATTACCTTATACCTGTCTAACTGCACAGTCTCTTTTGGGATGTTTAGTCAGCAATGTAGGTGGAGAGTTTACTCTCAGAGTCTCTCTCTATGATTATTTTCAATAGAATGTAAACATTTTTATGAACACGAACATACGCATGACTGGCAAGATCTCGTACCCAGTTTTGCACTGTAGCCGTGTAATGTAACTACTAAAACAAATAGGCTTCCCTTTTATTACCTTTATACAATAATTCAAAGCACATTCCACTGTTATTCCCTTTGTTTGCTTACTCTTCTTCCCCCAGATAAATAAAAAAGGAGTCATGCAACCCACCTCTCCTCAGTCTCACAGGCATTACTTACTGCTGCTTGAACCATTTCTTGGAAGGGTTGGTATTATTTTAAGCCTGATGATAAAATTGCAGATGGATAGCTGAGAGATCATTTCTATACCATATGTTTTCCATCTTGTTGACATCTTCAGGCTTTTAGTCCAAATGTCTTCATCAATACTGGCTGTAATGCTTTTTAGCTGGTGGAGATCTCACCACAAAATTTTGTGTGTGTGAATGTATAGGGAAGCGGATGTTTTAGAGAACAGGGTTATACTAACAGAATAATATAGGCTGTTCATTATCAAGATAATAATAACAACATATTGGTATAGCTGTTACACATAAAAAAAAAAAAAACAACAGAAAATTTTGCCATTACCTCACAAGAAAGCCTTGGAGGAAGAAGATGGATGGTGCAACAGGGAGGATATCCTCATTACATAAATAAGAGGCAATAGTGAATGGGATCTGAAGCCACTTTGTTGTTTGTGCTGTATGACTGGGGCATAGAAATGTCTGGCAGATTAAAGTAGCTTGACTCTTTCAGATGTGTCTGATAAACCTGGAAGTTACAGAGATGTAGCCGGTCTCCTTGTGCTCTAAATCAAGAAGTCAAGAAAATGGCTTACAAAGAGTAACACCCTGTCAGACTTTGATCTGGCTGTGATCATACTCTTTCAGTGACCATACTCTTCCAGTGACAGCCTTCCAGCACCCTGCATACATATGGAGGCAGAGGCAGCTCCTGAGTAACCTTGCAGAATTAGGGCTTGAACTGTAGGAGCATTCCATGTCCGCTGCTGCTGCAGCTTGAACTACAAAGTGGATCCCAGGCTATTTCTGCACTGAGCCACTTGTACCTGAAAGCAGTGGTTTCTACCCCGCTTTCTGTATTCCCCTGTGCAGCATTTTGTAAGCCTCTAGAGTGTTACCAAGACTGCTGTAAGCCAGAAATCGTGGGATTTTTAGTTTGAAGGCAATTTTGTTTTATTGAGGAGTAAAATAATACAACGCTTTTCCCTCTGAAGCCTGTCAACATGCATTTAGGCAAATTAGTCTGGAAACTTCTTTGTGCATGAATGGAATGGAAAAATTGTTTTTAAGTTCTCAGCTTTTCATTACTGTGGGGAATGTTTTGTTTTCACGTCATCACCACTGCTTTGACAAAAATAAATCCAGGCTTGATGGACAGGATTTTTAGAGATGCTGCCTATGTACAGTCCCCAGTGGCTTCAAATGGAAATCTGGCTGTTCGGTACACCTCTGGCCACTTCATCCTGCTTCAGAGACTAATACTTCTGTGGGAAAGTGAGGAAAAGAGGCTGAGGTCTCACTGTTTACTGTGAAAACCTGTAGGCTCTTCAGAGCATTCAGACACACACAAACATGCACACAAATATGCTCAATGTACGAAGACTAAAGTAGAATCTATTGATATATTCCTTCTTTTAGTAAGTATGAAATGATGGAGAACAGTCATTTTAACTAGAGACAAAAATTGAAAACAAAATTAATATTCATTAAATTATTCACATTTCATGTACAGGAGTCTAAAAATCAAATTGTTGCCAGGCTGATATTATGTGAATGCCGTGTCAACCAGTATATCTTAGCTCCCCTGTCCTCCCCAAGTCTGTTTTGTTTTGCTTCAGTTTTTCACCTCCAGTGGAAGTGTTTCACTTGCACCAGATCAGCCTTTTCCAACCAAAATAAGTATTCCAGCCCCCAAACCCAACCTGCTTCCTTTCAGATTGTAAACATTTCAACTGCCATTTACCTGCTTTACACATTTTCTATATATTTACCAACTCTGCCTGATTAATACTCTTTTGATTCTGGTTCTTATTGACCACATAAATCACTGACATCAAGCTTGCACTGTTACATCTCAGTTCAATGAATCATTATGACAACTTGTGCTAAATTACCAAAGCCAAAACTGATTTCTGGAACCAGCAATTCCAAGAACAAAACTATTCCAATCCTCCCACCCTTGCAGCTGAAAGAGGTTGCAGGGTGGAGTAAAAGTTACTGGAAGGCTGGCCTGGACTCTTGCTTTTAGTCCCTAAGTGCCCAAGTGAGTCTGTCTGGAGGCTTGCGGACTTCTGGATTCCTGCTGTACCAGTATGGATATCTTTATGTACTTTTGAGGCTCCTTTTTCCTCCTTTGTGTTGTGGATAAATAGCTGCTAATCCAGTTAACATGGGAAGGGAAATTAGGATCCATGCTACTTCAACACTTTCTTTGTCTCCATCTAGCATTAGCTAAGCCTACCTCTGCAGGGAGCTGTAATACCTTCCTAACTACAGCACTTACTTGAAAGTATCTTGCAGTACTGGTTTAACACCTCAGATGTTCCAGGTACCAGCTTTCTTTGGTACTAACACCATGGATTAGGCTATAGGGATTAGTAGGAGTGAAGAAAAAGGGATTTTGTAAACTTACAAAGATTTCCAAAACCTTTAGGACAAGGACAGGAATACTTGTTTCCCACAGCTGTGACAATCCTGTAGTTGGAGGAAATGTTCACTTCTCTCCTGTAAGCCAAGGGCCTACCTAGAGGCAATCTGTGAGGCAGGTCCTGGCTCCTCAGGCTGCTCCACAGGGCTGATCACTGTAGACAACTAACACATAGTTCAATAAAAGGTAAGAAGTGATCTTAAAGAAAAGAAGCAAAACCACAGCAAAACACCAGCCGTTACCACATGTCATGTAACTGTCATGTATCCCAAGAGCTGGCTGCTATAATTGGCTTGAAGAATGACAGAGCAAGGTACTGAACAACCACCTTCTGATGGCTACAGTGTTGGCCTTCTACCATGCTGCTCCAAAACCTGACCGAGCCCAGAGCTTCTAGGCAATTCTAGAAACAAAATGCAATCAAGAGGATTTGGCTTATTTGTGAGTGAAGCCTGGCCCTGCTTTCCCCTTCGTCTGCTAAAATGTGTCACATTCATGTGGGACTTGTGTATGCTCAAGCAAATGCATCTTTCAAGCAAAAGGCTTCTTGCACTGCATGGGTGTGTGGTTTGGCTGCAGTCTGTAGGTTAAAGCTGTGTTTGAGAGCTTGGCTTTAAGTAAGGCTGGGCATCTTCCAGCTCAGGTTGGGAGAGGTTTCTGGTCCATCATGGTGAATGTGAGTGCCTGTCTTAGATCAGCCATGGAGGAAGGCTGAATCCTTTACTGCATCTGTCCAAACTCTGCCCCAAGCCATGGTCGATAGAAGTACTGATCTGCTAAGGAATTATATAGCAAGCATAGCTCTCAAAATTGTATTTGTCTTCCAACAGTTTCTTGTAAAACTTGTCTGTTTAATTTGCTACAAAGTATTTTTTTGTGTCTCTCAGGATACATTATTGGAGATGCAAGAACTCCAGGAACTAAATGGAGTTGTTTGTCTTCCTGTTCATGAACCAAGTTTTTATTCTGGAGGAAACTTCTGTCCTTACTTATACCTCCATTTCCCCTGAGGTGCATGTTCCTGAGCACATTGTATCTGGGAAGTATGTAATTAAACAGTTCAAATTTGCAGAGGGAGAAAAGAGTAAGTCAAATACATGCTCTATTTGTAAATTGGGAGGACTTGGTACAGCACTATTTAGTCTCAGGAAGAGATTTCCAGAATGTTATTTTGATTATGTTTCAAAACACAAACAAATAGTCTGGTTTTCTTAGATCTGAAGGACGTGAGGAAGATGGAAACAATGAAAAAAAGGTATTCCTCCTTTTCCAAAACAGGAAATCAGAGTTCTGTATTAAAATCTGCTGTCATACAAATGAAGTAGAATGTTTTGTATAATCTAGCTACGCTAGAAATTGATGCATACTCTTATTTTATGGTCTATTTATCCTATTTTCATGGACTGCATGTGTTTGCTTGTTTTACTGTCTTCTTTGAGCAAACCATCTGCAGCTTGTTCTTCCTATTACAGCAACTTGGACTATGAAAGTTCCCATGCTTGGCAGTTGTCTATACATATATATTTAATGCAATATGTAGATTGTGTTTATAGTAAGGTGAATATATATCCTCATGAATCATCAGCAAAGAACCTGTATGGAGTTCTTTCTTCCATGGTTTGCAAAAGCTGATATTTTATAAAGCTTGTATGCATGTTCTCTATACACTGCCCAAATACCGTATGCTTTTTTGAACATAATCTCAATTTTTCAGACCCCATGGACTCCTTTGGGTGCATGTGTATAAAATACAATTTATGCTGAACCAAGATGCAGTTACTAGATCATCATATTTGACTTAATGTATGGCATGCTCAAACCTGAATAGTCTCCTTTCAGAACTAAAGACAACAGAGGTATTTTTCAGTTGTTAATTTTAAATCAACACAATTTGGAAGCATGTCCTGGCAGGATGTTTACAAGTCATCTGCAAAATTGCACCCTTTCTAAAACGCATTCAATAAAAAATGGCCTCAAGTACTATGTCTTGAGTCTCAAAGGCATGTACACAAAGATCCTGCCTGGGCTAGGAAGGGACACTCAACTTCCAGTTTTCTAAAGAGTGAGATAAACTGCTATCCTGGAGGTAGGAGCCATGTGGAACCAAGGCTTTCTTATGAGAGGCAGAAAAGACCCTGGAAAAGAAAAATGCCATTTTCTTCACAGTGAATCAGTCACTAAAGCTATCACCCCTGAGGAAGGTGAGTGAACCTCTTAGCAATGTGTTGCCATTAACGGCCACTTTATTGTCATCTCTTATGACATGAAATGGAGACTATAGAGGCTGGAAATGCAGATTCCCTTCCTTCATGATTCCCACTCAAAGAATACTGATCTGCAGTTTCATTTTTTTTAGGCAAATTCACAATCAGAGCTAGTGCAGGAGAAAAGCTACATTCAAGAGCCACTACAATGCCCTCAAATATAATAGTACCACTGAAAGAGAGAGAACTAAACAACGACAGATAATTTTTTTCCAGTGAAGCCTTTAAAGAGGCACTTGAAGAAACAGACTTAAGGAGTGTGATTCTCTTACCATGTGCCTCTAGGAATAGAAAGTGCCTCTTGAGACTTGTATAATTTAGGAAATTATTCTATTAAAATGTCCCTCAGGATCATGCCTGGAATAACACTGAGGAGAGATTGATTGATTAGTGCTATAGCTACTACACTTGCTATGCATGTGCAATGTCCATAGGTGTCTACAGAGAAGACAACTAGAGAAAACTGTATTAACATACCCAGCCTGCCTGATGGTTTTGTGCTGTATTTGTGTCTTGTGTTCATGTAAGTTTTGTTAGCATTGCTGTTGAAGCTGTTTCACCTCCTGCTTCTGTTGCACTACATCCTCCCGCAGTCAACCTCCTGCATTACTCTAAGTTCTATCACAATGTGCATCAGTGACTTGTCCTCCTGTTCAGCTGGGGACTAGCGCAGCCGTACCTAGGGACACACAGCAGCTGGGGTTGTGCTTGCTGTACCGTGTCATACAACAGCAGGGTACCTTTCCATTGTTGCATCTTTCGCACTTCTGCACACATGGCTCTATAACAGGTATGGTTTTCATGGACATCATCCCCAATTACCTGTAACGTATCTCCAGATTGTCCTGTTTCTGCTTTTAATGCAGACCTTTCAGTTGACTGTCTTCAGTAAGGGAATATTAGCAGAAGATGATCTTTAAATGAGATGCGGTGCAGGGTACCGTGGAAGGGGCTTACCCATTACATATGGTACTTGTTACTGTGCTGCAGTTATTGTAATGCCATGGTAGTATGAGGGGAATTATACTTCAAGTTCATGCCTTTAGTCCTTCCCAGCTCCCCAAATTAGACGTGTACTTCAGCTGTGTCATGAATCCAGAAGGAAAGCTAAACCTGCTCCAATCCTCATTTCTGAGAGCTAAGCGAAGCCTGTCCAGGGAGACCGACACAGATTCAGGGTCCTGTAGCCAGGACCAGGACTCCAGTGCTCAGTGGGATAAAGACAGGCTTACCCAGTTCAGATGTCAAAATCCCAAGTTCTACCTGGGGAAACTCTCCTGCACCTTTTGACTCAGCTAATGCTAATAGGGGCTCTAGGATTTGACCTAGGATAGTGGTTGCATAGCAGTTAAGTTTTAAAAAGCATTAAAAATCCCTGTTGAAGTGAAGCTCCGTGGGTGTGCTTGAATGTGTTCATTGTGCAAAACCAAATTTACTAGGGGCCAGAAGGACACTGAGCAGGCAGGCACAGGACCTGTGCTATATTGAGCTGCCATGATGAGGTTTTCTGAGCTCCAGGGCAAAGCTGGAGAAGTGGAGAAGCATTACGGGAACTTCAATTATTTTGCATGCAGTGCTGTAAATAGTATTCATGTAATTAGGAAAAGCTCACTCCAGCAGAGCTAATTGAAGCTGGGGTGTGATGAGGGTGAGGAATGATAGACAACCCCATGGGAAGACTTGGTGCTGCTGGGGCAGCTGGCCCTGGTTCTGTACTCCTGCCATGTAGAGCATGGTGGGCTGCGCTTCTGGCATCTCCCAGTGGTGCTGCCATCCAGCAAAATGCTCCCACTGTAAGGGAAAGCATAGAAGCAGCTCTCCCAGGCTGGGCAAATGGAAAGGCAGCAGTAAAGCAGGTCTCCTATGGGATCGCCAAACAACAGACAGGCAGCTGGGAAGTACTGAAACACAGACTGTGGGTGCAAGCTTTTTGAACCTGAGCACTTTAGTGCTGGTGTCACAGAGTGTGGATCTTTTATGTTTTACTTTTTTACTGGAGGTAAGTTTATTGGAAGTGACAGTGTGAGCACAGGAGTGTAATAACACCAGGAAGAAAAAGCTGCAAGGGCAAATAGTTCAGAACAACTTTCATACTCTGGCATGAACCAAACTGTTTTGTCCATTGTCATCTTTAAGACGTTTGTTATTTGGCAGGCTGAGGGCCATGTTCTGCTTTTGGCTGTAACAAAAAAAATACATAAATCACCAGACCAAACACGGGCTGAACTAAAGACAGGCAATTTGCTCTGGCTTCTCCATGCTGTCGTTAGACCCGAGGTTCACGCATAAATAAGCAGAAACTGACTCTTTGTATTTTATCATTCAAGGCACTTCATTTTACACACAAAGCATTCTTCCAGAGAGAAATGTGGCATGTTAACTACATGGCCACATGTGTGGGCACTCTCAGGAGGAAAATCCTAGGAAAGTCGCGGATTATCCTCCAAGCTGGAGCCCTGGTCAGGTCCTTATATCTAGGATTTCTATCCTAACAGTACTACAGGCTTTGCTAAATTCTCCAAATCCAGTTACTTGTCCAGGGATCCTGCCTCAGGATCTTTCGGCCCTGAGCCAAAAGCTCTCTAAGAGACATCAGCCCCACAGACATCTTTAGCAGTGCACCATGAAAGACAACCTCCCCGTTAACAGGGCTCTTGCCCCTAACAGCACATTAGCTGCACAGTGTTTCCCATTGTTCTGTCCAGGAAAGACCTCTGCTCTCTGCCACCTAGGTGCTAGCACCCCTTCTCCCTCCTACAAACATGTTTGCTCAGGCTGTCTGGTAAGTTATAGGGGCAGTTTAGGGCAGTAGGTTTAAGATTAATTTTTCAGTCTGACAGTGACCTTGCACCAAAGACATTCTAGTGGAAACTAATATCTATTGCAGACTGCCACTGTGGAAGCATTAAGTGTAGAATTGATGAAGCCTTATAAAACATCTCTGGATGTTTGTAAACAAAAGCTTGCCTCCAGAACACCTTCTCACATAGTATATCAGATATTTCCCGGGCCTGTAGGGGTATGAGACTTTATTACACTTTCTGTGTAAATCTGGAGTTGGTTTTATCATCTATAAGATTCCTATAATCATTTAAAAATGTCTAAACATGGCATAATTTATTTACAACTTCCAGCATGGGATTATATTTGTGGGATGGAAAATTCCCTATGTTCCTCTTGTAAATGAAGTAATGCTGAATTTCTATTCCTTTTTAACTGCTTGACATCTCCAGGGCAAAGGGGAAAAGATGTGAAAGAGAAACTTGCCAGAATCACTTGAGGAGCATTCACACCTGCAGGTATGCCAGAGCCCTTAGGATCAAATGGCTTGTTGCTGTACACAGCTGTGTAATACTGTGCATGGGTTATGGGTGAGCGCATTTAATTTGTTCTCTTACTTGGAAAGAGGAGTATGAGGTCAAATGACACATGTTAGATGATGAGCTACACCACAGCTGGTTCAAAAGACTGCTTTTTCTGAAAGGATCTAAGGAACACTCAAGCTGTTAGGCATCACTTGTAGTGTTAGTGCTTCACAGTTAGACTGCTGGAAGTAATTTATTAGTAAACTCAGTCGCGTGCAACAGCCAGTTTAGGGAAGGCAGAATTTCAGTGCTTGCTAATCTTAGAAACCTGAGTGCGAGATGCTTGTGGCACAGCGGCTTGCAGAAAGATGGTTTATAACAGTCTAATTGTTGTTGAAGCTAAATTGTACTTAACTAGCCAGGAAAAAAAATCATCACAAAGAAAATCTAGGAAATGACAGTTCTTAAGCCAACCTGACATCTGTTGTTCTCCATTTGAGAAAACTACCTGAAAGAGCCCTGGCCTTTAGAGCTGCATGAAAACTGGCTGTTGGACTGACATGCAGACAAACTTAGCTGCTGTTCTTGTCAATGATACACAACAGCTACTGCCACACACACAGGATAACAAAAAAGCCATCTTAGCCAAAATGAAGAGGAATTAAATTCACCCATTTTATACTCATGTCATTATATTGTTAAATATAGCAGTTTAGTTAGGTGTTATAAAAGGGGAGAACATCAGTCTAGGGAATCATAGTGATAGTGTCCCGCAGTTCCAGCTCCATCAGCTTAAATTTTTAAAGATGTAAATGCGTTATCACCAAAATTTAAATGCGTTGGTGATATTATGAAATAAAGGAATTCAAAGGAGCCTGAAAATGTTTGTTTCTTTTCTTTGGGTCCATTTGGGTACTACCAAATCCCACAAACAGCCATCTTGACAGTGACTTCAGTGTTTGTGCTGCCATACCTGCTTTGTGAATCTTCTCCTAACTAAGCAAGGTAAAGCACATGTACCTTTCCTTTCCTTTCCTTTCCTTGGAAATGGATAATTCCTGTAAGGATAGTTCTTGCTCACAGCTTAACACTTTGTGACATTTGTTTACAAAAGAGAGGGAACGCAGGATTTGCTGGAGAACAAGGCAAGCTCTCCTAGCAACAAGGAGTTTTCACCTTTAAGGTGCCTTTTGTCAGCACAATATAAGCAGTGTAAGTTGATGCTCTTCAGTGTCTCCTATTTACATGCTGATTAACATGAAGTAACTTCAGTACCAAGGTACCAGAAAAACAGTGCAGTAACCTACCCTGCTGCATAGTCAGAGCTGATGCATGTTGGTTTAGTACTGGTGACCAGTAAAAAACATTTGATTTCTTAGCAGAGACAGGGAGAGTGGCTCACCTTCAACTTCATCTACCTCTGTTTTCCTATGCCACCAGCAGTTGCTGATTTTACATGATTTTGAACTGAAATGTATATTTAACAACAAATTTTGTCTTCTAGTTGCAGAATGTTGCATTTCTCACTGTGTCTAATTTCTAATGCCAGTGTAAAGACCAGATTGCAAATATTTATGCTGCTCAGTTCCAGTTTGTTTTATCTGACCTTCTGCAGTCCAGAGCATTGGCTCCTATTGCTGGCATCACATCAGTTGCTGTCCTTAGAAATGATCTTCTATGAAAATGCAAAATTAAGGGCAGTTTTAATAAATGAAAACTTTTGTTTTGACAATAGACTACATTTGGATCTGGTATAAAAGTGTAGAAACAAATACTGGGGTATCCATACTTACCCCATGCATAAATTTAGACCAATGGCTCAAGGGTTTTTGTATTATAATCTTTTCTTTTCAATAATATTTTTTCTTTTCAGTAATACTGAAGCCTCTTTGAAGTCAGAGATTCTCATGTGTAGATGTTGTAAACATTGCTGCCTAAAACCAGTTTTCTTAATGTCTTAAACATTTATCAGCTATTTCAACAGTAAAGATGGGCAAGCTGCTGAGGTTTTCCAGCATCCATCTGATTTTAGAGGGAGCAGCGGACAAACCAGTAAAATTAATTCAAGATTAATTCAAGTCCACAAATTTTGCAGAAACAAAGTTTTTTTTTCCTCATTTTCTTCCTTCCCAAAAAAGTGATTCACATTTCTTAATTAATTTGCTTTTTTGGGAAAAAAAAAAAGTAAAATCTGGTTTTTAAGGTATTAGCAATAAAAAACCTCCTCATCATTACTTTTTCTTCATTCTTACTGAACTGTTTCCTTAGGACTATATTGAAAACATGAAAAGAAAACAGCTTTTTGTTTGTAATATTTGTGTGGAGTGATTCTTTACACTGAAATAAAGAAATCACACTTCTTTAACACTGTATCAGCGCATATAGACATAACGCCAATTTCCAACTGTTTCTCCCCACAGGTATTAATCACATATCTATCTGGAAAAAGAACTGAAGCTTAAAAGCTAAATGTAGTGCCCCAGTGCACATCATAAGCCTGTGGACCTTGCTTTTTAAATGGCTTGAACACAGTGGTAAATGCTCCATCCCTGGCAGAGTTCAAGGCCAGGTTGGACAGAGCCTTGGGTGACAGGGTCTAGTGTGAGGCATCCCTGCCCATAGCAGAGGGGTTGGAACTGGATGATCTTAAGGTCCTTTCCAACCCAAACCATTCTGTGAATCTATGACTCTATGATTCTATTCCAGTTCCTTGGGTCTAGAACATCTCTCCGTCTCCTTGGCCACACAAGGAGCGTTAAGCAAAGTCCTGTAAGAAGTGCCATAGTGGCAAAGGTTGGAGCCCTTATAAAAGGCATTGCAAAGACTGAGATGTGCCCAGAGAAGCAACTCATGCTTGACTTCTAGGATCAGCTGAGTTCAAGGGCATTATTTTTAAAGCTATTTCTTTTTTTTTCTCCTTTTTGGTGGGATGGAGATGATGCACAGATAACCTGTTCAGCCCACATGTCTGCAGTAGCAAAAGAAGGACGGTGTGTACTTATGTTGCTACTGCAAGAACAAGAAATGCTTTTGAGTAATTAGAGATGATGAGAAAGTAACAGACTTGTTAGAAAACCTAACCTAATTTTTCAGATTCCTGGGTACACTTTTTTCTTAAGACTGTTTTTCTAAAGAAAGTTTGCCTTCAGACAGTGAAAATCTTCATGCGATGGCATAATAGGGTGTATTGTAATTCAGGACATATCAGTACCTGTAAACTGAAGCAGATAAAGAGGCTGCACAAATCTCTAAAAGCTACTGCCTACAATGTTTGGGAAATGGTCTGCAATTACAAAAGACTGTAGTTGGGGATATATCAAGGAAACCCAAAGAAAAGGCTTATATGATTAGGACTGCAGAAGCAGATGCTACTTAATTAGGGGAAAACATGGGAATAATAATAATAAAAATATCTAAGTAAGGAACCTTTATTCTCAAAGACTGAATGTTTAATAAACTATTATTGCTAGTTTTAAGTACTCATTGAACAGGTATAACATACATATTGCTGCTGCTTTACGACAGTTATCAATACATATATTTTAACAGATGGAAAAAAAAGAGTAGGAGTTCGAGTCAGGCACAGTTTATGAAACTAAACCAATTTGAGCATTGAGACTCTCTAAGTGTCCTTCAGCTGGGAAAGATTGTAAGTCTGTCTAAAGTATGAAAGCATTTACGATTTTCAGAACTTTGACTGGGAAAGGTGCGATGTGATAGGAATCAATTCAAAATGTCTGGAGTGTGTCAGTTCTTGTGGAAGATAATATCCCAACTGCCACTTCTGAATCACACTTAAGAAACACAGAAAAAGTAGCACTTCAGCCCCAAAACAGACCATAAGATTAAGACTGACAGTTATGAAATCATGCCCTTCGAAAGGGGAAAATTGCAAATGACTGTGATAAGACATCTTGCAGAGGCAGTCAGGGCATATTAATCACTTGATGAAACCCGGAGCTTCCAGTAAGTGCTGCCTGCCCTTCAAACCCTCTTGGAAGCAGCAAAAAGAAGTGGCCACTGCACTTTCCCATGTAGGAGCTTCCTGACTGTCTGTGTACAGAGCCTTGCAACAATAGGAGCAAGGAGCTTTTCATCCCTCGTCTGTTTTTTTGTTTGCCTGTTAGCTATAGCTAAATACTGTAGAGTGTATGTCATGGTTTGTATCTTCTCTTTTTGTCTGCTAGGGGAAGGGTACACGCTTTTGTGTTATGAAACAAGAGCCAAGGAATTCAAACCTGACATGGCTGTTGGTCTTTGATGAATAATTTCTATCTTTGTGTTCCATATATGAGAAAAGTAGGTAATATGTACTCTGCTTACCTTCCTTCTTAGGGGAGACTAGGAGTAATTAACCCTTTTAAGTATCTGTTTCTGTAAAAGAGCTATCCTGTGCCAACATGTTTGTCTGTTGGACTGGAAAATACACACAAAGTTTCAGAAAAAACATAGTCCAGAAGAGGAAGCAGGGCATGGCAATGTGTCCTTACTCTTTCTTTGAGTGTTTGGCTTAAAACAGCAACGCTACTTAAGTAACGCATTTTAATAAAGCTTATAAACCTGCCAAATGTAGAACCGTGATTCATTTATAGGGGGCTGCTCTTAGTCTTCCCCCAAACACACACCATTGTCATTACCCAAAACCTTTCCCCATGCTTGGCCGCTCTTTGTAGGCTGATCCCAACTTTCTACTGCTAAAGGTGGAGTTTGACAAATTACATCTCCATTGGAAAGAGAGAAGATATAAACCTGCAACTTCCAACAAGGGCCTGCTGCTGCTTTGTAGGGTGGAGAAAAAGTGCCACCACATTACAGGTGAGAGGCTGGAAGTTTGGGAATATTTGAGGCATATGGCCCTGTACTGCAGTAGTGCACTGGAGGAGCACGCAAGAGACAGGCAACCAGCTGACTTTCTGCTGTGCATCCTCCTTTGGACCTGGACACCAACCTGTGGGTACACAGCCCTGTAAATACCTCTTGAGCTGCTTCAGACAGGGCATTACTATTATTTAAGTCTTAATTGCATTTGTAATTTTTCAATTAAAAAAATTAGATTTACAAATGAGTAAGAATTTAATGACGGCATATAGTTGCCCAGGCAATTAGACTAGGGAATGTTTCCATGCAGATTCTATGGGATTTCACTGATATTTTTGTTGGTGAAGAATAATACTTTCAATTTCATCTTCATAAGTTTGGGTTGTTGAATGATACACCATTCTGCACTAAATGCTGGTTTCATAACAGAGGGCAGTCCACTCTGCAGCTGTCCTTGCCCTTGGCTATCTGCCTGGCATCTTGGTCAGCTTTGAATCACCTGCTGCAGATTCAAGCCTGAGACACCAGAGCTGGTGCTGGTTACTAAGCAAAGTCCGTGCTGGGGCTCCTTTGCCTTCCTGCATCAGCTCAAGAATTCCTGTGGCTACCTGGGAGGAAAATGGAGAAAACCTCTATATGCAGCATAGAATATTGTATATGAACATAGACAAAACCTCTAGATTATTGTATACAGAGCTCAGCCCTAAGCCACCAGGCATTAAGTTTGTCTGTAGCAAAACTTCAGCTGTGTAAATACAGATAACTCCACTATGCCTCACCTCAGCATAACTGTGTGGTTCATGCCAAAAGAGCACCAGAAAATCTTTTCTCATTTAAACATTTTCAAAATTCACTAGATTCGTAGCATTCATCACAGGGGATTGATGTCAGGAGCTGTCAGGTCATGTCTGTCTAGTGAAATGTTAGCTCTCCAATCCTGACATCCGCTGAAGTGGTAGGTTTAAAACAAAAGCTTCCAGAACAGAATATGTTAACAACTGACTGGGCCTCATCATCTATTAGTTTAAGTTTAGTGCAGTTCCATTATTTGCTGCTTCACCTGTGTCAAACCAGAGTAACAGAGCAATAGATAATCTTTCACCAGGCACTGACTGATTCAACTATTTAAGTGGAAATTGCATTTCTATTAAAAAGGATATTACTCTATTATAGTGCAATAAACATACTTTCATTAACTGTGATCCCCAGTCTCTTTCTTTCACTCCTATTGCCTTTTCTTTGGTGACATTTCTTCTTGTCATGGAAAGGTCACGACATTTCAAGGTGTTCACTTCCTGAAGCATGACTCCTAGAAGTAATGAGGTTCAGCTGATCCGCCAGTAAAAGTCTGCCACCAATGAAAACATGCCCAGCAAAAGCAAAGCTCAGAAGCATCGACTCGTGGGCACTCCTGATGGGGCTGATGGCTGCCCATGTTCTTGTGTTATTACAAGATTGTCCAGAAAGGACAAAAGAAACATGATTATATGTCACCAAGTGTTGTTATTAGTTGAACCTCTGTTTTCAAGCATCCCATTAATTTACACAGTGATTCAAACTCAGACAAACTTTGCTTTGTTTTAACTTTAAATGTCAAAGATTGTTGTAAAGAGATTTTTGTTTCCTTAGCAGTATAAATAAACTTCATATCGCATGTGTTATTTTGAACTTTCCTGACTAAAATTTTTAGTCTTTTCTATGGCTATTTATTACTCAGAAGTGCAACACTGAGAACTTCCATCTCAAGGGAAGGTCCTTTTAATGCTGGTATCTCCAGAATGTAAACACATAGCACAGTAATTTGAAAGTAGGTTTGGGCCTGATTCAAAAATTTGGTTGTTTTCTGTCCCTATTTTCTTATTGAAGAAAAATTTTATAGGGTTTCCAGTTTGCTTTAGCAGTGCTTTGCATTTACTTTCCACCTGGGAAAGATTACATTGTGTTCTCCTGCAAAAGCATGCTCAGCCCAGGGCAAGTCTGAAAATAACCTTTACATCTCCCCTTTGTGCCAGTGTGTGAAGTAGTGGTAAGCTGTCTTCTGGAGAGAAAAGTGTGCTGTAGCCTTTCTAACCCCTACACAGCCCTTTTAACCTGCTACCTAGTAGTATTTGTTAAATACTCCTTGCTGTGAATGTCATTGTGACTTCTCAAGAAGAGACACAGTTCAATCTAGTATTGATTATAGCCTGTTATATAATATTGTAGCCTGCTTCCCTTTTAGCTGCTGTGCTTTAGGCTGGTGATTTTTCTTTTGATGAGTTCCGGTCAGCTTGCAGCCCATGTGAAATAAATAAATCTGTATTTTTAAGCATGCACTTCTTGAATTAGTTTTTTTGTCTCAGAGCTCTCAACTTCGTAGTTTGATGGGCATCCTTCTGACACCCTTGCTTTCTGCAGTCTTTATTTCTGATATTCACCATCAGACACAAATAATAACTTCTAATAGATCTCATGTCACCAGTATAACTGGTTTAGGGTTTTTTTTACATAGATTATGTGTGTATTTGAGGAGTTCTTTAGTCTGAGAAGAGAGCAATATAAAATCAGAAGTCAAAGAATTTAGGAAGTAAAATCTCATTCATGTATATTGGATTGATTTTTCTCTGAAGGATATGACACTGTCATGCTCTTCCTGGTAGCTAAAACATTTTTGTCCTAAGTTTCTAAGTGTATTTAAAAGAACCCCAAAACCGAAAAAAACAACCAAAACCAAACCAAACCAACAAACCAGAGAAGCATGCTTTTCTCCTGGCTGACATTTTGTTAATTTTTAACCTATTAAGATATGTTTATCTGATTATTCTATTTCATTCCTTTGCTTTGCCAGGTATCTAGACTTGATAGCATGGTACTCTATATAACCTCAAATCCAGCTCTCTACCAGCTGGAAGACTGCTGCCTGCAGCCTTGATTGACTTGCCAAGAGCCTCTCCTACTGCTTCTGCCCTTCCTGGGTTCAGTTGTGAATGAACTAACCAGTGGCAGCTTCTTCCATTTACTTAAATAGAAAGGAGGGTGACTTAAGCACGGGGAATGTGCAACATCCATTGCTGCAGCACAGACAGGTGTTATCTCCACGAGCTGGTTACACACCAGAGAAGAAAGCTGGCGACAGACAGCGTCTCACTAAATTGGACTCAGCCTAGCAAACTAATAGAACTGACTGAAAAAGCTGGAACCAGATGCATGGCATTACTCTTACTTGCCTGACCGTATGGTCCCTGATGCAAATAGTGTCACTGCAACACATCTGCAACAGCAACCAGAAGACATAAATGCAGACTGGATGGTACGTTACTGACACTGTTCCTTTTCTATAGTGTGACTCCTGCAAGTATGTGGATGTTCTCTGACAGAAAGGTATGCACAACATGCATTTTATTTAATGTGACGGAAAAGGAAACTGAAACTGCAGACAGTTTGGTTTTATTTGCTGCTATGGGAAGAACTGTCACTCATAGTAGTAGTAATAGCCTGTATTATTCAGCATTTTCACATGTTTCTTCCTGCTAAGTAGCATTTTTCATAAGGAAAGTGACCTTTTGTTTTTCCAGGAGGAACCTGTGAGATCCACCACATACTACAGGCAGGTGGATTTTTAACAAGAGGATTTTAAACATGCGGTTCGTGTAGCTTTTGTTTGATGTTTGCTCTGTGGAGTCATTCTCACTACTCACACACAGTAAGCAGTTACGTATATATCTGCATGTAGATTCATGCGGATGCTGAAGTATCACCTAATTATACAGAGAAAGTGTCACTTTTGCCTTCCAAAGTGTAAGAACCTCCGTAAGGGGATAATCTAGCAGCTCTGCCCCTTCAGACAGTCATAGTGGTTCAATGCTATTGAGTAGAGCCAGAAATATGGCTACACTTTCTCAGTGTCAAAAAGCATGGGGTGTCTTAAGTTGGTTGGGGGCTTGTTCTCCAGAATGAAAGAAGAATGAATCAGTTTAAAGTTTGTTACATTTCCCAATCTGTGCAATGTGCAATATATAACCTAAAAAAATACTAAAATTGAATAGTGTAGTATAGCAAAGAAAACAATAACTAAGGATGGGGTTGCTACTATGCTGTACTCGAGAGACATGTATATAATGAAAGAATGATACTCGACCCAAGAATCTTGCCGTAAATTAAAAGAGTTTTGAAGTCAAATGCCTTAAATACCAAGTCCATGTATGTGGTAGGAAAGACTTGCTATCTGTGACCAGTTCCACTTCTAAACCAAATGCAAGTCTATAAAAATTACACATTTCTGTGGGGTATACTTCTTATGAAACCTGCTTATTCCAAAGGCAGAGATTAAATATCAAGGATGTCTAATGGAACTCTGAGCATTTCATGTCCATGGGACTGATTCAGAAACATCTCAGGACGCAACAAATGAGATATGGAGTCATGGCTTTCAGCTCTTATTAGAAGAACTAGTTAAAAGTCGCTCTTCAACTTTTTCCACATTGTTCATATCTACATGTATATTTAAAGACCTGCATTTTATCCCTCCCCAAGTTTCAGCTTTCCATGCTGAAGAGTCCCTGTCTTGTCAGACTTACCTTGCACTGAACTCACTACACTTCTCTGAATTTCGTCTGGAAGGAACAACGGGATTGTAACTGTGGTAATCCAGTGTGGAAGCAATAGGGGCTTGTGCAAAGGCTGAGTAGTGGGTTTTATCTTGAGGGTTTATTTTTTTCCCCACATCTTTATATTTCTAAGAGTAGTAATGGTATTTCTCTCCTAGTGATTCGTAACATCCTATTTCACTTTTTTAAACTTCACTGAGAAGTGAGCTGTTGTCCATGTGATTCTGGTAGCTCATTTCTATGTGCTGGTAGCTAGTATACCACCTATTGCAGTATTTTTCTCCACATGCACTACTTTTCGTGTAAGAACATGGATCTTTCTGCTGAGACTACAAACAGTGAAGATATGAAACTCAGAGATCTCCTATTCTGTCTCTAAAGGTTTGTTGCAAACTAGAAGAATGAGGAATTAAAGTTTGTGCCCATGCTGTCTGTCTGTGACCAGGAGACTTCAGTCTCACTATACAGAGTAAACCAAATTCAGCCCACCATTTTCTAATGATTGTGAGGTTTTTGCTGAATTTGGTCACTGGTGTCTGTTGAGCAAATTTCTTTAGTCATTAAAGGGCTCAGCCATCTCTCTTTTACACAAGGGTTGTTTAGACAAAACATTTTGGGACTTCTGAAGAGAGCCCTGAACATTTGCTGCAGTCAGTCCCAGCACCATTCCCTAGTAGAGTCTCTGTCCAGGGGCTGGTGTTTCTGTGCTCACTTCCAGTATTTCAGACAAGTTCCCCTCACTAGTTCATTAGAGTCTCCTAAGGTCATTTATATTTTATTTATTCATAAAGGAAGAGCTGAGGCATTATCTTGGATAATATAAAAAAAGAATATTCTGAGATAATACAGGGTCTATCATGGCTTTATGGGACGTTGGGTTTTGTTTTCTGTTTGCTTGCTATCTGTAGGGAGATATCCCTGAAGGTTTCTATTGAGTGAATATCTTTCTGTGTTAAGTCATCACTGTAATAAAAGCCCATTCAGAGATGCTGATCTTGAATTGAGTCTCCAGTGACTTTTACTCATGGGTCTTTTTTCTGTTCTGATACAACCTCCTGTACATTATTAGTCAGTGATAGATGGAGAGAATACCTTGAAGAAGTGCAGTATCTGAGCAGGTATTAATTAATTATTGAGACTTCCCTCCACACAATTTAATTCTCTAGAGCTTAAACAAGTAAGAAGGAAATCCATGCACACAACTTGTTCATAGCACAGAGGGAGGGAAGATATTCATGGACCCAACTGAAGTTGTGAGAGACATCAGCATTCTTGCTCTCACTGATCCATTGCAAGCACATTCCAGTAAGTCTGGAATGTACTGGTGAAGAAAGTCCAGTACAGATAAAAGCTCTCTTAGTGCTTGTCCTGGGTTCAGCAGTAGCAGTCATTTTTCTCCTTCTTGGTAGCTGGTGCAGGGCAGTGTTTTGACTTTTGGCTTGGGAACAGAGCTGTTTTGGTTTGGCCAAGGACTTTGTGAGCCTCATGCGCTGCCAGGGAGGAGGGGAAGCCAGGAGGAAGCAGAGACAGGACACCTGACCCAAGCTAGCCAAAGAGGTATTTCATACCACAGCACGTCATGCCCAGGATGTAACTGGGAGTTAGCCGGAAGGGCTGGGAGACTGGAGGGTTTGAGGAGGTATGGGTCGGTGCTTGGTTGGTCTGGGGCGGGGGGGGCGAGTTATCAGTCAGCTGGTGATGAGGTGATGTATTCTCTTCCCTTGTTATTTCCTTTATCACTGTTATTATTGGTGGTAGCAGCAGTGATTTGTGTTATACCTTAGTTACTAAACTGTTCTTATCTCAACCTGTGGGAGTTGCATTCTTTTCGATTCTCCTCTCTGTCCCTCTGGGAGTAGGGGGAGGGAAAGAAGGGGGGGAGTGAGTGAACGAGTTACCTGACTGGGTTTAAACCACGACAGTGCTTAAGTTCAGATGCAGGTGGAATGATTTCTCATAATTCTTAATAAATTAAAGCCATAGAAAAAATGGTATGCTTTGAGCTCTTCACAGGCTGTATGTGCGTGTACACAGCCAGTGAGTGGATGCAGTGATGTACCTCCTGACTTTGCCTGCACTGAAGATTGAGAAGATGATGCTTTCACATACTCAGCTGTTTGATTTCCTTTCCACTAACCATAATTAACGTTTATTCAGGCAACATTAGGAAGAACATAAATATTTCAAAGAAGCTAATTACAGCATCCAAAACATCCTCCAAGCTATTCGTTTAATGAGGATGTGCTTTGTTCCTGCAATAGTGTAACATTAATTTCATCAAGCAATTAAACCAAACAACAACAGATACAATAGAGAAAGATGTATTTCTTTTCTCCTGTTTACAAGAATGCTCATTTGCATTTCAGCAAGTTCCTTATGTAAAGGTGACCATCATAAGCTATGTAAACCTCCTTTAAACTGAGATTCAAGCTTGGGAAATTTGCTCTGTCAAAGACTGCACAGATTTCGGTAGAAAAATTGTTTTTGTATAAGCTTGAGTTTGGGTTTAGTGCAAATACACACTTCTGTTAAAAGTTATATAGTTTCTTCTAGTATATGACTGGGAGTATTACAGTTATGCCCAAATCAGTTTACCTTATCCGTATATCAAAAATGCAAAACTACACTGATGCTGTCAGTAAAAAGGCACAGTCTGAAATGACATGCAGTTCATTCTGGGTTGGAAGTACTGGAAGACTGCAGCCTGCTAGGATTCAGACAGTGTAACTCACAGTGCAGATAGGTTTGCAATTTTAGTGGCTACTGCTTTTGCACATTAACAGGAATCTGCTGAAAACAAAATTCAGGTTTCACGTGAAATATTATGGAACAATACATGTCCAAACATAGAGAGAAGGATTAAATGGTGGGGGTTTTGCCCTCATATACAGAAGACCAGAATTTTTCTACCTGGAAAGCTTCTCATCAACTTCAAAATCTCTTTTAACACATTTTCCAGTCTGCAGTATTAAAACACAAAAATGGAGTTTCTAGGCTAATCAGAACTCTTTTAACTGAAAACAAAGTTTAATTCAAGATGCATCTTTTTTTACTATTCTTAAAACACTCGGCACCACTCCACAGGCACAGAATGTTTACAGATATCTCACTTTCAAATTAACAAAGACTATAACTTATTTTATTTCATAGTCTATTAAATATTTAACAAGAGGGTAATAATTAAAATGCATAAGAAAGTAAATCCTTCCTTAGGCCAAGGACACTGATTTGTGCATTTGAATCCGCATAGATTAGGGCAATACCTTTCAGTGCTGATAACTTCCCACTTATGATAATGTCTTCTAAACAAATGTGTTATGTTTTTGTTAACAGAAACCAGAATCAAATGTAGTTCCTCCATTTGGATTGGTTTAAAACAATTCTTTTAACTGGGTAAATATAAATACAATAATATATACAAAATACAGGCTTCATTAATTTATGTATTGGTGTGATAACTGGCTTTCCATCAACACAAGGATTAGCTCTGTCCCCAGTCATATTAAGGAAAGCTTTGCTACTGAATCTGATAAGAGATTTTATTACTAAGAGAATTTTATAGCATCTTAGTATGCTGCTTAGCAAAGCTTTCAAAATTGATGGCCTGTCAAAGTGCTGAGAGTGGCAAAGCACAACTTGTAGCATATACAATTGATAAGGGTAAAGGCAAAGAACAGACAGCAATGCTGTGGTTATAAATCCAAGTTATCCTTTGGTAGTAACAGCCCCTTGCAACAGCAAGGCAACTTTACTGAACCACCCACATTCACCCCCCAGTCAAAACCCACTGAAATGGCCAAAAAGAACTGTACATTGTTTTGGAAAATAACAATCTAATATTGTGCCATTGTAACATTTCTTTTCAAAGTCAGGAAAAAAACAAAACAACCAAGCAACAAAAGTAGGAGCAAATGGAAAAAGAAGGGAAAACAAATCATAAAGATAGACTGTAAATTGGGAGATGCTGCCCTGAAATGCATCTCAGTGTTGGAGCAGCACCTCAGCTGGGCAGGATCTTCCTGGAGCAAACGGTGAGGGAGCAGAGGCAGTCAAACAAGTGCCTTTGGAGACAGCCAGGTCCGGATGCTAGGCTGGGTGCGAGTACCAGGGCAGCACCAGCCCAGCATCCCACTGGGACTGGGATCTGTTGGTTCAGGGAGCAGAGGCACTGGCAGACTTGGGTAGCAGGTCTGGTAAGTCAGAGCTTGCTGTGTTTCTTAGGACTAAGCTGCCTAAGAGTCCTTACAGATTTGGGGTGTGTATGCTCTTGAACATCTTATAATTTAGTTGCTTTGGCTATCTACAGGCATAAATATCAGTCAGGAACAAGGTGTGCAGCTGTATCTCAAATACAATCCTTTGCTAAACATAGCATTGGGATTTTAATCACCAAATATCACCATATTTCTGAGTTAGCTTTTATGGTGTGGCATTTTGTCTGTGTGTATTTAAGGCACAGGGAAAGTCAGGAATCAGTGACACCTGTGCAGGAGGGGGTCCTTCAGAAAACTCATCATTTGGCAGACAGGACACATCCTCAGAGCCCTACAGCCCAGCCACTGATGTCTTCTCCCACATGCAAGCTCCTTGAGTTTTTACTGCCAGCTTCAACTAGTTGGGGGAAATATGTGTGACATATCCCCATTTTAAATCATGCCTCTTCTCCCCTCCATACTGGGCTGGGACAGTGCCTGAACGCTCCCCTCTGCCACTGGCATTTCATCACTGAACCACGGAGCACAGCAGGAGAGAAGCAGCACCTCTTGTGCCAGCCATCATTGCTGCTTTCAGGGCTCAGGGTGCTCTACGCGTGTGTTTTCAAACATAGATTTTTCTTAGAAAGGGGTTTGAGAACTGGCCTGGAGCCTGCCAAGCCCCTCACCTCCATCCCAAGCGGCGGCACCCACCGCCCCAGCAAGGTTTGCAGGTGGATCTGCGCCCCGCGGAGGGGGCAGGAGCAGGGCTGAGTCTCAAGCGGCCGGACGGAGGAGGTGGCTGGTCCGGCCTCGGAGGAGAAGGCAGGCAGGGCAGCGGGCAGGACCGGCGGGGAGGTGGGCAGGCTCGCAGGCGGGCGGCTAGGGCAGGGCAGCGGGCAGGGCTGGCAGCGCTGCTGACGCGCAGCTTGTGAGTAAGGCTGATGCTCGTCCACGTGTAAGGAGGTTTAAAAACTGGCCGGGAGCGAGACTATGCCCAGAGAAGCGGCTCGCAGGGAGGCAGTGGCAGGGACACGCACCACACAAGTAATGGGACATCTCCACCACCATTACCAGCCGCCCGCAGCCCTCTCTCGGAGTGGCCTGAGGAAGACAGGGGACGGCGCACCGCTGCTCCTCCTCCTCCTCGCCGTCTCGATGTCTGCTTGCAAAGGTGAGGAGCACCCTCCTCGCAACCGCTTCCTGCACTGCCAGCTCTGCAAATGGTTTTGGGGGGGTGACCCAGCAGCCTGCCGGCCGTGCCTGCGAGCCGCCACCTCCCGCGCTGGGGTCGGCTGCGGGGCTGGGGGGCAGGCCGGGATGCGCAGGAGGCGGCAGCGGCTGGGCACGGTTTCGGAGGGTGGTTCTTCATGTATGCCGGTAGGATTACCCTGTCCCGGCAAATCTTCACCCCAGCAACTTGGGGAAGTCGCTTTTGTCAATAGTGCTTTCATTTCAAATATGATTTATTCTGATTAAAAAGCTAAGAAAAACGAGATGTATCACAATTGTAGGAATATTTAGCATCTTCTGGAAGCCACCTAGTCCAGCTTGAAGCAATAATTATTTCATGAGGAATCCCTGGTGGTGGGGTTAAGTGGGCAAGGACAGAGCTGCTGAGGTGCTTTAGGCTGAGGTGCTTTAGCGCTTGATTATCTTGATTTAATTTGAAATGTTGTCTTACATCTGAAAGCTGCTGTTTTGTAGCAGGGAGTGCTTGTGAAATGAGCACCACTAATGGGCTTTTTAGCAAAACATGCTCTCTTTTCTATTGTTTTCCCACTCCAGATAGATTACCTACTTACACCCTGTGAAGCAGCATTACAAAATAAATTGCCATGCAAGGAGTAGTTCTGTTTTGTTTCTGTTGTATGCGTGTGAGTTGCTTTCACCAGGAGCTTTTGTTCAGATTTGCTTGTTTGTTTTTGTTTTTTTCTTCTCTTTAATATCAAGAATCAAAGAAATCTAAATAAAATATAGAATCACAGAGGTGTTTGGGTTGGAAGGGACCTTAAAGCTCATGCAGTTCCAAACCCCTGCCATGGGCAGGGACACCTCACACTAGACCAGGTTGCTCAAAGCATTCTGTTAAGAATAAATTCTGAAGATGTGAGGGAAGGGAAGGAAAAGGAGAGCAAGGAAAGGCAACAGCACACAATATTTCATCACTGATATTATAGAAATGATTGCCAGGAGTTTGTGTAAGGTAAGCAGTAGAGAGAAGAGAAGGTGCAAGAAGTGAATCTCAGGTTGAAAAGCCACTCAAACTGTGCATCTTCTGTTCTGCTGACTTGGAAGAAGCTGAGTTTTTAGAAGTTGGAAGAGTTGGAAGATAAGAGAACAAATGTGTCATGGACTGTGTCAGTTTTCTAGGATTTCCTCCTCCAGGTGTCTTTTGAATGGGATTGCTTTCCTCAATAGCATTAGTTCTTTTTCTTTTTTTTTTTTTCCTTTTTCTTCTCTTCCTATGGTTATTTTGTGTGTATTACAAAATAACTAAGTGTTAACTAAATGTATCCTTGTGTGTGCTGTTGTGTATGTGTGTAAATGAAGGATATTCTGTAGGGACTGCAGCACTGTCCTGGATGGGGTGATGGAGGGACATGTAGTCCTAGGAGTGAGCACAAAACAGATAGGACTGCACATGAAGTAAGAGGTTTGTGAGTAAGTGGAGAAGGGCTAAGGAAACTTAGCGGCTGGTGGAATAATTGCATCTCCTCTGTCCAAAAGTTTATGCTCCAGGTAAAAAAAAAAAAAAAACACAACAAAAAAAGCAAGTGGTAATAGTCAGGCTTTCTTACCAGCTGCCCTAAGCGTCATAGGTTATTGGATTTCTTCTGCTCCCCCTGGAAAGCCTTGGGAACCAGGCAATAGCAGCAACAGTGCGCAGAGGCAGTCAGGTAAAGGTTTAAGTGGGAAGGTGTGTTAATTTGAAGTGTTGCCCAGTTCTGCTCTTCACAACCAGGATGCCAGTCCCAGGCAATACTCCAATTTGAATACACTAATTTAAGACTAGAAAACAAAGAAAGAGAATTATAACACCTTGGATTTATTTGTTGTTTTTTTTTTTTCCTTTAAAATAAACATCGAGAAAAGCAAACTTTTCACTGGAAAACCATTTTCTTGTTATGTGAACATCTCAGATTTGAAGCATATCCCACTTCTACAGCATAAGATTAAGAATCCCTCTAATTCTTCTCTGGGTAAAGCAAACTTCCAGACTAATTAATCACCTTAAGTCTGTGTCAGTACCAAAATGTGGTTTTGAAATCCACACCTTCATGCCTAGAACTAGATAGTGTTGTAGTTATTGTTATTAGTGGTCCATGTAAAACAAATGGAGATGACGGGCATTCATACCCTGCTCGTGCAGCCATACTAGCTCAGTCTACCTTCCCCTCTTTTTGTTTCTTTTGGTTCAATTCTGTGAAAAACATGTGACCACAGTTCATTATAGGCTGTCTGGGAGGTTATAAAATCCCTATTAATTTGAGGTCAGTGTATAAATCGGTTAGGCATGGCTCATGGGCAGCAACTTTGGGAAGGGAGATGAGTTATTTTACTTTGTAGGGTTTCTTGCAGTGCTAGGACTGTACAGATAAAGCACCATCCCTCTCCAGCACCAGTCTCCCTCACAGGTGAGTTGCAACACATCCCCTCACTGATACACTTGTAGGATGTTTAGTGTAATCTCAATGCAGTGATGCTCATTTCTGTGTTTTATGGAATCACACATTGCTGTTAGACTACCAGATAGAATAACAATGTGGAAAGGTGGATATTCTGGGTGCTGAATTGGAAGTGAACCAGAGACAGCGACTTCTAGGTCTGCAGCCTAAGTGGCAGAGCTGGAGAAAGGAGCTGCCCCTAAGCCAAGCATGGCATCACTGCAGGATTAATCGATTAATCACACATTTAATCTTCTAAGGGACTGAGGTTTTCCACATCACATACACCAAACAGAAAACAAAGCCAGTTACGTATGAGCTGTCTATCACTTTCTCAAAACCATCATGTTTGTCACAAGCATTATTCATATGCAAGTGTACATTACATAGCTCATGTTTAATTCTTTAATTATAACACACAAGAAAGCAAGAGGTAGAATCCAGCTTCTCAACTTCCAGTGTGTGTGTTGAGGTGAGCTGAGATCTCAGAACGTCCAAGGTTGTAGATGCGGGATTGTGTTTTGTAGATGCTGGATTGTGTTTTCCTGAGCAGATCTTAGCGTTCAAGAATTGCCATGCAAATTTTCTTGCCTGCTACTTATCACTGAGAATGGCTAATGCTAGCTTGACCCTCAGTGAAACCTGAGTAACTTCCACACTGTTTACTGCTAAAAGGTGTGAGCACCTGTATCTGCTGTGAACCTGTGAAGAAACCTCCTGCTGTGTTGCTAATGTAGAGCAGGCAGAAACTACTGGACAAACCTCACAATGCAGCTCTCAGATTTCACATTTAGTAAGTGTGTGAGGTATCATATTGCATTCAGAGTTTTTATTTAAATCACTGACATGAGATACTTAAGCAAATGACCTTTGCTGTACAGCACTGCTAAGCATGATTTGTGTTTCTAGGTGCACCAATGCCATCCCAAGCACTTAATGCAGATGACGATTTGCAGCTGTGGAAAGAGGTAAGCATCGTCTGCTATGGGGGTACTCCCACTTTTTTCTATGCCCATCCTTGCTACCTCACCCTCCAGTATTTCTCTTGCACAGAGTTCAGGTGCTGCTTTTTCCCAGCCCTGCTTCTCCTGTGTATCTCCTGTCCTGACATCAGTGAAGAGGCAGAACATCTTATTTCTCAGATTTTTCTGAACAATTGTTCCAGGAGGATGTTGAGGCTGGGTGTTGAGATGTTATTCTGGCAAAAGACTGTCTTGGCTCAATGGAAAGCTACGTTTGGTAACAGCTGTGATTCAACTGTTGATGATCAGGCAGTCGCCATCCCTGGAAGCAACACAAGTGTCCCATTCAGTGGTTTTATAGTCTGTACATGGTACACAGGAATTGTGTCAACTCATTCAGTCTTACCTCTTGCTGCTTCTGTACTGCACACAGGGCTGGGACACCCTATTTTATCCTATCTTAGCCTCTCAGTTTACTAGATAAAGGATAATATACTGTGTCATTTAGCCCCCTTAGCATTTTGCTACAGTTGCTGTCATGACTTCCATTCTCATCTTTGAAATGAACATTTGTTTTGACCCTAGAATGTGACATGTGTGTTAACATGGGCTCTTCCCTGCCCTTTTGGAACTGATGGAGCATTCAGGGTATAACATGTAGAGAGGGTTTAGCTTTCAGTTCACGTGTCCTGGCATTGATGTAACCTTCAAGTATTCTGTTGACATTTAATTTTGTAGCTCCTGGTAACATTGAAAAGCAAGTGACTCACCAGGGTTACAGATGCAGAGAGTAAATATCTTCCAATTGTGGCCGTTGCAGGAGACACTTCACTTACTGTCCTGAAGCTCCCCTTAGTTCATGCTGGAGGTATTGACTCAAAAATGAATGCATTTCTTGACTGGCACTTGAACAAGCATTGGTGATATTTATCTTCTGGGAAAAACTGGTCTCTTAGGAAGTAAGATCCTGACCGCTAAAGGGGTTTTTTTTGTAAATGAGTTACATACATTCCAGGTTAAAAATGCTGTCTCATACATTTCTGCATTTATTGACAAGATTTACTAGTTGTAACACAGGATTTGTCCTGATGGTGCCTGGAAACAAGGCAAAGTTCCTGCTGATTTCAGTGAATGAAAATGTATGCATTAAATTCTAAATTCTGTGTCAAATTACATAATATGAGCAATATAAAATTAACTATTATAGCAAGAATAATGAAAGACTGGAGAGGCTGTAAGGAAAGAGAATTAGATGCATAGCTATATACCCTAAATTAACCTGATTATGGAAACATACCAGTTCACCAGAGTTTCTAGGAGTGAAAGTTGGTTATTCTCTGTTTGTTACTTTACTAGTGGACCATCCCAGAGAAACCCTGCCTCTAAATGAACCTATTTTTTTTTTTCCAGGAATGACTCAGAGTTTATAAATATGGGAACTTTGTAACTAAGTATTGTGTTCCTTTACTTGTCTCTCATATTGTTTTGTTTCTTTGTTATTTAACCAACCCCAAACAATTCACATGCTCCTCAGGCCATGTTTCTGAAAGAAACATTTTGGGAGAGAAAATTACAAAGAAGCAACAAGGTCCATAAAAATGATTACATTTTTATATATTTTGTAAGGAATTAACAGAAATGGTGGCTTTTCCTCAGCCCTTGTTTTGTCCATGCAGCTTTTGCCTTGCATTGTGTTGAACATGAAGCAGTCTTCGGCTTGCCCTCCTACAGAATTATGGTAGTTCTCTTAAGAGCTAACTCCAACTACAAACCAAACAGATAATCCAATAAACCCCAAACAAATGAAAATTCCTAACCAAGAAGAAGCAGCAATTTTTTTAATGTAGGCTTCCAAAATTATTTCAGTTTATTCATTCATTCATATCATTTGTCTCCTTTACTGCTGATTTCTCCCTCCACATTTTCTTACTCCAAAAGTAACGAAGCTGAACTAATATACCCAGAGACAAATACAGGATGAAGAGAAAAGAGAACAGGGAGGATGTGTTACCAGCAAAAACTACTTGAAAGGGGAATTCTGTGAGCTATTAGCTTTCCCACTATGTCTGCTAATGCTTTCTTGCAGATTGCCTCTAGAGAAATGAATCATCTCTTGTCTTGAACTACTCAGATATGCACTACTTGTTTACTGGTTTTTTTTCATTTAATGTTTTGATTGCTAAAGAGTGATGTTTATGGCTTTTTACCTATAACAAAGTCATAAGACTCAGTGCAGTGCCTACTTTGTATTTTACAACCCCCACATTTTTTTATGCAGTCTGTGAACAAGATGATTGGCAAAGGTTTTTGGCATCTGGACTAACAGTATCAAATATTTAATGGGAAAAAATAGCACATAGCAATTGAGGTTGTTGTTGATACAGTTTTAAGGTTACAAAATGAAAAGTTAAACCTCTTTTTTTTTTTTTTTTTTTCATTATTATTAAACTGTGCAACTTTAGTTGGAGTACTGGAAGCTTGTTTTCCTCAGCATTGGTACTATTACTTCCATGAATTCAAATACCCTTTAGTCCAGTTCTTCTCCTTTCTCAAGTAATAACTCCACTAAAAATGATTCAATATTATGAGATCCTTTCATCCTGGAAAAGAGACAACAGAAGGAGGATGTGATTGTTTGTCTATACAAGGTTATGAACAGAAGGGAGAGGATGGGTAGGAATTGCTTATTCACTACTCTTCCAAGGTGAGATCATGATAACACTGAATGAAGGTAACTTTGAAAAGACTGACCAAGACAAGCAAGTGGTTATTTCATGCAGTGTTTAGGAAAACCTGGCCACAGTGCGTTGTAGATGCTGAAAGCTCACAGTGGTTCAGGGAGAGATTGGTCACATTCACAGCACAGAAATTCACTGAGCTTTATTAAAAAGACCTAGTTTCAACTCAAAGTGCTTGCACTGCAGATTGCTAATGGCTGGATAGCATGGGGTTTACTCAGACACTGATCTTTTCTTAGGCTCTTCCCTGGGTGTTGACATTTGGCCATTTTTTGAGACAGGATGTAGAGCTAAAGGAACATTTGTTTTGATCCAGATGAAATGGGAGTTGGGGCATTTTGTTTGGTTTGTGCATTTATTTGATTTAGGTTTTTTGTCTAGGTGTGTCACATTCTGTTTTGTCTAAACTCATCAGCAACAGCTTCTTCCACTGTGCTCTCTGAGTTTAGATCCCTTGAAATATATTGAATCTCTCTTACTAGTACTGTGATTTGGGAACCACACCTTTTAAACACAATATTGTAAGGGTCCTCATTTGCAAGGGAAATCAGTGCAAACCTCAGATATCACCTGCTTGGTGACTCACACAAATTGACTGGCATACATAAGATGTACTGGCACACCTAATCATTCAAGAGATGTGTGCATCATACACCTGCAGGGATGCTGGAATCTGATTGGAAGACTTGCATTTTCAGACTGCTCGTTTAATCACTTGCTTTAGTTTTGTAATTTTCTTTGCAGTTTTGTATAATTCAGAGATACCACAGAAAAGATTTGAGTACATAGTCCAGACCCCAAACACTTAAAATCATAATTTAAAATATGGCTTAGTCTGAGAAGGTTAAAAATAACAGGTGCATGAGGTAGGTAAGATTAAAAAGAACAAGTAGGTGTTTGTTCAGATCAAGCAAGTGCACTTTTTTTTTTTTTTTTTTTTAATGTGGGTAGGGCCTTTTTTGCCCCTTGAATGCAAAATATTTAATGAATGTGCCTCATAAGGATTCCTTACAGTGGACAAGCTTGCCACGCCTTTAGCTGCCCTGAACTGTTTCTGAAAATATACATACCTCATTTGTTTTTATTAATCTGACTTCCTAAAGAAGGACTGTGTGAACTTTTACAGATAGAAGATGCATGCTCTGCCTACCTGTCCCCAGATTCCCAGCATCAGGTAAGTCAGACAGAGGTTACTTCATTATTCTGATACTTTGTTATATGCAGTAGGATTGGAAGTGTGATACTTGAGTTCACATTTTCTTTGCATTAGGTGTCCAGTACACTGGAAGAACTTTGTTTCTTGATCATGGGATTTCTCCAGAAACCACAGGTAACACACACGAAAGTCTACTTAGCATTTATGAAGCTTGATTCATACAACTAATTCTGAGGACCAAGTATCTGAAGTGTCACTCAGTGCTGGAAGTAATACTGTCAATTCTTACTCTGAAATGCTATGTGTCCTAATCCAACAGATATTAAAGATAGCAGGGAGACTCCAATGTTTGGAAAGTAATCTCCAGGTCACATACAAGGTTTTAGGTGTTTTTGTTTTCTCTAGATTATAAAAATTATGAGCTCTCAATGGAGAAAGAAATGTACCTAGGAGTGTCTAGGGATATACAAATGAGCATTTGCTAAACCCATCTGCTGTTCTAGGAGAGAGTAATCAATGCTCTCTACAGAGTTTGAAAAGAGTAGTTACATTGATAAGCAAAGACATGTAATATATCTGCCAAGGAAGGATGATCTTCCAACCCAGTACTGAAAAGTTTATAATACAGTCAAAATTGTCCATTGCTTTTTTTTTTTCTTTTTTTTTTTTTTTTTTTTTTTTCTTTTTTTTTTTTTTTTTTTTTTTTTTTTTTTTTTTTTTTTTTTTTTTTTTTTTTTTTTTTTTTTCCCAACAAATGAAAGCCTCTCTACTGATTCTTATTCCCACAGGGCTTAGATGAAAAAGACAACACCAAAAGGGTAAGACTTCAATGTATATACTCACACTAACATTGTCAAGAAAATGATAACACCCTTGACCTGTTTTGTAGTAAATCCCCACTTCTAATTTTTTTGAACAGTTCTTATTTCATTATTCTAAGACTCATGACTCAGGCAACTCAGACATCATGGTAAGTGGCATAGAACCTCCTGTGAGTATATGTGTATTGTACATAAAACCAGGGTAATGTTCCTTTTTGTAGTAGTCTCTCCAACTGTATATCAAGCTCAGAATTGTGAGTTTCATGTTCGAGACATAAAGTGGGCTTTAATAACATAGGAGGAAATCATCAATACTGTACAGGTGTGAAAAACATCCATACATTCACGGAATCCCAACTGCATCTTAATCTTGTAGCTTCAACATTTAAGAATAAGATCAAATGCTTTTTTCTGGTGCTGGAACATAACATTTTCAGTGAAACAATCCAGTTCTATGGAAGCTGAGAACATGACCATAAATATTAAGAAAACTCACAAAGCTTTTCTTTTTTTTACTAATGAAATTGTATGGGGTTTTGGCGTGTCATACATATGTACCAGGCAAAATAGTATTTAAGTCTCACTCAAACTTTGAATAGTATTTTAAATGAAAAATATGATTTTAAAAATAGCCTAGTATTGTTGCTATAAAAATATTCTCATAAACCAACATGTGATTCATTCTTGCTTTTAAAGTGCAAACGTAATCTGTTATTTCTGTGCCTCTATGTGTTTTTTCTGTGCACCATAGGATTTTGAGAAAGTTAAAACATTTTCATGTTTTTTTCATTTCTTAACAATCAGTCTTATACGTTAATGTCCATTTTTGCCTTGTTCTTTATGTTTCTTCAGAAATATGTAGTGTATTTCCCAGAAACTGGTATCGTTGATACTGTGGACAGTGCTTTCTTGGTAGAAGCTCTGGAGGTTTTAATGCTAATTAGGGCACAGTGAAATGAGCTGTTCCTGCTGCTGCTCCTGCTTAAGAGGTTACTGCATCGCCCTTCATCTCCATCCTGGATACCTCTGCCCATGCCTGCCCCCAGAGATTACTGTTTTCTCACTTATGGTTTAGCTGTTTGGTTTTCTAGCCCAGTTCCCAGAGATACTAACTTGGGTGAGATCCACTATTTCTTGGCTTTATTAGCCTCTTTCCACTGACTGCAAGACAGAGCCTGAGTGGCCACCTGGGATGCCCTTTAACTCCTCCTCTCATGTCAAACTTCACCTTTTGTAGATGTTATGATGCCACATTGCCTACCTCAGGCAAACAGCAAAAAATTTGCTCCAAGTAGGCAAGTTCATTTTAGCTATTAAGTACATTAATACTTTGTTAACTCTAGTTATTCCATGTCATTCTCTGTTGTATTTTCTGAGAAGTATTGTATAAAAAATCATTATTTTTAAAGTTACATTTACATTAGTTGAAGTTTTAAAATAGTTAATAGAAAATAGGTTTTTCTGCTTTATTTCTCAGTGTGGACCTCTCCCCACAAGCCTGCATGGTTGTGTTCTTTCAGGGGGCACTTAGGCTGCACACCATGCCACTGTGCTTAACCAGGCTGTCTGCAAGGCTTGTAGAAAACAAGGAAATTGGAGCTTGTCTTTTAGGTAAAGTGACCAGTGCCATGGTTACAAATTTTACTTGAGAATGGATCCCTTCTGCACATTGTTTTCTAGCAGAAAAAGAAACCCATTTTTTTTTTGTGCTGCAATTTAAGTTATTTTGAAGTAAAATTAACCTTTCAGTACATTGGAGATTGGAGCTGCTAAATTCCATTGTAGATAATTGTAGAATTGTTAGCAGGAGTACTGTATGGAAATATTCTCTGTACTCACAGAGGCTGATCATACTCTGAATAATTGCAATTGGCTGGGCAAGAAGTCTGTAAGCAGTTCTGAACTTGTAATGAGTAAAGGTGAGGACACAGCTTTTCCCTCCATCATTCTTAGTCACATTCGTAATGTAAATATAAATGCTTGTACCTGTTTGTTGTCAAGTCAGAATGTTAAAAAGATAAGTTTCTCAATTAACATCTTCAGTCCTTTTTTTTTTTTTTTGGTGCATGTTTGGTCCATGAGCCAATACTACGTAAAGAGACTTCTTTTGCATCATAAGGTCTGAATTTCACTGTTGCTCGTGTATCTGTGTTCATGTCCTCTCAGTCTTCTGTCCTGCATCCTTTACTCCAACTCGTTCCCCAGCTTAATGAGAGAAGACTGAAGAGATACAAACTAGACGTATGTAATCTTAAACTCTGTATACTTGCATTCTCACACTTTGTGATTCATTACCTCTTCTAAAAATGTCCTTGTAGACCTTTCTGCTCCTAACTTTTTATTTTCATTATTTAATATAACTGTTATATTTTCATTAGAAACATGAGGGTTTTCTATTCTTTAACTAGTGAAAAATAATCCTCCTGATATTTAACATTTTAAACCAAAAACTGCTGAAGAAACATACCCATAACATAGATAAGTGGCAGAACGCAGAGCCTATGTGTCAAAATGGATTTGTTAGTCATTTTATAAAAAGAAAAAGACTTTCAAATTTTATATAAGCAAATATATTGCACTGAAGTTATATTTTCTAGGGGGTTCTTCTATACCTCCCCTCTCTCCCTTTCTGTTTGGAATTCAAATACTATCTACTCCTTAAATATATATTATTTGTGGCCTATAGCTCTAATAATTTCCAACTAATTTATAGGCAATTTTACTGTTTAATTTAAGGTGCAGATTAAGACACATTTTGTTGGCAAGTCAGCCTAAGACACTGAACTTCCAGAAGGCAGGCATTAAATTAGAGCTTTAAATAACCATACTTCTTCACAAATATGTATGTTTCTGTATACATATACATGCATATACATTACAATTATTTTTAATATCCCTTGGAAGATTAGAAGGCAGGTGTTACAATGAAGACAGATTTTGTCTTCAGTTGTTTTCTAATACTAACCTTCTGACATGAAATCAAACAAAACTAAGTAAATTTCTATCTGTCTATAAGCAGAGAATGACATATTAGCATAAATCACAAATCCATGTTAGCAACTGTACTCTTGATTCCTTTTATGTTCTAGATCAATTTCCTTAACTTGCAAAGGCTGCCTATTCTTTGCTTGTTTTTATTTTTGTTCACACATTGAATAGAAAAAGTAGAAAAATACTGAAATAGACATGCCATAAGACACTCCAATGGCAATGTACAAGACTCAACAGACAAATTTTTATCCTTTTGAAATACAAAAAGCCCTATAATACTGAATGGATCTGAGATGGGTATTTCAGAGCCAGATAAGGCTAGAATGACATGGACAATATAAGTAAAAATCATACAGATGTTTTATGTACAGCAAAGAACCTGAGTATTGTGGTATACCTGGTGAACTGAAGTTAAAATTCAAAGCATGATCCTGACACACCTCTGGGAACAGTCTGGGATCTCATTCTTAGGAAGAGCCCAAGTATTTCTGATATTTAAGCTTTGTAATGTCGTCCTTCTGCGAGGCTTGAAGACCAGCTCCATTTTGTCCATAGACACTCCTCTCCCCTGAAGGCACTCTGGTTGTGTCTGGGTAATGAAACCTGGGAAGTCAAAGGCAAAGGCTGCTCATTGTTGCTAGTACATTCAAAAGCAGTATGAACCAAGTCAAAACTTGAGGTGGAATCTGGCTCTCATTCATATGATCTTTACTATTTCTACATGACAACATGTTACTGAAATGAAACAATACACATAAAGCGTGCCTTAAGGGGCAAGACTGTATAAAACTACTGAAGAAATACTTTAAGTATGTACATAAATAACCACTCTATATGTATTAATTTACAAGTGTAGACATGATTTAAAATAATTTTTTTCCAGGAAGAACTTCATGGACCTGGAGGGTTTCAAAGCAGAGGATACTTTTTTTACAGGGTATGGTTTGTTTGACTTTTTTTCTTTGAATTTTGTGCTAAGTATTACAAACCAAAATGTAGAGAAACCAACAAATTATAGTAAGAGTTACTGTGACTGAGGGAATTCTGTTCAGTTAGAGCATCCCACCATACAGGACAACCTAAGATCTGCTCGAGACATTTTCTTGGATTAAAATAAAGGCATAGCAGGAATTTTTTGTACATACCTTAATATTCATGTATACACAATACCATGCTATACCTTAATAAGTCATTGGTCATTATGTATATAATTCTCAGAGAAAGTTCTAGAAAATACAGCATATTGGACAATCTCTCTAAAGGTTTGTTCAATATGGTACATTTGCATGTGATATAAATACAATGCCATGCTTACACAATCAAGAGAGCTACTGGGCCTGCCTCTCCCTTTTTCCTTGTGTTTTGGCCAGTATGGTTAGAAGCTAGATACAAAATTCTCAAGAGTATGAAACTACCTGTTCATCTTTTATGCCATAGAGCCCTTTTACTCCATTTTAGAAATATTGAGTAAGGTAAAAATGGCAAAGTAGAGTTAATAATAACTCCCCTAAATTTGGTTAATGCTTTTTTCTATTTAAATAAGAAGGTGGCTAATGGCTTTATTTAAAGAAGTGGCTAAGATTGGACTTAGTGATCCTAAAGGTCTTTTCCAACCTAAATGATTCTATGATTCTAATGAAAAGAGGGCAAGTTTGTATAGTTACATTTTTTTATGTATCGGGCTTGGACTTTTACAGTTCTTATGACAGGCCAAAGTTGTCACCGAGGCACTCACGATGTCAGACTAAAAAGTAAATCCTCATTGAGCTCAGAAAGGCATTTTTTTAGCAGCTTTAGTAGAAATTGTATCTAGTCCCTCAGCAGTGGAAAATATTTCTGAGAATGACCATGGTGAAAAGGGAGAAACTCTTTGCCTATGTTAATGAACACAGTCTAAAAATAAAATCATTGAGAGTGACATATATTTGTTTGTTAATTGCAATAAACACTTATAATGCAATAACAACAATCTGAAAACACATTTTAAGAAAATGAAAAAAGAAGGAAGGAAAATGGTCTCTTAGAGTGCCTTCTTGTGGCTTTCTCCCCCTTATAAAATCATACAAGATGGTCATAATTCATTCTTCAGTCTATACACAGATAATTTTACTGTCTAATTCTCCTCCAGAGGAGGATACATATTAAACAATAACTGGTCTCAGGTTTATATTTAACGATGCTCATGTTGACAGAACTGAGAAGTTTACCAGTTTCTATACACACTAAGTTGTTTGGGGCTTTGTTACTGAATCCATTCAGTTTAGCAGAGCACTTACTGAATATTTTTCTTTCAGCCACGCAATGGAAGGAGATCAGTGGATTTTCGCTAAGGAGGTATTTATTTAATATTCTTAAGCATGATCTACATTTAAATAAGTTTATTTTTATACAAATAGGCCACAATATTTGTGTTGAGAAGCAGTCTCAGAGAGCCTTTGATTGTGGAGCCAACTTAGATTTCCACAGACAAACATCTCCCAGATGTGTTAAATTAACATATCTTTGGATGACATAAATAGAAGCTGTAGGTACTCAGTTCCTAGGACAGAGAACACAGGTGTTTCAGGCAGCAATAAATGGAAAATATCCCAGATTTGAAAACAGTTTAAAAATTTTGCAATGATGATAAGTATATGCCAGGAAGAACTGATCTGACTACTACCAAATACATATTGAGAAGTAAACTGACACCGTGGGGGTGATCTTACACAGGAAAAATCACACTGAAACTAAGTCAATGATAAGTACATGCCAGGAAGAACTGATTCGACTGCCTACCAAATACATACTGAGAAGTAAACTGACACCATGGGGGTAATCTTACACAGGAAAAATCACACTGAAACTGAGAATTTAATTTAAAAGCATTCAGCTATTTGGAGAGATACTGAAAAAGTATGCCAATATTATAATGTTCTGCTTCCTAACACATTTTATGGCTCTATCATAATTTAGGTATTTAGTGTTATACCAACAGCTAATGATTTTTCTTCTTTTTCAGGATTTTAGATTCCTGACCTAGAACTAATGCTGCAGGAATGCTGAGTACATGGACATATTGTTTTCCTTATAAAAATTTTTTGTTAGTAATGTACAGTCACTAGAATGTAAATGTTCTTAAACCAGATTCTGTTCAGGATTCAAATGTGTCTTTATTTTCTTGATTATACTAAAAGCATATTGAAATTATTGCTTCCCAGTGTTGTGATATCTACAACTGTGTGTAATGTAACTGTCAAATCAATGTGTGCATGCAACAGACATTGCCTTTAACACTACTGTTACACACATTTATTTGCCCTTTTAAATAAAGGCACTCAGTTGTTTTAATGAGAATGTTTGCAATGTGAGAGTATTGTATGTTTTGTATATATATATTGTGATTTGTGCAGTCTTTAAAATCACAGCTTATCTAGGCGAGACAAAGAAAAGGTGTGGTTCGGTTTTCACGATGATGTTGGTGATCATTTCTATTTCCTTAACTAAAGGAAATTGAACAAGTCGCATGTTTTGAAGACCTATCATGACTTCAGTTCAACTGGAATACAACGGCATCAATTTTTTTTTTTAGCTATTGAGTCACAGTGCAGTATGGTTATCATTCAGAAGGTGACTTAACTGTGTTATTTACATTCCTCGAGAATTAGGATTCACTTGAAAACTCAACTGGTTTTGATGTAGACTTAGAGAAACTGTACTCAAAAGCACAAGTTAGTTTCACAATCTTCCTAGCGGCTCTCTCTTGAGTTTATTTTCACACCAGGGTTATGTTGACATACAATGTTGAGGTTGTAATTATGTATTAAGTAACTAATCTATTAGTATAGAAGCCGATCGGGTTTTTCTTAACATTGTACTGGCTAGTCAGGGATTAAATTGACCTCAGCATTACTGGTTCTGCAAGCTCGGTTGAGCAGCTGAACTTCAGAAGGTACCTGGGAAAACAGATGGCCTCAGAGGAGGAAACCAGCTTAAGAAGCCCTGTTCCTCCTCTTGCCTGCTTGTTTTCACTCTGCAGTTTGCTATGCCTCTAGTTAAACTGCTGCTATTATGTACGAACTGAGGCTCTAGTTACATATGAACCCTACTCTAACTAATGTGTGGCCTGCCACAAAAAGCCTTACACCACACAACTACCATCCTCCACTCATGCAGGCCATGGTTGAAAGGCAAAGCAGGGAGCCTTCAGGATTTGTTCATTTCTGCTTGTTTTGTGCTTTAATTTTTCTGAAATTGCTTTGAACAGGATCAGTTTTCTCAGCAGGGCCAAACAGTTGGGGCCCACTGCTGCCTCAGGCTACCACCGTTAGAGCCAGTGAGGGCGGAGGGGTGGCCCTGCCCCAACGGCCGCTGCCATCCAGTCAGACCAGCGGCCTCCAGGAGCTGAGGCAGTGCCCCGGGGGCAGCCATGCAGGTGGGCGCAGAGGGTCACCCCGGATCCAAGGTGTCAGGGTCTCGCAGCAGCCGAGACTGAGGGAGTTGGGGCGGGCAATCAAGGCAATGGGTGAGGCGGCTGGTAGGTAGGGGAGGCAGGTGCCTGAGGCAATCACCCCAATGGAGGCAACTGGAGAGAAAAGGATGGGCAGGGAGAAGGTGAGGAGCAAAGGCAGCTGCCAGGACCTGTGCATAAATAGCGTGCAGTCCCTTCATCTTAACTGTTTAACAGAAACTGCCACAAGGTTGGACTTGGTGACCTTGAAGATCTTTTCCAACCTAGCTGATTCTATGAGTCTATGATTCTAATACCTTATTCTTCATAGCAACACAATACTGATACAAAAAGCCTGCCTGTATAAAACTGTATTTCTTTAAGTGTGTTTAAGTAAGCAGCGTATAGTTTTGTGTTTCTGAAATAAGTTTCCATACATCTTTTAAGCAATTTTTAGCTCCTATTTTGGAGACTGATTATTTTATCTATGCTTACATTTTTAGTTTTCTTTCTCTCTTATTTTCTTGCTGTTTTCTGTTCAGAAATAAAAAATGACAAATGAAAATCCATGATAGAGAACTGTCCATGAAGGTATTGCAGCCTCTAAGTAATGTTTCCCTTTTGTAACATCCTTAATAAGTGCCAACATGAAAAAGGGCTGGTTTTGATTTTAAAAAGGTGCACAAGATTGATTTAGTTTTGTTTCATTATATTAAAACAGGACCCAAACGAAGATACTGAATGGAATGACATACTCAGACAATTTGGAATTCTTCCGCCAAAACAAAACCCGAAAGATGAAATTGAAGAAACGGTTTTACGCTTGCAGAAAGAAGCAGAAGGCACGTAGAATTAAAAATACATGCCATTACTATAACAAAATTTGAAAAGCAGAAATATTTTCAATAATGCTACTAGTAACTTAAACATTGTACAACAACTGTTGTTTTAATGATTTTCACTTGGCAATTCTAAAATGGATTCTGAATTAAACGTACAACGCAAATATAACAGTTACTGACAAACATGGCATGTAATGTATGAATGATTTTCATAGTGTCATAAAATAACCGATCAGTATCAGCAAGATTCACATTCTGAACAAGTGATTGTAACCTACTCCTGTATTTCTGGTTTTTCCTGCATGGCTGTATTTAAATAAATTTCTTTTCCTCTCTCTTACCCAGAGTTAGGCCAAAGTTGACTAACTTCTGAAATTAGTACATCTGTTTCTTTCCATTAGCTCCACAACTATGTAATACTTTTCATACATTAAAAATGTTTGCAGACAGTTTGGGGAACAAAAAGTGACTAATTTTTTGTTTGTTGTTTCTAGTGAAGCCATATGAAAGAATGAATCTGAAGGAATTAGAGGAAGCTGAAGATGATTTTGATGAGGCTGATAGGGAAGCTATTGAAAAGTACAGGTATAGTAAGATACTTCTCTCCAGATTAAGAGTGCACGTGTCACTGTCATACATGTACATGCTCTTGAAAAATAAAATCTTTTAAACAGTCATGTCTGCTGACTGACATATCTGCCTTTCATTGACAGCAGAAAAGCTTTGCTATACTATTTCTTCCTGATTACCTGTGGCAAAGAGAAGCAGTGACACCATATTTTACTTTGTTGTTTTGTTAGAACAAAATTGTTTAGTGTGAAAGATGGATATTTAAAAGAAAACAAACAGAAGGGGCCACAGTGGAAACTGCTGTTTTACATCCTCAGTTCAGTGGAAGATATATTGTGGTACTGTATGTTTGAAGTGTTGTATACTCAACATTTACCTAAGTTAGCATTGTTGCTAGATTATAATAACATTGCATATATATTTTTTAAACTTTTTTTTGGAAAAGGCATTTCTATGGTGGCTTTCAGTTAGTAAAATTAATAGCTGCTTTTAGTTCAGTTAATCTCAGGCATTTTTTTCTACCTTGCAAGTATTTTTATGGATGAAGACTGCCATCTACTGGGTTTACATTCCAATTTTTGTGAATTATTTTAAAATCGTAAATAGTTCTTCCTCAAACTAATAATATATTCATAATAATAATAAAAAATACCTGGATTATTTTAATTGCTTTGCCTCAAATGATATATCCTTGTGCAATGTGTTTATTACTCAGATTTTCCAAATCTAATACTGATGAACTAAAAAAAATGTATTTTAATGTTCTCTTATTGAATAAGGATTAGCATAGAAGCCTTCCCAGCTCTGAAGTTACATTCAAAGACCTTGAGCTAAAGGGTTACTCAAAGCATTTTTTAAAGTAACTGAGAGAAATGCAGTAGATATTACTTTAAAATGCATTTTAAATGCTCCAAAGATGCTTATTGTTGTTATTATTACTTTTTAATTAGGCAGCAACGCTTGCAAGAATGGAAGTGTCTTCAGAGGAGGCAGAAGTATGGGGAGCTAAGAGAAATTTGTGGAGAGCAGTATGTAAAGGAAGTGACAAATGCTCCAGAAGATGTTTGGGTTATAATTCATCTTTATCGGTCAAGGTAATTCCATTCTTGTTTAAGACGTTAATACTTCAATATAGAGAATTGAACTGATAATTAAAATACCAAGAAAAATTAAATACAGTAGACTAATGAAACAGCATTTTTTTTTGAGATGATGGAATCGTAGAGCATGGGACCTCCTTGACTTATCAACTAACTTTGTGAGAGTTAATTACTTCAATTATATGAAAGATTTGTCTTGCTGCATATGCTTATCACTATGCACTACACCTCACTGAGATTCCTGAATTTCACTGAGAAAGTAGGGAAGTGGTAAATGCTCCATCCCTGGCAGTGTTGAAGGCAAGGTTAGACAGAGCCTTGGGTGACATGGTCGTTGCCTAGATGATCTCAAAGTCCTTTCCAACTTGAACCATTCTATGATTCTAAAGTAGTGTCCATTGTGTGTGTTAAAAGAAGTCTGTGTTAAAGGAAGTTCGTTTGCAGGTTCTTTTCTCAGAAGGAGCGCTCTATACGATTATTCCACCTTATTTCCCCTTTTACTGGAATTAATCAAAAACCCAATAGGCTAATTCTCAGTTATAAACCTGAGCAAAGCTAGGGAATTCATTTGTTTATCATTCCCCAATAAATTCTCTAATGGTAAGAGAAGCTGTGATGGAATTCAGCAGAAATGTCAGAGGGTTTCCATGATCAGTTCAGGATATGTTAGCAACTCCATTAGATATTTTTGAAAAGCACTGAGAATTGGTATGGAATGTTGACTGCATTGCTTAGATTCAGACTGGCTCTCTTTTTTCCTTCTTTTTAAGTCTGTTGGGGAGAATCTTCTTTGATTCCTCTCAGCTGTCAGGAACTGAGTATTATTTCCATGAGGAATAGGTCAATCAAGTGAGAGTGAAATTGTTCAAATTACAGTAACGTAAATTTACAGATCTGATGAAAGAAAATAGCAGCTTTTCTTGCTTTTAGTTGGTTCTGTTTACTGGAGAACCAACCCTATACTTTACCCTTGCATAAATACGAGTCTGTGAGAAAACTCATAGTTCCTTAGGAATGAATATGAGATCTCCGAAGTCTCTAGTGGTCGGTAACAAAACTGCTTCACCTGCCTTTGGCCACGAGAGGGTACTGCGGGAACTCGTCGAGGATACATAGGGTAAACCAGCCTCTCTGACTTCAGCCACTTGCAGCAAAGATCCTAACTTCTAAAAGGTTAACAGGATGAAGGGAAGCAAAAAAACCCACCACTGTTTGTAATTGTGGAGGAGTTTTTTTGTTTGAGGTTTTTCTGTTTGTTTTGTTTGTGTTGTTTGCATTTTTTTAACTGAGGCTTATATAGTGGTTGTACTGTAAACAGTAGCTATGAAAGTAATCAACAGGCCTATGGTGGTTACTGTGACTACATAAAGGTTTCCCTGATGTTACTTAGATTTTACTAAAAGAATGAAGAAGCAATTAAACGGTAAACTGAAAGCCAGCTCTAATAAATGAAAGTAAAATGTATATAACAGAATAAAAAAATAAAAAAATCTAATTTAAACTCTACCATAAACAGACAAAATGAGCTTTAAAAATCATAGTGGAGAACAAAATTTGAGGCACAATGCTCAATTGTCTGGTAGCTTTACTGACCTATTTTATAGACTGTTACTATTACATATTTTTATTTGGACAGGTCTTTAAATCACAATGATCTTAGAAGCTAAATAAAATTTGTGGTGCAATCCTTGTAACAATTTACAGTAGAAGCAGACTATAGGAAAAAGTCATTTATTCTTCAAAAGCTTTATTTTTAATAACTTTATTTTACAGATCATTTACACCAGCAGTATCATTGTGATTTCTTACTCTTTTCTAGCATCCCAATGTGTTTACTGGTTAACAAACACCTCAGCCTACTGGCCAGAAAGTTTCCAGAAGTCAAGTTTCTCAAGGCTGCTGCGAACAGCTGCATTCAGAATTACCATGACAGCTGTTTACCCACACTACTTGTATATAAAACTGGTGAAATAAAAAGCAGGTTCATTGGAGTAACTCAGTGTGGAGGAATATATCTTAAAGTAGAAGGTATGAAAAATATTTTTAAATTGTTCACATTACAGAATATTTTATATTCTTTGTAATCATTAGATCTAAAGATCACTGCTTAAAGGTGGAAAACATTTTTTTTGTTTTAAAAAAATCTATGAAAATCAAAAAACTCATGTAATTCTGTTAACTGATAAAAATATTGATAAAATTGCAATTTCACAGTTAGATATTTTACTGGGATAAAGTTGGGTTGTTGCAAGGATGGCTTTTTTTTTGTGTTGTTAAGATGGATCTTGGTCTTTAATAAATGTCCTTTTCTCTTAAGTGAGAATTTATTGCAGTTATCAGAACAAATTGTTATTTTTACAGAGCTTGAATGGAAACTAGCTGAAGTTGGAGCAATAGAAACTGACTTAGAAGAAAACCCAAAAAAGGGCATTGTGAATATGATGACACTTCCAGTGCAAAATATTCCTGCTTGTGAAGCCACCAATACAAAAAGCAGCGATGCAATGAAACCACATATTACATGAGAAAATTTTAATGCAGATCATCTGCTCTGACCTAAATGAGCTCAAATACTGGGTTTGCTCCTTTGGTAAGCTGGAAAAAATAAAAAAAGGAAAAAAAAGGGCTTTAGTTTCACTCTTTTTTGTTTGTTTTTCTTTTTTTTTTGTTTGCTTACTTTGTGGAAGAAAACTGATGTAAATTAAACCAGTACTTTGATGGATTAGATCCATATAGATGGCTGTCATTTACCCCAAGAGTCTCAATTCTCCATTTCATACAAACTCTGCTTAAACAGAATGGGAAAGGGAGAGTATTAGCTGGTGGGCTGTAATCCATGCTTTTCTTCCTCCTTTTATCCAGCATGGGTACACAACACTCCTTTAATTCCCTGCTCTGCTAAGTACCTTCTTGGTTCTCTTCACCGATAAGGTGATCCACAGACAACGTGTATAGCAATACAAAATCAAGATTTGGCCCTGAATCCACTAACAGTTCTGTTTGTTTGACAGGTGTTCAAGAATTTTCTCCAGGGTCAAGGATAATCTTCCCAGTCCACTATGTTAGAATACTGACAGTTGCATCAGTTGTTCCTAACAAAAAGTGTATCATTGAGAAAATAGTTTAGTTACAAGCTGTAGATAAGCAAAACTACGAGTGACACGAAGAAACCAAGCTCCTGATTCAGATTTTGAGTAATCAAACTGTATATAGTATTAATGTTATTTTTCCTGTGACTCATCATAAAAAAAAACAATCTCCCATGTGCTAATGAATCATAGAATCGTTAAGAGTTGGAAAGCACCTCAAAGATCATTTAGTTCCAACCCCCCTGCCATGGGCAGAGGCACCTTCCACCAGAGGAGGTTGCTCAAAGGCCTGTCCAACCTGGCCTTGAACCTTATATTTTGTAGAGTCAAAGTAGTAAACTAGTAAATGCATTTCAGAGATAATGGCTAAACTGGTGTTATCTGCCACTTCAAAACTAGAAAGCTAACTAGTAGTTTTAAATGTAAATAGGTCACCAGTAACCTCAGATATGTTCCCACAGTCACTTCAGACAAGCATCATTGTTGGCTGCAATAAAAGGAGTACTACCACTCGCTTCCTCTTAGTGGTGAACCTCCCTCCTGCTACTGTGGTTGCCGTGAGGTACACAAGTGTAACACACAACTGCACAGGTCCCTTTCAAACCAAACTGTTTTATGATTCTATGTTTCTGGTTCTTGGTCAGTTATGCCATTTGTAGGAAAAGGGTCCAGGACTGAATATTGGTCAGTCTTGCTTTGCAAGGGTTATGTAGATTGTGTCTTTGTTAAATCCACAGAGTTTAGTATCCTGGAGTGATGTGAAATTCAGTTTCAAGACCAGCTTCCTCAAACAGATTCTCTTTTGAATTTGCCAGTGAGGATCAAGAAGGAACTTTCCAAGCAGGTGATTGTTCTATGGCTCTGAATATTTACCATGCATAATATGGCAAACACAGTTCTGCAGGAAACACGGTTATAGTTAATTGGAGCATGCTGAAAACATCTGCATTTCTGGCCCAGCCCAGTCCCATCATTCAGTAATTCATAGAAGATTTGCCACTCATTGTTTGGCAATGTCTGAAAATTATGTTGGCTCTCATGTAAACTTTGTGAATGAAACAAAACCATCACTGCACACCAGAACAAACTCATATGGATGGTAAGAGCCATAAAAATAGTGTATCTGGGTGGAGAATTGTTCCATAAAACCACCACACCATTTCTAAGCCTTCTGCCCTGTTCCCTCACAAGCCTTTAAAACTCTTTCAAAAGAGAAGCAGCATTTAAAAAATGACCTTGGTTAGACAGTAACTTCTGCAGTAAAAGAAATGTGTGTCATCTCCAAAGCTGTATTGCCTGTTTTGATCTCGTTGATCCCAAAATATAAGATGTGCAAGCTACAGAGTAATTTGCTGCTGCAGCACTGCAGTAGGTAGGTGTTACACTCCCACACAGGCAAGGTGTGAAGAAAGAGTACACTCTCTACTTTGTTAGTAACCAGTAGTAATACTTGAGACAAAAGATCATGTGGCAAATTTGATACACTGAACTTGATCCTGATTTCTTGGCCATATTCATGTGGTAATTAGGCATTTATGTTGAAAATATTCTTACATTTTCTCCTGGATTTTCAATTTCTGCTGTATCTTATCTTTTCCATGTTTCATCAAAAAAGCATTATCTTTTGAATGAGTAATGAAATCATTCTGTTTACAACACATTTGCAGAAACTGAAAGCTAGAAACAGAGTATTATGAATCAGTAGGTATCAAAAACAAGTGGTTTTATTAATACTCTAAAGTTCTTCAAGGGGGAAAACTGAGCTCATAGCTAGCTCTCTAGCAGCATTACTGCTGAAGAAGTTCCTGGCCCTACAACACTTTGCATGACTTTGGTCACAAGGTGAAACCGATCTACCTGGAAAATGATACAGAAAGAAGAATCCATGAGATTTTGCAGCCAAGTTCCTTACTTCATTCCAGACACAAACACTAATTAAGCTTTTGTAGATACACATCTGTAATTACGCTTTTAGGTACATTGCTGTTTAGATCAAACAAAAAATCAATATCCTTGTAACTAGCTAAGAAAGAAAACAATATTTACATACCCTTACTGCTGAGCAATGTTGTATTTTACAGAAAAGCGTGCTGCTTTGTCTTGCTGCATACAGACCAGTTTTATGCTAACAGAGTCACTGCATGTTTAAGCATATTCCAGTCATGCAGTATGGCTGGAATCCATTACATCAAGACTGTGCAGTATCCATTAGGCATCTCTCTGATTAGCTATGATACCTGATGCTGTATTTATTAGTTCGTCTGTCTCACAATTTTCTCTGCAAAGTCAAGCATATAGCCACATACTGCAGTTTTTGTTTTACCAACACACAAACACAACAGCAGTAATTTTATTACCAGATATAGTCCTGCAAACTACCACTATAGCTGCGTCCTCCAGTGCTGAAATGACACATTTTCTGAAGAAATTTACACCTCATCACTGTGTAGGCTGCCTAACAAAAATATTTCAGCCTCATACAGGGAACTCCAACTGTCAAGTCCACAATTACTCTTTTACCTTCCAGTCACACAAAACCACCCCCCAAACGGTAAAGATTAGCAAATGAGAACAGTGGGTTTAAACTGCTGCCTTTCAGTCAGCAGGACAGTTTCTGGTGTGAGCCTTCCATTTGGTACTCCAGGAATCTCCTCAACCTCAATGGCCATTAGTTCCGTACGATACAAATTGTATAAACCGTGCAATATTAATACAATATTTTTAAAGGTACCAGATTTTATTATGTGTTGAGATATAAAACTCAGCTAGGACCACTTATTTTTAATGTTAGGTAAGGCTGTTTCATAAACTGGTACTAAAAGCATTGCACACAAGCAAAAGGACGGAGACTGTCAAGTCTGCTCTCTGCCACTCCCTTGCGTTTTAGAGATCAAAGAGATCGCAGACCACCGCCACCCTGGGGTGCGCGACCCCTAAAGAACCTGCGCTGGCACGTCTGTTCCCAGATCATCCGGATTTCCCCCTGGGAATCACCATATGGCCGGGCACCGTGTCACACGCTCGGGCACTGCCGGATCGGCGGCTTGCGCCAGGTGTACTATTTCAGTAGGCAAGCGCCTCCGTTCAGAACATCCCTTGCCGAGGGCTCGGCTCCGGGCTGCGCGCCCGCCTGCAAAACCAGCCCTGGAGCATCCCGTCTGGCAGCGACAGCAGCCGCTGCGACATCGCTGGCAGCCTCCCGCGGCGCCAATATCTGGAGGCGGAGGGCGGCCGGGCCATCCTCACTCCCCGGCTTCCCACTCGCAGCCCGGCTACCGCCGGCTGGGCAAGCCCCGATGCTCCGAGCCAGAGACGTGGTACTGCCGGGTATCTCCGAGCCGGGCTTCCCCGGCACCGGCGCGCCAGGACACGACCCCGCGGTTATACCACCGCCCGCGGCGATGACCGATGGCGGCCATTTATTTCCTCCCCTCACGGAGCGGGGGTGAGGTAAGGTGAGGCGAGGTCAGGCTGGCGCGGCACGTAGTGCGCCTGCGCACGGAGTGCCGCGGGGTGCAGTGCGCCCCGGCGCACGCGCGGTGGCGCGAGGCGCCGCGGTAGCTCGGCGGTGGGCTCGGGCGGCGCAGGCGCGGTGCGCGAGGGGACTCCCGGGCCCGGCTGCTGGCGCTGCCGCTGGAGGAGGCTCTGTGCCGGCGGCGGGCTCGGGGCTGCGCGCACGGGACGGCGGGCGCCGGGAGAGGTCGGGCGGGCAAGGGCCGCGCGGGGCAGGGTGAGGAGCGCGCTGCGGGGTGGGGCGGGGAGGGCGGCTCCGCCGGACCTGGCTGCTGTGGGAGGGATGGCGGGGTGCGCCACGGAGCAGGGCCGGTAAAGTTTGACAGCGCCGGCGGGTCCCCCGCTGCCGCTGCCCCGGTGGCTGCGTGCGGGGAGGGCAGCGGCTGCCCTTGGGCAGGGCGCGGCGGGGGCGGCCGCCGCCGGGGGCCGGGGACATTCGCGGGGCACCCGCTAGGCCCGGTGACCCACTTTGCTCCTGTCACAACTCCCGGGCACGTTTGGAGCTCTGCCCGCCTGGCCCAACGCCCGTCCGGGCCCCTCCCGGCCCCGCCGCCCGGGCTGCGCGCAGGCAGGGTAGCCGTGGGACTCCCCGGCATGCCCCGTCGCCTTGTCCGCGCTGTGCCGTGTCGAGCCGCCGCCGGCCCCTCGGCAGTGGGGCGGGCAGAACCGCGAGCGCTGCCTCCACACCGCCGCTCACCTCCGTTTAGCGGCTCGTCCCGCTGGTGCTGGAGGGACCCCCACGCTTTAGGGGGTTGAGGGGATTCTGCGGCGGCTCCGTGCGGCGTCGTGATCGGGAAGCGTTTGCGCGCCTGGCGGGCGGCTTTACCACAGACACAGTGGTAGGTGCTGGCCCGGCGGCTGAGCCGTGGCGGGCCCCGGGCACTCCCTGCGGCGGGACAGCTTTCCCGGCCCTCGAGGCGCGGCGTGTCCCTGCTTCAGGTGGCCTGGGCTGCGGGGTGCAGGGTTGAGCATGCACTTTGATGAGGTTGTTTTGGTTTTGTTTTTTTATCTGATAACTTTATTGCGGTGCCCTCAGTGCGTTGTTAAAGGTGAGGACTGCTCAGTAGCCCCCAGTCTTGTCTCGACTTACGTGCATTCTTAAAATGAGTGTGTGAAATGCTCTGTGCTATGTGAAATATGACCAGCGAGGGGCTGGAAATCGTGGCACTTCATTTTAGTGTTTCTGTTAAGACAGTTTCGGATTTTTTGTTGTCTTCACTTCCAAATTCCTGGTACTTTTGGCCTGGATATAAATTTAGATTGTTTTTTTTCATAAGGAGAAGTAAACAAATCAGTCGTTTGTAGTGACAATTTTGTAAGGCTGTTGTTTTCATGTACATGTTGAAAATTGACGTACTGAGAGGCACAGGGGAAATCAGATATAGTTCTAGGTGTGATATGAAGTTGCATGTAAAGGTGGATTGGCTGATCGGAGGTCCTGATCCTCCAAATCCTTAAGTATTATTTTTCCTGTGACACAGTTTGATAAGTGTTGCTGTTGGTGGCAGTGTTGACTAAAACAGGCCTGTCGTCCTTGATCCTAGCTCTCACCTCTTTGCTGCCTCCCTCAGCTGTACCAGCACAGCGGTTCGTGGAACCGTGTCCTGTCACTGAACTCGCCCAAAATGATCCAGGTTAAAATTAACTACCCTTTTTTTTTTGAATGTGGTTATATTTAACCTGGATCATTTCTCCGGGTGACAGGTGTGCCAGAAGGAAGGAAGATTGTTTAAGCAAATACTCTAGTGAAAGAAGCACTTGAATACACCTCAGTTGTGGTAGTCCTGGCAGAGTTCAGTCTGACCAGTTGTGGTTGTTTCACACTGTTCAATCTTACAGGAATAAAATCCATTTGTCTATGAATATCTATGGGCTTGGGGGCTGTTATTTGAAGTTTGACAGCATTTGGTTGTTAGAGTAGAGGAATTCTACTTGACAGGACAAGTATGTGCATTCATTTTTTCAAAATAAACTTGATTTTCCTATATATCCTTTTCACATACTTTTTCAGACACATTGCAGGCACTGGTTTTGGATTACCAAACATTACCTTACATTACATTGGGTTAGGAGGGGTTTGGTCAAATGTGGTTGCCGATATTTTTAAGATGCGAGAATTTTGTTGATAAGGCAAGAGTTACCTCTTTTTAACAAACAGTCTAAAGAGGAAATGAAATAACTCCCAGGTTGATATGTAATGGTTCAAGGTGCCATTCAGCCATATCTTATTTTCTGTTTCTTCTACTTCATGTTCTTACGCAGAAAAGTTTAACACACACAGGTAAAATAAAGATGTGTGAGGAAAGCAGAGTATTTTCTTTATTAATCTCTAAGGGTTCCATAAACTCTGTGTTGTAGGTAATTTTACTCTTTCTGTACTTAACAATGTTAAAAATGAGCAGTAATTACTTTAAATTTAATTTGTAGTGTTGGATAATTACCTTGTTAGCACAGGATTTCACCCAAGTCCTGTATCTTGATGGATGGATTGGTGTTGCCAAGGAAATAGCCGCTTTCAAGAGCTTTGAGCTTTTGCTATTTTTGTCTATTTTTGCTATATTTTCTTCTTTTTTTTCTAAATTTGTGCAAAATTGAAGATAAAAATCATTAGTAGAGATGTTGACCCCCACCCTCCTCACATGTGCTTCATATGAAATGTTATTAACTTGAATAGTATGATTTTTTTTTCCCCTGAAAATAATAGACTTGTGTTGATTATAGTTATGAATCAAAAATGCAGGTTTTTTCGCTAGGTAATGTCATCATTTGAAAAAAAGTTGCTATTTTAGCTATTGGCACCTCTTCAGGAGCTATGTATAACTTGCTGTCTAAAGCCTCACAGCTTCAGCCTAATTTCATACATTGAAGAGTATGGACAGGTCTTCTTTTAGAACAGGAAATATGTACTCTAATACAGTTTTCAATACAAAGCACACAGCATAGTTAGGAAGAGGTGGAATTACAGCTAGGGTGCCTTCCTTTTCATCGCACTGCAATGAGTTGGGCTTTCTTGAGGAAAAGACTTTGGTAGATATTCAAATTGTATTATGGTAACGACTGATAGCTGCATAGCAAAGACAGTAATAGTTGTTCCTGACATTCTTCTATTTATTTATTTCATAAGTATTTTTAACTTTTCTATGTTAATTGAGCTGTTTTGCTGTGTAAGAAGCTGTATTGGTGCCACTGAAGGGGTGGCACAAGAACAGGAGAGAGTCACTTTGCTGCTGGGGGAGCAGTAACTGGTTTAAGGCAACTTTCTCTCTGGAGGAGGTAAAAGCACCTGTGAAACTATGGACAGTCACCAAACCATTCAACTGAGTCTCTCATCTTCTACTAATACTGAATTGTTGTTAGTAGTCTTGGTTATTAGTGGTATTAGTATTATAATTTTGAATTTAGTGGTCTTTCAGGATAATAATAGGTATAGGAAGTACAGCTTCAGTTATGTAGCAGAGTCTAAAATGAGATTCCGATGTTTCAATGTATCTGTGGCATAAGCAAATTCGGCTATATCCATTGGAAGGTATCTCATTCACTGTTGTGGGTGGTTCCCCTGGGGAAAATAGCTTAGTACTGCATTTGGCTGTTTTGTTAACTCAGTTATTGGGGGTGTCTGTAGTAATTTGAAACTGTCAGAGGTTCGCCTCTTAATTTGCTGCAAGAGTTAAAGATGTGAAATACAAAATCACAGAAAAGGAAAGAGACTCATAGTTAATGCAGTTGTGTGTTGCCCTGAAGGATTACATTCTCAACCCTTACTGCTGCCACAAAATTCCTTTGTAATGCAAAAGCCACTTTAATTTTTACATACCTCATGCCTGAGTATTTAATTTTATAGTCTTAATATTCCCTTACCATACTTTTTGTGTATAATATAAATTCTTAATTATAGCTGCTTTCAGAATATATAATCATATATGTAAAAAGTTTTGGTACTCTGCGGTTGTCATATATTTAGTATTATGTGGAAGCAACAAGGCTTCTCATTCTTTCAGCACTTTCATGTTGCACACTTTGGATGCTTTCCAGCTGTTACATTTTGTCATTAAAATCACTGAATTAGTTTTCTAATTCTGCACTGCTGTTCTGAGGAGTATTGCTGAGTATATTATAAAATCATCATTAGTAGCATTAATACTTTATTACATATAGTTCCTTAAAAATTAGGTATACCCATGAGATTCAAGACTGATAAAGGCTTGTATTTCGAGAATGGAGCTTATGAAGCTTAGTAGATACTATGGACATTCCTCATCTTCATGATAAAAATGTAGCCAAATTAGGCATAAACGCTTCTACTTGAATGTTTAGTCCTTAAATCTATGTGTTTAATAATCTCAGAGAATATAAGAAAGATTCAGTTTTGAAGCTATCATCATTTACCCACAATGGCAGCCTGGTACCACCAGATAAGTGGTGCTAGTTTATTATGCTCATATAAGCCAGAAGAAAACAGTTCTTGGAGTAAGTCAGGTACATTTAAAGTGGATTTTAAAAATATACATGGCTTTGCTCTTCTATAGAGGTCCATTTAGAGTTCCATTAAAAGGTTATTTGCAGGTTTCTCTGAGAAGGTTTTTTTTTTATGTATGTTATTTTGCTATATGGCCAGATCCATAAAATAATACAGAGAAGTCAAAACTGTGGTTTAGATGGACTGTGGGTGTCTAGCCCCAAATAAAATTTTAACCATGTGTAGGCTAAATTTTACAGGTCTCTATGTTTTCACTACTAAAGTTTTTCAAACACTTTGAAGTTTTGTTCTCATTCAGATCTTCCATAATCTTGTCACAGCTGAGCATCTTGGCATCTAAATCTGTTTACTATTCTTAAATTAGGCAATCTGTAAATTAGGCATTCACTTGTCCAAAGGCATGTTCAAACCACACCTCAGGCACACCTATGGGATTGGACTCAGACCAAACCCCTGTGGTGACTCTCCCTTTTGTTCAGAAAAAAACAAAGGGGTGAGGAGGAAGAGGTTTTGTTGATGTCGCCTTAAAAAACCTGAACAACAAACCAACAAAACCCCAAACCCTAAAAATCCACTTTTCCTTGTGTATAAGATGATTAAGGTCTAATTGGGCCAAAGAGAGATACTAGGCCAGTTATTTTCTTGGAGAAAAAGGTGAGTGCCTGTGTTCCAAAACCTATTTTGTATTTTCTTCCATTTAAAACTTTAAATGCCATTAGAAACTGGAAATCAGGACTTGTCTCTGTCATTTGGGTGCCCTTCTCCCTAGAGGGGCATGCACACTGCTGGTTCTGCTCTGTCCAGCAAAACTTTACTTTTTAATTTTTCTTCCATGTTCTGAAGAGTGCCACTGAAATGAGAAGTTCTGAGTTGATGCATCTTCCCAGTGAAGTGTGGAGCCTGCTTAGAGATTATGGTTTGAACCCCTTCTGGCAGAGTAGAGAGTGGCTTTCAGATTTCTCTGTGCCAAATTACTGTACTGTAACCCTGTGTACTGGACAAAATGAGAGCACATCTTTTTCCTCCTGGCATGTTAAATAGTATATTACTCCTCAGTAATTACTACTCGGTGGGAAAAGCTTAGTTATATATGTCAAGGACAAGGACTAAACTTACCTGTGTCCTGGGCCTTCAGAAACAGGTTTGCATCTCTACTAACTTTTTCAAGTCTTGATGAGTGATGTGACTCTTGCTGGCTTTGGTTCTTTAGAATTGTTGTATGAAATCCCTTCTTGTGCCACACTGATAATTTCTCAGTGAAGAGTATACCTTAGGGTAGCATTGCTTATTACAGCCAGAGCAGAATTTAATTAGTAACTAACCATGTGTTAGTGGTGTTGCTGTGGGACACACAGAAGAGAAGGAGAACCTGGGAATGGGCTAATCATCCAGCATGATGTCTGAATTTTAAGTGCTTTATAAGAAGGGTATGGTATTGTTACATCATCTGCAAGTTTTCAGCTCGCAGCTCCAGAAGTTTGTATATCTCAATACTGGCGGAAGGATGATCTCGGATACCATAAACATCTCTATCTGCTGAACTAGTAGATATCCAGGTAGTTCCAGTACTTGCTTTTAAATAATATTGTGGCAAGTATTTGTGAACATAGAGGAGGTGGCCCATCTTGTAACAAGTGGTTCTTGTAGGAAGAAGGGAAGTTAATGTATGACTTTTCCAATGTGTACATTAAAAGTCTTGAGGTAATCTACATTTCTAAATATAAAATCATGATCTTGGAGAATGAGAGTATGAGATACTAGGATCTGATTAGAAAAGTATACTTTAAAGTAAATAGTGTTAATAGCTAATTTCATATTTCCAATTCTGAGAATGCTGCTGCTGTTGTAAATAAGACATAACTCACCATTTCTACATTTGGTTAAAGTTGTTAATGACATAAATATTAGTTTCTGGCATTTGAGATAATTTGATGTGTTTGGCTGTTTCAGTGAGTGCTTAATGTCATGTCAGAGTCTGGCTTTTGCCTTTTTACTGACATGTGCCCTGACAGGATAATATTGCACCAGTTTGGTGGGTGCTGGCAAGGAGTTGGTTATGAATTCAGAGAGTGTGTGGTGTCGTAAGGTAAAAGGTTCATAATTTTTCAGATGAATGTGTGACAGTTTTAGGTGTTCATCAGTCATCCAAAAACTTCAAGGTATGTTAGGGGAAACCTGGCTTGTTAAATGGAGTAACTTCCCCAGTCCTTAGACCCCTAATGCTGTATTTGAAACATAAGTGTAAAGGTCAAGGGAAATGTGAAAATGTTTTGCCAAAGTTTGCTTATTTCCCTTGGCTCAGTAAACAAGTAAAATTTTTCTCCTTTAAAAGCTGTAGGGTGTTGCCTTTTTTTAAGCCTGATTTCCGAAGAAAACGTGATTTATGCTTTTTTCCCTTGTTTTCTCTCATTCCTTCCTCACATGTTCACCAATAGCTTTTAAAATCATTGACCAGTTACAACCATGTTTGTAGGAGAGAGAGAAATCTCTGCTTGTAGTTTTCCTACAGTTTGGAGAAAAATGGCAAACTAGGTAGAGAGAAAGGTGTCACTCTCTTTTAAGAGAGTGCAATACAATTGGCACTGGCTTTTTTTTTTTTTTTCAGCATGGCTGGGTCTGTGCTGGGTAGGAGAACACAAGATGGGTCTGTGCTGGGTGGGAGAACACAAGCCAATGGGTCTTGAGAAGACAGGCATAACATTGGGTTGTTTTGGAAGCGGATGGGGACTGAGAATATTGTGGTGTGTCAGAGGGGTGATGGGAGGGGAAGGTGCCTTCTTGTGGTGGGGAAGAAGAGAGCAGAGCTGTCAGAACTGTGCTGTGCTGCCCCTGAAGAACTCACTTAATGATACTTTGGTGAAAGATATTGTGACTGTTAACCAGGGAATCACTGTTCTGAACAGAATTATGTGATACTGTGTTTCACTGACTGCAGGGTTGCCTGACTCGGTTTGGTTTGGTATGTAAAATAAATCCTTCTGAAATTAAAAGAATAGCTTTAAGCTGTGGTTAAATTCTTATCTTCCCGTTGTATTAGGGGAAAAATGGTTTTGATGTATTTCTTTTAAAAGACTGTAACTTAGACCTCGCTTTCAGTACTAAAAAGGAAAAGAAAGTGTAACTTGAGCTTAAGAAATAGGACTTTTCCCTTTAAAGACCATAGTGAATAGGTGCTTTTACTAAGGGAGAGATGAAACTGAAAGGGTGCCATCTAAAGATTTCTGTTTATACTAGACAGATACTGTACAACATACGTCCATTAATAGCCAAAGAGTAAGATTTTTTTTTTTTTTTCCTCAGTATAAGAACAAAAGATAGTACCTCCTAAATGGGAATTTCTGTAATCCCACTCTGCTGTCCTATAACATGGAGTTAATAGTTGAAAAGCAGAAGGGGCTAGATTTCTGTCAAAAAGACATTTCTCTGGTTCTTTCCTGTCTTGCATGTATTTGCATTACTGATTAATTATGCTAAACAGTGGACTGAAGTTTACCTCATTATGTTTAACTTGCAGGATTTTATCAAGTCTCAGTGGAGAATTTTAGTGTGTCCTCCTGATGGGTTTAGAGAAACTTCTCATAGACTTAGGAATGGTGATTGTGAAGAAAACTTTGTTATCTTGCTGCTTTTGTTTCTTGAGAATTCCCAGCTCAATAATGCAAATTACGCTTTTTCGGCCTTCAGTAACCAATATATAATCTTCACAAATTTTATAGTAGTCACAAATTTTAATTAATTTCAAGTATTAAAATAGTTCTGCTTTAAAATATAACGGACTGCAAAATAGCTAGGGTGGCCTTGATTTGTGTTTATTTAAACGTAGTTTTCATAGTAACAACAAATATTCTGAAGGAAACAGGATTTTCCTCTGACTGTGAGTAGAAAAGCAAGTAGCAGCATGAATAGCAGTTTCTAAGGACTGTCAGAATAGGAATGCAGAGTCTCACACATATACTTACTTTCCTCACTGACAATTTTCATGTAGTAAAATGATTTAATAAAATTTTTCTTGCCATCCACAACAGCAATATTCATTATATGTAATCAAGCTACTACCAGCAGTTGGGTGGTTGAGGATGAAACTATGAAACTGGAGTTTGGAACAACTATTATAGTTCCATGATAGCTCTAGCATCTCGGCAATTTTGCTTAAAATATGTTTTCCAAAAATGTTTGTTTGTTGTTAAAATACTGTATTTCATTTTTCTTCAAATTGGTCTTTTTTTTTTTTTTTTTCCCCAGCTCAGAAGCATTAGTTGAACATGCTGTGCTCGCTAAGGCTTTGCATGATGTTTCATAGATAATAAGATACAGTTTCAGCCTTGAAGAGCTTGTGATCTGAATTTCGCTGATGTAGAAAATGAGGAGGATGACCTCGGAAAGGGGGACAAGGTTTCAAATGAAGAAGTGAGTCGTAGTGAGTGAATTAAACCAGTAGTTGTTTCTAAGAACAGAATAAGGTAGATCAGCAAGGAGGAAGATAAGACTATAGAAGCAAAAGACTGCATAAAGCAAGGCCAAATAGTATAGAGATTTGAAGGAGAAGAGGGAAAATGTTTTATTTTGCAAGATCTGGAAAGAATAATAAAATCAAGAGAGTAGTCTGCGTCAAGGTGAAGAGTAACTGGAAGGTGCTGGAAAATGAGACAGGAAGAAGATACTTAGAAACTTATAAATTATGTTGATGGATTTGGCTTTTATGAAGAAAAAGCCTTATGAGACAGGGAAAGAATTTGAGAATGTGCTGGTTTGATCGGCTTGGCGGAAAAATCAGGACATACATTCTAGTACTGAGAATGTTTTTAACCCCTTAAGAAATTTAGCTGTCAATTTAACTTGCTTTTAAACAACAGGCAGTTGTGTCTTAAGATTCAGTCTCAGGCCTTCACATTGCTTTGTTGCTGCCTGCTATTACACCCAGGTTTTGTTTAAGCTGGAGGACTTTTTATGAGTTCTAGTGCAATTGAGGTGGTGCCATAGAAACCTCTAACATCAAAGGTAATTGAAGCATTGTTGTGTTTTAAACCCAGCCAGGCAGCTCATTCACTCCCCCCCCCTTCTTGCCCTCCCCCTGCTCCTGGAGGGATGGGGAGGAGAATCAAAAGAATGCAACTCCCCTGGGTTGAGATAAGAACAGTCCAGTAACTAAGGTATAGCACAAAATCACTGCTGCTACCACCAATAATAATAATGATAAGGGAAATAACAAGGGAAGAGAATACAACAAACACCTCACCACCCACCGACCAATAACTCGCCCCGACCAAGCGCCGACTCATACCTAGTCCAACCCCACAGTCCTACCCCTTCTGGGTAACTCTCTGATACATCCTGGGCATGACGTGCTGTGATATGGAATACCTCTTTGGCTAGTTTGGGTCAGGTGTCCTGTCTCTGCTTCCTCCCGGCTTCCCTTCCTTCCTGGCAGAGCATGAGGCTCAGAAAGTCCTTGGCCAGACCAAACATTGAGCAGTAACTAAAAACATTGGAGCTATCAGCACCGTTCCCAGGCTGAAAGTCAAAAACACAGCACTGCACCAGCTACTAAGAAGGAGAAAAAATGACTGCTACTGCTAAACCCAGGGCAAGCATTATCACTTTATCTAAGTCAAAAGGATCACAAACTTTTTTTCATTAAAACAAGTGAAACTGCTTTTCAAAATTTTCATTAAACTGGTACTACCTTTATATGAGTAGTTAAATTTATGGATGATTTATATTGAGTTAGATTAATCTTTGTATTGCTGGCATAAAAATGAAAAGTAATCTCTCATAAACTTGCATCTATTGATTTTTAAAATGGCACTTAGGCACTTTTTCTGTCCCATAGAGTTTGTCATTTCTTCTGTATACGCTAGTATTTGATTAAAAACATTGATTTCTGACATTAGAATATTTCATTTTACTGGACAGATAAGTAGATGATAAGTCTCCCATTCTTAACTCATTAGTCTTGTCCAGTAGACCTTCTTCATACATTGGCATTCTTCTTTCTCAGCTTTACAGCTTCTTCTATCTATATTGTATCTACTAGGGGACAAGGAGTCAAAGAACAGGGATTTTGAAGTTCTTTTATTTTTTTTAATATGCTTGGCCACATGGGAGTGTTAAATAGAAAGTATCAGTAATGATAAGTAGAAGTTAACCCAGCAGTATTGTCAGCAGTGAGATTACATTATGAAATTGGCGCATGTCTATTTAAAACAGAGCACGGTATGTAGGAATACAGAATTTGTGACGGGTAGTAGATGGAGCCATTTCCTTGTGAAATAGAGTGTTTGTGTATGGAAATCCCTAATGTATAGTTAGTTTTTGCTTACTGAAATGAGTTTTTCGTTAGTTAAGGGAAGTTGTTCTGAATGGATTTATCTTTATAGAACTGTGGGGTTTTGTTGTTGTTTTTCAGAAGACTGTGCCAAAGAAGACTTGCTCAGATGACATCACATTTGGACTACTAATGCTGTCCACCCACTCTGCAAGGCGCAGTGCATTTCTAGGTAATTAAAGTAAGTATGTAGATTTTATTGCTACTAGAACAGTGATGCTTTAAACAGAAGCATCTCTTTTTCAACCTCAGGCAAGGTAGACATTCCACTTCAATTTGAGATTGAAATTAATGTGTGGGGGCAAGAATAAACTTCAAATAAGCTTTTAATAAGCTTTCAATCTGTACACTGGAGCATGGAATGAAACAATTGAACTAACTGTACCTGAGCTGCATTGAAAAATAGGAGTTTAAAAAAACCCCAACCCAACCCATCCTGTGGTGGCACTGTCCCCAGCAGTGAAGTTTGCTAATGTGGCCCTGTGGTTTCTGCAGACTGAATTAGTGTCTCTCCCAGGGATTCATTGCAGTGAATGAGCATGTGTACTGCAGTGCTTACAGCTTTTTTGGGTGGATTATTTGTTTGTTTTTTTAGCAGATGCTCTTGTTAAAGTGGAAGGTGGGCTTAATAAAAGTTAATGTAAGAATATATATATATAGAAAGCAAAAGAATGCGTATTAATAGGTTCAAGTATCAGTATCTCTGTTCACATGCCATCTTATTTGTGAAAAGGTTGCGTTTCCCTACTTCCTTGATTGGTCACTCTGCGTTATTCAGCTGAAGATGGATGAGGAGGTGCAGATGTTCATGTTTGCAAGATTTGTTCATGTCTTATCGTGCAGTAAGGTTACTGGTTGCTTTGTACATCTGTGGTCACAGAAAGAGAAGCACAGAACAGACAGCGTAGTTTGTTTAAGGTTCGTTTTATGAGTGACAAAGGGGTTTTGATTTGTTGTATTATGAGGATCATGGCCATAGCCCTCTGTAGCCTTCATGTATATGTTTACATGTTTTTTATAAGTAGGTATTATTGTTAAACTTTTTCAGATGTTCCGTTTTATTCACTGGGTCAGAAAACCCTGGAACATCATCTGTTTAGGTAGATCAGACATTGTGCCAGTCTTGCTGAAACTGGATTATTTTTTCTCGCTTGCAGGAGGCCTTCTTATGTTCCCAATGGCTTGTCATGCATTGGAGATAGAATCATAGAACAGTTAGGGTTGGAAAGGACCTTAAGATCATCTAGTTCCAACCCCCCTGCCATGGGCAGGCTCGCCTCACACTAAGCCATCTCATCCAAGGCTTCGTCCAACCTGGCCTTGAACACTGCCAACGATGGAGCATTCACAACCTCCCTGGGCAACCCTTTCCAGTGCCTCACCACCCTAACAGGAAAGAATTTCCTCCTTATATCCAATCTAAACTTCCCCTGTTTAAGTCACTACAGTCCCTAATGAAGAGTCCCTCCCCAGCATCCCTATAAGCCCCCTTCAGATACTGGAAGGCTGCTTGGTCGTGCATGAAGTTTGGTTGTGAATGGAGTTACAGGTAGCAGTGCTTGTAGTTAACAATGCTTGACCTTTTATATTCTAAGACCCTGGTTTTAGTTACTTATAATTTAGCAAGACTTAAATCACTGAGCAACAATTCTTTGCTTTATATATCTGCTTCAGCTAAAACTTTACCAAAAGTCAGCCTGTATGTCTGAGAATGAGATGAGGGGGAATAGTGAACTGTTTTCTTGATTCAAAAGGTGATGAAAATCCTACCACTGGAAACATAAAGCACCTGTAAATGTTAGACCAAGCACTCAGGGTTTTAGGAGAAAACTTAAACAGTTATGTTGGGTTTTTGTTTTGTTTGTTTGAGGTTTTTGGGGGGGCGGTTTTGTTTTTTGGGTTTTTTGTGTGTGCCATCCTGAACTCTTATATTAGCTGGCTTGACAGATTTCTGAAAATATGGTTGGCAGCAGTTCAGTGATTTGTCTAAATCTATTTCATCTGTCCAAATCAGATGAGGTAGATATATTCCAAATCTTTTTAATTGTACCTAGACAGAGCTACTGAGCATGTTTTAGCTCTGCTGTGAGAAATGGGAAGAGATTGCTTCTGAGCAAGCTATGAGATTATCCTAGGTTTTACATATGGCTCAGAGCAGTTCACTTAAATTAATGGAATACCATAGTGGAGTTGCTGACTGAAGCAAAGGAATGCCCTGGGCCAGGTAGAGAGGAGGAGGGGGTGAGAGAAATCATCACTATTTGTCTACAGATTCAAACTCTGAGACAGGTAAAGACAGACTTACAAGACAGGTTGGAGACTTCTAATTCTACTTTATTTTGCGGAAACTAGAATTTATAATGTGGAGGATGATCTTTACGTTTCCGTCCCTCCCTTTGGCTTATTACAGGACTGCAGTGAACTTTGCAAGTATTTTTGGGATTTTTGTGTTGAAGTGATCCAGGAGTGTCTGGCGTTCATGAGTTACAAGAAGATGAAATCCGTGTTCAGTGCAGGAGTAAATGGAATGATCTGTTGGTTATTAGATCTTTATTGATTGAAAATGTAATATTTAATTCATATTAAAATTATGTAATTGTTTAAAAAAAATCAGTGGGATAAGCTGTATTTAATGTTGATGAAAATTGCTGCTGATTTTTTTATTATTAAAATCAGAATTGCTTACAAATTTGGATTTGCTTTCAAGTCCAGGTCCGTACAGAAGGAAGCTTCTGAAATGAAAAGGATTGTCTTTATACTTAAAATTTTCAATATATGTACATGTGAAAGTGTTTTTTTTTTTTAGTGTTGTTTTGTGATTTGTTTTTTGTTTGTCTTAAAAGACAGTTTTTCTTTAGTAATTCCTTTTAAAAGATCTGCTTTTCTTATTATCTAATTTTTAGCAAATGCAGAGTGAAGCCCATTCTTTCATTTGCAAAAATCTTCTGGAAAATTACTTGGATGTTTTATATTGAATGTCAGTGAAACTAGGTGAGTCTCTGAATATTTCTGTTATTCTGAGCAACTAATAAGTTTATTGTGTGTGACAAAACCCTGTTTATAACTTACAATGCTAAATGAAACTGGCGTTTAACCTAAAATTATTACATAAACAAATACATTGTTCAGAAAGGAGAGAAAAAAAAAAGGCAAAGATTAAGCAATATATTCCTGGCTTTACTCCTAAGGTAAAAAGCTGTGGATATGCCTGGTGTATTTTTATCTAGTGTTTTGTAATGAAGTTTTTGCAAGTATAAGTTGCTGATTAGGTTCCTTTAATGTTTCTGTGTGGTTGTATTCTTGGAGATGCTGTTCAGAACCAGGCTAATTTCAGTTTTACAGTAGGGTAATAATCCTGTGTCATCAGTCTGATTTTTTTTCTCCGTTTACGGAGTTGCCTAGGACTGGATTTGGAAATCAGTTTGAATGATTGAAGCAAACACATGTTCATCTTCAGCCCTTTAAAATTCTGTTTGAGTTAGCACAAGTTAAATCACAGTGATAGTGCTTACATGCCTGTCTCAGTCTACACCATCTCGATTTCCAAATCAGAAAAAAAGGCCTGACAGCTCTGTTTTGAAAGTTCAGAGATGCCAGAATCTTTGGTTTTCTCTTGCTGTATTTAATAGCACAGATAACAGGAGGAAATAAATAAAGAAATAAAGGAGAGAAAAATCTGAAAGAAATGAGGGGAAAAAAGAAGTAAAATATTTAAAGGGGAGAAAAAATGACATAAAAAATGGAGTGAAGAAAGAAAGAATTGAAGCCAAAGTATTCTGTTTTGTAAGATGACTCCTGCTTCGCGTAGTCTGGTTTGGAAAGGTGCTCGAGCTTCATTCCTTTCCCAGAAAAGTAGTTTGTAAGTTCTGCTCCAGGTGCAAAGTGATCTTTTGCCTCTACTGGGTAACATACAGGTCTAGATCAATTATTAAATACCTGGAAAATTTTGAATGGCCTTTGTGATGTTGATGTTTGCTTCTGGAGACCAGATGAAATCAAATCCAAAATAAACCCTCTTGAACAGCTAGCAATGGAGTGTCAGCACCAGCTGCTTTGATCTACTGATCCATTTCTACTGTTACAGATTACTTGCTAATGGAAACCCAGCTAAAGTTGCTCACTCTGGTTATAGGTCAGTATACCAGGGTGATGAACATCTGTGATAGGTATCTATCCTGCAAATCCAGTTACAAGTTTCAGTGCTAATATTTACAACTTTCAAAGTGCCACAGGCATTCTGTGCAACTTTTGTTAATACAAGCTGTCAAGGAAACAAACAAATACTACAAGTGACAGTGAATCAAATGACTAAATTGTAACTGCCTTTTGAAATTTTTATTTAATCTGTTATTCTTCCCTGTGTATATTCTTAAATCATTAAAATAGTTTTCTGATTTTCTGAATTTCATGATTTTTATATGTAATTCTAAATTTTTTACACTTCCCACTCCAAGTGTTTTGCTTGAGCTCCTCATCTGTGCTGAAAAAATTGCCAAGTCCAGTATTTTATTGCAGTCATTAAGTAGGAACAAGATGAAAAATGGCAAAGAGAGTCTTCACAGGTGTTTGCAGCTGTTACCATTTTTCTGTACATTGAGCTGTCATGAACCAAGACTGATTTATTTCCCCCCACCCCTGGAATGAATTCCTCAATTTAAAGTTGCAGATTGGAGTTGCTAAGGTTTTGAAAATTAAGTAATGTTTATTTGCCAGGGTTAAACCATTTTATCTTGAAGGAAAAGTTGTAAGAGTTCTCCCCATCTACCCCCTGTAATTTTAAGTTCAGAGATTCCCAGGAATTTTGCACACTTACTGCTAGTGTCATATCCTGCATGTCTAAGCCAATGGCCAGAGCTAAGCTTGTCTTGTTTGTGAGATCTTTGCAGAATACAGGCCTTAGCTTTCAGCATTTTTTCCAGAAAATTTTTAATATTCAAGCAAGATTTATATTAATAGGGACTTTTAAACCAACAGCCTTTTAATATAAAAATTAAAAAGCATATCTAAGGTTGTAGCGGCACAAGTGTCGCTCTTTTAATTTATGGAAGAACTCTTTTAATTTATGGAAGCCAGTTTTGTTTTTTTTTTTCAAACCAGGTTATTTGTGGTGTTATTTAAATTGATTTTATTCAGTCTATTCCCTCTTTTGTAACTAGCATAAACATATTTTAAAAGCATATTTTATTCTCCTAGCCTTAAGCATCTCTCCATTCAATTTGTATCATCCTTTTTAAAAGAGCAGCTGTAGGCCAGGGAAGTGGTGGAGTACCATCCCTGGAGGTATTTAAGAAACGTGTAGATGTGGCACTCAGGGACATGGTTTAGTGGGGGACTTGGCAGTGCTGAATTAATGGTTGGACTTGATCTTTTCCAACCTAAATAATTTTATGCTGTTCTAAAAACCTATTGCATTAATCAAAGATCAGAATTTAGTACCTTGCGGCTTTGTACAGCAACTTAAGAGGAAGTTTGTTGGGAGTCAAAATCTGAGAATTGTAAGCCACCAAGGTATGAAGAGTCCTCATTATTTTAGGTAACCTTGTCTTATATTTCACTGTTTACTTGAAGTATTTCATTCTCACTCTATCTGTATATTTTTTAGTGTGTTAGGCATAACTAAACTGCTTCAAGCCTTAATGTATGCTTAAATAGAATACAGGTTTTTTCAACAGCCTGTTAGCCTTTGGCCTCAACATATAATTCATATTAGTTCCAGGATTTCCTGTGAATATTAATAACTTTTGAAATCCCATTCCTCTATACCAGTGTTAAATAGGCTACTAGCAAGATCCTAGGTTATTGAAACTATGTTCACAGTATTCTGAGCAGAATAGAATTGCCATTGAAAATAAAACCTGATTATAGCTTTATTTTTTGATAACTGATATATTACTTGAAAAAGCTGTAATGCTTTTATAAATACTTCTTTAATGTTACTTTTCAGGACTTAAGTGCTAGATGATTAAGTCAGGTTCCATTAATAAAGTGGGAAAAGAGCTGATAAGGGGTGTTTTATTTGCTTTAAGATATTAACTGTAAAATACATCTAGTGCAACTTGATTTTTTACTAGATCCTACTTGCTAATTTTGGTGGCAGTCCTAACCAGTACTAATTTTAGCATCTTCAGGATTGACCTGGAAGAGAAGGGTCTAAATGTTTGCAGATGAAATATGGTGGTACTAATCTGGGAGATGATGATAACTTGAGAGTGCAGAGAAGGCTTTGAGGGGCAAGAAGTAAGCATACCAATACATGTGTTATGGTAGATAGAAATAGTGCAGTCTGATCATTCTGTGAAAGAAAAGCTAGGAAAGTGGTGAAAGAGAAAAAGAAAAAAGCTGAGAGAAAGAGTTTAAAGTCATACAAATATAGTGAGTAGTACTCGATACAATTTTTTGGTATTTTATATGGTAAAAAGGACTAAGAGTTCTCACATAAATAACTTAGAGGATTCCTTTGAAAATTTTAAAGTTCATATGGAAGTGTCAGGACAGAATCTGAATTCCCCAAAGTACAAAAAGGAGCTGAATTTGTGACTTTTTTCTCCTTCATAACCTAATCTTGAAAATTCTTGTCTCACACATGGTAGCAACAAAACTTAAGAAAGCTTTGCTTTGAGATTTCTCAGTTGTGTTTTATGTCTTTCACTCAATATCGTGATCATAAAAGATTTTTGAAGGAGCTGGGGGAATAGTAAATGATGGAATTTTTGCTGTGAGTGTTGAATTAGTCTGCAGGGTCACAGAAACCTTCGTGTAAATATTCCAAATGCTTGAAAAGTAATATTGTCGTCATAAATAAACAACTGAATTTACAGTCAAATTGACTGGGCCCAACATTTTGAAGAGCACACTGATCTATGGGGACAAGGAATTTGTTGGTCTTTTGCTGCTTTTTGGTGACCCTCAGGAGGTGAATTCAGTGGGTTTCCTGGACTGGCTTAAGTCAGCACAAGCTGGGGAACTTTCTGCTTGTGTCAGTAGCAAGCCACAAAGGAGGAGTGCATGCTGCTGCTGCTCAGGTGAATGAGAAAAGTATTTGAACAAGTTTGGTATCTGTGTAAATTGATAATGTTTTAGAAACGGAATGCTAAAAACCAGTTGCTTAAATGTACAGTACTGCTTCAAACTACAATTTTCCTTTGAACAGTGTTTACTGAACAGTCAGAAATTCAGTGTTCTGTGTTAAGTAATCTAGTACTTGCATACTTAAGTAAAGATGTTCTTCCTTTTTTATTTCTATATAAATAAGGATATATATGCAGACTGATTACAGTAAAATTACTTTAGAGTTGACTTTATATGCTTTTTTTTCTGCATTGATATTTCTGTTTGGTTCAAGTAGTACTATCCTCTTTGAAATAATGCACCATCCTTCCTGTCTGAGCAAGTCCATTTATTGACTAAATGTTGGCTGATGTTCCATTTCCTTTTGATTTTTGCTTATAGTAGGGTGGTGAAAGGATACCTAACATCTATCCCGAAAGTGGTTACAAAGTATTTTGCAAAGAGTTTCCTGGGACAAGAAAAGTGAACTTTTTCTGCCTTGTTTTTGTCCATTCTTTAGCCAAGACAATGGTAAAGACATTTCCTCTCTGTACCAATTGCAGAACTTCAATTTGTTTTGGTTTTTTTTTTTGATTCCCCTCTCCTGTTAAGGCACTTCTTGCCTGTGTAGTATGAAGGATGTGTCCTGTGTCTTGGTTTTGCCATCACTGTAATCCCAGTTGTGTCTGGATTGTTATATTGAAAGTTAAAAGAGTAACTCCAGTGTTTGTTTGTTTGTTTTTAACTGAAATTAAGGAGTATTGCAATGCAGGGGTTTGGAATTCTGTAACTGCAGTACTGAGATTTAGTGTATACGCTTGCTGTTTCTATAACTCCAGGTAGGAACTGGAGGAAAGCCTGAAAGATCCACTGTCAGACACTAGAATTTTTAAAAGTAAGTCTTGTCTTCTGTTAAATCTTGCTAATCTTATGAACGTAACAATAAGCATGCTCATACAGAAGTGTGTTTTGCTGCATCTTTTTAGAATACACTGAAGTTAGTATCCCCTAGCATTTCCTTATTCTGTTTTGTTCTGGTTTTCTGTTGCTGCATTCTTTTTTCTTTTGTTATCACTTTCTGGTCTCCAGGATGATGTGCAGGATGGGGGAGGCAGGGAGGAGGAGCTGCTTGTTCTGTAATTTTTGGCTTGTAGTGTGTTTCACTGTTGGAGCTTAAAATGTTCCTACTGTCTAATCTCAGGGAAATGTGAGTGTGAAGTCTTACTTCTTTCTTTTTGAAGACACTTTCCAGTGAAGTGCAGTGCCTACTCCATTCTTCAGGCAGTCAAACAGTCCACTCTTCACAAAAGCTTTACAGAATAATCTAGCTGTGCATGAGTCACCCGCGCTGACAAATGTGAGCATCAGAAGCACTTCCACAGCTGCACAATCAAGGATTGTGCAATATACTTGAAAAAAATAAAAAGCCTATCACTAAATATTTGTAAAGTGTTTTATTTACATGTTTGCATTTATGCATGAGATGGGTAATTGAGTTTCAGATTAAATACTTGCTTTCTGAAACACCTGTCACTTGTTCTTGGGCGTTGCTGTTAGCAACTGTACTATTTTTTTTTTATCTATGTCCATTTAGTACACTTGTGCAATTCTAAGAGTTACAAATAGCTGCTGTGGGTATAAATCATTCTTTCATTCAACTGTCTTAGTTACATATTATTCATTTAGGTGAATACCCTTGTATAAGTATCTGTACTGAGAATCATCTTAAAACAGTTGCAGTTCATGCTCATTAACATCTTATTTGATAGATAGGTTGATAACTACTCAGCCACATGTCAGGTATTTATACTCCTGTGCTTTATATTTTGCTTGTATTTCCCATTGGCTTTAAGGCTGAATTCTGGTTTTGCTTTCATATCCAGAAGCTGATCTATAAATCTGAATCGGTGTATATAAACAAAGCTCATTCTGTCCAGAAATTTCATGCATGGGAGAGAGTACAGATGTTTCATTTAAATATGAAGCAGACTTCTCAAGTAGTACCTATGGTGCTTGTTTCTTTGAGCACAAATGTGAATCTTGTTTTTCCTCATTTTGTTCTCTGGTTGTAATTTAACACATAGTGTAGGTCAGCATGAAATGGCATTGTTGCCAAAAGATGTCTAACCTGGTGATTCACTGCTTCCCCTTCCCCTGTGCCAACGCAGCTTTTGAGCAGCCATATGGTGAAACAAATGTAGCTGATTTAGCTGAATGAAACAGTATTTCAGTTAGTTTTAGGCTGGACCAATTTTAGGCTGTGTTGAGTGTGTGATCACACGTACTAATGCTAGCAGAAAAGAGGGAATTTATGGTTGTGGAAATGGTAGGTCAAAGGCTAACATTCTGAAAACTTTTGGCTTGGCTAAGGAGTTTGGTGAAAGTGTTTGCAAATATAAATAACAGGGTGTGAAATGCCTAGTATCTGTAGCCATCTAGTTACCTGCATGGTCTATGTATATATTGGCGTTGCTCTCTTATGTGGTAATTCTTCATCTGCAGGCTGAGTCAGAGGAAGTACTTAGTCTGTTTCTCCCACATTCTAGGTGAATATCCTGTCCAAGAGTTAGGAGTAAGTCTGTCTCCTGTTAGAAACCAAAACAAAATGGCCAACAAAAACCAGACAAACCCAAAACAAATTTTTCTGGCCTAGGATAGAATTTTGGAAAGACTAATTTGTGTGAGTTTCAAAAACTGCTCTTTGGTTACCTTCCCCAACTCGCAAGACACATTTGCATTCTAGAAGTCTGGCACTTAAGGTGTTCACCTAACATGTAGGTTCATGTTTTCTGCAAGATTAATTGTAGTGGATAGCTGAGTGTTGTTGCAGTAATAATAAATGTAAAGCCTCATTTTCTAAATTTAAACATGAGTTTGTATCAGCACCAAGCAGAAATTTTGTATAGAGTGGAAGAAAAATTTACTTGTTACCTTGTTTTGGATGTGTAATTATTATGTCTGTTTAATTTGATAATTAATTTTCTCCAGGATATTTTTCAAGAATTAGTGTACTTTCTGTATCTAGACATTCTTCCCTCTTCTTGGGGGGGGGAACAATGTTTAATTCTTCGATCTGTCTCATTTCTTGGTGAACTTTCCTATATATATTTTTCAGTGTAGGAATAAAGTGTTCAGTAAAATTTTCCTCTCTGGTGAGATTTAAGAGGATTCTTGGTGTTGTTTATGCTCTGAGGAAAATATGACACACCATTTTTGACAAATTGTTTAAGCTAACATGTATCTGATAGAAAGCATTTAACATTGTTAATATTCTGTTTTATAAATATACACAATGTTAATTGGATGACAATTAGATGGACACATTTCAAAGTGGTGTTACCTCCAGGATAGATATCTTGGTACCCTATTTTAAAGTTTTTTCTTATATTTCAGTTAATACTGAGAAATCGTCAAGTGAAGAGCACTTCAGTTGGTTGGTTTTTGTCTGGTAATTTGGTTCTGTAGAAAGCTGTATGTATGCAGCAGATAATTTTCTGGGATTATCAGTAGTATTCAGTTTTTGAGCATGCGTGTTTGGTATTTTTTCCCCTTTTGGACTCATAAACCTCTGTAAATTGCCTACCTTCTCATATCCTTTTAAGAACCTGAAAGAAGGAAGCGGGGATTTTTTGTTTGTTGTAAAATATACCAAGTTTAGATGCCTCCTGCGGGAGAGAATCGCAGGCTCTCCAGATTTTACATCATCTGTACCCCTTTTTCTGCAGCACTGTGAGCGTTAATTTAGGATCTGTTCTTGAGCTGGCTGCCTGCATGTTGGTTCTGTCCAGGATTCCATTAAAGGAAGCAGAAATTTATGGAGGTGTGAAGATTTTCAGTTTTGAATTGTAACATTAACAGGTTAGCTGCTTTTGATTAAAACCCATGATGTGAAATACTGGAGTTGGTTTTGGGGTGTTTTTGTTAAGCACATTTTAAGGAGGCAGTAGGTGTGTTTTTCAACCAGGCTTGACTCTGAGCTGAACTGTATTTTAAATGTGCACATACGATGCATACTCTTACATCTAACGCATGGTTCCCTGGTACAGATCCAGCAGTGGCAGATGTAGTTAAGAGGTTCCTGCTCTTTTTTGTTAGAGGGGTGCTGTTCTTCAGCTGTGCCAATTTTCAAAGGTACACGAAGCCACGCTTTCTAATAGAAGCAAGACAATAAAGATTGTGCTTAAAAGCATGTGATGTGTGGGTTCTTTTAGACACATCATTTCATGAATCTGTTTGTGTGTGGCCGGAGCTGAAGGAGTGCCACCTCCAGTGAGAGCCAAGGAAGAGTGGCAAGAAGCAGGGTGGAGCCTTATAAAAATGGGCACAAGTGGAACTGTAACATGTAGCCACAGTCTTTCTCTTGTACAGGCTAGTTGCGCAGGATTTACAAGCATTATTTCTGCCACATTTACGGCTTTGTTCTTAAAGGAAGGGGATCTCCAGTAAGGAACTGAATACAAAGGAGAGAGAAAATACTTGAAGTGAGAATACACAGAAGAATAGCAATTGTTTCTTATGGTCAGGATATTAAAGGCTGTCTTTCAAATACATCTTACAAACTTAGTTAGGTTTTTACTATTTTTTTATTATCCTTTATGATTTTCTGAGTCAGGGAATGTGTTTACTGATGAACTATGAATATCAGTATTATAATCACTTAGTTTTGATTTTTGTTAATTATTTGAAGGAGACACGTAAACAACATGTCAGCTGTCTCCAGATGTAATTAATTTCGATCTTAGAAGGCAAAAATAACACAGGCAGCCCAGAAAGGGATGGAGGGAAAAAAAGCCTGGTAGGTGCCTCAGCACCCCACAGCCAAGGACCAGTTATTAAAACCCAGGCTCAGACAAGAGCCCAGATTGCCAGCAAGTTCCTGGTGAGCAGTCAACTCTGAGGACAAGCTGAGAAGTCAAATCAGCAAGTCAAAGGCCACATCAGTGGGGTATATGGGCCAGTCTCCAGTATAGCCTAGGCAAAGAATCTGAGTCTTCTTACAGCTTTTGTGCACATATCTTCATTGCTGTTGATTAGAGAGCTGCACTGTATTGGGGAGAGAGGTGTGCGCTCATCTCTGGGGGGGGGAAGAGCTGCAGACTCCAGAGAAAAGTGGAAAGGTGGCAGCAGAACAGCTGGGCAAGCAGAAATCAGCGCAAATGATCGGGAACAGAGGAGTGGTGGGCAGCGGTGTTTAGCCATGAGATAGAGATGGAAATTACAAGCTGCCTTCAGTCCCAAGTTACAGAGCAAAGTTACCTCATGATGGCTGGAGAGTCTAATGCATGAAGAATGCAGGAGAGAATTGCATTTTCCTCTAATCCTCATTATCCATATTTCTGTGGAGGTATTATTTACACTGACTTACCCAGATTTGTCAGAGCATCTTGCAGAGGTCCATTACCTTTGCAGGGAGTAGACAAGCACATATCTGTGTGACAAACGAGTTCTAAGAACTTAACCTCTTTTTACCACTGTGGTTGCTACCTTGTCTCCCACTCAGTTATCTATCTGTAGGCTGTTCCAACTGCTGCTGTTTGTTTCAACTATGTAAAAGTAGATCTGTGAGCACTGTATGCACTTCTTGTGCCTTATAACTTCACTAAATCTGTGATATCTCTGACCACTACCACAACAGGCCTCCTGACAGGCAGTTCATCTCTCCTATAGACTGCTTGGACTTACCCTCTTCCCCAAAAGTCACTCAGGAACAGACTTAAGACTGGATGAGTTACTCTGATAATGGCAACCCACATCATTTACCTGTCCTGCTGCCCTTTCTTCTTCACATTGCACACTGTCCTTGTCTACTCACTGCAGAAGTAATGGACCTGTGCCAGCTGCTGTGCCAGAGTAAGCTATTCTGTCCACTCACAAATTTTCGTAATGAAAAGCCATCTGGGATGAAGTGCATGCCTGTGCTAGAAGCAGCCCTCTCCTGCTCTCCTTCTGTGAAGCAGGTGAAGATGTACGCCTGCTGTTATAGCATGTTTATCTGCAAAAAAAAAAAAGACATTTCTGGGATGTGTCAGCTTTTCCGCATGAGCACAAACCGAAATTACAGTTAATTTGTTGACATGGTAGAGAAAAGGTGGTAATATATGACTACTTCTAGAAAAACCTTTTCAGCTGCAGAGTTTGGATAGCATTTCTTGAAATTCTTTTCAGCCCAGTTTTCAGGTATTTTTGTTTGTTATGCTTTCTTTTTGGTTTTGATTCTGATGTAGAAAATGAAAGAGACATATGTCACTTTTAAAAACATAGTATTTTAACGGCTAGCCTTTGATCAATTAGTCGTTACCCTAATTTGCTTTCCATTGATGTGTATACCATTGCAATCAAAGGAGCAAGGATGTTGAAACATGTTAACTTGTTACATTAAGCCAATCTGTGTCTGATTAGAGAGCAGGTTATGGCTCAATTGTCTAAAGATCTCTTGCTCTCTACAGAAGTTTATGGTTGCTAAAGTGGAACTAAACCAAAGCAAATTCTTCCCCTTCTCCCTTTTACCCCACCTCCAAAGAAGAAAAACTTAAAAATGGTTGGGCTGGAGGTAAAACCTCTGAAGCAAAGAGCAAAATGGAATGCATGAGTGATAGTGATGCACTGTTCTGGGCATAAGGTAGTGGATGGACCTCTGCTTGTCCATTATGGTGTAATGTCCTAGTAGAGTAAAACCCCAGAAGTTCATAATCCACATTATCAGAAGCAAATGTTTCTTTATACCTAGAAAGGAGTATCAAGAAGGTTTATAATTATCCTCAGAATCTGTATAAATAGGGCTTTTGGTGTTGTGCTTCTGTTGGGAATCAGGTTCTGGCTCAGCTGTTCGCTCACAGTGTGATTTTTTGGCTCCTTGGCTTGCTTATTGTGGTATGCAACTAGCGCTGGAGCTCTGCTGGGGCATCAGGTGCTGTGGAAGGGCAGATGGGTGTGCTCTGATTTTGATTCTTTAAACAAGATCTTCTCTAAAGCTAATCCTCAGTGATTATAATAACTAGTTTGCTCCCTTGGCAAAATAGGATTATGGCACAGAGATCAGGTTGTATTAAAGAAGTTAATCTGTTTCTGTATGAAGAAACTGTAGTGCTGGAAAACTGTACTGTTTTGTATTTTTTTTCCTGTGATCTTTCCTGGGTGACATTTTTTGTCTTGCTAATACATGTCACCTCACACTAATTCTGTATGAGGGGTGTAATCTGTAAAATAATGAAAATATTACTTAGAAAATCAAGATATTTATATAAAAATATTATTTTTTTTTTACAATATAAGGGCAATATTGATTCTTCCTCAAAAGTATTTAGCAATGGTCACATTAAGGTGAAGTGCTGGAAGCATAAGGGTTTCAATCACTGCCTGTATACAAAATTAAGTACAGGCAACTCAGTGACTATTGTCCATCCATTTTTTAGTCCTTTCTTGACAGAACATCTGTCATGAGCAAGACTGTAGTGGAATTCCACTGTTCAATCTTTGAATTTGTTTCTAAGAAGTAATGTGGCCAACATGCATGCCAGCACTGACGATAACATTAAACAGAAGTTACTAAATTCTTTCAGTCTAAAACATAGAATGTTTTATCAGACTGTGTGAACTTTTCACTATTACCTCAGGTTGGATTGTAGCTTTTTACCCTGTGACTTATTCACAGCCTTGTGTCTTTGGCCAAGCAATAACTTGGCACCCAGTAACTTCCTGCCTCTCCGTGAGTGAAAAGTCAGCATAGTGCAGAAGTTTCAGTGTTACTAGTTTTTGTGATTTTGATGCAGATTGAGCAATGTTATGTGTTAGGAGTTTGTATATCCATGGCAGCAGCTGTTTTATTGAGAACCTCAAATTGCTTAAAGATAGTAAGTTTCTAGCCACCTTAGCTGCAGAAAAGTTTCAAAACATGCACAGAATATGTACAAAATATAGAGTATTTAGAGAGAAATACACACAATTCTTTGTATTTAAATAAACCTCATGGATTGTGGAGGCAGACCCATGACCTTTGAGCACTTGTGGCTGACAGTACTGGCTTGCAGGCGTCTTAACCTTTCTGCTGGCTTTCACATGCATGCCATTTCTACTGAGTTAGAGATCTGTGTGGTTTTGGTTACAAAAGCTTTTCCACTGTGATAGCTTTCCTTTGGGTCTGGTTTAAGCTTGCTTGTGTTCATTTATGACCCAAACATATTCCTTTTCTCCATCTGAAAATTCCTTTTGAAATTATCATTAAAACCCTCTGGGAATTTTTTATTCTGTTTTAGACATTATAAAATATGTACTTAAGTGCAAATCTGTACTTAAGTCCTGTGTTGCTTGTCTTAAGTGTTTGTGTTCTTTTTAAAAAACACTCCTCTACATACTGCAAAGATGAAGTCTTAAATTTTCCTCGGTAGAAGTCTGTTAGGAGCTGGGTGAGAGCTGGCAGAGTTGTTCGACTGCAAGCGCTTTAAAAACACAGGTTTCATGTTGCAGTCGCTGTAACCTAGTCTTCCATGGGACTCTTTGTCGCTAGTAATGTTTGCACTTGTCAAACGGAACAAAACAGAATAGGAGAGGAGGCTGTAAGCACCTAAAAAAGTAGGTCAATGGGCCAGGAGGTTATTTGGCCAGACAAGAACGAGTGGCTTCATTGAATCATGCTGTAATTGTTTTTCTCCTGTTGGCAGATTGTTTTGCTGTGCTTTAACTTTTTATGTTAATATTCGCGTCTCTATTTTAACCACTTAGGAGCCTCTGTTAGGTGCAGGGAGAGGAGAAAATTAACTTTTCTAATCAGTTTCTAATTCTGGTGTTTTCTATACAATCCATTAATGAATTTAAGAGTAGCATAGGCTTAATATTTTAGATCCCAGCTTCACTTTTAAAGTTTAATATGCTTTAAAATATTTTTTTCAGAAGGGGTACAGGTACATTTTGTAGTGAATATATTTGATTTTAAGAACAGTAAGCAAGACAAATAGATACGGGATAAAAATGAGAGAAAAAAATAATTTCATGAAACTTAAAAATGTTAAAAGAAACATGGTTCAAGGGAAGAAACTATAAATGAAATCTGATGATATAATGAAAGCTGGTGATCACTTATGCTGAGATTTTAATGGAAGAACTGCATTTGTGAAGCACGTTTGGAAGACATTCTTGAAAGTGTTTTTGAAGTGGGTTTTGAAAGAAAGGGTTAATGCCTGTGTCTGAGGGAGTAGCAATAATGCAGCTGGGCAACTTTGCTATAGTTGCCAGCAGCAGCATTCTATACATTCTGGAGTCCTGAGAGTGGCAATTCTGGAGTCTTAAAGAGAGAAGATGTAAGTGAGAAAGCCAGGAGAGACTGAAGTAAGAGTTTCAGCAGAAAAAGTGTTTAATAATGGTGTGAAGATATACTTCGAAGGTAGCAAGTGCAGATGGTGTGTAATTTCAAAAGATAATAATGAAGATAGGCATAAAGCGGTAGCTTAAAGCAGAGGTGAAATTGTGTCAGGAGAAGAGCTTTAAAGCAAGCTGAATTTGGATAGTGAAATGTTTGGGATATTTTTGATAAGCAAAATACTCAGTTTATAAATTACTCTTGTTGGAATGATTGCTTCTGTGTAAGAACTTGCTGATTTTTAAAACTCTCCTTTTTTGTTGTTTTGTTTTTTTTTTACTGTTCAGAATTTAATGCTTTTCTGCAGAAGAGGAGAGCAGCTAACTCCACACTGTGCTTCAAAGGAACCAGGTTTCACCCCTAAACCTCACACTTTAACAACTTCTGAAGTGTAAAAGGTAAAATTGTATTCTTATAATTAATAAGGTTCCTATGGGTTTCAGCTATCAACACTAAAGGGCTGAGTAGCAGTGTTAAGTAATGTCTTTTGTTCTCTAGAACATGATTGAATTAGATCTTAGAAATGGACATAGTCCTTGATTTCTGTAGTGTCTGCTTTAAATGTCACTGGTTTCATTGGAATTATTTCTGTAGTCATATCCATTGGCATGTATAAGAGCTAAGAATGTTCAGCACCTTGCAAATTTGGATGCAAAGGCAGAAGGATCTCAGACCTTGCAAACTGAGAAACAAATGCACTACATTTCCTGTAGTCGTTTAAGTTCTAGTAACTACTTGTCTTGCATACCAAATCAAAGTTGCCAGTTCTGACATAGAATATATATTTTGTATGTGTATGTATGCTGTAACAAGTGAATCATTTTGTTGAATTCTAGAAACTTGAGTGCTTTATTAGAGTAAAAATACTGACTTTTAGATTCTGATTCTGCATAATGAAGATGTTGGTTATGTCACAGGTGAAAGTTTTCTGTATTTAGCTGTACATGTCTTTTGCTTATTAAGGGAACAATATATCATTTGTTTATAAATTTCATATTACTCTTGATCCCTATAATGTTAGGTACCCAATTTGTTTAAAAATTAACACAGGTCTAAAAGTGTAATTAGTGCATACCTGTATTAGTGCATACTATATAAGCTACATGAAAACAGGTTTCTGTTTGTTCCCTTGATTTTAAACTTAGCTCCATGCCAGTGATGTTAGTTTGCTTTTACTGGTGTTCAACCTGTCTGTTGTTGTGTGCTTTTGACAAAAATTCAAACAAACACTTCATAATTTACTTTCCTTGTGCCTTCTGGCTGATTTTCAAATAGTGCAACTCCACTACTTCATAAAACTTTGCCAACTAATTTGGGGGATTTAATTTGTCAGTATGGCCAGTGCAATTGTTAATGTGAAGAATTGGAATGAAAGAATCGTTTGCTTCCAGTGTTTCTTCAGAGCACTAGATTTTGAAGAAAAAAGGCAAGACAAAGTTGGGTTGTATTAATTAAAATGGGTAAGATGTCTTATGGAGCATTTGGGCAAAACCTCGTGCACACCTTGTAATGTACCTTGTAGAGAGATTATGCTGCAGTCCAGCTCTTCCATTTAATTTCCTGCTGCACTCAAATTATGAAACTTTGTGGGGAAAAATACCAGTCTTGTGACGCAAACCTGCATAGTGTGTGACTGTTGTAGACTGAGACAGTTTGGTTGAAACATAAGCTTTTGTCCTCAGTTTCCCCATATATTAAAAAAAACGGGGTAAGATTTTCCTGGAACATTTTGCAGACTATCTGGATCATGGAGTTGCTGCCACATTCCTTGTGTTAACACTGCAAGCTCCACTGGATTTGGGACTCTCAGATACAAACAGATCTTTCCTTCTCAGAAACTATGAGTCACTGAAGTGACTAAAACCACCTCCTTTGAAATAAGCGCAATGCCTTTTTACTATTAGGTTTATAGCATAGTAAAAATTTCCAAAGATCTGCATGTTCAGCTGGTATAAAGCTTGCTGTGTGCAGTTGTTCTTTAATCACTGACAATGATCTTGCTGCTCCATTTGAGCAGCCTCTGACAGCTGACTTTTCTATACCAAAGAAAAGGGTTTAATTGTGTTGGTTTATGTTTGACTTCCAGCCTTTCTGTAACCTTTGTAATTTTGGGGTACCTAAAAGTAGGTACTTGTTGAATTAAATACTTCTGTTAATTTTATACTCCTTTTCACTATGAAAAGTTCATTCACGTTCTTGATTCAAAATCATTTGTACAGCTGGAAAACCAAAAACTTCCTGCTGAAACTTCGTAATGAGTAAGTAACTTCTCTAAGAAAGGGCCAGGCTACCTAACTCTCTCACAGTATGGAAATCTCAATCTAGTGTTGATTTCAAATGTCTATTATAGCAGTGTGCTCAAGAAAAAAAAAAGTAATAAATTATAGCTGTAAAATACTGTATCCCAGATGCTTTCTGTTTGCACAGTGTCTAAATAAAATGTATTACTACTGAGGTTTGTATTTTACATCTGTTCAATGTTCAACATTATGACATTCTTTAGGTAAAAGTTAAAATGAAAAGTTGTATCTGATTTCAGAGCCAGAAAAAGGTTTGTATTGGTTTAGTCCAGACTTATTTATTGTGGTATTTAATAAAACAATGTTCTCTTGGACTCCCTCTCATGTAAAACAAGATATCAAAGTCCAGGTTATGATGGTAATGGAGACTACTTTAGAGAAGGTAGGAGGGCAGAGCAGAAGGTTGGAAGAGAGGGTAAGAGCAGCTTATAAGGCAAGTGAAAACATCAGTATGCTCTAATGAAGAACATGGTTGTTCCTTCAGAGTCACATCTTGATATTTATTTTTTTTTCTCTTATAGGCAAACGTACAAATGTCTACCACAAGACTAAAGTGTGCTATGTTATGTTTTTTACCATAAGCACCCATAAAATGAGCTCCATTGCAGACAGGTATGTTAATAAATACTGAGAGTTTTGGGGAAATTATTCTTTAATGCTTTCTTTGATAACCTTTTTATTACACTTAATATATAAAGAATATTAATTTATGCAAAAGATAGAGTAGGTGTTTTTGACAAAGTTATTTTGATAGTTGTTAGACGTGTTGTAGTCATTGGAAATAGTGATTGTTATTGTTTGAGATGGATCTTAATGTATTACTTGTTTTCAGTCATGGAACAAATTGAGCTGATTATTAATGTTTACTTGTTTTTTTTTAGTAATTAAATATTTGATTAAGGATAATAAATACATTTAAACAATTAGTGATGCTGCAGATGATAGTAAGGTGACTCACTCACCTATATCAAGGGAAAAGTAATAGTTGGGAAGTTTTCTACTGGATTCCTTGAGCTGGACTTTCTTAGCAGTTTAGGTGAGCATCTGTCCTTAGTATTCTGTGTAATTCCATTTTTGAGACCTAAGGAAATTAAACTTGCATCAAATTTACAGAAACTTAAACCCAGTTGAAATAAATAACAATAAAAGCATTTATTTCCTTTTGTTTCTTTCAGAAATGATGGAAGCATTTTTGATGGGCTGGTGGAAGAAGATGACAAAGATAAAGCAAAAAGGTAAGTTTTAAAGTTATTTAAAGCTAAGAAATGTCATATACTTTTACACTTGAACTTACCGGGGTGATTTCTAAACAGTAAAAATGTGATTCTTTTGTAAGTAACCATGTTATTCAACAGCATTTCTTTAACTGTCATTATTCAGATGCGCTGTATGTCATATCTGTGGTTCAGTGATTTGTATTTTTGGAATAGGGTGCTTTAATCCAAAGGCTTAGCTGCAAACCTCTATGAGAAGGAGGAAGCCACTCTTCAGAAATGGTGCCTGAGATACAGAGTAGGTGTTTTTGTGACAGTTCTCATAGCAGAAATTTTTAAAGGGCTGTTTGCATCAAGAACCTGGCAGTAATATGGAGCTTATTATAAGAAGGTTTCATAGTTGTTATAAAACATTTTATGTTTTGTTTTTCAGAGTGTCTAGGAACAAGTCTGAAAAGAAACGTCGAGATCAGTTTAATGTACTTATCAAAGAGCTGGGTTCCATGCTTCCAGGTAATGCTCGGAAGATGGATAAATCCACTGTACTGCAGAAGAGCATTGACTTTTTACGGAAGCACAAAGGTAATTATTTGTAATAATAATGAAATATTTGTAAATTTTTATCTTTTTAATACTCAGTGCATAAAACATTCACAATTTTGCAGTTCCTTTAAGGAAATCGTCAGAAAAAAAAAAGTAAGGAGCTTCTCAAGAGTGATATTCTTAAGCTCATAATCTAGGTAGCAGAGATAAAAATACGTTTCGGCTAATTTTATTTTTTCTTGTCTCATGGTTGTCAAAGAAGTATGTTTCATAAATAGAAGCATTTATTTTTTTGAAATAACTTTGAAGGTTTTTGTTCTGGACAGATGGAGCCCTTTAGAATATAATTGCTTTGTAAGGCACAAATAAGTTTTTCTTCACAGGAATACTGCTGATCCGTTTCAGTGGAAGTACTTGCTGGAAGTACTTGTTTTGATATTTAGATAGGATTGGTTTGATATTTATGTGTATTAAAAAAATCCCTGTTCCTGCTCCTACACTTGTTCTTTATATGGCATCTTGTGGTGCCATAAACGGCATCAAAAATTCAAGCAAATGAACTTTACCCATTTGCCTGAGTAATTTCTGAGCATGCATACTCTCTAGAAAGCAGTAGAGACAAAGGAAGCAGCTATAAGGTTATAAATAAAGGAAGTAAAGCTATTAAGTGGATGAATAGGTATGTATTTATCGACAGTATGCATGTCAATTAAGATGCAATAAATATTTTTTCATTCCTTAATATATGTCTTCCATTAGTGTTATGGTTCAAGTAGCATAAAACGTGTCCTGAGTAGTGCCACTAAAAGGGTAAACATAACGATTAAAATAGAGAGGGAAGAATAATTTGTTTGAGATTTGAAAGGTTTAGGATTTTTTTGCCACTTAAAGATTTATAATGCTATTTTAATGTTCTAAGGCCTGTTTGTCTCATAACAAAAATAAATGCAGTGTGAAGGCTCCTTTTTTGTGAAAGTTCTGTAGGTTCAAAGGGCCTTTGTGGAAATCAGTTCTGTTTCAAAATCACTTTTTCTTATATTGATGATTCCTGTCATAAAATACAGAGTGTAGAATGAACACGTGTCAGCCAGCACCTGTCATATTTTTTTACTCAAAGTGCTTTCTAATATAATTTTTTAAATTATTATTTTAATTTTTTTTAGGATAAAGGGGTACAAAACACCTCTGGAGAGGGATGCCTTTTAGGGCATGGCACTTTTGTTCTTCACCTGGTGGGACAGAGTGCAGCTTTGTGTGACTCCCCATATTATATTAATGTCTCTAAAGCTCTGGCTGCAGGTGCTTACTAGCATTGCTCTGCACTGGTTTACATTAAAATGTATTGGACAGAATATTGGCAAGGTCACAAGAATATTTTGCTTTCTGAGGTGCTTGAATCTGTTACAGTAAAGCAGAGTGACCCTAGTAATGAATTAATTGTTCAACACTGATTAGCTATTTTTGTGGAAAATCCTATTGTGTTCAGCCACCAGGTTTTGATTAACTGCATTGCTTCTGCTTCTTTCTGGATCATTTCCACATTGGCCAGACTTGGTAGTCTGGCGATAGCTCCAGATGAACCATCTGAGCAGGTTATTGGCCAGTGTGGATTCTGTTTCTCCTTGGGAGAAAACAGCAGGCTAAGCACACTGAAATTTATATTACTGAGAGCTTCTCCTTGGCTAATACTGCCTATCCTCTTCCTTTGAATTCATAAACAAGGCATTTATGAAAATTATTAAATACTGAAAAACTTAGCTGCTTATAATTAGTGCTAGTAGACTGATATTCATACAGATGAATGCTACAGATCTTGGCAATTTCATTTGAGGATGCTCAAAGCTGATGCAAAGTGGCTTCAGGTCCAAGATTTGAAGACTAGTGTTTACTGTGCAAGTTTGGTTATGCTCATCTGTCTGGTAGCTAGCTTAGGAACGTGACCTCAGTGCCATTTGTCTTTGAATGAAACCTTCTGCCAGAATCTTGAGGCATTTTTCTGAAGTTACCAAATGCAACAAGTTATTTCCATGTTACTTGGGCTCTGTTTTTTCTGTATCATACCTGTTCTAATTACAGGAAATACAAAACAACACCTGTACTTCCAATATGAGAAGTCAAAATGATTTAGTAAATTTGTATGAATTTCAGCTTCTATTTAGTGTAAAACCTTTCTACCATGGAAGTCAGATGAACTTACATGGACCAGAATGAGCCAGTGAATCGCTTTTCCAGTTCTGAAGTGAAGATTATCTCTGTCCTGTGGACTGAATGCATTAAATTCCTTGAATTTTGCCTCTACTTCATTGTCATTTCTGTGTCGTTTGACTTGCCCCTCAGTGTTCAATGTATTTGTTCTGACTGAAAATTTATATTTTGGGTTCTACTTGGGTTATCCTTCTCCAGCCCGCTCTTCCTGCTTTGTGATAACATTTCAAAACAGCTAGCAAAAGCCTGATCAATTTATGTTTTCTTTGAGATCTGATCATTGGAAATTCTGGTGCATCTTCTTTGTTGATGTTTTTTCCTCCCTCCTTGTAGCTCTGCACTTCTTGCCAATTTCTTGCGTGACATTGCTGTTGTTTACAGATCTTTTAGTTTAGTCTAAAGCTCTTCCATTAAGTTTTTCTCCTTCAGTCTGGGAACTGAAATTCTACTCTTCCAGCCCTTTGCATATTTAACTCAATTCGATGTTTTCTGTGCTGTTTGAGCCTGCACTACAGGCATAGTTTGGTTCCTTCAATTTTCTAAATACTTGATTCATGACTTCTTGTTCAAGGTTGTTCTTAACAGCCTGTACCTCTTCTGTAGTGCTGTTGTTCAAAACTGAAGTACTTGGTTCAGAGGAAGCATCAGCTTTCAGAACCTGGGGCCTGGTTTTCCTTAGCAACTATCGTTTCTCTCACCTATGTATGGGAAGTTAATATATGTGTTTCTCAAGTCCTACAGGAATCTCTCTTCAAAATTCATCTCTGTGTATGAATCAGACAGTAATTCTGCAGTGAAGTCTTGTCATACAGCTCATAAGAGTCTTTGTTAAAAACCTACTCTTTTTTTAATGTTTTTTCTTTACACAAAAGAGTGGAAAGAATAAAAAGGACAGTGACCATTTTTAGTGCAAACTTTAGACTGACCAGGATTGGCCAGGATACTTGAGGATTAGGCATTTTAATGACTTAAACTGATCAGGAATTTTGGCTTTCTCAGTCTTTGAAAACAACACTCTCAATAAACCATTTTATTATAGTCTCAGAGGAAAGAGTATTTTTCCATTGTCAAAATCCATTACTTATTGGTATTAACTTCAGCATTACCTTGAAGTCTGGCAGGACTGTAGCACAAACTGGTAGAAGGAAAGAGAAGACAAATTTAATTATGACATGGGGAGAAGACTTTGATTTCCTTTTTAGGGACCAACATCTATATGTAATGAATGAAAAACAGATGAGAACTGAGAACCTTCTGCTATTTCCTGTTCTGTGTATGCTGCTCAGTGGGAAAATAATGGCTTTTGAAAGCGTGAATGCTCATACTGTATATACGTTTGATTGTAGAAATTACTGCGCAGTCAGATGCCAGTGAGATTCGACAGGACTGGAAACCGACATTCCTTAGTAATGAAGAGTTCACACAGTTAATGTTAGAGGTATGTTATTTCTAGTTTTCTGGGAGTAGAACATTTCCTCATGGAGAGTCATTCCATGATGAAATTTTTCAGTTTGATGATATAACTTTTTTTAGTTGTAACTATAAGTTCTCATGAAGATGAGCAGTTAAAAATCCTATGTATGCAATGTAATGCAAAACAGTTTCTCTTCTAACTGCATTTTCAATTGCAGAAAACATGATAACAGAGCAAGTCCACAAATAAACAGAACAATATAAGAATTATTTTTAAGGATGTGAGCTTTAAAATTTCCTATTTAGAATTACAGTTCTGTCATGCTTTTATGTTTGGTAGTGTTCAGCTAAAAGATGCTTGTGTTATGTTCAGTGGAAATAAGCTTGAGTTAAGTAGAAGATAATGCAGTGTGAACTGTATCTCGCAGTTTTCAAGTCTCAATAAAATCTTGCTACAAATTTATTTTGAGATTGGGAATGTTGATTTCACCACCTCTTTTACTTGGTTTTCTCTTAGCTTTTCCATCTTTTCTTGCCTTTTGTCTCTAGCTCATTTTTTCTGACTTCTCTGGTGTTTTAAATGATGATTGAATTAAAAATAACAGGCAGGCAGAGTGGGAGATGGGGGAAACAGTGGCTAGCTGTATATGGACTTACTTCCAAAACCATGGATTATTTAAGAACAGAACCGTATGGGAATTGTAATGCTTGTAGTGTAAAAGCAAGACTAAGAAGTTTTAGTATTGAGAGTCATCTTCAATTTTAAATTAAAATTTAATTTTTTAAAATTTAAAATGTGTTTAAACTTTTTTCTATGTTGAATATAGCTGAACATTTTTAATATGCTCTGTTTCTTTTTATTTAACTACCCATTATGTTTAATTTCAGGCTCTTGATGGTTTTTTTTTAGCAATTATGACAGATGGAAATATAATATATGTGTCTGAAAGTATAACTCCCTTACTTGAACATTTGCCAGTAAGTACAAATCATTTTCGGTAACATATCAATTTGTCTATGGATGCTATTAATTAATCAGTAGGCTTTTTGGTATTATAGGCATTATAGAACAGATGTATGCTTTGTTCTGATGTGTCTGCTTTTTCTTCAGCACAACTCCTTCCTACTGGTCTGTCACCTATATTAAACATTTCCTTTGGAAATAAAGAATGCAGTTGATACTCTATTAGGCGGGTTTAGGAAGTTTCCCTTCAACGTAGCTGAGCAACACAGTGAACTGCAGGAGACCCTGTAGTGTTCACGCCTCTCACAGCCTCTATGTGAGTCAGGCACAGTATTGCTAAAGGAGAGGCCTTGACTCTGTATAAGCACTGCTCAGCAGTAACAAAAACATCCCTGTGTTACCAACACTAGTTTCCAACATAGATTGGAAACATGGCCCCATACCAGCTACCATGATGAAAACGAACTCTTCTCCAACCAAAACCAGCACAATTGTCTCCATAAAATCAATTGCAGTTGGCTACAATTATTGGCAACATAAAAACTTATATGATGTAGTGAGATGCTGTCTTTTGTTAAAAGATACAGTTTCAATGCTGCCAACAGACTACAGTGCTCTAGAGCAACATCCTATAATTTCTAATTAAAACACTCCTTTACTTGGAATTGTTGCATCCCAGAGAGGTTAATACAAGGTTAATCAAGGCTTTGACATGTATGTGTATCTGTAGTATTCACAGTGTTTTTCATTAAATGGTTTTCAGTGTCAAAATAAAGACAGATCAAAGTGATTTTTTTTTTCCTTGCAAAATATTCTTGTGTATTCCAGCAGGTGGCTTTGTTGAGTCACTAATGTTCTTCTGAACTGTGGAACTGTTTTGCACTAACGTAGTAGGTTTTGTGACATTGCTTTGCATTAGTTTAATGCTTATTAAATGTTTTTCTTTCAGTCTGATCTTGTGGATCAGAGTGTATTTAATTTTATCCCAGAGGGGGAACATTCAGAAATTTATAAAATATTGTCTTCTCATCTGCTGGAAGGAGATTCATTGACACCAGAATACTTAAAATGTAAGTAGTTATTGTGGGTTAACCCTTGTAGGCATGTCAGCCCCACACAGCTGATGGGATGAGAATAAGAAGGGTGGAAATGAGAAACGTTGTGGGTGGATATAAAGACGGTTCAATAGGGAAGCAAAAGCCATGTGCACAAGCAAAGCAAAACAAGGAATTAATTTGCTACTTCCCATCACAGGCAGGTGTTCAGCCATTTCTAGGAAAGCAGGGCCTCATCATGTGTAATGATTACTTGGGAAGACAAATTCCATAAGCACAAATAGTTCCCCTTCCTCCTCCTTTCCCCAGTTTTTATTGTTGAGCACAATGTTGTATGGTATGGGATATCCCTTGAGGTCAGCTGTCCCAGCTATGTCTCCTCCCATCTTCTTGTGCACGCCCAGCCTACTCACCAGTGGGGTGAAGAGCAGAAAAAGCCTTAAGTCTGTGTAAGCACTGCTCAACAATAACTAAACATGTCCGTGTTATCAGTGCTGTTTTAGTCACAAATTGAAAACAGCACCGTGTGAGCTGCTAAGAAGAAAATTAACTCTATCCTAGACAAAACCAGTATGGTAGTTGTGCTAAAAATAATCTGCTTTGTATGCCATGTGATCAGTTCTTCCAGTGTTATTTAAGCAGAAACATGGGTGAGCCCTGAAAAACAGAAGCACTTTTTTGTCCCCCTTACCCCTGAAGAGTAGAATTTTCAGCGTTTTTAGTGCATTTCACTCTGACTTTCTTGTGTATTAGAAATGGTCATCTTGTTTATATAGCTTCTATTTGGACAGTTTCAGCAGTTGGTGAGAATAAAAACATGACAGTTTAATGGGTTTTGGAAATGCATGCTTTAGTAAACTTCAGTGTAGGGCAGCTGCTTCTTTAAAATGGCTCTGGTTTTCAGGGTAATCTCTGTGTCATTAGCATTCAAGCCCTTCATTCACACATTCTAAAGGAGTTTTCCTTTAGGTTAGGTAACATCATACTGGTTAAAAGCAGGAGCTGTAGCCATTTGAAATCACAAGACTTAGTCTCTCAATAAGTATGCAGCTTAGTTATGCTGCTTCTCATTTCATGTTGTCTGCGCGCTTCATCAAGCATGTAGCTTATTAATTTGTTTATTCCTTTCTCAGCAAAATATCAACTAGAATTTTGTTGCCATATGCTGCGAGGAACAATAGATCCAAAAGAGCAACCTACATATGAATATGTAAAATTCATAGGAAATTTCAAGTGTTTGAATAATGGTAAGTAATCTCAGCAATGTCAGAGTGAGATTCTTAGGAGCTTCACAGCTAATGAGGCTTGAGACTATTGTGCAAAACTTAATGATGAACTAAAGTCAGTCTTTCAAAATACAGACTTGAAGCAGAGTTATATCACTTCTGTATTGCCTTGAAAAAATTAAAACTGCCCATTGGGTATTGCAGGTCTGTGCATTTGAATGCAAAACGCAGGTAATTATGCTTGATGCTTTTGGTTAAAGAAAACTAAAATCTCGTAAAACTTTTTTTTTTTGTAATGTAAGAGACATTTAAGCAGTGCTTTAAAATCATAATCCATACTTGAGCGGGTGCCTGGCTAACTTGAAGGTCAGTGCTGCTGAGTACCTGCAGTTCTCATTATGCAGTGAGCTGGGAAGTTCACCCCCATTTAAATTCTGTGCTTTCACTGAGAGAAGTTACCACTCAGATGTGGATGGGCCTATACAGTTTTCTGCACTGAGTTCTTTTCCCTTCCACTGAAGTTCTTTGTATTACTTATGTACTAATAATATTCTTCTGTACTATATCTCTAACCTTTTTGACCAGCCTGTGCTGACTGTTTACTCAAAAGGCATGTTTATTTGGTCATCTAGACAAATGGGTTGTGCAGTGTAGTCAGTAGTAGATCTTCATGAAGATACAAAGATCATTTCCCAGAATGCTACCAAACAGTATCTTATAAATTAACATTTGTGGGGCTTTTTTAATATAATACCAATATTTTCTCACAGAATTGTGAGAGGTTAAGTCTTACTGCCAAATGCAGGTATATAATATTATAGGAAATATTGGGGAAATACCCCAGAACAAATAATTATATGTGTGCTTCATGAAACTAGCAAAGAATTAAATAGCAACCATTGTGGATTTTCCAGGGAGAAATAGCTTCAAATCGATTCATTTTCCCCTAGCACACTGTGTGGGTAAGAGGACAAAGGGTAAATAAATGATGGACTTCTTTAATATGCTTTAGACAGTTAACATACTCTGTTCTCACAAACATGTCAGAGAAGCACATGTTAATTGAAATTGCTGGAGAGCAGGTGCAGAAACTGGTGGGAAAGGTTACAAATGTTCACTGTCAAAATGGAGTTCTAATGGACTACTTCTGGATTTGATCAGTATTAATGTTATGAATAATGGTACGTTGTTTGCAGTCTTGAAATGATAGACGAACACTAAAAACAAGATGAGATTTCAGCCCCAAACTTAGAAAATGTGTTATTTTTTGGGAAAAAAACCCCAAACAGCAAGAGACAAATTGAATAAGAACAAATGCAAGTTGCTGTATTTAGGAGTAGCAAACTATATAAACAGGGGAAAAGGTTACAGTCAGCTAGATAGCAGTCATTTAGAAAAATGTGTTATTGTGGAATGTAAACTGAACATGACCAAATCACCATAGGCAATGTGTAAACCCCATAAAATAGTCTCACTGCTCTTCTTGGAACCTGTTTGTCCTCATGTAGTTTTTGATGACTATTTGTCAGGAGTAAGTAAAGGAGTTGGAGAGACTTTAGAGGAGAGCAATGAAAGCAATCAGAAATTTAAAAATCTAGCTTACAAGGCAAGATAAACTTTGAAGAAAAACCAAGAAGGAATAAGTTAGAGAAAGGAAATTACCTGTTTCCTTCAGAAAAGAGCAAGACAGAAAGACAGAGCAAGTAGCTGAAAGCTTAAATTTCGTGAAGAAATTTAAGTAGAAGTTCTAGAGTTGAACTAAAACCAGTTAGGATTGGAAGAGCCTGATGCATTTTGGAGCCACCAGCATTAGAGCCTGGTAAAGGTAAACTAAACTGATACCTGCTGGAAATGAAAAGTAAGGTTACTCTCTTTTGAGGTCTAGTCCATCTTTTGCCCCGCTTATGATTCCATCCATCTCCCTGATTCAATAAGTGGAATTTGTTTGTTGTCAGCTCAGTGTCCTGATTCTGTCACGTGCATCATTGTAGTGCTTTGTTCTGTTACTCAGTATGTCTTCAGTTTGTGTCAATTGAATGTGATGGAAGCCCAGAAAAGAAAAACTTATGTCACGTTCAAAAGAAAAACTTAGCAAAACCTGATACAAAAGCAAAATTGTAAAGATACTTTTGAAGACGGTGTACTTCAGTAATTCTCAGTGGTTACCAAGAAGGATGAGAATTATTATTAGTTTTTTAAAACTGCTTTGTCTGATAATATCATGTTAACTGTAATTTTAGTTCAAGAAAGTTAGTTGTTGGTTGTTTTCCCATTACTGCTGTGTAACTACTATTCCTGTGCATATATGTGTATGGATTATATGTAGCATTTTCTTAATGCACGTTAAATTATAAGCAAACCACATTAGACAAACATTGGGCCATTTGTCTTGTGATATTACTGCCGTTTTCCTCTCTGCTTATGCTGTAATTTGTGTTGACTACTCTGTCTTTCCTCAGTTCCCAACTCAGCGCAAAATGGTTTTGAAGGAACTATTCAGCGATCACACCGGCCTTCATATGAAGACAAAGTTTGCTTTGTAGCCACTGTTAGATTAGCTACACCTCAATTTATCAAGGTATGTACAATTGGAATCACTTTTGTATCAATTTCAGACGGACTCTGAACAAGAAAACTTGAGAAAGAATGCACACAATATTTCAAATATTATTAATCAAAACTAAAGAATTTTATTATATGAAACTGAAAGTGCCTGTGTTTCTTATTTAACATACAAATAGGTTAAATGTTACGCAAAGCATCAAATGAAGTTGTTATGCTGAATGCCATTTCTAAATAGTCATATAAAATAGTAGTATCTAAGAAATAAATTTGGGAATGTGTAGAAATATAACTTAGGAATTTAAAATGAAACGTGACATCGAGATGCCACTTTCACTGGTCTTGTTGTAGTTTGACACAGCAAATCTGGTAGGGCTTAATGAAAGCTTGCATTATTCGTCAGTAACCGAGAGCTGGGTTTGAGTTAATAAAACTCTTTTGTTTCAGTAGTGTTATTCAGTAACGTGGTGTTTAAAGAGAACATGTTGCTTACCTGCTAATGTATAATGAAGTGATCTTTCAAGGTTTAGAATTGGATGTGTATGAAATTTGTACTTTACGAAGGATAATCCCGTTCCGTACCAAAATCAGTCAAAATAAGTACTTAGGATACAGTACAGGAGTCTATGATTCTGATTTAAATTATGTTTCATACAGACATGTTAAGGTACATATATAAGGATAGTCTACTATCTAACATCTGTTCTTGCAATTCAGTTGTAAAGAAATGACATGAAATTTATATGGCACATGGTTAAGCTGTTGTCTGTCATGCTGAACATTTAAATATTCTGCCTGTAAGTTGAATGCACTGGTGTTTTAGGCTGAAGACTGATGGTGGCAGCCTTTGAAGACATAGTCTATATTGCACTTTGAAAACATAGCAGGGAGCCTGTGGAGAAATCATATAAACTTCTTCATTACCATCAGGCTTAGTAGGGACTGGATCTTTCCAGACTGCATGACAGAAAGCATGTTGTTTATTTTTCCTGAAGCTATGGCAATCTTTCATTTGACACTTATCTTCCCATGTGTGTCTAAATAATGTTCTTCCTGTTATGCTTACAGTCTGTAGAGACGTTAAATGTGTGATTTTTTGCTTCATGAAGTACTTGGGGAAGGGGAGGAAAGACCAACACAGAAATATTTGAAAATACTTTCGTCTTTTGAAGTCTGGCAGTTTAGGATGCATTATAATTAAACTTCTGTGTCTCTTACTTGTGGAGCAGGGTATTTGGAAGTTGAGGAACTATTTGAAAGTTGAGATCTGTTTGTGATCTTTCAGGTCTAGGTCTCCTCAGGGTGAAAATCTCACAGGTTATACTCTGGCCAGAGTTTCGTTCCTCTGCCTGAACTTCTGGGAAGCTTTCACATTATGGAGATTTTAAGATCCTCTTAAGGGTTTTCACTAGTGCTGCTCATCTGGGAAACCTTGTGAAGAAGACAAACATTAGAGTGAAGACTTTCAATCTGGCAATACTTGTTTATATTCTGATACTTTCTGTTATTATTGAGGCTAGCATTGACTAGCAAGTAAGCGTTACGTCAGGAACTTTTACCATCACAATAACTTTACCGCCAGTAATTAGATGTGTATATTAGTACTGGACTGCTTTGAGGTAGAAGCTGCTGCTCATCTGCCACTTATTTAATGGTATATGGTTCTGGAATTTTTTTCCCTTGAATGTCATTTCTCAGGGCAATACAGCACTTTTGCAGAAAGCCACAGTATTCATGAGAATAATTTCTGAAAGTTCACATTTTTATTTTCTGCATATGACACCATCACTTTTGTAACAAAATATGCCACAGATTTTGCTCCCCAGTGAAAGGATTTGTCTCTACACATTCTTTAAAGCATGACTTGAATTTTGGCTGGTAAATGATAGAATCCAGTCAAGAAGGAAGGATTAATCCAGTCAAAAGGATTTTATCAGAATGCTTTTTGTTACAAATGAAAGGCCTTTCTTTTCTAGATGCCTTGTTGACAATTTCAAGAAGATGCTTTGTTGGACAAGAGAGCTTCTATCAGGTGTATTTTATAGTGGAGTATCTGCAAATCATTAATATAAATGCATTAAGTAACTGGACATTAACCTGCTGCCAGATCCTCTTTAACAGAGATGTTTTTACTGTATTTTTAGTTCCTGCATTGAAGTTATTTTTACTTCTGACTTCTTATTTCTTTTAATCTAGTTATTTGGGCACAAACCAAAGTTATATCTCAAGGATACATGCTTGCTCTGTCATTTCTTTTGCTTTGCTATGAGTGATGCTTTATTAAGTGCTATAATCTTAAAAAAGCAGATGAGCTTCAGGTTTTAGAGGTAGTTTCAATTTTGAAGGTTAAGTCTTGCTAACTGGAAGTCACACACTAAGAGTCATAAATTCGTGCCCAGAGTGATTTTTTTTATTTTTTTTTAATTACTGCCACCATATTACTCACTTTCTAGTCACTGTCTTTAGATTTTACACCAGCAAAGGTGAGGAGAAAACATTACCTACATATGTCCACTTTTTTCTTTCATAGAAAAAGACCCCTTAGAAATACCTATATAGAGACCTTTAAAATGTCCACAACCTGAAAGAATGAAAAGGAAGGTGGTCCCTTTGTAAGAACAAGTTAGTTACTGTATTTCTGCACAGGACTATTTTAGTAGTAGATGTTTGCAGAGCAGCAGTGTGCTTGTCTGTCCACATCTGTTGTGAATATCATGTCAGTGCAGCAGCGGCTTCCATGCTGTAGTCTTAGGGAAACTTGTGATATCTGATCATCAGTAGATGCTACAGTGTTTCTGGCAATTGGAATACTGTTGCAAGCTCCTACAAGTGTGACAGATGTGTGCAGGTGTCTGAAAATTGAAATGATGTCTAATTCTCTGAGTATTTATATATGTGCATGTATTCCATCATCTTCTTGTTAAGGCAGTACTAGAGGCATTCATAAAAGAACAGACTGGCCTGGGGTACTTAGTTCTGTTACTCTCTCAGCATGAGGCACAGTAACTGGTGGAGCATCTTCACCTCTCTGGAAGGGGACAGTGGAAATTGCCAGAAATGCACTGATTGTGCGTATGTCCAAGTGGAATACATTTTAAATGGTGTACAGAATACCTTGAGGATTTGCTGTAATAGTGGAAATACGATCACTCTCTTATTTTTCATGACTTCAAAACTTGAGTAGTGTGTTTTTTGTAGTAGGTGTCTGCCCTCTCAAGCCAAAGTGATTTAGAGTACATTGTATTCGCTAAAAGGAAGAATCTTATTCCTAAACTCAAAATAACTTGACCTTTTGCTAATGTTGTTTTTTTACCCATTGTAAGCATATAGTGTAATCAGAGTGTCTTTTGAGAGTGTCTCATCTCTTTTTTTTGTCACAATTTAAAAGCATAATTGCAGGAACTGTTGATTTCTGCTTGTACTATTGTGTTTGTAGATACTGAGCTTGAGTTTAATCTCACACCGGGGTTGTTCCATTTAAGTCAACTGAGTGTCAGCCTGGCACAGCTGAGATTAGATTCTACCTCAGTACTATGTATCTAAACAAGTAAAAACAATGAAGCTGTCTAAAAATAACAAATACTGTGGAATTATCTACTAACTTTAGGTAAGTCTGAATTTCAAAAGAACTGATGAATTAGACTAGAGCAGTTTTGAGAGAGATTTTTATTTTTCTACTTTTTAGGAAATGTGCACCGTTGAAGAACCCAATGAAGAGTTCACATCTAGACATAGCTTAGAATGGAAGTTCCTATTCTTGGATCACAGGTGCAATTCCTTCTATGTATAGCAGCAACAGTAGCTGAATCACGGTGGCTGTAATGTTTAGAGTTCACTAATCAGTATTAACTACTCATAACTTGTGTTAGGTTTAATTTTTAATCTTTTTCAGAGCATATACTATAAACAAGAAAACTTATATAATGAAATAATTTTGTTTGGGGTTTTTGTGTGAAAATGAAATTACATTAATTTTTCTATTAATTAGGGCACCTCCAATAATAGGTTATCTTCCGTTTGAAGTTTTGGGAACATCAGGATATGATTATTACCATGTGGATGATCTAGATAATCTGGCAAAATGTCACGAGCATTGTGAGTACAACTTAAGTTGCTAAAACGAGAAAGCTTGCTTTGTAAATGTTTGGTTTAAAGATTGTTGAGTTGTGCAACTATTGCAGTGAAACTCTGTAATACATTTGAGTGACATGTCTTTACTCCCATTCATTTGACATTATTGCACTGCCCATCTTTGTCTTTTTTCTTTTGATACAGACCTACAAAACAGATATAAGTTTATCTTAGAGTTTACACTGTGGTAAATTGGAGTGCACAGCACTATATTACTTCTCCAGTTCTTCTAATAGCATTTAAAAGGCTCCGTGATGTGTATTAAATGTAATAATTGTTTAAACATGTAATAAAATGAACTTTCTGTTTAGCTGTGGTTTTCTTTCTAAAGCTGTACATTTTTCACAATATGTAGAAAACCCACAAAAATGGAAGTTTGTATTCTGCAGATCTCTGAAAAAATGCAATGTAGATTTTTATTTTTTTTTTTGTAGAAAGCCGTGGTTTTAAATCTGTTCTTGTCATTGTCATAATACTGGATTTAGACATGGTTTGGGGCCATATGAAGCTGGGAAATAATGGTTATTATGTAAGTGCAATATTTACAGCCTGGAAAAACAGTAAACTTTATTCCTCACTTTTATAGTAATGCAATATGGGAAAGGGAAGTCATGTTACTACAGATTCCTTACAAAGGGACAACAGTGGATTTGGCTGCAAACACATTACTATATCACGTATCACCAGTGGAATTCCAGGCCAGAGTTTATTGTCTGTACGCACACTGTTGTAAGGTAAGTTATTGTTTATAAATCTGTATTAGAGAAATTGTACTGGCATGAGAGCTGTATTGCTGGTCTTTGGGAGGTAGAGAAATCCTAGCAGTTTAGAGAATCGCTGGAAAACTTCCTGAGATATTTTATGAGCAAAGTAGCTCTGAGGTACTTTGAAGTACGTGTTTTTAAAGCATCCAGTAATACAGTAGTCATATTTTGGTTTGTTCTTCTAGTTACGCGGAAGTTAGAGCAGAAAGACGACGAGAACTTGGTATTGAGGAGTCTCTTCCAGAGATAACAGCAGATAAAGTGAGTGTCTTACGTAATTTTATTTTACCTCTTCTTTCTTTCCTACTTAATATGTAAGCAAATACACAGAAATACAACAGCAGCAAGAGGACTTTATCTGTCCTGTTACAGATAAAGTAATTATTTGGATCTCTAACTAATTTGACTATGTAGCCTAGGAAGAGTGTTTGGTTAATAGTTTTCTGCCCTGAACACTTACCCTCCTCTTTTCAGGAGTTTAAGTGCATGTAGTTGCAACATGGCAACACCCCTAAGTCCTTGTTAAGATCTGATTCCTGCAGAGATGGATTCATAAATAAATGTTTCTCCTTACTGGAAGCACCCATAATCTAAAAACCCAAGGTCAATGCAGAATGGTGGCTTAAAAGAATTCACAGGAGGAAAGCTGGAGCTGTTCTGTTTTGTGACTCTGTCCCACTTCTTAGGAGTATACGAAATTCATTTTGAATTAATGTCCTTGGAAGCTCAGTGAGCCTTAGATAAGCCAGCTTGTACAGATGCTCTGTTCTGTTTTCCCCTGGCAGTTCAGAAATGTTTCCCCTTGGCAGTTCAGCAAGTTTCATCTGACAGAGCTCCTTCTAGTGGAATTAACTCATCCTTTCTTCACAGAATAAGCATCTCACTCATTACACCAGTGTTCAAAGTGAATTGAGTTGCTAGAGAAGGAGGTCAGCTCAGCAGTGAGTCTGTGGCCTATGTCTGCATGCATTTTGGTTTCTAGGCTTATGTGGAGTATATGGATTCTTTTCCAAGGATAAAAGCTACAAATGGAAACTGAGCTAACTGAGAAACTGAGGTACCAAGCAGGCCACTGCTTCAGCACAGTCACCTGTGTAAGAGGGTTGATATTAGGCACAGCATAGTTCTAGATATTTGCTAACAGAAATGGACACTGTGTGCTGAATCATATAAAATAATTGTGGTTTATGTATGTCTTTTCAGAGCCAGGACTCTGGATCTGACAATCACATAAACACAGTGAGTCTCAAAGAAGCTCTGGAAAGGTTTGATACCAGCCCCACACCTTCTGCTTCCTCCAAGAGTTCAAGAAAATCTTCGCACACTGCAGTATCAGATCATTCATGTAAGCACCAACTGTTGAAAGTATAATTGCCATCCTAGTGAAGGTTTTCTCTACTTTACTTACTTTAATTAAATGCATAACTAGCAGTTAGTATCACTTTATGAAAAGTGTGCAGATGAAAATGGTCAGAAATCTGCTGACAACTCTGATTTTCAGAGGTCGTGTAGTGACTTCTGCTTCTGGAAGTACAATAGCAGACTTTAGAGCACCCTATTTCAGTCCATCAGATTGTGTTATTGTTGCATAGCCAGGGTAAAAATAGAGTCCAGGCCTTAATTTTCTTTCTATTAATGAAAAACATGCTGTGATTTGATTATTGCATTGCAGAATTGAGATTACTATTAACATGTCTCTTTCTGTTGTAACTCTGAACAATGTCAGCAACACCAACTAAAATGACAGTGGATTCTAGCACTCCTCCAAGGCAAAACTTACCTGGTCATGAAAAGACTGCGCAAAGAAGATCATCTCTGAGTAGCCAGGTAACTCTTCAGAGAAAAATTTTATACTTCTTAATCAATGGAATTTGATGTTATTTAAAAGGTACTATTAAATAACCTTAACTTTGTTTCTTCTGAAAACACATAATTTAAACTGTAACAGTGTCACGTGGAATACATGAGTATCAGAATTGTATCAATATGCATCTTTGGTATACTACATTCTAAGGGAATACAATAAGCATATAAGTATCTCTGGCATTAGTGTTTGTGAGATTGTGTATGAATCTCTGCTTTCACTTGCACATAACTTTCTATAATTCTGCATTTTTAATATACATATGTATATAAGCAATTATGTATGTAAGTGCCAATGTAATGCTGTGCTCGTTGCTATATGAATTCATGACTTTAAAAATATCAGTGAATACTTTCATATAGTTTCTGAAATCTTGGTAACATGGGAAAATGTCATACTTCATTCATTTGGTACTTATGTTGCACCTAAACTAATACGTTCATTTCAAAAATAGAATGGGTATGAAAATATATATTTTTAAAAAATATTATTTTAAGAATAAATCAAAGCTGTCAACTTCCAAACTTCCTGAAAAAGTTTTCCCTTGGTACAAAGAAGACTTTTAAAACAGTTTCTGTGTTTCATGGTTTATACCTGCTGCTTCTATATATTTTTAGCAGTGAAAAAATTGTATACCTATATATATAATCAATTGCTTTCATGTCTGTTGTTCTGTAAGATTTAAGGTTAGATCTTTCAGGAAACATTTACTTGTTTTTTTCATATGTTCACGTGATGTTATTTTGGAATTGACACTTTATGTAAAGAAATACTTCATGTCAAGTAGGAAGTTCATTCCAGTTATGGAACCATTTTTTCAATCCTAGTCTTTAAGCTCCCAGTCTCTTGGACAACCAGTAGCACAGCCAACAGTATCTCAGCCTGCAACTGTACAGCTCCAGTCTGGCATGTCCCAGGTATGTATGAAGTTGGTTTATTGTTTATTATTTTTCAAACAGTCTTATTCTCCTGCAGAAACCCACTGTTCATGGTTTGGATGGGTACTCTTCACTGGGTGAAAAACGGGCTGGATGGCTGGACCCAAAGAGTTGTGGTGAATGAAGTTAAATCCAGTTGGCAGCTCATCACAAGTGGCACTGCCCAGAGCTCAGTAATGGGGCCAGCTCTGTTTAAAACCATTATCAGTGATCTGTATGAGGGGATCACATGCACCCTCAGTAAGTTTGCAGACAACACCAAGCTGTACAGGACAGCTGATCTGCTAGAGGGAGGGAAGGCACTACAGAACATATAATATCAAGAAGGTTACACTGACTTGTGGCCCATAGTGGATATCTAGGGAAAAATAGAAGTGGCAAACACAGCTTCCCTGTGTGCTCAGCCTTCAATAGTTTGTGACTGAGGGTATTCCCAAGTTATTTGCATGTTTTAGCTCTGGGTGTATTTTTTTGGTAAACTGGTACAATTCTAATTTTTAACCTGAGAGCGCTTTAACATCTGCAGTACTGTGTAAATTACTGAGGCTTTTTGTAGTCTTGATGATTTGGATACCAGTTAACTTCTTCTGCTATGTATTTATACTTTTTAGTTCACCAATTCTGATGATTAACTAAATATGAACAATAAATTAAATATGAGGTCTGTGACATTTTCATGCTAATGAATTTGTCATCAGATTATGGTACTAGCAGTTTAAAAAGCAGTGCTTCATTTCTTTGCTGCTGTGGAGGAGTGTATTTACTGCTTGTAAATGTAATTATTTTTGCTCAGCTTTTCATTTATTCGTTTCACTACAGCCTGTGTTTCAGTTTTCAGCTCAGTTAGGAGCTATGCAACATCTAAAGGACCAGCTAGAGCAAAGAACACGCATGATAGAAGCAAATATTCATCGACAGCAAGAAGAGTTGCGCAAGATCCAAGAGCAGCTTCAAATTGTCCATGGTCAAGGACTCCAGGTGAGTTAGTGTAACTCTTACAGGTTTCATCTGTAGAGAATTTAGGTATCTAAACTTGAGCAGTTAATTCCACAAACTGATCCTCCCTATCCCCATCAGCTGCCATCTGGACCCAATGTCCCTAAAATCCGTAGCATCTAAGATACTGTTTCCTGGGGTACTAACATTTTGGTTCAGGTACTGACACTGTCAGATACCGACATTTTGATTCTGAATGTATCTGGAAGTGCCTCAGTGTATCTTTTCAGTATTGAGACCCTCAAGCCTAGCTTATGCCTAAACCTCAACATAAAAGGATGCAGTGATTGTTACTTCTTGCAAAGATTTTCAGCAATTAGAATATTAATCCAAAATGTGCAAGATGAGCATTTATTTCCTCTTTTAGCTCGAGAGTGTCAAATTCATACCTTTTGTTTCTTAAACTGTCCCAGCTGTCAGGCTGTGGTCCTCCTGCAGACCCTCCTGGTGAAGTGGTTCTACTTTGTATGGTATACTGACATAGTTACTGAGACAGAAAGACAGGGAATGTAGAGGATGAATTACTCAGTCTAGCAGCTGACTACCTGATTTCTGTATTTTTACCAATATGTTTTTTCTTCTAATTTTGAATTTTGTCATTCTCCTTTCAGCAGCTCTCTTTGGAAGAAAAGAATGATCCTACTGGCTTTTTCTAGTTAAAACCAACCAAACAAAAACCCCAAAAATCCCAACCAACAAAAAAAAAACCAAACCAAAACCTGAAGTACCCCTTAAGGAAATAATCTGAATATTTTCATCATGGATGATGAATGAAAAGTAAAAAAAGATACTTTCTGAAAGTGTTGAGTATGTTGCTTAAATTCTGTTGACAAGTAGGAGTTTCTGGCATCTGCCATTTTCAGTGTTTTATCTTGTCTAATGTAAGCCTGCCACTAGTAGACTGCCTATAGAGGCCTCAAAAGGACAGATTCACAGCTCTCTTCCCGTGCACTGTGGAGAGACCTTATTCAGAACTAAATTAGGAAAAATATCTTAAGTGCTGCACATTCATGCTACTTTATTGCCCTGTCTTCTTGTAGTCTTTGCCTAACTTTTTGTAAAGACTCAACTGTTTTTGTGCTGAATTCAGATTATTAAACAATGCTAGAAAGATCAGATGGAGATTCTGTCCTACAAAGAGAAATGTGATCTCAAATTTTGTCTTTAGACAGTTGTAGACTACATTACAATTTAGTCTAAATAACGTTGTTTCTTTAATAATAAATATTAAACCTTATTGTTTAGGGGTCTAGAAATCAGGATTTGGATTCTTACCAGTTATAGTAGAATCTCTGAATAGTGACCCTATATGGCAGATGGGTCTTTTGATCTTGGTGATTGCAGTGCTGTTTCATCACTTCTAATAACTGAGATCACAGAATCATGGAGTTATTAGGGTTGGATGGGACCTCTGGAGATGAATCTAGTCCAGCCCAACTAAAGATGAAACTGAATTATTAATCACTGTTCTCTTACAGTGATTTTAAATAATGAAATTTAGTTTCTCTAAAACACCTTGAACAATTAACAGATTTGGTTTAAAAGCTAACTTGTGGATTTTTTTCTTTAAGATGTTCTTGCAGCAGTCAACTTCTGGACTCAACTTTGGTTCTGTGCATCTTGCTTCCGGAAATTCTTCAAATGTTCCTCAGCTTGCATCAGTAAACATGCAAGGTCAAGTTGTTCAGACTAATCAGACTCAAAGTGGGATGAACACTGGCCATATAAGTACTTCTCACATGATACAGCAACAGCCTTTGCAGAGTCCTGCAACACAGGTAAAATTTTCATTCTTGATATTGTTGGATGGAATACATGCTAAAAAAAACACCTGAAACACAACAGTTGCTTCCCTGACATTCTCCTCCCAATTTTTTTTGTAACAATATCCTTTGAGTTGTATTAGTTCCACATTCCTGGTTTTCAGTTGAAATGCATTCATGTTCTTGATAATGCAATTGCAGATCTTGTTTTTATCTAAGACTTAGGCATATAAACAAATCTTAAGTAGCTTTTTTGAAAGACCAGTATCAGGGAACCTTTTAGCTTACCTTATTTTAAATGTCTGTTGATTTCCTGTTGATAGAACATATAACATTGATAACAAGGTGTGCTTGAAATGTGGTCTCCAGACAGCAAATAACTAGAAAAGCATAGGAACAGGACAAGCATATACTGATGCTTCTGCAGTTTACTTCTCTACTCTTGAACAGTTTCAGTCAGATGCCAGAGGTGTGTGACATCTGTAATGTAATGGGCTTTTTCTTGTTTTTTCAGTTTCTTTCAATTCCATGTAAACTTTTGAAATCCACAATACCTCATAGTGAGTTCTACAGCTTTGCTTTCTGTGATACGTGATTATGTTTGTTTCTCAGACTTGCCACCCAGCTCATGCCCTCAGAAACACACTGAGCAGCAATTCACTTTTCATCTTCTCAGTCATGCATGATGTCAAAGTCCTCTGTCAATCTCCATAGAAAGCCTTTTCTTCAAGCTGATAGACTTGATCGTTTGTGTATGGAGGCTCCTTACACCTCCCATCTCTGTGGTCACCCTCTGTACTTTTACCCAAATTCCATACTTTCAACATCTGTGAAGAGGCAGACTAGTGGTGGACAGTGTTACCATCCCAGTAGTAAGCTAGTTCCAAGTAAGAAATAGATTGATGTGATGTGCACTTTTTAGTCTGGTCTGGCATAGAGATGCTAAAGGAGTGGAAAATAGGATCTTGAACAAACAATATGCAAGTAGCTGAAAAAATATCAAATCCTGAACAGACGGCGAAGTTAATTTAGGAGATTTTCAGAGGTCTGGGGGCCAGTTGTGAAGTATGGGCAATGACAATGAGGAAGACAGCTGTAATACCTGGGTATTTTCAAATTACAATGTCATATGTTTTCTTTTCAGCATAATCAACAAAATGTACTTAGTGGACACAATCAGCAGTCTTCTCTTGCCAGCCAGTCACAGAACACAGTCTCGGCACCTTTGTATAACACTATGGTGATTTCTCAGCCAACAACAGGAAATGTGGTCCAGGTTCCTTCTAGCTTACCACAGAACAACAACCAGAATGCTGCTGCAGTAACCACTTTTACACAGGATAGACAAATCAGGTAAATCTTCAAGAGCAATAGTCAGATGACTTGCTATAATGAAGCATTAAAAAAATCATGTGACTTATTACCTGTATATGGATACAACTGTTAAACTAAGCTTTTCCAAAAACAGCATGTTTGCAGGCTTACCAAAGCCCATGGTGTTAGAGCAGAGAATGAACCTGACAAAACTGCATTTCTTAAGGGCATGTGATGCTTGATATGGATTTTTTTCCTTAAGGGACTCCCTTTTTCCTTTTAACAGATTTTCTCAAGGTCAGCAACTTGTAACAAAACTTGTCACAGCGCCAGTAGCATGTGGAGCAGTAATGGTACCAAGTACTATGTTTATGGGACAGGTGGTGACAGCTTATCCCACTTTTGCTGCCCAGCAGCAGCAGCCACAGACTTTGTCAATAACGCAACAACAACAGCAGCAGCAAAGTCAGCAAGACCATCAGCAGCAGGTCACCACAGTTCAGCAACCAGCTCAGCCGCAGCTGACCCAGCACACCCAGCAGTTCCTACAGGTAATGCAGCAGTCTCCATAAAGTTTTCCAAGTGCTGACATTTCCACTATTGCCAGTTTATCCTGGGGGTGCTTTATCTGAAAGCAGAGCGCTTAAAACAGTATCTATGAACAAGCGTGATGCATGAGGTAAGTTTACTCGGTAGCCGTTCTCTAGAATCTTACTACTTACAGGAAAGGTAGTCTTCCCTGCAGTTGTACTTATTTGCCTTATATCTTTGAATTGCTGTTCTTGCTTGAGCATGGGATGAAGAAACAGATGTTTCCCTTTAAAACTGCTTGCGTGTTCTTTGCATTCACATATTAATGCAAGAAGGTATGAGAGATGATCTCAGAATTGGTTGATCTGGAAAGCAGCATGCAACCTAAAGCAAGACATGTCCCATAACATGAGGCATGAACATCTGTTGTGAGACATGAACAGGGGAGGCTGAGCAGCAAGTAAGCAAAGAGTGGAGAAGAACCTTGGTTTAGTGGAGAAAGAAGAGAGATTGGATCAAAAGAGAAGGAAGGCAAAACCCAAGGAGTTTAGAGGTAGGAAATCTTGAAAAGAACCAGAAGGCAGAAAGAATTGATGGGAAATCTATTGCCATTTGTTGATTCCAGTTAATTGCTGGCACACAGATCTCCCAGCAGGTGATGTTAGTGAGGGAGATGTAGTGGTAGCTAGAAAACCAGAGAGGAAGTGTCTCCAAGAGGACGTAGGTTAAAGGATCTTAATTTGGCCTCTGATGTTGCCTTCTCCAAAGATGAAATCCATATTAACTATCACAATGTACTTTGCACACGTTCTTAGCACTCTTAAACTACTCTGGGAATGTCAATTTAATTTGTTGTTGTTGTTGTTCTTTTGAGAGCATACATAATTAAAAATCCTGATTTTGCAAGTACTTCTTAATATCTGTGCTCTCCCATTTGCACTAAATTTGGGATTGTGTGCATAGGCAAGATATATGCAAACACAGTAAGTAATTGGAGGTTTAATCTACATTTCTATGCACAAGGAATGTTTACAGTTCAGTTTAGAGCTGAGTAAAATTTTCTTTCACTGTATCACTGACAGAAAACACTGACTTGTTATAAAAGTCTTTCATGGGAATGTACCAGTTCCAGTCATGCATCAGGCAAAGGCTTTTCAGCTGCAAGTTGACTCTCAAAAGGATAGATGAAGGATACCTACTGATTTGAATTTCAGCTGTCATTTACATAGTGGGAGATTCTTGAATTGAATCCAACCAGAGTGCAGATTTGAATGTGTTCTCTGACAAGTCAGATAAATACTGTAACACCAGTGCTGTTTAGCAGGTTAGTAGTGTCTGTATCTCTGTTTCTAAATTTAAAACTTTGAACAATTTTGACCTAATTCTGTTGAAACAGAAGATTTGTGGAAGATGAAGATCTCCAAAAGTTTGTTCCTGTTCTAGAATTTCTTTCTAAGCAAAAATTACTAGTTTGTATTCAAAATACTGAAGTGCTAGAATTTGAAGTGAAGCAAATGCTCTTTAAGAAGGGAGAAAAGTGCTTTTCCTGCCTCTGCTCACTGGGCCTTCTTACAGTCTGATTGTGTAGATGCACCAGTTAATGTAGTTTAATTTCTGTTGCAGAACATGTTTCAGGATTGAGATATCTAAGTACATTTTTACCTGTCCTTAGTTGCTTTTCTTTGTTGGTTCTAAGAAGGTTAATATTAAAACTAAGTAGTATTTCCAGTAATAATAAATCTCCTCCAAAGTTGCAGATTCTTAGAATGTTCATTTTGGCTGCAGGGGAATGAATGTGATCTGTGCCAAGTCAGGCACTGTTTTTTCATGTGATTGCAATGTCAGCCACCTGCATTTGTTCAAATGAATCCCTTAAGCCCTGTTATGCTCTTGTGGTTTGAAATGGAGACAAATTGCCATGTGTTCCTACCCATTGTCATGGGAAATTACGAAGACCAGTTACAAGTGCTTTGATAATTGGTCAGATGCTCTAGTTAACTTTATTAGTATGAACTAACCTTTGCATTGTTTGCTCAGCATAAAAGACAACCCAGAAGTTTAGTTTGATTGAGCCCTTATGAAAAGTTAGAAAGCAGCCAGGCCTGCAGTTTCTCAGTGCAGCAGGAAAAATAATTGTCTTCTATTTCCATGTTCTAGACATCCAGGTTACTTCATGGAAATCAGTCAGCTCAGCTTATCCTTTCTGCTGCTTTCCCACTACAACAAAGCACTTTTACTCAGTCCCACCACCAGCAGCATCAGTCTCAGCAGCAGCAGCAGCAGCCACTTTCTCGACATAGAACTGACAAGATGACTGATCCTTCCAAAGTGCAGCCACAATAGCGCGGGGCTCTGCCACTTCTCGAAGTGAACTACCACGAGGGGGCTGCTCCGCCAGCAGTGGCACTGAGGCTACAGAGGTAGCAGTACAAAGGCTTTCTAACACCACAGTGTTGGGATCAGCTTCTAACTTCTGGAATCTGCTAAGAAAAGCCACAAGATGATGACGGGGGACATGGCCAACTTTGATAGTTGCCCCAGTTTCTTGTTCTAAAGGATTTGCTGCCATGTGTTGATTTGTCCAGGTGAAATCTCAAAATGTGACTGAAATGTGAGGTATGCTGAAAATATTGGGTTTTTTATCAATCCTGTACATTTTTTAAGTATTAAAATGGACTTGGAGCAATTGTTTGAATTAGCAGAAGAAAAAAAAAAAAAAAACAAATGCCAGGAATATAGTCCAAAAACCATCTAATTTTTTTTCAGATGATTATAGGACAGTAAATATTTTGAAAATGTTGTGTGAAATCCAGTTCTCTGTTGTACAGATGCTGTAAAATATTGTGTATATGTCTGCATAAAAGGAGAAAGAGCAAAATATTTTATATGATGCATGAAAATGTAATCTGTTATTTGTAGGTTTGAATATGTTTCCCTAAATTCTCACACCATACTCAGACTAATGTTTTCCTCTGTTCTACCCTTTTGTTTACAACATGATGCATCATTATTTTTCACCCTTAATGTGGGCACAAGTCTCTTGTTTGTGCTTTGTCTGTGATGTCAGGGTTTGTTCGGTGAGGTTTAGTGTGTTGGTTTGTCGTTCTCGAGGTTAAATTATTGATGAAGCTGTTTGAACTGGTGATCATTCATCGGGGTTCAGGACATTCAGATTCATGAATATCATCCATCATTTCATAATTGATTCATCGCTTTATTTGAAAAACAAATAGGAATTTGCACTGCTTTCTTGTGGGTGGTTTGGAATTTTATTCCCCAAAGCTATCTTTTGATATAGTTCATAGTTGGAAATATTTATGTAAAAGGTTTAAAAAAAAAATATGACAGTAATTTTCAAGAATGTTTCAGTTATAGGAGTAATTTGCACAAAAATATATTTACATTTAATAACCTTTTGGGCACTTTTTAACCACTTTCTCTGTGGTGAGAATTGTAACTTGTTAAAATATGTTGGAATCTTTTTATTCTCCTTCAAAAATTAGAACTGATTCAGGGTCATTTTAACAACAACAACAAAACCCATAGTGCCTTGATTTTAATTCAGGTGATAATGTTTAACATCTTGAATTACAATGTCTTGAATCTGTAACCATTTTCAATTTTGAAGTCTTAGTACATTGTCAGCCAGACTTGTCTATCTACTTCATAGATATTTCTGTAATTGTGTTGATTTTATAGTGGTCTGAGTTAAGACCATGATCATTTTGGACTGGTACTCCCCCTCAAACACTAGCCAGGAACAGAGGAGTCTCTCAAATCTCAGACTTGGAAGGTAATACTCTTTAGAAGATTAAAAGACCTAAAAGTACAGAACTCCTTTTGCAGGAGGAGGAATATTAAGCTGATTTTGTTGTTGTTGTTGTTGTTTTGGGGTGTTCTATTTTTATTCATCTTCATAGCATTTAAAGTGTTTTAGGGGAGATCGTAATTGCATTCAGCACTACCAGACTATTGATTTAAGAGATATCATTGAACTAAGACTTCAGAAGGCAACTTCACTTGATAAAGAAAATAAAAAGTTCCAACAGATATGATGTGCTATTTTAAGTAAATGTTCAGTAGGTTTTTATGGCACTAGTTTGTGGAAATCAGAACTTCAGAGGAAAATGAATAAATGCTGATAGATTCTGATAATTAAAAACAGTAAAAGCAGTTGAAGTTAGTACTAGAGAGGGAAAGCTGGATTAAGCTTGAATACTGAGGAGGAGTTGAATGAATGTAACCAAATGATGATGGACTGGTTTGTACTATGAAACAGTTTGATTGTATTGCTGGATGAACCAAACCCACAGGAAGGTGTTACCAGTTTAGCCAAGCATGTTGGTTGCGTTTTGACGCTAGCCTTTGCCCCTGCATGTGTCCTATCATTAGATCTTTGTTATTCCCCAGTTATAAAGCATTTGGCACCAAAAAGCACGGAAGTGAATAAGGAAGGAGAGAGAAACGGTACCAAAGAGAATCAGATTGCTTTCTGCTTCAAGAAACCTCTTGCAACCTGGAGCAAGGAACAGATGCCAATACCAAACATAGCAAGGAATACTCCCCTTCTGTAAAGGGATTTCTAGCATTCTCTGGGTTGGAATACTTGTCAGAAACCTATTTGTGTAGAGTTCTATGTGCAGAAATCCTGCCTGGCTCTTGTATTCCTACTGTGCCATTCCACCTGTTTCTGAATGAAGCTGCGTTTGACTACAGAGGTCTGTGCTATCAGTACTTTAGCTTAGTGAAAAATAGGTTAGATAAAAACATAACCAATTATAGCACTAAAAAAAAACTGGAAGAGCTTTAATAGTGCTGTTAAACTATTGAATAGGGGTAAAGTGGGTTTATTAAACTATTCATACTGCGAATTACAGAAAATAGAAAATCCCAGCCAGGTGGGTAATGGTGCAGCTTTTTATATAAAGCTTCATTTAAATTTCTCTTTCCCATTTTCCCCTTCCCAAATACTCTAGTGTGCTGCTATAGGTCTGTTGGTAAAAAGGCTAAACTAGGTGAGGGAGGAATTAGATGATGACGACAGCATGGCTGCTGAAAGAGAACTATAGAAATGTACGCTTTGATGAAGAAGCTTTTTGTAACCTCAGAGAGAGGTCATTCAGTTACAGAAGTACCAGCTACTACAGAAAGGCTTAGAAGATGGGGAAATTCATAGAAACTGGAAAAATATAGCACATGTTTGGAAAGTTCATGCCACAAATCAGGCAAACTTCTGATAAAAGCGAGTATGTAGGACTTGGTCCTGATTCTGTGCAAGTATGCAGATGCTTTGTTTCACAGGTAGTGACTACAAAGTGTGTATCTAAAGGCTCTGCAGCTTCTCCTGTTGCTGAATCAATTGCTGAACTGTCCTTGATTTTTAATGGGAAGAGGACCAGGCTGTCACCTCTTTCTTAATCAGCCTTTTGCTTCTGCCCGACTCATTTACCACTGTCATAGACTTATTTGCAACATCCTAATAAATAGCATGATAACGGATGCTGTGATGCTGCAGGTTCTGGAGCATAACCTTTAGGGGTTGACTCTGACAGAAGGGAAGGAGTCTGTTAAGGAGAGGACTGGATTTCTGAAGAAATGAGCTGGTGATAACGTAATGGAGTGAAAAGGCAGCATAGTTGCATGGAGTTTAGGAGACACATTGTTTGCCTGCAATGGGTGAGGATTTGAAGAAAAGCTTCTATGATAACTTCAGAGAAAAAGAATATAGCTATTTTTATATTATATTTAATATATATTATATTTGTATATAAATATGAAAGGATTCTAGTAGGAGCTCTCCATATGCCTTCCATTTCATCTAGAAGGTTGTTTACCTTCTGCACTACAGTTCCAGTGTGTCACCACCACCTTCTGTGGGCATCTCGCCTACTGCCAAACACCAAAATGAGTAACCCAGTATCCTTACAAGAGATAGATAGGTTTCATTTCAGCTTTATGTAAAAATGAATAAAAGAAAGCTGTATCAGGCAGTTTTTCACAGAAAAAGAAATTATCTTAAGACTCAAATAGCACTTTGTTTTTGATTTTTTTTTTTTTGTGAGTAATAACAAGCACTTTACTGAAGAGATTATCGGAAAGCAGTTTATTTAGTCAGTGAAACTGTTTAAATGGGGGGGTGGGGGGGTGGTATCCAAGAATAACCTGCATAGAACTGTCAAAAGAGGCATTTCTGGAAAATGTTTCTTTAACACGGTGATCCTTTGAGGCTCAAAGTGCAAGGTTAAAAAGGCTTCTAAAACCGGTTGCCTTTGTGTTTTACACAGCAGCCAGGGGAAGGGATAGCTGGTGACAGCTTCCCTGGGAGGAGGGTTTGTAAATTGCACAGTTGCCTATGATAGAGAATCATCTGGAGGCTCATTTGCCTGCTCAGTAGTTGTAAGTGTCCCTTAGGATTCTAATTTGTGTGGAAATGGTCTGAAGGATTAAAGATGTGGCCTTTTTAAGATGTTGAAGTCGATTCAAGAACCATTTCTGTTTTCAGAGATTTAACCCAGGTGTTGTCACGAGGTTTTAATGTCATGGCATCGGGAGATGTCAAATGTGTCAGATTCTCTATTTGAAATAATGATTAAAAGTAGATGCACAGTCAGGGAGCTGGAAAATGGTTATTTTCATTAAAAGGGAAAAGAGACTAGTTTTAATAATTAACCTTTTATTTTTTTACTTATCCCTGGTGGAAACAGTTGAAGAGAATGAAATGAATATGGATGAAGGAAAGATTTAAACAAATCATAGTAGATGAGACAACTGTGAGAGAACACTTGGAATTGTCTTGGTCGTCCATGAGACTGGACAGTGGCTTTTTCATTATCATGATTTTTTAACACTACATTCCTTGTTTTGTTTTTTTTTGTTTTTTTTTAAACAGGTGATTTTAAGCTCTGCTCTGCTTCATGCTATGTCATCTGCATGAGTTTTGCCAGCATGATATGCTATAACTCAAAGGAATTGTACCTAATTAAACCAGGGGGGTGGGGGAACACAAAACACTGTGTCTGAACAAAATACTGTATGGCCTAAATAGAGACCCCAGCTAAGACTGAGAGATGCTGCATTAACAGACAATCAAGGGGTGATTATTTATGAAACACTTCTGGGAATGGTCTTAAAGCTGTTACTGCTTTGAAAGCAGTTGGTCAGTTGTTTCTTAGCAAGCAAGGTAAAAATTACTTTCAGGTACATCCGGTTGAATTTTGAGTTTTGAACAGTGTTGAGTTCACAGTGGCTTGGGTTTCAGTTCTGTATGTTTTTAACTGGCATTAGATTTGTATACGTGAAAGAAAACAAACAGAAACACCCCAGTTGATGTCAGGAAATGTAGATACAGTTCCCTGGTATTCATGTGACCATTACTAACTGTCAATTTTTTAACTGAATAAATGTAACTCATTTAAAATCTTGCTTTTTGTACCTTCTGACGTTCCAGAAGTGGTGTTTCCGTGTCAGTTTTATCCACATTCCTCCACTGTAACAAAGGCACTCTTCCCCCCACCCACAGAACCAGCTTGTGAGAAGGTGCTTGATGTGGGTTTTACCATCTCTTCCCTACCCAGGCCAACTACTTGTGAGATGTCAGTAAAACACCCACTGTATTTCTTTTTAGCTCTCTTCTCTCTATCTCTTCATAAACTGATGCCCCACTCAAAACACCAGAGACCTTTGACTTGTGTATTTACATTTCTGCCTTGGAACTTACTCACACAGCACTTGTGTGAACATGCACAGCTTCAAACTGCTTTTGTATCTTAACGTGTAGGGTCCCTATTCTTGCCAAAGGAGGGAGAGCGCTGCAGGGCCTTGGCATGTGCATGAGGGTTTTATCCAGCATGGCCCTTCCCTCACTGCCTGGCATGGGCACAACATCCTCCTTTTGTTCTTTCAGCTTTCCTCCCTGGGCATTTCTTCTATTGGGGAATTATCAAAGAACAGTTAATTTAAAGGTGTAGCTATGATCTGAAACACCAGCTGTGCCACTTGAAGCAGAGACATTTAGCTGGGAACACAATTTCAGAGCATCAGTTCTCCCTTGAAAGAGCTGGCTGATAAAGTATAACCTCTCTGTGTGGGCTAACCCTGTCTCCACAGTCCTTTTGCACTGATACAAGCGTACACATTAATTATGTGACATTAATTAAATGTTCAAGGAAAGATGGGAGGGAAATCCTGTACCTGAAGCTGAATGCCTTGAGGAGATGATAAAAACACCCATTTTTAAGGTCTGCAGTTCTTTCTGTGGTATCACACAGGGTGCCTGTGTGAAGATACTGATCTTTTGCCTTTAGGAATGTACATGTACAAGCCACCTGGGTCCCTGGAGTCAAAAAACAATGAGCTACAGCAGTGCTGTAGTTAAAGCCTGTCAACACCCATCAGCGATAAGGCTGATACTGTGTGGCCAGCAAGATTATCAGCTTTCTTGAAACTGAACTTTGGAAACACCACTACAGCTTTCCATAAAGTTATCAAGAAGAGCTGTAATTGGAACTGCTGCCACACCTGGACCAATGCTGTTCAATGGCATTTTGCTGTCATGCAAACTTCGAAACAAAACCCATGCTTATATGAAAGTGCAAGGATTAAGTACTTGTAAAGATTAGCAATCCAAAAGTGAGCTGTACTTCTGAGTGTTGGCCATTAGTGATATAAATTCCAGAAGATTTCAGCTGTTCAAAGGTAACCTGTAACAGCAAAGATTTCCACACTGTTCTAGCACTCCTTGTAGCATGGTCTCCATCACTGTCAGACACTCTGGCGACAGCATTTTCACTTGGGGGGGGTACATTAAGTAATCCAGAAGAAATGCACAGTTACAGTATAAGCCACACAGAGGTGGAAAACATTACAGCTTAAATGTAACCTGTACCTACCTTAGTGAAAGCCCGTAGCTGTACCTTGCTGAGGGTGCTGACTGCAGGGTCTCACAGGTCATCTATGGAAAAATGCCACGTCAGTTCGCAGGTGCCGTTACATCACCCTTTCCGTGGCTCTGGACATTAAGGATGACTTGGGTTATGAGGCCGAAATTGCCTGAGCCTCATTCAAAATCAGAGATGCATCTGCTAAGCCACCAACCCCTTTCTAAGTGGGTGTTGTAAAACCACTCACATGGACAAGCCGTGGTGCGCTGGGACCTCTCACAGCACAGGCCGAATACAGCCCCTAGAGAACCTCCATGTTTCCAGGCTTGGTACCTGAGGAGCATGTCTCAAAAGAGCAAGGCCAAGCACCATCCCGCACACATTCCTGGTTTCATTGTCCCGGGGAGAGCAGGACCTGTGCTTGCATTCACTAACATGTCCCCTGAAAAGCTGTCCTGGCAGCACAAGAGATGAGCAGTTTGCCTCAGTCTTCACTTCCTGCACACATGCAGTACAACGAGACAGTCTTCACCTAAGGATTGGATAGAAGCACCTTCCAAAGTAAAGCACGAGCTTCTCTCATTTTAAACATCTTGGTTGATGTGAGGTTTTTTCACCCCAGTAGAACTGACTCATCTCCATCTTGTTTCTGTTGCCTGGAAATGAGTAGTTGCAGGCAGCAGCACTGTTCAGCCCTTGCTGCATGCAGCTGCCGTCAGAGCTGCACATTCCTGCTTTAGACGCTGCTTTTGAGGCTCCTGTGGCCACAGCTGCAATCTCCCACAGGGAGAGCAGCCGGATGGACAGGAAGCTGGGGAAGGGGTGGGGCAGCTGCCCGATTCCCATGCTGCAGATGCAAAGGTTTGCAGAGCCTTCCCCTCCGCACCCGACCACTGGCTTGCTGTATCTCACATTCTCCAGCTACAAAGGAACAAGAAATGGCACAGGGCTGTGCAATTAAAACTTCATCTGGTTACCTTGTTTGTTTCATACTCTAAAATGCAAGGCAACCCCCAAAACAGCCTCTGTTTAGAAGGGAAAGAGCACTCTTATTTATATTGTTTCTTCCTGAAAAGCCAGGCCTCAGCCTTTCCCAGGGGTACCACTATCTAGGAAGGGGCTGTGTGCAGTGCCTTGTGACAGAAAGAGTTATAAAGCCCCATCAGCACAGCATCAAGCCTGCTCTGTGGGCTGGAACCTTGAGACCTGGCAATTCCCAGCCCTGCACATTGCTCCTCCAGCCCCCTCAAGAGCCACACAGATGCTGCTGCCACAGATTGAGCTACAGGTACAGCTGTGTTTCACCCACATGAGCAAGCTGAGGCAGCCAGAAGCACTGAATGCTTCCCCCAGGTGACACTTCATGCCTGGAACATCTCTATGCACACCCCACCTCCTCTGGTCTGACCACACACAGGTTCCGCTCAGCCTGGGTGCTTTAATACACTGGCTTAATGCTTCTGCAAGTTAGCAAATGACAGCATCCTGGAAAAGAGGAAGTCAGTGCTACAGCCAGCTGCTGCTGGAAAGACAAAATAACCCATTCCCATATGCCCAGCTCCGCTGTTAAGGCACATTTCAGCTTACTGAGATCTTGAAGGAAGAAGTGACATAAAGGTGCAAGCACACAAGCCCACTGAACTGCTTACCTCAGACATGCCCCACGGTTCCCACTTTACATCTGGATATAAGAAGTAGAGAGCCAGTTTCTCTTACTAATAGATTGGCATCTTCCACTTTGGGCACAGCTTGGGGAAAGGAAGGGCAGAGAGCAGATTACTGCTCACATGTATCAGCATCTGAAGTGCCAGCACACAAGCTGCCAGCCCTCACAGGTCACTGCAGCGTTAGCCAGAACTGCTCATATTCTGTGCAGGACACCTCAGCCCAGGGACCAGTGACGCAGCTCACAGTGTTCCAGACTTCCAGCTCTATTAAGTAGGCTTATATCACCTCACCAGCAGCACATGTAACCTACTGCTCCAACTGAGACCTGCTACCTCAAGAAAACTATGGACAGAGGAAAGGCTTTAACAAAATCTGGAAGATTTTGATGCAAACTCAGCCTTAAGGGTAAGAGTTTTATATATATATATATATATATATATATATATACACACACACACACACACGTATGTATGTGTACACAGGCACTCCTGAAGATATTACCTGTATCTGGAGTACCCAGCTACTCTGAGACAGAACAGAGCCACACACCTCCCTGATGCCAGGCACAGAAAGTACAAGAATAATGTATGATGAAAGCTGCTCAAATCCAGACCCCTGAACCAGACACAAGGGTGCAAGTGCCTTGACATAGTGTGGAATGACCCCATTGGGCTGGAGACAGTGCAGCAGACACAGGGCTGCTAAAGTTATACCAGTGGAGTCCTTGGTCACATTCAGCGAGCTCCAGTGACAGCCCAATGAGGTTCCCTGCATCGTGAAACATTCCAGCAGCTACTTGCCAACACTAAATCACTGTAACTAGCAGCAACTGCTACAGCACCTTTCAAAGCTTTCAGTAAGATTTCATGAGCCATCTAGTTTTATAATGCATTTCCAAGGATAAGCTGATGTTTGTGCTTTTAAAAAGCACAAGAGACCACTGTTCAGACTAAGCGCTTCCAGCCCAGCTAGCACTAGAGCAGTCAAATACACTCCTATGACTGGTAAAAAGCAGCACTTCACATGTAACTAAAATATAAACTTCGAAGCCACAGAGATTTGCTCTGCAACTTCACACTCACCTCTATGGCCACCACATCAAATAGCTTCATTTTGCTGTTGATCCTGATTGTTCTCCTACCAAGGCAGCTGTAAGCAGCACATATACCAGATGCCCAGTATGTTTCCAGGCTGTGGGAAAGACGAGGCTACAGTTTCTGGCTACAACGCTTGGCTCAAAAGAAGAAAGAAAAGAAAAAGAAATCCAACCACCAATAAAAAGCACAAACCCAAAACCCAACCCCACAACCCACAGCACCAAAGCAGCGCAGTGCCTCACCCAGTAATGAGCATGGCCCCTGACAGCAGCACCCTGCCTTCAGGCCAAGACGTGAACATCCAGACCTGAAGCCTGAAATTGCAGCCTGTTTGTGTACCAGTGTGCATGACAGGCGTTGCGCTGCTGCAGTCTTCAGAGCGCGAGAAATGAGGCATTAAGGGGTTCTTCTGGCAGATTAGGGACTGCTCAGTTTGTGAGCTGCAAAGGTCACATCTGTAATGCTCCATATTACTTCAGCTTCAATGAAAGGCAGATTCATAGTGTTAGAAACCATATCTTCTATTTTACAAGAGTGCTGCTGAGTGAACCTTGGGGAGTTATTTAGGCCATTAGCTCAGAATCCACATCACTGAAAAGCAGAGAAAAGCATGGAAGCATAGAATCACAGAGGGGGTTTGGGCTGGAAGGGACCTTAAAGCTCACCCAGTTCCAACCCTCACCATGGGCAGGGACACCTCACACTAGACCAGATTGCTCAAAGCCCCATCCAACCCGGCCTTGAAAGCTGCCAAGGATACAGCAGCCACAGTTTCTCTGGGCAACCTGTGCCAGTGCCTCACCACCCTCACAGTAAAGAACTTCTTCCCAATATCTAATCTAAATCTCCCCTCTGTCAGTTTAAAGCCATTCCCCCTTGTCCTGTCACTTCATGCCCTTGTCCTCCCCTCCAGGTTTCCTGTAGGCCCCCTTCAGGCACAGGGAGCGGCTCTAAGGTTTCCCTGGAGCCTTCTCTTCTCCAGGTTGAACAAGCTCAGCTCCCTCACAGTCTGTGTTTCTGCAACCCACACATCTTCAGTGCTTAACATTCTCAAAATCTTTATAACAGTGGCATTTATTGGTATCCAAAATAAATACAGCACTTTCCTCACCTGAAGGTAAACCTTTGTGGCAGGAATTACAGGAACCATCAAAAACAATACTGAAAATAGCTCAAAGAGAGACACTCTATTTTATTAATACTCTTCCAGATTACATTTCTATTCCTAAAAAGAAAACCAGGAACACATCTAAACCTAAGAATTCCATTATTGTTCAGTCCTGGGAATGGAACATTGTTAAGCTGGACCATTTTATTACTTTTCATATACTTTAATATTTCAAAATAAAATACAAAAGTCAAATAATACTAACGCCAGACAGATTGCATATTGACCATGGTAGGTTGTTAATTACCACACTTCTATTTCCTGATAAAAATCCCTGATTAAGAAGTTTTCCCTCTAAAGTAGGTTTATAAAATGCTCTGTTGGTGGCTCAGCCACTCAATGGTATTGGAACTGCTCCCAGGTTTCTTCTGGCTTAGATGATCCAGCCTTGGTGCACCCAGGAAACAGAGTCCTTGGAGGTGGGAGCCAGCAGCAGTTTGCTCCTTAACGCCTTCTGTTAAGCAACATGGAACAAGCCACAGCCTGCTTTGGGAAGCCTAAGAATCAGTTCTTGAAGAAACAGGGAAGGTGGCTGGGTGCAACAGAGGAAACCTCAACACAGAGTAGATCCTCAGATCTCAGCTGAGCCAGGCCCAGCAAGCAAGAAAACCACACACATCCCACCGGGGGAGCAGGCACCACAGAATAAATGAACCAGACAACAATCAGATCTCCTCTGCAGAAGCTGTCCATGAACGAGTCAGTCCCATGAATCATTCGCTATAAAAAGTTCAGTGTCTCACCTTCAGTGCTTGCTCAGCTACAATTCTGTACATTATATACAAAAATGCACAAGGATCGCTGCTTGGTGCTTCCAATCCTCGTTCCTCTGCAGTGATGAAAAAGTTTAAAAACCAGAGTCTGGACTTATAAATAGTGCAGAAAATGCAAATGCTAAGAAGACAATGCCTCCTATGATTGTCACTGAAAAGAAACGCAAACCAAAAAGAGATTAGAAACTGAGAGTTAAATATCTTCCATGACACATTACAGATTTATTTTGAATGCCAGATTCCCAAATAACCTTAGTTTAAAATTCATGCTGTAAATCATGGGCATTGCTTTATAGCTTGGTGTCAGGATGCCCACATGCCACCCCACTGTCTAACTGCATCTACAAGAATATATTCTGGTCTTTGGAAGGAGACTTTGGTTTATTCTTATTACTTTAGCTAGTATAAAATTGAGGTTGACACGTCCTGCTGAATATTTGGCTGTATGGGGGGGAAATAAGATACAATATTCTCATGCTGAAGGAAGCCAGCAGGTAAGGGTAACATACTAATGAGGGTGGTTTGTACAGTTCAGGTAACTATATTGAAAGAGACAGTATAAAAGATACTGTTTGCAATGGCCACAATGAGAGAGAGGGTAGGACAGTATTCCAGAAAAGCCCCACTGTGTATGTTCTCCTACTCTTCTCTAAACACAGGCTAGACAGCAACTTTGTCTAACCTAACAAGGCTAGTCCTGTGGCCAAAGATCCACACTGAGCTTATTAGGAGCATATTAGATCATTGTGAGATTTGCATTTTGTCACCAATATAGAATCATAGAATCGTAAGGGTTGGAAAGGACCTTAAGATCATCTAGTTCCAACCCCCCTGCCGTGGGCAGGGACACCTTACACTAAACCATATCACCCAAGGCCTCGTCCAACCTGGTCTTGAACACTGCCAGGGATGGAGCATTCACAACCTCCCTGGGCAACCCATTCCAGTGACTCACCACCCTAACAGGAAAGAATTTCCTTCTTATATCCAACCTGAACTTCCCCTATTTAAGTTTTAATGCGTTACCCCTTGTCCTGTCACTACAGTCTCTAATGAAGAGTCCCTCTCCAGCATCCCTATAGGCCCCCTTCAGATACTGGATACCCTTGGCAAACAGACACCACAGGATGCATGTTTCACTTTTTGCGGTGAAGTTGGCTTTTAACAACCTCTGCAACTGCAGAACAAATATTCAGAATGAGCCTTTGTAGGAAGCAGCAGCTTCATAGAATCCTTCCTGGGAGCACATGACAGGATGGACAGCTGAAGCAAACTGCGACTTAATCTAAGGGAAAACAACCCAATATAACCTTACTGGTCATTCCTGTTACAGACAGCAGGTATGATAAAAAAAACCCAACAAATATTTGTGCCACACAGAGTAGATTTTAAAGCTTTTTATATAGCTGGCATAACTTGTGACTATGCAGTTGTCTTGCTCACCTGAAGGTCTGCACTCAATTGTAACAATTTCACTGTTGAACAATAAATACCAACCATCCAAAATACTGTATTTCCTTCCTCTGGTCTCCTGCAAGCCAGGTAATAGTGAAGCAAAACGTGCTTCACTGGCACCCATCTTTAAACCTGGAGCTACAATACCTAAATCAGAGTCAGTGAACTGTTATGCTCAATTAATGCTGGACCCCTTAGATGCACCCACCCTGTGCAGGCTCAGCCGCTAGCTGGCAGGAGGGATAGGAGCCTTGGGGACTGTGCTGGGCACGCCCAGCAAGGAGAGCTCACTACAGGGCAGGGCACAGGGAGGCAGGATGGAATACACAGGCTCCAAAAAAAATAAAGTTTTGGGGTTTTCCAAAAGGTTTGAGAAACACTGCTCCCAAGCACTTACAGTCATTCACACCACAGACATAACCAACATTAATGCACTGTTCTGACAGGAGTGAGCTTTCACTTACCAGTCCTAACCGATATTTTTTGTGCTATCATTCTCCCTCCGATAACTGCTAAACCAGTGCATAGGCAATGCCCCACTGTGCCTCCCACCGCCACGCCATAGGGGTCCTGAGGAAAAACACAGGAGGGCAACATTAGCATAACTGAAAACCCTCTAGTCCTATGACAACCTCCTGCCATGAAGGAGCAACATCTGGGTTCCCTGGTTGCACAATGTCAAGTATGTAGGACTGACTCCCTGGTGTTTGCTCTGCTATCCATTGCTGCCTCAAAGGCCAGTAACAGTGTACACCTGCTAGTGAGACAGACTTAAACCTAAACCTGACTAGTACAGGAGCATATGGCATGTTTCAACCAAAAAGCATCTTCAAGTTGTTAAATACAGATCCATAAATCACTCTGCTGTACTGAAACAATTACGCAACCTCTGGAGGGAAGGTGGCAGCTGTTCAGAAACACAACATGCATCAGCTGGAAGAACACCAACTTCACTATAAAGGAAAATAAATCCATAAGCTGTAAATGAAAGCTTTCAAGCTTTCAGCAGCTAAAACATTCCAAGTCCCATGTCCAGCTTCAGAAGCTTGTGTTCTATTCTCTGGCCCCCTGTCCCACTCATCCAGAGAGGGAAGCAGGAAAGAATGTAAGTACAGAGGGTAATAAACTGTTTTCAAATTTACTGTCAACAACAGCTTTCATATCACTGCACAGCAAGCAGCTACACGAAGAACTCTACTATGTGTAGAGTTTTCTCAGATCCACTTACAAATTACACATACATATTGAACGCCTCATAAAGGAGAGGACCTCAGCCTTAGACACAGAGAAGAGTCTTTTAATAACTGACAGCAAAAGCAAGATAGAAGCATGACTTTCTGCTATACAAAGATGAATGAAAGAAAGTACCGTTGGGTCCCCTGTACATTTATTAGTGAGACCTTTAGCTCCAAAAGGAAAAAAAAGAGCTGCTGCCATCACATGAGGAATGCATGAAATCTCTAACAGACAGGTTGGAAGCAGGGGTGTGCCAGCACAACACACTTGCCTCTAGGATTAGGGCCCAAAATTTCTGGAAATCCCCATTTCCTAACACACACCCCCCCACCCCCACCCCCCCTTCCTTTTCAGCTAACTGTACAGCCCCTTCAGCTGAGGGTGGATCTCACCCCATATCCCATATGCCCTGACAGGTAGCAAGCTATGATGGTTTCCCTTGGCATAATCTCCAGAAGTGTGATCAGATCCAGCAGCTGAAGCAAAGCCAGTCTAGTAGGACACTACTGAGTTTCCTTTTCTACTTCCTTAAACAAAAGAACAAGTCTTATACACAGTAAACTAGTAAGGTATAAAATCAAGTTCTTCAGGACTGCTGTCAGGACTTGATTTATGAAGACAGACTTAACTCATTCCCCTGGTATATGTACTGAAACAACCGAATTATCACCCTTTTTTTCTCAAAAGGAGCTACATTTTGTTTGTTGTGATAGGACAGAGACACTACTCCATGAGCAGTCACAGAGGTTTGGGGTTTTTTCTTTTCTCTGAGGAATATATGGTCACAGCTGACTTACCACACTGCTCAAATATAATTTCTTTCCTCATAAGCATTTCTGTAATGCTCCTGCTATGTGTCTGTGAAGTACTCATATAAGGATTTAGCTGAATATATTATGAAACAAGGGAATATAAAACAGTCCCACAGATAAAATGGAAAAATATCTGGACTATAACCATTCACTGATTTTGAAAGCCAAGATCAAGATAGATCTTCAAGCCATTTTTTGTAGTATTTGTTTTTATAGCACTTACACAAACACTTCACATGCTAAAGGCACAACATCCCTTGCAATTTTAGTTGCAATGTTTGACACTTCACAAAGGAGACCAGAGAGTCTGATGGATGCTCCATAATGGAACACCCAAAAAATGCAAACCAGAAGTTAAGCACCACCTGTGGAAAGATGGGCTTAAGCAGTATATAAAATCTGGCCAGAGGCAATAACAATTCCTCATTTTCCAAGATGGCACGTAACTGACTGAATAATGAGATCACCCTCTTATCCTGCTGTTCCCTGCCTTGCTAGCACTGAACATCTTCCCTACACTGCAATAGAGGCAAGAGGTTCCTTCAGATTACAGCCTCCTTCATTACACAGTCCTGATTTATCCCCAGGGAAGATCTGGAAGTACACTGAAAGAAGTATGAATCCTAGGGCAGACATGCAAATTATCTCACTGCATGAAAGAGCACAGGTAAGCTAATTATGTTTATTAAAAGGCTGCCTATACACCTTAATTTTCCTTTAAATATACATTCCAATCATCATGCTGAATACAATTTCATTCACAGTATTATCTACTGCACAGCAGTTTAAGGCTTTAGTTCTATAAAATGTACCATATTCACTTAGATTTTTAAGATGAGGTATTTTTTGATGAGCTTTAAGTTTGGTGGGATAAAGGTTTCTTTTTAAAGCTACTGTGTTAAAACTGTACAACCACACAGACCAAAGAAACATCTGTTCTGTAACACCTCTCAACACTAACAAAAAATTGTGTTCAGCTGCCTGATAGAAAACCAACTATTTCCAGAAATGCTTGTGCAGTCCCAGTCACATAACAACAGTTTTAATACTATACAGAGCTTCAGTGCATTTATTTTCAGGTCCTGGCACAGCTGTAACATTAAGTAAGGTACGGCAAGAAAGTAAGTGTGAAAATCTGATACCTGCTACCACAAGAGGATTTTGTCTCTCCCACTTCTCTGAGGGCAACCCAAAGAGAGCAAAAAGAAGAGCAGCATTCCACAACACTCACCTCTCTGGCAGCCAATACTATGGTTGTTAATTGGGAACGATCACCCCATTCTGCTAAAAATGTTAAAGTAAAAGCTTGGACAAAGATTGGAGAAATAAAATGGAGCCACTTCTTCTGAGGTATAGTGGTGCCTGGCCCTGATTCCACATCTCCTGGCCCATTTAACAGTTTAGTTCTCTGAAGCTGTGGAAGACAAGGGAAAAAAAAGCCAATCAATCAATCATAAGATTAGAAATACCATCTGAACACCACAAATGAAATACTTAAACAGTAAAGCTGCCCATTTAGTATCTGTAATGTTACTAGCCACTGACTGCTGCATTATCAATATTAGACACTATTAAAAAAACTAGCTACACGTATGCACACACACGTGTGCACATATATATACTTGTTATCACCTCTAACCTCCAGTTATTATCCATCTTGTGCTGCTTGCACTTACACAGCAGTTTCAGTAGGAACAACACATGGTTTATAACCACAGATTTCCCCCTGTTGGGATCCCCCTCTTCCCAAGCAGTGGCTCTCACATTAGGATTTGGTAAAATTAGTGAAAACAAAAGCCCCAAAACTCAAAAGAAATAAGATTAATAATACTCCACACTACTGCTTAGAAGTGGGCCAGTGTATTTAGAAAGTTACTGTAACAGAGAATTTGCTGCAACACTACAAATCTCAGCATTCATCTGCCTGCCCATAAAAAGAAATGAAAAGCAGAGGTAAGAGTAAACTGTTCACGTCCTCTCTGCTAACGCATCAAGGAATAAATAAAAATACCCACCCCACCCTATACAAAAAGTCTCTTTTCTCCTGAAAAGCCAGGCTTGCCATGGAACTGGAATCACCTGCTGAAACAGCCTCCAGGGCCCACTTCTGTCCCATTTACTACCCATTTTCTGTGTCAAATTATCAACTGCAGACACAGCTGAACACCCTAAACATGACAGTGCCATTCTGTAGCTTAATGGCTATAACTGTTTCATCAGCCAGAATTCACAGAAAGCTTATGACTTACTTCCTCATCTTTCTTTTTAATTTCTGCTTGAACTTCCTCCAGCTCTTCCTGACCCTCATCTGGACTCATTTTCAAGCCCTCCCGAAGCATCCGAATGCCAAAAATTGCAAACAGTGCCGTTGAAACATAGTACGTATACACACGAGGAATAACCGTGGTAGCATAGCCAAACAAAACTGAAAAGAAAACAAACGTGTCATTTAAAAAAATAAGCATAAGGATCATAATTGTTTTTCCCACATCTAAAAAATGCTTGCTAGCAAAGTTTGTAATTCAGATATCCACTGATAAATAAATACTGCATCTTTTGTTGGGTTTATATAAGTTTCTTCCCCTGCTCTAAGACTACAACACTTTAGAAACCCCAACCATTACTGGTCATGCCAGAGACTGAAGACCATCAACATGAAAAAAGGCACACCAGGCAAAGTTGATGTGCTGCTATTCCAAAGAGTCAGTCCCAGCAACATTATCATTCCCATCAAGGACTACGTAAGTCCCGCCTTCTTCCAAGTGTGCCATGAAACTATCATCTGTAAACATATTAAATTAGTCATGGCGTATAGCAGTGTATACCAGTATACCATTTTCTTTATATGGCTACATGTTAGACAGCATCTCTTCCCAATCTTCTTATTTACCTGATAAAATTAGGATAAGGTTTTCTACAAGTTAAGTCTACTAGTCATATTCACAAATCATCCAGCTGCATGAATCTCTGTCTGTCTTCTTTTGCCAAGTGGAAATACCTGCATGTTACTATTCCCATCTCTCCCATACTCCCCACAAGCACACAACGTGACCAACTTTGATCTTCTTTTAAGTTAAAAGCACTGATCCCACTCAAAGACCAAAAAGCTATCTCCATGGTTCACCTACTGTTATGGGTATTGAAGGCAATCAAACTAAGCCAAAACTAGTTCTCAAACAGGAACAAAACAAAGTACTTACTTCTTCACAAAGTAAGACTAGTTACCATTTTTCTGGCAAAAACGGCCTGCATAAGCAAGAAGAAATTAAAACTCCACACCTAACCTTTGAGGCTGCTTGGACCATGCACTCACAACTGTCTCTGTTTTATTCCACATGCAATTAGCTAAAATGAAGCATATGATCTTAAGGTCCTTTATAACCCTAACTATTCTATGATTCTATATTACCATGTGTGATTTCTTGCGTACACAGTTAGAAAATGCGCTTAAGTTACTACATAATCTGGACATTAATTCACACAGCCACTACCAAAAGTAAGACTATGAGATCAAAATTGATCAAGTTATGCTATTAGCAAACACAACACATACATATATGAATAACAGTATTAGTTGCACAGCTAAATAAACCAGAAGGAGTTAAACTAAACTTCTTTTTGAAGACTGAAAACACTAAAGTAAAGCAATGCAAGAAACTATACAAAAAGATTTTTTTAGCATTACTTGCATATATAAGCACAGACACAATGAAATAAGCAGAACAGCAAGGCAGCTTATTTTGACAAGCACAGCTTGAAAAAAAACCACCCCAAGTAGTGACTACTTGGAGTGAGTTTAAGTGAGCATATTTTCATGAAATCGAAGTGGGCAAACTCCCCAGGAATTTCCAGACACAGCTTGTATAAAACAAGCAGTCGGGAGGGGAAGGGGGGAAAGGCTCCTTTCTGAGAAGGAAGAAATAGTTGGGTACCTATAAACCAGAGGAAAAAGCAGAAAACAAAGCTTTTATGAAAAAGCATCAAGAAAGATTTGAAGAAGGGAGAGCCATAATGGGCAGGAGGAAAAGAGATCACACGATTTACGGACTAGCACGTTGCCTGCGGTACTAAATAACTTTAAATGAAGCAAGCAGTGCAGAAGTAGATGAAGATTCAAAGACTTATACTAAGTGAGTAACAGAAGAAACTCATACAATGCTATCATTACACACAGTGCACATGAAGCTGCTCCAAGACTGCAATAATAATTGCAGCAGTATACATAACGATAGCTACACACCCAAACACATTCACAGAAGCACTTGCCAAGAAGTCGGAAGCCAGTTAACTGGCCATCTCCACAAACACTATTTTAATTATTCAGACATCAGCACATACACAATAAAATTTATGCCGCATCTGATGTACCTGAAGGCTACTCTATTTTATGATCACAGCTAGGTAAGTACCCGGAGCTACAGGTTCCTCAAGTGCCACCTGACACCTCACTTCCCCCCCAGTTCTTGGATCTGTCAGTACCACCCATCCCAAAGGATTGTGGCAGAATCTTCCACCTAAGCAGCTCCCAGCACAAATCCAAGCAACTACACATACAGGGATATAAATCAGACAAGGGAAATTTGTCATCATATTAAGAATCTTTTGCCTGAGGGGGAAAACCAGAAGTCACTCCTACATTTCCTTTAGGCACACCAATTTAGCAGGAGCTAAAAATTAACAGAAACCAGTGGCCCCAGAATCAAGGAAGTGCTTAAGCTCCCACTCCTATTCCTCTTTCTTACTCTCATACTGATGTCTAGGGAGCACAAACACCTCATTAGACACAACAGCCTAAATATTCAATCTGAGCCATGGTCTCCAGGAAAAGCTTTACACTCTCCTAAAACCAGAAAAGTGCATATACCTACTACCTTCACTTTAACTTCAATTAAGATTTACTGATAAACATGTACCCAACACAGTTTGAGAGACGAAACAAAAAGAGTGCTAACCTGATAAACATGTCATCAGTCCCAAGGCAAGCATAGCACCAGCCAGTACAGTCAAACGGTTGTACCGCATTGCCATGATGGCTGCAATGAAGAAGGTCTTATCCCCCAGTTCTGACACGATGATGACCGATATAGCAGCCACAAATGCATGAATAAAGCCCAAATTAGTCTTGTCAGGTGACTCTTCATTGACAATGTGAACTGGAGCAACCAGCGAGGACCCCTTCTGTAGGGGAGGGGGAAACAACAAAAAACCCACGAGTTAATTAACAGGCTGCAATAGTCTGCAAAGTTCAGAGCCTCATATCTCTCCTGTCATACCACACTGGGTAGTGTGACATTTTAAGTACACACCTCTCATGCAGAACTAACCATCATTAACTAGTTACTGGCTGCAACCTACCTCAAATTGCTATTTAGGCACTTTGCAAGCAGAGCAGGTCACGCACTGCTGATTAAAACAGTACTTCACCATGCACACTATTACCAGGAGAACCACTATTACAACAAAACACGGGGAAAGCTGCTTTAGCTCAGTTCTAATATTGCTGTCTTCAGAAGGCCTGGCTGTTTACTTTATCACCTTAACCAAACAAGCAGTTTTCAGGTATAAGTACTGAGAATTAAACTCTTCAACCTACAACTGGGTGACAATGGTTAACTTAAGAGAAATACAAAGTACTCTCAAAACCTGTTAGAATCATTTTCTTCCCTCACACAATCTTGCATCTCAGCCACGTTAAAATTTTGTGCAGGTTTTCATTAGTGGTTTTGTTTGTTTTGTTTTTTTTTTTACACGCACTACGTTCATAGAAAACTAGCTTTAAGGCTTTCAGTGGTCAAACCGGACTGGCACACTCCCCATGTCACTTACCAAAGTGTTTACTTTTACAGAGGCTAAGATATCTACCATCAAAAGCAAGACCCAGAACAAGGAAGCTGGTGTTCCCATGCTTGACCAGAGATGGCTAAACCAGCTTCGTTCAGCACGTCTACCAGCAGAGACAGATTACAACGTGTTTTAACATGGTGACTTCGCAGCGTTCCGCGTCTTAGGAGTGCTGCAAGTTTTTGGGTTGGGTATTTAAATTTCCATGCTCTATGTAATACACAGCAGCTTCCCAGAGTTCCTTCACCTTTAGGAGTGATGTAAATTTGGGGGTTTGATATTTAAAACCTGACATTCTCTACATGCCACATCAAGCCATATATTAGTGATTTTTCCACACCCTGCGTGCTCACCTGCCACCAGAATGTCCTAACCAAAAACACCATTCAAAAAGTTCTAACGTCAAGAAATTAACCTTAAATATTCAGGAAAACCTGGCAGGCTCTGAGTCACATCAAAGCTTGCTTTCACCTGCTTCTGTGAGGAAAACCGGTAAAGGTCGGTTCCCCTCCTCCTCCTCCCCAGCATGCAAGCAAGGAGGGCACAAAATACTTATCTGGTGAAAACAACACTAGCCCATTTTTCGTGTCGGACCTAAATTCCCTATTTTTGTGTTAAAGGGCGGGAAAGCAGGAGTCCCACGGCTTTCCACAGGGGAAGCGCCCTGCAGGCCGGGCCCGCCCCGCCTGCTGCGCTGCCGCGGGGGCTGACCTGACGGCCCGGGGCCCGGCTGAAGGCGGGGGTGTCCCTCAGGCGGCCGGCCCGGCCCGGCCCGTCTCCGCCTCACCTCAGCTCGCGGCTCGGCTCCCTGCGCCGCGGGCGGTGGCGGCGGCTCCTTCTTCCTGCCGGGCTCTTCCTCCGGAGCGGCGCGCAGCCCCGCCGGGGCCAGGAGCAGCAGAGCGGCCGCCAACAGCAGCGCGGCGGCCCGTGGGAGCGGGGTCGGCGGCGCGGCCATGGCGGCCGAGCGCGGCGGTGCGGGGGGTCGAGGGGGCACGCGCACCGCACGAGGCCCCTTTAAAGGCGCCGCGTCATCACCCGGCCCGCAACGTCCCGACCGCGCGGCACCGCAACCGTCCCCCAGCCGCTTCCTGCAACGGCCCGCGCGGAGGGGCGGGACCCTGCGCGCCGATTGGCTGCGGCAGCCGCTGACGGACGCCCCGCCCTCCGGCCCGCCCGAGGACCCCGGCCCGTCACGGCCCCTGTGGGCCTGGGGCCGCTGAGGTGGTATCACCGCGGTGGCTTCTACCCCCTTCGCTGGCTCTCGGCGCCAGGGGGGCCCGGGCATAGCGGCCGTGCCGCTTTCCCGGGCGATTCCAGGCGCGCGTCCTTCCCTCCGTTCGGAGTTGCCTGCGGGCAGGAAAGCGCGCTGAGAGACGGGAAGGAAAATAGCTGCACAGAAATGGCCTGGGCTCATCCAGGTGTCTAAATGCCCCAGTACAAAGCAATGCTTTGGGTGTCTGTGAGCCTGATGCTCTCTCTCCCCGGGGCAAGGCCAGGACCATGCTGCCCAGGACACAACTGACTGCCCAGTAAACGGGATGAAGAACGCCAGTAGAACAGGAGATGATTGGAGGCAGGTGAATTGCTAAAAATAAACCCCAATATGGAAAGAAGAGCTCCCCAGACAGGGCTGTTTATGCTGCACGGTGAATTGAAGCTATGGAGTTGAGGGAGAGAGGGGCACAAGAGCAGCCCATTCGCAGCATTCTGTGAAAAGTAACTGCTCATGTTTTGCAAATACACCACTCAATTTTGAAAAACTACATGGAACAGAATGTGTAATGAACTGGTTTAATTAGATAATTCATTTGATATACTTTAGTATATAAAAATTCTTCTCATATACAAAATAATACACGCATGCAAGTAGAAAACGTGCTGAAACACCATCCATATGCTACATCATGCAAACAGATTCCGTATCATGAAAAGCACCAAAATATTCACTGATTAAGTGCAAAGAAACCCTGCGCTGAACAACATCATGTCCCCAGTAAAGAACTTCTTTGCACCACTTGTCAGGTACTGGTTTCTGTGTGTTCTTTGCCTCAGCAGTTCAATACATCTGCTCTCCCAGGCTGTTTAAAAACCAGTGAAGTCGTGGGTATGGTCATTGCGCATAACTGCCCCCTCTAACACACCAGGGATTCCAATAACCCATTAAAAGGATAGCAACCATAACCAGGAACCTTACTTATCTGCAAATTCTCTTTTACTGTCTCTCTAAAGAGCACCTTCCATGATTTTTCCAGTTTAGGAACAAACAGGTTTTTAGTAATGAACAAAAACACTTTAGTGCAAAAGAGAGAACACAGAGAATGGGTCTGTTTATCTCCACTGCTTAGCATGAGTCATTCCTCCACCACGGCTTTCTCCACTGGTTTCTGTGCTTGCAGTTATAAAGCAGTGGCTGGTTTTAATTATCAACAGGGAAGCATAGAAAGAGACACAATTTGCCTCCCTCTGAAGTGATTCAGAAGAATAAAAGAGATTAGGAAAAAATATGCTTAAATACTAAGCAAGACATGAAATACAGTGGTTCACATTATTCCCTGCACCCTTCTTTCACAACAGTTTTCACATATATGTATTTGGGCTTGCTGCACAACAGCAAGTGTTTTACGCATAAGATACCATTATAAAACTGAAAAGAGACAATTAGCACTTCTTGAGTTTAAAATAAGGTCCTTGGTAAATTTATTTTAGCTCTTTTGATAAGCAGAGACCTTACATTTCCCCACCTAAATTGGTAATGTGGATGAGATTTTAAGCTAGAACTAGAGAAAATGTGCAATTTTACCTTGGCTTTAGCAAGCCATACATCTCTTATTCCTTTAGAGGAAACATTTCCCAGTTTGTACTAAAGATACTTTAGAAGAAATATTCTAGAAAACAAATGGTATAAATGCTTTTCGATGCTTTGGGTAGGAGCTAAAGTTTTTCTGATAGAACTCGTGACACAAAACCGCGGCCAGTGCCTGGTTAAAAAGAACATACATCACTACACACCACCATGTCACATTGTGAAGTCCAAGCGTGATGGCCATAGATACATATATAAGGACCTCTGCAAAATAGTGAGGGCAAGAAACTCTTTCAAACCAGTCTCCAAAAGGTACACTGTGGTTCAGACTTACAACCTTTCCTGCAAGCAAACAGAAATTAGTGGAGAAAAACATGCATTAAAGAAACCTTTCTCTTCTCACAATTACAGAACAACATGCTCATTAAAGTTATCATCATCATCCACCTCCATCTGATCTGGCAGCTTTGTGTTTCCTAATGAAATAAGATGCCATCTCTGGCTGTTTGCACAGAGTAAGGAAACCTATTTTTAGCTCACATGGAGACAGAAGTGAGGTCCTCAAGGAACGGCACAAGTCCTTAGCATTAGCATGTGTCTGCCCTTAGGGTACTAGAAGCCAGACCTTCATTTTAAGTTCTACAGAACTATATATACTGACACACCCAACCCTCATTAGTCGTCTGATCTCTTTTCCAAATAGCCTCATTTGATCCACTGAAAGTTTTCTAGAGAACACCACACTACAGGAACTGAAAAATACTCATGCTGTAAGATACTAGAAGCTATAGAAGCCTGCTGAAACAAACAGGGGAGAATGACCTAAGTAAATGATTGGCAGAAATGAAACATCTTACCCGATTTACTTTTTCTAAGATTAGCTAGAATCACAAGGCATCTGTGTTGGTGAAGAGAGGCCCAAATATACATTGTAACTCCTATGATGTGATACCAGCAGATCTGCGCAGAAAACTCTTTTCCTGAAAAAGACGTTTCAGTAATATCTGGCCAGGAAATACCTTCCCAAGCATCATCCCCAAACATTGCAGATATTTTTTAAATGTTATCACCTTACAAAATTCTACTAGTGGGCCTCTAATCCCTTAAAATATGCTTCTAAATCCTGCATTTATGCAGGCTGGTAGTTAATTTCTTTTAACCGCTTTATACCAAAAGTATCTTGGGTTTAATCCAGTGGCTTAAGGTACAGAATGACATACAACTGGGGCAGTGGGGGAACATTTCACTGGGGAAAATATTTGTACATGTGAGGCACATAATTGATTGTGTAAGACCTCAATATTCAACACTGTAATTCTTATGACCCTAATTAAAGATGTTGCCATGGCTCAGCTCAACATGTAAGTACACAGCTGTTTGTCTTGTTCACCGTGAGATGTATACATAGATACACCTACACACCACGTGTGCACACAGAGAGAGTAACCATTTATGCCTTAAAAAAAAAAAAAAAAGTTAACTGTATTAAGGATGATTCCCAATGTACAAGCCAATGCATTATCTCTTAAGAATCCACAAGATGTGAAAAGTATATGACAGGTCCAGAAAGAAAAAGGCTTTATCTACACAAAGGAGATCTGAAGGTTCTTTAAATAAAATGACTGGATTAAATTAGAGCTGATGTGGTTGAAGTGATTAAAAGTTTCACTGAAGCTACATACCTGGTAGTGACTACCTAACAAAAATTAGTCATAGAAGTGCTACAACCAGCTCGTGGTTCATCCATGCAGGGGAACAGCAGCTCAATTGTGAGAATCAGTGAAATGTTTTGGCAGAAACAAGTAATCTAATTCAAATTTCTGCTGTATTAACGGAGACATTACGGTACTGAGAGAAAGAAAAGCCTGACCGATGCAAAGCAGAGCAGTGGCGAGTTCTCAGTGGAAAACAAAGGATGTGGCTAAGACAGCCTTGCAGACTCACCTTACAGGAAAGCTTACAGCAAAAACCAAACCCCACTTTGAGACATGAAGTTGTGCAGTGACACTTGAGAACTGGTACCTATTACTGTCCTTCATAAAAAAGATACATCTCAATGCAAAACTGATTTGATCCTGAAATGTAATGATCCTGAAAGTACTCACCTGAGATATCTGTCAGGAAACAATTGTGATGGTTAGTATGTGTGTGTCAGTGTCTCTGTTTGTGTATAATGCTGGTTGATTTATGTGATAATGTAGTTACTTTGAACTATGCCAGTAAGTATTTTTACATGTCATCAGTTAACATATTTCTTCACACAAGCAGCCCTCTACAAAACCATTTTGTCACGATGGAAACAAATGGGAGCAAAACTACATCTCTGGTAATAATTAAGCAGGCACTTACCATTCCTGACATTAGTAGGCACTTGACATAGCACAGTTGAGCCAATGGCAATGTAGTAAGCAAGTCCAAAGCAATACTGCACGATATGAATGACACCATTAGAAAACACACTGGTCCAGAGGCATTCTGCAAGTCTTCGACAGCTATGCAGCCAAAGCAGCAGGAGAACCATGAACACAGAGAAGTGCTGGACATCTGCTTGCAGATAAAAAATAGCATCTTTGAGACTAGGAACAATTTAAACCCGAGAGTGGCTCAAAAAGGCTATTTTTTTTCCCCTCCCCACAGCAAATTTTTTCCCTCTTTTTAAATTAACTGAGCACTGGAGGAAAAAATCTGTACATGTGAAGCACTCCTGACCACAGCAAGATTACTTCTAGAAGGTGCTAATGGCCCTTTCTGCTAAAAGGACTCCTGAAACCCATCATGTCCATAAACTAGAATGATTTCTACCTCGAATAATGACAAAGGGACTTGGTATTCCAGGAAAGTCACTTGGTCATTTGGAGCCTAGCTTAAAAACAGTTGATGAAGGAGCACTTGAAGAATACACAGGATGGTAGTGCAACTTTCTCATATTTATACAGCTGCATTGTAATAGCTAGAATACTTGCCCACGTCTTTACTCTGAGAATCTCTGCCAAGTGCATGGTGCATGTGCTGAATCCATGATGGGAGTGATCCTCCAAGGAACTCAGCTTGGAAAAGCCATATCAGCAGAAAGCCGTTCCAGAGCACAGAAACCACATAAAAGTGAGTAAACCACCTGCAGGAAGACAAAGGGTCTTCATTAATGTTCTCACTGTTCCTCAGTTGGAAATGTAATTGCAGGACATGCTTGCCTGATGGTCCACACATTAGTAAACAGAGAAGCTGGGATGCCAGTGGTATCAACCAGGAATAACCCTAACACCTTCTCCCAGCAAAATGCTGTCTGGAATAACCTCTAACTTAGCTTACCTTACTAACCAGAGCTGTACTGAAGAGGAGAAAGTGTAAGCCACATATTGCAAAGATGTTCCTCAATACTTACAACTCATCATGATGTGCACAACTTTTTCTTCATAAATTACACCACCGAAAGAACATCCAAATTAATTTTCTGGGCATTTCTAGGCTGTTGTGCCTAGCAACACTCCTACTTTGCTCCCTTCCAGTGGAAGCATTACATGATGTGTTAAACTTCTTAAGTGACAAACACAGACAGAAAAAGGCACCCAGAGGTAATTGCTCAGCTGTACACAAAAAACCCCTTATCCTTGTGCAAATTAAAGTTCTGCAACAATCATGTAGAAAAAATGAAGAGACCACTCATACCACTGGGTGATGACAAGGCAAGACCATGTTTTTTTAAGAAAAAGAATGCCCCAACCCCATAATGCACTTATGAAAGCACATTATGCATTACTGAAATGGAAGACCTTACAGTCAAGACAGGTAACTGGATGAAATAATTTCATATTGACGTATGACATCCTGCTCAAACTAGGTGATCCTTTTGCTTTTAAAACTAGAAGTCCTTCTCACTATGAATAAAAATCAGGATATGTGCCATGAGAAGATGCTGATGGCCTTGTCTAGACAACTATTGGTACAAAACTAGGATATGAATGTAGAGTAAGAGAATACTATATTTTTCTGGAATACACAAACTGTTCTTTTGAGGGAGTGTAAGGGTAAAACTCTTGCCTGGTGAAACCAAACAAAGTGACCAACTCCCAAAGCAGCTCACATATCTCTCAACAGCAATACTGAGACCAAGTCAGAACCAACGAGGTAGAGAGCATCCCTGCATGCTCCGGAGTTCCTTGCTCATTAGCAGTTGGTAGCTCCTTCAAGACAATCACTTCTCCTCCTTGGCTCCTCCTCCTACCAAGCAGGGACAGCAACATTTGCTCTGCTGATTTGCAACAGCAGAAGTAAAATTTAGCCCCTCTCCCTCATTTTCTGCTTAGAAGACAAACAGAACTTGTATATTGATAAAAACTCATCGCTGCCTCCAAGTTTCAAGCCCCTTCCCTGCTGTCCTGTTATTCAGTAGACTTCTGTCTCATCGCTCACCGGAGAAATTTCTCCACATGCACTGCTTTTTGCTATCAGCACACAAAGAGCCCTGCCATCTTAGCAGAGACAGGCCCTGTGCGCTTTCGCAATCCCAACTACACTGGCAATGTATCTGACATACAGAGCAATCCAGCATCCCAGTAAGTATACGGATCATCCCCTAAGGAGAGGAATGTTCACTGTTTTCCAAACCAACACAACATCTGACAAGATGGAATGGCAAAGTTAAAACAAGCCCAGGCCAGTGAAAACACAATGCTTGTTTGGAAACAGGATGCAGATGAATGGAAACAGAAAATGCCTCAATGGTTATCTTTGGGATTATCTCAGCTAGCAGGGTTGCGGGGGCACTACTCAAGTAACAGAACTTCTCTGTAGATGTTGAGAGGTCAAGACCAATTCCCTGAAAAAGCACATTCTTCAGACACCATCTTCCCTTAGAAGGGCTGATGGGAAACTTCTGTTCAAGAAAGGTCAACTCAAATGAGAATCTACCTTAAGAATGTGGCACTTCACAGTATGCTGCAATTAAGATTAAACCTTTACTAACCCTTATTTTTACTAAGGGTATTGCAGAACTTAAACACATCTCCTGTAGTTTCTGTAACTGACACCTACTAACCAAGATTCTGCATTACAACCTTTCCATGAATAACATGCTTTGTCACAAATTTCCCCTCCTCCCCCCATTTGATCTGAAAGCTATGTACATCAAATGTGTCAATGATAACAAGATTGTTACATTAGGATCGGTCAGATTGTCTGGTTAAGTAGCGTCATAGGTCCTTGTCCTGCTGGCCTTGCAAAATCCTGTTGTGCCTATGTTCAAGTCGAATGCTAGTTCTAGTCATGAATTTCTGCTGATCAAAGATGATTAAATCCCAGTAACATTTAAAAAGCTGGAAACTGTTTGGGTTTTTTTTTTCCACCCACATCTTTTCCCTCTTTCATCCTATTAAGAGATGTGTCTGGATAACACAGCAGTTCTTTTGCCTTATCACTCAGGGTCCAGATCGTTATGTTAACACTAAGTATCCTAAGTCATGTTTTAAAAAGAAACCTTGAAGGGAGAAGATGATGACTGAGAACAGGTTTAAGACAGTAAACCTGCAGCGTACCTCCACAGTTACACTCGGGAATTCATATTCCCAGGTTCCAGAGCAGAGTCTTGCAGGAAGGTTTGTTTTGCATATAATGCATGAGACTGGGATTGAAGGGATTTTGTTCCAGTTTGGAATTTATGGATTCTGTATAATCGCAGCCTCTATACTATATAAATCCAGAGTAACAGTTCTGCAAAATAAATGAGCCCAGAGGCAACTCTGTAAAAACACACGTTGCTATTTATATTCTATGTTTTCAGAGGAACTACACGAAACGCACACCGAGTTACTTCCATGCTGCTGGTGCACAGGGCACGCAACAGCCAAGGCGCAAATGGCGGCCGGCAGCCGCCCCTCACCTCACCTCTTGGGCACCTGGAGGAGGCGCAGCCAGGCCGGGTGCTGCCCGTAGCCGCCCTTCGTCTTCCCGTAGCGAATAAGATCCTGGAAGAGGCCAGACACGCCGCCGCCGCCGCCGGTCAGCCAAGCTGGGGCCCGCCGCAGCAGCACCAGCGCCGCCAGGAAGGCGGCAGCCAGTAGGGTCCAGGCAGCGCCCAGCACCGCCGGCACGGCCCCAGACCCGGTCATGGCCCCGCTCCGCTCCGCCCACCGCTGCGGAGGGAGGCCGGGGCCTGGCGGCGGCGGCGCCGGCTCTCCTTCCTCTTGCTCAAGGGGGAAGCGCGTCCCGCCAGCCGGGGGCGGTGAGGGCCTGGGGATCGAAGGGACCAGGAGCGAAGGAGCGGTGCTGTGTCCCTGCAGCTGCCGCCCAGGGCAGCGCGGGGGAGCTGTGTGAATGGCGTTACCGTGTACGTTTGCGCTGTTTCCATCACAGCTTTTCGGTTAGATTCAGAGGCGTGCAGAAAGCCGCCGCAGGATTAACAGCGCTGCGGAGAGACACACGTACGAGTTAGGCCTGTCCTCCGGTAACCCGGGAACCACTTCCCTGCGGCTGCCTGTAATCTAATCGAGTTCCCGCTTCAAGACTTCTCTCAGTTGCATGCTACCTGTCAGTCATCTCCTTCATGTTACATATATTTGGGTCCCATATTCAGAATTTTACTCTAATGATATTACAGGTTTTGTCACTAAAAGAAAGGAAAGCCTTTCTTTGCTTCTCTTTTGCTCTGAGAAACCAAGAAGCCAAACTGGCTTGGCACTCGAGGGAGACGGTTCCCTCGACCCCATGTGGATCAACCCTTCTCCTAAGAGAAACCTCAGTGTTACTTGGCCGACATTCAGCTGTTGTTTGTCTGACCAGATATTAGTGAATCGCTTATCAGACTCGCTGCCTCCAAGAAGATATTGAAAGGCATTTCAAGCTTTTCTCAGAGTATATAAGAAAAGTAATGTTATTTTGGCATGTATGACAGTTAATCCATACTGTCAGTGGATGCTGCAGAGCAGCACGTGCTCATCTGAAACACTCATGGTATCAATAACATTGCTTTGGAAAAAATCATTGGAGTTCACATTTTCTGCTAAAGCATGTGTTGGTAGCTTTCAGTTATATCTGTGTAATGAGTTATAATAAACATTTTCAAGTCAATGTCATTTATGTCAAGGTTTGGAGCTCAGTTGAATTCTCTTGTCAGTTCAGTGTAGCTGAATCCTAAATCTGGTTCAGGTATTTCATAGGTAAGTGGTTTGGGTAATTAGCAGGAGATGAAAACACCAGGCAGGTGGGTGGACATTGTTGAGGAATGGGAGGGAGGAGCAGGAGATGTGTGGGTGATCCCACAGCTGGTGAGGGCAGGGGAAGGAAAGCATGCCTGGGTGGAGGCGTGTTGCCATCACTGCTCCCCAGCCTTGCACCCAGCGCTCTGCCATGGCCCTGCCCTTGTCCAGGGGAGCATGCAGGCAGGTGCTCATTTCTGTGTCCCACACAGACACATTTGAAAGTGCTGCTGCAGTGACTGGTCTGGGCAGAGCAGCCTGTGTGTAAGCAGGGAGCAGCCACCTCTGCTTTGGTGACATGGGAGCCCCCTGCAACAGCCCACATGCCCCAGCAGCGACGTGCTTCAGCAGGTCTGGACTGGAGGCACCACGTCCTCTTGTGCTGCACATTCCCTACAGCCAGAGGTTGTCCACTCTTGCAGTGTATCTCTCTGAATTACAGATGTACCTCTTTCTTTTCAGCCTCAGATCCCCTCTGAAACATGAGGGAGATGCATTGCAGCCTTGTCTCTGCAGGCTGGTGTTTTCATGGCTTTCACAAGAGAAGACAAGGGGGAGCAACAGTCTGGCTCATAAGGAGGATCCTTCCTTCATCTGAACAGCAGACTTTTAAAGCTTAAAATAGCTTTCCTCAGCAATTTTGGTGGCCAGGCATGTTTACGGCATGGCCCTGCAGCATACTGAGCAGGTGCTTGGCTTCCACTGCACCCAAGTTACATTTTTCTGTGCAATTTAAGCTTTGGGGATGTTTGTAAAGTGAAGGATAAGGAATGCGGCTGTTACAGTGCTAATGAGACAGTGGAGACCAGAGGGCCTACAGGCATGCTGCTAGGGGATGGAGCTGATGAATGGCAGCAGGACAGTCAACTGCACCCAGAGACGTGCAGTGCATCGTGCTGTGTTCGCCTTCAGGGTCACAGTACCCAATTTTTTGGCACTTTGGCCCTCTCCTAAATTTAACTAACCCAAAGCCTCAGAAGTACAGCTCTCATGGAGGTCAGTGAACTAGCAAATGTTTAATATCAAATACTCTTCCATCAATTAACCTTTATTTAAGGAAAATTAACCTTTATTTTAGGAATAGAGAACAGGTGTGGGTCTGTAGCACATGGGAGGATCGAGCCACTAATTCTATGCAGCACCCTGTGAAGCCAGGCAAAGAGGGATTTAGAAGGCTGAAGCCAAGACTTGGTTTGAACTCTAGCAGAATGTACAGGTGGGAATGGAGAGGAATTAGTGTCTGAGGAAAACTACAGCTGTGACAGACAGAACAGGCACCTTTTAATATCTTATTCCTTGGCTTCAGCACTGCTGCCACGTAGGGTTTCTTTTGGGATCATTCAGAAAAGCTGTTGATCAGCAGAGGGTGTGAAGTTACTTGACAGAGGCTCCTTTGGCTGCACAGCTGGTGCTTCCGGGACCCCCAAGGCACCATGCCCCTACCAGCTGGCTCCAGCAGTGCAAGGAAGAAGGATCTGACCTCTAGATGTGGTCAGTTTGTCGTCTTTCCTCAAAGTTCAGATAATGGGAGGAAGAAGGGAAAGAATACAGCTGTGAGGCTGGGAAATTATTTGAAGGGGAGAGGATTCAGCAGTTGGTTGTGTTAAATATACCTTCTGTATTTATATTTGCAAGTATGCTAAGGAGAAGATGTAAGTTGAAAGCTCCTACTTCTCATAATTGTGCATAATTTTTTTGCACAGCCGTAAAAGCCCTCTGGGATCTTTTTCCCCAGAGCTGTACATCTGAGGCACCTTATATCCCTATGTGCGCTGATTTTCCCGCTTTCTAGGCGAATAGTTCCCTCTAGGTGGCACCAGCACGCTTCGGTTCCCCCGAAGCCCTCCCGCCCTGCGCTGGGCTCCGACTGCCCGAGTATCCTTTTTGAGCATCCTCCCACCAGCAAACCCTGCGAAGTTCTCACCTCAGTCCCTCCTGGCGTTAGCTGTTTGTAGTAGTTGATATACCCATAGCGTTTGTAGGCTTTGTCATTTGGCAACTGCAAATGTTTATGAGCTGTTGAGCTCAATTGTCCTTCCTGGTGAACATAATCCTGATTGAAAGAGAATCTGAAGGGATCCAGAATAAAAATGGTTATAAATTATTTACAGTCCTGAATCTAGAGCTGGTTTGGTGAATGTCATGCAAAGAGATTTTCACTGAGAAAAAAAACCTTCACTTTTTCACAAAGGCCTGGTCCATGCAAAGGAGTTATTTGTAAAATATAACTGCTTTGTATTCCTGCCTGTTAAAGGAGACCACCCCAGCTGCTGTGAGACATCACACCAAAAGTTGTTCACCAAGGAGAATGGAGAGACAGCCTGAAAAGATGTGCAAAAGGTGGGAAAGAGGGTCAAGGCTTGGCTGCACCATGTAGAGGATGCTGGAGACAGCAGACAAGAGGTCAGGTGACAATGCTGGACTTGTGCGGGCCACTATGTCCACATCAGACCATAATGTCTGATAGCATTTTGTGAAATACCTGTGGGGGTGGGAGAGCAAAGGTCTGTTTTGGAGATTTCCAACTCAGACCATCATATTGTTCAAAAGAATTTGTCTGCGTAAGGGACAAAAATCAGCATCATTTAATGGCCAGCCCACAGCAGATTTCACTGCAACTCTGGACTTAATTGATTTAACCACTGATTTTATGTAGTGATTTTGGTTTGTTTGTTTTTTTTAATTTATGAGGGAGAATAGGGAATTATTCAGTTAGTCAGATACATTTTGCTGGTTGCTTTTTTCAGACTTCTTGCCAATGAAGATTTCAATCTGCTAACAGAGCCCAAAATGCCTACAGGTGGGTTTCTTGGTAATCTCTGTGAGACAGGATTCAATGTGAATTTAGCACAAGAGCAACCTTGAAAGTACAAATAGAGGCCATGGTCCGTCAGACCTTTGTGAACATGCCGAAAGCCAATATGGGTGAGGATCTTAAGATCTACTTGGTTATGGGGCATGATAATGTATGTTAATAAGTTAGTTGGTACCACAGGTCTATAAACTTTAATTATTAAAACATTACCTGATTCAGCTAATTAGCAATGGGCTAAAGTCGCACACTTCTGTGATCTGTGGGAAAACAAACCAAGAAAGCCAATAGATTGCTACATTTTGAAGTTTAAAATACTAGCCTGTGCTCTACCGGTTTTAATCATTGGAAGATAATACTGAGATACTGGGGCCAAGAAAACATAAATCACAGAGTACAGAAAAAGAGCACTTAGAGATTTGAGAAACTTGCACTGAAATGCACTTCCCACCATTCAAGGATCACTACATACCCTTGGCTTTTAAATTAGAAAATGTGAGTGTTTCCAGTAGCTGATGGAAAGCAGGAATTACTCTCTGATAAGATGAGAGCTCCTGTGTAGGTTTGGTGCAGTGCTCCTGGGGTAAACAGTTATGGTTGCATAGCTCTTAAAGCATAATTCATACACGTGAATTCCTAGACTTCAAAGTGTGACTTCTACCTCTACTAGAACCATGATGCTAAGATACATGATTTATTCACAATTCAGCTATGTTATTTGCTGCATTTTCACTGATCACAGCTAGCAAGTATCTTGCTGACATAGTTGACTTGGAATCTGGGCGAGTTTGGAGTTTCACCCTGAGAATAAAAGCAGCTTTATTGCAGCTTGCATGATATGGTATTGATACGTGGCTGGTCACGTGCTATGAAGGCTAAATCTGAGAAAGTTGTTTGCTATATGGACCTGCATTTCGATCTAAAAAAACCCTATAGTTATCTAAGGAAATTTGTGATGGAGAAAACTACCTAAAGCTCATAATTACCACCTGAATTATTTTGATTTGCAGAATAGCTTAATAAATAATGAATACACCTTTACTTAAGATTATATGTAAGTTATGGTTAAAATGAGAGCAGGGAAGATGACTTAAAATTCTCAGGGATGAATCATTAATGCCCTTTGTCAAAGGGTATTGGTCTATGATACAACCCCAGGGTTTGGCAGGAGCAGAATTCAGACCCTTAACAGTAGCAAATAATTGTCTGACTCTGTACCAAAATCCTCAAAGGACATACTCCTCTGTCTCCATCTTCTGTATATTGTTTTCTGTTATTTTAGAAATATGCTAGAGCATATTTACTTGCAAAATGATCAGGGTGTTCCTGGAATAGACAGTCTGTATTCAAGCATGGGTTCAAAAGGAAAGATTTCTCCCTGAGGTTCCTATTGAAACTTTCAGACTCAAATACAAGAGTTGGGAGTTCAGGGGCACTGATTGCCTGCCAGAGGAGAAAGACCAGTGCTGATAACAGCCGTGGAGGGCATTTAGTTTTAACAGAGCTATCAGCTGAAGAGGGAAAGTTCTAAGTAAACTTGGCAGGCATTGAGAAAGGCAATATCAACATTTATAGCTCACAATTGGGAAGGGTGAAAATTTCCTCAAGGAAACAAAGACTGTATGCCACTTTATGAACTCCGTGGAAATAGATGGCATTAGTGGCCTTTTCATATGCCCTCTATGAACAAAAAGTATTTTCATGCTGGTACCTGTTTCATGAGAATCAGCTGGGAAACAGAAGGGAGTTTGGGACATAGCTGCTATTCTCTGGGGCAAGTTGTCAAGTTGTTCCAGGAGGATAAAAGTTGCTTCAAAACTATCTGAAGAGAAATACTTTGTCTACACCATGTCTGTGGACCATTCTGTGTCTCCTTTCCATTTTGAGGTTCCTTTTCATTCAGAGGGCCAGCTTGAAAGCATGACCTATGTGTGTCTGAACTCCAGAGCAGCCTAGCTGTAACATGTATGGGCACGGCCAGCAGCTTACTTGTCTTACACAGCCTGGAGAAGGTCTACAGTGGCTTTCGTAAGGAGCCTACAAGTGGTTCATAGAAGTCATGGAGAGCATGGTTCAGGCAATTGCTCTTCTGTCATTCATTAGCTAAGGGAGTCATTCACAACAGCAAGGACTGAAAACTACCTTACTTCCTAAAATGTGTTGTAGAATAATCTTAGCTATGAATTAGCTCTTTATTATGTAGAACTTGTGTTCTAATTATGAGATTTCACCTGCCACAGAGCGAAAAAAATAAAAAATCCTCAAGTTTTGGTGTTCCTAGAGAAAGGAAGGTTCAAGATGTGACCACAAATCTGGTCACATCTCAAATATCCATATGGCCCCATTTGGAAAGAAGAGAATCCCGATTTTGTATTGCAGTGTTGTGAACATAGAGAATTCTGAGTGCAACTGAGTTTGTTTCAGATACACAGTCTATATGCGGAATCCCGTACCAGGACATTTATCATGGGCTATGAGTAGCAAAATCACCTCAGCTGGGCATCATCTAAAGTGGATACCCCCCGCCTTGGTATGGGAAGCTAAGTAAAGTGTCTGTGGTCCAGAGATACTGACTGCTTCAAGAAGGCAAATGCTAGGTTTGAAAATACCAGGCTATTGCCCTCTCCCAGAATGCAGATGTGGTTTTTTTTTTTCCATATGTTGTCAATGTTCTGCTGAGTTGTACCAAAAATATGAAGACATAGGCTTAATTCATGTTATCTGCTCATACTTCCCAGTGATCCTGCCTTGGGAAAGATATAGCAGCTTAACAAACCCTTACTGTCCATGACCTGTGACTAGAAAGAAATTCAAGTTTTCAACTACTAAGTATAATTACCAGCTGTAGAAACAGCTGTAGAAAATCATTTGTGTTGCTCAACTTAAACATGTCAAAGGGGAAATGAAAGCTCTTTATGAATATTCATATTTTTTCTCCATTTATCTTTATTGTATAAATATCATTCTGGTAAATTAACTCTTCCTGATTAACTCAGTGCAATATCAGAAAGATAATTTAACATCTTTGTTTCCTTATTAATATAAGTATTCACACAGTGCTATAAAGGGCAAAAAGGTGGTAGCACAGATGGCGTGTAAGGTCTGTGCTAGAAGTATATGGTTTGTACTTCAAACTGCTAAACTGTCTTAGCAGGACTTGATCTTAAATATATCTGAGGTCAAGCTTTCAGTCTGAGGTTGGAAATTAGACAAACTAGTTCTGGCTTTGCAGTATTTCCAAATGCAGTTGCAAGAGAATGTGATTTTATGCAAAGGAAATAAATTTTATCTGTATCTTTTGGTTACAAACCCCAGTCTAGTTCTGAATGAAACTAGGAGTGGGAAGGGAGTCAGCTCCACTTTACGTCACACATCTTTTATTCTGGCAAACCCTTGCTTTGCTGTGTACTTCTTCCCTTGCTGATATATGCTTAATTTTCTATAGTCCTTTTTGCCAGCTGTTTGACTAATTTTTACCTCAGCTTGCTTTCCCAATTGATTTTTTCTTTTTGTAGTAACAGTTTTTTAAAGGAATTTTTTTCCCCAGTGTACTTCGTGACAGAAAATCTCTAGCAAATATTTAGCAGGAAAGTGTTACATTAGTAGTTCTAGCAATAAATATTTATTAGAGGCTTAACACTACAAACCCCAGTAGAATTGTGATAAATATTGATTACAGGTGGGAGAAACAGTGCCTGAAGAACACTGCATGCTGCAAGCATGTTCAGATGCAGCTAAGCAGTGATAAATACCTAGTAGGAGAGCTGAGTTTTCTTTTCCTACCAGATCTGTCATGTGCGGGATGGCACAGGATTAGCTCCAGGCGAATCTTTTCAAATGGCAATTATTTCTTTTCTGGTCAAAATAATGAAAAAAAGTCTGGAATTGGCAAAGCAAATCAAAGGTCATCCACAAGTTAATTACTTGTAGTGCCTTACCTACAGATTTGCACTGACACAGGCTGCTCTGTGGCTCTCTAAACTAGAAGCTAGAAAAATAAACGGTTTATGAATGGGTAGATATGATTGAGGTGTGTGGGGTCTCTGACGATAAATAATCTCAGCCCTTGTGTTCAGATACTGTAAGCAGCTTTGGCTAATGTCACGACTTACTTGCCAGATTCATTGTGTGCTGCTCAGCAATCGAGACAGCAGTTCATAAATATTCTTATTGTCCAGACTCAAAACAAAGCTGAGGTCACACAGGGCTGGCACTGTTACCTAGGAGGAGATGCAGGCTGTGCTCTCCAGACTGCTGATTTCTGGGCTGCTTTAATGAAATCTTGCCCTGACAGGCTTCAAAACCCTTGGAATGAGAGCAACAAGATGACTGTCAGAGCAATAGGGATGTATTGTTTGCATGTGCCTCTGCCCTTTGTGCTGGGAGCACAGAGCAATTTGCTGGCTCTGCTATACCCATAGCTCTGGTGTGCTTTACATACGGAATACTATTCCTGCTGAAATCACTCTCAGTCTTGAAATAGTTAAAGGAAGGAAAAAAAGGGAGATGAAAATCACAGCAATTTCAACCAGTCTGTAAACAACTTAGGTTTTTCTTTCCAGCCATGCAGCCCATAGATGTGAGAAGAAATACAGCCAAGGTAGGATCACTCAACCTTCTAGGCTGGTTTATCGGAGACGGCACTCAGGGCAGACAGGGCACAGGGCAGTAAATGATGAAGACTTCTGCACTACCAGTCATTTACAACATTTCAGAAGGGTGCAAGTGGCCCTGTCTCCTGCTTTCATTGACAGGGATGTAAGGACAGAAGCACTGGGCATCCTGCGTGGTGGGCCTGTGCCTGGTAGGCTGGCCTGCCAAGGTACATGAATGCTATTGGCCAAGAGGACAGATTGTGGCACATCACAGCTTTAACTGAGCAAGAGTGATTCTTCCTGAGCCTTCAAATTCAGTTATCTTGTGGCTGACTTATGTCTTATTTCAGGAGCCTCTTGCTATTCAGCAAGGGATTAAACCCAAGCTTAAGTGGCTTTGTGGAACAAGGATAGAGTTAAGCTCAGGATCTTCCTCATACTTATTAGCGTGATAGTCAGAGGTCTGGCTGTCATGAGCAATATATGTATGTGAGAACTGTGAGGGCCCACTGAATGGCCAGCCTGCTGCTCGTCACTCCTGCATTTTGATGGGACCATCTGTACAACACTCATGCTGAGTCCCTCTGTGTGCCCTTCGCTGACCATGGAAAATGGCACTTGCTTCCTCCCCGCTTCTGCAAAAACCAGTTTTAACAGTATTTCCTCTGCCTACCGTTCTCAGTGATCAGGGGGTGTGTTGGAAACCTTTGGATTTGGCGTTTCCTACCAAGGCCACCCCTTTAGTTAAATTCAGATGCCAACCTGCTCAACGAGCTTCTCTGAAAATCCATCCTGGCTAAGGAAACATGCATCCAGTGTCTAGTTTTATATTTCACCACAATCCAGACAGTTTAGCCTGCTGTCCTGCCTAATTCATCCCCTGATGGAATCAACAGCTTCCACGCTGTTTGAGGACTCCAGGAAAAGCATAGTGTAATTCCCAACAATCCATACTGGAATGATGTCTGTGCTGGAGAGGCAGCTTCAGAGTTCTTCATGCCTAAAAATGCAATGACAGTGGATGTTTTTCTCTGCATGGTTCCTTCCTTTTATCTACATGCAGCATTTGTTTCCACTTACAACTAAAGAGACTTGGAAAGTGATCTGATGAACTGGAAGAGGCTACTTAGGAGGAAATGAAAATAACTCTATGCAGCTCTCTTACTTCCTCAAGTAGTGATTAGTGACTAGTACTAAGCTGTTATGGTACAGGATTTTTGAGATGCCAGGCAGGGAAAAACAAAGGGGTTCCTGTGTTTCTACGTTTTTCCACCCTGGGGTTTTGGATTCCTGCTTGTGGAACTGACACAGAGCTATCCCACTGCTGTCCATCAGCATCATTAAGCCCATGCACAGAGGGGGCTGGCTCCTTACACCTTACCTTGCAGCAGCTCCAGTCTGGTCTATACCAAAACCCCTGTATTGTCCCAGAGAAATAAAGGGGGATTCTTTCTTCATTTCTCATTAAAAATAAAGAACAGGCATAAATCTCAGCAAGAAATACCACTGTTTTTTACTTGCTTCTATTCAAATGGTGGGCCCTGCAGCCAGCCTGGCCTTCCTGGAAGGACACTGGGGCTAGTCTGACCATCTCACTGGTGAGGATCCAATGAGTTCTGCCACTACAGCTTTTTAAGAAGTATTGAACTTTGGTTTGTGTCTTTCCTTTGCAAAATTCTCCCTCTTTCTCTTTTTCTCTCTCTCCCTCCCTCTCTCTCCATTTTTTTTTTTTTTTTTTTAAGCCATTCAGGAAATGTTTTGGAAGGGAGAGTCAAGAGACTTAAGTCTGGAATTTTTATGTACACCAGAAATTTAAATGTGTGGTTCAAGCTGATAAACTTACCACACCTCCTTCTGTTTTCTTTATAGACTTATTATAAATATCTGGCTTGAAACCTAGATTTATGGTGTGAACAAAAGAAATATAGACCATAGAGACATGAAAAGGTAAATCTTAGGAGGAGACATAAAAGAAAAGGGTTTGTTCATTTTTTAAACTGTTTCTTAATAAAACAAAATAACAAAACAAGGATCAGAACATTAGGTTTTTAAAATGTTTTTAAAATGTTTGTGTTTAAAGCAGTTATTGAACATTAGTGATGCCGCATATGAAATTGCAGCTCTGTTGTTTAATGTCTGAGTTGAAATTGCCTATAGAGCTCAGCCCTGAGTTTCTCATAGCATCACAATTTGCATTGCTCTCAACTGGAGGTTTGTACAGAAGAAGGAACAGCAAGGACAGAGTGCTCAAACTGTATTTTTTGAACTAGAGCTGCCCAGAAATTTCCCAGTGTTTGTTTGGATTCATTTGAGGTGGAATGTTTTGTGAAAATGTGTACACTTCTATGATAAATAATTGAGAAAAGAATAAATAGATAATTCTGATTTATGTCTACTTTTTCTTTAAATGGTATTTTAAATAATTCTAATAAAATTGAGTCTTTGTGACTTCAGTTTTGACAGTTCTGTGGACTCTGAAGTGGCTGTGAGCAAACAGGTCTCTTTCTTCCCCAGCAAAGACATGATACTTCCATGAAAGTTTAACCATGAACATCTTTTAAGGGAAAAAAAGGACATTTACTCTTGACTTACAGATTTTCAGTGGTGGAGAATTCCCACAGCTTTTAGTAAGTTGTTCCAGTGATAAATTATCCTCACAGGCAAAGAGCTTGCACTTCATTTCTAACCTGAATTTGTGTGGCTTTAGCTTCTCACTCTATGGACTTCTACCTCAATGTTCTATAGATTTAAAAATCCAGCTTGTAGACTCAACACAAGTGCATGTACCCTGTTCTTATTTGCTAATTTAGATGAGAACCACCACTTGTGTCTGTCTGTGAAAGACATAATTCCCTTATGGCTGTTCTTTGAATCACTTTTAATCTAGCAGAGTCACTCTTTGGTCGCAAGCACCAGAATTAATCCCACTGTTCTGTCAGGAATTTCATCCATGCCAGGTAGAGAAGAAATCTAACCTTCCTACTCAGTTTATTTTATATGACTAAGAATTACACAAGCCATTCTATTGCAATAGGAGTTCATGTTTAAATGATTGTCAATCAATAACACCTGAATACACTTTAGTTTGAATCAGACTGTGTGTTCATTTGGTCCACCTAATTGATAGTTGCATTGAAACCTCAAAGATTTTGCATTTTGCCATCATATGCCACTAAAAATGTATGAGGACAATTTTGTAAAGTCATGTTCACAAATAGCTGGATTGTGTCTTAGGTCTGCTATCAGGTTTCTATTCAGGGTGTCTTTGCATAGAGTGGAGCTCTTTTGCCTTCACAACAGGGGATTTAAGGAAGTAAAGATTCATTGAGGCATAGGCTCAAGCTAACATTTTTTGAAAAAAATGTGTGCTTTAAGTCTATGTAATTCAGCCATCAAATTGCCCAGATAAATAAATAAGGATTTACATTCCACTGGGGAACTAGAAGATCTTGGGTGAGGAACTTCGCTCTAGTTTGGTTTGTCCCCAGATCACCAGTAAGGGGTAGTTTTTCACTGATGTTTACTTACTGTTCCCTGTGAAAGGAATTCTTGAGTCTTATAATCACAAGTAGCCACACCATGGTATTGCCATGACTGTTATTAGCTGGCATCTTTCCCAAAGGCTAGGTAGGTGTCCCAAGGCCAAAATTACTATAGAGATAGACTTAGCTATTCAGCCTCATCAGGATGCCTCTCAGAAAAAGGAATGAGGCACCTCAATAGGAACGGGTGGGGAATTTGTGCTGCTTCTACCTGAACTGTCATTTCCCTATGCCTGAAGAAGATATTTGCTCCCAACTTTCAAGAACACTAAATTAACTTCAGAAAATATCAGGTCTGTATCCAAATGTAAACAGATTATCTCTGGTCCCTAACAAATGAGATTGCTGTGAAGAATTATGTAATTCCCAAATTTGACCTCCAGTCAGTGCAAACCTTCAAGAGCAGCCTCATCTTTATGGGGATCTACTCCAAGCTTTAAAGCATCTATGGGTCTGTGGTTTTGTCACGGGCACATAGTAAATGTGTCTAAACATAGCTACTGCAAATGTCTGGAAGTTACCAGCTAAGACAGAAGCAGCTAAATGAATACAGCATCAGCAGGAGTAATAAATGTGCATTGATTTTAATTTTATGCAGAAGATTTAATATTTGAGTGACTAGATTACTATTAATTTCATTGCTTAGTCTAAAAATGCAGAAGATAAACAATTACTAGAACTTGTATGTTAATTGGCCTCCAATGAAGTGATTAAAAGCAGAAGGAAAATTCTTTTACTCACTTTTTTGGTAAACAAGATCTTTCTGTGGTACAACTGCTGTTTGACTAAAAAGAAACACTGATAATTGTAATGTATTATGAACCAAGCAAGTATTTTCCATCGGAACAATTATTTTCACTTAGCACATTAATGTTGATAGAAAAAGACCAAAGGCACCCTTGTGACTTTACCAGCATGTCATAACAAAATGAAGGCTTAACCTGTTTCTGAAGGATTGACTTTCAAGCAGGAAACTGGGCTATTTTGGAAACTCAGCTAATGACATTGTTATTTTTTCTCCTGAGTGATAAGGTTGATGGATACATACCACTTGTATTTTGCTTAATCCTTTTTCTCCCATGCTCAGGACTATCACTTACACCACAGTGTTGATCAGTCAACATATATTAGTGTCTAGCTCTGCCGGGAAACGCTGTTGCTCTGTCATTTGCAGCTGTAAATTTATTTCAGCTAAATTATCTGACACGCAGTAACCTTTTCCCAACATTTTCAGAGGGATCTTGGAAAATTCATTGTCCGCCTCTTAGTAAAATCCCAGAGGCACCGAGTGTCTGCATGCCCCAGGAGTCCTGGCAAACCCAGCCAAAGGCTCATTGTGATCTTCCTGATGCTCCAGAATAATGTCACAGTACATCTAACATGATAGATTAAGTTTCTATAAAATGTGGAGATGTGAAGAGCAATAAATATGAGATTTAGCAAGGGCACCAGTAACTAGCAGTAGCTACTGCAGGTGTTCAAGCAGTCAGATTTTTTCACCAAGGTGTACATTTTCAAGCTGGCTTCTCAAAATAAATTCTTACAGTGAGCGCACAGTGCAGGACATAATTGAATTACAGAGCTCTGCAGTACCAGTGCTCGGCTCCCTTATAGAATTTTAAATATTTTAACTGATGCTGAAGAGTTCCCAGTTGAAGAGATGCTCAATAAAAACATGATTTTACCATCGCCCGACACTTCTGCAAGGTCACAAGGGCAGATAAACAACTTCCTGCAGCTGTGGCTACATCTGGCACACGACTGAGGCAGAGAGCGTGCTTCGCAAAGATAAACATATCAGGTTGTATCTCCATAGTCTCCTACACTTCTGGATAAAGCTTGGGGAACTGAACTTGGCCCTGCAGTGCCAGCAGTAATTAATATCTGAAACTGCTTTGCCCCTAATGAATCAAAGCAGCCCTGTAGTGAGTGTAAAACCACCCCACTCCAATAATGTGTGGTGACTGAGGGTAGCTCGGTGCCATTGTGCTGCCCCTGAAGCCAGTGGTGTTTTTTAACTCACCCGGGCACTATAGCTATTGTCTATATATACTGCTGTGAGATGCTTTAGGGCAGACAGCTGAAAGAGGAGAAATGAGCTGTGAGTCTGCGTGAGGTCTGTAGGAGCACAGTGCATGCTGAGAGCCAGGTAGCAAAAGAGTGAGCAATACCTGGGCTGGGGAATGGCTTCCTCATGGCCTGGGGTTAGGGGCTGCCTCTATGTTCCCAAGACACATTTTATTTGCCATTTTAGAAGACAATCTGTCTTTGGATAGCTTAAATTCAACAGTTTGGGTTGGTGGGTATTTCTGGCATATTGTTACACAGGCTTTTTCCTCAAAGGCTGTCATAGTGCTTCTGGGTATAGGGTGGGATAGGTTTTGTCTGCTAACTGAAGGCTGAAACATTTTGGCAATGAGACAAGCCGAGTTAGCTTTAATCTCAATGGCAATACCAAAAAAGAGTTAATTACATTTTGCATCACTTTTGCATTTGGACAGTGGAATATCATTGCACAGCTGAAGAGGCATTTCCCTTGTAGCACCCTGAGCAAATTGTATGCAGGCAACTGCAAGTTTCTGGAGGGAGATCTAGTCCTGAAAAGGTGCCTTCCTCCCTCCTTGGGCAGTCCCAGGAGCCCAGTTGTCTCCAGAGGGTAATCCAAACCCTCCTCTGGAAGTGGAGGGAAACAAAACACCCCCTCTTCTGCACCCTGTGGAGTAGAGAAGGTCAGGCAGTGTCCAGCATTTGGGTTGTCTTACATATTTTGGATATTGGTTCAATGAGGGTTATACTGGTATGGTCAGAGCACTTGACCATGACTGGGAGCCACAACTATTTGGGCTTGAGGGAGCACCTGAAAACTGCTCCACAAGCTCTGCACAAGAAGCCCTCAGAGAGCCTGCATCCCAGGTGATGCTCGGACAAGTCTATCCATAACAGGCCACAGAGGCAGCCCTGGATGGGTGCAACAGGGTGGAGGTACTCGTCAGACACAGAGCTCCTGAGGCAGCTGTTGCCCACCCTCTGTTTCAAGGAGCACTTGGACCATGGCTGGTGATGGAAGTATCATGTTTATACCTCTTGTACCAGCCAGATCCCCATTGCAAAGAGCTTTGCCCTCAAGAGAAGAAGCAGAATTTCTCCTCTGCTCTTAGCTTGGCAGTTCTGCACTGAGGAATAGCTGTTTGGCTGCATAGCTGTGTTGGTAGAAGCACTGCTTCCTTCCTCGCTTATGTGTTTGGAAATTATCACCCTCTTGCATGTAGGTGCTTATGATATCCTCCATAAGAATACTGATGTTGCTAGGACCTTGGCCCCAAGTTTATGCTATCTAGAAACACCGTAAGTTTTGGCTGAGTTTAATTCAATGCAGCAAACAAAGAAACAAAGTTCATGCGTTGCAAAACATCTATTTTCTTGCAGAAGGCCCAGTTCTATAACAAGGCATGTCAGGTAAGTATTTGTCCACACTTCGACACATCAAGAGGAGATCTATAGGAGCTGACAATGTACAAGCCATTTGATGTTGTGTTTCTACCCTGCTTCCTGGCAGACGCCTCTTGGAAATGACAAGGAAGTATCATTTTTACATGACGGTGTTTCTACCAAACTGCTGATAGAGCCATTCACAAGATCACAGAAGGGTCCATATCATTTGATTAGCATTTAGAGAAGCTGGTTGTCTGGGAGGGAACCACAGGAGACCAGAGACTGCCACCCTTGGGGGCTGAGAGAGGAAAGACTCAATCAGTGGTTGATAAGGCTTAGCAATGATAAATCACAAACAAAACTCCAGGCTTAGGAATTCACAGCACAATCTGTCATGAATTTCCTTCCCTTCCCTCCCTCCCTAATATCTGATGAGAATTTGCCCTTTAAAATGGTCTCTGGCAGTACAAGAAACCCAGCCAGTGAGAATTGCTGAGCCGTGCCTGGCTTTTGTTAGTTTTCTTAGAGCTCTGTTTTTCTTTAATAACTGATTCTTTATGTGTATGTGTGTCTGTGGGTATATTTATGCAAATTTGGCTGCTAGTACCTGATTGCAGGAGGAATCTTAAAGTTCAAGGATTTCTGTGTAATGTTAAAACACAAAAATCTCATGTAAAAACCACTTGGTACCAGACTATCGACACTTTAGAAGAGGGAGGTTTGAAACCTGCTGAGGAGTCCCAGTTCCCTACTGAAACAGACTGCAAAATCCTTTAAAAAATCATTTTAGAACTGACTTCAAAGAAGAAGGTCTTCTCTACAGGAGGTACTTCTGCCAGGAAGAGCACTCTCTGCATCAGATATCCTATCAGTTCTGACAAGCTGTAACACCTTAGTCTGCTGGCTGTGCGTGTATACAGTATATAGGTGTGATGGTGTAGGCCAATGCATGGCTGGAGATGCATCTTCACATCTTCCCATGCTGTGGCTGTGGAGGAGAAATAGCACTGCAGTGTCGCCATAATGGAACAAAGCATTTACTGAACACACATCTCAGCAATCAACTGTTGTGAATGACGACATCATTGCTATAGGTCTGCCCAGAGCATTTCTTCTTTGTCCCCTCTTCACCTTGTTAACCAGTTCATTGGTGCAAGGGAAGATGCAGATGATCTTTAGGTCTCCCTTTGCCTAAGAACGGTATAAATAGGACTTAGCAGAGTATTGTAGCATTTACAGCCACATGTGTACATTCTCTCACTTTTAAGATACAGTCAGCAGGGGTGAGAGAAGCTCCTTGATTAGTCTCTGTCACCAGGCAGAGGAGCACCCCTGAGGACTGTGAATCCACTCCCCAGCACCTTTTCCATGCTACCCCTTATATGAAGGATGAAGGCAGATGAGTACTATTAGAAGTATCTCATACAAACCAGTTCCCTCCATCGCATCAGAGAGATGCTGGGTGAGCAAAGCACGCATGAATGACATGCCTCTCATCTGCACGTCCGCTGCACCTCGCTTCACAGACATGTGCACACATGGGCTCAGAAGTGGGGGCAAATAATTCACATCTGCTCAGTTAAAAAGCTAAAAATAAGGAAGAAAAATACTGCTAGAGTGGACCTACTGCAGAGGAAAAAAGTATGGATTTGAAAGGGAACAATGGCCAAAAAAAAAAAAAAAATGCCAGGGACTGCAATAAAGCAAGAAAGAAGGAATTTGGAGGAAAATTCTCTGTGCCAGTCATATAGAAATTGCACATAAACTCCTGCCTGTGTTGAGGGATGGGTGTTAGAAGTTGCATTGGGCCTCTCACAGAGCTACACTGTAAGAAGAAGTTAAAATGTGGGCTAGTGTTCTTGCAATGAATCCTGTGGGGTTTAACCTAAACATCACTGTGATCCTTCTCCTCTTCTGTGATGGGGTTGTCTTGGGGCAGTGTGGCACTGGCTTACTGTAGCAGCTGATAGGCTGAACTGAAAAAAGCATAAATCTTTCCAAACTGATGTGAGAGAGAAAACTGTTACCAGAGGGGAACACTGAGAGTGTATTTTTAATTTCTACCATCTTAAAAGCCATTGTATGATTGCGATAGCCTGCTTTTTACATCTGTAATGATTTCTGCCCTATAAGAGCAGCAGGATTTCTCCAAGGGATGCCCAAGTATGCAGAAACGCTGATGCTAGCCTGATGATGGTGTTAACAGTGTGCAGTGCTTACTCTTATTAGACAATAACACATACCCTGGGGTGTCTTCTGGCTTTTGATTAAGCTCCCTGGGATTCCGGCTTTGTAGGCTGGCCATTGTAAATGCAGAGGCAGAAGAAAGATGCGATCACCTCTGCTCCAAGGGTGGTACAACCACCTCTCCCGGCAGGAAGTGTTCAGATGCCCTTGATGACAATGGGCAAACAGACAGTGTTTTTGTTTATTTTCTCATAAAATGCTGATGAACAAATGAGGCAGAGGCATTAAGAAGCTCATGCTGTGAGGAGAGATTCAAGTTTATCAGCTGCTTCTTGGTGGGGTATATTTTATATTTGGTGAGAATATAAAGCAATCCCTCCCTGAGGGGTGAGACTCTAGAGTTTTATTTCATAAACAAAAGGGGAGGAGTGCTTTCCTTAGAGATTTGCTCTTTTCTTGAGTCAAGTTTGAATAACACCACCTATTTTCTCTGACTTTTTTTTGGTGGAACATGAAACACATTACAGCTGGCTCATCTGTAGTTGATGGGCAGGATCAGAGGAATGACAGGAAGCATCTATTGGTAAAGCACAGCCTGGGAAATACCAAGGAAGATCTTCTCTGACTAAGAGGCTAAACTGCTATTAAACTTTGTTCATTTAACAGTCTAAGCCCTACGATGAAAGGTGCTATATCTGCTCTCACTGAGGTCATCACAAGTGGCTCAAGATACTACATGCAGAACCTTGTCCAGCAAAAAGAGGTGATAATGACCCTGAAGGATCCCACATATCACATGCAGAGCTCCATCAAGCCAGGTGGCGACGGCTGAAGATACTGAACGTCTTCTTTTTCTTGGCACTCTGACCTAGGATATATATTAATTCTGTATTTCAGCTGAGAACTCTTAGTACATGGCAGATTTGGAAATTTGGAATTTACATTGTGAAGGAAAGTGGGAACTTCCCTTCATCTAGGGGCCAGTGGCAGTGTCCACATGATCTCCTGTAAAAAGGTGATGCCATATGGCAGGAAGCCATTTATCCTGGCTTCATTGCTGTAGGGAGTGAAAATTGACAGGACAATGCTATCTGCAGGGCTCACAGTGCTGGGTCAAATCCTGCTTACCTTACTTATGTAAATAGTTCCGCGCATCTCAATAGCTCTGTGTTGTTACAAACTATCCTGATTCGCACTTTGCAAACTGAGAGCAGAAATTGCTTCCAAACCTTCCAAATGGAGCCTTACCCTCCAACAGAAAACAGCTTTGTCCTGCCCAACTGAGTCCTCCACATGACTGCAGAAACCCAGTAGCGTTTCACAGGGAGTTTTCTTTTGAAGTCTGATTGTGTAAGACACAACCCTCCCAAGCATAATCCTGTAGCGTAAAATCAGCTTTATATTTATTTATTTTGACAGTCAAACCGCTCTTTTTAATGCATATGTATAAGCTCTTAGGGATTTAGGTCTTCATCACTTGGTCGTTTGCCTAGTATTTCTCATAGTCCCATATAAAAGAGAACTATTCTTAAGAAACTCCACTGTTTCGGCTTTGCTATTCCTTTGCAATGGTTGGAGAGGGAAGGCTGAGGTATGCAGGGGGTGCTTAAACAAAGTGTTCAAGGGTGGGTTTACAGACTTAGCGGACTCCACAACCAGGAACTCAAGCCTCTTGAATTACTGCCAAGTCTTCCTCTCAGATCCATCTGAAATGACTTGGTGCTGGTGCAGATCAGGTCTGAGCTTCACCAAGAGCTGTCCTGTGTTACCCTAGGGAGACCCTGCCATGCTGCACCTGAATTTGAAAAATAGAAGTTCTGCACGGTGAAGAAGCATTAAAAACAATAAAGGAGGGTGCAGCGGTAGGAAATTATCCTTGAGCACAGGCTCCATGTGTGCAATAACCTTCTCGGCTTCAGTCTTCCTGTGCAGCTGCTGCCAAGCCCCCAGGACTGCAGCCTGTAAATGACAGAGGGCCCTATGGCTGAATGGGACTTCCAGCCCCAATGCCCAGGAATGCAGTGCTCAGCTTCTCTGACACCCCAGCTTTCACCACCACAGGTCCCCCAGTGCCCATGGCTGGGAGTGTCTGGAAGGTCTCGGTCCTGGCCACGCTGTGATGCCCATAGCTCACCCATGAGTTACCTGCAGTAGCTTTCCTCCATTTCCTGACACTTTTGGAGCCCATTTCCGTAACTCCACCTTACACCAGGTTACACTGACTGGGGCAAGAGAGGGAGGGCTCATGCATAGTCTTGAATTCAGGAACAGAGATGTGAGGTAGAAATTGATTTTGAAATGTTTTGCTTTAAGTATTCAAGTTTAAGTATGCAAGCATTTATTCTGAATAAGATGCAAAATATTATCATAAGATGGAGCAATTCAGATGTGCTCATCTGGAATTAAATGCAATCTTGATTTGTTAATTTTGGCATTTGTGAGCGTGTGTGAAGCTGGAAGAAGAGGGATCCCTGCAGATCTGTGTATTGGCCTGGCATGAGACTAAAGAAACCAAAATAGCATAAAACCTGGGATAGGATTTGGTCTGCCTAAATCCCACACTGATCATACTTTCTTGGACTGGCTAATCTCTCTACTGAAGCCAGCAATTATAAGCATAGCATTAACAACCCACATCCACACTTTTAGGCCTGTCCCCCTTTCTGCAAGTATCAAATTGCTAGAAAACCCACCAAAAATGGGGTCCCTGTCTACCAAGACTGAAGGAGTCCCGCTGCCTGCATCCAATTGAATACATCTATCCATCTGCCTGCTTAGCACCCTGGGTGAGCACAGCCCACAGCAGCCCCTCATGGCTGGGTCCTCTTCCTCCAGGCAGGGGTATCACCTGGCTCATGCTTCCCCTTTCAGGGGCACCCCAGGAGAGGGACAGACACCAGACCTGGCCTGAGCAGATCACCCTTTGGGCAGGAGTGCTCCCCCCATACAGCTGAGAGGTCCAGTTCTCTGTATGGAATTTGCTTCTGGGGTTGTCAAAGACTCCTCCTGCCTTGGCCTTTTTGGTGAATTTAAGAGCTTACTTCCAGAAGACTAAGTCACCCCTTCCTTCTTCATAAGCACAATTTAAGTGAAGTAACTATACACATTTTGAGGACTTTATTTTACTACCATGTAGGTAAGTTAGGCACCTAAATTAGGCAATGAATAAAGTAAAGCATGGCAATGACTCCATCTTTTCCACCACGTGAAGATGTACCACACAGAGTCCTTTAATCTCGGTGTGTTTTCCCTATGTCTCCCCTGGGCTTCCAGTTGCATCCCTGACACACAACATGGCTTTCAAGGAAGCCTAGAAACAGGTTAGAGCAACTACACCCCTCCAACTACTACCTACCTAGATGAAGAAAGTTGGGACAAGTTTGTTCCACACATTAATTTACCTGCATGAACAGGGCTCAGGTTTTATATTTGGAGGTCAATTTGCTGTTGACATACATTTCCAAGTACCCATAAATTCACACTTACAGAATGAATATTGTCATCATACTTTGGCCGCAGTTTCCACATCAGTTTATTCTTCTGTATTGAGAATGATAAAATCGACTGTTTTTCAGTTAGGCTTCAGATTGAAACGTATTTATTTCTTCTCTATGGCTTTGACTGCATAATATAATGAATGCTCTTACAGTGGATACTAAGAGCTTGACTGAGTTTCCTATGCTCAGTTATAAGGTGCCATTGAAACACACTGGGGGGATGGTACCCAGAACACCCCCATTGGTGGACAGCTATGACAGACAATCTTCAAAAGACTTATCCCTTCCTGGACAAGAGCAGTGGGATACCACAGGGTATCCCTGTGGGATACCCAGGGTATCCAAAGGTGCTGAATGCAATTTATGGACAGCAACGTCAAGCCTGCACCAATTTAATCTGTGTCCTCTCTGCCACAGTTTTAGTTGGCTGCTGTAAAGACATAGAAAGCTTTGGCTCCTGAGCCAGTCAGCTCCCCAGCTGCTTGTTTCATAAAACCCAGTTTAAAATAGAAATACAGAATGCTAGTAGTTGAAGTAGCCCACTTCTATTGCTAATATTTTAGCTTAATTAAATTACTCTGTGGAAAGGTCTATCATGGCTTGTTTTTCTAGAAAAAAACACTATGAATAATGAAAGAAAAATGTATTTGAAGGGATGAAATTTCTAAATGATAATTTATGTCATTTTCATTACACTTTGTAGCTCTTTGAAAAAAGCTCCATTGTTTGGTGTTATCAGGAATTTCAGTGGGAACACCCTGAAGAAAGGTGCAGTTGGCTCACTTAAAAGCTTTTCATTTAAAACGTTATTGTAGATGGGCCCATATATGAGATAAGAAGGAGGGGGCATTGAAGGGGAAACAATAAAATATGCCAAAATGTTCTGAAATTGTGGTGCTGAGTTGGTATTATTTCATTTCCCTTCCTTCCCCCCCCCCCCATTGTCACATGAAGAACGTGGCTCATATTTTCATCAAGTGGACAATACAGCTTCAAAGCTCTGGGAGAAGGGGAATTCTTTCTTCCAAACTTTTGAAAACCTGTGATCTGTCAGAGAAAGCAAACATGTTTCTAATAGAGTAATTAGTGGAAATTTTATTTACTGCAGAGACTTCCACTTTGGTTGCTTGCAGGTAATTCCTTCTTTGGAGTCTGTACCCTGCAAGCAGCAAGAGTTTTCCCATTGGCAAAGAATGTTCCTTGTTTCAGGGAAAAACCATACATACAATCAGTGATATCTCTGACCAAACTGTTGGTCTATGTTGTTGTGGTTTTGGTTGGGCCTTCCTTTCTATCACTTCTTTTAGACACCCATTTAGACATAAGCAGCCCATCCCCACTGCCCCAAACAGAACAATACAGGACAAAAAAAATCTCAGCATTTTCCTGCTCCATTCTCAGGTCTCAGTCAGAGCCTGCAATCGTGCAACTCAATCCCAACCCTTGCAGGTAACTCATATTTAAAGAGATGGTTTCTCTTTTTAACCCTTCCTGTTCCTTCAAGAACCTAAATATTTTGTGCATTTATCCTGCTTAAAGGAGAGTTGATCTTACGCCCCTCATCTTCAGTTTGATTTCACCTAAGTCTCCACATATCTGTGTGTAACAGAGCTGAAGGGATAAAAAGAGCTGGTGTTATAAATTCCCTATTTAATGTATTCATCTTTTACACTGAAACTTTCAATTCTTGGTTTCTGTTCAAGAGACTCAGCTCTTCTCCCTTGCTGTCTGAAAACTGAAGCTTAAATGTGGTAGTATTAAGATCAATGTCACTTATGCTGATAACTCAGAGAAAAAAATCCGGTGGAGTTTTCAAATTTATGTAGTTTTACAGAAAAAAAAAATGCAAGCAAACTACTAGTATTTCTATTTGTGTGGTGAGAGAAGCAGTTCAGGTTTCTCCACCATACTTGTCTCAGACTTTTACAAGTTAGAGCAATGCAGTTTTAGTGCTTGGTACTACTAGCTCTTATTAAAGTTACTTGCTATTTCTTGTTGCAGATTTCAGCCCTTTGAATTGATATCATTCATGCTGGTTTTTTGCTTCACGGTACTTTTAGAGAAGTGGCATGGCTGGAAAGAGTTCAGTTGTTTTTGAGGCTAAAAAATAAGAATACTCTGCTTTTTAATTTTAAAACATTGGATTTTGTTTGGAAAACTATTGCTCCTACCTTAGAGAATTGAATTTAAGATGTATGTTGTTCCTGGAAAAATCTGCACTTTTTTCCAAATTATAAATCATTGAAAAGTAGCCATGATGTGAAAATTTGATCTAGGATTTATTCCAAGATCTCTGAAGAGTCTTTCCTCACTGGTCTAACCTCTGCTTCAGCTCTTGCCATACACCATATTCACTCATCACCCATGCCACTTGACAGCAAGAAGCCAGGGCAGAGATTGTGCACGATGTATTGACTGTCAGCTCCTGGGTTTTAGGAATCAAGGCAGCAGCCTGAAGAAGTGGAAAACTGCTGTTCCCCCTTAAGGCCAAAGTTATCTCTCCTTGCCCATGGACAAATAAGAAATAAGAAAAGGAATGTAACACTGGTTTCATGTCTCACTACTCACATGGACTGAGTAGTGCTTAGGGGTGTCACCAAATAAGACAGTGGGAATTAATATTTATTCATCACAGGATCTTCTGGTAGAGAGTCTCATTCCTTGGCTTTGCATTAAGATGAACATTCACTGTGGAGCTAATAACTATTTCTGAGTAAAGCAAGTCTTCCCTCCCCAGAGGTTAATATTCTTGGGGCTTTACTTTTCCAACGTTGGTAACACTGCTTTCTTCTTAAACTCATGGAGATAAATGTGAATGGGAAGGTCAAAGATCACTGAAAAATGCAAATCAAAAAAGCATGCTTTTCTTTCCCAAATTGCCATTTTTGATCCAATTTTTCAGGGTTTCTTTTCCCCAGCTGTTTCTTAAAACAGCCCTCATCGGCACCAAAGACAGCTTCCTTGGGTGTTGTTCCCAAGAAAAGTAAAAATATTTAGAATCATAGAATCATAGAATAGTTTGGGTTGGAAGGGACCTTTAAGGGTTATCTAGTCCAACCCCCCTGCAATGAGCAGGGATATCTTCAGTTAGACCAGGTTGCCTGCTTTTACATTTTCTTGGAGTTAAAATTGGTGGGAGAGATAGAAAATGCTGAATGGGAGAAAATTGGCATTCATGCCATGCCACAGTCTAACAACGGTCAAATAGCTGGGGTAAGTAGGAAAAACAGGAAGGGAAACAAATTCACTTTCATTAGGAGAACTGCAGGATTTCACCTGTAATACTATCTTCTTTCCCTGTGTTTGTGTAACTAACAGGCTCCATGTGAGCAAACAGCCCAGCTGATACCTCTTGTCGGGTGTTCGAAGCAAGGCTTTTTCTCCCTAAGCACACATCTTACATGCTAATTGATTCCACCTTTGCAGAGCGGCAGGCTTTCACGATGCGGTGTCTTCGGCGTGTGTCTGTGGCACGCTGCGAGGACTCACAAAGAGCAGGGAGGAAATTTTAGTGCGCATCTAATGGCCTTTGTTTGTCATTAAGCTGATAAGTGGAACAATCACTCTGCAGACTCCTTGTGACTCTGTGTTTTTCACGTGGTACTTCTGTAGTGTAACCATGCCTGCATCATCTCCCTGAAGGCACAGCCTGAATCTCAGAACTACAAGGTAGTTCCCCTGTTGGACGGATGTCTGTGGCTTTGTGTCAGCTGGAGGGTTTTGTGGTGCTACAGGGTAATGCTCTGACTGTATTTGTGCGCTTGTATTCTGTAAAATATTTTCTATAAAATTAAATGGGACAGCTGGAACAGTGAACTGTTGACATAGGACTAAAGGAGTGAGCAAATCTACTGTTTATGATAAAGATGCACCACAAATGCCTTGATTTCATGGAGCATTACATATATTTTTTACTGGGATTAAGAAAGAGATCCCTCATGTCCTTCTTCTGATTGAGCTTAAACGCCAGTACACCAGCTCTTCTGAACTGGAATATGCTTTATGACTTGATTGCAATAATGCTAAGACAAACCATCTCTGTCTCCATCTGGCAGTGAATACAGTTCTGAATATGGGGCATGGAGCTGGATGTTCAGTGGCCAGGACAGCCCTAGCAGTCTGGCAAGAGCACTGAAGATCCCAGCAACATAAGTCACATGGGTCCAGTCCTAATTGACCTTAGGATCTGTCCAGTTGCCTCTTTAAAATGAGAAAGAGAAAAGTACATGGAGCACATGATCTGGGCAGAAGTAGGAGGCTGATACAAAACTGAGCAAATGCATTGCCATTTACTCAAAGTTTCATTCTTTGGTTTTATTCTACCACTGCAGCTTTTCATTGCAGACATGGCATCCCTTGCAGCACAGGTGGAATTGTACTGGTCATACTTGCAGTGACCTTCCGCTGGGAGATGCACCAAGCAGCTCTAGTTCAGACAGAGGGACATGCCATCACAGGGCACGACCTCAGGATATGGGGCAGGCCTGTGGTGACTGAGGAGTCAGCGAGGGAAGGAGTGAGCTAGGGCTCAGCAAGGAGTGAGCAAGCAGTAAGCCCCTTTCAAGACTGAGTGCTCCTGGGCTTCCTCCTTCCTTGCCCGCTGCACAGGCAGGTGTCTCCTGCAAGAATATCTATGAGTTTAACAGAATGAACAAAACATTATCTGTACTATCCTTCTTCCGAAATACCCCCCCGTCTCCAATCTTTTTTGAATTACTTAAATGTGTGCCACTCCATGCTCTTTCTCACAGTACCTTTTCTCCCTGGACTATCAGTTGGTCATACCATAACCTAATGTGATTTTTGGCCCTTTTTAAGTGATGGTTGGATTCTATATTATAAGCTGTTCCTTTACATTTTGCTTACCAGTACTTATCTCTCAAGTGCCAGCTTCCAGATCTCTCGCAAAATCCATCTAATACCAAATACTGCTTCCCTTGCTTCTTAACCTAGAAAATGTGGCCAGGTCTCAGCTGTAAATGATACTGTTATTGCCAATGCACTGCTCAAGGTGGTGAACTCAGGAGAGGGATTCTCTTTCTGTTATTTGTTTGTACAGCACCTCGCTGAAGGAGGATTTAATCCCTACTTGGACTTTTCATATACTGTCACATTAGTAGTTCAATTGCTTACTAAGCCTGAACTTGTTGTCAGCTGTGCAAATTGTCAGACATTGTTCAGTGTCTTATTAACTACACCCATTAAGTCTGTATTTAATTAGCATGTGTGCTTTCTGACATAATTATAGTAATGCTAAGATTAACTACTTCTCCGTCCAGCAGCACACATGGAGCACAAAGCATGGAGCTGGGTGTTCACTTCTGAGAGGCATGGACAGCATGGGATTGATTGCCTGTGGTTGCCAATGTCCTGTACACTACGTACATACATGTGCTGATCAGTGTTTGCTTCTGAAAGCTTGAACTTCAGAAACAAATAATGGACCTTGTGTGAATGGTGCTACTGGTTCAGCCTGTGGCTGCAATGTAATTATTTTTCTTTCCTCAGGAACAGGATAATTTGAATGCTTTTCATGGCACTTTTCCTTCCTAAAGCATTATATTTTGTGTTTTTTAAATGGTAGGCCAGGGATCTGCTCTGGTTACAGATCCAGCTAGTAATGGCAGTTTACTTTGTTATTACATGACTCTGATCCTTTTCAGCTGTACCATGTTCCCCATCTTCTTGAAAAGAGAGAGTTAATTTTTTTCTAGATTATAAGCAGCCTGAAGGCCATAATTGTGGCATGGTATATGAAAACCAGAATGCTAGGGTCATGCAAGTAAAGATAGCACAAAAATGGTGATAGAGCACTGGCTAAATTAGAAGATCATGTTAAAGATGACATTTAACTTCTCAATGAGGTCACCTTGAAGTGAATGTGATGTCATCTTTTACACCATCTCCATTATGAGGTTGCTTGAGTTTCTACATGAGACTACTTATGACCCACCTAAAGATAAGTGTGTGATTACATTTTTACCTCCAAACTTCACAAGTTCAGCATCTTTGATGCTGTTTGACTATCCCATTCTATGCTTGACTGATTTTGAAGGGCTCATGGAAGTCTGAAATAAGTATGTCTAAAGATTATACTTATTCTGCTGTGTCTCACTGTGGAACAAGCAAGTGTAGTTTTTATTATTCATCACAGCGCTGATATGTATGTACAATGAATACAAGGAAAATCCACCTGGAAAACTGTAACTACAAAGACCAGAATAAAAATCACAAGTCAAAATTGAACTGATTTCAGTTCAGCAAAAATGGAACTTTCATTTTTCTGGAATATCACATCCTAAAGCTCTTTCTGTTAAAGAGGAGAGGAAGATTTGTTCATGTGCTTTTGGTCTTTAAAATATTACTGCTGGAGACTGTAAATTTCATTCTCTACATGTATTTGACTGATCAAAATCAAAAGCACTCAAGAAGAACAGAAACATGAGTATGTTCTGAATTAACTTTTTGTTTTAATTATAAAAGTTGCAGCTCTCTGCTGCTGACAATGCTAAATTTGCCATTTTAAGCCTTTGGCATTGATACATTCTTGAGGAGGGAGAAACCTCTTGTTTTAAATAAAAAATAATCTTTACATAAACCAAATGGTTTATTTAGATTTCAATCGGTCCTTCTCTGTTATATTTAGTTTAAGCCATTTTTCCAATGTTTCTACATGGCTAACCAGGCACTTGAACAAGTTGGCTAGAACTCAGGTAATCTCTGTCCTCAAAGATACTGAAAACTGGACTAGACAAGTCCTTGAGCAACCTGATCTAATTTTTATGCTAGATATAACTTAGAAGCTGACTCTGCTTTGAGCAGGGGACTAGATTATCTGTCTCCAAAGGTCCCTTCTAACTGGTTTTGCGCCTCTATTGGCTAGTTTCAACACTCACAACAAAATATTGAAAGTAGATTAACAACTGTGCTGTCAAACAAGGTGTATTTGCGTTCAGAGGAAAGAAAAGACTTCTTCCTATGTTTTGTGGTCACTGGAGCTAATTATTATTTTCTTGCTCTCCTTCTGCCTTTGGAATGACTTTTAAGGTGGGGAATGTTTTGTAGTTACCCATGGCATGACAGACACTCAGGGGATATGGAAATACACTCAGCTGTACACAAAAGGATAATATTCTAAATATAGACTCTTCCATAATTAAGCTCTTCCTGCTGGACTTAAATTAATCTTGTTTTAAAAAGAGAAGGATCCTGTACACTTCCCATCATCAGATCCAAGCATAAGCACAGTGTACCTAAAATGCAAAAGAGCAGAAATCCCAATGGAGACTGAAGCATTTTCTTGAGAAAACATTGCCAGTTTCTAATCCAAATTGAGTATGACACAGAGATGAAACTGTATTGTTAAGCAGCCAACACCACTTAACAGCAACCTTGATGGCTGCCAATGTAAACACCTGGGTAGAAAAAACCCAGGCATTTCTGAATGTGGATTTGACATCAAAATATATGTTGGGGTGTAAGCTTTCCACCATAGGCAGCAGGCTGCAAAATGTTGGCAGGGAAACACCTTCTCCATGAAGCCTCATGAGGCAGCAGCCAGCACGTTGTGCAGGAGGAATATGGGTTGCACATACATCTCCTTACCTGTTACTATCTAAAGCTCTTTGTTTCTCATCCCTGTGCTGAGCTGAGGAGTCTAACTCAGCCTCAGGTGCTGCGGTGGGCTCCGTGGTCCTCCGGGGTTGCTACTCATCACCGTGCTCTGACATCTAGTGGCCATGAAACATGCGGGCCGTGAAACATGAAATACGGGGTTCTGAGCTCTACGGCATGTATTGAACCAGCTGTTATGTCAGTAAACTGGTCCCCTAAGAAGAACGGCATCAAGCCTTCCATTCAATAGCTGCAGAGTGTAGCTGGCTGGACTTCAAGCACACGAACATTTCCCCTGAGCAAGACATGTCATTAGGTATTTTTAAAGATAAATTCACTGCTCAATGGGAAATACTGTCCCTGTGGAAAATGGTTAGGGAACATGAGGAAGCTACACAAGAAAAAGAATCCCTCAGTAAAGTTCATTCCATGTTGTGCATGACACTTGTGTTTTGGGACCAGCCGCTGTCTGGTGCAGGTTCTGAAGACAGAACAAAGCCATGTGAGAAAAGCCTGTTTCCACTGTACTTTCCAAGATGAAAGTTTGTATCTCTGTTGGGTAAACACAATGTTTAGGACACAGCTTTCTGCATAGTTACCTGGTTAAAAGGGAGTCTATATGGGCACAAGTGAAGAGCTTGTATTCCCAGCCCTGGAAACCAATGCTTCCATCCTCTACAGTGTATCACGGTGAGCACTGACCTTTTTAAAGTGCTAAAAAGACACTGAATTATATGATAGATATTCGTCCCTTTGCCAGACCCATGACAAACTAATTAAACTGAGGAAAGCCTCCTGCTATTTCTGTCTTCCCTCACTCAGTGCCGTGCTATGGCATAAATGCTTAAACCTGACACAGAGTTAACACACATAGAGGCCTTGTGCTATGAACATGTGAATTGAAAAACATGTTTCTTGTTCTGCTGCCATCCCATCTCATTCTAGGAAGAGCTAGGTAAGAAAAGTCTCATTCTCAGCTGCCTTTTTTAATTTCAAGATTCTTTGCAAGTGAGGGCACTTTTTCAAGTATAACTTGACACAAGTCAGCCTCTTCTACTCACTAGGCTGGAAAGGAATCCACTTTATTATAAGACTGGAAAAATTACACATCTAGCATACATATATATTTTCTATGAAGAAGGCAGGTAATTCATGGATGCATTCCAAAGAACTGTAGATTCCCAAATCCTTTACTGGCCATGTGCAGAATGAGGAGGTAATGAACTTTATTATTGGGCAGGAACTGATGAAATAGGGGGTTGCTAAGAATGGTTTCATAGGTTCACATTCTGATGACTTTATACCAGCTTTCATCCAGCTTTCAGACACTTTTTCCTACCCTCTCCCTTAGCAAGTGCTGGGTTGATGAGTGATACAGCTTTTTCACATTTTCTGAAAGTCCCCATTGTTGTTGTCAGTCAATCATCAATAATTTCTTCAATCCATTGGAAAAAAAAACAAGACACAACAGATGCAGCTTAACTTAATTTCGTATTGTATTGAGTTTGTAGATCAAATTATTGTGTCTTAAGACTGATACGTCTATTTTTTCTTCTTCTGATTTATATGTGAGAGAGGATGAAAAGGTAGCGTTTGCTTTTTTGTATTCATTGTGATTCATGAGTCTTTTGTTGGGCTGTATTTCATCTTCACCTTGTGATACCCACACATGATCCCTTCCCTATGTGTCCTCCTTTCTCTTCTGCCCTCATAAAATTAGGCTTTTATACACTTCTGAACTGACAACTTTTAAATATTCTTTGGAGATACTTCTGTACTGCCACTAATCTTTCCCCTGCCAAATGTATTGTCCAGCTCTCATTTCGGATGTTGCTGTACAGAGCCTGATTTCTCTGGTCAGCCTCTGTACTTGCTCAGCAGCTATTTTCATGAAGAATCTCATCTCACTGAAGTAAGCAATGAACAGTTCTCCGTTCTGCTGCTGCCAGTCAGGTGTGTAGATCTGAAAGTTGTTTTTCACAGATCTGGGTGTGCACCACTGCTCCAGTTTTGCATCCAGGGAGAATGAGGCAGTGAGTTGTGTTTCCACACGCATGGAGGTGAGACCCCTGTGCTGCAGTCCCATGGCCTGGCTGCTGCTGGAGCCCCAGCCTATCCCAGGCTATCTTGCCCTGCTTTGGGGGAAAGGAAAAGGATAAATAGAAGCTGGGCAAACAATTATCCTTGAGCCTGGAGTTTCTGGTTTAGGATGAGTGAAAGCCAACCCTGAGCAGGTTATCACACTGACAGCAGCATACTGACTGCTGGTGCAATAGTTAGGACATCTAGAAAACTTTCTGCATCAGAAAAATCTACTGGTGAAAATTATATGCTTAAAATACCCCTGGATTTGTCTCTATGAAAAATACCAATGTAATGTAAGACTGCGGCCAAACAACAATGAATGTGAAGTGAACGTCCAAAACAGCTGAAATAGTTCATCTAGAAAAACAACTCTTCCTCACAATCGCTGATCATATGGTCCATCATTCCTTTCTCAGTGTGTGAAAGGTTTGCATGCCTGACCAGCTCAAGGTCAGTGGATGTAAAGCTCTTTGAGAGGGTGAGGGAGAAGCTTTATGCAGTTTTATCTTTCCCACTGTCTTACTGCTCATTCTTCATTTATCTCCATTCTGTGAGGCAGCATCTCTCAGCACCTCCCTGGGAGCTGAGAGCTTGAGGAGCTGATCCAGGGGCTGTCCCAAGCTGTGTCCTCTGTAATCCTGGTGGCCCAGGATTCACTTGTATCCTGGAAGCAATGTCAACCCACCTTCAGCTAGGAGACCAATGCGATTCCTTTTTTTTGACAGTCTCATTGAAGATGATACAGAAACATCTGAAGTAATCCAGTTGCACAATCCACAGAGTTAGTGCATACAGTATCATCTCCATGGTCTTCCAAGGTTATCCCATTTACCTGGATTAAACATTTACATCTGAGCAAATAAAGTGTATAATGATATTAATAATAAATAAATAAAAGGCCACAGGGTTCTGGGCTCTTTAACTTCTATTACAAAGGCTCATTTGAAGTGTATCTCCAAATCAAGATCAATGCACCTAACAAGATCACATCTGGAATCTAAAAGCTGATTATCTGTCTGGTTTCAGGGAAGAAAAAACTCTTGCTTCACCTTCACAAGAAGCTACATCCACAAAAACAGAGTTGAGTTGAGTGAGCTTTGCATCAGCATTCACTGCAAGCTGCTCCCAGATAGTCTTCAAGCCATTTCCTTCCATTGCTGAGACATCTTTGGAAAGTGTTTTAGGTAGTAATACCACTTTCTTCCTCAACTTTATTTGTGACAGTCCTTCTGTTACAGTACTTATGGACTCCGTACAGTCTGTACTCTGACACTGAATATTATTTTCAAGACTTTAGGTCCTTTCCAACCTGAACTATTCTATGATACTTTCAAAGATTTGTTGTGGTTTAAATCAAAAGCTTCTGATGATTTTAAGCTCTGTCTTGCTTTATACAATGCAGCCAAGCATTTGCTATAGTGACAGGGTTACAAACCCCTCAAATTATAATTCTACCCCCTTGTGTCTTTATTGAGTGCTCTCACCCACTTCAACCTGACGTTTATGCAGACAGAGGTATTATCTTACTCAGCAGCTAGGCACGTATTTTACCACCAAAACCCACAGGCGATATTTTAATTTTAAGGGATTAAAGTCGTATATCACCTTCCCATGTCTCCACTAGCAAGTGTAGTAGAGTGTTAGTAATTTGGAGGTTCAAGAAATTTACTCATATCACTGTTCTGCCCTAAAAATTAGGCATTTAATGCACGGTTGGTTCTTCCTGTTGCCACAGATCTGTTTATCTGGTTGTATCTTTGCAGTTAACAATTTTTAACAGGCATTTCTAATGGAATAATGACAAGACTATTAAAGGAAATGCTCTACAAATTCAAGGTGGCATAATGGCTTTCGAAGAATGCAAAATATTAAAAGCTAATTGCTTTAGTGCAGCAGAAGCTCTTTCCAACTGCATTGGCTCCGGGTCTTTTCAAACCTGAAGCCCATGCTTCTGCGCAGCTCTGGCACTGCCTGACAAACTTCTCTGGAATTTCTACCTACTTGCTTCAGAGATGCCTTTTCTCAAAGCCAGCTGGTTCAAACCCTTCTAATTTAGCATCATTCTGTGCGCAAAGTCAGCAGTGACTCTCGAGGTCTGTGTAGGCTATTTTGTGTTTGCATGCATGTTTGTGTGTGCGTGTTCATATACTATGCAGGGGTTATCAGTTAAATATGTATTGACATAAAGTATAGGCAATAAAAACTAAAGCCACAGCTTAAGTCTTGTCCCTGAATTTCTCTTTTCCCTCCTGTGTTCTGGTCCTTGCTGGTAGTTTACTGCAGGAAGCTGTACACTAATCAGCCTGTAAAATGCTGCTCTGGGGGAGACGGTGATCCCAGCCACAGGCTGAGGCAGATAATAGGCTTGCCTCACTTGACAAAAAGATAAAAGAGTGCATTTTGTTCCTCATTATTTCGCTGGTTTGGGGAGGTGGGTTCTTCCCTTCTCTTGTTTAAACAACATAAACAACACCAAGTGTCATGGCAGGAGTGGGAGCCTCTTGATGCAGCCCTATAATTAGAAAATTTCCACACATGAGGCAAAAGAGGTGTCTTGAGGCCACTTCCTGACCCACTCACCCATAGATCAAAAACCCAAGTGCGATATAGATAAGAAAATGCCCAGGAAATGAAACAGGCTTCATACTGCTAATTCAGACAGCCTTATTTTTTGCTGCTGGCAGGGGCTGCCTTGTGTGCACTTCTGCCTGGTACCTTATTATATCGCCAATGAATTTGAAAGGTTAGCAAGGCAAAAAACTGTTATCCTGTTAGAGACAAGCATTTTGTCTTCCTTCCTTTGGTCTTCTTTCTCAACCTGAGTGTAACTATGGATGCAGTGTGACACCATGGGAGACAACAGACTTGTACTCATATGGCAAAGTCCCTCTTCTCTCATCTCCAGAGAGTATTCTACACAGATTATTAGTAGTAGAAAAATTTGTCAACCAACCCACTGAAATTGGGTCCCTGTTTAACTTTTGTACTCAACTGCTTGGTTGATGGCACTATCCTATCAGGTAAGCACCTTGGGTTCTGTGAATGCCTCTGCTGTACTCTCCAACTTGTCTTTGTATGCTACAAATGTAACATGCAAACTCAAGTGGCAGCCAGCAATATCAATCATGTGGCCACTTTTCAGTATGAAAGGCAAATTAATGCCAACTTGTTTTAAAGTCCGGCTGCTTGGGCCTGAGGGCAAGGCAGACTGGTTCATTGCAGTTGTTTTATAGGTACCCAGGGAGCACAGGGCAGGAGAGTTTTACTGGCATCGGCATCAGTACTGATCTGACTGATGAGCCTGACATCTTAGTTCCTGTGAAAAGCACCATGGGCTCTTCAGCAAGAACGTGAGGCCAAGACCTTGGTCCTGCAGCTCGGCTAAGAGTGTGTACAAATGTCTCACAAGCGAGAGAGTTAATATCATCTGTCAACAGCTCTGTCCCATAATGTGCTGAGAAGTCTGGCCCAGCTCCAGGGCTAATTTTAAGCATATGAGTAGCTTCTTTCAAGCCAGTGAGAGCAGCAGAGTAAGCTGCTGGCTCTGGGAGAAGGACGCTTGGGCACTGGTATGGCTGGGCCCCGAAGAGGCAGGGACAATGCCACCTGAAAGCATGAGCTCATGGGTTGGCAACACAGGCTCAGCCATCCCTTTCCCTACACACACACTCCCAAGGCCTATTAGCTTGTCCCAGGGTTGCTGGGCTGCTTGTACTGCATAGGATTTCCTGTACAGCATAGTCAAATCGCATGCACCATATGACAAGCGTATAGGATATGTCTTTTCCTGTATTTTTGCAGTAACCGGCCACTCTTCCTGATGCCTGGGAGTGGAGGCTGGCAGCTGGCAGGAAAAAGGGCTATTGCACACCTACAGATAAATCATGCTGGATGTTCCAGATTTACTGTGCCTGCTCTGTGTTATTAATCTGTGTGCACAGGGCTGTACAGATGAGAGGAAAATACATTCAGAACAATGACCAGGGTCTCTAAAAGCCTTAACATAATGAAGCTGGACAATAGTAAAATCGTCACTTAACTCCTAACCTTTACCAATTAAAACACTCAAAGCAACACCAAAATATTTTACAACATTATTGCCCCTTTTTGCTTGGCATGAATGATAAGAGTCTGCAATTGTAGGTGTCGTACAGATCACGTTTTTAGCAGCCAAAGAGTTGAACAGCTTTCAGCTGTTACTGTTGCACTTACCTATTGAAATGTTCCTGGAGATGTGCAATTATTAGAAGAGTAATTTAGTTTCAGCTGACAGAATTTCCCGATGAAGATTTTATCATCAAAGTCGATACAGTATGCCCGTCTTTTATCCAAATCATTCATTATCTCAGCAAAGTGCATGTCTATTAGAAAGCAGCACTTACATGCAAAAATCTTGTTATCTGAGCATGTTTAACTAGGTGAATTCCATGTCTCCAATGTCAGCCAGATAAAGAAGGCTACTGTATATTTAGGAGACAGCCTGCAGAAAAATTCTTTCCGAAATACAGTATCATATGAGATTCTGCTTTATTAAAAATGACTCTTGCCCAGCCTTTCCAGATTTCCATCTGACCTAGTGATTTTTTGAGTTTTAGAGTGATGCCTCCCCAGATTTCTATCTATGCTTCATTTCTCTTCTTCCTAACTCATTTCCAGAATATGTAGCCTCTTTCCTTGCCCCGATGAACAGCTATATTAACATTATAAACCAGTCAAATGTACCAGAAGGGTATTGGCAAAGGACTGAACGATTTGTGCCCCATATTATGTTGGAACAGGCAACTGTTGTGCTTACTGACTTGATTAATTAAAATGATTCATTTTTGCTCATTTTCTTTTCCCGTGAGCCAACCTGATATATTGGCTACATTGAAGATACTCCTTGAGAAGCACCTTGCTCTCTTCTTCCAAACACCGAGGCAGGGCCAAACATCTAAAACTGAAGGGTCCTCTGGGCAGTCACATGAGTTTGCTGATTGCTTTTGTTTTTGTGTTTTAATTCTTGTGTGATGCACCATTGTCTTTCCCAAGAGGTTCACTTAGATTAGTCTTTGAAATTACTGTTTGCTCCTATGAATTTAAAAATCAAACCAATCCATGCAGATTAAAGTCATATAGCTTACAAACCAGAACCAAATGCTTTCTTCAGGGGTGTTTTGTTTAATTTACAAGAAGTAGAAATTCAGGAACTTCTGTTATTCACAAGGAAGCCTAGGAACAATAGCTCTTTCCTGTAAGTATCAGTAAAGTGATGACTAAACAACCACTCAATAGCCAGACAGTAAGCAAGGCTACCTCCAGTGGACGTGCACTGAGGTTAAGGATGGCGGCTGAGAAAGATGGTGAAATTAGACCCTATTTATTAAAATTTCCTGCAATATTCCAAGAAGCAGAAAGTGACCACAAAGCCAACAACAGAGAGCAACTGCTCGTAAAGTGCAGCAGGGTTATTTGGTAATAAAATATAGCCTCACATGGTTCAAGCCTCCCATGCAGCTGTATCACAGCTGCATTTCAAACTGTGGTTGGGAAAACCAGCTCTCACCTTCTGCATTGGTCTTGTGGACTGCTGGAGACACTGGTTTTCTGGTTCACCCAAACCCTTCCTTGGCTCATCAGTTCATTTCCTCATGTTGTACTGTTAGCCATCCTTCATCCCAGACTTCAGGGACCCAGTACCAGTCACCTCACTAGAGGTGACCAGTATCATGAGTGTGAAAGCATCAGTTGCTTTCACTTAATAAAATGAATGCAAGATTACATGTACCTGTACCTGTTCTTAACTTTAAGGACAAGATTAGTTCCCCGGACATCAAGCCAAAGTTAATTTGAGCACATGTAAGAGAAAAAGCAGTAAAGTTGGTTTAGGATTATATGATCATGAAAAAATGTGTGTACCTTCTTTGTTCTGCAAACGATGCCACAGCCCAAGTCTTGTTGCTGACCTGGCCCTGTGCTCACAGCCAGGTCAGGATCACCTTTATCCCTGCCCAGCCACCTCTGGCCCCACTTTTCTGCTCAGCACCAAAACAGTGGCTCTGGGAGGGCTGTGCTCCCTGACCCCTGAGGCCTCTTCTCCTTCTCCATCACTCCTAAAACACTGCACCCCAGTTCCACCCACTGAGAGCATGAGACAAGCATCCTCCTGGCTGTGTCCAAGCAGAGTAGTTCTGAGATGTTTGAGACACAACTTCATTCCTGTACTGAGTTCAAGGGCACACCATGGCGATAAAAGCCCTCTATTTGTAATAGCCTTGTCCAGAGTTTTTTCTTCTCTTGGTGCAGGATCATATTTCATATCATGTGATATGGTTTTATGCTTCTGGAGCTTGTAGAGAAAAATACCAAAGCAACAGCCTGTTATGAAAGGGGCTGTGGTTTGTCTTAAAGGCAGTGACATTGTGAAGAGCCTAAGATCCAAGGCACTCAAAGAGCCACGGTTATCAATTTAAAATGATAAATATTTACAAAGCCTTAACGAGAGCTTCTGCAGCTTTCTAGAATGTACAAGCCACCCCTTTCAGAAATGCTTCTTGCTTTACAAAAGTCCTGCAGCAGAAACAAGCCTGTGTAGACTGGGCAGAGCCCTCCATTGCAAGCACCAACCTTTTCCTCTCTGTATTACAGCATAGCTAGGGCCAAGGTTAATGCTTGTCAACACTGTTACCTTGTAACATATTTCTCATTAATGTTTGTGAATTGTTGGGAGAATTTCCTAAGGAAAGGCCATCCCTTAAACAGCTAAGTATTCTGCCTTCCACTTGTCAGGTCTTCTAAATGAGCTGCCCACTCTTCTCTTCTGAAATCATTCTGAAGATGATTACCTCAGAAAGGCATTTGATGATAGACATTATAAAAGCACATAGGAGCATGCTGTACTCTGGAGTCCAGTACAGAAATATCCATGTGAGGTGTGACCAGCCTTGGAATGAGGATGCCCCTGGCATACTGCTAGAAGCCGTCTCCTGAGGCAGTGCATGCAGACCTGCTCATCAGGAGGTGGTCTGGAGCATTTTGCATCCTACTTCATCCATCTCAGCCCCAAGATGCTAAGTTCTCCCTAACACCCTCCTGTGGCACCTAATTCCAGAGCTGGAGGCTAAACACTTGCACACTTTTCCAGCAATTTAACTTTCTGCTCCTGGGCAGAACTCTTTGCTCCAGTGAATCACTGTCCAGACAGTCTGTGTGGGAATGATGGTCATGCATGGTGATGCCATGCACTCACAGATCTGCTTCACATTACAGCAGGATAGACAGCAACAAATCCTGCTATGATGGCTGGCATAGCAAGAGACCATGTTGGCCTATTCTATCTAGGTCTGGGAGGCCAGATGTCCTGTGCTGGTGTAGATAGCCCTAATGTGCGGGAACTTTCCCAACCCTTCCACAAAAAAGCTTTGCACTCCTATCTCGTCTTCATGATTCACAGGGACGCAGGATCCTTCTAGTCTCCCCCATTGTGCCATAACCCCGGGAACTCATCATTCATCATGTTGCCATGGGGAGGTGTGGAACCGGGGCTGCCCTGCTCCTGCCCAGTGCAATGGGGTGGAACAACCCAGCAGGGCAGGAGAGATCCCTCCTTCCTGTTTGTCCCCTTTTCAAAAGAAACCTAATCCAACAACAAACAAAAACATTGCTGGGACCTTTAGGTTTGGGATTGACTCTACACTGAAGCAGAACTTAATCTTTCCTTTCCAAACATGGTCACCTGGATGACGACTGAAAATGCTGGAGTTGCAGTAGAGAAAAGCTGTCCTTGTCTTTTTCTGTTAGAAATCAGAGGGCTTCAGACTCCAGACTTCACGGGTGTCAGCCTATCCTCTTTTGCAAAAGTTATTTCTATTAATAAATGCATAAAATTAAGGGGGATCCTGGGGTTCTGTCATTCCACCTCAGCATGCAACAACAGCTGTGGGTAAGCCCCATGTGAGAAATAAATCCTCACAGCTGCTATCCTGTTAACTTTAGCTATTTTGTTATTTTGGTTAAATTGTCAAAACGTTCATTTCCTGATGTCTGGGAAACTGGCTGAGCAGCATCTACAGCTCTACTGCTTGCTCCTGAGATAGAGGCTGGATACGAGAGTGCAGGCCTTCAGCAAGCGGTAATGCAAAGAAAGAACCGCTCTTAGTTCCTCAGCAGCAATTTTATCTTATCTACGCACATTGCTTTTTCCAAACCAAGACCAGCCTTTTCATTATTATAAACAACTGGAGAGTGGGAAAATATTCCCTGAGGCAAGAAGCAGCACTTGAAGTAAAGCGCTGTAATGGAAGCTGCAGCACGCAGCAGAATTAATCACTCCGTAAGACATATTCCTGTTCCCAGTGCAAGATCACTTTTGCCCTAGATGATACACAGCCTAGTGTCAACCCCCTGAGTCCAGTGAGACCACATTAGAAGGGCAACATATTGTGTTGCAGCTTTTAATCATGTAAGGCTTAGTCTCATGAGGTGCTGCAGTTGAGTGTCCAAGCTGCAGTCTCAGAGTGCACGTCAACATAGTGCATGTCAGCCTCAAAACACTCTCCCCATTCATGGGAGGCACGGGAGACACATATATGCTTAAAATTGAGCACGCATAACCTTGCGAGACTGAGCTGAAACAAACCACTAGTAACTGGACCTGCATGGCATCGGAGCACATACCTTGTTAGATGTCCAAACTTGATTCCCTTCTTTAGGGAAAGAAGTTACTTATTGAGAAAAAAGAAGGCTTTTTGAAAAACAAAACAAAAGTCAAAGAACCCTTTTAATTTTTATGACATCTCCAACCTCTTCTTCCTGTACTGTCGTGCTGCTGCCTTTATTAATTACCATGGACATTCTCGTTGCTATTACTTTTACTGTGGATCTTGTTGCTAGCTGTTACGTGCAGAGTGCCTGGGTGTTCTGCAGTGCTGGTGTCTCTTTTCACCCAGTGTTTTCTTCAGCAAAGTGGCTGAGCCTGTCACTAGGATATGGTGTTTGTGAGAGCGTGGTCAAAGTGCACCGCACAGCACAGGATGACAGCCTCAGAGTCAGGCCTGCAGCTGTTGTGCTTTGAAAAAGACCTCAGTCAGCTCTTACAAACTTGCTGATGTTATTTCATTCCATCAGACAGGCCGGGAGCCCCAGAGCTGTCTCTTTGCCCATCTGCTCTTGCCATCCCCACACACCTTGCTGGGAGCTTGCTGAAAAGGCTTCCTCTTTCTCTCAGAGCCTGCTGGCACTCTGAACCACGTCACTGTGACAAGGTGCTTGCAAGCAATCAAATTTTGACACAGTCTTGAAACGTCACTGTATCAGATCAGGACTTTGCTTTTAGTGGAGTATGAACTGATTTTGATCAACTCTGGCAGAAAGAAAAGCAAAACTTGTGCAAAGTCAAGGTTGGTGAAAGCTGTTTGCAGAGCAGCTCTCCGAACTCTGCGCCCTCAGGAAGAGAAAGGAGAGTAAAAGAGGGAATTGTGAATGTGATGCAGTCTGCAAAAGCAAGTGACACTGCTGCTCATGCCACTTTTGGAGATGGTTATTGGAAAACAGGAAGCTTTGCAGGGAACATGAGCCACTAGACTCAGTTCAGACAACAGCATTACAGTGCAATTACATGATTTACTGAATCTGACCTAGGTGCTCACTGCCAACAAGGGGGTGATCTCCACTTCCCAGTTTTCATCAAACAAAAATAATCGCACATTGCATGGTGATTGTAGGTTGCATTGGTCCGTTAAGCTGACCTGATGGAAAGTTGTTTCTTACAGTGGGTTTGTTTTCTGCCAGATGAGCTCAATGGATCAGCTCACTGTAACTGTGTGGTTATGGCTGTAAAGAGAAGCAATAAGAACTTATGCCTAGGTTTGTGGCATGTTATTCATCCCTTTCAGTGCAGCCTCGATCATGCTGGCATAGGTGAAATATTCAGCTTCATTTTCAGAGGCCATATCTGAGCCATCAGCTGGACTAGTGATGGTCAGATTAGCCCTAAAGCCATGTCTGGGGATATCAGTGTCAAGGGTGGGCAGGAACTGTGTTTTCTCTACGGCTGCTGCGCTAACACTGGCTCTGGGAAAGGCACAGGCATGCATGGCTGAGTCTGAGGGAATCTGCGACCATATTTCTCAGAAGCAGTCTTAGCTCACCCCATTTGTGATGCCACAACATCAGGGCTGCTGTTTGTTGGTAATGTAGGTGAAAGCTTCTGTCTCCAGTCGAGATGAATACAACTAGTAAAACACAAGTCCTAAACCAACGTTGCTCCATTAATGTCAGTACATTCATGTCATGGAAAATGATTCAAGCACAAGACTTTGAAAGCTGACCATCTAGCAGATTTGGCTACTGCTACAGCTATGTGGTCAAAAACCTGTTTAGCTGCCAAAAGACATCATTTTGTACTCATGTGCAAGTTCCTTTCCATGGCAGGGAGCACAGTGGCACTTATTATGTACAAGGAAGATGAAGGACCAAGCCATGGCACCAACAGCATACTTCTGAGTGAATGCAGAGGTCTTGTGTCCATGTTGGCAGTGACTGATTGGTGAATATTTTTCATCAGCAAGTGGTGAGCATGACCTGGTATCAGCAGCATGTAAGTGGACGTGAAAGCTCCAAACCCACTTCTGTGTTCACTGATGCTTGTCTTCCTTTGGAGGTGTTTGTCTGGGTGTGACTATGACATGGCTGGTTGGTCTCTGGCTACATCCATGTTGTGAAAGAGCTCAGGAGCAGAATACATACCTGGTGAGATGTAATGGATTTAGGTGTCCAGGTCTCCATCTGTTTAGTCTTCTTTCCAAAAGGGCCTTGCCCTTCCTGAACCACTGAAGTTAATAATCTTCACAAAACAGGCACTCATCCTGAGGTATTTTATTTTGCTGGATTGTAAACCACAAGGATCCAAAGGCTGTCACAGAAGCTGGCAAAATGTCCTACAGCAAAAGCAGAAGCTTCTGAGAAATGAATGACAGAAATCACCACGAGTTTTTCCAGCCCATGAATCAGACCTTCTTGCAAAGCAAAAACATCACTTCCCAGTTTTCTTAACCATTCACCTTTCTATTAAAACAAGAGACTATACATAAAATTTTGGATATCTGTGAATTTGTTTCCCCCAAGTAAAGATAACTAAAAGAAACTTGTTAAAAAGATGTTCAGACACACGCAGCTTCCTCTAATGGTTTGTTCTTAGATAGCTGAATTTCACTTTAAAGCCTTTGAGATGCTTCAACTTGCATTATGCCTTTCTAATTAATTGCTCTCTGATGACTAGAAAGACAATAGACTGGCAACTCTTGATGAAAATCCAGCTGAGGGAAAACTATATGACCCTGGCTGGATTTTTCTTTCTTTACTTTTACACAGAGTTGATGAGTTCAGAAATTTCACCATAAATTATGTTTTCACTTTCCCCTTACTTAATCTTTAGCCTTGAAAGTGCACTGTGCTTTAGATGATAATGGAAAAATGTATTGCAGTCTTTGAAGGGCTGGGATATAGAGCAGCCCCTTCTTTAAAATGCACTATAGGAAGTGGGATGGGGTGGAACTGCGTACAAAATAAGAGCTCTGCTTCCTGGCAGTTGTTTTCTGTCATTTTGTTTTATCTAGGTCCAGGTGTGCTTGCCACTTTCACTGGAAATCCATGTTTGGCTCTGAATTTTAAGAAAGGATTCAAGAAGTAAAAATCAAACAGAAATATCCCCCATAATGAAAGGAGCTATTAGAGCCTTTTGCTTCAAGACTCCTTTTATGTGTGAAATATTTATTAGTCCTTGCCTGTTCATTATTTGAAGGGATGTCTGAACTGGTGTATCCTTAGGGAATCATGAAGGGAGCAGAGGGAATGTTTACAATGAAAATGGTGCTTAATCTCCATGAATGACAGGAAAAGATTAAGCAAACTACAGATAAACCATCTTATCATTCAAAAGTATACATACTGAATGCGTTGTAAAATAAATACGCAGCTGCTTTTTAAATCCTTTGTGCATCAAAGGACCAGAAGCACAAAAAGGACTTACTCACCTCAAACAGGATTTACATGGGCTTTCCATCCAAAGATTTAAAAGAACTTGCACTGATCAACCACCTCAGTCTAGCATCTGAGCTGGTTTGGAGGTTGGACTTGGAAATCAGACCCACTTGTTGTGCTGCCACCACAGAGAGTTACAGCAGTTTCATACCCCTCTCCTCCCTCCACTGTGATTCCAAAACTAGGCAAAGTGGTCTTTATTCCTATGCTGGCTTCACTGCACTATTAAATGACTATAGAGTTTTTATTTCAGGAAAGGTTTCCAACAGTAGCCCATTTTATATGCAACACAGTAGTCAACTCACATACCCAAGAAGTGGGTGGCTTGGGTTTTCTGGCAATTCAAAACTGTTGCTAACACTGGATCATGACTTCCAGGGTGTAACTGAACCTGTGAAAGCCCCAAATATTTAGAGAACATGACCTTTTGATTGACAAATGGCATTTTGAGAAGACTTTCATAGAAGGAAAAACGTATGTGCCTATAAAACTTTTATCAGTAAGGTGAGAGCTCATTAGCTACTTTTCTCAGTAATGTGTTCAGAAGGTTGTTCAGGTACTGTCTCTTTTTCCCACTATAACATTCTCTCTCATATATGCAGCATTTTTCTCCCACTAAAGTTAATGTACCAAAAGCAGAGATTTCCAGCCTTTATAAAAGTTAGTTTTGCACAGCCTTTCCTGGTGTCTGACACTGAGATGAAAGCTCTTCCTCATGTAGTCCATTACAATTCCTCTGAGGCTTAAAGGCTGTATATCCAAAGTGCTATACGGCTACCACTAAAGATGATCACAGTGACCCCTGACATAGGGGTGGTTTCATCTGCCTCTGGAAGAGGACAATGTACAAAACCTTCAGTGAGATGGATAAAGTGTGGATCTGCCTTGTTTGCTCTTGTGCTCTGTCGTCTCCCAAAGTAGATCTTTTCCAGGTTAAGATTGTCCCGAAACACCATTTGCAAAATTTGAGACAAACATTTTCCTGTCTCAAGACCCTACCTGTCTATCACTGACTGCTGTTGTTCACTCGGAAGAAAATGATTTTTCTGTTCCTACTGCATAAAAAGCCCACCACACTTATGGTGGAGAAATAAATCTTTCTCTACTCCAATTGATAGAAGTAATGACTTCAGGAAGATACTTGGTGAAAGCCAACCATTAAGAATGAAATCTAACCTGTTCATACTGAAGAAATCTAGATTGACTCCATAGGCTGAAATAACCTTAGCATATATTCAATCCGATTGTAGCTGAATTCCAAATATGTGTTCATGTCCTGAGAACACAACTTTTTAAGTTGTGGGTCTTCTTTTTATAAAACCAACAGATTTCTACAGGCTGCATGAGCGCTTCATGACAGATGAAAATCAGTGTCCCTCTTTGCATAGGTCCTTTCTCAAGTGTAACACTGTTGTTTTTAAGAAAATAGATCTGACATCAGCTCAAGGGTGAAATTCTTTTTACTAGTTGGTGGAAATATCAGTGTGAGGACTCTAGATCCAGAAGATCATATTTCAGATGAAGAATTACTTGGCATTTCTTCTTTCCTCACACTGAGCCAATTTTGTTATTGACTTCAGAGAAGCTAATTTGGGTTGCTGTCAAAATAATTATGCAGCAGAATAAGTCTATCAGAAATGCTGGGGATTTTTTCTGTGTTTTCTGGTGCTCTCAGGAGGATTTAGTTTGAAATGGTATTTTATACAAGCTATCATTAACCGTGAAGGATGTTCAAGCAGAGTTTTCCAGTCTGCATCAGTGCAAAGGAGGTCAGAACTGGACCGACAGAAGCATACTTCCTTTGGAAGCACTGTGGTTTCTTTTTGGAAGACACTGGTCTTTCATTTGCCTAAGCCGTGATAAATAAATCCAAGGAGCTTTGGCATTTGGCACCTGATGTACATCTGAACACAGTAATTCATTAACGCATCAGTGTTTTGAGCAGCAGAACTAGCAGGTCTGAGTTCCCCATGGACTTACGTCCTCTAGAAGTCTCTTCGGCATCACCCCAGCTCCTGCATCTATTTCCATGCCCACTGGGCTGGAGTTGTATCTGTGCTGTAGGTAGTCAGGAGCCAGGAAGAAGTGGGCAGGCTCATATGTGCATGCTCTTTATCTATCGGGCTGCTGTCAAAGAGATTACCTGTTCCCTAGAGGGATAGTGAACTGGGTCTTTCCACAGACTTAATTAACTGTGCTATTTCTAACACCTTTTCAGCTTTGCAGAAATTGGCCAATGAATTCAAGAGCTAGTAAGGAGAGTGGGACTTACAGATGGACAAACAATGTAATGGCACAGTTTATTTCCTTAGGACAGCAGCCTAATGCTGCCTTAAGTGCAGAAATCCCTCCCAGTAGGTTGAGCTATTTTGTTTGTTTCCCAGTTTGAATTGGGCATGGGAGAAACAGCAAGTCAGGACATATTAGACCACTTCCAGTCCTGCCTAGGGGAGAGATCCAGCTGTGAGCATTCATGGCAGCATCTCCCTTGGGAGAAAAGGACAGAAGTATCTGAAGAAATGGAACTCTGCTTCTTCACATGTCCTGTTGCTGCTGCATGCCAGTTTTGCAAAGGCCAAGGTCCCCATCCCCATGAGGCATTCTTCATCCTGCCCAAAGAGGCAGCAAGCGGGATGCTATGTGCTTTTTGGTTCCTTTTTCACCATTCAACTACCACTGCTGCACAGCACAGTGGAAACAGCGCTTTGTTTTCCAATGGCAAGAATGGTTAGAACCCAAGCACATTCCCATCACAACCATCATACTGGCTGATGAAAATAATGAACCCTGGACACGGTGAAGGTACAGGATGTGATTGTGCTAGCAGAGCTGCTGTGCAGGTGGCAAGCTCTCTCAGCAGAGAAGCCAAGGGTCAGGAAACATGTGGAGTTAAAGGGGCGGAAGAGAAAGTAGTGAGCCTGGCCTCAGTGTTCCTGATGACATGCATATCCAAGAGGAAGGCTGAAGGCTACAGAAAGTGACTTTCGCTGACTGCGCCATGCGAGTGCAGTAAGCCTGCCTACGTAGCTCTGCTGGGCTGGGGCAATGCTTAGTAAGTCAAATTGATTAAGGAAGGGAAGCATAATTCAGAGTCCTTTAACAACTTTTAATCAGGACCTGTAATTTATTTTCCCCTACAACCTAGAAACCATAGACCTACATTTTCCCACTTGCTTCCTTTAATAACCGGATATTGTTATTATAGGTATGTTATTCACCTAGCAAATTTTGACATCCATACCTTGGGTTTGCCTGAAATATTTTTGCACAAGTTCAATCAAAATATTTTCACAGGTTCACATGGAAAAAAAAATATCTAGAAACTGAAATGATGACAAGAGGGTGCACATCTGCAGTTAAACTGTGTGAATAAAGTAAATGGCATTATGGATGAGTCAGAGGGAAAGGAATGGGGAAACAGAGAGGATTATTCAACATAGTGACTGTTCATACATCTGTGGATGTTAGAGAGATTCGCTCTTCACTGGCTCCAGTTGCTACGTTTTCTGGGTTTAAAAAAAAACAACTATTTTTAAGAGTTTAGAAATGGAAGTTCTATGCTAAGGTTCTCAGTCTTTATGACACAAATACTCCTGTATTTCTAAGTCTAATATAAAATAGGTCATGTTGGCAGGTATCAGTGACTCTGAGCTCAATGTCTTCCTTCCTTGAACTGCTCAGTTACCTTTTCCTTGGCACATGATGGTCAGCAGATGTCAAAGAGTAAGGAGGTGTGTGGTGTGTGGTGCCAACACTTCAGTGCTGGCATAGTATTGCCTGCAATAAAGGGTCTGGTTTCAGGCTCATGGAGAATTCGTGTTGACTCTCATCCTGTTAATTTTTTGAACAGAAGTTCAAAACCAGATAATCTGAGGTCCATGACAATCCTATAAGGTGTTCACCCTAAATGGTTGCTTACACTACTCATTCTAATGGTGATAGTTGTGGCTACAGGAGAAAGTCCTTCCTACTAATTTAAGCCTGGAGATTTGGCATCCCTGTCTACTTTTGCACCTGTGTCATCCTTGAACTCATAGTTCTGCCTCACCTCTTCACTGCCTAGCGCTACTGTGCTGGTCTCAGTGGGAAATGCAGCCACTGAATCATAGCCTGTGCAGAGAAAGCAGCACCCCAGAGGACAGCCTGGCAGTGTTCCACCACATGGCCTCCTGCGTATCACTTTTCCCAGTCTGTGGTGGTTTGTACCCAGGACTCGCCTGGAAAATATGATCCCAACCATAGCAAGGAACAGAGCTGGGCTCACTCCAGGGCTGCACCCTCAGCTGCAGGATGGGCCTCTAGGAAACCTTCCAGCCCATCCCGAGGGACTGGGATTTCCTTAGAGCTTCCTTGGCCTTGTTAGCCTTAATCAACTCCCTGTGTCTGAGCAGGAGGAAAGGAGTGTCCTCATTGCTTGCTATGAGTGCTACACAGAAGAGTCACCTTGTTTATTCCCACAACCGAAATAATGGGAATGGCAATGCATTTCTTACAAACACTGAATCACCAATTTAGTGAAATTGAATAATTTCTACATGCTTATCAGCTATGTTTACTGGGTAGTTAATAAATGCTATACTAGTAGAACTCCAGAAATATTCCTGATGTACCCAAAAGTGCATACATATATGTATATATGCATACATGTATGTGTATATATTATAGCCCACATATATATGAGTGTACAGTTATTTGTCCTTTAGAATAAGTGCTAAAGTTGCTATTATATATGATCCTAAGATCCTCCTGGATAATGTGTAGGCTCTGAGTCCTTCACCATCTGGCTCTAACTTCAGTCAGGCTCCAGTGCTGGTAAATATTCCTCTTCCCTCTAGTAGAATTTGCACTTAAATAATGAAGAATGGTGTCCCAGTGGGATCCCTGTGTTGCCTCCAGTTTTCAAAGGTCGGACTACATGTCCTAATATTTCCTTTTGGACTTAATGATGATTCCATGAATTTTGTGCATGTCTTGCTCAGATGCTTCCCTCCAGAAAACCAAGTAGAATGTATTTTTTAATCTTTGGTTGGTGACAGCTTCTGGTGAGACAAACTCAGTGGGGAATACAGCTAGTGCCTGGTTGCTTCCTTTCCTTTCCTGTTGATGCTTTTCTTCTGGGAGCCACAGTGCTGCACATCAGCTACCACATGTTTAGAGAATTTATTTAGCTACAGCCACAGCAGAAAACAGTGTGAGGGTGGTACGATATTTGCTGTGATGTTTCTGTTTGGATGAGAGGTGTGGGAAAATAATCAGGTGGTTAAAAAAAAAGAGTGTAATCAATCAATCAACTTGCTCATAAAGGCAAAATATGGAGAAAGCAGAGTTTGGGGTTAGGATTTATGGTTTTGGGGTGAAGATGCTGGTTGTGAGGACTGAGGTAGTCTCATTCCCCAGACTGCTGGAAGGTGATTTGCACCCCTGTAAATAGAGGATTTTTTTTCAGAAAATAAGCTGAGACATTCTCCCTGTCCCTTTTCAAAATGTGTTAGTTTGTGTCCTCGAAGGGGAGTCTGAACAGAAATTGAACTTGCTGCTGGTGAAACAGTTCTTTTTTTTGGAATAAATGATGGCAAATATCTCATTAAAGTGGGTATGAAGTGAAAGAAGCAAAAGCATAACAGGCAAATAGATGATTGGTTGTGATTAGCTTTTGTACATTGAAGAGAAAAGGGATTTGGGAATAGGAGTGTTAAAAATCAACTGGTGTATTGCAACTTTAAAGTGATTAATCACGTTTAAGATATTTGCTGTGCAAAGAAATGTTGACAGCAACATACTTGAAGCAAGGTTTCTTCACTGCTGAGATGAAGGTTGCTCTTCAGAGGGACTGTGGGACCCAGGTGTACTAGTACCCCAAAAAAGTCTTTAGAAGAATGGTAGAGTGATGAAGGTCCCTCCTGTATCTATAACAACCCTTGCTGTGCCTTTTTCTGGATCTCATGGCTCTTTATGTTATTACATGCTTACATTGTGGAGACCCTACATTATGTCCCATGACACTATTCAGTTACCATCCAGTTATCCTGGTTGTGAAAATATTTGTGCAGAAAATGAATTACCTGGAAGGAACCAGTCTGGACATTCTGTAAATGGACTTGCAAGCTTTAGTTGAGAAAGAAGTCATGTGCTATCAACCCATGCAGTATAAATTGCCATTGTCACTGATTTGGGAAAAGTGTTTGACACCATTTTGCGCCATCACTATAAAGCACTGCTTGTACTTTGGCAACTGCTGATACACTTCAGTAGTCCCCATTACCTTGTGCTCTGAGGTCTCTCCCAGCAGTTCCTAGCTGGAACTAGTGTTGTGTGAATAATGGTTTGGTTTTGTTTGTGAACAGAAAGAAATGACAAGAAACCCACTCACTCCAAAATACCTTTCAAAAAAGAAGTAGAAGAGGTATTAGCTCAGACTGATCATATTAGTTATCCCAGCTGAGAATAAATACTGAAATGTTGTAGGTTGGTACACTTGTCCCTGTAAAGAAGTGCTTCATTTTAGGGGCTCTTTTATTAAAGAACAGAAAAACACGAATTGTATTCCTATCAATCGTGAATACGTGGGACTTGAATAAACCTGAGAAAACTATCTAATACCTACTTCTATTGTAAAGCAGAATTAGATTTCATCCCTGACAGACCTGATCTTAAATACCTCAACTGATGCCTATCCCAGACTCCCCACACCACCTTATTCTGTGCTTAACTGCCCCAAAAGTCAGAAAACGTTCCATGTTATGTGAGATAAATCTCCTGTCCAGAAAATTAGACTGATTGTTTCCTCTCTTACCCTTGGTGGCTGTGAGGATAACCGATCAGGCATTTCCAGCCTTCCCCACTGGAAGGCTGTTATCACATGAGTCTGCCTGATCTCTCCTAGATTGAACAGTCTTAAATCCTTCAGCTTTTTCTCATAGGCTGGGTTTTCACAATTTCTGACAGTGCTTTCCTCTCCTTTGTGTTGCCTCCACTTTCAGCATCTAATCCTGTCCTATGAAATGCTGGTAGTTGGTATGACCTGTAAATTTTAGGGATTTGTTTCCTAGGGAAGTAGGACCCACCTAATCACATTCTATGTCTGTCTGTTTATTTTTCTATCTACTTGACTCATAATTTTTTAACCCTGCTGCCAGTTTCAAGCAAAAGCGACAGTGGTCAAATATCTCTAAGATATTACGTCTATATATATTTAATTTAAGAAGTGGTAGGATGTAGGCGAGACATTTCATTAGAGCCCTCACCAGTGAAAGACTGCAACAGATAAAATATGAGCAGACACTAAGGCACCTCCATGGCAGAAAGGTGCCTCAAACAACCCAAAAACCTTCAAATGGAGATTGCTGTTTATGTGATATGGGGGACACAAGCTCCCTGGGAGCTGGGGTGCATTGCTTCTACTTGTTGTAAGACTACCTTGGATAGGCTGGTGCTCTGTCACATACATTCATAATCTTTATTTATTTCATAGCAAACTGGTAGCATGTATTTTTGGCAGTTATTGTTTCCCAAGCAGCTAGACTTCCACCACCATGGAATTTAACCTATGGGGGTCCTGGCTTCAGGTCACTAGAAACCCTTAGGCACCATGCTATAGCAGATAGGCATTTTAGGTTTCCTGGTGATGCTGTTCCACACCAAACAAAATCTGCCAGTATTTGCAGCAGTGAGGGTGAGAATGCAGGTCTCTCCTCCATGACCCTCTTTATAGTGTGATGCTGCTCCCTTATTCTCCCCCTTCAGTGGATATTAAGGGAATCAGCATAAATGTGGCCAAAATGACTGAGGAGGCTGCTTTCAACTCCTGCAGCGTGGAGGTGAGGGTATTCTTGCGAGATCCTTTCACAGGAAGGGATGTAGTGAGAGCATGCTGCACCAGTGAGCTATTAAAAAAGATTTTTCATTCACCAGCAGTTTTGTAAAAGAAGGAAAAAATAAGGAAAAAAAGAAAAGAAAGAAAAGAAGAGAAAAAAGATTGCATGTCACTTCCATGTAAGAATCTGCAGCTTGTCCCTGTCACCAGTTGCCCATCCATTAGCCTGACTGACCACATGGCCAGGGGCTGAGATACTGAATTACCCTCTGATTCCTGCTCAGAAAGTGACTCCTCAGAGCTGCTTCCTGCTTCAAGCAGGAAAGAAATTTCCAGAGGCTTCAGCCACATAAACAAGTAAAGGCATTTTCCCCACAAAGCTCCTGCCGCACACAGGGTTTGGTGGGGAAGACCAGCTTGGTGGGGAAAACTGAACAGCTCCTATGGAGGGTGCACAGGACCCTGTTGTCCTGGCACGAGCAGTTATACAGAGAGCTGGGACATGATGGAGTCAAGCTAATAAACAATGAAAGAAATCGAATTTTTCAAAGGTGTGTCCCTAAAATTCCACCTGCCTCCAACCATAATTAGGCACCTAGGAGTGGAGAGATGTATCCAAGGCTAGTTAGACTAGTCTGGACCTTGACAACAGTGAACCTGCTCCTCCAGTTTTGTTACAATGAGCATCCAGCCAAGCTAGAATAAAGCTTCTTTGGGGATGTCCACACATGCCACACTCACACCTCCTGTTTATAGCTGGACAAGGCCAATCACAAGTGACATGTTCACAGATTCCAGCAAAGGTTTCAGCATTTTTTGCATACTCTGAAAGCAGTGTCATTCAGATCTCTACTATTAGGAAACACTGTCTGAAAATGAGTGGTTTTATGCTTTCTTATTTCTACTTCCATGCTTGTTGTCACCTGGGACAGTTATTTCATTTCTAGCTGGAAAGATAGATTTTGTCCTTTTCAATGCCATTTGTGAACCAACACATTTTCTGGGGTCTACACATGGAGCATGCATCATGCTTAATATATATTTGATTTTGTATGTGGTTTATATGAAAAGTAATGGTATCCAATGTTAAATGAATGCCTTCTTGTTTTCTTCTGGTAGCAGCATCTTGAATGTGCTTCCTTCCACGTTTGCCTTAGCAAGGTTTATCAGTGTGTTAGCAAATCACGCATGATGAAAGGCACATTAAGGCCGTGCTGCCTGGCTCCAGTGTTGTTGCAAGGATGCAGGTTTGCAGTGGTACAGTTTGCAATGCAGACAGAACTGAAGGTAGCTTCCATCGTTCATTAGATGCTGAGGTGCTTGCAGCCCCAGCTGTGGCACAGAGGTGTGACCACGGGTCGGTCCAGCTGCCGGCTGCCACATCCCAGATGTATTCTACGTGGGACATTGCCCACTTGCAAACCCATTGAGCTACATGAGGAAGGAGGCACGTAGTCGGTGTTTCCAGCCCTTATCTCCCCAGGTTATTTGAATAATTAAGCAAACAAAAGGTGGCCCGGCTGCTCCTGCTGCTGCAGTTGCTCTGGACAAGCTCCTCTGCTGGGCTGCCCGGGAGGCGCTGACAGAGCCAGGGAGAGTCGTGACAGGTCAGGGAGGAGAGGGGAGGGGGGCTACCCGGTCCCTCTGCTGCTTCTTTGTGTCTTGTTCTTAATGAGCTTTTGGCGACCAGAGGAGCAGATGCGTAAACAAAAGCTTGCTGGCCCCGTTTGGGCAAGGCAAGGCTTCGTGCCCCCTTCCGTTGCACTGCCCGTTCCCAGGGGCCATCCGTGAGCACAGTTTCCCTTGCACTGGGGCTGTGGCAGAAAGAGGCTGCAGGGAAGGAAGAAAATAACCCCAGGGGCTGGGAACACACTGATTTCAGGATGGGAGCTGCTCTCCGAGGGGCTCCGGGAGATCCTGTGGGAGCAGGGAACTGATCTGACAAAACTTGGGAGTGATGCACGTGGTCTGATTGCATCCCGTCTGTCAGCTACCAGCTCTCCTGCAAACTTCCAAGTCTGGTCCCACACTGGGCTGAGGTCTGCTTAGTGCAGTAGGAAGGCTGAACATTCACGGAGCTTCTTCCAGCCCCCTATTTCTTTACTGGTATTGTCTGTCCAAGGCAGTGGCACTTTTCTGAACTAAGCCAGATTTGAAATGTCTTGGCAGGATTGCCTGTTATTTAAGGCAGGTGAGGGTGCTGGGACAGAGAGTGGGCTAGGTTTAGAAGCCATTGCATGTTGTTTTCAGGATCCCAGGAAGTTTCCCAGGTTGAAACTGTCTCTGGGGAGATAGGAAATCCCATTCCTTCCTCGCTCAATGACATTAATATGTTTGGCTTCTCTCACTGTCTCCTTGTGGTTCAGCACTGAGAGTCTCTGGTGCGAGCGAGGCTATGATAGATACTCTACAAGTCTAAAGGATGATACAAAGGCTGTGTGAGATTACAGCCTAAAAGGCTGGGTAAGAAAGCTGCCAACACTGGAATTATTGAAGTTTTGGTTTTATAAACAGACATCGGTTGTCCCATAAATGTTATGGCAGCAGTGTATTCAGATGAATCTTTCACATGGACTTCAGGTGGCTTCTGTACTGAGGCTGATTTTTCTTGTAGAGGTTCCTCATGACATCTTCCACTTGAGAAAGCCCCATCAAAGCTCAAAATAAAAGATTTTTTGTAGCAAGACACATACGATACTATACATCCTGTGTTGGTAAAGTCACTTCACATCTTTTCTAGCTCTCACTTTTCCCAGACACCTACCATTCCAGTGATTCTTAGCTTCAGTTTTCACTTGGTAATACTAAAAGAATAGTCCCACCAACATCACGTATGTAAGTAATCTGGTTCAGATAAAAAGGCCACCATCTGTACAATGACTTTCTAGAGTAAAGTTATTCTTGTATTTAAATGTCTACAGGGTCAGGGCCCCATTCATGTGTCTGGAGTGTAAAGAAATTATCTTACAGTTTGCTCACTGGTATCCCAAATGTCCCTGGTGCTATAGGGATGGCAATTCATACAGTGAAGCAGCAGTTCCTGCAGCATTATTCAGCTAACAAGATTATACCAGCAGCCAGGCAAAGTACTGAAGGATTGTGCCCCATTTAGGAAGCATGGTGTAAAGACTCTCACCAAGATCACTCAGGATGTAAGAGATCTCACTGGGATCACTCAGGGAGATAAAAGCACTTTGTGCTTTTGAAATGTGCACTTCCCTGTAGATGGCCAACATCAGCAACGTGCAAGCTCCTCACTGCTGGCTGCTCAGGTCAGTGTGTGCACACAGACCAGTCAAGAGGTTTGTGCGCTGATGGGGTTAGCCTTTCCTTCCTTCCCCTTCCTCAGGCCACTGCAGGGGAGAAGGAAGAAGGGGACATGGCAAATGCCAAAGAGCCTGGGGAGGGCTAGCATTCATCTATCTTTGCTTAGATATGCTTAGGGCAAACAGTGGGCATTCATTCCATAAAGCTCAGGCACCAAAATAACTTTTGACAGTGAAACCAACCAACCCCCTCCAAACCGCTCACTTGATAGTAGCAACTGGGCATGAATACAGAAGCTAAGTGGTATTGCAGTAAGCTCTATTTGCCCATCCTCTGACTACATTTCAGAAAAGAAAACACTTGTTAGAATTGATATAGTGGCATATTTTCTAGTGATTGCATGTTTGGAAGCTCCTGTAGGAATGCAGAAGGCACCAGAGTGAGCTACCAGTGATTTTACTGTGCTTATGGATCCTTTAATAATTTAATGTGAACGTTTTTTTCCACTAACCCCTATAGTTTAATTAGCTTTGTTGACTAGTTCAGCTGCTTTGAAGGCAAACAGTTCTTGCGGGTCATCCATTCCCTATCAGTTTTTTTTCTCTTTGTAGTCAACCAAACAAAACAAGCATCGCAACTAATAAAGTTACCAGAACTGTTTCTTTGGCAGTAGGTGCCCTTGGTTCTCTCTAGGCATTTATCACTACCATACAACCCTACGTGCAGCCTAGTCTCAGCAACGGTTGGTTATTTAATAATCACTGCCAAAGTTCCACAAATCACTTAGAAAGACCAGTGACCTGACCTGCAGTATGGTGGAGATGGAGATATTAATAATGGCTACTAATTTTCTGGTTTAAGAGCCCATAAAAATAGCAAGAACACATTTAATTTGCACAGTGCTGACTTGCTGCCTCTTGAACCATGAGTCCTTTTGACTTTTCATGGATTTTATTGGATCTCTGGGAAAAATCAGTATAGGAATTTGGCTTCTCCCACTCCCTGTATCTTTCTGTGAGCAACAGGGGTGTAATTTCAAAGGAAATTGAAATTCAAACTCATCCCCCAGTACAGTAAACCAGCTGGAACTGCATAGCATGCAAAATAAAATCACTGCCTCATTAACTTAGTTGACTGTTTGTGGACAAGCTCACATGAAGACTTGCAGGGAAAGAGAAAAACGTAGCATGTAAAGATACATATATGTATATGTATGCATAGTTATGTGCATAGTTGTGTATTTCTATCTACCTGATTTTCTACCTATTTACCTATGCATCTGTCTATGAGGATGTATTTATTTCCCTCAGGGCGTTTACGGTCATGTGTATGGTTAAAGCATTAATAACCATGTGTTTATTTTTCCCGAAGGACTTTCTCATGAACTTCTCTTTCAACAGCCACTGCTTAATAATTTTGATTAAAAGGTATAGTTGCAACTGAGTGGGTCATTTTGGGAAAAATCAAACCTTTGGTGTGAGAGGGGAATGGAACATCCCGCAGGGAGAAGGATGGGGCTGGTTGGATCCCCTTAGATGTGATGTGGCCCGTTAGGCTGGTGGATACATTCGACATGATTCAGGGACTCCCACGTTATGAACTTAGCACTGATACCACCAGACACTTCCAACCCAGTTGGCTGAAGTCACTGAGCAAGAAGATGGCTGTGTCTCATACGTGTGCTCCATAGGGCTGGTTTTGGGGTTGAGGGGACTTGAAGAACCCCCTGGTGAAGCCCCAGGTGACACCAAGTTTCAGTGCTGATGCCCCTGAGTCCCTCCTGCCTTTGCCAAGCAGGCGGATTGCTCCCGGGGCGTGCCAGAACCAGAGCACCCGGGGCCATGGGGCGGGGCGAGGGGCGGGGCCAAGGAGAGGTGGGCAGAGCCTCTGCGGCAAGCCCCGCCCCCTGGCTCAAGTTGGGCGGTGCTGCTCGCCGGGGTCCCGCATCCCCGCTGTGCGGTGCGGTGCAGCGCGGCGCAGCGCAGCGCAGCGAGGCTCGGCTCGGCTCGGCTCGGCTCGGCTCGGCTGCCGGACGGACAGCGCCGTCGGGGAAAGGGTTCGCTTCGCGCCCCGCGGCGCCCACGGTATGGAGCACGGTGCGGCGCGGCTGCTGGCGGTCCTGCTGTGCCTAGCTCCCGGTAAGCCCTCGGAGTGCCCCCGCTGCCCGGGGTTCGGCCTGTCGGGGAGCCGCTGGGGTCCGGCAGCCCCACGGGGCCACGGGGAGAGGCGGCGCGGGTATGATCAGGTGTCGGGAACTGCGCGGGTGCTGGTTTCACTTGGGATTGTCAGGGACGGTGGTACGGTGAGGCAGTGCGAACCCTGGGGTGGGACGGGATGCCCAGTACTACGGGATTGCTGTCCTGTCCTGTCCTCTCACCTTCCCTCCTCGCTTCTCTGGCTGGTGCTGGCCCATATGACAGGGCTGCCTGCCATGGCATAGTGTCCTGCACTCTTGGCTCCAGCATCAGACATCGTTTCCGAGAGCAAAATGTCCCTGGAGCCAAATGCGGGAAACCCGTCATCAGCGAAGAGCCTGCTCGGGATGCCAGTGATTAAAGTGTGGGGAAATACTAGGGAAGTAGGGAAGGTCCCGGTCTGGCCACGCTTTCTTGTTGCCTGCCATAGCTGTCCGAGCTGTCCCGGTTGGGGCTGCTGGCTCGCCCGGGTGAGGCGGGATTCCTGACGGTGATGGGAGCAGCCAGGGCGGGCTGAAAATCTCTCCCTGTGGTACTCCCAAATGTTGCACAAGCTGGGCTGTTGCCTCAAAGCCAACACTGGCACCCAGATCACAACCCTCGCAAGCATGGAGGACTCAGGTTAGGCGCGATGCAAGCCCTGTTGTGAACAGAGTTGGTAGTAATAGACTTTTGCCTGATTGCTTAGGAGGAAAGCGATAACCTCAGAAAATCATGGGGCAAAATAAATTCATGGGATTTCGAATTTCTGACAAACTTAAAATAGTTTCTTCATATAGTTCATTGATCGGTAGTCTCGAAGAACTCAACTATATTCAATTTATTATAAGAAAAGTTAGTAATCCCTTTCCCCAGGGAGTGAGATCATCAGATGAAGGTTCGCTTCATTTCAATGTCCCACATCCTCTTGTTAGACCTTGAAGTTGGCAATGCAAGAAAACAGGAACTCCACCCTGGCTGGCTGAATTGTAGTGCTCTGCAGCTAGCTCCTGACCATCTGCCTTTGCTTCCTGTTATGACAGAGTTTTTGAACTTTCTGGGATGTGTGAAAAGTCATTATTTACTCTTCTCTGCTAAATAGATGATGTGAAAGCGTCCGCTTAAAACATACTGCATATTCCTGTACATAATGCTTTTCTGATTAAGTAACGTGTACTTTGTCTATTGGGTTGATTTACGGGGCTTTATACATGTTTGTTATTATTATTTACAGGTTTAGTTATTTCTCTGGATCAGCCAACCCTTAGTATCCAAAAAGATGTCCTCACAATAACTGCAAATAACACTCTAAATATTACCTGCAGGTAAGGGCAAATCGATCCAGCAAGATTTTGATGGGGGTAATTTATGAGTTTTTGCATAGAATCACAGGTGATTCAGTCTCTCTCCCATCATTGCTCCTGTTCTTCCTCCCCACATCCTTTGCGCTTCCCCTTCCTCCCCCGACCCTCACCTTGCTTTCCCCTTACAGACTTTGGAAATGATCTTAGGGGGTTGGAGCAAGGGAGATCTGGGAAGCACAGGGTGGCCCAGAGAAGAAAGCATCAGCTGGGTCCTCATGGAGCCAGCCTGGTGAGCCATGCTCCTGAAATCATGCTCTTGAAGCTCCCTTTTGAGTGCTGTGTCACTCAGGTTTAGCAGAATGGAAATCTCAAATAGCTTTCATATAGGTATTAACAATAAGTTGATAAACATGAATTTATCCTGCGTGGCTTGATGCTCCACATGATTTGATGAACCCTGTTCCTCTCAATGCCATAGAGACCAGCGAGTCTGGGGTTCACCACCCTGGCATCAGTACTGGTACTCATCACATGCTCACACCTCTCCAACGTTTTTGCTTCCCCAGTGGACAGAGACCACTGGAGTGGTCCTGGCCAAGCAACCAGAGCAGTGTTGAGAAGCGTATCTCGGTGATAAACTGCAGTGATGGCCCCTACTGCAAGACACTTACTCTTCTCAAAGTCATTGGCAATGACACAGGCGACTACAGGTGCCTTTACAAGGACAACCAGGCAGCGACAACCATTTATGTCTACGTTCAAGGTAAGTGCTTACACAGCTCTTAGGTGGCTCTTCCCTTAGCCTCAGGAGAAAAAGTATCTCAAAACAATTTTGACTTTAAAATCTATCAATCCTTGAATTTTTTATTCTGTGAAATTGTTACTTTTCTTCTTTTCTTGTTGATTGATTTCATGCCAATATGCTAGTTGCCATCAGTAGAAAAGCCCTTGTGCCTGTAATTTTGAAGCAACCTGCCATATGCAGTACTTGGTCTGCTATTCTCCTTTACCTGGAGCTTAACATACATGTCTGCTTTGCACTGTGAGCTATTACTGACCTCAGGAGAAGGATTACAGAGATTGTATATTTATTAAAAATTACAGGTTTTGATCCCTTTTACGATTTGTACTATCTGATACCATTAAAAATAAAAAACAAAAACAACTCCAAAACATAAACTTCCATATATTTGCTGATTGTGACGGCAAAATCTATTTAGGCTGTAAGAGCTAAGTTTTTACAGTCAGGCTGGTAGCAATGCAGCTGAGCGCCACAGATACTGCAAAGCGTTCAGGTATACATTCATTTCAGTGAATGTGTACACTGAGGCTTCTGCCTTTTTTGCACTGATGGTTTCATACTCATTTTCTTATACAACCTGTTTCCTTTTGTTCTTAACTTATAGTTACCATCTTGAAAAATGAGATGTTATTATCTACTTGGCTTAGCTTGTTTTGTAAGATCATGAGCTTACTATTTTTTTGGTCTGACTTTAAAGAGGATGCTGCCACTGGGGGAGCCGATGTAGCGTGCTGCTGCTTCTGACTGATATTTCCTGTAGTACTTATGCAAGGAAAGTCACACTAGGGTAAATCAGATTTTTACCGGCACAAAGACTGTGACGACAGGAAGCTATTCTCCAAGGTGCACACTGCTGTGGATAACTGTTTTCAGAGTAATTATATTGTAAAACTGGGGGATGTCTGTCAAAATATGTACTTCCTACTTAGTCTCATCATTTAAATGTTTTACCACATAGAAAAGAATAAAACTGCTTTGAGAAGAAATAGGGACAGAACAAAATTGGAAAAGTTTCCTCCATAATAATGTGACAGTACGCATTTACCAACTGAATATTCTTCTAGATTACAGATCTCCATTTGTGACTTCAGTTAGTGATCAGCTTGGCATTGTATACATCACTAAGAATAAAACTGTGGTAGTGCCGTGCCTTGGAACCGTATCAAATCTCAATGTATCTCTACATGCGGTAAGGAAAAAGACCACTATTATTTTAAGAGTTAGTTGAAATCACTGTGACGTAAATACTTTGCTTGAAGTATAACTGCTTTTCTTAAAAGCTTCTTTCTATCCTTGAGAATTTTGCAGTCTGTGATTACAAGGTGAGTGCTGTAACTGTACTCATCAGTGATCCTGTGCTCTCAAAGTGCGGAGTGATTGCCTGTGAAAGGGAGATTGCCTGAGCTAGGATGTTAAGACTGGGACCCTGCGGTTATGGAAAATATTGGACTTGAATATTCAGGGTTGTTTGATTTTTTTGAAATCTGACTGTATTTTATCAATGTTTCAAACAGAAATATCCGGAAAAGATATTTGTCCCTGATGGTAAATCAATTTCATGGAATAATAAAAAGGGCTTCACTATACCCAGCCATTTAATCAACTATGCGGGCATGGTCTTCTGTGAAGCCAAAATAGATGATGAAAGCTACCAGTCTGTGATATATATAGTCGCAGTTGTAGGTAAGCCAAAGTTTTTTTTCCTTTATAGCCAATGTTCTTTTACTCACTACAACATACTGAACCAATTACATTTGGTTGGACTCTAAGTTATTCAATAACGACAATGCAGCTAATGCAAAATGGATGTTGTGAGATATATTACTTTTCTTTTAAATGCAATGTATTGTATTCTTCCTGGCTGATCACTGGGAAAAGTGCTTCTATTTTAGTGTTTTACATAGATGCCAAGGATTTTTTTTTTCCTGACAATGCAAGCCTTTTTCCTAAAATCAGTTATGTACTTTGTTTGCTTATCCAGGATGCAGATTGTAGTTGGAGGGAACTGGGGACAGGCATCCATCAGCAGCAGATGAAAAGGAATTGCTCTGAGGGGGTACCAAGGCAATGGGGGATCCGAGGGTTGCATTATGAGCTAGGTTGTCTCTTCTCCCTCAGATCTATGTCCTGACTCTCATGGAGATTTATGCTTTCCCTGGTATATTTTGTCAGTTATTCAACAAAACTCAGAAATAATGTGATGACTCTGTGGAGACTTAAGCCTGAGCTAAAACTGCAGCTATTTCCCTTTTGGCTGAGGACACAGTAACCACTTCAAGTGGCCAAATGGCACCAAGGCAGTCTTGCCTTGCTCGGTAGGAAGGCATAGCGGCTCTCCACCCTTTACTTTGTGCAGCAGGCAATTGCTTCTTCACCAGGCTCGTCAGTCCTGACTCTGATTTGGAGCATATTCAGAATTTTTGCATTCAGAATATTCTGTATTGGAATATTTTAAATTTTATTGCACAAATTAAAATTTGGATGATTTTGCTATTATCAGACTGTTATTCTTAATAAATTCCCTCTTACTGCTGAGGAAGGGGATATACCTCCTTAAGTTTCAGGTCTCACAAGGATAAGAAGAAGGTGTCTAAGGCAGAGGAACCATGTGGGTCACCATATCCTGCCTGCTCCTACTTCCGGGGGGCACTCTGATCAAGCGCATACATCCTGCTGTGCCACTGTCTGATGCAGGTCTCGGATGGGAAATGCTCAGGGCAGCTGCATTCCTTCCGTCCAGGCTCCTTTTTACACCCGTCATCACCCGTCATCATGGGACACCAAGGGGATTCCTTGTAGCTGGGGTTTCAGTGGGAGTTTTGGTGAATTTTTGTGGAAAATGTGGTGCTGAGTGCTGTAAAGAAACCTCTTCTTACCCCCAGGTTTCTGTGTGCCTTTCTCTTCCTCTAGGATACAGAATTTATGACCTGACAATGAACCCACACTCCCAAGTAGAGCTGGCAGTGGGAGAAAAACTGGTTCTCAACTGCACTGTAAGGACGGAGCTGAATGTAGGAATTGATTTTAAATGGGACTACCCTTCCATCAAGGTAAATCTGTAATAAATTAAAAGTGCCAATATCACAATGAAATAAATTTACGTATAATGTCACTCCCCCCTTTATAATATTGACAAAGCAGGTGATAATACACAAAGAAATGGTCAGTATATACAGGTGTGCAAAGGAGGAATAACAGTGGAACTCCCAAACACCTGTGTCTTTTATCTGTTACAGGAAAAGCATGCCACCATAAGGGATTTAAAAACCACTACAGGAGAAGTAAAGAAGTTTGTGAGCACTCTTACCATCGACAGTGTGTCCTTAAGTGACAAAGGTCGATATACTTGTGCAGCATCCAGCGGTCGTATGAACATGAAAAACAGCAGCTACTTCATTATCCATGGTATGGCATCTTTTGCTTCAGTTTTGTTGGCTGCTGCAAATTTAGGATTCATTAGTGGGATGCAGAAGGTGCTTGGTGATGAATCAAGTAACAGAAATGAATCAAGCTGCATCTACAGTATTTCTCTTGCACCCACTATAGGATTATGCCTACATATATAAATATATATGTACTGCATGCTTAGCTAATGATAAGATTTTAAAGGACTCTGTATGTTACTGAAAGCTGTAGAATCCCATAGGAAAATAGGCAGTAAAATAAACTGAGGTAACCCTCTGGTCCTCTTCTGTGTTGACCTCCTTGAGGTCCTGTACAACTGAATTTGTGTAGATAGCTCTATAAGGTAGCTTTGTTCTCACTCCAGGTGAACTTAGGCTAGATTCTGGTGGCTCTGCAGGACAGGAGCCTGGGTCAGCATCAGTGAAGCTAGGAAAATAAAACTTTCAGCTTTTACAGTATGAGTAGATGAATCAAGTGAAGTTTTGGTTGTACGGAAGTGATGAAAAGGAAACAGCTTTGGCTAAGTGCATAGATAAGTATGAGGCCACATCCTACAGCCTTTTCTCAAGCTCTTCTTGGCCACAGCCCCAGTGGCTCCACTGGAGTACTTCTAGAAAAAATTGCCAGCATGAGAATGGCCCATTATAAATCACTGAGTCAGAAAAAGGGGTTTATATTTTGAAGGAGACTATTTTTTTTAACATTCAAACTAATTATGTGGCACAGTGATTCAAGATAGTATCAATTTTCTCCTGGGTTCTTTGTATTTCTCTTCAGGAGCTAAAACAAGATCACTTGCTGCAGTAACTGTACCAGATGTTAAGTCCATACTATTCTAAATATTAGTCAGAAGCCTAATCACTGTGTTAGTTTGAATGCAAGTTTATAATTTATAACGAGTAATGTAAATAAATTCAATGTATTCTGTGACTGCAGTGGTTCAGATTCATACTCGAGAAGAGACTGAACGTATCTAACTGAGTGAAATACTGTGAAAGTATCACACTGTGGTTTTGAATACTATTATTTCCTGTAATGAGTAGATCGAGATGGTTTCATGATATGTTTATATATATGTGTGTGTATATATATATACATATGTATATACCCATATATGGGTCTGACACTAGGTCTGACAGTTGGCACACTGTCTGGAGAGCTGAGTCTTGTCTCTGCTTTCCAGAGCTCCTCAATGTGGGAATTGGGCTGCTCCTCTCTGCAAGAGAAAGGGCTGGGTTTTCATGGCGGGTTTGTCTCTCCAGAGCCCTGTTTGGAGCCAGTTGTGCTTCACCAGTGGCATCCTGTCACTGGCCCTTATTTATCATCTGTCATTAAGTGCTATCCCAAATGGAGAGCACTTACACTTTTGTCCACATGGAAAGACCATTTAGTTCATTCTTTTTTGCAGAAAGTCCTTTTATTCATCTGGAGAGAATGGAGAATGTGGTTGAGACAAGACTAGGTGATACAGTCAAAATTCCTGTGAAGTTTAAAGGATATCCTCCACCAGAGGCAAAATGGTAAGAGTGGGAGCATCACATGTTTGAAAAACTGAGCTGTTCTTAGTGAAGGTAAATCTCTGAAGTATTCAAAGTGCTCTATTTTTTCTTCAGGTATAAAAATGGAAAAGCCATCAATGCAAATCATACAGTTAAACTTGGCTACACTTTAGTGATCACCGATTCAACTGAGAAGGATGCTGGGAATTACACTGTTGTCCTTACAAACCCTACTAACAAGTTGCAGAAGAGACATACGTTTACCCTGCTTGTGAATGGTAAGCAGTGTACCACAGGAGTACCTTCTTTCACATGTGGATGTGCTGTATTACCATTTTTAGGATTAAATTAATCCCACTGCTATGAAGATTAAAGTGGGGGGGTTGGCTGGGAGAAGAGCACTTGAACCTCAGCCCTGGGAGGGCAGAGGTGACCTGTCTCTCCTGGCTCTCCTGGTTGAGAGGCTGCAGGCTCCTGGTGGTGGTATTGTGATGATACTTTGTGTGTGTGGGTTTGGGGGCAGGGGGGTCTGTATATTATTTCTTCACCTCTGCATCCTGCTCTTTTCCTGCCCCCCTTGCTGGCCATGCTGCCAGAGTCCTCCCCACCCCGCTCATCCTGGCCTGTCCCGCCTCACCCATCCTTCCTGCCTCACGCAGGCTGTCCCTCCTCTTCTGACCTGCCCTGTGCAGTACTGATGTGCCTCTTTCTTCTCTTCCTCCTCTTCCTCCTTCTGTCTTCTCCTCAGGAAAACACCTAGCCCCTGTGCTTTGAAGACAGCAGGTCTTGGGAAGGGTGATGGGGCTACATGCAATGGGAATCATAGACATTTAAGGGGTGGTGGGAGTCTAAGAGCTGCATTTTAAACCAGTGGGTAATGGAAATATTATGGATGATCCTAAGCATTGCATCTTGATGGCCTGATCCTCATGGTGCCGGGCAGGTTCACCTCTTCCCTGACTGTTCATATTCTCTGTGTTACACTTGCACATGAGGCAGGGCATAAATTAGTTGCTGTGGGTCTAATACATGCATGCAGTGCTGCTGGGGAGGCGTAACCTGCTGCTCTCTCCTCCAGTCCCTCCCCAGATTGGTGAGAATGCATTACTGGCCCCTGTCGACTCCTACAAGTATGGCTCGACACAGGTGCTCACCTGCACTATCTACGCTGTCCCACCGCCTGCCACAATCCTCTGGCATTGGCAGCTGGAGGAGGAGTGCACTTTCAGCCCTCAGTGAGTGCCAAGTCCTTGCCATCTTCTGCAGCTTACATAGCTCTGGTGGGATGGTTGGGTTGGGGTGTTTGGGTGCATCCCTTGTCCAGGCTCATTACTAAATGGAGACCCAATGGCTAATGAAGAAAAGATTGTTGTGGTCAATAGGCTGATCATTGCAGGAAGGCTCTGCCAAAGCCATTGTTGTTGGGAGGGGTAAGGACCACCCGCAGCGAGGAACTGGCAGTGCATGCATGCAGCTCTCATGCCTTCTTGAAGGGCTTGCTGGGGTTTCAACTGCAGCTATCTGCATGCCTTCCCCTCAGATCAGCCCGCAGGACCAAAACTCCATCCCAAACAGAGGAAATTTACTGTTTATGTTAATTACGGTTCCTTGTGGTGGCTTTTTTGTATGCTCAAGTGCTGAGTGTGACCATGGTCTTTATCTGTGTGAAAGTGTATCTCAGAGGAAGTGCACTGACTGATGTTGGGGAATGATAGAGAGAGTGCCTGACTGAGATTCACGCAGCTTCCCTTATCTGGGCCTGCCATAAGCCCAGATTTCCTTAAAAAAAAAACAACAACCAGCAACCAACAAAAAGCATTCTTCTTTCCTGTTGTTGTTTTTAAAGTGATTTCCACTAGTTTCTTCCTTTGGTGCCTGGTTGCTTCTTACACAATGGCTACTGTCCTCAAGAAATTCTTGTAGGGAGTTCAGCGATTTCTATGTCTGTCTTCCTTTGAACTAAATTAACTTGAATCATCCATTTATGAATGGAGGTTTGTTCCCAGAATAGCTGCTTCCCTCCAAGCATCCTGATTGAGCTGACACAGGCAGATTAATTAGGAAATTCACCTTTAGGCTCTGGGGTTCCTTATTTTACAGAGCACAAAGGTCTTAGAAGGTTACAGGGTGCAATTTAATAGAAATGTTTTCAGAATTCCCTCCCAGATACAGGCTGTAGCTGGTGATGCATCTGATTTATAGATAAATATTTTCATATTAAAAAGAAAACACAAACCACTCTCTTGAAGGGTGAATATTCATCTTATCTAATGCATATATCTCTACTTACAACCTCAGGAAAGTTCGTTCAGGATCCAATCCATATGCCTGCAGGAAGTGGAAAGTGATCTCAGAGAGAAAGGGTGGGAATCAGGTTGAAATTAAGCACCGAGTTGTTACTATTGCTGGGAAAACAAAGGTGAGCAGATTTTGTTTTCTGTTGGCTGGGGATGATTGGCCCTGTTAAGCAGTTCAGATATCTGGAAATGTGTCACTAGAGATGAGACTCTCTTCACCTATTGTTAAACTTATGGATCTACTCTTAACTGGTTGTGCAAACTCCTGCTAGAGCCAACGGACAGAGATACACACTTTCAAGTCCTTTAGACACGGACCCAAAGTGAGTCTCCTTTGAAGAACACAACCTACTTAGGTTTCAGTGCTTACCTTTTAGCAGTCTGAAGTCACATGGGTTAAACTTCCTATTTAACTGTAATGAGGAGAAGCTGTAGAGGCTGAAGAGCAGAAAAATGTGGAAGCAGCATTTATTAACACATAAAACAAAATCTGCCTTCTGTGAGGCTGCTTTTTCTTGGATTTTTTTTTTTTTTGCCTGATTGTTACACGCTTAAGGACAAAATGTAAATGTCAGGAGGCGACTGTGCTCCTGCCGTGCCATGGATTTGTGCTTTGAGGGATTTTTGGTTGTGTAAATACCTGCAGAGCACTTTGCTAGGCTGTTGGGGTGGTCAGGCTCAAGTATGTACTTTGGGACTGACACAATATGAAATTGCTTGATTGTTCTTTTGCAGACTGTGAGCACCCTTGTGATTCAAGCAGCAAATGTATCTGCTTTGTATAGATGTATGGCCACAAACAGAGCTGGGTCAAGTGAAAGAGTTATCTCCTTTCATGTGACCAGTAAGTATACCCTGTTGAGGACAGCCATGGTAAATTATTGTTATTTTGTCTGTTTTGCTAATGACAGGCTCTTCAGTGCCATTGTCTGATCCCTATCCTTTATTAAATCCATTAATAGTTAAGGATTTAGGTTCACTTAAGGTTTCCTAAGGCAGCCTTTAAATTCACCACCTAACTTCAGCCAAATAATTAGTTGTGCTGGCATCTGTGGAGTGGTGGAACCATGAAAATAATGCAAAATGGGCACTGTTGTCCTGAGAGTGGCTACTTTTGCAGTTACTTAAAAGAGCTACAGCGAAATTGTGAGTTGCAGAAAGAACAAGGATGTACTGTGAAAGCTAAGACTAACGTTTTGAAAAACAGTGTCAAAGAGCTTCTGTCTTCTTAAAAATCAGTCTCCATATTCATATGATGAAATATTATTTTAATCCAGATCTAAAAATTGGCTATAAGTAACTCTAAGAATCAGCTGAAGTTGCTGTAAATTTCTGCACAGGTAGTTACTGTATTCATTACACAGGCCTTCCTTTTCCTTTTAATGGGATTGTGCTGTTTAGATGATTGACTGATTTTCACTGTTTTGTTTCCTTATTTACAATTGGATAAGATAAGGCCACAAAATGTGCAACCTAATAGGAATTTGTTTTATTTTTTTAACTTGCAGGGGGTCTTGAAATTAATCTCCAGCCTCGGAATCAGCTCACAGAGAAAGATAATATGTCCTTGCAATGCACGGCAGACAAATTCACCTTTGAGAAGCTATCATGGTACAAACTCAGTGCTCACGCTTCACAGACTCCCTTTGGAGGGCTGCCTATGCCTGTCTGCAAGAACCTAAATGCTCTCCAGAGGCTGAATGCTACAATTTCAAATACCAATGGTGAAAATGTCACCTTAGAGCTCATCCTCCGTAACATCTCCCTGCAGGATGGAGGGGACTATGTTTGCATTGCTCAGGACAAAAAGGCTAAAACACAGCACTGTCTGGTGAAGCACCTCACTGTTCAAGGTACAGATCTCTTATTATGAACCAAAATGTGTGGTTGTACACAAAAACAACTGCAGCAGTGTCAGGTTTTGGTACCTCCAGGCCTTGCATGTGTTAGGTTAATGGTGCACGCTGTTAAATAGATTCAGACCATTTGTTGTTAACACACAGGTCTGGGGCTTGTCTGAGCAGCAGGGTCTTACTGTTTCATTAGTACCAGTGAGGAAACACTGACCGGGCCACTGTGGTCAATAATTAGCTCAATAACTTCTCAGTTTTACTTTTCAAAGCACATTTTTCCCTCTAGCTGTATATGCATGTGTGTATTCATAGCATTGATGATACTGCTTTGCGTCACTGACTTGAGTTTAAAGTAATTGTCTGAAGTTGCCTGTAATTTAAACTATCATGAAGTGCTGCTGGCATTCAGATACAGGCAATGCAAGCTGGTAATCAGTCAGCTTTGCAAACAAATAGTGATGACTTTGTTTCGGACCTGGATGTCTAAGCTGATTAGGCAGATTCAGGAAAATACCTGTTCATGTCCATGGGCTGTTCTGAACGGACGTTTGATGGACCTGCAGTATCAGACTTTTCATAATGACTCTGAAAAGAGAAAAGTGAGGAAAGCAATTTCTCACCTATTCTGTCTTCCCTCAGCAGCCTGGCCAGTCACACATTAAACCGTCTAAAGCAGGTTGCATCAATACTGTTAAAATTTTCTTGGCTATTATAATTTTTTCATGTCATGTAGAAGTTTAACTATGATTTTAACATGGATGCTGTGGCTGTTTGTATTATAAAAGAATTTGAGACTTTGTTATTGAGCCATCAAGTGCTATTACAACAACAAAAAAATTGATGTTTTCTGTAATGTAATTGCTCTTTGACAATGTTCTTGTCAGTAATTTTGCTGTATATTCTAACCAACAGAACCCATGGCACCCACACTCATAGGAAATCTGGAAAATCAAACAACAAACGTAGGTGAAACCATAGAAGTGTCATGCACAGCGAATGGCATTCCTCCTCCAAACATCATGTGGTTTAAAAATAATGAAACCCTTGTCGAAGATTCAGGTGATGGTTGCTCCTTTGCTATGAGTTTTCTATCACTGAAGGGCTTTCTTTCATGGGACTCACTGCTGATTTTCACCATAAAGAGTTTAATTTTCAACACAAAGTGGCATAAAAATAGCAGAACTGAGAATTATGTCTTTTTCCAGGTATTGTTTTGAAAGATGGAAACAAAACACTGACCATACGTCGAGTGAGGAAAGAAGATGGGGGGCTGTACACCTGCCTTGCCTGCAATGTCCTCGGATGCAGAAAAGCAGTGGCTTTTTTTTCAGTGGAAGGTTAGTGTTAGCTTCTTTCTAGGTTGTGTGTGAAATCTTTATAGTTACTAAAAGGAAAATATACTGGCTACCCTGATTGGAGATCTTAAAATATACCATCAGATTTGTGAAAAGTCCTCACCATTTCTATCAAGCTCAAATTGAGTGCCCTCATAGCCATCATAATCCCAGCTGTTGAGACTGCCGCTTTCTTCTCCACATTGTTGTTCAGTGCTTTTCAAGAAAAACTATATCTATCTTACTTGTGGTTGCAAAGAAAACTCTGCCAAGTCTATGTTACATGCAAACCTATAGAGCCTACCTAAACCTGCAGATATCCTGGGGCATTTCTTTGTCTTGGTAACGTAATTGTCATTGTATGTGTTTTAACAGTTGTAACTTTTTAAACTATGTCATTGCTGTCACATCGTCTAAGAAAAACACAGTGAAGACTTTGTGCTGTCTGTTATGGTTGCCATCGCATTTCAGTGATAGGAACAGTTAGCGGTTTTGGGTTAGGGGACTCCAGCCTTAGTCCACTAAGCTCTGAAGATATAGCATTTGCGAGACTTACCTCTCACTTGTTCCAGTCCTATTGTGGCACACTGAAATGTAATTCACAATGATAAACAATAAATCCTAACAAGAGGTTAGCCTGCAGTCTGAGTAGCCGCAGCTGTGATGGACTTTCCATCAAGAGCTGCAATGAGAAGCCTTGAGCTAAAAGTTCCTTGCCCTTGATGCTAGTACATTAGCAAAATCTAGTCACTGAATCCTGCACAAACGTCTGTCTTATAAGTCAGGGTGGTTGTTCTATCTGTTCCATTAAGGTAATTAAAGCAGTATCCTGTTATTCTCATAGAACCCATTAGGATATTTAGATGTTGGCCAATATGTTTACATGGGGTGGAAATTATTTGCAGCTGACATCAATGCAGATTTCAGCTGATGTGGTAAACACGGCTGGGGCATGTCTGTAAAAGCTGGAAATCTGTGTAGGACATACTGATTCACTCCAAGAAGTTTATAGTGCAACTCATTTGGGTCATGCAATGAAGTGTGCTACTGTGTAGGAAAATCTGCATGATGCAAAGGATGAAATACAAGAGCATGATGTGATGAACAGGAGTTGAAACTTCTACATTAATAGATGTTTGAGTGGTATCTGCTGGAGACTATTTTACTGGAAAAAGGATGTTGTAAATAAGACCTTATTTTGTTGTAAATAAGACCATATTTCACGGTTCTTGTAGAACTGTGTTTTTCTCGTGCCAAAGTTGAAGAATATAGAGAGACAAGAAAGAGACTGTTCTTTGGGTCATCCTCACAGTACTTTATTATACGATGGGGTTTGTTGGTTTCTGGAGAAAGAATTTTGAGTATTCTAAAACAATGATTTCTTTGTAAAATGTGAGATTTCACTTTATTATATTTTTCCAAAGGTCCATATATTGTCATTAGAACAAAGCTGATGCCAAAAAAATTGGGTGCTGCATAAAACAACATGAAACAAAGTGTAATATCCCAAAATAAAACCCCAAGCTTTTAGTTTTGTTTTGCTTTCGTTTCCTTGCTCCATGTTGCACTTTTAAAATGAACCTTCAGAACAAGGACCTCCATTCTCTACTTTAATGAATGAACAAAACAAATATGCTTCCAACTATCACTCAGATACTCATTTATTTCTTCCCAGGCGCTGAAGAGAAAACAAATCTGGAGCTCATTATCCTCGTTGGCACTGCAGTGATTGCCATGTTTTTCTGGTTGCTTCTTGTAATCATCCTCCGAACCGTTAAGCGGGTAATGAAAAAATTCTTGTACTGTCCTATCAGCACTGGTCTTGCATGACAAATGAGAGCTGACTTGAGTTCTTTTGTGTTGCTTCTTTCCATTGTTCTTAAATCAACAGACACATTTTTTCTCTCCATGCTGTAGCATTCTTGCCTGGAACCTGGGGCACAGAAATTTGTTTTTAATTGAGAAGCCCTCATAAGAGAAAAAATGTTTCAGCTGGTTTTGTTTATTAAAAAAAAAAAAAAAAGAAAGAAGTGCAAGTAATTAACAGTGATCACACTCATGATGACATGGTGAAATGGGTAAAATGGTAGCCTGGCATTTCTGGGAACTAATGAAACACTACAAAGTGAGAAGATGGCACTTTGCCCGCACATCACCAGCAAAAAATCTGTGCAACTTCAACTAATACTATTTTCCAGGCCAACGGAGGAGACATGAAGACTGGGTACTTGTCAATCGTCATGGATCCTGATGAGGTCCCAATAGATGAGCACTGCGAACGGCTGCCATATGATGCCAGCAAGTGGGAGTTTCCCAGAGACCGGCTAAAGCTAGGTGTGTCTTCATTACGTGAGGCATTTTGTGATACCTGTGCTGGGAGGTGTTTCAGGTCCTGGCTTGCCATGGGCTGCCCTGATGCAGGACCCCTGGATGGTCTCTGTCGCCTTGTAGGATATAGTAAATCCTCTCCTTATTACCAACACTCTGTTAATTTCTGATACATAAACTCAGTTTTGAGTTGCTCTTTATTCTGCATCTTTTGCCCACTGTGCCAGGGAAATAAACCGGAGTATGTTCATCTTCTCACTTCAAGGTAAACCTCTTGGGCGTGGAGCTTTTGGCCAGGTTATAGAAGCTGATGCGTTTGGGATCGACAAAACTGCTACCTGCAAAACAGTGGCAGTCAAAATGCTTAAAGGTAAAAATGATGACTAAAACTTCACCTTGAATACAGAATATAGGGATAAATACAGCTATAATACTATAACCAGTAGAAAGAGAAAAAAAACCAAACTATTTGTACCAAAGGTGTAATTAATGTTAATGTAATGTGTTAATGTAATTAACAAGTTTAGCATAACAATTGATGTCATGAAGCAATGATTAGGAAAAAAACATGCCTTTCCCTCATTGATAAGTGGATCAACTGTGGTTTCTTAGTCATTGCTTTACATATCTACTCAGGTTCAGAATATGAACTTGCTCCTGCATACAATTTTCACATGTCCATTTTTGCCTCATGCAGCCTGGTAGGGAGCTTTCTGCAAGTCTCAGACAATGGCTTAGGCATGCTCCAAAATGAGTTGTAATTTTGAACAGCTTTCTCCTCACTTTAAATCATATTATAGTGCTTTGCAGTCACCACAAAAAAGTTGTAAGCTGTGGTTCCAAGCATACTGTTCTTGAAGACAATGTAGCTGGGGCAGCGAAATGGGGCTGCTAGCATCCAGGGGCTGTATCCCACCCTGTGCTGTACTGAAGGAAGAGTGGGAAAGCCAGGGATTTCTGACAGAGCAGTGTGAACATTCACAAGTGCAGGCAATATCTGTTGCAGACAGGGTGGAATGGGATGGGTGTGCATGGAAGCCCTGTCCCTCCAGCATCGTAGTGCTCAGGCAGCCTGCAGAGAGCTGCCTCCTCTGCTCCTTCCTCCCCACTGCTTCAGCTCTTTCCTCTTCCCCTTCTATCTGTGTGAGATGAGGACACCAGCCACATATCCAGGCTTTTGGTGAGGCTGCAGGGTCAGGCATGTTTGGCCCTGGCCATATATCCCCTAGACCCATTGGACCCCAGCAGTGGCTCTAGGACAATGTTTCTAGCTCTTCTTGGTTGGAAAGGTCAAATGGTAGAGTACAAACTGCTCTGTAGGAAAAAAGATGTTTGCTAATCTGGATTGTTTGGATCCCATTCTGGTGTACTGGAAAATGTTTAAAAGCAGAGCAAAACCAACCCTGTCATGCAATTGCCCAGCTTTAATCAGTGTCCTGTGCAGCATAACTGACCCAGGCTACCAACAAGACTTCTCACTACATGAGCTGGAAAAATAACAGGAGAAAATGCAGAGGAGGGGAAAACCTTTCTTCTGCCTTTGATGCTCTTCATCTTTGTTGTTTTGCCTCTGCAGAGGGTGCAACCCATAGTGAGCACAGAGCACTTATGTCAGAGCTGAAGATCCTCATTCATATCGGCCACCATCTCAATGTTGTCAATTTACTTGGAGCCTGTACAAAGCCAGGAGGTGAGTCAGTTCTCAGTGGGTGGAAGCTGCTAGTGAAAACCCTGTTTCTGCTGCACAGAAAATTGAGTTTCAAAATTAAGGCTGTAAGAAATAGTCTTCTTTTTTAAAAAAATATATTCGAACAAGAGTGAGCAGGTCTGGAGATGGATAAGGGCTCAAAAGCCCTGAGTTCTCCATCCAGCTCCATCTATTAGTTGTCGTATCACTTTGCTTTTCTGTATCTCAGATCCATTTTTATAGTGGGCATCCGCTGTGTGACAGACTTTGGGTCCGAGTCCAGTAATAGACTTAACAAATTGGTTTTATTCTTATCACTGGGTACAGTGAAACTGCAAGTTGTGACCTCCCTCTCTGGCTTTGGATGGGATGTGGGTGCCTGTGTGCGTGTGTAGGAAGGGAGATTGCCATTTGGAGTCCAGCTCTGGGTGGATGAACCTTTATACTTACTTTATAATGGGGGACAGATGTTTTGTTTAACAAGTCCAGCACTGAATGCTAATTTGGAATAAATTCAGTGTAAAGTAACTCAGTAATAATTTTTCAGGGAAGCTGACTTGTTGGCTTGCTGTGGGGTCCGAATTTAATTTGTAAATTCCATGGCAGAAGTGTAGTAGTTGAGGGAAACATAATCCATAAGTATTTCTTACCTTGTTTATTCCATAATAAAATAGAGATGGCCAGTATCTGGATCCTAGAATGGAAATCTATCCTTTTGACATATGCATATAGATGAAGCAATTTGAGCGTGAAATACCACATTTGCACTGTATATTAAGGCATTGTCTGAAACCAAGATTTCTGTTTTAAATTTTTAGGACTTAAACTGCCTGCAGAAAAATGCATGGATAATCATGTGTGTAACTTTATCACAAAGGAGTGGTTAATTGCAGTGAAGTTCATTCAGATATTTATGTCTCATCCTTACAATGTCAATTAGCATTGGCACTTTAAGTAGAAGCACGCCACTGTACATTTTCACATATGACACTGGGCCTGTGATTTTTCAAAAGCATGTGTTCTTCCTTCCTTCCTAATACAGCAGAAAAGGAATCATTTCCCTGCTTTGATTAGATTTTTTTTTATTACTAGCATTTTTAAAAACCTCTGGATAGGAGAATGCTTTTTGAAATGGATGTATTTCTAGCCACAAATTCTGTTCTGAGATAAGGTGGGATATAAATAGTCTAAATAAGGAATGGCTTTGTGTTTTGCAGGCCCACTCATGGTCATTGTGGAATACTGCAAGTTTGGAAATCTGTCAGCTTACCTACGGAGCAGGAGGAGTGAATTTGTCCCGTACAAGGTAAGGAGTCAAGGTTACTTGACATTACATTGGAATGTTTGTTCTGGTGGGTTTTTTCCACATGCAACATTTCTGTTTCTAGTGCAGACTGAAGTGGCGATCCTTGGGGACGCTGAATATCTAGTACTTCCCATGGGAATGAGAGATGGCAAAGACATCAGAGGTCATCTAGTCTTTCCCCTGGCCCCTGCAATGTAGCTGTTTTGTTATTGTTAGCTTAAAATGCACAGGAACTGGGCTTCCACTGTTTCCCTTGGCAGATTGTTCTACACTTGGCCATATCTGTCAGGAAGTTTTTCTGATTATCAGCCTGAATTTTTTCCTTTCTTAGTTAAGCTCCGGACCACCTTAAATAACTGCACACCCTGCCTAGTGCACATATCCATCAGATATCCATAGGTATCTTCTATCACATGATTATCCTTTCCACTATGCCCTTGGCTCATTGCCGAACCAGGCTATATATTTTGCTGTTAATCATTTGTATAATTGAGTTTATGCTGAGCTATGTACCTCCCAAGTCCTTAGGAAAGGGGAGCTCCATCACAGCACCCCCTCTTTCCACCTCAGTTTGAAGGGAGTGGGAAGTTGGAGGCTGGCATATTCAAGCTCATTTCTGGATGCCTCTGAGAGGGGGTCTGGTTTCTGGAGAGGGGTTGGGAGGATCCATCCCCTCCAAGAGTTGTACTGCTGGATGAAGAGCGTACCTGCACGTACCCAGCACTGAGCATCATGCCTGGGACCATATCCTTTTTCACCCACAGCCAAGAGGGAAGCCCCTGGGATATGCTCTGCCGCTCTGGTAGACCTGAGTTTTCTTGCAGCTGCTGTACCTAGATCAGAGCTTCTTCAAACTGCTTGTTGGTTCTCCAGGGGGTTATTTTTCTTCATCTTTGGAGTCATTGTTTACTATTTTATGTTGGCAAAGGCAACTTGCTGCATCTTCTTGTGAGGTATGAAGGATAAACAAATATCTGAAAGGCCTTGAAGGAAGAGTCAGGGTTTCATGAGGGTGCTGACCCTTGCACAAGTGGTGGAGATGGGAATTGGCAGTGGAAAAAGACTGCCCTGCCAGGGGAGAAAGGTCACCAAACTGAAGCAGGAGAAAATGGAGATGTGGTTGAGGAAACCTGTGGAGCTGGCATCCTCCCTAGAGGCATTTGGTGTCTTAGGGGAAGGTGGAAATCAGAGTTTTAGGGCTGCTAGGGCTTTGGCCAACATAGAGGTTTAGCAGAGGGGCCTTTGCAATGGTGGGAGGTAAAGCCATAGCAGTACAGAGAGGCTCAAGTATGTGAGAGGAGGTTTGGCAGCATCTGTGTGTATTTCACAAATGGTGGGCACGAAGGGGCTGAGGCCCCCCAAGCGTGTGGAGATGTTGCTGGGGGGGCAGCCGGGAGACCATGGGAGCAGGCTAAAGCCTTGCTGTGGAGTGGCAGAGGGTGCTTGAACTGGTGAGCCCATGTGGCCATGAGTTAGGGTTCCACAACCAGAGCTGGCTGATCATGCAAGTGCTGTGCTGCCCTCCCTGCCCTCAGTGGTGCCAGTGGCACAGATTTCGGGGAGCATCACTGCCTCTCCTGGGAAAACCTGTGGCATGCTTTCTGCTTTCTGCTTCTGATTTCTCCCACCCTCCCCTCACACTTCTAGAACAAAAGTGCCAGGTTCCGGCAGGGGAAGGAGAACTATGTTGGTGACCTCTCTGCAGACCTGAAGCGACGGTTGGACAGCATCACAAGCAGCCAGAGCTCAGCAAGCTCTGGCTTTGTGGAGGAGCGGTCCCTGAGTGATGTGGAAGAGGAGGATGGTAGGATATGTCTTCTCCTCATGCTGGAACAGCTGTCTTTACTGGGGGCTGATGAGGAACGTTGGGGACTATGTGATTTCCAAAACTTCCTCAAAGCTGTGTGCATGGTATTTCCTGGGTGACCAAAATTCCTGAGTTATGGATTATCTAGCTCAGCATCCCAAACTCCTCAGCATAATCCAAGGTACTGTCCTGTCTTAAAAGGGTGCATTTTTAGTGCACTGCTTCTGTCTATTTTACACTCCACTGTCTTCAGGGAGAATTGCAGAGCACAGACTTAGAAGGCTGTGCAGAGGGGGTGCAGTTAGAGGATGCTAACTAAATTTCCTCAGTGTTTACCCAGAAGATAAATATCATGAAATGCCATCGGCTTATTAGCAGAGAGGCTGATTTGCCTTCCTGCTGTGCAGGTGGTCTGTCAGGAACAGGAAACCTGAATTACCACTATTCAAAGCCTCCCCTGGATATACGTACCATCTGCAGCAGTTTCATTGATGCATTTGCCATGTTCAGCTTTGGCAAGGACAGCACAAAGTGCTCAGTGCTGCCAATATATTTCAGAGACCGCTAAATGCAGCAAGTGGTGGGATCTGACTGGTCCGGAGGGAAGCCATAGCTCAACTGCCTGTACCCCAACTTCTACTAAAAATCATTTAATGCAAAGAAAAACATCAGTATGCTAACAGAGAGGATGATCTTGTGGTTTCAGTTTGATCTTAATGAATAATGTCAGGCATGCACTTTATGAATTTGTGCGCTGTTTTGGTCCTCAGACATCTCTGGTGTAAAAACCGACCCTCTGAGCTGGAATATTGTAAGAAGTATGTAGACATAAAGAGGCCTCGAGATGAGGGGTTTAGCCACCAGTGTTATAGTTCTTGGAAGATTTCTTCTTAAAATCAAGAGCTGAGTAAAGACATTGAGTTGTTTGTTTCAGCAGGAACTAAATGCCTAGGTATCTTTGTTGGATACTTGAGTGTATTATTCCTCCAAGTCACTAGAGGATGAGGTTAGGCTTCTTCCACTTTAAATTAGCAGGGCTTTTTGCCAAATTCAAGCCTTTCTCCCCATGGCGTATTCTTCCCCTCTAAGGACTAGGTGAGGCCTCCCTCTCATGGGTTTCCAAATTCATCTGCTGAAACCACAGCAAGCCTTTCCTGTCCTAGGAACTTGTGAGCTGACTTTTGGTTGTTTTTCTTCTGGGATTGTTTTGCAAATCTTTCCACTGGTGAGAACTGTGGAAATAAGCAAGGAGGGCTGGGGTATCACCAAGTTTATTTTACACACGACTAGTTTCGTGTAAAAAGGGTTGTTACTGATAACTATCCAGCCAAAAAAAGGATTATGTTTGCCCTCCCATTTCAATGTGGCATAAGGTTAAGATGGACTTTTACCTACGAAGCAGTTATGGGTGAAATCAGTGACAAAGGGCATGTTTGATTGTTGTCTGATTCTTTGCAGCTGGTCCTGAAGACCTTTGCAAGAACCCTTTGACCATGGAGGACCTCATCTGTTATAGCTTCCAGGTGGCGAGAGGAATGGAGTTCTTGGCTTCACGCAAAGTAAGGAACTTCTCAGGAAGAGTGGCATGTTATTTATTTGACTGTAGGAAATAGTGCTGTAGGTCTATAGAAGGAAACAGTATGTTCATCTTTGGACTAGCAGTCACCCGCAGCATTTTCTTTTTGCTTTAAGACATAACCAAATCATTAATACTACAGAGTGAAACAGCCCATGCATTTATTGACACAAATGTTAGTGATCTGTACAAGGCTTATGGGTCACTGATTCATAGAAGAATGATTAAGTAGTTGGAGGAGGGGAGCTGACTTATGAGGACGGTTAAAGGAATTAGGTACAAATCTCTGGTAACCATAGCTGAACAGGAGTAAAGGAGTTTTCTCTGAGGAGGTTGCCTGTAACTTGTGCAGCAGGATCGGAAAGGCAGTGTGAGGAGAGATGATGCTCATCTATGAAATTTCACGGATGACTCCCTGGAGAGTCTCTTGCCAAAGACACCCTGGCAGTTGGTAACACCTCACCTGCATTTTCACTTTCTAGAAGTGCCTTTCTGTGGTTTGATCCTAAATATGTATAGCACATGTTTCAAAGGATGTAAATTCCAGCAAGAGCAAAAAATTGCTGCAGTTGTTTAGACACAAAAAGTACTTAGAAACGGGAAAAGGGAATAAAAGCAGGGAATACAGAACTGTTCTAGAGTGCAGGCTAGGAGTTCAAAACCAGACTTGAGAGTCCTTTCTAAAAACATGCATTTCTCTACATTTCATACATCATGGTTGGCATGTATATGTAAAAACATGTCTTCAAACGATCTGCAGTTCTAGTCCATACTAGAAGCATATCTGCAGCCAATTTCAGAGCTTGGCTTTTTTACTTCAAGCTGCTGAGGCTTGAGTTTTGAAGACTTTGGGTTGTTGGCTAAGCTGTTGTTCTGCATATGTAAAGTCATGGACTTTTCTCTGTAGTCAAGATTAGTTTGTGTTGAAATCAAATAGATGTTTTAGTGTGGTATGTTTTTCAGAGAGAGAGCATAGAGCACACAGATTTGAGTGAACCTAAGTAAATCTAAAGGTAATCAGATCTGAACCTGTTTCGTGTCAGCTTCTTAGGATAATTAATTAGGTAACTTCAAAGGCCCTCTCTGCATAGTGGATAAACAGATGTATGTTTGGACTTGGGAATACAAGTCTCCCTGAGCCAAATCAGTTGTGACCATCACAAAAACACTTAAAATCAGTAACTGTTGATGCCGAGGTTTCTTTTTCTTAAAAGGTTTTAAGAATTATCTGGCCTTTGAGGCTCGGGGAGCACATATGTGAAAGAGATCAGCCCTGTGGACAGCGCTGTGACAACAGGCAGCATACGAAGTTGTTTACTTCTCTTTGCAGTGTATCCACAGGGACCTGGCTGCTCGTAATATCCTCTTGTCAGACAATAACGTTGTCAAAATCTGTGATTTTGGCTTGGCCCGAGACATCTACAAAGACCCAGATTACGTCAGGAAAGGAGATGTAAGTTTCAGATTCTCTGTTACAGAGAGAATTAATATCAAGTCCGGACTCCTTTCCCCACCCCCCTTAAATGGGTTTCTGGAAACTGTTTTGCTAAACTGTGATACCTTTTTGTTTATGAAAATGCTTTCAGGCCAGACTACCCCTAAAATGGATGGCACCAGAAACCATTTTTGATAGAGTATATACCATTCAGAGTGATGTATGGTCCTTCGGAGTTCTGCTATGGGAAATATTTTCATTGGGTAAGTCACTTTAGTTTTACTAAATGTTACTCTTAAATGTTAAACAACAGAGTCAAGCAGTCAAAACAGAAAACAGTCAAAGTGTTCTTGGATCCTCTGTAGCATTTTGGGTTTTTTACTTCTTGAAAATTTCCTGTTTATTTTCTCCATCAAAATAAAATACTCAGATTTCCTTCAAAATGCAAGCATAGGAACATGGACTTGAAATGCTTCTTCATACAATTTCTGTAGGTGATGATGTGCTTCATCTACTCCATCATAAATCTAAATTGTTTGCACATCCAAATATGCTGGATTACCTTATTAACTCATGGCCATAGCGAATTATCTGTTTGAAAATCAATCCCAGAATTTAAGAGTCTAACGCATTAAAATTACTCTTGCTCTTGTTTTAGGTGCATCACCATACCCAGGAGTGAAAATTGATGAGGAATTTTGCAGAAGACTGAAAGAAGGAACAAGAATGAGAGCACCAGACTATACAACACCTGAAATGTGAGAAACTGTTCTTCCAGTTGCCTGCATTTACCCCACAATAATAGCAGGTGCTGGAGCAAGCAGTAGGTGCTGTTTTCTTCATGCTGATATTTTAATGGGCTTTGTTCTTCCAGGTACCAAACAATGCTGGATTGCTGGCATGGGGATCCTAAGCAGAGGCCAACTTTTTCAGAGCTGGTGGAGCACCTGGGAAATTTGCTGCAAGCCAACGTCCGTCAGGTACATGGAATGTATTCTCTGGTTGCTAAACCCACCAGCTGAACCCCTCCTATCCTGACAGCCACCATGAAATCTCCTAGTTGGGTACTGTCCACTGGGGATGTGGGGGAGCCTGGGCTTCTTCTACCCCTTCAGTTACTGACTGGCATAGTTGGGGAAAGGTTGCAGAGGTCTGTTATGGTAACCAAAAACCATGTTGCCCTGCCAGCAAGGGCTTCCCATGACACCTCCACTGCTGTTACTTAGCTGTCTGGCTGGGAGTTGTAGGTATGCTGGGGAGTTGTTCACCAGCCAGACAGCAGTGGCATCATGGGCTCAATTCGCTGCTCTGCTGCTGATTTCTCTGCATAGTACAGAGGCGTTTCGGCAGGTAGCCCCTGTTGATCTTACTGTGCCAAAGATGGGTATCTTGGCATATGTGAGCATGTGGGCAGCAATGCTTTTAATGACTTTTATGGAAAATGAGTATGCAGGTGTTTTGCTGTCTGTCAGCAGCTCAATGCACATAAGTGTATTAAGACTTGTCCTGGGTGCAGGCACTTTGGTAAGGGAGCCCACTGTGTCCAGGTGAGCGATATGGGCCTCCCTCCCAGGTTCTCCATCTTGTGGCTCCTTCTTAATGTACTATGGAAGTCGACAAGGCCAGAGCAACAGATGTGAGCACATTGGGTGAGAGAGGCTGCGTTTGGCCACATGCTCTCTTATTAGACAAGTTCTCCCTTTCTGACCTATTAGTAACAATAGGAATTACCTGCCCTTCCAAACTATTGTGTCTGTGCATACCAAAACTCAGAAAGGGGAGCGTTTCTTCACTTTTCTTCAGAGCAGCTTGTGTCACATGTATCACATCACCACAGGCTGGCTGAGGTTGGAAGGGGCCTCTGGAGGTCATATGGTCCAACCTCACTGCTCAAGCAGGACCACTGATACCTCTTTGTCCGGGACAATGTCCAGATTGGCTTTTGAATATCTCCAAGTATGGAAACTTCGCAACCTCTCTGGGCAACCTCTGCCACTGCCCAGTCACCCTCACAGGGAAAAAGTGTTTCCTTGTATGTTCAAAACATATTTTGTGTTATTTACCTATAACCTAATATGGTTGGATTGCTAATGATTTAGACCCTCTTGTCATAAACTATTGTGTACTGCGACTATAAACCTGATTTACTATCTGATAACGAATAGCTAAATATGTATGTGTCATATTGTAATCCAAAAGAGATAGATGCAAAAAAAAAAAAAAAGAAAAAATTAGATTAGAAAATCTACTAAAGGATTTCTCTTGGGACTATAAATAGATATGCAGCACTGAAGGATGCATAATCCATTTTTTCTACTATTTTAGAGCAAAAATATAAGCAAGTGGAAGAAATTTAAAAAGTAGTTATCCTTGTTATTCACATCAAGTTTGATGTCAAAGTATTGATGGAAAAGTTCCTTTTTTGCTTGTTTTTTTTCCTTTTTTTTTTTAATTAAATTTACTTCTTATACTTAATTTAGTCTTTCTGGTTAATACCAGAAATTTCCATAGCCTAATTCATTTTAAGGTAATCTTTTTCCTCAGGTTCATATTCTTTGTGTCATTGAGATTCAAACATTCCTAAACCCTACATTTTTATTTCAAAGACATCAATAAAAAACGTTCAGTTTATTCTTTATGTTACAATATGTCATATAAAACCATCATTTTTGAATCTAAAATTACTTGACAGTGATTCTCATTAAGTTTCTTTCTTTTAATGTAGCTGCTCTGCAAAGGTGATATAATGTTCATAGTTTAATAAAGCAGCCACGGTATTACTGTTGGACTGATGCATTCTCCATGTACATGCGTGTGTAACTGTTTATGTCAGTGTATCTCTGTAGCCAATTTAATTTTTGCATTTTTTCACTGCATTCTGCAGGACGGTAAAGACTACGTTGTCCTTCCTTTGTCAGTATCGCTGAATGTGGAAGAGGACTCGGGTCTCTCTCTCCCCACTTCACCTGCTTCCTGTAGGGAGGAAGAGGAAGTCTGTGATCCTAAATTCCATTATGACAACACAGCAGGAATTAGGTATTTTATATGGTGGACATCCTACTGGGGCCTCTGGGCAGGTTTTGTTCATGCTGGGGGCAGGGAAAATGAAAGGAAGAGACTTCAGCTGCTTGGTCCATATTTAACCTCCTCCACAGGGATAAGAAGGAATCTGTAGAGCTTTTGTAGGCAAAAACTAGTTTCTTATCTCCCCAAATGCCAATGACTTTTTTTTTTTTTTACTACCCTTTCAAGATTTGGTATTATCATTTAAAAAAAGAAAAATAAATCATAAGTGTACTTAACTTAGTTTTTAAGAATCAGAATGAATAAAAAAGTCTTACTGATCCAATACAATTGTGTTCACACTCTTGTATTGCAGCTGCCTAAATTATTAATGGTAATAGATTTATCATTAGTGACCTCTCTGGCATTTCCCCTCCTAGAGTGACATGCTGGTAAATGGGTCATGAATTGATGGCCAAGGGGAATGCAACCTAAATGTTGTCACTGCTTTTTTGTCCACTGCTTGTTTCTGGTGGGCTGTTGGGGCATCCACAATGGAGCAACAGTGGTAGATGCTGTTTGGTGTTGTGGCAGAGGTGACTTCCCCAGTAAGGAGTTTGTACTAGTGTATTTAAGAAGGGTTCACATTGGACCTTGTGAGGACCTCAGGCGTGGGATGTAAGGGAGAAAAGTATTTTCTCATCCAGTGCTGCCTAAGATCAAATTCAGCCACTTGGATGCTAGAAGCTCTGGGTTGCTTGCTGCAATCTCAGGAGTAGGAGGAGGATAGAAGGAGATGAATCCAACTATAAGAGCAGAGAAGGACTCTGTTGGCAGGGTTCACGTGGTTTCCATGAAGTGGAACCTTCTCCCTCACTGTTTGTCTTGTATCTACCAAAGACAAAGTTCCCAGTTATTTTGTGTACCACAGGATGGCTTTTTTATGTTGGTCCTGGGAAAGCCTAGGTAGACACAGTGCATTTCACACTTCAGTTGAACTTGTGGTCCTAGAGTTGAACTCTCAACCCCCGAGTTTTAGTAGTGGGGCAGTCCAAAATATAAATATTTAAAAGACAAAAAAGCATGATTGAACACTGAAAAGTCACACATACTTTTCAACTTCTAATACTTCCTATATGATTTTTGCTGGTCCCCATTTTCTGTTATGAACAGAAGTAAAATCTCTCTGTCAACTTTTAAAAAGACTTTGAAACTCTTTCTCTTGTCTTATAGTGTGACAGGGGTGTGAAAGCGCTTGTGGAAATCATTCTGGGAGAGGCAAAGTGAGGAGCTTAAGACATGCTTAGGAGCTTTATTCTTCTGGTAGCTGGAAACAATTTTGTTGGCATGGATCTTGCTATACATTTAGTGGAAAAGATTGATCTGTTCAGTAATGTCTTTTTCAATCATCACAAAAGTACGAACTATGAGGAAAGGCTGAAAAATACAATCTCTAAATCAAAGCAGGAAGAAGAAAACAAGCACAGGGAAAACAGAGAATATTAAAGAATATTTACATTGCTGAGGTAAATTCAAATCAGCAGGACGTCCTAATAGCTGCTGTATTTAGCTTAGGAAATAGATCTGTAATTTCTGAACCTTGCAAGATTGTCATTAAGAACAGTCAGGTGTGGTAAAGAAGATTTAAGGAAGTGTAAAGGTATGCATGTAAATGCTTCATTCTTAGAAAGAACAGAAAAGGCGTAACCTTAAATCAGGTTAACCTGAATCCTAGGAATGATGCCAGACTAAACAATCAGATAAATAATGGTAAATGCCTACAAGAAAATTAAGTAACTAAAAATGGCCAGCATGGATTTGTCAAGAACAAATCAAGTCAAACCAATCTACAATTAATTTTTCGGGAGATTAATTGGCTTGGTGGATAGCAGGAAAGACAGGGTTTTATTTTCTCGGGGGGATTTTTGGCCCTTTTTTAATGGGACAGTCTATTATAAAATGCAAATATGTGTCAGGAAATACTGTCAGTGTGTCATCTGAGCCCTCACTGCCACTGGGCAGGAGTCAGACTCCACGTGTGGCCTTTCTCTGCCTGCACACTATTTCTGGTCCTGTTTGCAGAGTAGCTTGGCTTAACCAGGAGGATCTTGCTCGTTGTAGTCCATGAAGGCTGATTCTTGTCTGGGTTGAGCAGAAAGACACAGGACTTCCGTAACTGGGAGGTTGTTCAGATCAAGAGGCTGGGGTTTCCAGTCCTCACCCTGGTAACTGTAGTTGTGTCCATGCAGTTCTGTGACTGTGTGGACAATTAGATGCAAGCACACATGAAGCTTTCAGACTAAGAAGGCAAGTTGTGAATGAACTTATCACCATTCAAGGTGATGTTGTACAGGAGGATAAGTGGACTAGATTCTCCATTAGATGTTTTTGGTCCTGTCAGGGTTGGGTTGGGAGTGGATTAGATAACATTGCAGAGTAACAGGAGCAGAAGACATGTTCAATATAGAGACCTTGAAAGAACTGGTTTTGCTAAGTCTAGGAAGAGCAAATGGAGAGGGAACATATTAACATTTTCCAGTAAATGAAAAGTTGCTTGGAAGAGGATGCTGTTTATTCTGTGTCCCTAGCAATAGGACAAATTTTATTTGCAGTGAATACTTGAGTTTAATATTTGAAAACCATTCTAAAGTGTGATTGAGCACCAGGGCAGGCTACAAAGGGAACTTGTAAAATCCCCACCAGCTTAAATATGTGTTTGTTGGAGATAGGCAGGACTCAGCATAGCTAGGCTCAAAACTGGGAAATGGGATGAATGATGCTCTTAATTGCCTTCAGCTTTGTGCTTCAGGTGAATGCAGGTTTCTTTTCTAAATCCATGGCTTTTTCTTCGTTAGCTGTTAGGAGCATAAATGTGTCCTGTTTAACTGGGACAGTATCCATTTTATTCCACATCCGTTAAGACAGAAAGCTGAGGGTAGCTGTTTTGTTTGCTGTATTAGTACCTCCATGAAAGTAATGAGGTTTTTTGGTCCAATGTTTTTTATGGATGTCATCCTGACCAGAGGGCTTCTTTTGGAGAAGAGCCTTCAAGAGACACGTAGCACTCCCTGTCCTGATCCCCACGGTTTAAGGGCGGCAGTCTGCTGAGTCTGCTGTTGTTGTCCTAGGTCCAGCCAGGGGTCTCAGAAGTGCAGTCCAAAGGAAGAGACACATAGCTGAGCTCCAGGCTCCTCTGTTTATTATACTTCTAAGTGAAGCTTGCAGGAAGTGAAGCCCTCCAGTGTAACTGAGAAAAGAGGCTGTTTTCTCTAAGCCGTTTCTTAGAATTTGCTCAGAGATCAAGATTGTCAGGAGCAGAAGGTCAGAAACATGTCACTTTCTAGCCTGTTCATCCTTCTCAATAAATGGATATTTTGAGGTTTGCATAACATGTTTTGACAAGAAGATTGACTTCTCTGTAGAGAGATAAAAGGATTCTGATATCATTGTGCTGTTTGCAGCCAAGTTGTGGAAAGTGGACACAAAATATTGTTTTGTTTTCTTTTCTTTTCAGTCAGTACCGACAAGGTAGCAAAAGAAAAAGCCGCCCTGTGAGCGTGAAAACATTTGAAGATGTCCCATTGGTAACCACCGTAAAAGTTGTTCAGGAGGTGAGTTTGTCTGATATTTGTATGTCTTCTGTCCATCTGTTTATTTTATTTTATTTTATTTTATTATTTTATTTTATTTTATTTATCCCTTTGCATTTAATACATTCCTAACACCTTTGCAGGAAAACCTGACAGATAGTGGGATGGTTCTTGCATCTGAAGAGCTGAAGACTTTGGAAGAGAGTGATAAACAAGTGAAAATACCCTTTAGGTAAGGATTAGGCTGCATGTAGATTTGAACAAGACGTTTTGTTTGCAGCATGTCAGAAAACTGATTGGTTTCTAAATTTTTTAGAAGACAAAATATTGTCTTACTGTATTTTTAAAAACACAAGGAAATATTGTGCACTGTGTCCCTGGTCATCTGCATTTGGTACCAGGAGAGGAAAGGTATGCAGCCACTGGAAATAATGGCTAGCAACGCAGAAGGGACTTGTATTTGTCAGCTACAAAGCATCAACCACCACTCAAAGGAACTGAGCTGTTGCACACAATTGAGCATATTTGTGAGGCTTGTCTGCAGTGACAAAGAGCTCCTTTTCTTTTCTTTTTCTTTCTTTTTTTTCTAAAGCTGACTCTTGAGTTTTCAGGATGTACCTGGGTGTATTTTCAGAGCATTGTTCAGGGAGTTCATTGTGCAGTTCACAGGAAGCACAGTAGCGTTCATGGAGCTCAAGCCTCACGTATGCTCTCTGAGAGCTTCTCAGGAATTATTTTTGCCAGGACAACTTCAGTGCAAACAAAAGTATACTGCAGTTACAACTGCACCACAGCTGAAATGTGTGAAGCTTCTCAAAGTTTTCTGCCCATTTCATCTGTGCTCACAATCTAACTCTTTGTATCACCATAAAATTAAACATCTTTTTCATGTGTTAGTGAAGTTAGGGCATATAAAAAGGTCCCTTTTATAATCAAATGTATGTTTAAAAAGGCTTGAAGCCAGCTTTGCTAAGTGCCCTCCAGAAGACAGTCTCCACAGCTCTCTCAGTCCTGTTTCTGCTTGTTTTTCACAGCACGCTGGTGCCCAGCAAGAGTAACGAGTCCGTCATGTCCGAAGCCTCCAACCAGACGAGCGGGTACCAGTCAGGGTACCACTCGGACGACATGGACACCACCGTGTACTCCAGCGAGGAGACTGAACTCTTGTGTGCCCGGGAGCCTTCTCCCCAGCTCTGCCGTGCTCACGGGCTCGCCTATGACAGCTCCGTGCCGCTCGCCTCCCCACCGCTCTAGGGCGAAGCTCCAGGTCCCCCCACGATGTGCCTTCCTTGCCTGAGCTCGGTGGTATTCAGGTTTGATGCACAGAAAGATGGCGTCCATGAGACTAAGAAAAGACGTTTATTTTTCCTGAAGAGGATGCAGGAGCATCTGGCAGCAAAACTGCGCCATGCTGGGCTGTGGGGCACTTTCCTCAAGAGATGCTTGTGGCTGAGGGTGCAAAGCCCTGGCTGCAGTGTGTGGGCTGTGCCGACCCAGTGGCAGAGGCAGCATGGTGGCCTTCGGAACCCTGGTGACATGGTGTTCAACCGAACTGTTTCTAGTTGTACGAGATAACGGCACAGACCCGCTCTTTTGTTGTTGTTGTTGTTGTTTCTCCACTTGTGGCTGGACTCCAGGAAGGAAACAGCACGGCACTGGCTTCTTGTTTCTCAGAGTTATCCCTTGCTTGTACCTCCACAAACAAAAAAAGGAACCTCCAGCTCAAGGCTCTGGCAGTCGCTGACGGCCTGAGTCTAAACATAGGCTGGGCTAAATATAGGTGGGGGCAATGGTCTCTGTCCTTGGCAGAGGAAAAAAGTTGCTGTACCAGGCAGCATGAGCGTATTTGCTTGCAAGACTTATGTGGTGAGGCTGGTCAGTAGGGAAAAGGAAGAGCACTGAGCCAAGTGATGGGACAGGGGTGCAGGGGCCATGCCTCACATCTGAGGATGGCTCTGGCCCACGTTGTCCCCAACACCCTTGACCCATGCCACATGCCTGCCTGCTTCTGAGCTAGCCTGAAACAGCTGCAGAAAATACCCCCTCTCTGAATCACCACCAGGGCAGCCTCTGCAACAGGCAGAAAAGTCAATGTAGTCTACCTTAGGACCACAGGGAGCCCTGTGGTCCTCATGGGGCATCCTAAAGGCACCCTACCTTCTCATCTCGTCCCTCCTCCCTCAGATGTAGGTCTGGCTCTTTCAATTTGCAAACTCAAAGTCTGTTTGCAATAGCAGAGATCTTGGTTTATGTAGTCTTGGGTATCCGTGACTGGTTTCATGGCAGCTCCAATCTTCTCTGAGTGGTGAGATTGTGCCTAATTGTTTGACAACTTCTTACCTGTGCTCTTGTAGTACCAGAGCTCTGCTGATAGACACAATGCCGGCTACAAGATCTTAAAATGTAAAGCTATTTCTACTGAGTTCTTTTTTGTATTTTTATAATTATTTTTTTTCAGTTTGTACTTACTATAATGTCAAATGCTGGGAACCATGAATATAAGGCGTATACAGTATTTATAGCCTCTTTATGTAGAAATAAATGTAATATATTAAAATATAAATATATATATTATATAATGTTATTGTACTAGTCACATTTTATATCAGAGTTCTGTAGTGTTACAAGGGTCACAAAACTTTTAATAGCTAAAACTTCACTTTATTAAAAGGGACTGGAAATTCAGAGGTGGGGGCTATGAGTAGATCTGTTTCCTTTTCTTACATGTATTTTCCTATATCCTTTCTATTGACAGTGAGGTTTGTCAAGTGCTACTTAGTTCAAGTGCCATTTAATGAATCCAGTTATTAATACCATTGTACAGGTCTATCAACATTTCTGTGGCTACCTGTAGTAAAGAAGCTTCACTGATTTTAGCAGTTGGCAGTAAGTGCCTTCAGAGAAATGGGCACAGGAACAGGCTGCTTGTACAGACCGAATCTCCTCTGAAGGAGTTTATTATGTTCAATAATGGGAATGGTTGATCTAATTGTATTGTGACTTTTGCCTTGGGAGTAGCAGTTTCCCTTAAAGGCTTATTCATCTTTTCCCACTTGCATTTCTTCCCTCTCACTTGTTGTAACTGAGATGTTGTCCCTGCTCTTGTGTAGCAATGTCTACCTTTATTTTAAATCTGTACTTAAAGCTCCCACCTTTTCACTCTGTTGTCCACCTTTTGACTTTCTCTTCTGCACTGTGCAGGCCTTCATTCTCAGTGGAAGACTGGCCACTGCTGGGGTATCAGGACTTCAAGTATTGTAACAGCTTATGATTAAAAAAAAAAAAAATCAAGGGAAGTTAAACTGCAAACCCCAGACTTTATTCAACTTCACTGCAGTTTGAAACGAGACCTTTGTAGGATACTGCATAGTCAGACCACTTCTCTTGTAAGTGGGAGATCTCACTGCTAAATTCTTCTCAGTCTGAATATGGCACTAACACCTTCTACACACTATGTGCACATCCTAGCTACAAGGCTGTGGAATGTCAAGCTTCAAATGTCTCTCCGCTCCTCTCCTGTATCTGAAGCATTTTACACCCAGGAAAGCAGGAACTGGGAGGTCAGGCAGAAAAATATGGGAGAGGTTTCGTAAATCTACTGTAAGGGCTTCTAGGAAGGCCTTGTACTTTCATGTATATATTTGATATTTATCTTGCATCCCAGGCAAGAGTCTAGCCAATAATTGTATGCTCAATAGCCAATGCTACAAACTTTACCTCCCCTCCTTTCCAGTGTTCTCCAATATCTTTAATGAAGATGTTCGTACGTGTATTATTGTATGATGGACATAAAATACTGAGACTGGCAGAATATTGGTAGGTAACCTGCTGAGCCACATGTTGGAGAGTCCTGACAGAGAGGTGGAGATGGAGATCTATCTTTGATGTCCGCCTGCCCTAGTTCTGGAACTCCCAAATGTTTGGGATGTTCAATTTAGATATCTCATTTTGTAGTTTTGATTCCTCTCCAGATTGGTGTGACACACCATATGTGCCATGTACATGTACTCAGATGCTTCCCTTTGTGGTTGTAGAACCTCTAAAATGGTTGTCTACCATAATGTAGACTGATGAAGTTGCAATATAACCATTTCAGCTAATGAGTTCTCACTTACAATTCTTGCCAGCCAATGAATCTCTCTTGTGGGTCCAAATAAGTTTACATATGTCTGGAAAATGTGGGAGCTAGGACACACCTGCTTGAGGAAAGGAAATTAGTGTCTTTAAAACAAAACCCAGAAAAAAAAAAACAACAAAAAAAGCCACCTCATATATTCAGATTCAGGAGAAAGCAAAGCTTCTATAAATGTGTTCATATATTTGGCATCCAGTAACACACTTCTTTTCTTAGACCACGGCCATTACATCCTTTAAAACACCTGGACTTTCTGTGGTATTCTGAATACAGCATGTTCAGCTATTCCCCAGTCAGGCCACATCTCTCTTGATAGACACTTTAAGCTCCAAAAAGGATATTTTCAATGAAATGACAGAGATACAGAGCACAGATTTGCAAATGCTTCACAAACCACTCCCAGCTTTATCTCCATTCTGCAGCCATGAAATAAAGTGGCAGCATTTGGATCAGCATCCTTATCCATGAAATCCAGCTTGACTCTGAGCCCAATAAACTGCAAACGAAGGGGCACTCATGAGAATAGGGATCCAAACATATCACTCTGAGCAGCTGTGAAAAGGGAGAAGCAGTGATGGGGTTGACTCCTCTTGCTCAGATGAACTTCCAGAATGAACTGTAATTGCTGTTGGGTTTGGATGTAGCAAATCATGCAGAGCCATGCCTGAAATAAGCAGGTTTGGGGCTTGAAGATGGTTCATGTCAACTCTTATCAATGTAAACACAGCCCATCTGAAGAATGCAGGGGCAGTCAAGCATAGTAGCTAGGTTCTTCTCCTTGCAAAAGATACTGTAAAATGTATCTCATTCTTTGCCTGGAAATGTCCTGCAAATCCAGTCCTTGCTAAGCTTTTCTTGTTAATGCATCTCCCATCAGAAGCAAGTGTATGTCACACAAACATAAAATGTGTTATGGTGATCCTCCATGTCTTCTTCTGATGTGATTGTCCCCAAGAACCATACCTGGGGACTTCTGGGATGAAGCGCTTGTTAATTCTAAAAGCAGTGTGTGACTAAAAAAGGCTACAATCACAGAGCTGTTGAATTGGGAACAAAAGTTTCCTCATAACTGCATATCTTCTGGATGGTTCTAAGGCTGGGAAACATAGCTGGGTAGCATGGATAGCCTCCAGATAAAAAGCTGAAATTGGCTATTTTTATATGAAACATTCCCAAACCATGAATCATCTGAGGTTTCGCCTCATCACTGATACTTGAGTACACACCCTGTGTTACCTCGCAGTATGGGACCTCACAAAACAACAGCAAGGGCAAGGAAAACAAAGTTAACATTTGTTCTTCCTAATTGAGAAATTTATCAGGGACAGAAGGTAACCAACAAAGAACTTTTCTTTGGACTTCAGCCCTGGATTTTCATTCTGCTTGGCTGAGTGTTGCATTCTGTGTCATAATATATGTCCTCAGCTCCTCAACCCCTGACATTCGGGCTGATTAAGTCCCAGAAGGTCATTGGGAAACATAGCAGAAGCTTGTAACATATGGTGCTGATAAACATCTCAGCATCAGAGATAAGGAGCTGGTCAATGTAATCTTAGGAAGCTCAGATTTGCTTGACATAAAACTGTACAATGTAAAGCCTAATCCCTACACAGATTTAATTAGCTGTTAAACGTATCGTGTTCATGATGAAAGGTGTTCTGGTAACCTAGGTATTCACTGACTGCCACCAGTTGGTTCAGATGTGAAGTATCTTTGCCTTGCAGCTTGTTAGGATGACATGTTATGGTGAATGATGCCTGCTTTGTAAGCTTTTTTTGGAAGGGACAAATGAATTCAATTTCCAGACCCCCAGCTGTAGTGTCAGACACAGCCTCTGGTGCCAGGAAAAATGGCAATGTTGTGTGGTTTCCTAACGCTTGGTCAGAAAAAGACTTTCATGAGGGTGGAATAAATGAACTGAGGTTTATTCTGCTTTCCAGGGGAAGCCGAAGCTGTCCAGCATCACACAGAACTGTTTCCCTGGACACTGTGATGTTTTCTCTTTCGGTATAGTCATACTAAGTGGCATGATTAGCAATGGTTTCACAAAAGTGAGTGGAAATGTAGCTGCATTTCGGGGTTTTTCTCTTGGTTTGTTTTCCCACCACAGTCAGAAGCACGATTGCAAAATGTTGTACGTAAGGTAGTTTTCGTCTTGCCAGGCTAAGCAGTGAGGGTTTAGCAGCCTGGACTTCTGCCCGTTGCACTGTTGCACATTGATAGTGTGGTGCATAGCAAACTCCGTGCTGCTGGCATCAAGCTCACTAGTAGAAAGCCGGCTGCAGGATATCCTCTGTATGTGCCAAAGTAACACCTTCAACTGCAGCACATCCACATGAGCAGCCATAGGGCTGCAAGCCATGTTTGGTTACTGGAGTTTCTCGTACAGTGGGTGCATGATTATACCTGTCTCCTGCACTGTGATGGCAAAGAATATGTCATATTTCATTTCTTTGGTATCAGAATGTCATTACTAAAATCTCTTCTCAGACTCAGTTGAGGTTGGAGGTTGCAGTTTGTTTTCCACCATTTGTTCCCAGTATAGTAGACCCTGGCTCTGTGGACCCTACTCAACCCCACAGCTGATGGGGCCCAGTGGGCAGCAGTGGCCTTTGGAGTGACACTCTGCCTGTCCTTGGTAGTGCTGCACTGGCATGGAGCAGGGGAGAGGAGCAAAAGGCTGAAAGGAAGTTTTAATAATTGTGTGTGTCCTTTTCAAATATGCATAGGTCCTTATACTGGAAAGTTGTTCTTCAGCACCAGGAACTGAGGAAGAGCAAAGGGGAATTGTCTGTTAAGAGATCATCAGGTTGTGACACCATAGGACTGGAAAACCAGCACTGCTTATTACTAGTCATCTGGAGGCTGCTTTGCAGTCCATATTTCATACAAAAGTAGGGTCCCTAAGGGTTACTAGAGTTTCACTTGAAGACTTGCAGAACACATTATTTATTACTCTGTTCACAATGTTCAGGCTATGGTTTAGGATCTCATCAGCTGGCCAAGGCATTTGAAGCATCAATGGACCCTCACATTTAATATCCTTTGACAGATTTTCCACTTGCTTTTTGAACCCATGTAAAAACCCTTCACACCTGCAACATCCAGCAGCAAAGACTTCTTGCATGCAGATTTTCACTTGATGACCCAAGCTATTTTCCCTTCAACTCCCAAGTTTCCCTACTAATTTTCTCCACGTTATTTAGGATTTTGTGGACAGCTGTCCCCTCAGTCCTTCCCTTTCAAGACAGAATATTCCTAGCCCATAGTAATATCTGTTTGTATCTCCACAAACTTTTACATAGGGCCCATTGGTGAAAAGCTGACATTTGCTTGGCACAATTTCCAAGCAGGTCTCTGCAAGGTAGCCGGCTTCAGGTGGGAGGAAGGAGGGTGTGGGACAGTCAGCAGAGAACAGTGCTATGTCAACCAATTCGCGTGACGGATGTACCGCAGCATCGGCAAACATCAATGTCAAGATCCCACTTTGCTGGCATCTTCTCAGCATTGCTATTTTTGGCCTGTGAAATGTCTCCAAGGGTTGGGCTGAACTCATCTCCCGTGTGTGCAGTGTCGTTCCGTTCCCAGGCTGTTTGCGCTGGCTCCTGGCTGGCTGCGGGGAGGGATAAGATGCAGAAAGCAGAGGCTGCATGGCTCAAATGCGGCACAAACAGGGGCACCATTTACCACTACAGACCAGCAGAACAGAGTGAAAGCAGGACCTATCTTATCAGTTACTTACTGAGTTAAGACTCTGGGGTATAAAAACTCTCTTTAAACTCTGGATGATAACCATAAACGGGGCCCTTAGGAGATAACTCTGCAAGTGGAACTTTTTGAGTGCACTTATGCGTAGTTTTATATTGCAATCACAAAGTCATCTTTATATTGTCTGATAAACTTCTTAAACTGGCAACAACTATTTAACATTACAGTTTAGTTAAGTACTAAAACAGCAGGGAGTGTGCAGCTAAAGCGATGCAATTATTAATGTATGGTTCAGTAACACTATCAAAACAATGGCTTTGAGCGTTTTAAACCTCCTCTCAGGCTAATGTCACTAATTTTTCAGAAGGATTATTCAGTTTTATTAGCAATTTGCATCTCAGTGTAATTATATGGATATTAGAGAAATCAATATTGTATAATGTAAAATCCCTTAATGGCTATACAGTTTGTTGAGTCTGTTACAGGAATAGCTTTGAAGTCAATTTAAGGAGGAATCTTTATAATTCTGCTGGAATTAGACTTTGCATGGTGAGATAGATGTCTTAGATATTGAAGAGAGGATTGCAAAATCTGTCCTTATTCTTGAATCTTTGCATTCAAGTGACACTTTTAGAGGTAGACTACAGAAAGATCATTGCTGTATGTTTCAACATCTTCCACCCATTATGACTTCTAATCTTTCTTAAAATTCCTGACTACTACATGGCTTTTAAGCAAATTATTATATTCATTATGTATGTTCAAATCATCATGCCATAAACATGCTTGTCACCCATTCAAAAATTCACTTATCTAAGGTGATATAAGGTGGAGAACTGTCTGTCACAGAAGTGTTCGTAACAGATTTCTTATCTGAATTAATGAAGTGAAATTCTTTTCCACAGGTTGCTAGTATTTACATCAGTTCAGAAAAATGTGAAGCAAACCAGTGGAAGAAGAAAGCATTCAGATGTACTAAGTATAAAGATTCCATCACAAGTTCAAGGAATGTCTGAGCTGCAAATCACGGAAAACTAAGATAGGGTATTTGGGAAAAGTTTTCTGTGCGCTTATCCTGCTCTTTTACTCTTCCTTAGGCTTCCACTATCAAATACTAAGGTTTCTGTAAGGGTGCTTTGGTATACTGTGGTATGATCCGCCTGAAGTCTTTATAAGTTAACTTGTAAGCTGTTACAATCAACTAAAACACTGGCTCAACAGATTAATTCTCTGCAAGAGTTACAGAGTTCAGCCTGCACATAAAGGATCATAAGTATGTACTTTTCAACACACACTTCAACTGCTCTGCACTGAGTACTGTGTAGGTTAATAAAGGCAATTCTGCTAAAATTGCTCCAGAGCGTCCTGAGCCCTTGGAAATAGAGCATGTCTCCAAAGAGAGAATGCGTGTGTGACTGCAGCCTGAGGTCTGATTTCAGTGATGCTTCAGCACCACCGTGTACCAGCTGCAGAGCTTATACCTCATGTCAGTGGCTTGTTGAAGCATCGTGCAGCTTCTGGGTGAGAGACTTTAAACCCTGATTTTCAGCCTTTTCACTGCAAATAAACAATGCATTCCTGACATTTCAAGTACACAGTCAGAATATCCTCATCTCCAGCAGGCTGCTGACAAGCTGTGCACAGGAAATCTACTACAGCGTCAGGAACTGATGGGTTTCCTACTCATTCTCAACAGATTGACTAGTGCTAAATATATATATCCTGTATTTCCACACAATCTTGGTAAAGAAGTCAACCTGTTTACTCTTTTTTTTAAGACAGAGAAAAACATAAGGTGAATGTAAAGTGGTAATTAATAAAGCAACATCTAAATCACATTTTTCTTACTACTCCATGCTTCTAGCTCAGAGTTTGCTGAACACCACATCAAACCATGCTCAGCAATGCACAGAGAGGGAAAACTCATTGACATCATTAGGAAGCATGTGTAGTTAGTAATTTTACAAGAAAAAATTTCCTAGAGACTAAAGCATGGAAGTGCTAAACAATTGCTGAAAGTCCATGAGATGTAAACACTGTTTACTTTGGTGTCTTTGGATGTTGCCTTGCCACATTAACCTTTAGAAGATACTCAGATATAACAGCCTTGGGAAAATCTCCAGTAGCAAAATGTAGCTAGACATAATGAGCTCTGTCCTGAAGCTCCTGGGACTCGCACATCCACAGCTTGTCTGCAGACAAATAACTGTGCTGAGCATGAGCCTGAGCAGAAAAGCCGCATCACATTTGAAGCTTGGCATCTGGTGCAGTTGAGCACCCAATAACTGTCAGTATTGCTACAGGTCTGTCAGCCCATGCACAGCAGGTACATGAGAGTTCTAGATCCACACGGATCACATGTGGTTCTGAAGATACGTGTAATGCATAAGGGTAAGAGACCTTCACGGCAGTGTAATGCAGCAGTTAACCTGTCTGATTCTTCCAAGCCTTTCCCATAAGAAACCAAGCAGACAGCCTGATGAAGCTGCACTCTGCAAAATCCAGCTCCTTGTTTCAGCTTACTCTTCACTATGTGTGTGCTTTTCCAGCAAGCCACTGTCTCACTTGAAGTCTTCTCCCATGTGAGAGGTATGATACGAACTTGTAAACAAACTTCTGCAAATATTGCTGTAAGTTTGGGGTGGGGCTCCAGGAAATTTCAGAAACAACCTACTTTGTTCCCCCTTTAAAAAGACTCTACCTTAGAAATATAACGTTAGACCTTAGGTGTTAACTACACAAATAGATTTTTCTTCCTTGCTTATTCCCTTGTTTCACATACACACCTTTCACATACACACCTTAATATTTCAGTCATCCTCAGCACTATCTTTAAATCAAGGCTGTATAAACTTGGCCTACCTTTCCTTAGTTATTGCTGGGGATATATGGAGATGCAAGTAAGACTGATTGGCATTGCAAAAGCAGGAGCTAATCAGGCCCTGTGAAGTAGTGTTTACTGTTCTGCTAGGAAAGCAGCAGGGAAAACTCAAGTTGCAGCCTGATTTCTCTAAACTCAGCCCTCTCAGATCAGGCAGTTTTAAAATGAAATTTATTAGAAGAATATGTTAATAGCACTTGAGATTGGAATAAAAGGGAAAAGCAGACAGGTCTGCCCTCTGAGCCTGGAACCAGCAAAACTGGACTGACTGCGGCTCCTGCTCCCATGGTCAGATTTCTTAGTGCCTAATTAGTCACCAACTCTGTTTGAAGCCTTCCCTCAGCACTGAAGTACATATATAAAATGATAAAATGGAAAACTAATGGATTAAAATGGTCAGTGGATTAAAGTTGCTGTGGAGGCCAGGAAGGGAGAACAGGAGGACAGTGTGGTTGTATTAGAGTGATTTCCTGCCTGGGGTCTGCAAGAACCATCAGGGCAATGTCAAGCAAAAAGTTAAATGCTGTACATAATATGCCACAACCATTGAATACTGAGGTTTAGAGAACACAGTTTTCTCTGAAATTCACTGGATTTTTGCCCTCATACAAACCTCCTCCCTGTGAGGAATATCACCCCGCAAAAGGGACTGGGTGAAACTCTGTCTTCATTGAAATCCATGAGTGTTTTACCTTTGATTTTAATCCTGCAGAGATTTTAACTTGCTGCTGTCTCTGCAAGATCTCACAACCTGTGCATAGAAAAATCACTTTTCACTGGTCTCACAGTTTCTGAAGCCCATGGGACAGTATCTGTGGAAAAAAACAAGGCAAATTAGACAACAATAACCCAGGCTTCTCCCTACAAAACAGCAGTCCGCTCCCTGCACAGCTAAAGGAAGCAACAAGCCAGATGAGGAAGGTAAACTTGGGATCTGAAAGGAAAGAGTCTCTGGTATTTATAAAAGTCAGAGGTTCACACGGAAACTTGGTTCCAGCACTGATCCTCTCCAGTCTATTTCAGGACACGCAATCCTTTCTCAGCTATAGTATTTGACTCACTAGGGTTAGAATGTTTCTCCTCTCTTTAACTCTTTGAGTGGAAAACCTTGCACTGATTTGAAACCGTATTGACAGCTGGAATACACAAAGTGGGAGCTAAGCACTGAAATCCATTGCCTGAATTAGAACAGAGAGAAAACTAAATCACAGCTTTAGAATGTGACCTCTAAGTGATAGATCCATTTTACTCATTGTGGTCTTCCGTGATTAACAAACCCATGGCATGGAAAAAGAGAAACTGCCAGCAGTGGGTACTGTGTTGAAGTGCAAAGAATGCTGATGCATACTGCATTTCAGATGTTAATATCCTCTGAAGGAACAGCCTGGGTTGCATTTAATGCCCTCTCAAAGGATCATGGGGCAAATCAGGATGTAAAGTACTGCAGAAGGCCCCTAAAGCAGGACCAGCTCTGATATCCAATTGAAGTGTACTTCACCACCACCTTCATGTCACTGGTAAAGATGTTAAACACAAAAGGTTCCAAGATAGACCCCTGTAGGAGCCCATTTCTTACCAGCTTTTAGGTGAAGGATGACACATTAACCCTCTAAGCCTGATTATCCAACCAGACTTTTAGTCATCTAGTTATCCAGCCATCCAGACTGTGATGTCCTAACTTAGGTTACAAGAACGCTCCTAGTCTCAAAACCCTAGCAAAAGTCAAGGTAAATGACATCCACTGTTCTGCCCTCATCCACAAAGCCAGTTATTTTACCACAGAAGACAATCAAGTTGGCTAGGCATGACTTACAAATGGTAAATCCATATTAACTGTTCCAAATCACCTTCATACCCTTATATGCCCAGAAATATCTTCCAACCACAAGAGGACTTGCTTCAAGGTTTTCCCAGGAATCAGAGTGAGACTAACCAGGCTGCAGTTCCCTGGACTGGCCTTTTGGCCTATTTTGAAGATATGTAACTGAAGCATGTAGCACTTGCTTTTCTCCAGTCATTAGAAAGACTTTTTGAAGATGATAGAGAGGGACCTTGCAGTGACAGCAGCCAGTTCTCTCAGCACCTTCAGATGCAGCTCATCTGGTCTCTTTGTGGCACCATCTTTTATTTGGCAAACAGTTAGATTCTCTGCATACTGATTGTTAGTACTAGTAACCTGCAGTAGAAGTAACAGTATTGAGAAACAGCTAAATAGGATGCTAGAATTGGAAAAACATACACAAAAGGATTTCCATTGTGACAGTGGATGAATGGTGCCAAAGACTCAGTGACTACACTGTATGTGAGGAGAGGAGGTTTTGAACTGTTTCTGGTTAGGTATCATAGCCTGAATGCCCATTAGTGGCTGGGACATCAGTTGTGTTTCTAGAGCTCACCTTTCTGTCCAGTGTCACCTGAAGGGACCCCAGTTTTCACACTCTGCAACAGTGCCCCAGCATGACCAAAGTGTTCACCCATGGGGGAAGTGGAAGATTTGCTTCCCTTTAAGAAAGGAACAAAAATACTGATGTCAATGCAGCCTGAGTTACCCATTGTGAATATTGTTCCTGACTGTAGGAGTTTCCATATCACTGTTGGTCCAGGACCCACTCCTTACCCAGACCCTTTCTGAGACTTGTTAATATAAGCCTTTAGCTTTTCTCAACAAATTGGTTTGAACTTTCTAACCTCAAAGGTTAAGCCTGAGACTCAGTGAGTATCTCGTATTATCTGTCTTTATAAATTAGAAGAGGGCCTGTGTCATTCCAGCTGAGGATGTTTGCTCCACTCCTGGCAGGATTTTAACATTGCAGGTTACACCTGTTTATCATCTGGAATGAGAAAAGCAATGTGACTCTCTCTGTAGCAGCACTGTGTTTATCTGAGAGCTCAAGCTCAGGATCGTGAGAACCTCAGGAGACCATGTCTCAACTTGGTATCCTGATTTGTGGCTTCTAACTGTTTATTTTGAAAACAGAACTGTCATCAGCATCCCTTGAAAACAGAGCTCTGGGCTTTAACTATGTTGTAGCAGTCACTTGATATTACTGCTAAAATGAGAGTGCATGTCAATGTTAATTGAGGTCAGCGTCGGATGTGTTTTATTGGCTTCTGATTGCTACCATTACAACTGTTATTACTACTGCTTACCTTTCTATAACCTCCTTGCTCATCCATTAGGTAATGTATCAGTTAAGCAGGTTTCTTTTCATTGTAATAAATGGCAAATGAGAGATAATAAGAAAGTCAGCTTCTGCTCCTTGAGATTAATGGAAGTGTCATCATTTCACCAACATAATACCAAGCTAATAGTGCTGAAAGAGACATTATAGCATTTCCCTCATTACAAAAAAAAAAAAAAAGGAAGAAAGAAAAAAGACAGGATTATGCGCTTATATCAGTCCTAAAACTTAAAAGCTATACTCCCAAGGGGGAATAAGGGAGAGGGGGGCACCTGTCAGCAAGATCACCTTGAGCAGTACTGGCTTCTGGTCTCATGATAAGCACGTTTCTATGCTTTGACTTTAGGAAGGCAACCTAGTTTCTGAATGCCTGAAAATAGTCACAGGGCATATGCATTCACAAGTACATTCAGGTATGTCATAGGGAAATTGATATGTAAGTAGCACGATGTGTTGGACAGAAATGCTGGGGACTGTCAGACCATTCCAAACCATTCCAGGGAATCTCAACCAAGATCCTGAGATAGTGGAGGAACAAGCTAACATGAGTTAACAGGAACCCCACGAAGTTCAGCAAAGACCTGCAAAGAAACAAGATGTTCTTCATTCTGATGCAGTAACCCCACACAGCAGCATGGGCTGGGACCAGTTTTATGGAAGAAGGGGAATTTGCTGGATGAGAAATTGAACACAAGCCAGCAGTGAGGAGATGCTGAGGGTGCTGAGTCGGTTTGCCCTGTGAAAGTAAAGGCTTAGGGGGACCTAATTGCTAGTTTTAGCTACTGTTATGGCATAGAGAGAAGTTAGAGGCAGGTTCTTGCAGGTGAAAGGACAAGAGGAAATAGTCACACATAAGACCAAAAGACATTTCAGACAGGTATAAAGAAAAACTCTTCACCATGAGCACCGAAGCAGGTTGCCTAGAGAAACAACTTTACAGATTTTACAGATTTGATAGAGACAAGGCTCTGCATAATCTGATCTGACTTTGAAGTTAGCCCTGGTTTAGGCAGAAGGATGGACTAGGTGACCCCCAGAGCTCACTCAAATCCTAAATTATTCTGTGACTAAAAGTTTAGGTTGTACTGGGAAAATATTTCTGTAGGAGCTTTCCATAGAACCATTGCGTAAAAATGAAACTATTTCACATGACCATGTGTGTTTTGAGATGAAACTTCTCAAAAATCTCAAAATTGCATTTGTAAAACTCTGAACTAGGGCATGTTATTTCAGTTGTTACATTATCTGTATAGTTTTTACAAACTCATACTCCAAGTGTATACATATATTCTATTGTAACACTGAACTACCCTGGAAAGGAATGAAATTCTACATTATCAAATTACTGTGATAAGGTCTGGCTGATGTTTCCACATTCACACCATTTGGAGTATTTTCTGCAAAATTTACAGACTTTTAGTTATTTTCTGAGGAAAACAAAGGTCATATTTATCTGCAAAGGGGCAGATAGACCTACTGTCATCCATAAATTGTATACTAACTCACAGAAGTGGCAAAATGTATCACATCAAATACATCTTACTTGTATGCTGCCTCACACGGAAGCCACCCATTTTTTTGTTCCAGAGAGAAAATCTCCAGTAAGAAAGCTATTGCCACCAATTGCTTTCAATTCTGATCTCAGCATCATCTGAGTGATAAAAGGGATGTATCACCTCACTGAGGCAGGAAGTCTTTTTCTGCTTCATGATTCAGAAGTTATGCCACATCCCCTTTTGGTGAATTTCTCCAAAGGAATAGGATCTTCTTTTGAATGAGCTGTTGAAGTACCAAGAATCCATCCTTAACGGAAATTATGAACTTGGCCCTTTGTAAGCAGGGAAGCTCGAGCAGCTCTAGGTTTTGTGCACGGCATTGGCACTCCAGCTAAGTTGAAAGTGGTTCCCAACACTGTGTTCCTCATTTGGTAAAGAGGATGGTTTCTTTTCTTTCTGCTCTTGAGAACTTGCATTTACCTGATCGTCTGGTTTTGCTTCCATTTTTCTAAGCCAAGTTCCTGTTGTGTTTTTACTCTTTGTGGTAGTTTTGATTTGTTTCGATTTAGTTTTCAAAATTTTATAAAGCAACAAAAGAGATGGATTTTGCAATAACCCAAATCACATTTGCAGGGACATGATAGAGTTTGAAATCATGCTTGAACGTTTACTTCCCTGTCCCTGGAAAGTAAGGCTGAGAAGTCACCAGCCATGGGCCCAGGGATGGAGACAACTAGATTAAGAAAATTATGTCCTTCACCTCCTGGATGAAGTAAGGACAGGTAAAGATGAGGAGGCAGGGTAGCAGATATGTTTCTGCCCAGTTGTCTCTATTACCCAGAAAGACTGGAGGAGTGCAGTGAAAAGAAGACAAAACTCACAGTGATGTGAGGGCTGTCTCCTTGTGTTGTCCAAGATGAACTTTTCAGTTAGGAAAAACTCTCCAAGATGCTTGGGAAAAGATTAAAGAAGTGTAAGAAACAGCCCTCTCAGTCCCTTTCCTCCAGCCAATTTGGGTAGTTGGAAACCTCATGTTCTTTTGCATTTAGTGTCTTTTCCTCCACAGCACTGGAAGTGAATTAACTGAGAAGTGTGACCAGAATGGAGTTCACTTTGGCTGGTCAGGGCTTTGTGTTCTAAGCAGCAGGGACAAGTCCCAGGAACTGAGGGGTTTGAAATGAGATGTGCTTAGAAGGATGAGGTTTTAACACTGAGCAATGTTCAAGCACTTAAAGTATAAGGGTTCATAGACTTCCACATGGACAAACTGATTTTGCCATGACCATTTGGGTGTCATTAACACCCACTTCATCTGTCCTGGAATTAAGCTGCATGCTTTTAAAATAAAACACTGTGTTTACCTTGTTAAGAAAATGACTGGCAATGTCCTAATCATGAAGTGTGATATTTTCACAGGAAAAAGAAATAAAGTTTGACTAACAAAACCCTGCAACTAATGACAAAAAACAAGTGGTTCATTCACAGAACAACTGAGCACAGCTGAAAAATGGCATCTTAAACTGATCTGTTGAAAGACCTTTGGAAGAAGAATATCATCATTCATCTTTGCACGTCTTTTGACTGGAGTTGCCTTAGGGATCATCTTTCAGAAGGAAAACAACCTTAGCATATAAACCACTTTGACCAATGTTTATCCAAGGCAAAGCATGAGGACACAACTTAGGTGTGTATAAACAGTTAATTTCATGGGGAATTAGACTGTATTTCAGGGATCAACAGGACAGCAAAGTACAATGTGCTACAAGCTGCCTTTGAAACTCAGAGCAGTTTTAGCAGAATATGTAATGTTATTCAGAATATTTATCTTTGTAGTCATTTTTTCCACTGTGATAAAAATTTTTACCTGCAGTGACACACAGCAATGACTGAGGCAACAGCAAAAATGATAGGAAGTGTATAGGAGGTGTACTTGTGCAGGCTATGTCCTCTCCCACTTTTCACAAGTGAGAAAAGGAAGTGCAGAGATTGGAAATGACAGGTTAAGTGCACGACTGTTCTGGCAGCTGACCCCACACTAGTGTCACCTATCTCAGCGACTGAGTGAAAAGACTCCCACACACCAAAATTCATGGCATATTTAGCAATGTTTGCAGACCATCAGGTTGGAAAGCATCAGAAACCACCTTGCCCCCAGTGGTGAAAAATATTCCCACTGTAGAAAAAGTTGCATGAGAAATGTTTTCATGCTTCCTCACAGGTCTTCTACATGGGCATCTTACTGGGACTAGAACCCACAACTGCACAGTGGCCAGAGGAAAACTCAGAAAATTCACTTTCCTTACCTTGAAAAACTTGAGAGGACTTGAGTGAAAAATGAAAGAGGAAAAATGTTTAATACTAGTATGATGTTTTTAAATGAAATCTGAAAGAAAACCTTATGTTTAAAGAAATCCTGTACCTCTTTCAGGGAAAAAAATACCCCTCATTTTAATCCTTCCCAAACAGAAAACTACAACAGCATTAATAACATTTATATTGTGGGTTGGTTGTTGGGTTTCATTTAGCAAAACAAAAAATGTATTTAAGATATAATCAGTAGACAAGATTTTGTCTGATGGGACATATATTTTCAAAGTGTATTATGTATCTCCACCTTTTCTTAGTAACAGAAGAAATGGATGAGAATCAAATGCCACCCCCAGGTTTTGCCTCTAGCTGCTCTTTTTCACTTGTAAGTTTGGGAACTTGAGAAAGTGAACATCGAAAGAGCACGCAATGCAATTGGGAGCATGACTTTTCTCTGCCTGGTCTCTGCATTTGGATGACTACTATTCATTGGGCATTAACCCTCTAGTCTGTTATATAATCCTGATTGCCCTGTTTTATAGCAGGTTTACACTGTATTTGTTTGCTGTGCCTATGCAATAATAATGGAATACCAAGACAAAGTACACTTTCCACTTCAGCCAGTGCTGAGAAGTAAGCTTTGCCTGCTGGAACCTGCCAGTGAGCTTCACAGCTTCAGAGAAAGAGCTGCTCTCCCCATCTCTGAAGGTGAACTTTTCCATCAAGGAAACTGCCAACAGCCCACAATTATCCACCAAAGAAGCTGTCCTGTGCCTTTGAGCATCAGGGCTTTGACATGAAACTGCACATGGAAACCTACCTTTTACTGGCTGGGAACTGATAACGACAGTGGAACACAAAGTTATTGTGGTCTTAACAGCTTCTGCTAGCTGGGGTGCCATGCTGTAAAATCATATCGATAAATGAGTTGGCCATATGTGTTTGGATACATAGCCCTTATGTGTGTTTTAAATTGGAGTATAACCTGTAGTTTTTTTGTTTGGTTTTGGGGTGGTTTTTTCTTTTGCTTTTTGTTTTTTGAAATCTCTATCATTTCCAACAATATTCTTTGTAGGGAATTCCGCTGGAAATGCCCAACTTTTCAGACTGACACTTACTTCCCCAGACATTAATTATCCAGCAGAATATTTACCTTGCTCCTACGTGTGACTTTTAAGGCTAAGATACTTCTTTCTGGAGGTTCTGAGATCAACCACAGCCTATCACAGTATATTTTACATAGAAATGCATCACACAAAATAAATAGAATCAAAACAAAGTATAAAATTTAACATAATTTTTGTATTTCAGTCAAATTTCAAGTAAAACCAGGAGCTGACTGGCTCTGATTCTGTATGATATGGCATTTAACATGAAAAATAAGTCAACAAGACCATCAGGGTTCTTACTTCCAGGAAGCAATCTATTTTTAATATTAGAAATGCCTTCCTGTTTTCTTTTCTCCAAGATTTCTCCAGTTCATATGAAATTCAAAGGTTTAAACATTTATGTTTTTCCTTGGCCATGTTATGCAACGAGGGAGAGAGGTCAACATTTGTTATTTATTTTAAGAAAGCTTCTGCTCTATGTTAACTGAGCAGGATAGCATTGATAGGCTTTACTGTTCACAAATATCACCCTTGTTCTAGGTGAAAAGCTATTGCTGCTAGAAAGCTCGTGCACTGTGTGCGCATCTCGCGTACGTGGGATACATGTTCTGAGACTGAGAATGGTCAGGATATCTACTGATCTGCAATTAGATTATCTATGTTATTATTTTTAGTTCTTATTGAATTGTAAGCAAAGTGAGCTCAGAAAGAAACCATCAAATGGCTCCAACTGAGATCAGTGATAAACTGTTTTTCTTTTCACACAGCAAAAAGCAGAGTAAACACAGCCCTAGTTTGCTCTGGTCATGATGCTTGTCATAGGGCAAGAACATCCTTTTCTAATTCTTGCAGACTGCTGCAACAGGCAAAAAGCAGAGTGTGTTTAGAGCGACTTCTCCAGGCTTTATGCAATCTCCATGGCAGCTGCAGCACACCCTGGGGGTAACAGGGGAGCAAAGAGAAGTATAGATACTCATGGTTGCATGAAGAGCAACCAAGATGCCCATGTCAGGATATAGCTTGATCATTCCCTGGTTTTGCTTTGCAAGGTACCTTTCTCAGTGAGCAGGTGCTGTTAACAGTTTCTGAAAATGGGTTAGATGTTTTGCTGAAAATTGCCTAAACCACTTTTTAAAACTAATCTTCATGTTTGTATTTGCCAGTGTACTATAACTGCTCCTGGACTATGTTGCAAAATCAGAAGCCATAATGCTATTAAAATGGATTTTTGAGTTCACCTCTTCACTGAGTAATGTGATGTCTGATTTTCAGCCCCAGTTTTTGTCAGAACCCCTTACTCTCCAGAAGATCTTTCATGTCTTGTCTTATGACTACAGTGTTCGCTGTTGTTGCGCATTGTGTACTCAGTAGTGAAAAGCCTACAATCGCGCTTTACATATCCAGACTTAACTGTAAAATCTGATTTTCATACCTTTAGATGCCTTTCTTTCTGCTCAGTGTTTGCTTCAGAGAGTGTTTCTGATGCTCCATCGTCTTCTGCCTTTTGACCCTTTCTTTATTTTTGAAACTAAATGGCTGCCCATTACAAACAGAATTTAATTGTTTCCTGGTTCCTCATGCTTTTTCATGAGTCATACCAGAACTGCTGATTCTCAGCAAGACGCAGAGCTGGAGTTCCTAGGCTCATCATGATCTGCACCCATCTTCCTTGCTAGCACCTGCTTCCTTTTCTGGTGCACTAATACAACAAAAAATGTAAGCAACATGGCAAATTCCAGAGCCATTTGCAGTCATCTGGCATCCATCCACTGACCTTGGTCCATAAGCTGAAGACCAGCTGAAAGACTGTGAGTTGATTCATTGCCAGTTTATCCTGGAAATCCTTGGTAGCTTTCTCATCCGCTATGAATACATGACTTTGGTGGTCCTCCAGCAGCTCAGGTAAAGTCATCCATTTCCCTCCCAACTGTAAGCCCCCAATGCCTTCATCTTCACTCTCAGCTGTTTCCCTCAGTTGCTTATTGTGCTGGCTGCCTCCAAGCCACAGGTTGATGGTCTGTACACCATCCAGGTGATTCCATCTGTCTTCCAGGGGACTATTCTGCAAGACCATGAGAGGTGCACCATTCATGCAAAGGCATTGACAGTTGTTCCTATCTCTGTTAATCTTCCAACAGATCACAATGAACAGAGATTAGTAAATTAAACGTCTTTAGGAGTGACCTTCATAATGGAACAGTGCACACATCGCTAGTTTACAGGCAGTACAAAATCACGAGGGTGCTGATACACCAAATCATTGTGCTGCCATGCAGAGGGACCTGGACAGGCCATAGAAATGTCCTGGCAGGAACTTCCTGATGTTCAGCAAGGGGAAATTCAGAGTCCTACACTTAGGGAAGAATAACCCCAGACATCAGTACAGGCTGGGGACCAAAGGGTTGGAAAGCAGTTCTGCAGAGATGACCTTGAGGGTCCTGGTGGACACCAAGTTGAACACAGGCTAGGAATGTGCCCTTGCAGCCAAGAAGTTCAACAGCGTCCTGGACTGAACTGGGAAGAGTAGAAAAAAAGGGGGAAACTCCCCTCTGCTCATGACTGGTGAGAGATATCTGGAGTGCTAGAACCAGTTTTGGGATCTCCGGTACAAGAAGGACATGGACATACTGGACTTAGTCTTGCAAAGTGCCATGAAGATGATTAAGAAACTGAAGAATCTCTCATATGACGAAAAGCTGAAACAGCTGAGACTCTTCTTTCAGCCTGGAGAAGTCTCTTTGCTATGTGTATATATATACTTGGTGGGAAGGAGTAAAGGAGAGGGAGTTGGGCTTTTCTCAGTGTTGTCCAGTGCCAGGTTCAGAGGCAATGAACACAAACTGAAAGACAAGAAACTGAACATCAGGAAACACTTCTTTACTGTGAGAGTGATCAAGCACTGGCACAGGTTGTCCAAGGAAGCTGTAGAGTCACCGTTGTTGGAGATACTCAAAACCTGACCAGGCATGGCTGTGAGCAGCCTACCCTGATCAGGGGAGTTATACTGAGTGATCTCCAGAGGTCTTCTTCAGCCTCACCCATTCTGTGATTCTGTGATCTTCGCGGTATCTGAAGTGGGATGATCCAATCTATCTCCTTTCCATGGTTAGAAACAGATTGGAAAACAGTCATAATAATCATAAAATGGATCTGATCCTTTATTCTTGTGGATATTCTTGTTATTTCCTGGTGCTTCCATGTTTCTAGTCTGTGTCAGTCAGGTTGTTGTCCTTGCTTTTCCAAACTGGGAGTGTTGCAAACGGGCTTCCCATTTCTCCAAGAGTTTGTTGTTTTTACCCATGCTTTAAAAAAGCACCTCAGGCAAAATACCTTTTCTGTGCTATTTATGTGAATCCTTCAGATTCTGTTTGAAAGACTTCTGCTAAACAGGTCCTTCTTCAAATTCATACATCATGGACCAATTTTAAGGTGTGCGAGAACTTCTATTATTTGTTCATTCTTGTTTCAAGAAGACCACAAAGTCCTGTTATCTTTCTACAAGAAACCAGTCACAGTTTTTTACACTAGATAATACAAGCTGAAGCTCAGGTCTCCCCAGGAAGAGAAAAACAGGGAATGCAGTCAGGTATCAGATATAATCTTGGTTTCTCTCAAGAAAAGCGAAGCCCCTTTTTCCTGAATTTTACTGAATTCAAATAAGAAAGAGATTAGATCTTTCACCAAGAAGTCCTTCCTCAAACATAGGATTCCTTCAGTCGACTTAACTGCTTCTGAGAGCAGTGATAATGAAGTGTCTATTGCTCCTGCATCTTTATTGTTAGTACCTCTTGCCTTTCTGCTGCTTTTCTCACAATACCACCTCAAAGAAGCAATGCCTGGCCCTTGGCATTGCTAGGTGAGCTCCTAGGACAAACATATGAGGTGAGCCATAGAGATAGGTGGATGTTTTTATTAAAGCATTCTGTGGGCTCCTGTTTTGCTAGCAGCTGCTTTGACCTGAGTGCCTAGAAGAGTTTGATGGCTTCTCTATGGTTTTCTTCCCTAAGACCAAATTTAGAGAAGTTACCCAACATACAATAAGGCGTACTTTGCTATCATGGACCTGGGCTTGACAGACTCTGGATTTGGTAAGACCCGGATGTCATAAGCAGTGCTCTATTCTCTGGACCTCACCTATGCATGTAGCACCTGACTGTCTCTGGAGAGACTGCAATTTCAAACAAGAAACCACTAATACTAAATATACAAAGCACTAATGATCAGCACGGATTCACTCCAAAACAAAATACACTGAAATACCAATTATTAAGCAATAATATGAATTTTCTCTCTTTTCACTGTTCAGGAACTTGCACTGTAGAAGTAACCTATGTCTCTAGCTGATTCCAAATAACTGACTCCTAACTCCAAAGCTGTAGGCACTGTCCATGGCTATTTAATACAGAAAACCACTGTGCACTGGTATTTGCAAGCACGTTTCTATGGCTGACATTCTCTGCTGTATGAATTAATTTTTAATTCCTTCACTTTCATTATCTGAATGTAGTGATTTTTCCATTATATTTGTAAAGGTGCAGCCAAAAAAAAAAGTATGAAACAACAAATGGCCACTGGGCAGGAAATGAATCACTCTGGCTTTGAATGTGCTAACTACAGATACTACAAATATACAGAAACACTTTGAAAACTTTCCAAGGACAGTGCTCTGTTAAAACTATAACATGTATTCTGGGGCTCTGGATGTATTATTACACAACTTCTTGAAAACAGAAAACAAGCAAAGCACACAGTGAAAAGCCTGGGGATGTGTTTGGATGGGAACTTTTGTTTCAAATGGGTTGGTATCTACTACTCTCAAACAGCACACTATAGCCAGATCTCCATTCTCCTTTCTAGGAAGAACTCAGCAGACTGCTGAATGAGAGTCAGCTTAACTCTTGCCAGAGAGTTTTCTTTCTGCACATGAGTCTCATCCCCACAGGGTGCTGCAGTAATGTGTTGGCATGTTTTGTCAGAGAATATGTGACTATTTTTTTCCAAAAGGAAAGTAAGAGATTTCTCCATGCCCTGCTGTGATACTTGGCATTTGTCATAGCATGTCTTGTCAGTTCCCATCACACTGACAGTTTACATAATGTTTGCAGTTTGATTTGCTTGATGAGGTCCCACTCGCTCAAGAGGGCTGAAGATACGTAGTTAAGATCAAAGGTTGTCTCAGAAACTTTTCATTCTTCTCTATTCCTACGTTTCAATCAGAGCAGAATATAAAGAAAAGCTGCAAACTATGGGCAAATTCAATCCTAACTCATCCTCTTTGATTCAATTTAGGTAATGGGAAGCACAAGCAGTTTGGATACAATCAGTTACTTCCCAGCATGTTACACCATGTCTTCAGTAGAGATTATGTTTATTTCATTATCTTTTTAGGTATATGCAGAGGGTTATCTCAAAATCAAATAAAATATTGACTTTCTTTTGGATACTTCTTCATTGTGACTCCTTTTTGAGCTGCCCAGATCTGGATAATAGGTGACTTAACCAGGGGATAAAAAAAAAACCAACAAGGTAAAACATCTGTGGTTCATTTTTAAAACATCATAACAAACAATATAAAGTGTGAAAGTTCATGCAGCTTTATTTGAACAGCCTACCTCAGACCAAGCTGGCTGTGTTTCTTTTCCTTCAAATCACAGCACAGAATGAGGTTTGTCATAACCATTTGGCCTTCAGCTGGGGCTGCAGCTGGATCAGCTCTCAGATGTGGAGTTGCTGAGGAGTCTGTTATTTGAAATAAGCCCAAGGGAAGAAAAACCAGTAAGTGACAGCTGTTACTGACTGTTTTAAAATTCTCTTTAATTTTAAAAGAAAATTTTAAACACAGGTATTTTGGCCATGTTTCAGACACCAGCATGGCAGCAAGAGTAAGGAGTATGCAGGTTTGGTTGCTAATCCAGGATAATGGATGGTCTCCCTTCTCCCTCTGACTGCATGCTCCTCTGTCACACAGAGTAAGAAGCGCTGGGTGCTGTGCAGCCTGGTGGACATGGCCAACCAACCCATCACACAAACTATCTTGGGTTATTAGACAGATAAGGCAACATCACTGTGACTTGTATCCAGCTGGCACTCCTGGCTACTCTGCTGTATGCAATGGTTATGATGCCTCAAGGACCTTAATGACTCCTTTGTAATCAGTCTGGCTCTACTAATGAGCTATAGAGGATCAATACTTAATGACTTGGTACATGTATGAGAACCTCAAGTTTCACCGAGTAGTATTTGCATGGAGTATGGCCAACACAAGAATCCAGGCAGGTGCAATGTGTTGTGTGTGCCTTTGGGTGCTGCTGCAATGTTCTCTCTCACCCATGGCATCCCTCGACACAACCAAGGCAAGCAGGGACCTGTCATGCACCGCATTCACCTTCACTCTTCATGTGTGGCCATTTCTTCTCCTGAGGGTGCTACTGCCTTGGCAGTTCCCAGAAGGGGTCCAACGCTAGTCTGAAGTCAACAAGAGGTGGAGAGCTCACCTCTTACCAGCAGTCTGCTCTCACTGATAATTACACTTGTTCAAACACTGTGATCAGACATGCATAGCTTTGGCTTCCAGCTGCCAGTTCTTGCTATACCTCCGGGCCCTAGAATTTTCTCCCTGTGAAGGCAAATTCACCATAATAAAATCACCTTTCTTTTTTCTGTTTTCCTTCTTTCACTGCAGCTGTCTTCTGCACTTTCCCCTGAACTGCAATGGTCCTCTTAAAATGTGATCACAGACCTGTACATTGCCTCCATTACCTCTGCTTTACACAGAGAAAAATGGTCCTTTGCTGCATCTCCATTGCTTATGCCTTCATATTAAACCTCTGTGTTAATATGTGATCTGTTAATACGTGGCTGCTATAGATCAGGATTAATTTTTGTGCACAGTAACTCCTATGGTATCCTTAGGTACTGAATCATCTGAACCCAAGGTAGCAAAGCAAGGTCTTTTCTTCATTTTATCTGTTAGGTTGTGTTCAGCACATGGAAAAAAGGCACTAACTTCAATCTCATGATGCTGATAGGGAAACATGCAGGTGTAAAGCTTTTAGATGCATGGATTGTGTCTCACTTCCATTTTGAACAGTGCTGTGGGGACTTATTCTGCTTCTGTGCTCTACCATTGGAACATAGACAAAAGAATAAATTTAACACTAAATAATGGGACCAATGATTCTTCATCAGGTGCTTCACATTTTTCTTCCATAAGATCAAGACTGTGGCTTGTTACTGTGATCACAAAAGTGCAGTGTGACAGAAGAGCTCAAGAAGCGACTGAAATATTCCAAGATTTATAAAACTTAATGTTATTTCTTGCAATATGGAGACCTTGCCTGGCCCAGAAAGAAATACTTAGTGCTGTATGTAAGACTGTAGTTGGGTTTTAAGAGGAAAAAAATGGATATTTTCTAAGTGATGTAGTCTTTGAATAACAACAAAGTGGAGGTTATTAGTTCACATCTCATCTCCCAGCAGAGCATGCACTGTAGGCACGTTTGGGTCTGGTGCTCTCAGCAGGGATTTCCCTATTGGTAATGCAAAAAGAGGAGATGGAAGGTCGATAGAAGGTGGCAAATGTAAGCAAACAGTAACTAAAGGGGAAATCGTCTGACACAAAGAAAAGGGTCTAAATGCAGTTCAATCTCTGCTGTGCTTAAATCCAGGTATATGATGCTGAACACTCATATACATGGCTTTGAGCATGTATATTCAAATGTACATACTCATATACAGGAAGGACACTCCAGAAGAGTCATAACAGTCTTATACATTGCACACATTGATCTCCTGCCTAGCTTTGTGAAGCCTTCAGTGCCTTTTGCCCTCTCAGAAACCCCTTCTTCGCTCAGATTTCTCCTAGACTTCTATTACACATTTCTTCCTTCTGATACATGACATCAAAACTCTAATTATGCCATCAAGAGATTATTGAAGAATGAAACAGGTAATAGGCACAAAACCAGGAGAAACTCTACTTGGATATGGTAATCATAGAGATTTTAAACTTCACAATCTGAAGAAGTGTTTCTCTCTCAACCAGCTGTCTAAGGAGTGAATGAGAAAACTGATCTGCAAGTCACAATGTAATTCATAGAATCACAGAGCAGTTTGGGTTGGGAGGGACCTTAGAATCATCCAGTTCCAACTCCCCTGCCATGGGCAGAGACACATTCCACTAGATCAAGTGGAAGCTCCAAGCCCCCTCCAACCTGGCCCTGAACATTTCCAGGGATGGGGCAGCCACAACTTCTCTGGGCAAACAGTGCCAGTGCCTCACCAGTCTCATAGTGAGGAACTTCTTTGTAATATCTAATCTAAAATTACCCTCTTTCAGTTTAATTCCATTGTCCTATCACTACACACTCTTGTAAAAAGTCCCTCTCCAGCTTTGCTTGTAGCCCCGCTTTAGGCACTGGAAGCTGCTCTAAGGTCTCCCTGAAGCCTTCTCTTCTCAAGGCTGAACAACCCAACTCTTTCAGCCTGTCTTCATAGCAGAGGTGCTCCAGCCCCTCTGTTCTTCTTCGTGGTCTCTTCTGGACTCACTCAAGCAGGTCCATGTCCTTATGTTGAGGGCCCCAGAGCTCGATGCCATACTGCAAATGGGGTCTCATGAGAGCAGAGAAGAGGGGGAGAATCACCTTCATTGACCTGCTGGCCACAGTCCTTTGGATGCAGCCAAGCATACAGTTGGCTTTCTGGGATGCAAATGCACACTTCTGGCTCATCTTGAGCTTCTTGTCAGCCAGCAGTCCCAAGTTCTGCACAGGGTTGCTGCCAAGAATGGGGGGGGGTGGTTGAAGCAATGGAAGCAGAGCAACTGGCCATGCAGAGGTAAACCCATCTGGGCTGCTGCACTGTGTAAAGATATTGCTGCCAGAGTGCAGAACCTGGTGGTGAAGGTACGTCATGTAGATGCCCATGTACCCAAGAGTTGGGCCACTGAGGAACACCAGAACAACCAACAAGTGGATAAAGCTGCTAAGATTGAAGTGGCTCAGATGGACTTAGATTTGCAACATAAAGGTGAATTATTTTTGGCCCGGTGGGCCGGGGACACCTCAGGCCATCAGGGCAGAGATGCAACATATAGATGGGCCCGTGACCGAGGGGTGGACTTAACAATGGACACTATTGCCCAGGTTATTCGTGAGTGTGAAACGTGCTGCAATTAAACAAGCCAAGCGGTTAAAGCCTCTTTGGTATGGACAACGATGGTTGAAGTATAAATATGGGGAGGCCTGGCAGATTGACTATATCACACTGCCACCAACCCGCCAAGGCAAGCTCCATGTGCTTACCATGGTGGAAGCAACCACCGGGTGGCTGGAAGCATACGCTGTGCCCCATGCCACTGCCCGGAACACTATCCTGGGCCTTGAGAAACAGATTTTGTGGCGACACGGCACCCAGAGAGAATTGAGTCAGACAATGGGACTCATTTCCGGAATAACCTTATAGATATTTGGGCCAAAGAGCATGGCATTGAGTGGGTATATCACATCCCCTACCATGCACCAGCCTCTGGGAAAATCGAACGGTACAATGGGCTGTTAAAAACTACACTGAGAGCAACGGGTGGGGGAACTTTCAAGCATTGGGATACACACTTACCAAAGGCCACCTGGTTGGTCAACACCAGAGGATCTGCCAACAGGGCTGGCCCAGCCCAGTCAGAACTTTTACATATTGTAGAGGGGGACAAAGTTCCCGTGGTGCATATGAAGAATTTGCTGGGGAAGACAGTCTGGGTAATTCCTGCTTCAGGTAAAGGCAAACCCACTCGTGGGATTGCTTTTGCTCAGGGACCTGGATATACTTGGTGGGTAATGCGGGAAGATGGGGAAGTCCGATGTGTACCTCAAGGGGATTTGATTTTAGGGGAAAACAGCCAGTGAACTCAATTGTATGCTGCTGCCTGCTGTGTAATACTGTTATAGCCCATCAACTAGATGTCTTCAGGTCACCAGCGACTAGCCCTGACTTCCCTCCAACCATCATCCCAACAGAGAATGAACTTTAATAGAACCGGATGAGTTCCACAGTAAAGGAACGACCAGCATCAGCAGGCAATGATCCAATACTGCACACAGCCTTTCCTGCCCTGAAAGACTGTTACAAGAGATGGAACCTGACATCATAGACCAAATGGACTTGGCAGCATTATAGGGATTGGTCCATGCACTAAGAAAATTATCTTTTTCTCTTGGTCTGTGTGTATATGGATGTATATATGTGGGAGAGCGATGGTGTATTGAAAATGTGGGATCTGAGCATGACGTGAATGGTATGGAATAAGGGGTGGATAATGTCCTGGGTTCAGCAGTAGCAGTCATGTTTCTCCTTCTTGGTAGCTGGTGCATTGCTTTGTTTTGACTTCCAGCCTGGGAACAGTGCTGATGATACCAATGTTTTCGGTTGCTGCTAAGTGATGTTTACCCTGATCAAGGACTTTGTGGGGCTCATGCTCTGCCAGGGAGAAGGGGAAGCCAGGAGGAAGCAGAGACGGGGCGCCTGACCCAGGCTAGCCAAGGAGGTATTCCATACCACAGCACGTCATGCCCAGGGTGGGGGGTAACTGGGAGTTACCCAGAAGGACAGGGGCTTCTGGGTATGACTCGTTTCTTGGCCGGTGGTATTGTATTCTCTTCCCTTGTTATTTTCTCTTATCGTTGTTGTTGGTGGTAGCGGTGGTGATTTGTGTTGTACATTGGTTGCGGGACTGTTCTTGTCTCAACCCGTAGGAGTTGCACCCTTTCGATCTGTCCTGGGTTCAGCAGTAGCAGTCATTTTTCTCCTTCTTGGTAGCTGGTGCAGTGCAGTGTTTTGACTTTCGGCCTGGGAACAGAGCTGATAGTGATGTTTTGGTTTGGCCAAGGACTTTGTGAGCCTCGTGCTCTGCCAGGGAGGAGGGGAAGCCAGGAGGAAGCAGAGACAGGACACCTGACCCGAACTGACCAAAGAGGTATTCCATACCACAGCACGTCATGCCCAGGGTGGGGGGTAACTGGGAGTTACCCAGAAGGACAGGGGCTTCTGGGTATGACTCGTTTCTTGGCCGGTGGTATTGTATTCTCTTCCCTTGTTATTTTCTCTTATCGTTGTTGTTGGTGGTAGCGGTGGTGATTTGTGTTGTACATTGGTTGCGGGACTGTTCTTGTCTCAACCCGTAGGAGTTGCACCCTTTCGATCTGTCCTGGGTTCAGCAGTAGCAGTCATTTTTCTCCTTCTTGGTAGCTGGTGCAGTGCAGTGTTTTGACTTTCGGCCTGGGAACAGAGCTGATAGTGATGTTTTGGTTTGGCCAAGGACTTTGTGAGCCTCGTGCTCTGCCAGGGAGGAGGGGAAGCCAGGAGGAAGCAGAGACAGGACACCTGACCCGAACTGACCAAAGAGGTATTCCATACCACAGCACGTCATGCCCAGGAGGTAACTGGGAGTTAGCTGGAAGGGCTGGGGGACTGCAGGGTTGGAGGAGGTATGGGTCGGTGCTTGGTCGGGCTGAGGGGGGGCAAGTTATCGGTCGGCTGGTGCTGAGGTGTTGTATTCTCTTCCCTTGTTATTTCCTTTATCATTATTATCACTGGTGGTAGCAGTAGTGATTTGTGTTATACCTTAGTTACTAAACTGTTCTTATCTCAACGTGGGAGTTGCAGATTCTCCTGTCTGAACGAGTTACCTGACTGGGTTTAAACCACGACACGATCCTCCTCCCCATCCCTCCGGGAGCGGGGAAGGGGAGAGCCCGGGGTGGGGGAGGGGGGCTCGATTGCTTCCAGCCTGACACCACTCAGTGGGATTGAGTGAACAAGCTGTCTGGCTAGGGTTTAAACCACGACACCACTCTTCACCCAACTTGTAGGAATTGCTCTGACTAGGTGTAGGATCTTGCATTTCTTATTGTTGAACTTCATGAGACTGGCATTGGCCCACCTCTCAATCATGTCAAGGTACCCCTGTATGGCATCCCTTACCTTCAGCATGTTGACAGCACCACTCAGCTTGGTGTCATTGGCAGACTTGCTGAGGGCACACCAATCCCACTCTTCATGTGGCTGACAAAGATGCTGAACAGCACCAGTCCCAATTCTGACTCCTGAGGAATAACGCTCCAGCATCGACCTGTTGACCACAAGTCTTTGAGTGTGGCCATCCAGCCAATTCCTTATCCACCAAGTGGTCTGTCCATCAAATCCATGCCTCTCCAGTTTTGAGACAAGGATGTAATGTGGGACAATATCAAACATTTTGTACAAGTCCAGGTAGATGATGCCAGTAACCCTTACCCACCCACACTGTAACTCCATCATAGACCAGACTTGACAAGCATGATTTGCCCTTGGTGAAGCCATGATGTTTGTCACCAATCACCCCTGCTGTGTTGTCCTCCAATAGATATTGGAATGGTTGAAGTCTCCCATGAGGATGCGGGCTTTGAACATGAGGCTGCTCCCACCTGTCTATAGAGAGCCTCATCTGTTCTGTCTTCCTGGTTGGGTGGCCTGCAACAGACCCCACTGTAATGTCCCCTGTCCCTGCCCTCTCTTTCATCCTGACCCACTCTCAGTCAGCTCCATGTCCAACCCATGCACTCCATGCAGTTTATCTGGTCATTGACATAGAGGGTGAGACCCACTCTGCATCCCCACTACCTGTCCTTCCTGAAGAGTCTGTATCCTTCCCACTACATCTCCATGATGCCAACAAGATCATAGCCCTACAGGTGCATGCATGTCTCTAACTCCTGTTTATTCCCCATGCTTTTGCATAGAGGTCCCTGGTGAAGTTGGAGTGGCACCTCAACTCTGTGAAAAGTAAGCAGGATAAGTGGATCAGATTTTGGGGGGGACGAGGGGGATGTGAAATTGACAATACTTAATGATCAAATTATGACTGTCATATTAAGTCATTAGTTAAAACTTATTTCGTCATGTATTTTAACTAATCCAAGTTTATATTGCATATATAGCAATGCAATATATATTTTTATGCACTACATCAAGTAACATTTATTAAAATATCTTAGCCGCTGTTATGAAGCACAAAGCGTATGTAATCAAAATACATAACATAATTAAACTCCTTAATCTAGAAGAGAAGATCTGCAGCTGCAGTGTTGCTGCTCTTCAATAAAGACAGACTAGAAGCATTCTCATCACCACGGTGTCCCTTTGCTACATTTTCGTCCCCCAAGGAAAATGATGTCCAGCAAAGCAAGCTTTCCTTGGTGTTGCAGAGCCATCTAGTGTCGGAGGGACAGGGTTCCCGCAGACATAATTTCTTTCCATTTACTCTTAATTCCCCAGACGTTTCCCCATTCCATCTTTTAAATTTTTTATCCCTGTTTCGCAGGCTCCTTTTTGCTTTCTGCATGAACTTCCTTTCTCTTCCTTTCCTTTTCAGTCTTTAGAAGTCATAGGGCATAAAAGGATTACCCTACACCTGTACTCAAATGATGGTAGGTCCAACTTACTGTATTTGCTTCTTCCTTAGAATAGAAAAGCTTAAGAAACAAAACCCTGAGAAATATAGGGATGGAGAGAAGCAAAGATGCTTTTATTGAATCCCCTGCAATACCTATACCAAGATACAGGCTAGCCCTAATAGATCTTGGTCTATCCTATCACTAATGACTTCCAGACCATCCCTATACCAAAGCCAGGAATTTATTTTCTCTATGGCCAGCCTTTCCCCTATGGTTACACATTTTCACTAGGGTGGTTTTCTCTCAAGTCTAGCTTCAGTCTGCAAATTTAGGTGGCATCTTTTTGTCCTGCCTTGAAAGAACCAGGCATTTGACCAGTGCTGTCTTCGTTGTAATATTTGCCTGCTGGTGGATGCGCCTCCTCCACTGCTTTTTCTCTGTACAAAACAAGTGTAAATCTTACAGTCCCTCCTGCCCACTGGGGTTTGCAGGACCCCTTTGCCATGCTTTCTGCCAAGGCTTTGCTAATGCAGCATCAGGACGGCACAAGGGCTGCCAGTGCCTCACGAATTATATAGCTGGTTCTGATGTTCGGTGGCCACCCAAGGTCGGGTAGAAACAGTCTGAAGGACTGCAGGACCTGCAGCACGTAGAGAGAGGGTTGAGTGCAGGGTGCTCAGGAAAAAAAAGACTACAGGGTCAAAAGGGAAACATTAGGGGCAGTTCCAGGTAGCTCATGAACACTGGTGGCCACTTGAGTCAGGTAGTAATACATCTAACGTAATAAATGCACATTTCTCACTGAATGTTTTAGTTCACTCTATACAAGATAATTCTTAATTATTCTAGACATGGAATAAAACTGTCATTTAACAAACTAGCTGGAGAACGGGTTAGCTAAACGCAAGTATAGTTTTATTTTGTGACTTGTTTCAGGTAACAGCAAGGGTTTATTTAGATGTTGGTTCTGGGTCTATTAATCAGCAATTAAAAAAAGAATAAAAAGTTTGGAGCTAGAAAGCTCTCCTATTTCACAACTAGGTTTGCCTGTGACATTCACCTACTGGTGATGCATTTGTATGTGTGGTGATATATATTACTCAATATGACCTGCAAAAGATAGGTAGCTCTACCCTAAACAGGGCAGGGCCTTAAAGGGATGCCTTTTATACTCAACTCCATTTAGAGCAGATTTCAGTGATCCACTTTGGAAGTGGTGAATAAATAAATGACAAACAAGCAGCCATCCAAGAATAGGGGCAAACATAAACACAGAGCTGAAATAGTCTGACAATAGGAGGGATGCAGTTACTTACACATACAAACATCCATATTAGATAAAGAATGGCATTTATCACCCATGCCTCTTTTTAGGCTTCTGGAAATACAACAAGTCCAGCAGGACTTTGAAAGTAATCTAGCAGAAGGTGGGTAACCTCAGATTTCCACTGTGATGATTTATTTTTAGGCTGGTTTCCTAAGAAACAAAGTATGTGTGATTACACTGTCTTTCTCCCACTAATAGCTTCTGAACCTGCTGGCCAGGTTTGATGGAAGGCTAGCAATCTCCAGGATATGAAATTCCTGTGTGTTCCATGAAAATCAGTGACTGGGTGGAGGAGAAAGACCCATCTCCATGGAGAGACAAGTCATCAGATGAAGTGAGCTGATCTTGGTACAATTTGGTCCACCAGCTGGGAAATAAGTTGGTACTGGGCAGACAATAAAGAAATGTGTTCACATTGCAGACCCAGGCACAGCACAGCACTGGCTGCTGCCTTTTGGGGCTTCATTGTCCAGTTGCTGGGCAGAACCTGGGTGTCCCAGGAGGAAAGGAAGTATATGAAACGGTGGCACTGGAAAGGGGAGCTCCTGCTCATAGGAATATGCACTACAGTTAATGTTGCTGGTGAATGAAAGGTGCTGCACCCTCTACAATGATGTAAATAAGATGTCTGCTTCCTCCTCTGCTATTTTACAGAAAATTATAATTTGGTTAAATAAAATATCTTAGATTTGTCTTAGCTTTTATTTTTGTATCAGCTACTCATCAATCAGCGATTTTATTAACTGGAGACTGCTATTTTAGGAAAAAATCACCCATTTGCTCATCTTAAAATAAAAAGTGTTTGTAAAAGCCTTTGGCTCACAATAGCATTTAGGACCAAAAGTACCATGGGAATGGATGTGCTTTCAGACAGACTGACAGAATACATTAACAGGACATACAGTGGTGCTTTGCACATCTGCCCACTGGAGGCCTCCCTCTCTCAGTGCGCCCATCACTCCTTGGGAGAAAAGAGGTACCACAGAGGTGCCAATGACCTTGGTAGTACAAAGCTGTGCCAGTTATTGCCTGACAGGATACACCAGTAGATGAAAGTCTCCATTAACTCCAGGCCTTTCTTCAGAGGCTGCAGTTTTACTGAGTTATTGGGACATAAGAAGTCTCTGCCTTTGAGGGGTTTTCCTATTTTGTTGGGGTTTGTTTTTTTGTGGATTCCTGACAGTTCAGGCTGGAGTGAGGTAGAAAAGGTACTGTTATATCCTGCCATGCTTTTTCCTTCATTAACCTGTTGTTGAAGTAAGATCAGAAAGCAAAGTTTAAGACCTGAAAACAAGGTTAAACCACAAGCTATTATCTATGAGACCCTAATGAAGAACTCCTTGCAATTCCCAGACAAGTGTTCGGATTATTACAAGGATACAACCAAACCTAGTGTGTTTTCCCCCCTTATTCTTTCCCATCCTTGCTTCTGTGGCATACCTGAGGGGAAATGTAATTTATCAACAAAAAATCTGCCTTCTGACATTTCTACATTTTCTTGCCTTGCTTACCCGTTTTCTTACCCATTGCTGGCCAGTCCCAAATCCCTCTCTACCTTCCATCCTTCCTACCTTCTCAAAGTGGCAGGGTGTGTTTGACCCCTCTACTGTTACTACCAGGCATTAAAAGCCTGATCTCATCATGGTGCCAGAGTTTCCCAGGAATCACATCTGGCTGGCAAGCAAAATCTGTTTGGTCCAAGTTCCTTACAGACCCACCAGCTGCAGCGAGTCAGCTCCCTTCCCCTTTTCACACCAAGGCACAGTTTTCAGCGCCAGCATCACACACCTCTGTGCAGAGACATGAGCTGGTGTAGCTAGGACAGCAGTTCACCCTGAGTTAGGACACTGTTCTCTTTCCTCTATACCTGAAGGCTGGGTCATGGCTCTGTGATGCAAGGAAGTCTGATTAGGTCACATGAGATATCCATCAGCATTTGAACAAGTCTTGTTTCCCATGAAAAGGAAACAATGACTGGACTAAGCAGGCTATAGTCTTGTGCCCTTGTTCTCTATGGGGTACAGGGTAGATAGCAGGAGAGAGGATATGGTAGCAGATCACTGCTCATTTTTAGTAATAAGCCCAGCGCAAGGGAAACAACATCTTTTGTCTTTCAAACAATGTCAACAGCTAATTCAAGAGAATTACTGCAATATTGCCCCATGCAGTGAGTGCTCCCTTCTCCCAGTACACAGGAATGAAGCAATTGTTTCTGAATAAGCATGTCTAACCAGACCCTGTGTTTTTCTGAATTAATAAAGAATTATTGGCAGCAAGTTTCTCTGCCATTCTTTTGGAACCTTCTAGCTGCCACTCTGCAGCAAGGAGATAAACACAAGACCTAGGATCCTCTCACAGCTTTCCCACATACTGTATCATATTCTGAAGATCTAGAATAACACAGTAGATAGAATCCAGTGGAACCGAGCTGCACTGCAGAACTGCCAAAACTGAGGAACTAGCATGAGGCACTGCCACTGCTTCTCTTACGCTGCAGGCTTAAGTTGCTTGGTGAGTTTTGCACTGCCCTTCAACATTTTTAACCAAATGAGCAATTCTCAAGCATTTAAACTTCACTAAATACAGAAGACTGTAAGCTCTGATTTTAAACTCTTTGCTGTGTTATACACAGCAGAGTAGTAGGAGAGAGATAACTCCTACCTGACTTTAGGTGCTCTGAGGCACATCTACATTCCAGCTTGGTAACTAAGCACCCTTTAGATTCAGCAGCATTAATGAAATACAGAGAGCAATTACTCTTGCCTAAAGTAGTCAACTAGATTTGGCCAGGTGAGCTACAAGACCTCAGTTGAGGAAATCTTCCCTGGCCTGATGGGCACCTCTAGGCACCAAGTTCAGACACAGGCAGATGCCACTGTGGTTAATGTCTAATGTCAGGCAAGATGAATGCAGCCCAATATCTAGTCCCTCCCTGAAGTGACCAGGTACAACTGTTAAAAGAATAGTAAAGAAGATGCTATTAGTAACAACCAATACAGTGCCAGAAGCTTTTCAGAAAGAGCCAATTTCTCCCCTACTCATTGACAGAAGTAGGAATCAGAGAGCCTGAGAATACCAACAAAACTCCCAGAGAGCTTAAACAGAGGAAACTAAAGGATTTGCATGACCATCAGAATTCAATTATTTATAACCCACTGGGAAAGCATGTTCCTCCAGCAGCACTCATGGCAGACCTTCAATTCAGAGCTATTCAGGGGAGGTGAGCAGGGATAGGGAAAGGAAAGGGAAGGTAGACAGCACATGAGCAGCAGCACTTGCAACCTCGGTGAAGGGACATGGGTCTGGTGGTGGGATGATGAAGACTCTGCCCACTGACCATACCCAGCCTCAGGGGGGTTGCCCAGCGTTAGGTGCTGCCCAAAACACCTGCATGGTTCCCAGAAGCAGTAGTACCAATGTGCAGAATCCTCATTAATAATAAAGAGCAGTTAGCTTTTTTGTCTCATAGGGTTGTACTTTTCATAGTCACTCACTAGTTGAAGTTCACCATTCCTTTCACAGGCCACAGAATCCTTGATACCCTTTCTCAAGGATCCCCTTCCTTTTCTTTCTGTCTCTGTTGGTGGAGGGACCTCCACAAGACCTGAAGTAGAGATGCTCCGTGGTCACAAGCTGACAACAATACTTCTTTGTGAAAACTGTTTTTTTAATTAGAAATCTGTCATTTGTGCCCTGCTTTAAAGGAAAAAAAACACCAAAAAAAACCCCACCCAAAAAAAACCCACAACAAACCAAACCCCAAAAAACCCACCCCAACCCAAACCATTTATAAGTGAACTAAATTAACTGAGGACCACAAGTTACATACACATATATGTGTACGTGTGCATATTCTGAATCTGGAAACATTCTTCCTCTGTTTCCTCTCCTGACTTTTTTATATCCTAGCAGTGAATAATTTAAACATTACTAAACTGTCCATGATCATGGAATTACAATATAACCACAAGTGGCCTGAACAGAATGCAGATATTTGTATAGATCACTTCTGTTTGTATATGACGTACATTGGGAAGTGTCCCTAAAGCAATACTCAGTTCTGGCCAGATTTTGTTTTAAGAAACAAGTGGCATCAGACAGCATTAGTGTATTTAGACTGTTGTTTTAAACAATAGCAAGAGCTTTATTTAAGGAAAATCAGTCCATATTGTGAGTAACACAGCATGACTGTAGCACAGCCAAACCATAGCAATTCAAAGCTTCCCTCACCTAAGCTGCCTCATAGGTTACAAATGTCAGATGAATAAATAATTCTAGCCTGTGTTTCTGAAGCCTCATTTCTCTGTGAGGAGCCTCCCTGAGTGAAATGCTAAAGAGAGCTGTTCAAAGATTTACATAGGTCAGGATGTAAATCTTGGGGGAAGTAACAGATTTTTCTAAGGAAAGAAACAGGAAAAGGAAAAACAGTAGCTTTCCTTCTTCCGAGAGGGGGAAACAGATAAAGGGTCCTGGTGGCTCTTGCCAAGTCCTCACGCCTGCTGTGCTGCAACAGTCCTGCCTTTCATAGACCATGGAGTAGCAGCCTTTCATTATTAGCAGAGAATTAACTGCTTTTTCCCATTTATTTTTCCTTTGAAATTATAAAAACTGGCTCCTGGGAGAAGCTAACACTTCTGTTTGCTGTATCCTGCCAATAATGATCAACCAGGAGCATTAAAAAGCAGAAGCAGTGATACATTTTGACTTGGCCTTTTTTCCCACTCTCCTGATAATTATCAGCCTCTGTGATTTAATAATTAAAATTAGAACGCTAGAAAGAGCGAGCACCGCCTGCCCTGGAGCTGTGTGTCATGGCAGCCTGATGTCCCCAAGTCCCTGAGGCCAGCGGGCAAGAAGTGGTGCGGCACTGACAAAGCGAGACTCCAGGAAGGATGCTTTTCCTGAGAAGCCCTTCCATCTTGATGTCTAGACACTTTCCCACACAGGACGCTTCAGTAGAAAGTTCATTCAAATCTGCTCACAGCCAAGCTCATCTCTGTAAGGCAGATGTATGTAAGCCAAGAAAAGGCTTTGGCTGGCAAGGAGGGTTTCTATTGCAATAGCGAAATGTTGACCCTTTGCTTGTCTAGTTGCTCTGAAATCTTCTACTGGTGAAACGTGCTGCAGTAGGTGGAGAAAGGAGTCTCCATCCCTTCCCAGATAATCAACGCTTTTTGTGATCTCAGGCCTCCAAAATACTTGTTATCAGTTTATTATAAGCCCCCAGACAGGCCAAGGGCAAAGGCCAAAAAAAGATTGCAGTGTTCAAAGTGAAGCTCGGTGGGACTTTAACCCAAGTTAAAAGTATCTCCGAAACTTTGCTCCTCGATCTGTGTCCAGTCGGGTTTGCACTGCACTTCTAAAGCACCTCACTTTTTCCCTGCACAAAATGGGAGGTCAAGTGCCTAGGTCTGGGCTTTGCATTTCCACTCTGTATGTTAGCCTACAGAGCAACATTTGTCCTGCAGGGGTATCTCTGCTGCTCCATTTCTGGAGCAGGCTTGGCTCCTGCTGCCCTCTCCATTCTGTAAACACATCTTGGCCATTCCTCTGCTCTCTCCCAAAGTTTCTTGGAGCCTGAACTGTGACTTCCAGCTCCCTCTCTCCTGTGTGCTTTCAATGCCATGTGTGTCTCAATCCCTCTTCACACTTGTGAAGCCACTGCTTCCGGTGTCTTTGTGGCAAATACAACGCAGGACCATGCTCCTCTGTTAATAACTGGGTGATGTGCAAGCCCTCAGCTCCTCAAAGCACAAGGAGGAGTTTTTTAGGTGCTCTGCAATGTTTTCTTGCAAGTTTGTGAACATTCTCCCGAGTGTACTGATGGCCTTGCACGTTTCACAAGCTGCAGGCAGGGGGATTTTGCAGAAACCTCCTTTCATACAAGCTCTTGCCACAGAGAGGCAGCCTTCACCACTAAGACAGAAAAACATACAATGAATGGGAAAGAGGAGCTTTGTAGGAAGCATCAGCAGACGGAATAATAGTCTTCATAACCTATGAAGGCAAAAAGAAGTTCTATCTGCTGCGAAACGACAGCAGTGTCTTTGCAGCAGCTGGTTCTCAGGGCCACAGCAGCAGCAGTACCTATCCTGATAGTTTCTGTGCCCTCACTGAACAACTTGAGGGATTCCTGAGCTCACCTTCTGCAGCCAAAGGACCTTGTTGGTTGAGGCTACTCAGTTCCAGCATGGTGGGCACTCTAAAAAGAGCATGCATAATGGTTTACATCGGGTAGGGATTTAAAAAAAGACATGAAATGCAGATAAAAATTTTGTGCCTTATATTGAAAGACGACTTGCTGGTTGGTTTTGGTTTTGGTGTTTTTTTCCCTAACTCAATATATGGACCTTTGTTCCTTCAGGTTTTCTGTTGTTGTTGGTTTTTGGTTTTGTTTTTTTTTTTTCTGTTGTGTGCTTTTTTTTGTTTGTGGTTTGTTTTTTTTTCTGGGAACTCTGTGATATCAACATTCCTGAAGACAAAAGTCTTCAGCTCTCCACCTGCAAGTCAAGGATGTTTTTCTATTAAAATCCTAATTGTATTAATGAGGTTTATTCATTGTTTCAAAGCCACTAGTAACAATCAGCATGCTGATGTTCACTGATTAAGAGAAGAAGAAAAAAATCCCCTCTAAGGTAAATAAATCAACTTAAAAATTATCCCTTTCTGCAAACAGCAGCTGCACAGGAAAAGGAAGACTGTTAGCCATCTTTCACTGATGTACTAGGCTGATCCAGTAGATGCGTTTCAAGTACTCTGCGGCTGCAAGTTAATATATCCTACACTCCACAGGAAAGAACCATGCAGGAAAACACACAAAAAAAAAAGGCAGAACAATTGTGTGAACCAAACGCCCCATCTTATTCTGAAAACATCTGGGCCTCTGAGCATTTCATTCATTCATTTGGTTTATTTGGTGCAAAAGCTGCCTAAGCATCAGCAGGCTGTCTTAGTAATAGAAAAAGCAAATGGTGGTGTAGAGGTCTTTTGCCTTTTATTCAGTAGCACATGGACTTGGAAAACAGGAACCGCTCAGGGGCTGAGGCTATGATGAGATTCTTCAGTATGGGGGAATATGGCTGCAATGCACAGTGCTAGGATTATGGAGGGGCTAAGCAATGTCAGGACTTTTAGAAATACTGGTTTGCGGAGAGCCTTAGTTCAGCACAAAATATAGGAATGTTGAAGAAAAAGACTACAGGGGTGAAAGAAATAAAAGGAGGATGAAATGCAGGCTCAGAAAGCCTGGAATGATTTTGGCACTAAGATCCCAAAAAAACGGGATTTTACCAGTCACAATATCACAGCTTCTGACATCTGCTGCCCAGCTCAGCATGGGATTCTGCTTCAGTGCTGAGGAGTGTCCTGCAAAGGGTTAAGTGATGAAGGAGCAACTGCTTCATCTTATGTAGATAACACAACAAAGCCTGGAAATGCAAATGCATTCAGAAAAAGCCTTTGAACACTTTTTCCCCCCTCTCAAAGTTGTTACCTTACAGATGTTTAAGGAAAGTCCTCACTGTTTACTGTCGACTGTTTATTACTGCAGACGTCAGGAGTGGCTGACAAGTTTACATAAAAAATTCCGGATCTTAACATTTTCCCGGTTGTTACTTTTCCTTTTCTACTGCTTCATCTTTACAGAAGAAAGGGATTAAAGTGATGTGTTTTGTCACACTTTTTCCTGGGCTGAATTAACCCTTGGCCAACAATGACAAGGAAGATAGCACACCTAAACGGAAATTAACTTGACAGCCTATAAACATAAGGGCCTGTTGTTCACTGGATTTCATTTTAATAGGCATTAACAAGGCTTTTGGGTTAAGTAAGCAAAGAGAACTAGCCCTGAAACTATCATTTCATTTCATAGCCCTTTTCACAGGGATTAGCTATCAGTCTGAAAGGCCTGTGAGGCTTCATCAGTCTTTTTAATACAAATTGTACTGAATCCATTGCAATTCCCTTTTGCTTCTAAACTGGCGCAAACAAGTAAACAATATCCCTTGTGAATCCTTATATTTCTCGGTATGTGTCAAGTTTTTAAGGAGAAATCTGAGGTTGGAAGGGCGCAAATTTGCTCTGTTTTACCAAGGGTAGAGCCTACCTACTCCCAGATCTTAAGTTAGTGATAATTTTTATTCTACAAGGATAATTTTGCATTATAGAATGTGAAAGCTGCACACACGAGCTTAAGGAACAGTTGAGCCCCTCCTCGAATTTCAGGCACAGTTTGTGTCTGGGCATGCTGCAGGGATACTGCTAAGTCAGGGCTGAAGAATGGTGGTCAGAGGGTACTGATGTTAGAGCATGCGACAGGAGGATAAATTCAGTGGTGCTACCATGTTCACTGTTCTCATGCTTCTCAAAATATTGAGTGGATGGAGTTGCATGATTGATAGAAAACTATTTTCCCAGCAAGTCACGATTCAGTCAGCCTTGCTTGCATCCTTTTCACCTGCACTCCTGCAATTGCTCATTTGTATAGATATCTGTGAAGAGTCTTTTCTTTATGGGTAAGTACTATTTACACATAAATGAATGTATTGACACATGAACAAATGGGTTCTCAGAAGCACAAGCACCCTCTGTCTGGGAATTATTACCCTGCCACCCTACACATACACATTCACTTGATGAGAACATGACTAGAAAAACCAAATGTAAAACATGCAGGACATCCAATAAATGTCATTTATGTGTCCCAGTCAGGAAGGAAACCATCTATTTTTAAAACAGGGTTTTATAAATATAGCCAAATGTAAGGCATGCTGTAAAGAGGACAAGCAGGAATCAAAGATACTCAGTGGCTTTCCTGGAGCACACAGCTTGTTCACCACCCCTATTACTGGCCCAGACCCAAGTAGAGCAGAGCCTTTCTAACATCCTGTTAATGTTGCTTCTGCTCTTTTAGCTAATATCTTCAACACACCAACAAAAGTCTGTAGAGATATGTAGGACAAGGCTTAGCACTTCTGCTTGTCTCTCCTGCAGATTTCTGACTCATGAGCAGCAAAGGGGTTGAGAGTGGAGTTTTCTGTGTGTCTGCCTCTTGCTTTCATGCAGACACTCACAGAATCTTGTGGCACACATGAACCTGAGCATGGCTCTTCCCATGCTGGGCCAAGATAGAGTCCCTCCACTTTCTTTCCTAATTTGAAGAATTCAGAAACACCCAGATGGATTAACTCGTCCTAGCAAAATCCCAGTGTAAGCACCTGTGCCTTACAGCTCATTCATCACTCCCAAGTCTCCATCTATATCTCCACTGGAAGACCCTGCCATGCAGCTCCTGTAAGAAGGGTGTCCTCCAGGGAGGTACATGAGCAGGATCCTCAGGCAGCAGTGTTGCCTGAGACTCAGGAATAAGAGAAGCTCAGTGCCTGGACAAGTCTATATTTCTGTGCTAAAGAACAGGAATGTAAATATTGTGTTAAGATCTTGTGTTTGACATCTGTGATCTCAGCAAAGGGTAGGAGAAAGAGAAGAAGGAGATTGTCAGGAAGAAAACAGCAATGCTTACTACCTGGAGGTTTCTATTTCAAAGGTTTTAAAACATACTTCATTTGTTATTTGCAAAGTTATATACTAATTAAAACATGCACTGAAATATTCATTAAAATACTGCATCTCTCTCTTGGATCCCTCTCTCAAGCTGACTTGGAACTATTACATTAGCTTTGGGGGTTTGTGTACAACAAACAGCCCAGAGGCTTAATTTTGTGCAGCACTTCTCAAAAATCTATGACTGCAAGCTGTGCTTCAGCAGAATGTGTGGTTGAAAGGTAACAAGTTATTGCTGTTTTAATGGTCCTATCACATGGGCATATAAGGCATGGGAGGTAATCAGTAGCTGGTTATTAAAAATCAATTTAATCCAGTGTTCTACAGTGCGGACATCCACCATCATAACTAATGTAAATGACTTAAATTTCATTATGAATCTCCTAATACATGGATTAAATGTCCTGATTTTTTTTCTTGGAGCAGCAATTCCTGGAAAATGAGGACTTGACATTTTTGTGGGAACATTAACACATTTCTGTGACTGATAAAAAGGATATGGTTGTTGTCTTCTTATTTTCCCACTTTGAAACCATTCTTATGATTTCACATCCTTTAACAGTGAATTCACTTATTAGTGAATTTTTGGTTTTCCGAGTCCCACCTGCATTAACTACATGCAATAATTAGCAATTAAAATGATGCTTGTGTTTTAAGAGGAATTTTCCTAATTTGAAGACTTGATTTTATTATCTAAATTACAGCTATAGCCCATAGCATGGGCTTTTACTGGGGCTGTTCAATAATTATGTTTTTATTATCTGTTTTCAGTAGCTTAAAAGACCATTGAATTTCAGTGTGTTTGGGGATGTTATTTTCTAGTGTGGAACTCAATCTTCCCTGAACAAATCCTGAGAGAGTCTGGAGAAAAAGAGGACATGTTTGCTGAAAAAAGATGGTGTCCCGTAAGAAAATTTATTGTCTTCATGCTTTGAAACAATGGCTTACTTTCATGCTCACAACCCTGCCATGTTTAAATGGCATTATTAAGACGGCAAATGCATGCAAAAGGTCAGAAATGCCAGAATAAGGACAACATATTTTTTGGGGGGAGTTCTCTGTATGTTCTGATGTTGACCCTATGGACAGGATCCTGTGCTATTTCTCTGTAGATGTTACATCTTGCCTAGCAAGTTGCTTTCATGTGACTCAAATGCACCTAATTTAGTTACAAATACTGGAATAGAGGAGGTTGTCTGCTGCAGAACAGGAGAGAAGCTTCTCTTGTTATGCAATGGAGTGGACACCTCTTTTCATTATCATCACAAAAATCCAGTGGTGTTACACCTTTGTGTCCTTCTTATTAGCCCATACAGTGCTGTGGAGGAACCATTTGCTGTGAAGTTACAGGTATCTATTTAATGCCAAGAAGGACATTTGGTATTCTAAGAGCTGGATTGTGTCAAGGTAAGTGGCATTTCTTTCAAAGCTATTCTAGATTCACATCAGTGATAGTTTGAGGAGAGGTGAGCCTCAGTTACAGGCTCCTTCCAGGCATTTCTGCAGCCTCAGGGCTCCTTGGACTCATGTGCTCCCCACAACTGTCTCCTTTGGACAAGGAGCAGACACTATAGCCAGTGGCAAGATCTTCTTCCCCTTCCCCAACATCCCTCACATCACCAACATTGCCAGCCCTGCAGCTGGCTAAGGACTGCTGCAGCACAGGATGTGTTCAGTGGTCACATACCAATTTTTTTTTCCCCCAAAAGCAGTCTCAGACTGATCTCCTGTCTGAATATCAAACCCAAAGCAGATATGTTTATGCAGGAATTGTGTGAGCCTCATTCAGAGCCAGTTTGAAATGCAGCAAGCCCATCACCTCCAGATTGTGTGGACTGTGCTACTGCTACTGCGTGTGTACACTGGTTCTTAACTGTATTTCTTCATTGAGGACTTTTTGCCTTGTGTAGTTAAATAGCAAAAAAATGCCAAACTAAACAGCATTACAAAAGGTACCAAAATAAGACTGCTTTCCAAATGCCTTGTGATTAGGACAAGAAGTATCAGCAAAGGAAACTGAGGTTAAACTTTATTCCTTTCTTTCTACCCATACAGTGAAGTACTTCAGTATTTAATGTAGGAAGCTGTGGAAATGCCATCCTGGAGGGCTGTAAGGACAAGTTAGCAAATACCTCCCAGAAACAGGTTAGGATTTGCAGATCCTGCATGGGGGTCACACATCATCCTCCCCATGGCCACTGAGATAGTTGGTGGTGTAAGAAGGTGTAAAAGCTTTAGCTTAACCACTGCACTGTGCTAACAGTAGGCACTAACAAAAAAAGGATAACCAAAGGTTTTTTTAACTCTCTTAAGATCTCATTTCAGATTTTAAGTCTTAACAGAAGAAAGAGTGAGAGTTGGCTCACACCGTCTTGAGGGGACAAATGAGCATAGACAACTCGGCAGACAACGAACAGAAGACGTGGAGCTACCGAGCAGGACAGCTTGATGCCAAGAGCGAGCAGGGAGCTGATTTGCCACCAGCTTCATCTGAATATTCAGGAAAGTTAGCTAAACGGTGACACCTTGTCCTGGCACATGTCCCTATCCTCTCTTGTAAAACAAGCCCTGGCACACAGCACATGTCGTGTCACTTGCCTTTTTACTTTTGGAGGAAGAGCAAAAAAATTCTGCACATTTGTGAGACATCTGCATTTAAAGCCACAATAGCAGCGAATGTAGATGACTGTGCCCTTCAAAAAGAAATATCAAGGCATATTTTCCCAAGTGCTTTGTGACCTATCCTTGCTAGACGACGGAGTCGAAAGATTCACAGACACACAGGTTAAGGCTGAAGCCTTGCATAAACATAGGACTTCATAGAGGCATCTGCCGCACTAGGCAAAGATTTCAGGATTATGATGCATAAAAGCTAGTGGTAACTGATATGACAGAGATTTAATAATGCTCCTAGAATTGCCTGTGTGCTTTTCCTGGCTGTTTCTGGCCTAGAGGAAATGCTTTCTAGGACAAGGGTGGTGTATGTGAATCATCAGTTCACACCTGCAAGAGATTTTGTGGGGGAGCCATGTAAAAGCGGGATGCACTGGGGAAGCTGTGGTGCAAGGTGGCAGGCACAGTAAGTTCAGCAAGTGTGGACGAAGCAGTGAGCTGTTCCAGGCTGGGTAGGACACAGGGAGGTTGGCAGAGGAGCAGGGCGCCTTTTCAGAAACAGCTCAGGTGCAGGTCTTGTAGGGCAAAACAACCTCTTTCTTAGTGCAAAGTGAGGGTTGTGGGGAGGGTGGCAGCTTCAGAGGAGCTCATCCAGAGCTGAGTCCTCTTTTGTCCCTGTCCCCTGTTTGCACTTAGAGACATGGAAAGTGCTTGGCAGTGCTGTGTTTGCCCTCGCCCAGCTCAAACAGAGGAGCCCAGGCAGTACAACAAAAACACCTCCTGTAAATCCTCCCTAGCACCCTTCATGTCCATGCTCACCCCTTGGCACTGCTCAGGTTGCCTGAGTGGCTAGCACGGTGGCTGGACCATGCCCAGGACAGTTGGTCCCAGAGCAACTGGAGCCTGCCAGCCCTACAGCAGCGGCTGCTGAGCTGGTGTGGCTGCAGTTAACAAAGACTGAACTCAGGAGCAAAGAGCGCATTTTCCAAGGGGATTATATGGTAATTAGTGGCTTGCCTCCCAGATAACAGTATTGGTCATTGTAGCAGGCACTGTGCATTAGCTGGCTTCAGATAGAAGTTCATCTTGCAGGTAAAACCCGAAAAGGTGATCAGAAAGAAAGACTCTTCAAAACTTGTCTCTGGCTTGATGAAGCAGTTTTTTCTCTAGTAGTAGGTAATTATTCTGTGGAATATAGATTTTGTGAAACATCACCAAACACTGCCATGAAGGCTGAACTCTAAAACCTCACATTAGAGACACTGAGTTCAGGCTTTCCCTAGAAACAGCCCTCTGGATTTTTATCCAGCCCAAATCCAGGCGGAGCAAGCATCCACATTAATCCATTCAACAAGGAAGATCACAGCAAAGATGTCATGACAGCAACTGACCTTACAAGAATGCCTCCTTCAGTATGGCAGACTTGTCATAGGTGCCTGAACATGAAAAGCATTTGTTATTTGGAACTGCTTTGCTGTGACAAGAGTTCACAACATACTTGGGGTCCTCAATTGCTCTTCAACCTGAAATCCAGTCTATTCAGCAGAATTCAAGTAAACGCTTCACAGTAGTCATTTTCAAATATCTGAGCTGACTTGGGAAAAGCAGGATCGAGCTCCCCAGTAGTAATTTCTCAGTGGAAATAGAAGGGAATTACTTTTAAGGAAAACAAATAATTGTTTTCAGCAGGTTAATAATGAAAAGGATTTTAACCATGCTGGAGTTTGTGTTGTTAGGTCTATTGGATGTTAAGTGAGAAAGGTTGTGTAGCATGGCTCCATGTTGGGACGATGATACAGCATTATCCTTGCACCCCTCTGCTACAGCTTTAAAAATAATCTGCGGCCTGCACCTCAAGGCAGCTCAAGACAAAGGGTCTCACGGAGCTGGACATAAGCACCGTGTTTTATCACTGCAAATTTGTTCTGTCTCCTGCCTGACTCAAATAGATGCAATCTAGACTGGAGGCCTAATGTTCATGTAGCTTTTGATGCCTTTCTGACTGTGTAAAGAGACTGCAAATGGAGCATAAGTGTAATTTATACACGCTATAACCTCACTTTTTATTGCCCCAGTGGAAACTTGCTAACTGTGAGACTCAGGCCCAGAAAGTTCACATTAATTCAGGCATTTGTTGTTTCCTCAGAGTGTAAAATGGCAGTTGTACAGCTGAAGATCCCAGTGGCAGCACCAAAGCTTCACAAGGGGGAATAAACAAAGCTCTCAGTGTTCAGAAATTACCACAAGAGCCAGTCTCGATGAATCTGCTGATCTCCCCTACATCCGTCAAGCAAAGCCGTCTCAGAGAAAAAGCATCTGTTTGAGAGTTCTCATACATCTGACAGCTCAGGAGGTGACTCACGCTGGGGAAGGGGGCTCTTGTAGTCAAGCTGGCTAACTTTGGTCAATACCAGCTCAAAAAGAGCAGAGAGACAAGTGAGAAGAAAAAGAAATGTCCCCATTGTTGCAGCCACGCCGTGTGACACGGTCATGCCGCTTTTTTTGCCTCCCCCCAGACAACCTTGGCTTTGAGGTGTTTTGACTTTCCTGACTGTGGAGCAGGCAGTGCCTTTGGGCTGCACAAACCTCTGAGTCCACACTACCAAGGAGGGATCAGTGCTGGGCAAAGGCAGGTGGTGGCTGCTCACAGCCCACAACTGCTGTGCCAGGCAATGCCTTAGGGATCATGGCACTTGGTCATTTGGTGTCAGTAGAGCTACGATCTGTTTGCATTTGCTGTACCCAGACCGGCATAACCTGGGGTGGGGAGGAGGAGCTCCATGAGCAAGGGAGACCCATGCAGTCAGCACAGAGTGAAGGAGCTTTCTCGGGTCTGATACTGCTCCCTTTAGAACAATCATCTCACCCACCTTAGTCTTCTGTACCAAAAATGCTGTTCACAATTAAAAGCGGTTCTTAAAGGCATGCAGGCTACCTCTGCTGTTTAACAATAGATAGTAGCAATGCATAGATAACTTCTATTTATCTTCTTAATCTTACACTAAGCTAAAAATGTGTGTTTACATTTAGGATTTCTAAATATCATGCTTCTCATGTGTGCTTGATTCTTAATGATCTCCTGAATAATTCATTCTAAAAGCCTCTTTATTTTCTTCTCTCCAGTTTAATTAACCTCTTGGTGCAGTCAGTGAGATTTTTTCCATAAAAGCATAATGCATTTTGCATTAGAGTGTAACTCATGCTGGAAGAATTTGGGTCCAGCCACCAAAGAGTTAATAGCAGGTTCTGACTTAATGCCATTTTATTATGGATGATGAATAATAGCAGAACATTTTCTTTATGTGCCTGAGTGCTACCTTAGGATACCCAGGAAAGAGCACTCATCCTGCCCAGCACCCTTGGGCAGATCTTGGCACATGGCTGCCACCTCGCTCTGAGGCAAGGGCAGTATCCTGTGTTAGTTTTCTATGGAGTTCTCCCTACTCTTCCCAAAAGGCTGAAGAAGGCTCCCAAATCTACACTGATCCTCTGCCAGAGCACCAGGTGACAAATGTTAATGGGTGATGTGACTGCAATGTCAGAAGGCTCTTGACTGATAAGTGGTTTTGGGTTCCCAGGTAGAGCCTTTCCAGATTCCTACCATTGGACACCATTGACCATCCCACCCAAAGACTTGGACTTCATTAGTAGAAAAAATCATTTCTTTGCTGTAAGTTGACAGTGATTACCAATAACTGTAAACTAAAGCTTTTTGTTCGAGGAGCTAGACTGCTTTCTGCAATGAGAAATACTTTTTTGCTTTGCAAATGGAAGTCGCTGTGTGGTAGTGGACAAGTCTTTATGAATGCCTATGTATGAGGGATCTTCTAATTTCCAACATACCTTCTGTTTCAGGGTTTCTAACTGCAAACGCACCTGCCTAATTTCACAGAGTCTGGGGACATTATTCTTTCTTATAGGAGATTTTAGGAGATTTCGAAGTTTAGGAAATGGAGATACAAAGCACTTAAGAAATTCATCCCCGGTCCTGTCACCTGGGTGGGGACAGCAAAAGGAATCTTTGCTTCCTCACCCCAACATGGTGCTTTAACTACAAAGTCAGCTTTGCTGCAACACATCCCCTGTGCTCATATGTGCCCTCAGCTGCTACATGGGCAACTCACATCTACAAGTGCTTCAGAGGGAGAAGACTCTCCTGACGCCTTCTGCCATTTATTCTGTCTCTGAGTAAGTTTCCATGCCTCTTTCTTGGTAGCTAGTTGTACATGACAAAGTCATGCTTGGGTCCTCTTAGTCTTAGTGCAATTTATTCACAGTGGACCAGCCAAGCATCACTTTAGTCCTGTGGTGAGGGATGGCACAAGGCCACATCAGGCTGTGCTGAGCTACAACCCAGATGTGCAAGAGGTTGCAACAGCAAGGAGCCATGTTTTTCCCTCGGCTCGTGAAAGATAACCCACCATTAGATAAAAGCCCATCTCCAAAGACTAGAAAGTGAGTCCTTAAATAGTCAAATGATTAAGCCCCAGCTGTTTTGGTCTGGACTAACTATGGCCAAGTCTTTTTCTGGGAAAAGTGACATGGGATTTAAATCAGCAGTGCACTTTTTCAGAAAACAGATTCTCTCATGTTGTTTTACTTCCCCCATAACTATTGTCCAGGTTCAGATTGTAAAAACATGCAGTGGCAGTTATTTGCTGTTAATTATTTGATCCTTTCTTAAGATCCTCTTGTGCAACCGCTTCGTTATGCAATGAAACAGCAGCAGGTTGCCACACACCATGCAGACGACGAGGAAGCTGGCCATACCTTAGATAAGTGGCAGGGGTTGACAGGGCAGCAGGAGCAGGGGGTCTGGGCGAGGGGGGACAAGGGGAGGGCAGTGTTTCCTATGCACAAGCCACACCAGCGCCTTGGCTTCCTGAGCATCTGCAGCTCACAGGACGGGCAGGCCTCTCAGCTTGCCCTGTAAAGGCCTTTTGCTTCCTTTATGCTGAGACCAAAATATCATAAACCACTTACATTATGCAACAGGGCTAAACTGAAACCGCCTGGGTCAAGGGTTTCTCTTCTCCCTCTCTCCTCACATACACACACATGTAGGCGCACATATCCAGTCTAAAGAGTGCACGGTAGTGGTGGTGCTTTTCTCAGTGGCTGTATATAATGGTGAGAAGAGATGGTCCAGTTACTATGTTATTTTTCACATAGTTTGAAATTTTTTGCAGTTTCTTTACAGGACCATTTAGACATTTATTCTTTCCTCTGTGTACAATGCAGCTTGAGCGTTAGAAGCAACAACTGTCTCCATAAGAGAAGCAATGGCTGAATTATTTTGCTCCCAGTGTTTTCTGAAGACATTTCATAAAAGCATAGGATCATAGAATGGTTTGACTTGGAAAGGACCTTAAGATCATCTAGTTACATCCCCCTGCCATGGGCAGGGACACTTTCCACAGGTTGCTCAAAGCCCCATCCAACCTGACCTTGAACGCTGACAGGGATGGAGCTTTCACAACTTCCTGGGGCAGCATGTTCCTGACAGGAAAGAATTTCTTCCTTATATTTAACCTAAATCCCCCATTTAAGTTTGAACCCATTCCCCCTTGTCCTATCACTACAGTCCCTAATGAAGACTCCCTCTCCAGCATCCCTATAGGCCCCCTTCAGATACTGGAAGGCTGCTATGAGGTCTCCACGCAGCCTTCTCTTCTCCAGGCTGAGCAGCCCCAACTTTCTCAGCCTGTCATCATACGGGAGGTTTGAGTGGTTTGTATCCCAGCTTTCTCCAAATATGGATGAAAAGCCAACACTTTTAGAGTCTCTGATAGTGCAGACTGCAAATTGTCCCCTGCATGCCCTCTGGGGCTCACAAAGGGACAGAAATGGCACTTGAGCAGCTCCATTCCTTGTGATTTGAGGGAGCTCAGAGAGGGGGTCACAGAAGCTGAGGCTGGGCTGCCTTTTGCTGCTTAGGCTCTCAACCAGAAGGGTCTTTCACCTTGTCTTGGGCAGCAACTGGCAGCGGTACGCCAGCTAGAGATGGGGAAAGCCTTACTGCTTTCTGTCAGGTGCTCTCTTCTGGTATGTAAAGCCTGGTTATCAGCTTATTTAAGGAGAAATTCGAAGGATGGGTTTTATCTGTCAAGCCTTAAGTAATGTGGTCCCTGAGCACCAGTGCCTGCCTCTTTCCTCATAGGACACCATGGCCAGCCTAGGCACACATGCTGGGAGCCAGGTGTTTCACAGGAAACTTGCTGGAAGGCGGCATCTCCAATAGCCCTTGGTACTCGCTCGTCATGAGAATCAGCCCTACACTGAATCTGTGGCTCTCAGACCCTATTTCTGCGGCTCCCTCCCTGGGGAGAGAGATGATCCTAGTATACACATGGTTGCTTTTAGGCATGGGCATTTGTCCAAGTGTATAATGCCAGGGTTTAGTTTATTAGGATGCATATATATTAGGATATAAAAAGGCATTTTATTTTAATGTATTTTACTACATACCTAAATGCTTCCAGCTCCTAAAATTTACCTGAAGACTAGTTTAAAACTTTTCTTGCACTGTACATGAAGACCATCATACTGTTGCGCAAAAGAGAACAAACTCACAAGGATGTCATGATAAGCTGTCTCTTGGTGTGTCTCTTCAGTAATTTTTGGTACGACCCTTTCTAATAATGCACATAAATTCAAAAAATTACTATCCTGAACTGGAGCTTCAAAATGAAGAAAGCATTCAAAGACTGTTTGTCTCTGAGGGCTTCAGAATGGTCCCAAGCAACAGTTCTTAGAGAAGGGAAATCATCAGTTTCTATTTTTAACAGTTTAAGTGATTTTAAAATTTAAGGAAGTTCAAAATTTAAGGGATAAACTTGTTTACTCAGATCTGTTAAAAGCTGAACTGTGTGTAGAAAAGTTTGGGAGTATTTTAATTCTCCCTTGCCCACTGTGTAATTGAGTAAAGATCGTACAGCCATAATTCAGGCTGTTTGTGGTTTTGTCTTGTAATAAGGTGCTATTTATTCCGACAACATCCTAGCATCAGACACATATACCAAAAGTATTGCTTAAATTCTAGCCACTTTAGATTTTTTATCTTGTTTATTCCAAAGCTTCATTCTTAGCCAAGAATTAGGTTTCTATGTTTCAGGAGATTATTATTATTAGTATTTAACCTAGAATTATTTACACTGAATGAAAACATATAGGAAACACAGATAGCTTGTGCTCTTTACAGATCACTACGGAGGAAATTCCTTCAACATACAATCTGTCTGTCCAGCTGTAGCTTGCTATGTGTTGAAGCCTTTATATACTAAACAAATGGCATATGGTTTAAGACTCCTCATGCTATGGACAGCACAACTTTGAAAGCATAACTTTAAAATGTTCCTTTGCCTGGGAGACCTACCAACATGCAGCAGCATTCTTTCCTTGGGCACATTGAGCTGATGGCCACTGAGCCTTTACCAACAAACGAACTTTAAGGGGTGACAGGCTCAAGCCCTGCATTATCATGGTTTATGTGCTGCAGTGAAAGCCCTGAAGCCCCAGCAGGGACTGTTTCACAGAAAACTTCAAAAGCTGAGCAGAGCTGGTGTTTACATACCAAAAGTGTGATTTTTCAATGGAAAAAAGGACACAGAAAATTTCTGTTGCAGAAGAACAGATTTTCCTTACCAAGGCATATGCACCAACACGTACAAAGTTTTTCTAATCCCCCCAACATGAACCTGCTTGCTGAATTTTCTAGCTGGGGATCAGCTTTCCAAAATCTCTAACTACCCCATGCATCTCTTTATGAAATAACATTGGGATGTTGCAGGAAATATCATCTAAAGAGCATAGCGTAATCCTCCACCATAAATTATCTAAGTCTGGAAAGCTCAATTGCCAAGGGCAGTACACCACCTCTTTTTGTCTGTCAAACTGGGGTAATAATACTTACCTATACTACAAGGGTTCATTTAGGATTAATCACCCTTCTTCATGCCAAGGATGAATTTATCCCATGGTGTTTGGTACTGCCACCCATTAGTGCTAATTTGTATAATTATTGTGAGACCTGCCTGCCAGTGTTTTCACACACACACATATACACATACTCTACATTAACTTCTTCCTAGCAGACTTTCTGGCACTAGCAGAAGTTTTGAGCAGACTTTACCCAGATAGGTCTTCTTCATGTTTTGTCTTTAAAGCATTCTTGACTAATGAGTCCTCAAGCAGCTGGGGCTACTTGTCCATAACACACAAGTATTTCCTGCTGACATTTTCAGGTACATTTTCAACCACTTTTGAGGTAAGAAAGCGGAGTAGGACCCAGAGAGATCCTGCCCCGAAACCAGACTGTGAACCTTTCTTCCAGCTGGTGGCATTAGATTACGGCATGCAGCTCAACAAGATGACTATAAAGCTCAGTCACGTCAGGGCTGAGGTAACGCTTCCCAAAATTAATTGGAAACCTAGTTTCCATTTCCGGAAGTAATTTACAAATGAAACTGTTAACGATTGAAAACTGAAACTGTTAATGATTGAAGGGTTTACCTCCCATAGCTTCAGCACTATAAATGCCAGCTTTATAGGCTTGAGTGATTCATCCCATCCCGGGATAAGCATCCAAGATAGGTGAAGCAGTCCCTCTGTTGCCTGCAAAAATAAACTGGGAGGGAGCCTGCCCAGGATGCTTGGCTTTCAGACAGCCAGAATTAACCTAAATTAATCCAAGATACATTGAAGATGGGAATTAGTTTGTGAAGTCACTGCAGCCCAGAACATCGAAGGCCAGTGAGCACCTTACTTGGGCTCTTTTCCCAGTTCTGAAATGTTCTCTCTACATCACATGAAACTCTGGCGCTCAGTGAAAAAGCCTTGCCCTGTTGTATATCTGAACTTGTGAGTACAAGGTCCTGTATACAGCACAGTGTACTATACTGTTTGCATTCGTTAAATCCTTTTCCACTGGAAAATTGGCTCTCTGTCTTGAGATATGCATGACACATAGGAAGGATGTCTGTAATCACTTACACAAATGTCCATATCCTTCTGTTCTTCCTGCTCCCTCTTTACTGTCTCTCATGCTCAAGCAAACTGCATCTCAAACTGGGAAATGACAAGCTACAAAGTATTTTCGATCAGTTAGAATTACATTTGGGTCTCAAGTATCGTAAAAGCCAGAAAAACTGCATTTACTAAAACCTTTTTCTCTGAAAATGTATTAATAATGTATGATCATACTTGTGGATAATGCAATAATTGCTTGCTTGATTATGTAGCCAAAATAATCATTTTCAGAGATGTTTCATTTTTGCCTGGTGACTACATTTTGTATCATTTTCAGGGCAACAGATGCTCATCTATTTGTTCTGGTTCAAAAAAACAGCTCTAAATTGAAAGTGAATTACTGTAAACATTCCACAGGCATCTAATTTTCTTTTAAAAATACATGCAGCCTGAACAGTCTTAAGAGGGGAAAATCCACACACAAAGTCCATGCTCAGAAAACTCAGCACACTGCAATTAGCACCACACCCTGCCAAAATGGACAAGTTACGCACCCAGAGAATACACATTCTCACACACACATGCACAGAAACATGTGCTGTCTTTCACATCTAGTTTTTAAATGTTGATTCTGCTTCTTTGCCTTGGCATGACAGTATATTACATTAAGTTTTTTAAGTACATGCCTATTTCACTAAAAAAATACAAGTAAATAAATAAAAGAATAAATAAAGATAAGTAAATTAATATAAGTAAATAAATACAAGTTATAAATGTAAGTAAATAAATTACTATTTCCACCTACTTCGGTACCAACATGACCACAGCTTGGTGAAAGTCCCAGTTTACAACCTTGCCCAGACCAGCTTAAATACATAGGTGTGTTTTCACTGCTCAAATTCAGGGGCAAATCTCTCTGCAGCAGAGGCTTTCCCACCCCTGGTTTGATGTCGTGCAGCAAGAACACCGTGGAGACCACAGTGCTGGTGGGCAAAGTCCACCTGAAGAGAACATCCATCCTCAAGCCAAGAGCTGGCACAACCAGTATGTCACCTGGCGAAGCTGAGCTTCCTGCTATGGGTATTGCTGCCCCAGGGAGGAGGCTGTTTGGAAATAAAACTGCACCATGCAGTGTTGATTTTTTATCAAATTCTGCTTGGTTTTGCCAGCTAGGTTTTGGTTTTTGTTTTTTTAACAACAGGTCAAAGTGCTTTATTTCTTGCATGGATAGGAGTACATTATTTTCTAGTTGTCTTCTCTCCCATTCAAGTGTATTGTCACCATGGTCTGAGGCAATTCAGGGCTTGGGAAGAGAGTTGTGACCAGATGTAGCTGCAAGTGTAAATGGTCTCCCTTCTACACAACTCCATTTATGAGATCCTCAATCAGGGTGTTGCAATTAGATGAAGTAATGTCTGAGACTAAAAGAGGGAGAGTGACCTTGTTCTAGGATTTTTTTTTTTGTAAATAAAATATTGAAAGGAAATCAAGGTAATGTTGCACTGGAGAGGAAAATGCAAGAAAGAAGTGGCCAATCTCATTAGTGAGAGGCTACATAGAATCTGTTTCTAAACAGGAACTTGGGGTAGAAAAGGAGAAGGAAACAACCTAAAAGGTATGGTTGGTCATGGTGTGCAGACGAAAGATAAGAGTGTCAAAAAGAGAATCTGTGTGCAGCAGGTGGAAGAGGCTGGTGCTCAGAAATGACCCCATACTTGGGTGGGAGGCAATGACAGTGCCCTGGTTCCTATGGGCATCTATCCCAGCCTGGCTACACTGTGCTGCCTCCTCCTTGTGCTGCCTCTGCCAGGTCCCCTGAGACCATGGAAAAGATTTCAATCAAAATGCTAAATCCTGGGAGACAAGCTTAAAAATAAAAAATCAGAAATAGAGTCAATCTGTGCAGTTATTAACCACCTGACAGAAGTGATCTTTGCAGTCATCATCTACCTGATTTAAAATTTTAGAATATAATGAAATACGGTTTAAAAAATTCCTCAAATGATCCACTCACAGCTACAGGTTGCTGAACAACAAGCAAATTGTAGGTTAGGATACAAAGTGGGAGCCAAGAGCTACTTCTTGATTTCAGATGGTTCTTCATACCACACGACACAAAATCCTACCTGCTAAAGGACCAGATGCTAGTTTGTGTTGTGCCTAAGCAGGAATTGAAAACTTTAAACGAAATGTAATGGGAACTACCTCTGTTTCAATAAGGCCCTTAATGGAACTGTGCAGGCATCAGTATTAGGCCTGTTTAATATATTCATTATTCATGATTTAGAATTTTACGAAGTAGTCAATTAATTACAGTTGCAGAAAAAACAAAACTGTACGGTACATTACTATGCTGCTGCTGCCAGTAGTTAAAGTCAACTCTTCCTTCTCCAGGAAGACTTTTTTCCTCCCAGCCAAAATTACCAGTGCAATTACCTCAGATTTCTCTGTCTCCTTATTCCCAGAGCAACTCCTTCAGGTGATGGATCTGGGTGCCACTGACCCTGCAGTGTGCATCCCAAGGGGGTTGTATGTCTGATGGTGATGCCTGTGCCAGGAGCTGTGTGACTGTTCTTCCAGCTTGCTTGTTCATTTTGTGCAGACAAAATAAGTACAGAATCTATGCCTTCTGAGCCCTCAGCACATGTAACTTACCTACTTTTATCCTTCCTATATATACTTCTTCCCACATACTTCTGGGGCGGGCATGCGGGAGAAGGGGAGCAGATACGCAAGGGGTACAGGTGTGTGCTGGAAAGCACTGGTGGGAGTGTAATGGAAAAGATGCTTTGGCAGGAGCTATCCTAACAGTGAACATCCTCAGAGGTAACCAGTTAGTGTAGCAAGTTGCATCTGCAAGCAGTTGGTAAAACAATTCTCTTGGTGGACTTCTCAAAAATAATCACATATTTTTTTCATGACAAAAGACCTCTGGGCAGCAGGATGTAAAATAATGCACAAAGGCTTCATGGAAGATTAATGTGAATTCTGAAGTATTTTTTCTTCTTGCAAAGTCTCCACAGTAAGTCTGTCATGCATAGTCATGTCATATGCATAAGTCATGATGCATAAACTTAGAGCTGGCTGTCATAGCAGCCCTGTACAGCCCAGCTTCTACACTTGGGGTAAAAAGCTAAAATCCATTGCAAATGAATTATATTGAGTGTGTCTGCTTGGAAGTGATAGACTTTCTGAAGCCGTACTGATGTTCAGGAATGGTCTTTTCAAGTTTGGTATATACTTAGCTGGGAAAGAGGACTTGGGCATTATTAGACAAAATGAACCACATTCATATGGTGTTTATAAAATACATTTAGCTGTTATTTCCCACTGCAGCAGATGGTATACAAAATAAGAAATGACCTGGAACCTCATTACCAACTGCATCAAGTCTGCACAAAACTGCTCAGGGAAGTAGGAAAATATTTGACTCATTTTCATGTGAAGAAGGCTTTGCCCACCTTCAGACTCTTAGAAATGAAGTTTCACAGAAGATATTCATCACAAATACCCACTGTGACACTGGTCAGGATGGAAAAGTTAGGAGGAATATCCATCCTCATGCTGCAGGATACCAACCGTCAGTCACTGCCTTGAGTTAAGAAGACACATCCCTGCCACAAGGCAGCTATTCCCAAGGTGCGTGTGACGGGTAACTTGTTTCCAGCCTCCCCCGAAGCAGCTGATGGGGCTGTTGTCCAGAACTGCAACACTAAATGCCAGCATTCATTTTCCTGGGAACCCTCTGGAGTCTCAGATGTCGCCAGAAAAGCATCCTGGTGTCATATGATGTGACCACCCCTCCTTTCCAGCCTCGAGGGCTCTTAAGGGATGCAGATAGGGGTAATTATCCAAAGATCTAACACTCAAGAGGGTGCCCATCTCTAACGCTTTCCTATTTTTGGTAGATTGCTGGAGTTAGCAGCCAAATGTGCAATCTCCATTTGCATTAGTTTCTGCCACTGTCATGAGTTACAGAGGACAAAGACGAGCATGAAGCACAGGACTGGTGTGGTGCCAAGCCCAGTGATAAGAGCAGTAGGATGCAGCCAAGGAAGGAACGTGAGCCCTTTCAGTAGCTTTCAAATCTGAAGCTCCTAGTAACCATCTGCAGCTGTGTTTGCCCATACAAATGTGGATCACATTCTTGCCTGATATTGCTTCATTTGCTCTTGTTGTTTGACTCTTCATGGTGACTGCTGTGAAACAGCTGCGGTTGGTAGGGGCTAAGCCAGCAGCACCCAGGGCACAGGAGTTCTGACTTTCTCCCAGATGCTGGGAAAACCTTTTCCCTTCCCTACAAGTTTGCTCTTCCTCCCATGATAGCTGTAATCTGTCCACACAGATAAGATTTGAGGCTGAATCTCCCTGTGTTTTGGGTCTTTATTGGGTATCTGACACCACAGACTGTGCTCTTTGAATGGCTCTTACAACTCAGCCTTATTACAGAGTTCCTTCACTCCTGCAAACCACTGCTGTGTTTGATTCCATGTGAGGTTACAAGAAGTCTGCCCCTGCCTCCTGAACTAGATGGGAATGACTCAGCTACACTGGATTTCACAGGAGGCACAACCACCCCAATGCTGTCTGCTTGTCTGGCTGGCCAGGCATCTGCATCTCAGCCCAGCCCACCCAGTTGGCCCTAGTGTTGCCAAGTTTGGCTTTCCTCCCTCCTCTTCTTCCCACTTCTTGATGTGTTGCATGATTTCGCATCTTGATACTAATTTGAGCCTAGACAAATGTGTGCCAATGTGTAATTTGAGTTTAATGTGCCACCAGAAAAATTGCTCTTTTCACTTTAACCATCTATCTGATGGTAAAGCTTTTTAGTAGTTCTAACTGGAGAAAGAGCCATTCCAGAGAATAATAACACTTCACTGTAGGAAAGCTCTTTTCAGCCTGTTTCCTAAGACTTCCACTGAGACCCAGAGGCTGGTTTTATGCCATAGAGGAGAAATAGTTTTTGCTCAAGTTCCTTATGTAAAGGAGCAGAGACATCTCCTTCTCCAGAAGTTATGTTGTAGATCAGCTTTAACCATATTTGCAGGTATTGCTGTGGTTAGGCTTGTTTGTAACCACAGATTACAATTTGGGTGCCAAATGATCTAGACAGCTTGTCATAGGACCGTAATGATCTCACTGCACAGCACAAGTGGGGTCCATGGTTTTCTGTACCATCTTCTTTACTTTTGCACTGGCCACACACAAGTATAAAACTGCAACTTTCTCCTCTCTGCTCTTCCTTTGAAAGGAGAAGGCTTGGGGGGGCAAGCAAGGTTCACTGATACTCATCCACAGTCCTCAACTGTGCATATCTGTGGACTTGGGTGAAAACTTGGTTCTGCTCTGGAGAGGCTTTCAGCATCAGAAGAAGAAATCCTGAAAGGATGATGAATCTGCACGCATTCTCTGGGCTGGTGATACCAGCCATGCATTGCTCTACAGGTCTTGTAGGCGTCAGGCCAGAAAATGTCCTTCATGATACTGTGATGTTATTTCTGAAGGTATTTCTCTTGTAATATAAGCAGCTTAAGATATTTTGCATGTAATGTAAGTGGCTCCTTGGACTGTCCAGATACTAGGTGGTAAATTAATGGGCTGAAATTCTTACTTTCCAACTGGTTAAAAAGTATTTTCTTCATAATTTGTAATTAAATTACTAACTGCACTGTACAATGCAAAACACTGACCTTCTATCAGGACCCTCATATTTCTCTCTGAAACTCTGAACTAAGGGTAAAATGTGAGAAAGCAAATGTAATGGATTTAGTCCTAAATAATTTTCTGCCATGAAAAACATGATAAAACATGGTTCTTTTTCAGCTTTCCCCCTCCCTCCCCTCTCCTTCCCTTCAGGAACTGATGTTTTAAATGTTCTTTGCTTTGAATGGATGACAAGAGCAGGTCCAAAACACAGCTGCATGGTCATTTGCACAGCTGATAGCACCAGCCTCCCAAGGAGGTAGATCCATCTTTTACATGTGATTAGGAAGGTGCTGGGGTGGTGATCGGCACACATGACCATCACATGGCCTGGGGGTCCTGTGTAATTGCAACAACAGCTAAGGAAGAATCTTAAAAGGATATTTGTTCCTAAAGCCATTTAAAGAGGAGTCCAGAGGGGCTTGTGTCAAACTGTGCTGATGATTGATGCAGCAGTGCTTTTGCCTGCGGGACAGTGCTTTCTGCAGCTACCCAACACTAACACACACACATATACAACCCAAGGAAGGGAGCCAGAGCCTCCCTGTTATTGGAAAGACACCTTGAGCAGTTTGCCTAAAACCAGGATCTTCCCCAGTGTTGTACTGCTAACCCTTCATAGAAAAATAGGAAGTATTAAACACTGCAAGGGCCAAGGCTGGTGAGGCGACTTTAGTAAGTAGCAATATAAAAAAAGTAAAAACCAAAGAAACGTTGAGGATCATAGACTATTTATTTTATTCCCAGGTCTTTGGGACAGAGGATGTAAGGAAGCAGGTAATATGGTTCCTGCTGGGATTAACTGGCAGAGTAACAGAGGTCACTTGGGAGGCAAATCCTCTGGGTCATCCCCTACCACTTCTAGAGAAATTCCTGTCCCATGTCAAGCGCTGGTGGCTTCTCTGCGGATCAGTGAGATATAGTGCGGATGTTCTCCTTGACCCTTGAAGCGCTGTCTGTGGCCCCAAAGAAAAGTTGGCTGGTGAGAACAGGGCTGGCATTGCTGGGGATGCTCCTCTCCATGCTGAAATCCCATTACCCCTGCTGCCCTGGGTCCTCCTATACATCCCTGCAGGGGCTGGGCAGCAGGGCGCAGGCAGTGCAGCACAGCATGCAGTCGCTGGAGGGATCTTGCAATAATGTTTTTATGATAAATAATTTTGTTTTGGTTTTCCACTTCAGTGGCCAAAGTCAGCGTGTCTCTTTTTGCTTCACAAGTGAAACCCAAACAACCGATGCCATTCAAAGGAGCCTGAGAAATTCTAGGAAGTCTCTAATGAGCTGACAGTTGGTGGCCAGAGGACATGCAGAAAACAGCCAGTCAGCCGTGCCTTCTGGGCTGCTGCTGGAGCTATCTCCCTGTAACCCAGGGCTCTACTTTAGCACTGCAGCTCCCAATTGCCAGGCTAAGGCACACCCTGGTAATGCTCCAGGCCTCCCAAATCTCCAGGGGCTTGACTATGAGCTTTCGCAAAGTAATTATAATTCTGGGATTCTATTAATTTCCTTGGAGGGGGGAGGGAATGCGAAGGTACCAGTACTCCTTGTATTTTTATATTTTCTAAATGCCCCAAAATGCCAGAAGTTCTAAAAGAAAATAATCAAACTTTCAAAATTAGATAACTAATTGTAGTGAAGCAATTTGACTTTATACTACTTACTTCATTTCACCAAGATAGTTCATAGGATGCTGACAAGCATTCTCTTCAACCATTCATTTTCATTATGAAAAGAGAAGGCATTCTAAAACATAATCTCCCCCCCTCTTTTTAGTGTTTTAGTTCTCTCAGAATGAATAGCTAAAATGTATTACATCAGAAATTTCCCTCCCTTCCCTCAAAACAAAGCCACTTGCAAATACTGTGATCAGTGAGGACACCTCTGCAGGCCTGAGTTATAAAGGGATGAAGCCAATGTCTCTTCCTTTGCTGCTGCTGGGCTTGACCACATGCTGGTACTCAGCCTGAGAGGCTCATTGAGCTTCTGCTGCTCTTCGCAATGCCAGAACTCAAGGCTATCCTCAGGTTGACCAGCGGCTGCTCTTGGTAGAGCAATTGCCATTTTGATCCATTGTTTCTAGTCCAAGGAGAAGTCTTCCCTTTGGTGCTTTAGTTCAGAGACATTCTGTCTACCAGGGTGAGTTGAAACCCAAAACATGTTGCACAAGAACTCTGGAAATTTCCAAATAACACTAATTTCTAGAACAACATTAACTAGCTAATGTTTGGTCCCAGCAAAAGAATAAAAACTCAAATAGATTTTGAATGAAAAATGACTGAAGGGGAACATACAAAAATGTTTTCATTTCATAAATGAGTTTGAATTGTTTTGCCATTTTAACTCAAAAGAGGAAATGCCACAAACAGCATAAGGGAGGTTGCTGTTGCCCTTTTAAAACTTTATTTTAATGCACTGAATGGACCAGAGCCCTGAGGAATGTCTTTCACTCCTTTCATCCCCAACCCACCAGGCAGCTGTCCTGCTCAGCAGCCGTCCCCCCACCCCGAGCTGGCAAGTCAAATGTCACATTCATTTCAGTTTCCAAAAGTGAGTGCTCAGCTGTACCACTAACCCAACTTCTTTTTGATGACCACACCAACCTCTCCCACAAACGTATATTAAGAGGAAGACCCCTGCCCAGTAACGGTACTTGGACCAAGTGAAAAGCAAGTGCAGTAGAATTTGTGGAAGTGCAATGAGCCACTGGTGCTAGTACTTCCCAAAAATGTACATGTCTGGGGGAAGCCAAAGCTGATTTTGCACTTTCTGCAGCTAGAGAAAGGACTTGTACTACACATTGATCTGTACTGATCTATAGGCAAGCTATAGACTGTGCCTTCCTACATGGTGACCTGATGGGTGGGTGGCGTTAAACCTGACACACAAACCCCTTACCTGATGCTTCTCATATTGCTTAGTGAGGAGCACATGCTTAAAGCCCAATGGGCCCTTTGGGGTCAGCTGTTTTTCTACTTCCTGTCACAACCTAGCTAAAATGATTTCCAGGACATGGGCAGAAAAATCAAGTCACTGGAGCTATCACTGCTGGTAAATAATCTCTGCTACCTGGCTGGCAGCTGAGAGATAACAGTTCTCATGAAAAAGAGTGACTGATAATCAATGTATGAAATACAGACAATCTTTCATGAAACATAGCCTCAGCGCAGTTTTTGGACATAAACTTACTAGTTACAGCAGAATCTTTTAAGAAATTAGTGCTCAGGAATCATGGCAATTTAAGGTTATCTGTAACCATTATTGAGAGTTACAAAAGTTTCTGGAAACCACAACAGAACTGTAGAGTAGGTTTGCATATTTTTGTTACAACTTCAGTTCAAAACTAGGGGCTAAAAAGTCTATGCAAGTGCTCCTTGTCCTCTTTTGAGACTCAGAGCTCCCCACAGGATGAGCAGGAAGTTTCCTAATCCACATACGGGAAGGGGGAAACGTTTCACTCTCTTGGTTTCCGCCTACAGCGCAGTAGAAATAGGGATGCTGTTATCCAACCTCTCCAGTGATCACTGTGAACATTTTGGTCTAGGGTGTGACTGGTCATTCCCTGGTGACTTGGCCAGCAGCATCATGTCTCCATTGCATCTTTATGGCATACAACGAGAACCAGAAACAAAACATTCTGCTGGTGGTGATGTATATGATGCTGGTCACTACCTCCATGTATCCTGTAGTGTTTCAACAGTCTTTCTTCTTCTTTCCTATAGAGCTTACAAGTATTTTCTTCTCTAGCTAGTAAAGAGAATGGAGGAAGAATCACTTCCTAGCATTCAGTATACAGGTGGGATTTCCTTTTCTGCTTCTTGCTAAATGAATGTTACAGCTGAGGTTCTCTGAAGTGCCCTTGCTGATGGCAGAATTATAGAAGAGTTGAGTGGCAAGCACCCCTGGAGGTCATCTGGTTCACTGCACCTGCTCAAGCAGGGCACCTAGAGCCAATTGTGCAGAGCAATATCCAGATGGCCTTTGAGTATCTCCCAAGGATGGAGACTCCGCAACCTCTCTGGACAACCTTTGACAGTGTTCAGTCACCCTCACAGGAAAAAAATAGTGTTTCCTGATGTTCAGAGGGAACATCCCATGTTTCTGTTTGTGCTCGCTATCTCTGGTCCTGTCACTGGCCACTGCTGGAAAGAGCACTCTGGATCAGTCTTGTTTGCAACCTCCCTTCAGATATTCGGTCCATGATGGTCTGCGGTCCTGATGGTCCATGCCGGTAGCACGATTTCTGGTTTCTCTTTATATCTGGGTACAATAATGCTTTGAAAGGCAGATAAAATACGTACTAAATGCTTTCCTAATGTGCTTTTCCACATAAGCTGTTGCTTAGAAGTGGCTCAAAAAAATAATTCAGGGGGAAATGGTCTGTGTAAACATGAGCAGGGATGGAGGCAGTAATCACTGTGAGCCTTGAAGCAAGAAAATAGCAGTAAGATTTTTTCAGAAAGCAGAGATGTCGTATTCTAGGTTGCTTCAGAAGGGGAAACATTTCAGGAAAATAAAATTAATGACATGATAACTGAATAAATGCATAGAATAACTCCTTTGGCTATGCTAAGTAAGAATTCACTAATTATTTGTACCACCTCAGCTACTGGGATATGTCAGTATAAAGTCTACTTTGCTTGACACGGGGGGTGGATGAGACAGGAGAAAAAATGGTTGAGAATCAGCCACAGTCTCGGTATCTTCTGAAGCCTTACTAGAAAACACTGACAATGCTAATTGTCACAAAGCTGGCATCTCCTGGCTCCCCCAAAACATTAGTTTTTAATTTTCTTAATCAGACTTACCAAACAGAGCCAAGACCTGAGTGGAAGAGAAAAAGCCCATGAAGCCATTTTAAAAAGAAAACTCTGAAGAAGGGGAGCTCTTCAAAGAGCTTTTCTGACAGAACAGAAATGTTTAAGGACCAAAACAGTTGAGGTCTGTCTCTCATATGAGTTAGTAGGGGGTTTTGATAGTATAGTTCTAGAAACTTTTGCTGATATGCTCTGTACCTACTATTAACCACATACCAACTATGCTGATGCTAACCCTTATACAGCAGAGGAGTAAGTATGAGCAGGTAAGTCACAGAATTCAAATCTGGAATAATTAAAACACAGTCTCCCAGTGAGATGCAGGATACCTGCTCAGCAAGGGAAGCATTACATTTTCTCTTTCTGATGCCCCCAGCCAAAGCAGCATGAAGTAGCTCATCCTGCCTCCCTTCTTCCTGACAGATAGACTCCATTACCAGTCTACAGGATCAATCTTTCGTTGAAATTTTTCCAGAATAAACCTGCATCCATGTTTGCAAGTATTTGTCCCATGTATTCACAGGTAAAGAACTTTTATTATAATTAAACATTAAGTTTTAGTGTCACACAGTTGGAAAAATGTCTCAGAATGCCAAATTTGACCTATGTGTGGCCAGACACTAAGATTTTGCTTCGACCCAAAAATTTATTGACTTACATGAAAATATTCCATCTTAACATAGTACACATTGGTAGCATTTGAATACATATTTACAGATTTATTTGAACTTTTCTGAACTGCAATTCTACAACCGAGCAACATATCCATAAGTGTTTCATAAACTTTCAAACACTTACATATTTATACATATAGTTTTTGCATATATATATATAAAAAAATATTTTTGAGACTCAAGGACTGAGAATAGTCAAAAGGACATTATTGCTACATTTCCATATTTACAAAAACAATGCATAAACCCATTCAAAACACCAAGCCATTGCAAAATAAGATTCAAAAATCCCCAAATTATAAAAATATACATTTCAAGAACGAAAAACCCAAACCTCTTTCAGCTAAGTGTCTGTATAGTACCGAGACATCTATAATTATAACAACTAGCTTGTCTACAGTAGCTCTCAAAGCCAACACGTTACAAAAGAGCTTTTATAGCATTAAACTGAAAATGCTCAACAACAAGTATGCATAAGAGTGCCTCCAAACAACTGGCTAACTTTGGAAAGGTGCAACAGCCTAAGTATGTTCAGTGCAAATGGCTAATTTTTGACTTAACTCTGAAAGACAGCTTCCTGTAACAATAAACCAAATGCACAGTCATTGAAGCAGGGCGGTATTCAACATAACCCAAAATATACTACCAGTGTGTGTATTTATAATTACCTTGCATTTGGGCAGTTAGTACAGATTTAAATTGCATGTAAACTCAATCAAAATCCTGGCAAAGTATAAGTTACAGAGTGCTTAAGTGCATTGTAAATAAATAGGTACTCTGCTAGGACTCTGCCTCTGACAAATGCTTCTTTCAATGCCTTTACTAATTTCTAGGGGACAGAAACAAAAGAAGAAAATAACTAGCCCAATCCTAGGCTGAACAGGTACAGATCCAAAGCCTCACGTCTCAAACAAGAATGAAGGGATACGTTCTTTTATCCCTTCACAGCTAGGCTCTTTTTTATGATCTCTGGACTACAACAGAAAGATGAAACAACTCGGAGAGTGGGGAAATAGCCCTTTCCAGTTATCACTATCCAAGCCCGCCTGTGTGAAAGATTCACCTGGGTAGGACAAGATAAAGGGCCCCTAGGAGAGACATTTTTGCCTCTGCTCTTGCTTAGATAAGATGACTCATTAAACGGCCTCTCCTCCAGACACACCGTTTACTGAGAGCAGCCCTCCTCCTCTATTTTGACCAACATGGCAGGGCCCACCTATCTCTGGTGAACACTTTTGGATATAAGCAAAACAAGCATCCAAACCCTCGGGCTCTGAAAGCAAGGAGGTGTGGGAGTGGTTCAGGCTCTGTGGTGCAGTGACACCCTGTGATGGGCAGCTCCATCTGCCGCTGGTGGGGAATGGGCCAGTGGAAAGTAGCGCCTATATTTACAGAAACCTTGTGACTGGTCTGCAAGGCTGACAGTGTGGGTGGGAAATGAAGGTGAAGATCCATGTTCTTCTCCCCTCCTCTGGTTCAAACCCTAGAGCTCCCAGGAGGGTTTGCTACTGTGCAGACTAACTTTGGAAGGGTCGCGGTCCCTTCTCCTCTCTTGCCCAGATACATACAGCACCCTTGCTGGCCTCTATGATACTTGCCTGGGAAAGCTTCTCAGGCATGGCTGGATGTGGAAAGGGGTTTGCAAAGCCATCAGCTTAATATTCGTTTATTTCTTACATTTGCAAAACAAGATTAACTAGAAAATTACTGTAGGCCTTCCAGGCGTGGATCCAGAGAAGGATCACGGCAGATTTGGTTTGATATGCCATCATCTTATTCCACACCCTGGCTCAGGATTTCTTTTGTTGTTGTTTTTTTTTTTCTTCTTCAGATCTGGCTCTCTACTGCAAATACACACAATATAGCAAAATATATACAGCTTCAGTTAACATTGCAATGATGCGTGTAACCGTGCTCAGAAGATTGATTTTATGTGTAACAGTGTGTGGTAAAGGACAGTATTACAACAACGTTTCAGCTACACAGTGATAGTAGTGAGTAAAAGTAAGAGAAATTATTGAAGTTGTTCATCTCTCACCCCCTGCACAATACAGCTAATACATCTGGGCTCCTCTTCTTCCAGATGCCACTCAAACATCTTCGCGTACCAGGAGAGGCTGAGTAGATGAAGCACTACTACCCACCGAGTTAATCCTCACTGAGTGATCTGGAGCGTTTTCTTGACTGGAAGGTGGAGTTGAGAAGTTCGCGTAAACCTGCAGACACCAAAGACCAGTGTCAGTACTCCTCATGCATACCTGGAGAGCATTCCTTTGCTAGCCTTTTCTCGCTGTGTACTACACACCGCTGTGGAAAGGTTCCAGCTCAGGTGTTTCTTTGTAAATCTAAAGAGATTTTCAAAAGGTCTTGGGCTTAACTGCTCTTTTAGAGAATCAAGAACCTCAGTCTCAGTTATTAACAACACCACAGCTTCTAACTGCATGTCAAATTTCAACTGAGGTCAAGAAACGCAGCTCAGGCTGTTACTAAACTCCCTCAGAAACCTCACTAACACTTCCTTCATATTCTTGTTTTTGTTTTAGTAATGCCTGCACCTGCCAAAAATATGCTACAGGATGCAATCGAACACCAGCAGCTTTCAGTTTCCTCTTTTCTCAAATTGTCAGGAAGCCATGTATTCTGTGTCCAAACAAGGCATCCAGAAGGTAAAAAGGAGCTTTATTTTTAAACCAGGATTTAAACCTACTTCTTTAAACCCCAGTAGCACACAATGTTATTGTGAGAAAAAATCCAAGTTTCTCATGTGCCTCTAATTTTTCTTCGGACTGTTTTGTCCAGTTACACTCCCACAAAAAGGTTTTATTAGAGAATGATTGAAGCAGCAGCAAGTATGGTTTGACATGACATACCTCCAAGGTTATAAAAACAGAGCTAGGGGAAGCAAGAGAGAAGAGGCAGAAGAGCATGGAAAGCTCAACCCCTTAGTCCACAAAGATGTCTAATACAAACAAATGTGAGTATACTTTACATCTGAGATGTTTCCCAGACCAATAACATTTTTCATAGTTTAAAACGAATTTACAAAGTAAATCAAAATTGTTGTGCCAGGTCTATTTTGAGTGAGAAAGATCAACCATACTAACAGTCTACACCAGCTGGTACGTTTTAGGCATGGGCTGACAGCTACTGTCTAGTGGCACAATTAAACAGCAGTGAGTAGCCCAGATATCATTCCTACCACCCAAACTAACAGTGTAAAGCTATTTAAGTAATGCTGGAGAATTAATGAAGCACCCAGTTTTTTTGCTCTAGTGTAAAGTCTTGCTTGAAACTGCTTTGACTTCTGAAATCTGATGATCCATAACTCACCCGGGGGGCATTATCTGAAAGCTGCTGCTCTATCAGCTGCACGATTTGTTTGAATGTGGGTCTCTGTAAAGGATCAGCATCCCAGCAACTCTTCATTATGTCATACCTGCAAAGATAATGGAATTAAGTACCTCTCATGAGGAAGTCCTTAAAGCACCTATCTCATTTCCATCATTATTTCAAAGAAAAGTGTGACCCGGTCCCACCTTCTTTAAATGACATTTAAGAATAGAAATAGTGCTGATAACACCTGAGCTTGTGACAACAAAGGACTCAATACTCATCAGAGCCTCTGGACAGAACTTTCTTTGACAGCTTGCTAAGTGCCAACCATTTACAAAACAGAGGATTAGGGATGGCTCATATAGAAGATCAGTAGTCAGTCCTCTCACTGTCAGGAAGTACAGTGCAAATACAGATGCTGTACAGTCTGGTAGTACATCTCTATGTCTACTTTATCTGAACTAAAAATGTTTAATTATGTGATCTGTCAATAATTCATCAACATGGAGCAGATGCCATGACAAAGTGATCAGATGACACAACACGAGTGTATTTCATTGCTTGTAACAACACATGCATGTATTCTGCTACTTAGAGTACATGAATTATTTAAAACATGAAAAGAACTTAAACAAAAAAAGACAATGAGGCAGTGCAATAAGCCTTAAGGCAAGAATGGAAGCATCCCTTCCTTTGTGCCACTGCTTATGTTTGGTGATCAGAGGTGCTGGTTTCCCACTTACATTTCTGGTGGTGCACACTCAGGGCTGAACATTCTGTATCCCTCCTTGATCATTTTATAGAACTTGGAGTCCACAGGCATCCCTGGATAAGGGCTGCTTCCTGTTGAGAGAGCACATGAGCAACATGATTTCTGCATCTGCAATAAACAAAGATGAAATAGAAAACCCCTGAAGTACAGATCTTGAAGGAGCTTACCTAAAGAAAAGAGCTCCCAAAGCAATATCCCATAAGACCAGACATCACTCTCAAAGGTGTAGACACAATTGAAAATACTTTCAGGTGCCATCCACTTCACAGGAAGACGGGCCTTTCCAGGGAAAAGGGAATAAATTAAGACAATAGGCATAAGGAATACAAAATTTACAATACAAAATTAAGCTTTTCTACCTCTTACATGCTTTAAATGCTCATTAAATCAAGAAATCCAACCAATCTCAAGTATCCAACCAAAAACTGAAATCTCAGCAGTTTAGAGTCTCCAAGCGCTGCATGGTTATTGATCCATCTTTCTGCTAATCTACCAAACTCCTCCAGCTCCTTGCGCTCTCATTTTCTGTATACTGCATGATTCCTCCTGTCTTGTATGCAAAAGATGGCAGGAAGCCAGAGCAAAATAATATATATGACCATAGCATGGTTCCTTATGCAAACATGGAAGTCCACTTCCATAGACTGGTTACCATAGGCACACAGGTAAGATTAACCTAGTCAAGATGCTTCAGGCTTTAATAAACAGTTAAGACACCTGCTTTAGATCCTCAGTGTATCAGAAAATCACTAAATGAATATATATTGACACATATTTTGGGTGGGAGTGTTGATCTGCTGAAGGATAGGAAGGCTCTGCAGAGGGATCTGGAGAGGCTACATTGATGGACTGACGCCAACTGTGTGAGGTTCAACCAGGCAAAGTGCAGGGTCCTGCACTGGGGCCACGACAACCCCACACAACACTACAGGCCTGGGGAAAAGTGGCTGGAAAGCTGCTCAGCAGTAAAGGACCTGGGGGTGCTGACTGACGGCTGCTGAACATGATCCAGCTTGTGCCCAGGCAGCCAAGAAGGCCAGCAGCATCCTGGCCTGTATCAGCAATAGTGTAGCCAGCAGGGCCAGGGCAGTGATTATCCCCCTGTACTGGGCACCAGTGAGGTTGCACCTTGAATCCTGTGGTCAGCTCTGGGCCGCTCACTACAAGAGAGACATTGAGGGGCTAGAGCGGGTCCAGAGAAGGGCAACAAAGCTGATGAAGGGTCTGGAGCACAAGCCCGATAAGGAACAGCTGAGGAAACAGAGGTTGTTTAGTCTGGAGAAAAGGAAGCTCTGGGGGGACCTTATCAATCTCTGCAACCACCTGAAAGAGGTTGTAATCAGGTGGGGGTCAGTCTCTCCTCCCAAGTTAACAAGCAACACGACAGGAGGAAATGGGCCCAAGTTGTGACAGGAGAGGCTTGGACTGGGTATTAGGAAAACTTTCTTCATTGATGAAAGGGTTGACAAGCACTGGAACAGGCTGCCCTGGGAAGCGATGGAGTCACCATCCCTGGAGGTGTTTAAAACATGTTCAGATGTGACACTTAGAGACATGGTTTACTTGTGACCCTGACAGTGCTGGGTTTATGATTTGACTCAGTGATCTTAAAGATCTTTTCTAACCTAAAAAATTCTATGATTCTATGATTTTTCATAAATTTGTGTGGGGACAGACATCCCTTGGGAATGCCAACTGAAGCAGAGGAAAGGGCGCAGAAAGCCCTTTCTGTAGGAACCGGTCAGGCTTCTATCCTAAGCATTTGTCCTACTGTGGGAGAAACCTGTTAAGTGGTCTTGCAACGATACGTCAAAAGTTACATTTCAGCCATACTATTGAGATGAATTTGCCATGGGCTGCCTCACCAGACAGTCAACCAGAGTTGTTTATTTCCTGAACAACACAGACAGCAAACACTCTTCCTGGGCAAGCCCCCAGCTGCTGTCATCAGCATTGCCTCCCAGCAGTATCGACAACCGGCAATGCCCCAGCACTCCTCATCTGCTTTAAGATCAGGCCAGATGCAACTGGATGCCTCCTGCAGCCACTGCTTCCTCTCTCCCTCCCCAGGCAGCTGCAGCCTATCCTCCTCTGACCCTTTCAGGCTATGGAATCAAAGAAAACCATGGCTTTTTGCCTCCCACTATGCCCTAATCAATAAATTCACACTTCAGAATCCAGTTTCCATTGTCTGAGTGATGTGTTACAGCACAGAAGAGGATGCAAGCCCCAGATATATAGGTATTTTAAAAATGAACCATTTCAGTAATGCACAAACGTAGTAATGCCAAGAGAAAACAAGTTTCAAAATAATTATATTGAAGATTGGGCTACCAGCATATTCTAATGGCAAAACTTAGAATTATTCACACAGCTATAACTTTCAGTACATTCAGATGTACCAGAAAGACTTGGCGTTATATTGGTGCAACAAATCCTCTCCTCCACTACAACAAGCATTTAGACACCAGCATGTTTTTTTCCAGTATAACAACACACACATACCAAGGGTTTTGTCAGCACACACATCTACATCAGGAATTGCCCCTGCTAACATTTCTGACCAGCATGGATATATACCAGAATTCGGAAATCTAGATTTCCATGTAAGAAAGACTTTTATTTGCATGTCAAGACAACAAGAACTCCCCAAACTTAAAACAGGTGGCTTAAGTATCATATATACTTACATTTCCCTTGACCACATAATTGGAGTCATTCCTTATGTCTCTTGCCAGGCCAAAGTCACAGATTTTTGTTATTCGACCATGAGTTAGAAGAATATTTCTTGCAGCCAAATCCCTGTGAATGCACTAAATAACAAACAAACAAAGCTATTTTATAACATCTCAACAGGCTGTTGCTTGGGTTATATGTACACTCATCTATTCGACTTACTGCATTATACATTTTATGGTAAGCTGAAAGTCATAACGAAGCCATGTGACAATAAGCTTACTCAGATGATTAAACATTCTGGTGTAGTAAGTATCTTTACTATCATGACATTGATCCACATAGCTAAGGTTGTCCATGCATTTATTTTAGAAAAGAGCATTTGCAGTCACTTTCAGTTTTCTACTGTTTCACATTTGCAGCTCAAGTTTCATATACTTCTTCTTTGACATTTTATCAAGAATAATCACTGCCTTGTTTCCTAACACTGGACAAATAAGGGGAAAATGTGTTTTTTTTTTCTAAAATAATTCCAGTCTTCCATTAATAACTATTGTGGTTGAGGGAAAAGTGCTAAAAAGATGAAAATAGGGAAAATTATGGTAGTAACTCAAAGCCAACAGCTTGGAAACTGAATCCCATTTCAGAAATACTCCTCTGGAAGATCTGAATTATTAAGTACCTATGAGATCTTTATAAGCAGACCTAAGCATTTGAAAATACCGTAAATTTTCACATGCCAGTATCTTTCAGTGTATAGTCATGTGTTCAGTGACCTTGCTAACTTATATTTCCATTTTCTGGAATACATTTCCCAAGCTCCAGATGGGTGCTTGAGTTTTCCATGAGTTGTGTTCCTTTGTATGCAGCTGTGGAAGCCATGTGCATTTGTTAAGAGAACGGAGGCAGGTCCCTAACAAAATTATCTCTTTTTCCATCTGGAAAGGCGAGTGTTAAGCTCCTGATGGTATATAGCATGCAGGCAAAAGCTGCCTAGAGAATACCTGAAGATGGTTCAATTTTTCTTTTTTCCTTGAAATATGAAACTTCAGGAATTCCCTACAAAAAATTACTTAAAATATCAAGAGTTATGCAAATCGAACTCAGAAAATAACTGCAGGTTGCATAAACCCCTTAATCTCTGCCCCTTCTGCAGGCTTACACGAGGAACTATTTTTTATGACAGTTATTGTCTCAGGGGACTCTCATTCACCTCCCAGTCCAACATATTCTGCACTTTGTATATGTAAAGGTGAGAGCATAACTGCACTGTAGCAGTAAAGTGAAGGAATGGTCAAGCATCCAGCATGTCTCTGCCTTGTTCAGTTTGCCCTGAATAAAGACTCTGTCTGTTGGAGGAAGCCCTGTCTTGTGATTAAGTCACCACATGCTTAATAAGGGAATTATTTCCCCATGACAGACTCTCATCCCAGCTCCTGCACAGAGGCACTTTTATGCGTCAGAGCCTTGATACACAAGCAAGTTGCAAAAGAGCAGCTGGGTACTCTGCGCTGCTGATCTGCATGGACCCTCCCTCCCTGAGGGTGTGAGGCAATCTGAGGCATCTTATCCATCAGCCCACACTACTCTGCATTTACTAGCTGGAGCTAGGAGTGTATATGTACGCTATGACTGAAGAGGTCCAAGCACAACAACGTGTTAGCACAGTGGAACTTAATTCTGTGATAAAGCTGTTTATTCTGCACTGCCAAAGCAATATTGCTCATTATTTCCCAACCTCAAGTTCAGGTGGTGTTACGTTCATTATTGCCTTTGCTACTCAATGCCACACTGTCTGTTTGTATCAATGGAAAAGCTATAGAGAAAAGAGTCCCCAGGAATGATGCATACCGAATTCTGGGGCTATTCTATAGGAAGAAGGAAGTGCAGCAGGAGGGCCAGGAGACTTCCTTGGATGGATAAGGAGCTCCTGAGGAAAATTCAAATGAAAAAAGAGGCTTATAATAAGTGGAAGCAAGGACAGGTGGCCTGGGAAGAGTACAGGGATGTTGCCCGGGAAGCTAGGGACCAGGTTAGGAAAGCTAAGGCCCAGTTAGAATTAAACTTGGCTAGAGGTATTAAGGATAACAGGAAGGGATTCTACAGGTACATAGCAAATAAAAAACAGACTAGGGAGAATGTAGGCTCCCTCAGGAAGCTCTTGGGAGAACTGGCTACACAGGATTTGGAGAAGGCTGAGGTTCTGAATGACTTCTTTGCCTCGTTCTTCACTGGCAAAGGCTCTGACCACACCACCCAAGTCTTGGAAGGCAGATGCAGGGACTGTGAGAATGAAGACCTTGCGCCCACTGTAGGAGAGGAACTGGTTTGAGACCATCTTAAAAATCTGAACATGCACAAGTCCGTGGGTCCTGATGAGATCCATCGGCAGGTCCTGAAGAGGAGCTGAGTGCAAATGAAGTTGTAAGCCACTGTCCATCATATTTGAGAAATCATGGCAGTCAGGTGAAGTTCCCGATGACTGGAAAAAGGGAAATATAACCCCCATTTTCAAGAAGGGGAAAAATGGATGACCCAGGGAATTACAGACCAGTCAGTCTCACCTCTGTGCCTGGCAAAATCTTGGAGCAGATTCTCCTGGATGGCATGCTAAGGTACATGAAAATCAACAAGGTGCTTGGTGACAGCCAGCATGGCTTCACTAAGGGGAAATCCTGCCTGACCAATTTGGTGGCCTTCTGTGATGGGGCTACAGAACTGATGGACAGGGGTAGAGCAGCTGATGTCGTCTACCTGGACTTGTGTAAAGCATTCAACACTGTCCCACATGACATCCTTGTCTCTAAATTGGAGAGACATCAATTTGATGGATGGACCACTCGGTGGATAAAGAACTGGCTGGATGGCCGCACACAAAGAGTTGTGATCAATGGCTCAATGTCCGGCTGGAGACCAGTAACGAGTGGTGTCCCTCAGGGATCGGTGTTGGTACCGCTCTTGTTCAACATCTTCGTCACTGACATGGACAGTGGGATTGAGTGCGCCCTCAGCAAGTTTGCCAATGACACCAAGCTGTGTGGTTCGGTTGATACGCTGCAGGGAAGGAATGCCATCCAGAGGGACCTCGACACGCTTGTGAGGTGGGCTGATGCCAACCTCATGAAGTTTAACCATGCCAAGTGCAAGGTCCTACACCTGGGTCGGAGCAATCCCAGGCACAGCTACAGGTTGGGCAGGGAAGAGATTCAGAGCAGCCCTAAAGAGAAGGACTTGGGGGTGTTGGTGATGAGAAAATGAACATGAGCCAGCTTCAGTGTGCGCATGCAGCCCAGAAAGCCAACCGTATCCTGGGCTGCATCAAAAGCAGCGTGACCAGCAGGTCGAAGGAGGTGATCCTGCCCCTCTACTCTGCTCTCATGAGACCTCAGCTGGAGTATTGTGTGCAGTTCTGGTGTCCTCAACATCAAAAGGACACGGAACTGTTGGAACAAGTCCAGAGAAGGGCCACAAGAATGATCGGGGGCTGGAGCACCTCCCGTATGAAGATGATAGGCTGAGAAAGTTGGGGCTGTTAAGCCTGGAGAAGAGAAGGCTGCGTGGAGACCTCATAGCAGCCTTCCAGTATCTGAAGGGGGCCTATAGGGATGCTGGAGAGGGACTCTTCATTAGAGACTGTAGTGACAGGACGAGGGGTAACGGGTTAAAACTTAAACAGGGGAAGTTTAGGTTGGATATAAGGAGGAAATTCTTTCCTGTTAGGGTGGTGAGGCACTGGAATGGGTTGCCCAGGGAGGTTGTGAATGCTCCATCCCTGCCACTGTTCAAGACCAGGTTGGACGAGGCCTTGGGTGATATGATTTAGCGTGAGGTGTCCCTGCCCATGGCAGGGGGGTTGGAACTAGATGATCTAAAGTTCCTTTCCAACCCTAACGATTCTATGATTCTATGATTCTAAGATAAGAACAAATAAAGAATATGTGTGCTAAGCAGTGGATGTCCTGCATACTGAAGGACAGAGGAGCCTGACGAAAACCATTAAAATCTGTAATATGAGTTTGCCTGTAGGCCTGTTTTGAAGCTGTTAATAGGTGAAAATTAAACCAAAGGGTTTGGAAGGAGGAACAGTAGGGGGAAAAACAAGTCCAAAAGCAAGTTTTAATGGGGACTTCCTCTGGAGCAGAATTAGACCCACATTTTCCACTGTTAACACAGGATCCTAGAATTATATTATTTTTGTCAAACTGCATGTTTGGTTTTGCTCTTTATCCTAGGTGCAACTGTATTACCCTGTGTCTCCATTAGTTACAGTGTTTATACGTTGAATGGCATTTTTCCAATATAATGTAAGAACAACCACTAGAACAAAACAACTATGCTGTGCTTAAATCCCTTTCTGTTCTGCAATACCTCCCCTATGAAACCCAAAGAAATGCCTATTATGTTCAGTGTAGCCTGTGAAGATTCTTTGTGGGTCTCTAGGCTGGTTTTATCTTTCCAGAAATTAAAAACCAAGATATATCCTGTACATTTCACCATACTGCTAAAAAAAAACCAAAAAGCACACAGTGTGATACCTCTCCTGTTTAAGGAAGTATTCTGCATGAGAGGAGTAGCAAGTGCAGTGCTGTTTAGAACTAATGCAGACAGTTGCAAAACTGTCTCCATAGAGTTGTTTATTGTGTAAATTCTCCAGCAGAGAATGAATCTTAAACTCTCAAGATTTAATTGCTCTTCTGAAGGAGTCCACACGTTGGGTTTCCATTTTTTTCCTGAATTCCCTTTAATTCCCATACACCAAAGAAGACTGAAGAAATAACTCCTTAAGGTTTCCATTCACTGCCTCCAAAGTCATCAGGAGTTTTGCGTGCTCCAGGAAAGAAGGAAGGGCTGGAGATGAAACTCGTAAAAGGCACCAACCCAGTTCAGCAGGGTTCAGCTGTACCTGCCATCTCCCAGCACGTGACATGATTAATCAGTGGAGTCTTGGGGTGCAGCAAACATACTACACTACAATTCCTACCTTCTGTCTCTTCTCTTGACATTTCTGTGACTAGTTTCTGTTCATGAGCAAGGCCACCGATTGTACTAGCCTGAACCGTGGATGTCCAATAGCATTGCTTGACATTGACTACTGTGCACCCTGTATTCTGTTTTATGGGATATAAACCTCCACTTTCAGCCAATGAGCACAGTACAGAACTCCAACACTAGCCAAAGCCGTAGGTACATGAAAGAGCATGTCAGTTTGCAGTGCTTGTTGAAAAGAACACAGAAATATTGAGCATTTAAACACACGGATCACATTAAAACACTGAAAGTGATGCTAGAGGACATCAGAAATCTACTGGTTCAGTCCAGCTCTGAAAAATTCTTAACTTACATTTTTGGAGGCAAGGAAGCTCATGCCCTTTGCCACCTGGTAAGAAAAGCTTAGCAAATCTTCAACATCTAGAGCAAGTTCATCATCTTCTGACACAGAAAGAGTAACATCCTTATCAGTGTAGGATCCTAGACAATATAAACAACAGCTTTTGAGTGGAGCAAGTGTAATGATTTAGAAACAGAGTTGTCTTAATGTTAAATAAAACAGTGATCTAAATAAGTACCAGACTAGAGTCACATAAATAGCCTATCATCAAAAAGCAGAAAATAATTCTGATACTCCATTTAAATGTGGAGAAACACAAGACACTGTAATTCAGCACACTGTTCTTTCTCAAGCCTTCTCATATCAATTAATGAGTTTTAATTGTCCTTGTCTGTGAGAGAAAAGTCTGATAAAACTGAAAAAATCCATGAAGCCCCTCTCTCGGCATGCCCACAGGCAAAAAGAGAATTCCTTATCAGTGTACTTACCAGACTTCGCTGGTCTTTTTTTATCAGGTTTTGGTGGGACTGCGTATGACACTCCTGGTTTCATGTCCATGTACTCATTGGCAACATCACTGTAGAGGCAGGAGATGAAATGAAACATAGTTTAGTGAAAAAGGTCCCAAAAGGCATTCAAACAAAAAGCCAAGGTTACTCCAACCTTCTGAATATAATGCTTTACAAACAATCGGTAGATTGGAAACTCGTGGGTGTGTAAAAAAGATGCGGAAAGGCCTGTACAGTTTCTCAGTATAGCTAATGATACATCTCAAAGTTTGGAGTTTGGCTCAGGTGAGCAAACAAAACCTTTCGTACATACACTGTTTATACAGACTTCACTCTCTATAAATTAACATCCAGATGTTTCACAGGATTTGCTAGTGCTTCCTTCTTCTGCTTAGGCCAATTTCTACCAGAATATTTCAGCAACTCAAGTGGCAATTGAAATGCAGAAGACAAATGGTAAAAAATGTTAAATTCAGAGATCCTCAAGTACCATAGAGGATCCACATATATTTTGAAGAAGTCGAGGCTTGGGACAGCCATCTGCTACATTTTTTTAAGTTTTCTTACTTCTATATATAATTCAAATGTACAGATTTTCATCCTATATGGTTTATAAATACACAGTTGGGCACCTTTAGAAATTATGGATGTACTTTGGAATTTTTCACTTCATTGCCATTAGAACTCATACACATAGCCCTTCCTTAGCCTGAAATATCTGTTTAGTTTATGAACAATAAATGCAGCCACAGAGCTAACATGGAAAGGAGTAATGAGATTACCAATAGTTTCAGTCACCACCAGAAACACATCTGATCCATTTAGCAGCTGCAACTTTACAGTAAATACTAATATGAGAATTTGGTAAATACTCTGCTGTTTATACCTCAACTTGCAAATTGGCTCAGTGAGGTTCTTTCACTGAAAAGAGGACACACCTCCAATGGCAACTCACAGCTTTATATTCATCACCTCAATAGTCCCAACCTCTCTGGGTCATTACCAGCCATCCATGGCACAAACAGCTTCATCAGTACTACAGCTTAATGGGACAAAGGACTTTACCACCTCTTAAGGGTCTGCCTAGTTCTTTTGTGTCTGCCAAAACAAAGCAATGGTCCCACTGGGGTAATAAACAGGCTAAAAATAAAAATGGGCAGGTATTGCAACAGCCCCTCAGTTTTGGCAAATTATATCTCCCCTCACTTTGCAAAGGGAAGGAGTGAGCAGGAAATCTGCTTGGAAACGTACTTGGAAAGAGCTCTGGGCTGGTATCTAAAACTGAGTGTTAAAAATACACAGATGAAGTAAATGGAAAAAAAAACAAAGTACAAGAGCAATCTCAGAATCGTGACACAGACCGTGTCAACGCAAAATCTAGTGAGCTGTATTGGTGGCAGCTTGCCTCTAATACTGTAATGGGCTGATTTTGTAAGAAGTCATTTCTGAAGGCAGGGACTTAGGAGAACTCAGAGTATTAACACCCCAACACTGGGGGAATTGTCATTCAAGCTGCTAAATGAGCACTGCCAATGTTTAACAGGAACGATAAACACAAATACTTACAAAGACTGGAGCCAAGGAGTTGCATGAAATAACTACAGGAAATGTGATAAAGTAAAACAGAGAGTGTGTACAATCAATCGTGCTCTGTTAGAATAAACCACCCACTGTACAAATCGTCTCTTTAATTAAATTGTTTCCTTGCCCAGCAAAGATTCTTCAAAGCCAGCTGCATGGAAGGTTTCTCCACATCTCTTACCCCTAATAAACTTTGTTATCATCTCCTCCTTCTCAATCTTCTAAAAACACAAGGACATTTCAGCAGATCATACTTACGCTGCAGGCTCTGCCTGATGCAAAAGGTTCTCGTAAACTGCTGTTTCTGTGTGTTCTTCATGTTTTGGACAAATAAATGAATCTCGTTTCCGTCTCAGAAAATTTAAAAGATCACCATAGCAGCAATATTCTGTGATGACTAGAGTGGGACCTGCAGATGCACATGAGGTTTAGAAAGTAGGTGAGTATTGTTTCTAAAGCAGAAAGCCTTACATAAAGATATCATTCAGCCAAGTGCACAAGCTGGGTTATTAAAAATCACACTGCCTAGCACTGTCTAGACTTGAGAAGTTACAGAAAAGTAACACAGCATCTTCTTCTTTCACCGATCAGCAACTATGGTCCAGCTAAAGCTGCGTTGCTCCCAATTAATTTGCCTCCACCCCCCTTCAATAGCATTGCATTGTACAAAGATTAAACAAATAAGGTCTTTTTCTCTTTCTTCATGTGATAATGTTTCTGGCCAGACACATCTGTCTGATTTTGCTCACTTCCTGACGGAAGTTATTTGTTCCAAACGTTAGAGTAATTCAAGCTTCATACATTAATCCTTTTGATTCACTTCTGTTTACAGTAGAGCTTCACACTCCTTCAGTAATGTTTTGGAAATGATGTAGGGTGTTATATTCTGCAGTATAATAGGAAAAAATCATTCAAACAGAACAGCCTGCTGTGACAGAAAGCTACATTGCACAAGGTCTTAGAATATTAAAATGAAATCAGAAAGGAGAATCAAGTCATCTCCAGCACGGATGTTTATAGATCAAATATATGTTTTCTGAGTGAATGACTCCAGCTATAGCCCTTGAATGCGTAATTGCACTGCGTGTTATTTCATCTGTAAGGTTATTCTCCACCACCGTTTCCTAACCTCACTAGTTTATTTCCATTTTTCTGCAGTTAAAAATTACAGCTTTCATAGTAGCAAATGCAGTGTTTGTGGTGTGATTTTCTTACAGATGATGTGTATTTTCATCTAAGACAGACACACACTCAGGCCAGTGAGTCTACTTTGTCATCTGCTTAAACAAAATTGTTTCATCCTACTTTTAAATCATTAAATGTGAAAGTGAGAAATGTTTTGCTTCTGTCTAAATCTGTGAATTTTTAGAAGCTCCTCTTCTTTGAAAAATGAAGCAAAAACTTAAAAAGCAAATATTTGTGTAAGAAGCAACACCATCTTTCACATTAAAATGCACATAAATTAAAAATACAGGACTGTATCACTCTGTATTGACATTTCAGCTGTTTTGTAGCTTTTACTATGTATGAAAACAAACTTTTAAAGTTAACATGAAATGTGACACCTTTGTGTTGTGCAATAGTTTATTTAGAAGAGTCTTTTTCTCAACTTTCTGCTGCTTAGAATTTGTAATTTCAGTGGTGCCTTAATAGACACATTTACAGCTCTAACAGAAGGCTAGAAGACTATACAAGACAGGCCTGTTGACTTCACCTTGGATACCAACAAGGAACCAGCTCACGTATCTCTTCTCATTTGTGAGAAACAGTGTGCTTAAGGAAGAAACTTATGCCATGCATTTTTGCATCTTCTTCTTTCAAGAAGAAAGCACAGAGTGGCTCACACGAAAGACAGTAACAGCAACCTTCCCGTTTAGCTGAGCTACAGTGGTCTCGTTACTGGTTTCAGGATGAGCCTAAAATGTAGGTTCAGTAATTCACAGGTGATAGTCATGATGACCTGCGATCTGCCTAAACAAGAAATGTATTTAAGATTCCTAGACTTGGCAGCACTGGATTCTTCTTCACAGGGTTCCTCCTTCTGGCAGTAAAAGAAGGAACAGAAATAATCAATAATCTGCTGATAATCCCACCTCCAATAGTGCAAGCTCCAAGTAGATTCACAATATTAATGTGGTTTCCAAGGTAACTCAGCACTTTAAGCTCTGACATCAAAGCCTCTCTTTCTGTTAAATGGGCACTTGCTGCAAGACAAAGCACAACATTCAGTATGTAACACACTGACCACAACGAAGTGAGAAAAATTGTACAGTATATTAAAGCAACTTACTTTTCAACATCTTTACTGCTACTGTCATAGCAGCATCAGATTTAAACAGACCATAAGCAGTGGCTTCAACAACTTTTCCAAAAGCTCCAGCACCAAGGGTTTTACCTAATAAAGAAAAAAAAAAAAACAAACAAACCTCTGTAACAACTTGGAGCACTTCTTCTTGAAGGGTTCAATATTTCATCTTGATATCAAGGAAGCTATTGTAGATATGCATGCTTGCTTTTTGTCCCAAGGTAAGTATGAGCAATTATCACTATCTGCGCTATTGCAGGTCTTTTTGACACAACCCTCCTGTGTTTGACCAAAGTCTCATATGAGGCATGAAGTTTTCACCTTGCAGATGAAGTTAAATAAATCTAAACTAACCAAAACTCAATCGGTTTCTAGGAAATTCCCATTTGTGATCATAAGGAAGTTGCGTTGGGTCTATGTAAACATAGTTGTTTCCATTTATTTCTTCAACAACTTTCCACTGAACTTCATATTTGGGTTTCTGGAAAAGAAGGAGAATAGCTGTCACTCCTGAAGCCTCCACAGGCAGCTCACACACTTTCCTAACTCAGGCAGAGGGGCTTCTAGTCTTACCTGCAAATATATGTACACCAGAATCACGACTATGATGCACATCAGTCCTGCAGCAACTCCAAATGCAATTAGTAAAGGGGTGAAAAGGGTATGGGTACGGATTTGTTCTGGAAAGAAACAGAAAATTCTGCTTCAGTACTAAAAAACTGTATTAAAAAGATGCAGGTGAAAACCTTTCCTTGGTTCTTCCTTGTGAAACATGATTTGGGTTTTTGACTTTCCTGGATGTGCTCCAGATACACCAGAATAGCTTTCCTGAATGAGCTGTGGGGGACAGAGATGGCACAGAAACTATCCAGTTAGTTGCATAAGGAGTCTCAGCTTCAACAATCAGGAGGCACGACTGATTAATGCAACAGACTTGCGTGATCTCAGTCAAGTTAGGTTAAAGAAAGCTTTTTTTTGAAGTCCTAATTTCTTCTCTTTTTTTTTTCTCCCAGGTATGATCTCTACAGCACAGTCTTTACGCATAGAGGTTGTGACAAGTAGTGAAGGACTACCATTCCAGTAAAATCAACCTGCCCCAAATCTGGTTTATTTGTTTATTGTTATATCTGCGTGTAACAGAGAAAAAAGAAGCAGAAGAACATTTGATCCTGCAAAGGGCACAGATTTACAAGCACATTTCAAGTCATCTATGTTCTAGTACTTTTTTTCCCCCCACAAATGCTTCTACAAAACTCGTAAGTCCTTTTGCAGGATGTTGTTACTTCTTCTACAGCAGCAGGGCCCTTAGTCTCCAGGGAAGTTCCGGACTGCATTTTTCTTGAGACATTGTAAAAACACTTAGAAATCCTGAGACATTGTAAAAAAATTTAGAACCCTTGGAAAAGAAGTGATGGACTAAACAGTCAAAACAGACAACAGGAAGAGGGAGGGAGAGAGGGAAAGACAGTTTAATGCTGTAGGTGGTTTGCCCCTGTGCTGCACAGACAGAAGAAACCAGCTACCTACCGTGCTGCTTATCTGGAGCCATAAAAAGATGATACCATAATATTAATTGAAAAACTTAGACTGAAAAAAGAAACATTTTGACAGGCAGTGCATGCAGTGTAATACGTCATCATATGATCAGCCACAGTACTGCAAACTTCTTTATGGCAAAGGTAAAGAACTTAAAATCCTCTTACAGAAAGAGCTGAATGGCACCCATGTTTTATGGTCTCATTCGTTCCAGCCGTTACCTTTAATAGCAAAGTTGAAAAAAGCAGAGCTCTTGTCCCCATTGCTAGAGGCCTCACAGCACACAGTGCCAGTGCTCCTGAACATGCTGGCGTTAATGGTGCTTTCAACCAGGATTCGTTCAAACGATGGCACTGACGAATTTGTGTAACTGACGTTCATGGGGGATATTGCTGGTGAATCAAAACACCTAAGAGAAACAATACTGACAGTTACCTGTCACGCAATGGATGACAGATCCTGCTGTTGAGGCAGATAGTCACTGCCAGAGCATCAGGTAACTGAACAACACTGCTCTACACAGGGGTTCAGCTGACCATCTTATCTTCGAAACTTAGCCTTCTCATGATGTCTCACTGTCTTCTATATAGTGGGTGAAATGGATATGTACATCAAGCCTGACCGAACTGGACACCATGAGGTCTTTGCGTTTGCTTTTGGCTAGATACCTACAGGTCTGTAAGTCCACTAAGGGTTATGTACCATTCAAACTGTATCTCCAACTTCACCTCCAAGCAGTTGTGCTCTATTATCTACTCTTGAAAACTTTCCCCAAACATAATTTTATTACAGCACACAAAAAAATATTCCATAATGTACACACAGTACCATCAGGCTTATATGCAGCCAGAAAATAACCAGTACTGCTCTCTCAAGATTCTGCCTCTCTTTCATATGTTACATACTACATGAGGACACGGTTAAGACAACAAGAGAAAAAAGTACTATTTAAAAAAAAAAAATCAACAAAATAACAATTATTTTAGGCACAAATCTAATTACACAGGTGAGACTGCGTACTTGACTTGCTAGTACAATATCCACAGTGGAATTCAACCAAAACCTTAAAATGTGCTTCAGAAATGCTCACTTCACAATGAAACTCTACAGTCTTTTTAGAAGTCTGGTATCTACACATCAGGTTATATTCATAATAACTTCACTCTTGTTTACTTGTCATATACTTCGTGTGAATAGAAATCTAATTACTTTATGTCTTGAAAAATTATATCATTGCACAATAAATAGAAGATAACAGCCATATTTGCAAGTGATTCTGTGACTGTCATCCTGTGAAACTGCATACAGAATGTGTCATCTGGGCCAAACTGATGCAAATCTTAGCTAGCTTGCAGCAGAGAGAGAGTTTGGCTTTTACTTGTCTGTGGTAGAAAGCACTGATTATTCCCCTTTAAAGGACGGCAAGCAAAGGAGAATAATGAAACGTATCCCTGCCTTCTCTCAAACCACTGCAAATAATGCAATGCCAAAATGATGAAAAAAGTGATGTAACATTTGAATGTGTTATCAAGTCATTTTATGTTCTTAATTTTTAATTATAAATGGGTGTGTTGCATCTAGAATAACCTTTGGAGAACAACCTGGTTTACTTAACTCACCTCTGCTCAGTTCCTGGGCAAAAATACCAGTATATGGTTGGGGCTGGGAATCCAGCTGCTATGCACTGGAGAATACCATTGCTAAGCATATCCAAAGTGAGAATCTCAGGTTTTGCTGCAATAAACAAAAATGGAGGTCACACATTAGGCGTACACAGAATCTGCACTGACATTTACATTTCACCCCAGCAACTTGGGTGCATCATTATCTGTGGAATTACTTAGGTGAACAGAGCTTCGCATGCTCAAGCGTGTCCAGGTCTGAATCGGTGTCCTGCAAGCACTGACCATCTGTGAAAATATCAGATCTTACACTGAACGCTTGGGTTGGATTTTGGAAGAATACCTAACTCCACTGAGTGTTTGGTTTGATGAAAGATCCTAAACCAGCAAAGCCCAGAGCTTAAACAACCAAAGAACAACAGTGCAGTTCCCGTTCCTGCACAGTATGACTTTACCTGCCTGTAAAAAGGACAGTTTCTTCACAGTTACAAGCATACTAAATCTGTCAAACCACATCTCTCTTACATCTGCCCTGTGTATTAAATACTACACCACAAACAGAAAAGGAACTACAGTGCAACCAGCGTAGACCTCCCAGTCCCCACAGAGGACATACGTCCCTCTAAGATACCGCTACCAAAGTGCCCAACTGCCTGACTCTCCCACACACTGCACAGAGAGGAAGCTAGTATTTAGCTGAACATATTAGCTTTACAAATGATAATTCATGATTACTTTGGTAGTTTAGAAAGCAATCCAGCCAGCCAATGTTTCCTGCTACATCCTGCACCAGAGCTAGTCCTGCACTTGGGTCAGGAGCTGCTGTTTCAAGTACAGCAGGAAATTAGAATGATCAAATGGACTTCAGAGTCCATTGTCATAGCCTTCAGCAAAGGGCATTGCCAACACAACAAGCTGTTTTTCTCAGCGAAACTTGAATCAAAGGCCTTATTTTCCGCAATATTACCTTAGCTTCCTTGCAAAATCACCCAAAAAGAAGTTAATGGAGAAACCAGACTATATTGCAATGACACTGTTCAGTTGACAGGTACAAGATTGCAAGTCTATTATCAGTTAACACAACTTTACAGGAATGTAAGATGAACTTCTAACATTCTAGAAAATAGTAAAGCTGCACAGAACACAGTAGGAAAACATGAGTTTATTTCTGATAAAATCCACGTACAAAGACTGCACAGCGTTAGTTTTTAATGAGTATTCTACTTGCTGATTAAATTAGAGGTAATAAAGCACACATATATTCTCAATCACATAGCATATCCTCATGACTCATGTTACAGGAACGAAATGTTCTTTCATTTCTAAATCTGCATGTTGTGTTTTATGCAAACTACCAAGAGCCAAACATTGTTGCAAAATGTTGAGACGGATTTTCAGCATTACCCATTTGGTGAGGAACTTTCCGAGAGCACACAGCATTTCACCCAGTCTCAGTGCTCTTGGAATACACATAATTCACATTTCTGAAACTGGCTGGATTGCAAAATTGTAATTAGATCATCACTGCCCACATTCAATTTGTTTAGGTATATGCTACATTTTAGGCAATGCTGTAACACAATGTAACTCAAGAAACGAGAGAAATTAAAAGTCAAATATAAGAGGAATAAGAACGTTAAGCCACAAAAAAAAAATATCATGCTAGAGTTGGGCTCCCATCTTCTACCAGAGATCTACCATCTTCTGACTTTGAGTGAAACAAAAACGCCCACATTAGTCAGGCTTCTTCTGGTGCAAAAACCTAGTGCAATAAAAGCTGGTCTATATGACCATAAGTCCATGTGGACTTATCCTGAAGCAGCAGAGGTGGATGTGAGGCCATGCAGGGATAATGCCTCTGGCAGCCCAGGCAGAGTGGTCCAGCCCTGGTGCCATGGGAAGCTGAGCTACAGCAGGCTGGTGAGAACAATGGACCCGAGAACACCACTACATGTGATGTGCCTGGTGAAACGCTGTGATGTGGTGATTAGCATGACCAGTCTCTCCCTACCAGCATGGAGGGTTCCCAAGCTTCCCTGGCACAGAGAAATTAAGGGATGCATTGCACTCTTGGCAGCAAAGAGCTCCTGCAGCCAGTACCCACAGGGACTGAGGCAGCGGCTACTGCCATCCCCCCGGGCTGTGCCATTTGCCACCTCAGGCCACACACATGTCACAGCACCTGCACCCCTTCCTGGCAGCTAGAGCATCTTACTCACCCACCAGCATAGATGCTCCAAGGGTGCTGGAGCAAAGGTGGACTGGCTTTTGCAAACAGATGCCAAGCTGTCACCAAGCATCTTCTTTTTAAAAGAGATTTTACTGTTCTAGATTTTATGACTTTCACTGCCTCGTTAACCCTGATATCAGCAGGCTGTTAATGACTAGACTTTGCTTACTGTTTTGGCTTTAACCCTTTAAATATTTAATGTTTCATTACATTGCTCAGTATATATGCATACTGCCATCCATAGTCAGCCATTAGGCGTCTTAAAACTTCTAATTTTATGAAGTTTATTAACTGCTTTTCAGCTTTTATTAATGATTCTGAATGTATCAAAAGCCACTCCTACTTTAATTCAGGGCTCTGTATGACAACGTTGTGCATTTAATTGCTTTCTATTACCAATTTCCTTTTCTTCATTGTTAACAAAGTGAATGGCTAAGAAGTAACACTGAATAAGCATTGTCATCACAGACAAAGAGACAGGGCTTTCCTCCTGCAGCTACATTTTCTAGATGGGAACAAATCTTTCTGTAGTATCATGGTGACTCCTGATTTGTTCACTGCATAGTCTAGTGACAGGAAAAACCACTGAGCTTGGTTTCACGTGATCTGTAATATCAGTTTTCTCTTTGCAGCATGAGCAACTGCATAGATAATATTTTGCTGACTATAATTAAGCTCAGATATTATCTTGCATTAAACTCAGATATTAGTTGGAAGATTCTTCTTCCAGTTGGTAGATGCACTGTATTTTGCCACTCTGGAGATTTCTACAAATTCTTAATTGTAACTCCATTCAGCATGCTACTTGTCAAGCTGTAATTTTCCATTGGCTCATAATTTCAGAGCTCCTTTCTTCCTTACTTTATTTAACATTTACTATAAATTACTACTTTTTTTAAAGCAATTTTGTATTGTTTCAGATTAGCATATGCAATTGCTAAATGTGTTTAAATCCAAGGCAAGAATTTCTGCACTGGGTTCTTTCAGCAAATGCCTCAGCATTGCTTTTTGTTTATGTGAAGACACTCTCCTGATTACGAATCCTGTTTTACCTGTTTGATTACTTTCTGCTGATTACTTGCCCAAGACATGTAAACATCACAAGCTATATCCCAGCAATTTATGCGAAATCCCCACTGACAACACTGCCAGGTCAGGATGAACCATTAGATCAGGATCTGACCCACCACACATGGCTGACCTTTGGCAGTTACTCTGTTATGTCAGATAATATGGCATGCTGTCATGCAGCTTTTATTTCAAACCTAAATGATGAACATTTTATAAACCACTAAACCCAGGTTATTTTTCTTAAAAACAGCCCCCTAAAAGGATCAATCTATTTTATTTCTTCCTTTCAAAATGAAAAAATATTTGCAGGAGCTTAGTCAAAACACCAAAAAAATCCCTCTTTTTGAGTCAAGTGTGTCAAATCCACCTGCTTCAGCAATGGCTGTAGTCCACCCAAAGCCACAGTGCATGGTGATGAGAACTCTGTGAGACTGCTTAAATGTGCTCACTGGTTCCCGAGATTGAACTCACTACTTACAAGGCCAGCAGCTGAAGCAAGAGGGAAGAAGTCTTGAATACTGATGTTTGTATGGACAAGCCAATCAGAAGAAACAAACTGTCTACCGTCCCCCTTGCCTTGAGCATCCTCGAGCTTCACCATGCTCTTCCTAGTCCGGTTTATTAAACAACATCTATAGGGGTTTTCAGCTTTCATTCAGTAGCACATTCCTGAAAAGTGGCAACATGGAGCACTGCACCAGGAACTGACACCTGATGATGACAAAACTGTGGGTTGGGTTTTTTCAGTTCTTGTGACCAGATTGCTCCCAAGCAGCCTGCAGAGCCTGGGACAGCTGGAAGGACCATAAACAGCCCCTCACTCCAAGCACTCGCATGATGCTGCAAGTCAAAAAACACCATCCAGCCTCATGTGAATCAGCAGTTCCACAGGCAACCTGCAATTTCTCACATTCCTTCCCAGAAATTAAATTCTGGCTCAACAATTTGCTCCACTAATCTGTAAAATAGTAAAATTATCCCTTGTGACTATAACCCACACTCATCCATTGAGACAAAGGATATCTGAAGTCATCAGAGCCCTCACCTCAAAAATCACAGCTGGGAAATAGAAAAGGCACAAGGATACAAATGACAACATTCACAGATGAAGTAAGAAATGCCATGTTCTGAAAGAAGCCCAGTTGACATTTCTATACCCAAACTATGGCATTGCTAACGGTGAAGCTACAAGTGATGACCTTCAGTGATAAATGAGAAGAATTCAGAAAATAGTATCGAGGATTTTGTGTGTCTGTGGAAGCCTCAACAGTCCTCTGCATAAACCTATGCCTGCAGGACACGTGGCTGCTAAAGCATAGCAGCAACACAGAACTCTATTTGCAGCACATTCACTCACTTTCTACACAGTTCCTCCTGCTGGGCTTGAAGGCATCATTGCCTACCTCACCCTAGTTTCTCCAGTTTGCATGCAGTCCCCTCCTAGTTTAATTTTCCTTAAGCCTGGCCTTTAGCAGCTGCCAATATTTGTCTGCTGAGAGCATGAAACACTCTTAACAGGATGGCTCTGGTAAGAAGGACAGGACTTCCTGAAGGTTTGATTGAATTAATTTTGACGTTTAGCTTCTGTCTTGAAGAACACTGTTTGGAACTGCGACTGATGCTCTTTTTTAACAACCATGTCCCAAAGATGACAGCACACGCATTTGTAAAGCTATGCGGATTTTTCTAAAACAATGGTGATCTATATTATTATACAAAACTATTTAGGTGCCAAAAGGCACAAGCGAATAATTCTCTTGACAAGCATTCAAACTCTGCATCCAACTCAAGCAAATTAAAGATGAATAATAGCTTAACTGTGCTGCCAAAAATGCAAATTATAATCCCTGTATATCTTGCTCCACCTTAAATTATCAAAGGTTTATGATACATGCTTATATTTGAGATCTTGTTTTCAGGTGCTGAAGTTTTTTTCCTGTATCTAGCTGCCCTCTGGTAACCTCTGGAATATGTTTGCTAGAATGTAAGGTCATGCTGTATAGTAGGTGGATTTGTGTAAGCACTCTGCACTTTTATATCTTGACATTTAAATAGTTTTCCAGCATGTGCTTTATTTCAGAAAGCCTTTCATATGCTGAACCACACTGTGACATCTTGTGCATACATTATGTTGTGTAAAATACAATGACTATGATAATGAAATATTTCAGACTGTTCATTTTACTTACTTTTTACATAGACATTAAATGTTACAGAGGAGCTGGCATCAGAATTGGACACAAAAAATGTGTAAATGCCTCCTTCTGTTCCTTTTAATCGGGTAAGGTGAAGTTCACTTGTATAACTGTAAAGAAAAAAACTAAGCATTACTGATGCTCACAACTTGCAGTGAACAGGCAATTGCTACACGGAAGCTGAGAAGTGAATCACTAGCACACTGTCTTCTGCAGACACTTTCCATGCAGACACTCTTACCTTGCATTACAACGGCTCTTGTGCTACAGTGTCCAGAAGTTCTGCCACTTCTAACACCCAGATTTGTACCCGGTGACAGCTCAGCATCAGGCTCAGACCTCATGCACCCACCACGGCCTCCTTTTCTTGCTGAGGGGGGAACCCAGGTACACAACCCAGGCCATAGGTGCTAGGTGTTTCACTGGATTTTTGGAGGACCATGGCTCAGAAGACTATAGTGCCCAGCAGAATTAAAAGCATAAGCTTTTGTCTAGAGCACTGGGTTCTGCTGTGGTAGTGGGCAAACTTTAAATTCTTGTTTTTTTCTTACTGGGCAGGATGGCATCTCATGGGCACACCAGCCCACAGATGGTGTGGTTAGCTCAATGCTATTCCAAGTCTAGGTTAGCAGACTTTGCACCAGTTACTGTGGTAAGCCATGCATACTACAACATCTTGTATAATCACAGTTTTCTCACCATCTCCACTTTCTTCTTTCCAGAGCAGACTCTTATGTTGCTATTCCAAAGTGAAATCTATAGCACTTAGTCACTCATATTACCTGTTACTGCTCACAGTCTTGAACTTGACATAATGGTCCGATGAATTCTGTAATGTTTCATTCATGTACATCCAGAGTTCTTCCTTCGGTTTTGGATATGCCTCGTATTCTACTGTTAAATTTCCATTTTGTCCTGCATTTATATCTATTGTGGTATTCATTGTTGCAAACAAACGGACAAATCCTTTAACTGACAGCCATAAGAAGAGAAGAAAAACATTTTTAGGGCCATGTAGAGGATTGTCAGTACACTAACCACACATAGACTACTTCAAGATCAGAGATCAAGCATCCAGATAACTGTGAAAGAGGAAACCTTATCTACAAAGCAGAACTTGAACCCTCACCTGTCAAAACCAAGGCCACCAGCTTTATATAGCAATGAGACACAGGACTTAAAGCAGTCTTGAGTTCCTTAACAGAAATAATTCCATCTTATGGTGACAAATACCCTCTTTTTGCTTTTGGAAAAAGGCAAGCACGTGTTTGACTACTCAAGTATTTATATTTTTCAAAAACTCAGAGTTGCTAACTCTGATATGAAAGAAACACTAAGAAAACAAGGTGAATTGATCATTTATGACAATATAGTAGAGCATTTGAGGTTTCTTTGTCAATTGTAATTAAGAACGACATCACGAATGGATCTATTAAAAACTGTAATTAGACACAAATGTGCTAAGTCCACAGGCCTGGATATGAATTGTCTTAAACTAAAGCATTTCTGTTCCATCTACTGCTGGGTCTTAGTTCAAGTCTTTTATTTGGCAAATACCATTTATCATTATGCAGTTCTGTTCCATAATATCATGTGGAGCAGCATCCTTACTGCAGTGTTTTTAATTTCATTAATAAACTCATCAGCTTCAGGATTATTCACTTTGAAAAGACACATTTTTCAGTCCCATTACACAAATTCATACAGGAATTATCAGTTTGACAGCCAGATTGCAATTACAAAAAAAACACATTTACTGAGAGAGCTTGAATTTAGATCAAAAGTCAATCTCGGATCGCTGCTTCTTCCCACTTTCTAGTAATCAAACTGCTGTGGCCAGCTGGGCACTTGAGCTCAGGAAAACCAGAGCCAGTGGGGCTTGGTGAAAGCATATGGAGCTGCCAGAGCACTTGACAGATGCTTTGAAGAAGAAAGGATGAAGTAAACTCACAGCAGGCAGGTATGCTCTAAAATGCTCCCCATCATTAGGGAAAAGATTTGTATCTGGAAACTGAAGTTTTTTAGTTAATTCATTTTTCTTCTATTTTCTGTATAAACCTAGATTATAAATTGGACCCAACAGTCTGCTAATAAAGTTTTATGATTGTGCTATCAGACCCCGAAACAAGGTTCTGAAAACTCTTTACAGTTAAATTAGCTACTAAAAAAAGTAATTAGGAAATTTACCAAAAATACCCATTATTTCCTGTAAACCTTTTGGCAAATGTTAAAGCCACAGTGATTCAGGATCTGATACAATCCCAGGATCTCTCCAGTACATGCCATACACTTCCCAGCACCCTGAGCACTGGCACAGTTCAGATAAATAGAGTCAGTTTGACAATGAATGGTGAAAAGCATCCAGAAGGTAGAGTTTATGTTTTTTTAAGTCAAATTTGAAAGGGTGGGAAAGAAAAGTACCTCGAAGAGGAAAGATTCCAGCTTTTCTCTGGCATTTTTTATTAAATACAAACTTTGCATTTTACTAAGCACAAGCTTGTTACTTTATTTTCTACTTTTTATAAGGCTGTGCTTTATTTAAGTTCCCAGACCTTAAGTCAACCCTTTTTAAAGACACATTTGCACATGCAGTCATAGTCCTAACAATTTCTGCAGTTAAAAACTTCCCTCCTCTTATAATAAAAGCTTTCATATTGTTCCCTTTGGGGAAAAGATTTTGTTTCATACTTCATGATGTTTTCCTGTTACATATGAATTTTGTCTCTCCTGTGAAAAAGTGAGGAAACATCTTCAACATTGAGCCCTACCCCCCTGAATGTCAGATCAAGGTTAAGGACACTCAAACCACTGCTGCTCTGACACGCACAGGTCAGACACTTCTGTTTTCTTTAATTTAACAGAGAAAGCAAACCAAGCAATGAGTATCTGTGTGACCAAAAAACAGATTTGAAAAGGAAAAAGGATCCAAGACTTCCCTCAGTCACTACCCCCTTGAATGGTAAGGAACTGAAACAGCTGTAGCCAACTATGCAGATTTCTTCAGAACGATCTTATTAACATGTTCTTAATTGTCCTTAATTTATCAAACCAGCACGTTTTAGCAGCTTTAAAATCCAAAAGGCACTGTGTGTCACCCAAGTTAATATATAGCAGACTCTTAACAGAGCCTGTTACTAAACAAGAGGAGAGAGGGAGTTTGCTCAGTGTTAAGGGACACGATCCAAAACCTGTGGAAATGATGGATAGTGGGTATACAACAGGGGTGAGCATGGGAACAATTTCATACTGTCTATGCACACTACAATGTTCCTCACAGCATTATTTTAAATAGAAGTGTATATAAAGCTTCTACATAAACAACAGTGACATGCTGATGTCAGTGAAATTTCCTGTGCTTGGAGGGTAGGTATTAAAGATACACTTCGTGCTTGTGCTGCCAAATTACTTAAGTGTAGGGATAGCACCAGACAAAGGTAAATGACTTGCTTCGTTAGGACTGGATTCGATTTAAAATTAAACCAGGAAGGATGAGACAAGCCAGCGATGGAAACACTGCTGAGTGATTTTTCTAATATCACATTCTAATAACATACAAAGGGTTATGGAAATTAAAGCAGTCAGCCACACCACAACCATTCCTAAGCCATCCCATATGGTACCAGTTGGCAATAACGTTTCAATAAAGCAACTTTACTCGTTGCGATTTGGGGGAAAGGAGAGAGATGGAAGGGATGGCTCCCTAGTGTTCTCACTTTCCACCTCCTGCTCTTAGAAATGTTAAGATTTCCACAAGAACTATTTACCTAGTGCTTTCAAGGTTACTGTGGCATTGGTTTTTCCGAACGGGTTTTCTGCTTGGCATGTGAATTCTCCAGAATCATTAACTCCCACTGAACGGATGTTCAATGTTAATTTCCTTTCGTATCCATAATCACCCAAATTTCTGCTTTTGCTTGTAACAATCTGTCGGTAAAAAACAATTAACATCTAAAACACTGTGTATGCAGCATCTTTCCCAGATAAATTAAAAATAGAAGTAATTATAACTTTGCTATATTAATATTCATAACTTTAAACCAGAATAATAAGCCAGCACGGCAAACCTGTCACTAGAATCTCTCCATGCAAAACAAGTGTGTGATCAGCTGTCTTTGGGAGATAATGTCCTCTCCTAAGTCCTATTCCTTCCCCTTATTCTTTATCTTTTTCCTCCTCAAGCTCCAGTGTAAAGCAAGAATGTGTATGCATGTGTGCATGTGTGTGTGTGTAGAAAAGGGTGTTGTGCCCAAAGTCAGACCCAGCTCACTCTGTCTACATTTCTAATGCTGATGATGGTGAGGAACTGGCACGTTCTATTTGTACTAACAATGACTCTAGCTGTGGGGCTTCATGCAAAATGGCCACTGGCTCTTCACTTTCTTAATGCTCAAAAGCTGCAGCTATTGTAAAAAGTCATTTCAACTCTGCAGTGAGGTTCACCATTCAAGTTGTGACTAAAAATCACTGAAGTCTCCAGTGGTTGCTTCCCAGCGAATGACAAGAGAGAACTTAAGGTGCTAGAGCTTCATTATAAACAGTGTTGCTCTATGGCATGAGGCCAAGCATCTCCTGATCACAGACATACTGCAAAGACCTGCCAGCAGCAGGTTTTCCTCTTGTATCGCTCTGACTCTTGGTCCATAGCAGTCTAGATTTCTTAACCTTAAAGGCAAGCAGAAACTTCATTCTCTTTTCAAAGCATTAAGTGTATTGACTCTATGCCTACGTATGCATAGAAATAAATAAATGCCTTGATGTCTTGACTTTAGTTTTTGTGAGAATGCTTAGTGCGGTTGGAAAGACCGATACATTTACATTGATTAACCCAAATGCAGACTTGGACTTGTTACGATTTTCTAATGAGATTATCTCAGTTCTTGAGGTTCCAAGACTTCTAGATAAATTTAATCTTTCAACACAATTCTGATTCCTGCTGAGCTATAATAATCACAAATGAAGTTTGTTTTGTATGGATGTGTTTGCTTATAACAAGTCTCCTGATTTTGAGAAGTGGTGATAACTTCAGTCATATGAGGAAGAAGTGGTTTGTATGTTTTCCACCCACCTATTCAGGAGAAAATGTAGTTCTGCATCTATTTAAACATGAATTTAATGTTTTCTGGTTTAGTACAAAATTTAATTTGAAAGTCAGTATTTAAAAGATAGCATCACCTACTATTTACCAGAAAGGACACAAAGGTCAAATTTATTTGGGCAAAAATATTTTTCTCATGGATCTTAAAAAGTGAAAAGTGAGAAAGCATAAAAACTTAAGGGAAGGCCACAGTTTCCTCATACCGTAACAAAGAAAGGGGAGGGAAGTAAGGGAACAAATTAAGTTCTCAGATGAAGGACTTGCAGTTGACCTTGGCAAAGAACCAAAAGCCCCATCTGCATGTCCCATGCCACCATCATTTAGACCTCCCCAACCTTCGGAGCTGAGAGGTGGGATTTCTGGACCAGTGAGCACTTAGTGACAGCAGCTCTGCCAGAGGCAGTGGATTAGCTAACATGGCATACCCAGCCCCAGCGAACAGGCCTCCTGTTCGCTATCTGCCTGAGGAAATGTGATTTATCCAAACATCACAGCATCACCCAAGTCTTTTCTTCCATACACACACAGACATGTGGACTGTGAATTACACATTCTGGTCACCACCATCAGCAGTAAAAGACCAGCCAGTTAGCATGGGATCATATATGGCAGAAGTTACTAACAGGTCTTCACAAGGGCTTTTAATTAATAGAAATTTCAGGGTATACCCAGAAGACCAAGAAGCGTCCTTAGAAACAACCCAGTGCCTGCTGCTCACTTCAAAGGCAGAGCTGGCAGCATGCTGGCTGACCAGAGCAGGGGATCTCTCTGTCCCTTGCCTACAGAATAGCTATGTTGCCAGTAATCAACTCTACTGGAACACTTAGCCTGCCAATAATTCAATTGGTGATGCCAAGCAGTAACTTCATCTGTCACTACAGACAGAAGCGAGTTCACTGGTTCATTTTTCAGAACTTCCCCAGCTAGTGAGGCACACCATGTAATTTAAATGAATTAATCATTCCTGCAAATGCTTACTACTATTCCTGTCACACACAGTCCCATGCTAATTAGCAGGTATTTTACTCTTAATGATAACGACTAGAATATGTAATTTGTAGTCCATGTGTTGATATTTGCAGCTCCCATTGATTGCAATGTATGTGTAGGCACACCATGCTTCTGTATTTAGGCAGCCCAATAGAGGTCACCTAAACTTTACACTGAAGAGCCTAACTTCAATTTCTGCTGGGGGGGAAAAGCCCATGCAGATGCTTTTCCTCCCAGCCATCTGGACGGGCATAGGACAGTTGTTGTTGGCCCTTCATCAGTCTGTGGGATTGCAACCATTAGAAATGCAACAAATCCAAACTGATACAGCATCAGGTATCCAAGTATGTGAATATCTACAGAGAGTTTGCGTGCTGTGCTGAGGCATATAGGATACAATTAAAGGAACTCACCGCGCTTCTGTGAGAAATCCAGCTAGCTTGTACACTGCTGTCCACGTCCGTGATTATGCATGTAACTTCAAATTCTTCTCCTTCTTTGAGAAGCTCATGGCTTTTGGATAAGGCAATGACAGGAAGAGTTTTGTGAACTGGAAAACAATTTAGAAGTGTACTTTTCATTAGCTTCAGAGCTTCCAAGGGGGGGACAAGAAAAAACAGTCATTAACTTTTCAATAAAATTTCAGGCCTTCAAGAAGCATCCAAATTTATCTAACATATTACACAGTTGTTCCCTTACAACAAGCACATTTCTGCTTCAGCCCCCTTAAAATTACATTTAAAGTTAGATAACATGCAAGAGCATAGGAAGAAACTCAAATGATGTTGAACCATCAATAAGATGATCCATTCCATGACAGTGATTAAAACACTGCACTCTAGAACTGAAAACATGGTGAGGATTAGCCACTGAAGAACCACAGGCTAGCATGAACTGCAACTTTGAATTAGAAAATACCACTGACACAAAGTACTGTCTGACCGGTCACTGAAAGCCCCTGATGGACAGCCGACAGTACAACTCAAAGACTACAGCACACCCACCTCTGAAAGCACCACAACCCTCTGCTCATGGTGATGGTTCAAGGTGGCTGGAGCCAAGACTGTGGACAAGTTTGTCACCCAACAGTAGGTGACATGGGCTAGCTGTACCCCTGTTCTGCTACAGGGTGTCTTTTGTCAACAGCTAAGTATATCTGAGGACTATGTATCTCCTGTCTCCACAAAGCTCTTTGGCTTTTCTTCTGTTCCCTCTGCAATTTGTTTTTTCTGTTTCCTTCAACCTTTTCTTCAACTTCTTCTCATTTATGAGTTTTATGAGACTCCAGTGAACTTCCCACTAGGGCTTTTATGCAGGAAGACTTACTCTCAAACTGTGAATGGAACTTATATCAGATAAGGTCTTCCAGACTCTTTCCTGCCTCTGACACAAGCTTTGTAGTTGTCTGAGGTAAATGACACAAAACTTAGGAAAATGCCACACTTTTCAGCCATTCATACTTTAACAATAATGTTTTCCTCATGCTGCTGTAAGCAGCTACAGAAGAGAACAAAGAAACATGTTTGCTCTCCTCAGATATAAAGGCTGACATGAAAATCTCCCCGGCATTCAGCAGTACCCAAGAGACAGGAGGAAGCCGGTGCAGAAGGCGTGCTGTGTTCTCTCCCACCAGAAACATCTATGAACAACAACAAAAAAGTCATTAAGTCCATAAAGCCCCTCATTGTTTTGAGAAAGGCTGGACATAAACGCTCCCCGTGCTACTGTAGCAGGGCTGGTGTATGTCAGTACGCGTGCACAGCTCTCTGTTTCATGGATGCTTCTTCTGTCCTTCTGTGCCAGAAGCCTGGAGGTCTGAGTGCCAGTTATGATTACAAAAACATCGCCCACCAAAGGGTCTCCAATGCATTTAGATCCTCACCCAAGGAGAAAGTGGGAGTTTTACCTGGTGAACTCAATGAGGACTGAACGCTGCAGCACAGTAATTATGACACTGAGGATGATAATGTTGTTCTGCTTTTGATGGCCTTCAGCAGATGCTTCCACTTACTTCATGCTTCCCCCCAAACAGAGAACACAGGCATATTGCCCAGGTTCTGCTAGCCACCAACAACCCACCACCAGTGGCTGGATGGCAATGGATGCTAGGTCAGCACTTCCCATCTGAAGACACTGATGTATTGAGCAGGTACAGATTTTATCCCACTAAAAAGTGAAATATTCCAATAGTAAAACTTGCACTTTCCTATTTCAGAGAAACATCAACAAATTTCTTTCTTTGGCCATCACTGGGAAAAAGAAAACCAAACAGCTGAAAGAAAACCTTGTTACAGAACAAACAAGAGAGACAGCAAGAACAGACTTGATTTCTGTCGTCAAAGGAGAATGGCTGAGATGGCTGTACTGATCATCCAACTTTTGCTCTTTTCTCATTAATTGAAATTTAGTATTCATTAGAATTCACTGCATCACAGTTCCCAAATCACCAGGAACAAGTCTTCAATTTGCCACAGCAAACTCCACACTTGAGATGAACCCCACTGCCCATCCCCTGCCCCACTACTGAAGAGCAGAGCATCAAGCTGGCCGCATAGACCTAAGCCGGTCACACAGCCCCCACCACGGAGCAAACATCAATGAGTGTTTCATCACAAAACAGGGCATCCCCTCCTTCACCAACATGAGGGGTGATGCTGATGGTGGCCTGGCCTCAGCACAGAGAAGGCAGTGGGGGAAGCACACCAGCCCCAGCAGCCCCAGAAGCACCGCTGTGTCACCATCACTGATGCCTGGATGCCTCTGGAAGCACAAAGCCACCAACACAGCCCCTGCCCCTGCCCCTCTGCTTTCAGCAACAGAAACCCAATGGGACACCTCTGCTGCATGAACACAAGTGCCCTTGCAGCCAACAGAAACTCCCGGTGCACAACCTATGCGTGTGCACGGACAGGGAATGCTCCCTCCCCAGACCTCACTGCAGCCTTTGTCTCATGCACACGCCTTAGCGGGGACACGCTCTCAGCTGCACCCAGGGGTTACAAAAGCCCCAGAGCTACGTGAAGACAACCTCATTTACTTGCCTCTGAGGAAATGCCGAGCCAGCCCGGCTTGATGAACCACTCCCTCCACTTCTCTCCTGGGTATTTATACAGTGGATTTATGACGCTCGGGGTAACCCCAGGCTCCAAACTGCCCAGACAAAACCAGCCTGCAACGCCCTACACAGCTGGGCGCTGGGCTTCTACCTCCCAACACACTCAACCAGCCAACCCTAGGGCACAAGGGTGTGTGAAGGTCAGAGGCAGGCATCAGCAACAGGTTTGCAGAGCATATTGCAAGTGTTGTGTATCACAGCTCAGCCAGAACTCACTCCTCATCATGATCTGGACACGTGGTTGCTGTTGTGACCATCCTCACAAAGATGGAGACAAACAAGGGCCCTCTGCTCCCCCAAGCTCTGCCTCTTCACTGAATCCTTCCTCTTCAGTGCCATCAGTTCCTTTTGCTGTCACTTGTGGGCAACAGACATGAGAGTCAGGCCTGTGATTCAGACCCAAATCTCCACTTTGCATGCAGAAACCTGTCCAAACCTGAGGGTTTGTGCTCAAAACAACAGCATAATCCAAATTACTTAGAATGGTGAAAAAAAACACCTGGAAATCACTAGGAACAGAAAATAAACATGATCATGGCCAGAGCTGCTTAGCACAGCTACAAGTCGAGTGTCCTACAACCAATCTGTACACCAACACAACTGCCCAGAACAAGCTTTCTAAGACCCCATCTTCCTTTGGACAGCCTGTAGCAGCCACAGGTGCGAGAGTAATCCCCTGGTGCGCAAGCATCTCTGGTTTCGAGTAGGAGAAGACTCCAAAAGCCCCCAGAGGAGACCACCACCTCCATCCTCCCCATGAAAAGGTTAGGACAAAGGTGAGGTTTCACAGCACTTCCCATCAGCTCCTGGAAAGTGAAGGGTAAAATCAGGTGCTCTACAAGAAGGCAACATTTTGGTGTTACCTGGCCTCACGTTCAGAAAAATGTGCTCGGATATTTTCTCAACTCCGTTGTGCTTAGCCAAGCACTGGTAGCAGCCCTTAAACGACCTCTGCACATTCTTTATAATGATGCCTTCCTGGGGATTGGGAATGAACGTCATATTTTTGGGGAGACGTCTGCCATCGCATTTTCTCAGCGTGAAATTTGAAACATCTGGATCTGTTAGTGGGCACACTAGCAGGATGTCACTGTCTTCTTTCCCATAGATGAGAGAATCAACAAGGAAGAGCACATTTGGATCTGTGAACAAACACAAAACCTGTCAGAGCAGCTGACATTGCATAGGGAACTTCTGATGACCCTAACTCTGCAGTCGGGCACCTACATCAAAGAAAGTTTTATGTTCAGCCAGTAAAAACAACTATTACCCAATTCATGTTTACCAAGAGACATTAAATTTTGTCCTAGGAGAGCAGCACAACAGGAAATGTGCAGTAGCATTCAATACCAGACACACGAAGGACTCATGTTCACTAAAAATAATCTTACTGCTTTTTTATTCGGAGATGGGAGATATCTTTTTTTGCCTTGTTTAGCTCCAAAACCTCCACCCTCCACCTCCAATAACAGTAAACAGATTTTCACAGACCATTAAAAGTAATTTGCTTTTAGCTAGCAGCCGGGCTGTAAGGTTTCATGCCCACAGGAGGATCTTGAAGAAATTTACGAGCAAATGGAAGTTGAAAAGCACCTAAATTATGGTTTTCACTTCTGTAAAATACACAATCTAAATGAACACACATTGCTACCAGAGGAAGCACCAAAGAACTTCTCTCTCTTTCTCCCCTCCCTGAAAGCAGGGGTTATTTTTAGCCTCCTTAATAACAATATATTAAAAAAGGCATACAAACAGCATATCTGATTGAAAAATCATCACGTAATCTTCACAGGGTAACTTTCCTAAAGCACTTCATGTCAGCCAACCCCAGCACACAAATATACAGTGCTTTAAATACTTTCACAACTAAAGTTAAAGCCCAATATAGGTGATGACCTTGAAATGCTAAGAACCTGGCCAAAAATAAAGGATGGTGTGGCGACAAACACTCTGTAAAAGCTTATTTCAGCTCCCATCTGCCCTCCCTATGGAGTAGCATGAATTAGAAATGTAGAAACGAGGAGAAGTTTTGTTTCTTTTTTGCGAACTTGCTTAATGCAGCTTGAATGATTAGAGGTCAACAAACCATGACTTAACAAGAAAGACTGAGAGAATCTGGTAAAGAAGATGGACAACACTCATTTGGTTTAAGGCAAGTACTGGTCTGAAAATAAAGCACGGGACATTTGCACAAGTAATTAGGAAATACTAACTTAAAGGGTGCTCATCGCTAAACAGGGAAGTTATTGGCTAGTTTCTAGCTTAGAGTGAGGGTGTAGTTTTAACTTCACTTGATACTGGCACCCAAGATACCCCCACGAACGGAAAGCTTTAAAGCAACAGTCTAGAACTAGAGGATGGAGACTACTAATAAATGAAGTAAGTAGATGAAATAAATGAAATAGTAAAAATATAGAAATAATAAGTGAAAAAGTAAAGCGTGTTTGAACAGAACCAAAGTGTGACATTATGCACACAGAGATACTTAGAGAAATACCATGAATAGCTGTCACTCTTGGGTAGAGAGAGAATGGACTAGAGAAATTCCTAAATCTCTATCCCTGCTGATAGAGACTAAGCTAATTGGTTTCCTCTCAGTCCACTTTTTCTCCAGTATGGACAGAGACAAGATATCTTCACTATGAAGAAAGTATGGCTCCCCAAGGGAAAAAAAGACCAGAGATCAAGATCAAAATAAAGAGATCTTTCTTGTATATTTAGATGTTTGAACTAGCTTGATCTTCGCTAAACTTGCTCAGATAGGGACACAAACTGCTTCCATAGATACAACACCAACACTTTGTGCCAAAGAGGAATATACCTATAGTCTGTCTATACTGTGTCATCCTTGGTCACAGAAGCATGGAAAATATGTTCTTAGTAGATTCATATGGATGTAAAAGATGAACAGCTGGCACCATTTTATGTGCCACTTGGGACTAGCAGGATCAAGGTTCTTGGTCCTGTTCTCCATGCCCAGCTTTACAAGCAGAAAGCATATGGGGTACTTGTGGCAACATCACAAGCAACTGAGCTCATGGTAGCATCTTCAAGAAGATGTAAGGCATCACTAAGACAAAGCCAATTGCGGAATAATGGCCAACCTCACAAACATACTTCATTGACTTTCAGGAACTTGGCAAAGTGAAGGTTGCACATTTTTTCACACAATTAAGACAAAAAATTAACAACATGTTGCATGAGGGCCACACAACTTCTCTGATAGTTTGGTAATCATGCTCAGTGGGAGGGTTGCCTGTATCCTGAGGTGAAGGAGTCATGTGGTGGAAGGCACTAACAAATCTATGATCACAGCTGCCTGGGATAATTACCATGACCTTCAGGAAAACAGTCATAGTAGATAAAGTCAACAATGTTTGTCACACGTAGGTAAAACACATGCCAGATTTTCTTTAGCCATAGTCTCAGGGAAACACAGAAGGTCAAGAAAACTCATGCATAGTAGCCGTCTGGCTATTAAGACAACTCAGGAGCAGTTAAAGGAGCATTCTTTAAACTGTGTGGTTACTAACTCAGATATCTTCCCTTGGGAAAATACTTTTCACTTTGCTGTGCTGGTATTTCCCTGTCTTGGAGAACAATCTTGCAGTTAAGTCTCAAAGGATTGGCAGGGCTCAGAGGAGGAGGCTCTTTGAGACAACCCCTGTTGGACAAGGAATGATTTCTGCAAAAAAGGTGGATGTTGTAGGACTTTTTTCCATCAATAGGGAAGAAAGATCACCAGAGCTATGTGAAGAAGCAGGAAAATAACTGTCTTCCTTGGAAAGGAAAAGAGAATGCCAGGATTGGTACACTGTCAGCTTGAGGGCAGCTGATGAAGCCACGTATCAGGAGCCAACAAAAGATGAGAAGAAAAAACAGGGTAATAAAGGATTGCAAAAATGTGTCAGAGCAGGGGTGCTCTTCCCAAGTTGGACACTTCTGATCAGTCACAAGGTAGATCAGAAGCTGGAGGTGGAGGAATCATTGCTGGCTTAAGCCCTGAAAATGCAGCCTCAAAAAGCCAAATACTTTAGCTACATGTCTCAATAAATCAAGTGCTTGGGGCCAAACCTTACATGACTTACTGCTTACTTCCTCACAGTACAATTGACTCATACAACTGATTCAGGTCACTTGGCTAGCTTCTAGAAAGACAGCTCAGGTATATTTCACCACAAGCAACAGGGATGTAAAGAGAAACTCATCCAGAACATTGCTCTCATGACAAAGCCATTACAAGCAAAGCTGGGAGTGAGTTTTCTTTCTACTGACAGGGAAGATGATTTCTTGTATCAGACTCTGTTCTCCCTTTGTTCATCAAATACATTCCCTCCTCCAGCATTTACTGTCCTATTATATTGAGAGTGGGAAAGAGAGGGAAAGCAAAAATAATGCCTTAATTGATATTTACCTTTAACAAAAACATAAAAGGAGTTGACGATACTCCCTTTGCTTTTGCATGTGTATCTCCCCGTGTCTCTGACTGTTGCATTTTTGGTGTACCACTCTTTCTCATTGGAACTCCTTGCTTTTGCAGATGGGTCCGAGTTCTGGAAATTCCAAGTCACAGGTCCATTCTCGTTGCACCTCAACCTTAATTCCTCCCCTTTATTAACAACCAATGAAGCTTCTTCATGGGGCAGTGAACCACCTGGTGGAAAAAAAAAAAGCACAAAATACAATGCCTGTCAATACAACACTCCCTTTTTTTCTGCAGCAACCTGTTATTTATAGTTGTATATGTGCAGTTAACATTTTGGGAGTTATTTCTTTAAAATACTAAGCTGCAGTGGCACTGTGAAATTCTACTGACACCTTTTGGCTTTTAAGACTTTCGGTACACAGAGCAAGTAACCACTGCAGATAGAAACTGGCCTTTAAAAACCCATTTGAAACTCGTTTCAGATGCACCCGTTTCTGCAATGGTTTGGCTTTTGAATGGGAACAGACCCAAGCTATTTAAAAATTAAATTCAAGAACATATGAGCCTGATTCTACATGGCAGCACTTTTAATCATTCTTTGTCATTTGCTCAATATGTTGCCAAGAACTAAAGTTTTTTTACTTAACAGTTACCTTTTTTAACTGCTCTCTCATGTATTCAGAAACTTCACTCAGACTCTTAGATTAGAAGTGTCCAGTTTAATGAAGACATTTGTACATTCTTTCCATGCTTCCTTAGTTTTTTAGTTGAAGTGCTAGTTCATCATTTCTTACCTCCCAAACATTTCATGCAAAATATTCTTCAAGCTTCCATCCAACTCTACCAAATTAGTTTTACCAACTCACCAATCTCCCAGTCACCAATGCTTCTCTAAATGACCTCTTAGCTTCATTTTCACTGAACACACCACAACACAACTTCTAAAAAATTCTCAGAGAATAAAGCTATATAAAATTAGCAGCTTCAAGTCACAATTCCCAATTTATAGTCCATACTTGGAGAAAAAAGCACGTTCAGACTTCTCTGGCTCGACAGTTAAGGTAACTCAAACGGGGGGTTGCTGAGTTAGCATTCTTAGTGAACCTACAAAATGGAGCTCATAGCTGAAAATGCAGATTAAATTCTTACTACTACGGAACTACTTGAACACCAGAAGAACATACACAAACCCTGAGGTTGTCTAGCAGGAACAAACCCTTTGCTTTTCAGAGTAGCTCTTTAGTCCTTAGCTTTAGTAATCCTTAGCTTACAATAACAGTGCTGTAAGCTACCGTGCCTCTCATGTGAAGCATAGTTGTACAAGACTGTACAACAGCCATATGCAGTAGTAGAGTCATGCCACTGAAAATACTACTTGCATTCAAAACTACACTGTGTCTCCGTGCAGAGACTGAGTTTCTCTACCCACGCAGATAACAACAGACGTTCAAGCAAAACAATCGGATAATTAGTTGGGATGAGGTTATGTACTCCAGACTTAATTCATTCATCTCACAGCTTTAGTTGTTCTTAAGACATATACTGGATTAAGACCAGGTCAGGTAACTGCTCCTCTTCCTGACAAATCCACCACACAGCAGGAAGCAATGGACAGCCAGACCACCTGCAGAGTCCCATTACTTGGCTTGTGTTCTGGGTTTTGGAGGGAACCCTTGCTCTCTCACCATGTCCCTGGGAAGAAGATTTATTTATCAGTGCTAAACCACGCAGGCAATCATTTTTCTAGCACTACCAGAAATTTTTCACATGAGATCCACTAACCCTGCATATACGCTTCCGTTACTGAACGCCTAAACAACCACCCTAGAAATAGTAATTGCCAGAAAAGGGCCAGAAAATCCCCACTTTTAATTTCAAATCTGTTATCTCAAAGTGCAAGTGTGAACCTGAGCTGTGACACAGCAGCTCAAACAAGGAAAATTAAATTCCTAGGTCTCAGGAGCACAGGTCCCAGCCAGCAGTGGCTCAGCAGACAGAAGAGCTGGAAAAACCCTTTGCCCTGGACACAGAAGTGCCTGATGCCAGGTTAGAGGGAAGGAGACCTCTGATTTGCAAACCCCTCTGATCAGAGCCAGCCACTTTTGGCACATGAGAAGAGAAAGATGTCTGAGGTGGTCTCTTGGGAATGTTTTTGGCAGACTTCTCTGCTGCTCCCACAGACCATAGGGTACTTCAGTGACACATTACATGAGTGGCATAATACAGCAAGAGTGCAATGTGATATACCCACCCTGGCACTCAGTCCTCAGATGAGTCAGGGAAGGCTGCAAAACGAGAAGGTAAGGACATCCTTCTCTGGCAGAAAGGTATCAGCCTGTGCCCTGCCAGGGGGTGCATGTGAAGCCAGGCTGGGAAGGACCATGAAGCCCACTTTGTGCCACCACCAAGGAGCATGGCACCGGGTAGGTCACAAAGCCCCCACCACGGAGCAAACACCAATGAGTGTTTCATCACACACAGGGCATCTCCTCCTTCACCAGCATGAGGGGTGATGCTGATGGTGGCCTGGCCTCAGCACAGAGAAGGCAGTGGGGGAAGCACACCAGCCCCAGCAGCCCCAGAAGCACCACTGTGTCACCATCACTGATGCCTGGATGCCTCTGGAAGCACAAAGCCACCAACACAGCCCCTGCCCCTGCCCCTCTGCTTTCAGCAACAGAAACCCAATGGGACACCTCTGCTGCATGAACACAAGTGCCCTTGCAGCCAACAGAAACTCCCGGTGCACAACCTATGCGTGTGCACGGACAGGGAATGCTCCCTCCCCAGACCTCACTGCAGCCTTTGTCTCATGCACACGCCTTAGCGGGGACACGCTCTCAGCTGCACCCAGGGGTTACAAAAGCCCCAGAGCTACGTGAAGACAACCTCATTTACTTGCCTCTGAGGAAATGCCGAGCCAGCCCGGCTTGATGAACCACTCCCTCCACTTCTCTCCTGGGTATTTATACAGTGGATTTATGACACTCAGGGTAACCGCAGGCTCCAAACTGCCCAGACAAAACCAGCCTGCAATGCCCTACACAGCTGGGCGCTGGGCTTCTACCTCCCAACACACTCAACCAGCCAACCCTAGGGCACAAGGGTGTGTGAAGGTCAGAGGCAGGGCATCAGCAACAGGTTTGCAGAGGAAATGGGCACATTAGAGGTGCAGAGGGTAGATTAAGGTCATGCCTGACCCACGAAATGAGTGTGGATCTATCAAACCACCCACAGCACTTCAATGATGTGCTGTGCACTTTGCACATCACTTGTGCATATGCTGACAGGTGCTGCAGCAACAAACCCTTCCCCTTCTGAAGGCTGTCTCTTTAGTCCTACAAATAACCATCACCCGTTCCCCTCTTATTCAGAGCATAGTATTGCACAGTTGGACTGGATGTACAACAGCGACACCTGAGCTAGGGAAGAGGATATTTCTCAAAAGCCAGTACCACTTGTGCTCAAAAACATACCGTGTCTCCATCCAGAGGCTGAATTTCCCTACCCACGCAGATAACAACAGACGTTCAAGCAAAACAATCGGATAATTAGTTGGGATGAGGTTATGTACTCCAGACTTAATTCATTCATCTCACAGCTTTAGTTGTTCTTAAGACATATACTGGATTAAGACCAGGTCAGGTAACTGCTCCTCTTCCTGACAAATCCACCACACAGCAGGAAGCAATGGACAGCCAGACCACCTGCAGAGTCCCATTACTTGGTTTGTGTTCTGGGTTTTGGAGGGAACCCTTGTTTTCTCCCCATGTCCCTGGGAAGAAGATTTATTTATCAGTGCTAAACCAAACAGGCAGTCCACCAGCACCTGTTTCTTCCAGTGTCATTGGATATTTTCCACACAAGGTCCACTAATCCTCTACACAAACTCATGTGACTGAACATATAAACAAGCATCCCTGAAGTAATAATGGCTGGAGAGATTAAGAAAAACATGATTTAACATTTTTGCAATGTCTGTGACTTTCACCTACTCTTTCCGCTAGCCCTCATCCTGTGCATTAGGGTTAGGGTTAGGAGTACAAAATTTCGCACCACTTACTATCCACACTATCTAGTTGTTAGAAAGCCTTTAAAGGTGGTAAACAACACAGCAGACCATAACTCCATCCAGAGGCACACAGAACACATTATGTACTGAGGAAAAGAAAGGCAAAGGGAAGCACCCTGGCACTCCACAACAGGAGTCACAATACTCCGGTTGAAGCCATACTCAGATTCCAAGACAATCTTGCTATGGTTCCTTTTATGCAGCCTACATATTCTTAGCAAAACAATTTACAAACTGAACTGATGCCTTGTGCAAAGTGTTCCACCGTGTAAAAGGGTTGGTTGGTTGGGGTTTTTTTATTGCCCTCTGAAAAATAATGTACCTTCAAGAAAGTACGGCAGTGTAAGGACAACAGGTTGTAAAAGCAAAGTCTATCAGATGTGCTTGGTATTGTGCACCTGAATATCACCTGCCTTTTAAAAAGAGCAATTAAAATGGTGCCTAGAAAGATGGGAATGACTTTGTATTTCGCTTTTGAAGGAACAATCAAGTAACAGAAATCTGAGAGTTTAACCAGCAACTTGTAATCCAGTGCACTAATCCCCAAAGCAGATGTCTATCTGCTATCTCTTGATCTTTCCCCAGACAGCTAATGCCTCGCATCCGAGGCTGCTTCAAGCCTAAGGCATGACGGGGCTCTCCCAGGCCCACTGTTGCTCCTGCGCACTCCAGGAACATCAATCATCAGCACAAAACCATGACCATGACACTAACACTAATAATGTGGAATGAGTTGTGTTGGCAGGGTATATGCCAGGGATCATAAGAGACCCTCAAGTGCCAAGCCCCACAGCATATAACATCTGCTGTCTCCTCCCAGGCCTCCATGTTCACCCCAGGCAGGACCACAACTTTACCAATCACGAGTGGGATTGCGAACTCTTTGAGCTGCAGGATGGAGGACCCCATCATTACACCTCCACTGAAGGTTTCCAGGTGTGGGTATGGATCCTTACTCTGTTATCTGACCCATACCTAGGCATGCACCCACCCTCTCTTTATACCTTGGAAAAGGAGGTGGACCTCAGTGAAGGCCACCCCACTACAGGTACCACACAAGAAAAGGGGAAGAGAGGAAAACAATCCTCTGCCACTGTGGCTCCTGCAGGCTAGTGGGGGCAGATGATCCCACTGTTGGTCACATGCTGTGGATCCCCCTGCCAAACAGTCAACACTCCCCATACACTGCATAGCCAGAGTACCACACTGGGATTCTGATGACCCTCTCGAGTTGACCTCTAGGGCAACTAGCAGGTAGTTATATGCTAACAAAGTATGTGGATAATGCCAAATATTTTATAATTAAAAATATTTTAAAAAACCCTCCAACAAGCAAATTAACAACAACAAAAAAAAACATTCAGAGTTGGACAGCCCAAGATGCATTTTGGATGTTCAAAATTTGTGTCCACAGCTGAAAAGAGTCACTTCCACTGCCCTAGCTTCCCCCTGTAAGATAACAAATCTGAGTTAAAAACTACAATGCTGGGATCACTTGTGAACAAGGCTGGGTAACTGAAAAAAAAAAGCAGCAGCAGAGTGTATGACTATATTACAAGCAGCTTCCTAAGCCCTAAAAATGAAGGGAGATGGAGGAAAGAGGGGGAGTACAGCAGTTGTGACTTCTGCATGCAGCAGGAACATCTGGAAAACCAGGCTGGAGGAATTAGAAAATGAAATAGCTCTAGATAATACCGATAGGAAATGCAGGGATATGATTAAGGACAGCAGAATGTTCCTGTAACAATTAAGGGATGTGCAAACAAAAAAAGCTTTGGCTAAGGAGTACACTGTCCTGGGAAAAAATACAGTTTATGCTGGACCTTTTCAGCCTCAGCCACAACACTGCTGTAGCACGGAAAAGCACATCAGGTGCAAGTCCACATCATGCTCACAAGCAACTGGAAACCATCTCCAGCTGCCAAGCAAACAAAGGAAAAATGGAATAAGATGAAGAGTCAAGCTCTGTGGATATAATTCCCAAGCCTGCCACAGACTTCCTGCACAACCTTAGGCCAACAGGTTAGTCCCTCTGTGGTCTCTTCCTCTTTCAACTCTTATCTAAACATTAAAAGGAACAAGAAGTTTGTGGCAGCTCTGAAACACAACAGATTGCTTTCAGAGAAAAAAAAAACAAAACAAAACGCAAAACCCATGTGCCTTATCCCACACTCTTCTACGTTAAACTTATCTCAAACATGGCCCAGGACAGAGGGACAGCACAGCTTCACAGTACAGCCACAACCTGCTCACATCCAGCACCAGCCTTTCTGCCAAGCCCAAGGGACTGTCAGCCGCCTAACAGCAGGTTCATCGCTACCCAGCAAGAGCAATAACTCTCCCTGGCTCTCCCAGGGCTGGAACACACTGTAAGGGCATGACAGGCTCTTCTCATCTTCTGCCTCATCCCACTGTGGTTGTCCATAACCTTCATAGTCATCAGCAGTCCCTGTGTAAGCTGTACAAACTGCACAATGAAAACAGCGACCTGACTGTGACCTGATCCTGACCATTATTTCTAAACCAGTTAACGCTTTTCTGTGACAAATGCATTAAGAAGCTAAACTACAACGGACAAAATGCCCATGACTTTCATATATGATTGTGGTGACTAGATACAATTAGACTGCTTTCCTTTCAGAGCCTATTCATTCTGGGCACTGGGATCATTTCAAGGGCTATCACGCAAACCTCACTCACCGCATTTTTCAGTTTCTCATCTACAACAACATGAGAGAGCATAAACAGGAGATATGCTTTATCAGTTAAAGTAGTGGCACTGCTGCAGATGCAATGGTCTGGGGATATCAGCAAGACATTGCTTGCAGGGAGGTAATATCCTCTTTCAGCATACCCAGTGCTGCTGGAAAAATGAACGTGTTTTCAGACACACAAATCTCCCGCAGGTCTGAAAGAAAAGCAGAAGCAAAACCGTCTCTTTTACACAAGTGCTGAAGTCCTAGCCAGAAGCCTGCCAGGTCTTCTTTGCAGTATTAGCTGGCCTAATTGAAGGGCATTGCCCTTCCAACTCTGTCACTTACTTGTTAAATGCACTATGACACTTGACATACGCTACGATGGAGACACATTTAAGACCTTTTCAATTATAGTTTCTCTGTCCTGACATTTCATGCCCCAAGGAAACATATAAAGTGTCAAACTTTCATGTTAATCACACTGAAATTACTTTCATTTACTCTCATGGATAAAATCTCCCAGATTTTTCACAGGAAAGATGCTATCACATGCTTACTTGTTTTGTTCCACTTCACTGAACAGACACTCTCCCTTACACTAGATGAAAAGTTTTGCAATAGCAAATGTCAATTTTAAATGATTTGATGCGAAAGCTACATCAGATCCCATTTCAGCTAGGCTGCAGGGGATAAGAATGCTTGCAGTATAGACTCTTCCTTCACAAAAGAAACTATCCATTCCAACACCCATGCTAGTGTCTTCCTCAAGGAAACAGACCAAAAAAGACCAAAGACGTGATTGTCCGTGCAGCACCATGGAATTTTGTCATACATAAATGCCACAAATCCTTGCTGAGAGAGCTCCTTTGCCCTAACTTCATATTGGAGACTGAAAAGTAACTTAACTGTCATTGGGCATGGATTACAGGGTCCAGACTGATTAGGCTTCCCTGCAGAACTAAGTGGTTTGTTTCTAATCCATCTAACAGAGTCAGTGCTATCTGCTGACCAACAAACTCTTTGCACGTCTTGTGTTTCCCAAGCAGAAATGCAGAGCTCCTGTGCTTGTGCTTGATCGGACGTTTTGGATCCTCAGAGGCTGTATGTTACTAAGAGGGAGGAGGATTCATGAGGACTTTGACATTTACCCAGCTGCATGAGGGCAACCACTGTCTTCTCACCCAGCCTTCCCCCAACTTAAGTAGACCCTTCATCCTGAATGGGAAGGGGGCAGAGGAAGGGCACTGTGAAGGGCAAGAGGCAGGAGCACACCAGCCCAGCATTCAAAGGAACAGCAAAGCCTACCCCATCTGCAGGCAGCGTGAAGGAGAAACCAGCATCTCACAGCACAAAGAGCAAGTGTGGAGTCAGCCAGTCAATTCCCATCCATGGCTAACACAAGAGAGGAAGTGGAAGGAGGCTGAAACAAAGGTTGTCTTTATCATCTGTGGAGGCACGAGTATGGGGAACCACAGAGGCAGCTGGGCTGTGGCTGAGACACCCCCCTTTGCAGTGACACCCCTTGTGAAGCTTTCAGCCCCATGGTTTGAGATTGCTCCATGTGGACCTGTATCACTGAACACTCATGCCCTGCAAGGGCACTCCAGAGGACAAGTAAAAGGCACTTCTTGCTTACCCCTTGCAGGGAAAACAGATCAGGTGTCTGAGGAGACAGCCAACTACACCTAAAGAATGGTTATGCACCCCTCTGAACAAGATGTGGTTAATCAGAAACAGCCAGCATCAGAGGCAGGTGGTAAGAAGACAAATCCAGCCAGCTTCCAGCCCCCACACATCCCACTCTTCAAGAGAGACATTCACAGGATCTTCAGGCAGGACAAGCATGAGGACCTGGGCTGATCCCCTGCCTGTGGGTGGAAGCCAGCAGATCCTCCTGCAGAGGGTCTGATCACAGCAATTAGCAATGTAGATCATCATACTTCCTTATTTCGGAAACAGGCTTAGCAGAGCAGGTTCTGCTCCTGACTTCCAAAGCAAACATGTGAGAGCTGCCCTACACATGCCAGTGCAACCCTCCCTCAAGGCAGGGGGCTAGGGGAAGTAACTGCACCTTCCAGAGACAGAGACTCTCCCTCTTCCCCCAGACACTCTGTTTTCCCTTGCTGGGGCAAGGAAACTCCAGACATGCAAAGCCAAGCAGCTTGCCCTTTCTGACTGGCATGCCTCGCTCTGCAGCTAATAGAGGCATTTGTCAAAGGCTGACATGTAACAGTATAATTCAAGTTTAGCACACATACCAAATGGCCACAGCACGATCAAACATCATGCTTCTTTCCATGGCTGGGTACGGTACCTTTTTGAGTCCTCTTTTTCTGGGAAATCCCAGCTTTGGTGCTTTTTCTCTTGCTCTGGAATTTCTTTTTTGAAGGAGCATTCTGTGGACCTTCAAGTCACTTACCTTGAAACAGCATGAGATACAACCTGTTCTAGGTGATTAATTCATTTTATTACAGCATGTTGGCACAGTATGGTCTCTTACACCCAAACTTCCCACCAAAGAAGGAATCTACAAGCAATGTGCTAATGAACAAAACCAAACCCAAAGCATGACAGACCTATCAGGTTTTTTTTAAACTTAGAATGGCCTAAGCTTAAAACAACTACCTGCTAACTCTTATTAAAAAGAAGAAAATACAAAGGACAGATAAATACATATGTACGTACACACACAAATAGGATTTGCATAAAGATTGAAATGGTTTGCCACAACACTTGTCAGCACTGAGATTTATACACTTACACTGATCCTTACTCCTACTGAATTATTGCCTTCTTCCCTCTAATTTCTGAAATTACTTATTAACCAGCTGTTCCCACAGTTAGTTTTATCAGCTCTTAGACACATAAATAAACAAATTATAAAGTAAGTATAGAGAATGATTAGCAGGAATGAAAAAGCACATTAATGCATAGTGTATTCAAATTCAGCTGTCATGCATCCAGTCTATTACTTTAATGGCTTTTTCTTCTCACTTCTCTCTGCTGACATTTACATTAAAGGTGCAGTATCTTTCAACTTCCATTTTGAACGAATTTTCCTTGTGATGAGCAACATGGGCTTGAAAGTGTGTTTCCTGAAATGCAGTGAAAAGGTAGTTTTAATGAAGAGAAATGAGAAAACTGGAGAACAGTGAATCGTTTTGCAATCTCAATTAATGCCTGTTTGGAAAAGGCTCAACTGAGAAAGGAGATGTAAGACTTTTGGCAATGCAAATTCTAATTATTTCAAGTCTTGGCAGTAATTTTATCAAATAGTAGCAATTTCATTAAAAGGTGCACTGGTAATCATCTACATAAGGTCTCCAGAGGGGAAAATATACTGATAATTGCATAATTATGTTATCACTGCTCTTATGATGGACCACATTAAATACCACAAAAGAAGCACTGTTTTCCACTTTCTCCAGATATTTAGTTCAGTATATTTTTCCTAGAAGATTACAGCAATAAACAAGATTTTCAGATTAATAAATACGTTCACCAAATTTTGCAGGAAAGGCACAGCTATCTTTTATGTCCGTATCACTTTGTATTCTCTTTTCCTCCACTGGAAGAACTGACAGATTCTTGAGAAAAACGCTGGGTTTAGTAAAAAGATAGCTAAAGCATTTCTATAGCTCTGTTACTGAAATACAACTCACTGCATCACGTCATGCATCCACATGGCACACGGATCCATTTAAGAAGCAGCTTTGGGAGTATTTCCATATTTGTCCATATAATTAACCCATCTATTCGGCGATTTTCAACAAACCTATAGTAAGTCAGAATTCCCTTGTCCAACTAGCTCACAAACTTTGCTAAAAAGATGTTGGTAAAAAATTGTTGTAAAGGCCTGGCTTTACAGACAATACCAAATCTAATAAACACATTTTTAATGGGGGTGGGAGGCAGTATATACTTATATTTGCACATGCCCTCTGAAACTGTGACTAGGACAACTTCTGGAGAATTCACCAGCATGTTCTTCAGAACCTCCTTGGGTGAACAAATCTCACCTTAGGTAATCACACTAACACCTAGCAAGATCTGTCACTGGTGTTGTCTTGTAAGTGCCTTAAATACAGAGATTTTGATCTATTTTTAAGAATGCAGTTTCATTTCCTCAGTCTTCTCGCAAGGAGATACATAATTCAGCCATTGTACTTAATCTCCAGCATTAGCAGAAGTCACACTTGTGTATTTTGCTTGAAAATTGTACTTCATTTTTTATTAATAAACCCTGTCACAAATTGCATATACATGGCATATATATAGGTAGCTGCTTATTGAAAAAGTGGTCCTTGTTCCTACCACTGAAGAGATACACAAGAGGGCATGGTGCTGTGAGCACAGCTTGCATACCTGCCTAAGCAGTGAATGAATGCCATTTCAGCATCCCTTCTGATAGTATCTAGTTTACGTATGGAGATCAGACATAGAGGGCTCTCTTCTGCTCGTTTTATTTGACCCCTTTTATTGTGCTGCATACCTCAAATCCTAGGTATGATGATAATTAGCATTACTGCAGAGTCAGCAATTTTATGTATAATACCTGGAAGTCAGACATGCTATGAAATAGGAAACTTCAACAGCTTGTGTTACAATGAACACTACTGGGAGGAAGCTTTTATTTCGTTGAAGATCACATAACTTCTTTTCAAAGTTAAAAAAGTTATGCTCATTCACTCATAGAAAGCACTTCTATGACATAAAACAGCAAACAAAGCAGCAGTAAAAGTAAAGAATCAGGCAGTCACTGAGCCGCAGAAAATGAATGCCTCAGTACCAGGTCTTAGTGCAGAAGAGCATCTAAAGCATATGAACAGAACCAATTCAGGTAAAAATACCCTATTAAACTGCATATTTAATATTACATTAAAAGTACTAATGTAGCATTTTTATAATGCACATTTTATTTTTAAAAAGTAAAAATATTCAACAGTGATTGTGAAAATATAATTATGTACATTTAAACTTACAACTCCACTAATCATTAAAAAAAATTAAAAGCAAAAAAAGTTATTCAAGCCATACATTTGCTGCCAACATTTTAAAGATAATCAAACTAATCAATTCATGGAAGTCAGTCACTGAGCACGTCTAGGCAGGTTGTGCTGCAGCAATAAACCAGCCTTTGGTATCTGGCATTTCCTAGCAGGTGCAGAGAAAGCTATTTCTTTATTTCAGTTCATTCAATACAACTCAATTAAGCAACCAGTCCATTCAAAGAGGAGCTACTGATCATGAGTTGAAAAAAAAAATGAATGTTTTCTTTCCGTTGCCATTCTAAGAATAAAAAGAGGATAAGATGAACTAGTTCTAAAATTTTCAGAGCACAGTGATTAGAAACCACCAGTTTTGACTACAGATAGGCCTTTCAGTCATTAATTCTTTATTTCAAAACATTTCTCAATGAGTTTTTTCTTCTGAATTGGCTGGCTTCTATGTGGTGCTATTTATTTAATGGAAGAACATTTCAGAATTCTCATTTCCTTCATTGTAATCAATGCAAATCATCAGTAAAAAAATCAATTATCTAATACAAGAAATGTCAACACTTTCTATTTTCATACTAAACATAAACGTGAAGAATCAGAATAAGTGTATATCTAACAACCTATATAACTGCTTAAATACAGGCACAGTGATTAATCAAATAGCGTTACACATTAGTGAGTGTAACACTAAATGCAAAGGCTATATTTAATTAAAACTCTATCTCAATGGTAATAAAGGAGGTTAAACCTTTCTTTACAAAATGATTAAGTACAAATGCAAAACAGTTAGAATGAGGCTTACTGTTGGCTGATTTAAATCATGATTAAAATCAGATTTACAATGCCTTGAATCAAATTGAAGAACATAGTACATGGGGAGGTAACTATTTTGTTAAACCTGGAAGACATTTCTTATCTGGATTCAGTCATCAATTTTACACCTTTTATCTGGAAGAAATATAAATGAGTTGGAGAGGACTGAGAAGAAAAGAGGAGGAGGAGTTACAAAAGATACACCAAAGAAAAGGCTGAAAAAGGTTAATCACAGAAAATTCAAAGATGGTATATTAATTGTGAATGTGTAAAATGGCGTTATAAAGAAGATGATAATCAGCAGTTCACTATATACACCAGAGCAGGGAAAAAAAAGGACTGAATTAAGCAACCAGCAAAGGATATTAAGGTAAGTATCAGGAGCTTTTGACCTTTAACAACTAGTTTTGTCCTTAAAAAATGGGTGGTAGACTCTGCACCACAAGTCTGCCTTAGAGCAGATTCGAGCAGTTAGTCTGACCCAGGGGGTTTGGAAGGGACAGAATAGATGAGCTCTGCAAGTCCACTCCAGCCTTACTTTTCCAATTCTGTGGGGTCTTCCCAAGACTTGATGTGTCCCTCAGAAACCCAGCTGCGGAAGGCAGCTGAATGTGTGAGAAAGTCAGATTTCATTCAACAAAGAATGAAGTTTCCAGTCCTGAGAGCTGCGGACAAAACCTTCAACATGTGATGTCAGTGTAGCCATTAACTCCTGAACAAAAAACAGGTTAAGAGAGCCAAGCGCAAGTTTTTAATCTCCTGATACCATCCAGCAAGAACCTAGTTACTTCTGAACAGCCTAGGTATGTGCATACCCAAAATACTTCTATTAAACACCTCACTGGGACTTTCCTCCCCCCTGAAAAATGCAGGCTCTGAATGACATGTTATAACCAGCAAGTTTGATTTCTTTTTCCTGTGTGGCTTTTGTACAAAGCCTTTCTTTAAAAGACATCCACTCCATGTTATGAGGAGCATGTTCACCCAGAATGAGCAGAGGAGCACTACTCAGCTTAAAGGACAATTCCTGAGGGGAAAAGAAAGGAGATGCAGGACTAACCTAGCATTTGCCCCGTTTCCAAAGAACCTGTAAGAGATACATCTCTCCGATTTCCAAATTTCCCTGCCACAGTTTTCGTCTCTTCTCAACTTAAATCAGCCCATGCATCCTCTTTATCACTTAGATTTACAACCATCAGTGCCTAGTTGACCAGAGAATTCTTCTCCATATCAGGTATTTAATGATTATGTCACATGATTATGGACTCAGCTGTCAAGATGACATTTAAAATCATAGACATTTAATGCTGTCAGCCCTCCAGTAACAAACCCCCCTGTAGCTGATAATGTTACTAAATGATGCTTCATTTTAGTACAATTTCCAGGAAGGATCCATATGGAACAGCTCGGGAGTTGCATAGCACACTAGCAACATTAGAAACTTTTCTGTTATTTAAACGCCTGATTACTGTTATAGATAATAAAGAGCCCTATGTGCTGTGCAAAAAAAAATCTGTTGCCATATGAAAAAGATCATTAAAAATCCATTTAAAGATACATCTGAAAACCTATGTTTTCAGAATAAGTCAGTATAATCCCCAAGAGTAAATCCATTGAGAGATTAACATTTACTGTGCTTTCTAATTGGTATACCCTAGAAAACAGGAGTCACATTCTCCCTTCAAACACAGATGTTTACACTCCCGTTACGCTTTTATCACTAACGGCAGCAATCTTGGCCAGTGGACAAACAATACTCTTCGGTTGTCATTAGGTTTGGCAACCAGCCAAGGAGGCTGTTCACATGCCTAAAACTATGTTCATTTATGACTGTTTGCAGGGTTAATTGTTAAAGACAATTTCGGAAAAAAAAGCCTTTTAGTTTCCTAAAAGTCACTGGAAAAGCCATGCACAGTACTTCTGCAGTAAAACAATACAAAAGAGGAATAATGATTTTAAAATTCCTTTTATGCCAAGTCCTAGCAATCTGTATATGCATTGTCTTCAGGGGGGTTTTTTAATAAATGTAGAAAACTATGTAGCACACTGAATTCTGGATCACCACTTTCATTAGATGACTTTAGCATCAGCATTCATCTTTCGCCTAAGGTTACAATGAACACCTTAAGCTCTGTTAAGGCTTAAGAGCCTCAACCACGGCCGATGAGTTTCCAAAGGACAGAAACAACTGCAGACTCTTTCTTGTGCAGGAGAATATTCAGAAGACATTCAGAAATTTAAAAAAGACAAAGTTTTACACTTAAACTGAGAGGGTACTTACAGTAAATGCAATGCATTAGGATATTAGACCTCATTTCCTCTAGCCATTCTCTGAACAGCTGAAAGAGACTTAAGGAAATGAGTCAAAATCCTGGAAGATGTTTGTACTAGATGAAAAAGAAAACAACATCTGTAAAATCATGTGTCACATGCATAGAGCAAGACAATGTGCAAAGCTTGATCTCTGCAATGACGTCCACCTTCACGGGGAAGAGAGAAAAAGCTGAAAAGTGGCTTAACCTTGAGCAATTACTGCCTCTCTTCCACAAGATTGATATGAGATTAGATTGGTTGTCATGTATTGTAGATAAATGTTTATGTTGTTGAAACTCTGATGCTGTGTGGTTCTTACTTCATACAGAGTTTGCTACTCCTTACCTTCAGATTACACCAGTGTTTACTGGAAGTTCAGGCTAGAAAGCAGCTTTCCTTCAAACTACAAATGCGAAGTACTTGGTATTTAATTTGACTGATCAATGTATGCCTTAAAAATCTATCCAAAGAATATAGAGGTATCACTAGAGTCTCGCACAACAGACCAGAGAGAAAGAAGAACAAGTTTCACAAGGAACTCCTACCAACTGGAACATGACTCAGAAGTTCCTCCTAAGACCTGTCCTAGTTCATACTTACATATGCTAAAGACATATCCCTTCTGATTCCACCTGTGTCCTGGTGCAACATGTCCCTTCTGGAGGTGACTCAGGATCCTTTGATGAATCCAGGCAGTTGTAAAGAACCATTACTGTTTGGACAATCAGCGATAGGTTTCAGGGAGGGCTGAAGCGAGGTGGAAAGCCCACAGGGAGCCAGTATAACCAAACAATACTACAGCTGCAGTCATCTGTTGACGAGAGGCTCTCTCTTGCAAAATGAGCACATGGAAATGCCTCCAGTCTCTGTGAATGGTACTTACACAGGATGCAAATGGGAGTCTCACTTCTTGCCAAATGTATCACATTCCTTATTATAAAGCCTGAAGAAAAAAACACGCACTTGCTGGGAGAGGGTTCCCAGTTGTAAAGGAAGGAAAAAGAGTCAAGCATTGAGCAATCTTTGACACTTCCATTCTGCCTCTGGCAGTGGCCTTGGGCCATGTTTCTGCACAGGAGAATCTGCCCTAACGTGAGGGAGAGAGAAAAGGAGGAGAGAGCAGAGATGGAAACAGGGGAGTAGGGAAGGCATGATACTCAGATGGTTTGAGAGGGTCAAGACATCAACCGAGTGACAGCAATCAGAATCCTTATCATTCAATCTTCCTCCTTCAAGCTCCTCCCTTGTGGCTGACAGGTAGAAGGAAGCATCATAAAAACAGACATTTTTCCCTCTGGGCACAGGGAGAGTCTCCTATTACTCTGCAGCTGACTGGGAAAAAAAAAAAAAAAAAGGCTGTACTGATGGATGCTGAAAGGAATCATGTCCAGCCTTCCATGACCATGGGATGGAAAGGCCACAGACACCCTGGCAGAGTACTGGGGGTGAGAGGCAGGGCAAGCCTTTGGGGAGGACAGCAGAGGTACAGAGTAAAGATTGTTCCAGAATATCACATTAAATGAGGACTAAGGCAATATCCAAATGGAAGGAAAGGTGGAAGTGTATGTTAGGATGCAAGAAAAACAAAAAGCAAGAAGGTGCTGCGGACAGAAGAGATGCATGGTTTACCCTCCAAGAAACTACATTAAGCTCTTTTGTCCACATCTTCCTTCCCTGTTTGCAAACAAAGGAAGAAGCTCTTGACGAAAGGCCAAAGAAGGACACTTGATATAAATTTGTATAATGACAGACAACAGGACTGGTCTCAATAGGGACTGTGGGAGATCATCCAGTCCAAGTGGCTGCACTGAGGCAAACCCAAAAGTACCGTGGGGTCACATTAGCTCCAGAGCAATCCACCACAGCAGATCAGCTCTGTCCTGCCTGTCACTTCTGATGTCCCCTGTGTCGCTGCCAGGACATGAACCATCACTCTGATACCTCCTCCAACACAAAACCATATCGGAATATTCCTCCATCTGTGTGATGCACAGATGATGCGCACACTACCCAAAGACAGTTGTCTTTTGAACAGCAAGTCATTTTTGCCTACTACACAGTGTATTTTTGTCTACACATTTGTTTGATGTGCCCCTGAGCTGAAGTCTCCCACAGGTGTCTGAACCAAGAACCAGAGGAAGGTTCTCTCCTTGCCTCTCCAGTACTCTGGAGCCTGCATCTCATGTTTTCCAGGACAGTCTGACCTGTTTCTCAGTCTTCCCTTAAGGACATTCTAATCATATGATGAAGGATAACTTTCAAGTTCAGGTAAGAAACACGTAAACTAAAGAAAGTTGGTGGGTATTGATAATTTCAATATGGGGCGGGGGAGTTACATATTTTGAGGAATAACCTGTTGGTAGAAGACTTTCCCACCCCTGTGGCCACTGCACTAGCATTTTGTGGGTATTTCTAAATAGGAAAGTGCCCAAATTGGCAGACGTCACACTTAAATTCAGATTATCAATAAACAAAGGGAGCAAACCCAGAAAGTTACCCAAACAAAACCATTAACAAAAATACTTATAAATCAGCTACTGCCCCCTCTCACCTCCCAGAGTAAAATGCTTACAAAGAAGCATGAATTGCCACTACTGTTAGTTCCTGGTACGTTAGTTTTCTTGGCTCCCAGCAGCATGGGCAGGAGCTTACGGAGCCGTCCCTGGATGCTCCCTGCGCTGGCGGCAGCGGGCGTTAAACACCTCGCACTGTGCATTGCTTCCTGGGATCCTCAGCGTGCTCAGTTAAGTAGCAAAATAACCTTTCGTGTTACGCACTTTCAGACTTCGGTGCCCAGGCCCAGATTCCTCACCGGGTGCAGCTCCTCGAACACTAGGTGCGACCTCCTTACAGCACCTTCCTCTGTAGACCTCCAAAATGCCTATAAGCCTACGAGCTGCACGGCGACTGCGAAAGCCATGTGCAAAGTTGCCCAGCCCTGCAGGCAGATGCTGTGTTTAAAATCACCATCCCTGTGCGCTAGTGCTGCAAGGTTGGGCAAGGAAAGCCCCTTTTGTCAAGGATGTGGAACGGAACCTTTGAATTTACGCCCGACACACTAAAGTTTCAGCACTGACAGACCTTCCTAAGGCCAGAGAGACACCGCTCGCCCTCCTACTCAACGCAGAACACCGGCAGTGCCGGAGCACAACGGCTCTGGTGCCTAGTCCCGCGGTGAGCCGTCTGCTCAGCCCCTCCAGACCGCTGGGCACCGACCCACTCCCGGGCGCGCCGAGGCACCGACCCACAGCGGGGGCGCACAGGGTCGCCGAACCGAACCCCAGGCCCCGACACCCCGGCCCCTCCCCGGGGAGGCTTCACGGCTGCTGGGGAGCGCCGGACACCTGACGGCAGCGGCTCCTTCCCTGCCTATTGTTCAAGGAGCACTTAACCGCGGGGACATTTTGTACTGATCACCAGATACTTTATTGTCAAAACAGCCCGGCCCGGGGAGGTGTGGTGGGGGCTCCCTGCCGGCCCCTCTCCCAGCCCCGGATAACCGCGCACTGCAAACAAAGGACTTACTGCCCACCACCACCCCGGCGGGGCGTCCCGCGAAGGCAGCGCAGGGCGATGCCAGGGCACTGCGCGGAGCTGCCGCCGCGACCCCTGGCACGGCGCTGCCCCTGAAGTTTTCCCCGCAGCAGCCCGCGCCTGCCCCGGCCCCGCGGAGCTCCGCGCCCTCCCGCGCCCGCGGTTCCCACCTGCGGGGAAGAGGCTCAGCAGCAGTAGCACGGCGTGCGCCAGCTCCCAGGCGAGGTACGCGCCCTCCATCCCGCCGCCGCCACCCCCTGAGCCCGGCGCGGCGCGGCTGCCGCTCGCACCGCCCGGCGCGCAGAGATGCCCGAGCCCCCGCGGGCGGGCTGCGGAGTACAGCCGGCTCCGCCTCCGCCGCCCGCCCCGCGCCGTGCTGCGCGGCCCCCCGCGGCCCCCTCCGCGCCCCCGCCCCGCCACCAGGGGATGGGCGCAGGTGAGAAGCTAACCCCACCGCCATCCCCGCCCCCCGGGGAGATCCTGGTTTGCCTCCGTAGTGCTTACCATGCAGACCTCAAACACCACCCCCCTAAAATAAAACGGTCTAACAAATAAAAACCCCAGTGGCTGAATATGCACACAGTGCCGTAGTGGGGGAGAGATCGCCCTCCTCTCGGAGCAGCGCTTCTGCCGTGCTGGGCGCCAGCAAGTGCTGCGAGGAGGGGTCGGGGCTGTAGGGGTGGGGAAGCCTGGGTGTGTGGGGGGCAGAATCCTCTCTAATAGCTCTTTGAGGTGTCACAGCAGATTCTGTGTGCACCAAAGGTAACGTTTATGCCCTGGCTCCCAGCGCTGGGATCTCAAACTGTGTCTGCGCTGGGATCCCATGTATTAAGGGTCAGTCAGAGCATCAGAAGTAAGACTTAGTGCTGTGACACAAAAGGAAGGATTGAAAGAACTGACTGGTTTGGTATGGAAAAGAGAAAGCTGGCAGGGAGATTGAACACGGAAAAGGTTCTTGCAAAGAGGATTGTGAGCAATTGTTTCTCATGTCCCTCAAGGGCAAGATGAAAAGTAATCCATTTAGTTCTCAGGAAAAAAAAATAGCTTAAATTTTAGAAAGCACTTGCAAAGAGTAAGAAGAATTTAGTCTACAAATGCATTGTGAAGACGAGGTTGTGGAAACCCACAGAGGGAGTTTTTTAAGCACCGATGAGACGACTGACAAGGAGAATCTGGGAGCACTTGCTTCTGTAGCTGCAGAGCTGCTCTTCAGGCAGAAATAATCCAAACTACAGAAGTGCCTTAAACACTGCTTTGTCAGTCAGTGTCACATACTGCAGAGGTGCAGGAAAGGTGTATGGGTGACCCAGGCAAACGGGTCATCCATGCATGCACCAGCTGCCCTCTGCCCAGGTATCCACAGGCAGCAGGCAGATGCAGCAAGGACACACTGGCTGCCAGAAAACCCATACCAACACTTCTGCATGTACAGAAAGAAGTAAGGGACACATGGCAAAACCTTCACCCGTGGAAAAGCATAAATGTAGACTTCTTGAAACGTGTCAGTACAGATCAGAAAAGTTATTGAAGGCAAATTATTCCTTTTTTATATATATACTTTCTTCATCTTCTTTTCTATTACACTCCTGTCAGATTTTTTCCAAGGTTAATAACACTGTCCCGTATGGTCCAGCATGAGATGAAAGTCTTGTCTTATATGTTTAAAATGTCTCTCTCTCCATTTCTTTACTCTCTTTCATCTCTGACAGCTAGTCTCTTTTGATGGGTGAATCCTTCCTCTGCTGCAAAACGGAGTATGTTCTTGTTAGCATACCAACAATTTCAAAATCAAACATCGTTTTAAAGTCATATTTCTCAGTAGGTGCTAGCCCCATCAAATTAATTCTAGGTAGAAAAAAAAAACAGCTGAAATACCTAAATTTTTAGTGTACTCCAGATTTTCCACATATCTTTGGGTTTTGTTTTTGTAGGAGAAAAAAAAAAGGAGTTGGAATTTTTTTCTATAAATACATGGAACATTTACTGTTTAATTCCTTAAAGATGCGAAGGCAGCCCACAGTAAGCATATGAGAGGTTTCCATTGAAACATTATCAAGGAACATGTGATGTTGTTATTGTGACAGGTTTCTTCTCCCTGTTGTTCTTGATTAGCACTCTTTCAGTTAGCGACCTGCCTTTATGTCCTGCACATCCCTGATCACATGAAGCCAAAGTCTGCATGGCCTTGCATCATGTGCCTTATTTTCACGAGCATTAACTGAATGTTAGACATCTCAAAATCGGAGTGGCAACAATATTCTCCATGTACTTTGCCTGGTTATAAATAGCTACAGTAAGTGGGAAACAAAGGTGAATTGGTTTTAACCTTGCCACTTCATTTACTTTTAATAATCACAATGATAAAAACGTTTGCTCTTTCCACCTCTGTCCAATGCATTGCACTGAATGCTGTAAGTTCTCTCATCCATAATCTGCTTGCGTTATGGAAGAAGAAGAAAGTTTCTTAAGCAGTGGAGGATTCTCTTAGGTCTTTTTTCTATCTTTGTTCAAAATATGTGAGCTTAAGCCAGAAAGGGTTGTCTTTATCTTTGCAGCCAGTCTTTCATGCTCCTCTCTTTAGTTGTCACTCTGGTACTATGGCAGTATGTTAGGACAGGGAATGCCATCTCTCCTCATCATCTGGTGGAACTAACTTGCAGTAGGATGACATTCTGTGGGGGAAACAAAAAAAAAAGAGGGAGATCTACAGACTTTGGAGACAATGGATGCAGATTTGGAGATAAGAATGATAAGTTTGAAGAATTATATGAAACCCTGTATTTGGAAAGTTCAGTTCAGCTTGAAATCCTTGAAGTGATTTAACATTTATGGACCAGCTCCTTTAAATAGTCAGTTCAAAAGATTGCTGTTACACATCCATAGGACTGCTTACTGGAGTAAACATGAACAGATCAATAATATTGGTGAGAGTAAGCTGTTGTCATTGAATAACTGGTGCCCTAATGAAGAGCTTACGTTATTTCTGTATCTGAATGAAAATGCATTTTGAAGTTAGCCAGTTTGATGGTTTCAAACAGTTTATTTGTCAGGGCTATGAAAAACTTTTTATTCTAAATCTTTATGGCATAAATAATCTGTGGAAACTGTTATCTGTGGCATGGCATGTCTAATGAGAAGAAAGGAAAATACCCCTTCTGATACAGCCAATCGATGCCAGCTGGAATTCTTCCTGATAGCCCTATGATAACAACTTCCTCTATAAGGTTACACTTTCCTTTTTCTAAATTGCAGATTGATAGATCTTAGTCTGGGGCACTGCTGTTCTATATAAACTGGCAGCCCCAGCAAGCCAGACAGCTCCAGAATTAATTCCTCTGTGATTCCTGAAGGCTTTGAGAAATTATGAGAGTTTGAAATGTGTATTGATCTACCAGTGTTGTTGAAATAACTTTCTAATCATTGGCAAAAAAGTTTGTTAAGCCTTTTAAAAGTGAAAACCAGTTAAATTTCTGCCTTGTGCGTTCATCTAAACCAGCATTTCTGAAGAGTGGCTGTCAGTCATGTCATATGACCACCATGAAAAATATATACTCAGCACTCTGCTGTATCTTAATTTTAATCGACAAAACCATGGCTGTGAATTTTCTGAGCCTTTTGTTTATTAACAAAAAAAAAAGTGTGAAATCTGCTGATCTAAATTGTTGGTACAGGAAGGTATAACCCAGCTGGACCTGTTTTCTAGAAGCCTTGAGAATTTGGGACATCCCATTGCATTTACTCTTATTCATTTCCAGTCTTCTACATCCTCACATTGACATGCATGAGGTCACACCTATAAGGTGGGGTATAAGGTCACACCTATAAGGTGGGGTATAAGGTCACACCCATAACCACTTGTGATTATCCGCCCATGAGGGTGGGTAAGTGAAGAGAACTGGTAGTATTTGATAGGCATATGTCTTTAAGACTACCATCTGTAGATGGTAGGATTATAATGTCTTCCATGCAGTTTAACTGAAGAAACTTCTGCTGTTTTTAGCAGGAATGACACTAAAACAAATGCAGATAAAATGGACACCTTTATCTCATTCCCTCTGGAATGAGACTTCAAACTGAATCCATTCAATCTTACTAAAGTGGGAGGTATCGCTTATTCCCTTTTAATCCAGTTTTGTAAAACACTCAAATCCCATTGTGCCCATGATCATAAATCAGCATCCTGTCCTAGTTAATTAAAGATTTTTCCAGCATCAAATGTCAAGAGCCTAGATATAATCATCACTGAAGCTTGAAATGTGTGCTGCTTTTAAAGACATCTTGTATTATCACATGCATAGCACACTATTGTAAAAACTGCTTTATCAGTATAAGCTTAAGTGGAAAACAAAGGCTCTAATCTTCTTGATAGCATTTTTTGTTAGGTTATAGCCTGCAATCTTACTAAGAAAAGAGATTTGTCTATGAACTGCCAAGTATGATTCTTGCCTTTTATCGCTTGCTGCTTTATTTGCACAGGCCACTGTTGAGAGCTGACTCCACGCATCAACTCAGGTCTTTTCAAGTCTTGGTTTGTCTTACTTCATTTTGCTGCCTTTTAAAAAAAAAATGTTTTAATATCAAAGTAATTGTGAAGAAACAACTGATGTGGCTTCCTCCAAAACGTTCTCCTTTCCCAGCTTGCTGGCCTTCCCATCCTTCCCTGGTCTTCCCACACATGGCAGCTTTGGGCTGCAGAGCTGAAGAGCGTTGTCCTTGCTCTCTCTTCCTGCTCCCAACAGGATATTAGTGCCTTGGTTGCTGAAAACATATCCAGGCTCTGCATCTCGTGACAAGAACTAACTTTGCTTTGCAGTTCATAAAGAGTCTTTCTATGTTTTCTCACAGTGCTTTTCCATATCTGAAATCTAAATAAATGGCTAGAGAGAGGTTTTGTCAGGCATTTTTCTGAGGTGATGAATGCCACATGAGATCCACTTGACTCTGTTGGCATTATTGTTAAACTCCACTAAGTTGTGTATTAATTTGGGGAGCAAATAAGAAGAAAACTGAACCAAAAGCAAAAGAATCCCCTTGGTTGAGATTGTATATATATCAAAAGTGTGATGTGGAGAACAGGGTGCTTATCTTGCCTGTGTTGCCTGAGTAGATAAACTGAAAAGCTTGTTTGTTTTATCATGTCTTCTTTGTCTCATCATCTCTCAAATTATCTTTCTTTAACCTATTTTAATTTATCACCACTTAGGTGTGTCAAAAACTGCTTGGATCCTTTTTACCTTTGCAATACATATTCAAAGCTCTTCAGGTCCCATTTTGTTATTATCTTTGTGTAGTTCGCAAAAATGTGTCGGTTCCCCTTTATTCAGCTTTAAAACTTGTTACTAACCTGGGTTGTACTTTGTGGGTGAGTAGCCTCTCGTGACTCTGCCTACCAGTGCTTCTCTCACATGTCTGGCCTGGAGCACTCAGCCTTTGTCAGGGGAGCATCATATGAGCCTGCTGCTCCCTCCTGATTCCATCCTCAGTGCCTGCTTTTGCCCATCTCCTTGTACAGAGCCAGGCGGATTTGTCACAACCCTGCCACCTTGTCTGGAACAAGGATATCAGTGTCTGGCCTTAAAAGTGACTGTTATTTATCAGAGCATGTCGGAGAAGATGGTTCTTAAAATAGTAAATGGGCTGAGCATGTGACCCATTTACTATTTTTCATAGAAAGACCAAGAAGCCTGGTCTCCCTAGCTGCTTCTCTGCAAAGCTTGTCTCAGTTTCTGCTCAGTTTTGCTCAATTCCCAGAATGGCCATAAGCAATTGAACTTCTCAGAGAGCAAGGCACTTTTTAACTGGCATCTATGTCTTTCAGTGGGTAACTCCCAGCTTTGGTAAAGCAAGACCTGCAGTTTGCTGCAGGTGGGTGAAGTATCCAGAGAGCTAACAGATTCTCCATTGCCTCTCACTTCTGTCTCTGCAACTTTTTGAGTAGCCCGTACTAAACTAAAATGCTGTAGATGATGTCGCCCTTCTCTATAGGGTAGGTAACCCTTACCAAGCAATGCTGCAGTGTCTTAGGGGACCATACAGCAGGTATATGCATATTTACGTTTTCATTGCAGTCTATCTTCACAGTTCTTGCTAACCAAAAGTCTCTAAGAGATTATTTCCCTATCAGTCCTATTCCAATTTCATACGGCTATCTTGTAGTGCCAGAGGCCTTTGGGGCTTTTTTTTTTCAGCTGTTTGTATTTGCAAACGCAGTGTATATTATAATCCCCAAGCCCACAGTGCTGATAGACAGCTAGGAAAACATAAACACCATCGGGAGAGTGAAAGGTAGCCAAAGATGTCTCCCCATTAGGAAGGTCATGGCCATCACATTTGTCATCCAATCCTCTATTTTTTTCACCTGTAGAAGTTTTTCCAGTCTTTTTGATAAGAGTTTTTAAACTGGGATGATGCAGTCACCTTTGGGAATTTCTGTATGTAGCCTGTTACGTAGTGTAAATGAGCTTTTGAAGACACTTTCAACCACCTTCAGAATATGGTTTCTGGGACCCTTTTCCTATTTTATCTAGGTTCTTTTATGGAGTTGATATTGAAATGATGCATTACTCAGGTGTGCAATGTTTATCTAGATGTTTCTGCACACTTTTCTCTATGTATCTGTCTGCTATGCAACATAACTGCATTAGTGTAAAAAATATGTATTTTAAATACCATATCTGGTTTTGTCCTGATGTGTTCAGCTGATTCCCTCTTGTGTGTTGTTTCTGCTTCCAAATTCAAGAGCATTGCTGGCAAACCCCTAATCCCAGTTGCCAACCATGCACAAAGCCCATCTCCAACTTGCGTACAGGTTCTCATGCTCAGAGGACTCTGCTGTTGAGCCAATGTGTGCTCTCAGAGCTCACCATCTCTTTGCAACTTCAGTGGAGAAGACCTGCCTTCACTTCTGCCTATTTTAAATCTTACAGACGTTTATATCTCACAGTATCTCTTCTCTGCCCCGGGTCCCTTAATTAACTGCCTGTGGAGTCGCGTATCACCTGGCAACACACAGGACCAGTTTGGAACTGGAAAGTGTCTAACTAAAACTGAGATTTGGGATTCTTTGGGGTTCACATAAGAAATTATGGAGCATCCCTTTGCCATCTGCTCCTCGTTGGAAATAATGCAAATGTAAATGTCAGCTTACGAGCTGTTACCCCTCTAGGCATACGGCCTTTCCTGCCGAGGGGATGTGCCTCCACTGGGACTCGGCTTTCACAGCTGATAGTGTGGTTTCTGTGTCTGCCTCCCATCCTGAACTACTTCTGTGTGTTTGTCACATTGGTTTGCAAGACACTGGCCATGAAATAGGCTTAGAAAAGTCCTGACCCTTCTTTCCCTATTTCTGTCCCCTGCTGTGGCACTTTAACTTGGTAGCTCTTTGTTTTGTTGTCACAGCTATTTTGAGGAACCACAGAAAAGGTTATTTTTCATCCCTAATCTAGTCTGCGATCTGGTTTACTGTGTGGCTTTGCAAACGGGTCTACTGCCAAACTGAGGGAGGAAAAGCAATGAGAATGAGCAGTGAGAAGGAACTTAGGCTGGCTTGCTGCCAAAGCCAGCACCTCGCAAAAGCGAACCCTTGCATTCTACAGGACCTAGCCTTTAAAAGCCAAAGTAAATGCCATGATGCTTCTATCTGAAGCCAGGTTTGAAGGTACTTACAGGTGATTTCCCCATTGTAAACGGACACCTAAATAGCCAGGGCAGTTTAAACAATGCAAGGCAGCATCTGACTCCTCCTAGGAGTGGATATCTTGGTTATCTTGGAGCTATTTCCCCTGCCTCACAGTCAGCTGGCCAATTGTTCTGTGCCCAGTCCAGGCTGCTGCTGCCACCGCCTTTATTTATCCTTATATTAAATGTTATACAAGATGCTGGTTATAGGTACAATCTGTTAAATGCATGATCTCAGATGTGTTACCAGCCCTCTCTGTAGAGCCCACATATGGCCCATTGTTAACACAATGTCAGCCCAGAAACAGCTTGCTTATCTTGCTGCACCTCAGAGAGTGGGCAGCTTCCCCCCCAGCTTTTGCTCGAGTTCATGTGTCCATAGCAGATCATTTGTTTGGGGCTTTTGGGATGAAATTAGTATAGCAATTAGGATGTGGCTGTGGCAATGTCCACTCATTAGTCTATGTCAATGTGCATTGGATTTATGGCAGTGACAAGAAGTCAAAATAACACGGTAGGGTAGCTCCTTTCAAAGGAAAATTTAACAGGTGCTGTTTGCTAAATCTGAGTCAGAGTCTTAACCTGGGGTTAAATCTTGGGGTATTATTATCTGTAGAACCCCGATGCCATGTTAATAATTCTCACTGCACAAGCACTGTGCAGCTGATAAGCAGAAATATGCAGAAAATGTTGTAAATAATATTTAGAATTCTTCTTTCATCTTCTTTCACAGATGATTTCTCAGTTTCTCTAGCACAATCATATGATGAAGCATGTGTCATTTTGACCCTTGAAAGCCTGGAAGAACATTAGCATCTCAAGTTCCTTTCCAAGCATTTCAGAAATCCTTCTGCAAACAAACACTGGAGATATCCAGAAGCAGCAACACATCACAATTTGTCTGATATTATTAGCCGCTGGTAAAGTAGAGAACTGCAACCTATGTTCAGTGCAATAATAGGGTCCTGGATCAAATGTCCACTCATTTTGTATTCATGTCATATTGCTGTGTGGTCAGCTACATTGGATAAAATGTTATTGATTGACAACTCATTGAGGTTTGCTTTTCACAGCTCTTTAATGAAGACAGGATCCCTATGGAAATGAGCTAGCTGACGCTAAGATTCACCTGGTTCTAAGCTAGATGTCTAGGTGCTGTCTATATCCAGTGCAGAAATGCAGGCACCTCTGGTGTCACACAGTCTGATGCAGGTGGGATGAATTATCTTCCGGAGATGTGTTTCTCCTCCTCAGAGGGATTCTAGACAACTGGTTTAGACAGATATCTCACAGATATCTCACTTTTATGTGGCTGATATTTGCATATGTTGCATAGGTGTCCTGGGTTCAGCATATGCTCTTTAGTCTCAAAGTTTAACAGGCATTTCCTTTAGGTGCCTAAAAATGAGTAAGATGGACAAATACAGTCAATAAGTTTCCTCTATAAATAAGAAATCCAAAAGCAGAGCTAACAAAATTTATAGACAAGGAGACTGTCACAGGCACAGATGTGTCCAGATCTTGCATCACTACCAGCTACATTTTATATCACTTCACTGTTTCCAGTGATGGAGATTGCACTGCTCTCAATAGGTCTGCAGGTCTTGCTCACTGGGAAGAGAAAAGCACCCTGCAGCTGCCATATGGCACTGGGATTTGGAAGCCCCCTTGCACTGCCCCACTGGAGAACTTCAGTGAAGTTTCTCTGTGCTACAGTTTCTCCAGCTACAAAGTGCACTGGCTTCCTCTGCGTAATGCATTGTGTTCTGTGACTAATAAGGGCAAGGTAGGAGCTAGGTATTAGCATCCCAAAGCAATTACTGAGTGTCTCAAGTGTGTGTGACATTCATTTCCAGTATGCCTGTGGGCCTGGTTAGCTGGCTGGTACATACGACTTCATGCAGATCTCCTTTCTTTGCATCAAAACCAACTTAGCACAAAGGCTGTAGGTTTCAGTTGCCCTCTCACTCAGTTTCCCACTAATACCTTGCCTGAATGGTCACCCTTCCATTAACAGTGATGTGGAGTGAAGAGTATTTCCTGATGGAAGCTGCAAACCCAGCAAGTGTGTTTGTGGGTGAATTCCTCTACTGGTGCAAACTGTCGTGCTTATTTCCCCAGGAGTAATTGTAACCCAGTGAGACAAGGTGTAGCTGAGTATGGGTAAGCTGGACTAGCAGCAGCAGTAGGTACCAGAGCTTTCTGTATCCCTGCATTACTGTGATGCCCCAGCACCTCATATTCTCAAAGTGGTTGCGCTGCCTTGTCTGTGATTTACTCATGCTTGGCTCTCTCTGTTGTGCTAGGCAAAGGTGTGTGTGGCCAAGCTGTGGATCCAGGCAGGGAACTTGCCTAACTGAAACACTGATATAGTACAAACAGGGAAGTGGAAAACAGGGTTGCTTAAATTAACACCACTGTCCACAAAGTGCATTGTGTCCTGCAGCCCATGCAGTTATTTTCTAGGTCTTTGTTGTCTCCTAGAGCTGACAACTTCTGTTCGCTCCCTCTTATGAAGTTTTCCATTCCTTCAGCTAGACTGTGGTTCCACATAGATTTTTTAATTTCCCTCTGCCAAAGATGTTTGAGATAAATTGCAGCTCCTTTTCACAGATGTACTAAAGGGGATTCAGGAAATTCTCTTCTCAGTTCACCTGTACTGAATCTTTTGTCAGCAGATGCAGAGCATCCCCAAGCAGGATGGACTCTGGGGCAGGAGGTGGAGATGGCTCCTTAAGCAGTAAAAATACTACAGGATTACCTTTCCTACAGCTGCAGTAAGGGTCTGGGCTCAGGAAGCTCCACATAGCACAGAGGCACCCTTACGTGTTTCAGAAAGGGATTTCCTCCTGGCACTATCTCTTGCGTGTGCTCCAGTGTATGCCCAAAGCTGTTGCATCTCTATCAGCTCACTGGCAGGCTGGGAGCAGAGCCTTGGTGCTGATTATTCCTTGTCCTCATCATCCCCTTTGCAGGGAGCATTTCCAGAAAGCTGGTACCCTGGGTTTATGACCTGCTTATGCTGATGTTACCACATTAAATAGCATCATCAGAAGTAAACCTGTCCTGGAAGGAAAAGAACCATTTATGTACAAATCGCTAGTAGACTTTAATACATTCTCAGGTATGATGTTTCGGAAAAGGCCCCACTTGTTATGTTTTTCATAGACAACTGTAACTCATATTCATTCACAGCCTTCTTTCATTATTTGATTGATTTTATCAGCTGTATAAAAAGGAAAATGTTTGCTAACTCCTTTTTAGCCAAGTGTGCAACAGTATCTCAGTTTTAACAGCAAGCATATCTTTAGAGGACATCTTTTTGTTAGGCAAATGATTATAGATATTGCCCAATCTCTAAAAGAGCAATTTCACTGTTCTTCTGGTTCTCTTTTACTTTTATGATAATCTGAACATTTGTAAGACATCGTTTAGATGTTCAAAATAGAATCATATTTTTGGACCGTGACATCAGTTTTTATGCCATTTCACTCTATTTTGAGTTACAATTAGAAGTTCCTTTTTAAACAAACTGTATCTAATTTCTGTACTAAATCAAACCAGGCAGCAGGGAATGTTTTTACTTTTAACTGGAATGTCATTAGAGTCAAGAGATGCAAGTACAATGCCGAATTGTAAGACATCTTTAAAAAAAAATTAATGAATTGACTACAAGGTCTTTGTCTATGGTAGAAGTGGGATTTTTTTGGTAGAGAGATGCCACTAAACTCTCATGGAGAACCACTGCTTGCACCAAAAGAAAAGTGGTTTCCGACTAGAGCTTGTTCCAGTTTTCTGCACAGAAGCTGAAATACCAAGAAGAATTTTGCCAGCCCAGCAGCATCTGCAAGTATGACTGTGTTGCTGAGATCTGGGTATTACTGACTCCTCCTTGACATCATTACTCCAGCAAAACTTTTGGACCCAGCTAATGATGTGAGTAGGAGCTTAAACCAACACAATTAATGCAGTAGCGATAGTCACTTTTCCACATGGAAGTAGTATCCAGAAAATATGCAACATACATTTTTTCCTTGTAAAATACTCAGTTTGTTGGTACACTAGTGCGTCAGTTATTTTTACCAGACTACATGCTGGGCCTAAATTCCTTCACAGTATGCCTTTAAAGGGCCACACATTGCATATAGATGTGTACGTTATGTACAACTTTGCTGTGCTTTCAAAGATAATCATTCTCTGAGAATGAAGCCAATGGCAAAATGTGAAGTTTGGAAAAAAAACTTGCCTTTTGAGTTTGCTGGACAAAAAAAACAGAGTATGACTAGGATCTCTTGCTGTAACCAGTGCTGCAGTTTCCACACTCAGCTAGCGCAGAGAGGTGAAACTACATTTAGCTAAAATCCTCCCAGTATTGTGTGAATTTCTCAGCCATTGATAATCCAGATCAAAAACTCAGCCCCTGTGGAAGTACTGTCTTCAGCATGATGCTTAGTCCTCAGGACCTCCCAAAAAAAGTTAAGTAAGTGCTGAATTCATCCCCCAGATGGTATTAAAGAACTTGAGCGTTGCCTGTGATACAGGATGGCTCTAGTATCTGGGACTTTGATGTCTCTGGCACTAGTCAGTGTTGATTAAAGACTGGATATGAGCTAGTTGAGAAGGCACATGACTGTGCTTCCCTAGCTGTAGAAAAAGGCAAATATTCAAAGCCTAAAGTTACAGTCTTAGATCTCTACCTTTAATACTACCCATGACTCACAGGGTGGCTCAGAAGGTCACTCAACAATCTCTTGTGTTACTCAGAGTCTCTGTAGCTCCTGCTGCAGGAAGATGTCCCTTTCCGTGTCTGTCTTGGAGAGCTATCCTCTGTGGTGGGGCAAGACCTGAGCTCAGTCTTGTGCATTGCCGATGGCTAGGACCTACCTGTTCCTCTTCTCCACCTGCTGCCTCACTTTACTGACATTTTTCCCATTTCAAACCTCTCCTTTCTCATTCCCAGCTTCCCATCCACCTCTCCAGTCCCTTCTTCAGTCACACTGCCTCACTGACAATAACTTTAAAAAGCTAAAACTGGTGAGGACTTTTCCCAGGGTATTTCAACTCCTAATAAATCATAAAATCATAGAATGGTTCAGGTTGGAAAGGACCTTAAGGTCATCTAGTTTCAATGGGCAGAGACACCTCACACTAGACCATGCCACCCAATTTGAGCAACTCTGCTGGCATTCAGGGTGGGATGCTGCTGTGAGCTGAATGTGAGAGACTGCTCCCCATCCTGACTTGGAGTTTACATCCAAGTAGGAGAAAGTAAATCCCTATATTCCCATCTCTGCTAACCCTAGGAAATCTCTCCCAGAAACACATGAATTGCCTTCTTTGTTTGGTCTGTTTCGTATCTATTAAGCAGAGGGGACTTCCGCTGTTTCTTTTTTGTTTTTTTCATCTTCTACTTTTTTTTGGCTTCTATGCTCCATTATAAATAAGATTTATAAGAGTTTCCTAATTATTTCTGATCTAACCCTTTAAAAGTTTCACATGATGGTGACACAGTAAGGAAATTAAAGAAGGAAGATGTATTTGTGAATTGATCTGGTCACCCTCAGGCTTTGAAGTGGGAAAAATTTAGGTCTAGGCAATCAATTTCTGATGTTAATGTTTCAGTCATGTATCTGGAGCCCCATTAGTGAAGGGGCAATCTGTCATAGGCTCTCTCTATATGAGATGCTTTGTGCTCTTGTTCTCTGAAGAGAGTTGTAAACACAGGAGGTGACTATTAAATTGAGGGTCTGAAAACACCACTAATAATGTTCATTAACAGCAAGAGAATTGCTTTTGGGTTTTGGTTTTTTTTTAACGTGAAAGGGAAACAGAGAGGTTTGGGTTTATTGATATCTGCAGGATAAAAAAACCCCAACCGAACAGCGATTAAGTCTCCAGATAAATATATTTTCTTGCAACATGAGATGTGTAATTCCATGGAAACAAACACACAGACATAAACTGGAAAATGCTTGGGGGCGTTTTTAACTCATCAGCATAGCAAAAAGGGAAAGTAAGTATAAATGTCACAGAAGCTATAACCAAAATTAAGTGAGCATGAATTGTGTTTAAATCTTATGGATAATGTGCTAAACATTAAGTTGCATACTAATAACACACAGCACACATTTTAAAGTCACAACACACAAATCAGGTGAAAAGAAACTAATAACACACAGCACACATTTTAAAGTCACAACACACAAATCAGGTGAAAAGAACAGAAAACAATTTAGTACCATAATATAAATTATGATCATATTAATGTGGATCTGTATCTGCTGCAATTCCTGCTTACATTTTTAGGAGGCTGTTGATTAAGAAACGATGACATTAGTCCAATTCTTCAAATTGCAAATAAAACCCAAGGCCGCAGTTGTGTGTGAGAAGGATTTAACCTCTGCAAAATCCCACTGGGCACATTAGACAGACAAAGTTTACTAAAACTGATGTCAGATTACAGAAATAACTATTCTAGCAGCTATTCTTCTTGCTGATGCACTTTGGCAGCATTGTTTCATTGTTAATATCATCGGATAGAGTTGTGGTAGCTTCCCCATGGGAATTCCACTGCAACCTCAATTATTAGCATAAACAGCTGAGTTACTGCCAGGTTTGGTGACCTGCAAAGAGCTGCTGCAAGCTCACTCAAGCTTGGAAAGCAGTGCTGTCCTGTAAATGACTTGCTGATAATTTGTCCTGGCTTTTTGTACCCCTGGTGCAAGGCTGGAATAAAGGAAGCTAACAATTACATCTTTTCCTCCAGATGTGGTGGTAGAGCCTGTGAGCAGGTGTATTGCTCGAATCTTGTTTGCTCAAATTGATTTGAATTTTATGGGGTAGTAGGACTGGTTGGCTGCTGCCAGAAACATAGATGCATTGTGGTGGCAGTAATTAGTTTTCATGCGTGAACCACACAGGGTCTTTCTTCATTTTTTTCTCAACTCCTGCACCAGAAAGGCCATGTTTTGAAAGACTTTTCTAATTCCTAGATAGAAACTAGTGAGGAGACACTCTTTCCAAAAGCCCTTCTCAAATGTTTAGCACAGGTAGATCCATCCTATGTGATGCTACACAAGGGCAGACTCTGGCCCTCTGAGTCTTGACAAGAAGGCAGCAAGCCACAAGTCCAGCATTTGTTCCAACGCAGGATCTGAGAAAACCTTTGTTAGCTTCCAAATTCCTACATTTTCCTTCCTATGAAGCTGTCATACACCTGGAGGAGCTTGATTCTGCAACATCTATTTCCTGCAGAAATTCTTGTAAAGAAACTTGAAGTTACCTTTCTCAGGCACTGAACTTCTGATTCAAACATGTCCAGCATCATAACATGCTGGGAAAGATACTCTGGGCATTCACAGCTTCTTCAGGCACTGTCTGTCATATTCGGATTCAGATACACTGGAATATATTAACTTTCCTTCTGCGCATGTTGTGTGTGTCTAGCAGACCTAGTTTGGGAGGAAAACTTTATGAGTTTGCAGAATGCTTTTTGCAGGCATCTCTAAAATAATAAGAGTTTCAGTCAAAGAGAAGTGATAACAAAGGAAAAAGTGGAGGAAGAGTGAAATTGCTGCAAAGTTCAAAATGTTTCCAGCAATTACTCACAGTTTTCCAGTGTATCTAAGTGTTGCAGTATAAATTACGTCTTCAAGCAGTTCTTGAGCTTTCACAATACAGATTTTCAGATATATTTGTTTATGACTGAGGCTTACTGCACAATGCAAATAATGTAGCAATACGGCAAGCATGAAGCATGGCATAAAAAATACGATTAATGTCAAGCTCACAGATCCAGTGTCTGTGTGATACGTCCTCAAAGCACCCTTCGCCTCGGAGTTACACATTTGATATCAGGAAGACATAGCCTAATTTTCATTATCTTTGGATGCTCAGCAGCTTTTAATAAGAATGAAAGTTATTCATGCATTTTCTCATAAAGATCAAATCTTGCTAGGGAAACTTGGTAGTTTTCTTAACCGGCTTTTGATTCTTTCGGTAAATTAGCAACTGAAGAAAACACAGTAGAGATAATTTGAATTAAAAACAGCAGCAGTGTTTGATACTGTGCCTTACAAAGTCTTACTCTAAAAATTAATTCATAATAGCTTGGGCATAAAAATTGCTATGCAAATTGAAAACTGCAAGGCTTAAGCATAACCAAACTGGACATGTATAATGCTTTCACAACCAAAAAGCCTTTTCTTCTCCATGGGAAAACTTTCCAAAACACAGTAATTCTTTGTAGTGCTGTGGTCTGGACATGAGAACTCAAGACTCTTTAGAAAAGTTTATAGACTCTGTGACTATTCCAGACCCACAGTCACAGTATGGTTTCCTATACTGGTGAATTCAGCTAAATCAATATTGCCCGACCCTGTAAGGAGTTCTAGATTTGCCAGGATTCTGTTTTTTGCAACGCCTTCAGGTGTCTGACAGATACACAACTTTTTCTCATTTTCCTTGCTGTTTTAAAATCCTCTACATCAGATTCCTCTACTTGATCCTGTGTGAATTTAATTGAATTATTGTTGATATAATTTATAATTAGCATAAATAAATAAATATGTTTTATGCACAGAGTGCCAAGTCTTTGGACATGTTCTTCTCTTTTCTTGTCTGCATGCCTGAGGAGACCCCCTAATTTTCAAAGGAAGAGCCTTTGCAGCAACCCCCTTTGAAGTATGTAAAGATACTTCAGAAATGCAGGCATTATTAATCACTATTTTGTCACTGAACTGCTGAGATTTTTCTGCATCTCCAGAGCCTGTGGCAATAACACTCATGTGTTCTTCCAGAAGGAAGTATACCTTAAGACATATATATCTTTCCATTTAAATACACTTTATTATGAAGATCTATAAAATTGGATATGGATTTTCAGGTGTAGTTGTTTTGAGCAGTGATGCATTGCAGCGCAGTAATAATGATGTAAGCAAATAAAAGATATACTACTCACCTTTGAAATGTTTGCAATAATACTCCCTTCTGTAATGTAAACAAGGCAGGAGGCTGTATGGATAGTCAACACTCCAACCTGGTACAGAGCACAACAGGACAGATCTTCCCAGTGCTAAAGAGCAGGTTTCTTTTATCAGAGTTCAATGATTGATGTTAACTGCTTCCAATTAAAGAGTCTTTACCTAGAGGAAAAGGCTAACTAACTGCTTTGTCTGCAGGGATGAGAAAACAAACATTGTATTCCTAAACAAGTATCCTTCCAGAAAATAGAGAGGAAGGGTAACTGTCAAGAGAACAATAGTTTTGCCATTTGATTGTAAGGCCCAGTGACCAAAGGGGTGAATTCTTCCTGAAACTGGGGACTGACTTTTTGACCTCCAGAAGCAGTTCAGTGTTTTAAGCTCATCTGAGGGCCCATCATTCAGATACAGGACAAGTTTGGTGAGGCTGGACATGGAGCTGCATCTGCTCCTCTTCCCACCTGGAGACCTTGCTATGATCCAGCTCAGATTGCTCAGTTTAGGGATGATGCGAAGGAACGTCTCAGAGATTAGAGAAGTCTTGGAAAACAGGAGTTTGCTGTGACTAAGGGATTGTTGAATGTGGGCAGACATTTTATTAGAACCCCTATTTGAAGTTTGTTCATTAATGAGATCCCATGTGGAAAAGAGCCAACAGTGAGGAAAATTGCCAATACTTTTTTATCCCATTTTCATGGAGTCTGAGACTTGTTCAAATCAAGATCCCATAAACGTGCAGCCTTTGGTGCCTCCTATTCCAATTACCTTAGATACAAGGCTTGGAGGAAAGCTCTAAATATGGATTTTTCCATGGCTCTAGAATTTATCAGAATGTACTGATTACACAGATGCCCTTTGATGAAAATCTGTGGGCTTGCCAGCTTGGTGAGAGCAGTAGTGCATTAGCTGTGTCTGCACCCAGAGCTGTCAGGACAGAACCAAGCTGAGCTATAGAGGTCATTCAGCCATCTGCTAGACTCTCAAATGGGCTAATTTCTCTGGTGCAGTCCTGCCTATGCCTCCGGGGCTCACCTCTGTGGCTACAGGTGAGCAGCTCATGGGCTGCATGAGTGACAGAAGCCTTGCTAGAGAAGCTTGCTTCAATGGGACATGGCAAGGCAAAATTATAAGATGCTTCTTCCCACATCATCTTTGGTGGTGCTCATTTTTAGGTCTCTCTGTAAATGCTTTCAGTCACCCTCCACTGATTCCAGCTGAAAGTTTTCAGTTCCATAATATACAGCTTCTTTGATACAATGTGTAGTTGAATGACTTGCAAAAGTGGACAAGGAATGCATTGCTGCTTTGTTGCAGGTGGCAAATCTTACTTGATGTGGGAAGTTTCCATAGCCAGCATAGGGCAAACAACTTATTCGCAGGAAATGCTCAATAATAGTCATTCTCACCAAGGTTCAGTTCTCTGGTCCACAGATTTACACACTGCTGATCAGCAACACCTAAAGCCAGTTCTGCGCTGAAAAACTTTCCATCCAACACTTTAACTGCCACTTTCAAACACTGAATGAGCACTTGACTGTGCTGGCTCTGCCTGAGTGTATCTCACTACCTAAGATATGATGAGGAAACTACCTGAAAGACATTCACCCCTCCTATCCCAGCCAACACTACAACTGTTGTGGCAGTCTACCTCTAACCCAGAATTTCTACCCTGTTCCTGAACAATCTTCTTGCCCCACATGTTTCCATGAAAATTTTCCATGTTTATGAATCCACATTTCTCATGAGAAACCGTTTCATCAAAACATTCCCTATCAGCTGCAGTTTGATTTCACATCAAAGACAAAAGCTCTGGCAAGACCTGCATGATGGGAAATTTTTAAGTCACATGTCTTGCCTCAGATGTTAAAAAGGAGCCATTCTGGCTGGTTTTGTACATAACACATAATGCCCAGCAATAAGTATTTGAGGTAAACCACATTAAACCAAAACAGCATCAATGGTATGTAACATTTAGAGCTGCCTGAACTGTGACCCAGAACTGTCTTTCTTTTTCTCATCATAAACTATTGTGTCACCAGTGTTGAATGTTTAGAGTATATGGCTTAAACCTGTATACTTGCTAAACTCCCCTTACTTGCTTGCAAATAAAACTGCATGTGTTGGGAATAGGGGGGTGTTAGCTGTTGCCATGCTAGGCTTTCTGTGTGTTTGTCTGAGGAGGGACAGTACAAAACATGTTTGGCTCTGTCTAGAAATCTGGATATGGCTATCATTCTGGACACATGCTGACTCCCACACCATGTGGGACAGGGACCTGGCCACTCTGACTGGAGAGGCAAAGACAGCTATGTGCCAGGTTATTCATGTCCTTACCATGTCTTGGAGGAAAATACACCTGCCTAGGCAAGTGGAAGCACACCACCGTCAAAAAGGGCATATGACAGTGAGGTACCCCCTCCATATCAAGACATTTGAAATTGTTCAGCTATGTCTGCTCAGAGTCACAGTTTTGCTGGTAAGTGGCTGGAGACTGTGACAGGGGAGACAGACCTTTGTGTTGGGTGCACTGGGGACATAGCTCTTAATGGCTCATCCTCATGGAAAGTACTACCAGAATAGTTATATTAACACTCTAACAGAAGTCAAGTGGACTCTTTAATTCAAGGGCAAGTTTATTATCCATGCTGAGATAAGAATTAGTGTACCTCACCATCTTACTCACAGTTACATCACAGTTCACATCTTACTGAGACGGACCAAGCTACCTCTGGCATATCCAAGCAGTTGTCCAAAGCTCCCTTCAGCTTCAGGCACACATCTATTTCGTGTTCACAGGATTTTCTTTCAGGTCTCACAGAAAAAGGATTATTTCTTTACAAAAGTGAAAAACAAGCTAGATTTTCAGATGTGTACGTATATGCTGTAGATCAGCGTACCAGCCCAGTCTAAGCTCTCAAAAATAGTGCTAAGCTTTTTATGTCTAAACCAGGCTACCTCTGAATAAAACCTTTTGGTCCAGTGTGTGTGCAATTTGTGCTACTTTAAATCTGATGATATCACAGCTCCCTCTGTGGACTGTCATTCCAAGCATGGAGCTAGAAGGTATTAAACAGCAGCTACAAAGATTAAGCATTTAAAATCAACAGGTCTAGATAACCTGCACCTGTGATTTTTAAGGCAGCTAAGTGAAGTGAACTGAGGAGAAGAAATGGTGATATTCAGCATACTGAAAAACTTCTAGCAGATCCCAGAAGACTGGAAGGAAGTCAATGGCATGTCAGTGTTTTAAAAACCTGTGGCAGGAAGCTTGGATATTACAAGCATATCAGAACTATTTGGAAGCAAAACAAAATGTTGAATTGTGAGTGTGGGACTTGATTTTAAGGATAGAAACAAAAATGTTTCAAATCAAAATTGGTTTGTGGAAAACAAATCTAAAATACTAAAATAGTATGATTTTGTAACGAGACTAACTGTTGCTGGAGACAAATTATTAAAGGGAGAAGATATTAAAGTAAAGGGAGAAGATGTGGTACTACTACTTTTGCAGAAACTCTTAAGCATCAGAAAATTCATGTTAAGACTGTGACAGAGAAAGATAGAGAAATATTTAAGTTGCTTAGCCAAAAGTTATAGAAATAACCCTTGGGTTCCAAAGCAACTAAATGCTTCTGACAAAAGCTTCTCTCCATTGCTATCAATTTTGAAACACAGGAAAAGGCAAGACCCATATTGCTCACCCATGTAAATGTTTTTTGCATAAATGGGGCAAAAACTAATGATAGCAGGATAGCTTTGATTGCTGCTGAGCAGCTTAGTTATGCAAATATACAAATACTGTTTCAACAAATGAGTTAAGGGCAGTGGCAGGCAAGTTCACTGATAAGCCTTTGTTTGGGATGTTCTTTCACATATATTATCTCCTAAATAGTGAGCGCTGTGGCATTATGCTCTAAAATAAATACACGTTAGTCATCTGCTGCACATCAGCAGTGTGCACCAGATGTTTCAAAGATGTGAATACATTTAAAATGCCATTTTCCAGTGTCTCATTATTAAATAGGACCAAAATTTGGAGCTCCATGCAGGAAGCTGCAATGACTGTCTTATCTATGAAGGATTCATTTAATCTGTGGCAGAATGGCTGCCTTTCCCCACTGCCAGAGTAAATGAAGGAAGTTAGTATGGTCACATTCTTACTGAAGAGGATGGGAACAAGCCTGTGTGCATACATTTGTAGACATGTTTGGTTTACATTGATCTGAACTCACCAGACCTGTAAACTGGGAAAAGTGAATGTATCCTTGCTAAAATCCTATGCAGACATTGCCATGTGGAATGAAATTTGTCTTATTGCATTATTCACTGGTGGGTGAAACAATCGCCCTTCAGTCTCAGCTGAGAGCTTTCAGTAGCTGATACCTGTGTTTCCCTTTGTGGATGATCCCATGAAATACAGTCAAAGTCCAATGAACACAAAGGATCAAGTAATCACAATATAAAATGTTGCTGCTCCTTGGTTGAGAGTTGCCACCATGAAGGTGGGAAGATGTGGAGTTTATTTTGCTTTTCACAGTTCTGGAAAGCCCAGATTTACAGTTGTCACATCTCCAGTTGTCTATCCACTGTATGCCACCACCTAACACCAGCCATAGGGTGCATGTCTGAGATCTGCAAAGGTACTTGGGCACTCAGCTGATATCAGCTTCCAATGGGTGTTGCTGGAGATGTAGCCAAGCATTGTTCACTGAGGAATGCTCCTTCCCTGCATAAGAAAGGGGTCACTAACGTAGCTATACAACCAGGTCAATAAGGAAGTCACAGCTTATTTTGGAAGAAAGAGAACTTTTGCCACAATAGCTTAAATTAATAAAATGGCCTATATTTGCCACCAGATTCTACTGGTGGTTCCATTACTCCTGTGTTAAGGAGTACCCCAAGAAAGCTCAGGGTGTAGCTGTGCTTGTGTTCCCATGCAAATCAGGAGAGTGCTATTGAATTGTAGGTCCCAGTTTAGCATGCTTTGGGAAGCAGCATTGGAAAGCACAAGCTGGGTTCTTCTGGGATCAAGCTAAATCAGATCGGTGTGGACCAGGAGTCCATCCAGGGGTTCCACCCACAAAAAGGGGAATGGACCAGACTAGAGGTAGTCTGAAGTAAAACCCGCATAAACTTGTATATCGGGAGCATCAGATCCTCTGCACCGGAATTTGTTTGCTTTGCAGTTCGCTGTTACTATGCTGTACGGCTGCTGAAGATATTGTCCAGGGCCCCACACCAGCCTGGTGTGCTCATCGTGTCTAAATGTCTCTCTGTAAAACAAAATGGCATTCTCTGTCTTCTAGCTGTAACTGAAAGAGCTGCATACACACACGAACTATTCTTCTGTTGGGGAAAAAAAACACAAAACCCCTTCAAATAAATCTTGTTATAAAATGAGGGTGATCTAGAGGTACAGAAGAAAGCAACAGTACACCGCAAAGCATTTCTCAGAGAGAAGTCTTGAGTCCCAGCCCATGGAGCATTTTCTGCAATGTGCTTGCTTATTCTTCTCCAAACCCCTCAGTATCTCTGATTAAAGACAATAATTTTCTAATGTGCCTGAGGAAATGGGTAAGCAGGTGACAAGCATAACGTCTAAATCTTCTCCATCAGGAAAACGGCATTTTGCATGGAAATTTTTTACAAAAGTGGCTGGCTTCCAACATTTTTGGAATGCTGTAAATTGGATAAAACTCATGAGATTTTCATTTTTCAAAAGTTTTCAGGCTATGAGCAGTTTAGTGCTTAAAATCTAGGTGAAATTTTAACGAAAAAACCTAGCGTGATTTTCATTTTTGCTTATGCATGAAACTTTCTGGGAACAGGATCCATGTTAAAAGAAAACACAGAAGGTCTACTCTAAAGTGCTACAGTTTACTGCAACTGCCACAAAGTAAATTTATGGAGATTTTTCAAGAGCAAAAGAGAAATGTGTGAATTTAGATCCAGAGGTGAAACAGAAATGGAGGAGGATGCTGGCAATTTTTATTCCTCTTGGTAAAGTATAAAAGGGGTGATTTTTAATTCACATTTTTAACACACCTAGCTTTTAAAAAACATAAACATTGAAAATGTGAGACAGAATATTATGTGCTTCCAGTGTGACATAGGTAACTAAAACCTAGATGCATAAAGGCAGAAGCAGATGTAGAAATACCATATGATTTAGAAAAAACTAATGAGTAGAAATCTATGAAGATAACCAAGTGATGTTTGCATTCACCTACATGTTATTAGTTAATAGATAAGTAATGAAAATTCAGATAAGAAGACAGCAATAAAAATCCACAGCTGTCATTTCTGACACTGCTGTCTACCTTTTTAGCAGCCAGGATTTTGCACATGGACTGTTCCCTTGGCAGACAGAGAAATCCTTTTTGTTATATTTTCTGTCTCGCCTTCTTGCTGCTTCCTGTCTACATGTGATGACGAGATGTCATTTCAGCACACAGTGTTGAGACGTCTGACAACAGCCACTACACCATCCCAGCCTGAGCTACTTTCAGTGCCAGAACCTGGACACCTTGAATATGGAAACATCCAAACCATGGTTTAACACAGAAAAATATTAGTGCAGATGCTGCAAGTGTGGGAAAGCACTGCACTCGGTCAGGAGAGGAGCAGGCACCTGGCTACTGGCTGATGTTGTCCACAAAGCTGGACTGATGCCATCAAACATGTAGGAGCTGAGGTCTCCCCAGCTGTGGAAAAACACCTGAGAGGTCATTTACACCACCCCATTGTCCTACGTCACTTTTAGCTTTCTCTAAACAATTTGTCAGAGAAGTTTATGCAGGCACATTTCTAGGGATCCCTTGTGTCCTTTAGCAATGTCTTCCAACATTTTGTCACTGAGAACACTTTGCTATTGCCTAATGTAAATCACTCTTGCTGCTGTTTAAGCCCCTAAACTTCTTGACCTGTCCACCGAGGATGAGAGGAAGAGTTTTCTCTGTCCTTCTTCCAGCTACTTCTTGCATATCTGAAGACTGTTATTATGTCTCCTTTCCATCTTCCCTTATTGAGGCAACCATGACAATAGCAATGTTCTTTAAGGTTTGCAATCAATAGACACAGAAAGAAAAATCAATCAGATTGACTTCTTGAGGGAAGCAAATTCTTTGGCCTACTTTGTAGCAATGAGATTTCCTGACTGGCCAGAGTATTGCTCTGTGTGCACGGAACAGGGAAGTGGGAATGGCTCTGGGCTGTGCAGATTGGGAGGGCAAGTGAACACTGGTGTGAAAATATCTATTTACTTGGAAAAGATTTTTTTATGGTACTTTTCTATGGCAACTGAAGAAACAACTTTCAGAGATCCTTAGCCATAAAGTCTAAAAAGAAAGACAAACCCAACCTCAGAAAGGACTTAAAAGTGCTCCACAATGTTCAAAAGTCTCTCCCCACATGCTTTTATCAGGGACTCTAGCCTGGAGCCAGGGGTCCTTCTCATGTAGGACAATGTGTGAAGCAAAGATACGGCAATGGCTTGTTTTGAAATATCAAATTCCCCTGAATGAAGCCAGCAAAGCAGACTCAGTGTCACCCAGGCCAGGTTGCTGGTAGAGTGGAGGACCTCTGCATTTCATACAATGCATCCTGCCAGCACAGGCTCTGATACAGAGACTCTCAGAGGCAATTTTTCAACATGACCAAAGAAAACAACCATGAAGCAAATATTATGTAGTTTTAGTTCACATTCATCATCTGATTCTTAAAATTGTCCTGGGTTCAGCAGTAGCAGTCATTTTTCCCCTTCTTGGTAGCTGGTGCAGTGCAGTGTTTTGACTTTCAGCTTGGGAACAGAGCTGATAGGTGATGTTTTGGTTTGGCCAAGGACTTTGTGAGCCTCATGCTCTGCCAGGGAGGAGGGGAAGCCAGGAGGAAGCAGAGACAGGACACCTGACCCAAACTGACCAAAGAGGTATTCCATACCACAGCACGTCATGCCCAGGATGTAACTGGGGTGAGCCGGAAGGGCTGGGAGTCTGCAGGGTTGGAGGAGGTATCGGTCGGAGCTTGGTCGGGCTTGGGGGGCTAGTTATCGGTCGGCTGGTGGTGAGATGATGTATTCTCTTCCCTTGTTATTTCCTTTATCATTATTATCATTGGTGGTAGCAGTAGTGATTTGTGTTATACCTTAGTTACTAAACTGTTCTTATCTCAACCTGTGGGAGTTGCATTCTTTTTGATTCTCCTCTCCGTCCCTCCGAGAGCAGGGGGAGGGCAAGAAAGGGGGGGAAGTGAGCGAACGAGTTACCTGACTGGGTTTAAACGACGACAGTTCTTTTTGGCGCCCAACGTGGGGCACGAAGGGTTGAGATAACGACAGATCTGACCGGATTAATAGTCACTTGTCACAATGCTGATTTATTGGGTCTCAGAGTTGTTTTGCTTGATCTCACAGCTTCAGAATGTTGTAAGTTACGTAGAGCCGGTATTTGCTGTGTTAGTGTTTATCAAGTATGGGGCCTGGGCTAAGGTTCTTGTCTCACTGTGCTTTATGGCAATGGCTTGTAATACGGGCGGGCTCCAGCAGCAGGGCGGGACGGACGTGGCCGTGGACTTGTACGTGGCCGTCCGGCTGCTCTTCACCGTCCTGGCCCTCGCCCTACTCTCCATCTTCGTGAGGCTGTGGGGAGCCGAGGGGGAGCGGCCCCGGGAGCCGGCGGCTGCTGAAGCGGCCCGGAAGAGCGGCCCCGGGCACCAAGCGGCGGCGGGAGCGGGGCCGGAGGCCGCGAGGGGACGGCTGCGGGTGGAGGAGGTCGGGGCGGTCGAGGAGCAGAAGGAAGCGGCTGCCGAGCAGCGGGAGAAGGCGGCGGAGGAGCCGAGCCCCGCGGAAGAGCCGAGCCCCGCGGAGGAGCCGAGCCCCGCGGCCGAGCCCAGCCCCGCGACGGCCGAGAGCGTTTCCCGGAAGCCGCCCGCCGAGCCCCAGGAGGATGCAGGAGACCCCGCAGCATTTCCCAGCAAGGCAGAGGAGGAAGAGGAGGAAAAGAGAAGCTGGCGGTGGGAGAGCCGGCAAGCACAGCAGCTACACCAGCCCCAGTGACAAGTACAGCAGATACACCAGCCCCAGTGACAAGTACAGCAGCTACACCAGCCCCAGTGACAAGTACAGCAGCTACACCAGCCCCAGTGACAAGTACAGCAGCTACACCAGCCCCAGTGACAAGTACAGCAGCTGCACCAGCCCCAGTGACAAGTACAGCAGCTACACCAGCCCCAGTGACAAGTACAGCAGCATCAACTGAGAGTTATGAAGGTTTTGAATGGCCTTTGGGTATCCTTGGGACCTGCCTGCTGATTGTGATGGGGATCAGCATGTTGGCACACACACAGACTGTGTTCTACCCACAACCATTTTGTCTGATCTCAAAAGTTAAGCAGAGTCAGGTTTGGGTCTTGTCTGGGGTTAGACGACAATGCAGGGGGACCAAGAGATTTTCCCCAAGGCTGGACAGTGATGAGTGGCAGGGGGTGTGGGACAGTATGGGCAAGTATCTAGTCCACTGGGCCCCTCCAGTGCTTTGGAAGCATCGGAGATGGAAGGCAGCTGTATGGAGTCCCCAGCAACAAGCTGCAGAAACTGCTGAAGGGGACAGTGAATTATTTTGAGCCTGGTGGGCCCATGGCACTTCAGGCCATCAGGGCAGAGATGCAACATAGAGATGGACTCATGATGGAGGGGTGGACTTAGCAATGGATGCTATTGCCCAGGTTATTCACGAGTGTGAACACTGCACACAGTCTCTCCTGCTCTGGAAGACTGTTACAAGAGATGGAGCCTGACGTCATGGACCAGATGGACTCAGCAGCTTTATAGGGACTGGTCCATGCACTAAGTTAAGAGTGCACCAAGAGTGATGGTATATTGAAAATGGGGGATCTGAGCATGACGTGAATGGTATGGAATAAGGGGTGGATAATGTCCTGGGTTCAGCAGTAGCAGTCATTTTTCCCCTTCTTGGTAGCTGGTGCAGTGCAGTGTTTTGACTTTCAGCTTGGGAACAGAGCTGATAGGTGATGTTTTGGTTTGGCCAAGGACTTTGTGAGCCTCATGCTCTGCCAGGGAGGAGGGGAAGCCAGGAGGAAGCAGAGACAGGACACCTGACCCAAACTGACCAAAGAGGTATTCCCAACCACAGCACGTCATGCCCAGGATGTAACTGGGGTGAGCCGGAAGGGCTGGGAGTCTGCAGGGTTGGAGGAGGTATCGGTCGGAGCTTGGTCGGGCTTGGGGGGCTAGTTATCGGTCGGCTGGTGGTGAGATGATGTATTCTCTTCCCTTGTTATTTCCTTTATCATTATTATCATTGGTGGTAGCAGTAGTGATTTGTGTTATACCTTAGTTACTAAACTGTTCTTATCTCAACCTGTGGGAGTTGCATTCTTTTTGATTCTCCTCTCCGTCCCTCCGAGAGCAGGGGGAGGGCAAGAAAGGGGGGGAAGTGAGCGAACGAGTTACCTGACTGGGTTTAAACGACGACAAAAATAAAAGCTTAAATGGAAGAGGGTCAGACTGAATCAAAAGCCGGAGTGATAAGTGCCGTGAAGGGCTACAGTAAAATTAGTGGTAGGTTGTACTTGATTCTATAGTTTTATTGTAAGATCATTGATCAATAAAATGTTCAGACATTTTAGATTAATTAAAGCTTCAAAGTCTCTCTTCAGTACTGGTTTTATTTTTTAAGTCAACCATGAATAAAATAGCATATGCTGCCATGTTAATCAATTTATTATTCCATGCAATTACCAGCAAAAAAATAAATATGATTGAATTATGTTAATACTAACACAGATACATGCACTTCCATTAACTTGAAACAGGGTATAATCAAGTAAATAAAAGCAGCCTCTGGATATTGGGAGATTTTTAAGGAACACAAAGACAGTAAAATTCTGGGGACTAGGTGACAACTGTACAAGCTCACAAGTGCAACAGATCCATTATCAAAACAACCAGCTTTTCAACTTACTGTTGGCTACAACCAGTGTATTTCTCAGCTGTAATGCAAGATAAGAACACGACAGTTATTAATTTCAATGACTCATTAAATAATAGAGAACAAGTACATATAGCTTTATCTCATCTCTATAACCATCATAATCAATGTTCCAACAACTTGAAGGAACATTGTGTTGTCATTGACTGTCAAAATAAGCTACAGCTGACAACTGGCTAGGTTTCTTATAAAAATAATCTGAGAAACTGAAGCTAATTAACTCCATAGTGAAAATGATGCAGTCATTTCCATGGGTAAAAGTGGCTTATTATGTCTAATTCTCTGGCCAGTGCTTAGTTAATATTCTGCAGAACAATGAAAGGACAAGGAAGGGTCACAGTCTGTCACCTCCCTGATGCTTTAAGGAGTTGCAGGGCATGTGGTTTTGTTTGCTTTTGCACACGTACACACACTCACACAAATAAGTTTGAAATAATCTATTTTAAAATTACTTTTACTGGGTGCTATAATATTGTTTTCATTGGTTTCACTGAAAAATACAAATATGTCATAAGACAACAAATTCTATTTGTGCAGCTTATGGCCTGCTGAAGCACTATGTTAGCATGATTTGTCACAACAATAGCCTAATTTGCCTGGTTTAGGAAGGAAAATATAATCCTCTGGCAACATGCAAAATATTTTATTTCCACTATGACATTAAGGCTGTATAATGAAGAAGAAATGTATCCCTATAACTAGGGCTCTAAACAGCCACAGCAGATTTGTGCTGTTTCACCTTTGACAAGTTTTTCCTTAATCTTGCTGTATCTGTAAAACTGTCTCATGTTTGGACTGTAGCTCTTCAAGGCAAGAGCTGTCTCTTTTTATGTGCAGTACTGCCAGCGTAAGATGTTTTCACGTCTCATGATATTTCATGTTTTCCCCAGCTCTTGTCATTATGTGAGAATCTCAGCATTCATTTAAAAAAAAAAGTTCCAGTCCTAATAGCTGCAGATAAAAGCTCAGATATGAGCCATGCATATACTGTGAGCCTCAAAGAGCAGAAAAAAAAGAGGATAACAAATAACAGGAACACTGTGATTTTACAGCTATGGGTAGAACTGTGTTTGTTTGTCCTTTTTTAGCTGATTTGTGAACCCTCAGTTTTGGGGTTGCTTTCTCAGTACCTATATCACAGAAAACAAGACCATTCTCACCTTCTGGGGCTGATGGAGCAGATGGAGAAAACCGCATGGTGAGACTTCAACCCTGCCTTTGGACATGCGAGTATGGGGGCTTAGGCTGCTGGAGTCAGTTTGGTTCCTCATGTCTCCACAGCACTTGTGAAAAGGCAGCGTTTGTCCTGTGTAACCTAGAGCACCGTTAGTAAAAAACATATGTCACCGCTTTGCTGGTGCAGGGAACTCAGAGATAACATCCTCTCAACACCTCTTTTTTATCCTTTTAGTAATTATTTTTCTCTCTTTGTGTGGACACTGGTTTTGTGGTAAGATTTGGCACCATACAGTCTGCAAGCACGCACTTCTGCTGCTGGTGCAGCCCTGACAACTAAGTTGTGTTCAGCTGATAGGAGAGCTGTTTGCTCACCACTTCTCCTCTGAAGCAAAGCTGTTATGTCAAGACTCCCAGTTTTGCTCTTGTCCAGCATCTCTGCACTAAGGTGACTTTGCTTTCAGGTAGTGCCATCCTAGAAAAAAAAAAAAAACACAAACACTTCCCTTTCTACACTCTGAGATTCAAGAGACAATTCTCCAGTAGCACTGTGTTTTGAAGAAAAATACCCTGAAATGTGGTGGAAATCCAGGGGGAAAGAGAAACAAGGGAGGAAGGAAAGGAAACAACATTCTTGCTCAAAGACAAATATTTTTCATTACCTGCGGCATCTGTAAGAAATGAAAGAGAGGAAAAAATGCCATTTAGTTTTCTCTTAAGCTTTGCTTTATTCACACTAGTAGCCTTCCTTTCCCTGTGACAAAGGCATATATGTGTATGTAGCATTTGGACCCTTATTCAGCTACAGATATATTTTTCAGTATGGAATTCCCTTGTGATGAACTACCTTTCCCATTATGCCTCAGTGATGTTGGTTTTTTGACACAAGGTGTGTATTTTTTTCCCTTTGCTACATTCTGTACTGAAGGGCACTGCAAATCCCAAGCAGTTGCAATACCTGTGATACCTGCATTTTTGGACTGTAGTAAAACAGTTGACTGTTAGACTGTTCAGGTCTGCTGAAGAGCATCACTATTTCTGTGATTTCTGCTGCAGAAAAGTAATTTGGTCTTTTGCTGCAAGTGTTCTGGTGTATTTGCACTGCCTCCACAACTGAGGGATATACTTCTGTGACTGCAGTGCAATACTTCTCCACACAGTACTCAATCTGACATACTACAGAAAGCAATTCCATTTCCCTATCTGGAATTACACTTAATTTGCTGGTTTAAAAAAGCATCAGATCCTTTGAAAGAATGCACATGCCGTCTTAAAAGCAAAATCTGTTGGTGTGGTTTTATTCTCAGCATAAACACCTTTTTGCTTTTCCCGTGTTGTCTGTTTCTTTGCTCCAATGTAAATTTACATTACTACCTGGATGAAGGGTAGGAAAATTTGTTGGGTATAATGTACTAATAAATTAGGCCATGATACCTAATGACTCGAAGCACATCCATCCCTTTGCAACAGCAGCAGAAACAATGAAAAAATCCCACAAAAGTCCTACAGTCTTATTGTTCATAAGGTAGACAGTGCAGGATATAATCTGTTGTACAGCAGTAACTCCTCTAGGTTTCCTGAACTGTCAACGAGCTGCAGGCACCAGGGTAAGCTCATCTCATGTATCTTTATAGCAACAATACAGATGTGTTCCTCCTGGCTACTACTTTAGAAATCCCTAAGAGTCAGTGGGGAAAACCAGGCATTTTTAGGGTATAGCTAATGAGAATTGTATACATCTGCTTGACCATTAAACGAATCATATTAAAAAGCCCCATGTGCTTCTTTGCTTCCAATGAATATGCTTAACAACCAGCTCAGATGCAGATGTCTTCACTGTAGCCATCTACAATTGATTACACAAATTTCACACCAGTGGACTCATTTCTGATCTGGAAGATCAGATCTCTAGTCCCTACAGATAGGTCTTTCCACCCATAAGCTCCTTTCAAAATAGATATTCTATTAAACTCACTGTCTTCCCTATAACTCATGCTTGATGCTGCTTCAGTGGAAGGCATTATCATTTCCATTTTATAATTACTGTCTTTATAATGGTTGGCAAATAAGATATTATAAAAAACAGAAAGCAGCTATTCCTTTGAGATTTGCACTTTTGGCTGCAGCCATGGCCTGCATAGGTTATCATTTTCTGTGATTTATGATGAAGAAACTGAAGCTTATCTTCTTCATCGATATTTTGCAACCTTCACCAGGTTTGCTGTTAACAAGTTACCAAGTGGTGCAGTCAGCTAGATCTGACTTCCCCTTGACTTTCACTAGGATTGGACTAGACTCCTGAAGCTCACTCTAAATAGCATTCCTAGAAGCATTGATGGACATTGTCCAAAGGGTAGTAACGGTTTCCTTATTTTTTAAGATCCCAAACCTCTGGTGTTTTAAGAACATGGTAGCAAAACAGCAGGAGCAAAGAAGGATGATAACAGAAAATCTTCTCAAACATATTTGCGCTCCCAAGTATCTATCACTTGCAGTTCCAGGGAAACTGCCTTGGGATTTTAACAGAGATAGCAGCCTCTGCATGCACAGGGTTTTTAAACAATGTGAACACTGTCAAAGCAAATGAGGCCAATGTTTGTGAGCATAATATCAGGCAGCAGGATTTAGAGATAGCTGTACAAGCAACCTCCTTGTTGCTAGTGTCTTACAGTCAAGAACCTCTTCCTATTTCTGAGTTTAGGGGCAACTTTCAGCCCTGAAGTCCCAGACTTCCACAATGGCAGATGAAGTGCCAGCACAACTTCTAAAATGACCAGTAGATCCTGCTAACACAATGTGTTATGTTCTTCATGGTTTTACATAGATTCCTGTTTCAGGTACACGTGGCTTGGTAGTAGCATTTTGAGTAAAGGGACTGTGGCTCTTTCTCCATGTTTGCAGTTCTGCTCTTGTCAGAGTTAAGTGATGCCTGGCTGACGTTTATGGTTTCCCATAACAGAACTTTTTCAGTCTTAATAACAAATCTCCTCTTTAAGTTTCATTAAGACTCAAATCCACAAACACAGGACAAGACTACTCAGAGGTAGATGGGCAGGAGGTTTTAACTGGGGGAGAATTCATGCAAATGCAGGAAGTGTATGTTATTCTGGTGGAGCTACATGTCTAGCATATCAGGAGCAAAAATAATCAAGGAAGACTTGCAAGGAAGCCCCATGGATAGCACCTGCTGTGCAACTCCAGGAGAAGAATAGGGAGAGACCTCTGCACTGGCTGTAAGGAGGATTGTAGCAGTCAGCACAGAAACTTTCTTCTGGTGTGTGGTTCTTCAATATACAGCTTCGGGAAATGGGAACTGTGTGTGATCTTCATGAGAGGTACAGCCACAACAAGGAAATGCCATATTCCATGGTGATCTTCTTAGGCTGGATTCACCTCTAAAGACTCAGGTTACTGACAGGTGACATGTATGAAAGAAGCTAACTCAGACATTGCATGCTGTATGCTTACACCTCATGTCATCCCTGATGAAATGGCTGGGCACAGAAAAACAAAACTTTCAGGGTAAAGAGGCCAAGGAAATTAAAGTCCTGGATATTTAGGAGATCAATAGGTGTGATGCAGCCAGTATTTCTTGTAGTTGGTGCTTATGCTGTTGTACAAATCACTGTTAGGATCTGATCTACACCACTCTGTACAAGCCTATATTGAAAAATGTAAATTCCAGGGAGGAGAAGGGCAAAGAAGGGTCATTAAAAGGAAGAGAGAGGTGGAGCACTCGTTCCACAAGAATACAATAAAAAAGTGTGGGTGGCTTAGATTATAATATGGAGTTATGATTGCTCTGTATATATCTGTTGAATGGCTAATCACCAGGTAGTCATTAAAGAATTATTTAAGCAAGATGGCGACACTGGCACAGGCATAAGTGAGAGGAAAGTGGCAATAAATAATTTGAAATGGGAATTAAAAATCAAGTTCTCATCCTCAAATGCCCTAGAACAAACTTCCATTTGCAGTAAGGAAGCAGGATGTGTAAGGTTTTTAAGAGGGGCGTGTTGTGACTGACAATAGACAGCTTCCCCATGTATCCTTCATTTGCCTTTTAAAAGAATACAGGCAAAAAGGAAAGCTCATCATTTTGCAAACAAGAAGGCCTTTGTCAGTGATGGAAAAACTAATCCAAAAGAACAGCCAGATATATTTAGGACCTCAAGACAGGGACACCCTTCTTCGTGTAGACCCCAAACACTTTATTCATTTGTCTCAAAGACCACTGAAGAGCAGTTTGAAGCCAAACAGCTCCTTTCTAGCTTCTCATAAATCCTCTTTGCCATTTCTAAAATTTGCAGGAGACAATCTAAAGCATTGAGTTGAGGGCAGGAACACCCAGGGTGTATGAAGGGTTGTGCTGTGTTCAGTAATCTTGCTGTCTGGATAAAATCCTGGCTTCAGTAAAGTCGAGGTGAGTACTGTCCTTGATTTCAGGCTTTTTTCTTATAGTGTTCTGACACTCAAGCATTCATGCTTGCTGCTAGTCACCATGTCTCAGAGAAAGGAGAACCTGGTAGGATGGTTGAGGGATATTTATGCCCTATGAACCAGAAAATATGCCAGAACAAAAATGATAACATTAGAATGGACCTCAAGGATTATTTTTTTGCCTTAAAAACTATTGTCTATCTATCCATGACACTAAATGCAATTTCTGTGTGGCATACTAAAATGTTCAGTGAGCAATTCTTGTTCTCAGATGTGATATTTTTCACTTTGTAGTTCTTCAATCTTCATTTATGCCAAATATTCTGCTTGTGTTTTATTTATGTCTATTTTTTACCTTCCTCCCCTCATCAAAAAGATGCCCCTGGACACATGAAATATAAAGAAAAGCACCTGGCAGTTCAGATGAGTTTGAACAGTTTAGTGTCCCTTCTAGTTTTAAATTCTTCAGTGTTTAGCCTCCTTCTTCAAAGACATTTCTGATTCACTTACCTGAGATTATGCAAATCACTGCTGAACTCAAAGAAGCAAGAGTTATTTCCCTGAATAAAATTAGCAAACACTTAATAATAAGACACATTTACATTTGCACAGCACATTTTATCTCACTGGATCCCAAAGCACTGCTGAAATATAGTAGGATGTTGAAACTGAAAAGCATTCTTGAGGCATTAATTCTTCTCCATTTCTCACTAATTTAGGCCACTGACATTTGTGCTGTTATTCCTTCCTACTTCATACTCATCAAAATTAGAGGCAAACCAACCTTTAACTTTTTCCAGTCATTTACCAGAATTAATTAATTCATCTTGGACCAATTATTACCTGATCATGAAAGCTTTTGCATGTTTTCTCCAGTTGTCTTCTTCCATATATTTACAAAAAGTGTCCAAAATGGGCTTTTTTCAAAATCATGGCCATTTTTCCTAGAGCTGGCAGGACATAACTGCCCATCCTGGACATCGCTTGCAGCCCTCCTAAAATGAGTCCTTCAACAGTCTATCTTTCCTACTATCTCTTAAGATTTTGAATATGTCTGCCTATATGTGCATTCCTATAAAGTAGTTTTTCTCTTTATTTATGCTTTAACAATAGCTGGGACCCATATAATCTCACCTCTGGTGGATAGGCTTTTAGTGGTCTTTGTGTGTTTATAATCATTAATGAGAACTATTTTTCTGCTCTTTGGGTTCATCCTGTTTTGACCCTCTCCACTTATTCACCACTTGCATGAGCCCAGGTTTATCTGAACCTGTCCCCGTCCTATCTGACAGCTGACTTTCCTGGTTTTTTTTTCACACTTCAAATTGAACTGTAGAGAGGCTTACGACAAACACACACATGTATATCTACTAGTTATATATTTAATCCCATCTTACATGTATTTTACGTACATGATCATGATACAGTGAACTTAGAATTCAAAACCATACTAAAAAAAAAACAAACCAGAAATGTCAGAAGCTGTTGGGCAATTCCCAATGGAGATGAATACTTCCAACAGACTGAGAAGAAAACGCTGCATCTTGAATAACTATCACCATTTCTTGGTAAGATTCTTGCTTTTGTTTTCTAGCACCTCATTTCAGACCAAGTGGCAACACAGAAATTTTTCAAGTATTTGCCTTTTCTTAAATGCAGCAACATTATCCCATAGCTCGGAAATAAATAGTAACACTATCATAATGTCTAGAAAATTAACCTGGTTTTCAGAGATTTCACAGAAAAGGTTAAAATCTGTTGTGTTAAATATTCAGGTAAAAAGATGGATTATGGATATACCTCCCTGGTTTCATTAACATGCTTCTCATGGTTGCCCCTGGATTTGCCTGAATCTGTGCATTAGGCTCAAAAAGCTGTCAGGCAACAAAGATTTCTGATAAATATGTGGGTCTTGAGGCCCAGCCAAATGTCAGCAGGGGCCTTTTTATGGACTCCAGTAAGAACTGGATCAGGCCTTACTGGCATGAAAACCTAACGTATTACCCAGCAAATGTGGAGCTCGGCTATTACAAGCCCTGAATGGAAAAACCTGCAAACAGGCTTTGTTCTGTGAATCAAATAATAATCTGGATGTGTGGCCTTTGCTGTTAGTATGTTCATGAGAGGCAACTAATTAGATTAGGAGGGCTTTAAATAAGGCAGTGGTAATCGTTGGGCAGAGCCCCGTGCAGACTGGGTGGTGAGGAGGAAAGGCAACATCCCTTACAGTTACCAAGACTACAAAAAGCTTTAGCTGGAATGGCTGGAACAGAAGCAGCGAAAAACAAAGTGAAGAGATTAATACCAAGGTGGGAGTTGGTGCCTTGAAGTAATCAACTTGGGTCAAGAAGTCTGTGTTCCTGCATTTGGGGATGTTCTCCTTCTGTACCCACAGTGAGGCTATCCTGGTGGCACTGGGGATATATGGGACAGATGGTGGGCATGGAGCAGAAGCAGCCTGTAACAGTGGTGCCACTGGACAGGGAGGAAGAAGAGAGGAGAGCATGTCAGAATCGTTTAAAGCACTATTTGTCATAAACACCCTTCATATTCAGTCATTAAATGAGGCAACAGATATGAGACAAGGAACTAGAAATGCTAATGCCATTTGTAAAGCATAAAAAAACCAAATACACTGCTATTTGACTGCAACTAAACATCAGCTCGCACACATCTAATTCATTAACATGGCAGTTAATTAACAGGACAGTTTTGATCTGCTGTAGCAAAGCTTTGAAATACAGTGGCTCACTAAGTCATTTATTTCAGGCAAAAATAAAAGCAAGTATTTTTTTATTGGCCCAATTGCAGAGCTCCTTATTACCCTAATGACATCAGCAAGGCACCCAAGTCATTTGAATGCAGTCAAAATTAATCTGAGATTACAAAAGGTAAATAAAGGTTGATCAAGGTCAGGGAGCACAAAAGCGGCAATGAGACATCCCCAATAAGCTAGGTCCCTGGTAAAGTGCAGCTGGCCTCTCACAGCCTCCCGGTTGATGGGTTTGGTTATTTCCCTCTCAAATCAGAGCAAAACCAAACAAATAAACACGGGCAAGAAGAACTTCAATTAGCTTTTGCTTTTCTCCCTCTGCAATGCATCATCTAACTTGGGATCCTACATTTTAAAGAAAACACCACTAGTGTAACTGAAACCCTTTGTTAGCCCAAGTTCCCAAGATCCTGCATAATAATGCTGGGGTGGCTAGAAAGGTATGGGAAGGACTTTGCTGATTGCAGCCCCAGGACATATCTACAACAGCCATTAAAGTCTCCTTTCAACAGTAAAGGTGTCTGCCTCTCTAGGCATGGTCTCCTACAGACCTGGGGACTGGCACCCAAAGGAAAGGAGGAGATGCACATCACGGTGAGATCTTCGAGTGCAGGTCACAAAAAAAGTGGTTTAAAAATACCTCTGCCCTTTCCAGGGTTTTGTGTTGCACCCGCCAGAAGCAGAGAACGGAAGCTAACCTTACATGTTAATCAGCCTTTCCCTCACCTAATTTTAATCTGACCCTGAGTAATGCCCCCTAAGAAGATTCATTTAGAAGCAGATTACAGCAGCTAATTTGCTAATGATGAGACATCATCCTCAGAATCACAATCTTTGGGACTTAGTAGATGCATCAGGAAATAAGATAAAAATGTTCTGCCCCCATCAGCATTGTCTTACAGCTGGAGTGCTCATCCTGGTGCTTCAGCCATACCTCAGGTGGGAAGGTCCATGCCTTGCCATACTGGACTGCAGGAAATAAGCAGGAAAATCCTGGATAAGGGTATGTTTGGGTCAGAGACCTGTGGGGAGCAGCAGGGTGGTGCCTGTAGCACAGTGCTCCAAGACCAGTGGACTCAGGTCAGCGTGCAAGTATGGGTTGCAGCTGACCTGTGCAAGTGGGAAATATGTTACAGAGAGACATGATCACCTATGTACAGATGAGAGAAGACGTGCTCCCAGCCAGAGGGAGGAACAGCAGGTTTTTCAGCAGGTTTCATGGTTAGGTGTGTTTGCAGGATTTTCTGGGAAAAGCATAGAGGAATCACAGGACATCCCTGAAACATGGGGAAGCCTGGACCACTCACAGCGGGGCAAGGAAAGGAGGGAAGGCTCCAAGGAGATCCTCATGTTTTGCTCATGAAACATGCATAGATAATAGAGGTAACAGCAAATGTGGAGTATCCTCTATATTCTCTGGTTACAAAATGGTTTGTGATTACAACTTGATTCAGCTTAAATTCAGTGAAAGACCTGAAAGTTTTTCAATTTCTAAAGGGTACTTTTGTGTAATGAAATTAATTCTAACAGCTGAAGAAACAGAAGATATGAATAGAAAGAAATGCATTAAAGCCAAAAGCGACACAGTATCTTCAACTTTTATCACAAGTAAAAGGAAATCTTTCAAGAAGGGCTCCAGAATAAGCAAACTGAGTCAGCATCTCAGAAGTCACATTAACAGTAGCAGAGAGCTCAGAAGAATTGCAAAAGCGTTTGATCAGCAAAGAAATCTCTGTTCAATAAAAGGATTATTGCCAAAAGTCAAGCTGAGTCAGACCCGCAAAGGGTATTGAAAGGCACAGCAAGAGGTTCTCCAGCTGCAGGAGATGAAGTGGAACAGGTAAGGAAAAAACCAGTAAAGCAAGGATCAAGAACTAACTTCCCAAAATTGTGTGGATCATACCCTGCATGCCCATCCCACATGAAGACAGAAGATGGTCAGGGAGTGAGAGTGGCTTTCCCATCTCGTGATGGCTCCAGCCTATGGGCCCCTTCAGCTGCCAAGGCTACTAGCCAGCCCCCGGCCATGACACACAAGCAAGGAGGGCACATAGTTTTAAGCAAAGGCTGAAAATCTGAATTAGGGAACTTCTACAGACAAATATAAATGCTCAGGCAGAAAAACTCCATTTTCTGGGCACTACTGTAATCCGTAGCTCCTAAAGGCACTGAAGGGATTTGGAAGGGCAACGTAGGCTATAAACTGAAAAACAGGAGAAGAGCTTCCCCTTGCACCTCCTTTCCAAGCTTTTGCTGGTCTGTCACCAAGCAGGCAGGAGCTGCTGCCAGCTCTGCAGAACAAGCTTCTACCTGAGTTTCTGCAGCTTCTCTCCTCCCTGTCTCTTCCTCTGAAACCCCTCCCACTCCAGCAGTGCTCCCTCCAGCATTTACTCATACCTGCCTCATGGCTGCTCCAGTATGGGTACTGGACACAGAAGGGTAGAAGGGTTTTTGCAGCCTCCTCTTCATCGTAGAGGATAGAGACACAAACCCATCAGTCCTGCAAGCAGCCCTTGGCAGCAGCTGCCCCCAGTGCAGCCCCAGGTGGTCAAGGACAGAGTTTTCTGTGGGATTACTGGGATAAACCCATTTCTTATAGGGAGTGGAGGAAAGCCCAACTGTGAAAAGGGTTGCTGTTATGTTCCTGCTATGCCATGGGTGACAAAACTGTCTTCTGCTACCTCTTCTGCATGGCAGGGAAGAGTGGGATGTGGAGAGAAGGGTTGTTCAGAGTTGTCCAGGAAAGGAGAGGAAGTTGAGGTCTGGATCTACACAGGGAGGCCAGAAAGATGCCTCCATGGCAACACTAATCCTTTTCTTTTGGAGTTTGCACTGATGAAGAAATCAAAACTTGTTTCCAGTGCTGCAAGGTGGTAGATGGAGCCTCTGAGCACAGCAGGGCATCTTACTAGTGTTTGCTGTGCATCTCATATATATGTTGAGTCCATCTAGCCTGAAGGCTGGGAATTATAATACACAAACACCTCACTGTACACAACAGGCTGCCTCTCCGGCACATCCCATTACTGGACAGCCAACAGGAATTTGTTCATTTAAAATGTGCCTATGTGCCATTTTACCCCACATAGTAATATGGAATGTTGCAGACTAAGTATTCTCTTAGGTGCAATGTCTAGCTGGCAAATGTGATAGAGAGAGCCCTATTGCAATAAAGAGTTGGTGTCTGGCAGTCAGCAGCAAGTAAAATGTGTGTGGCTTTTGGTCTTTGTGCTGTAGCACATGCTATCAGCTGTCACAGGAACTGTCAAGGATTCACCTCCTAGAGGAACTCATTCTGCTGTAGTTCATACATGTACCTTGGACCAATGATGCATAAGTCTTAGAATACATTAAGTTCACCCTCATGCATCATTACCTTCTCATGCTTTTGGTTTACCTTTAGTGCATGCGCAGGAATGGTAGGGGAGATGGCGAATAGGGAAAGATACAAGGATCATATTGCCTGGACATGGAATTGAATCTTTCCAGCCTCAGAGGCGTGCAGATGACAGATCCTTCACCTTCGTGTAAAAACAAAAAATGGATAGAGGATTTGCTATGGATATAAAAAGGTCCCAACCTCACTGGTACGAGTCAAGACTGAGTCACATCATGGAATTAATTTTTTTTTTTCCCTGTGGTTTGCCTGGACATTTTTGAGCAAAAACAGGAAATGGCCTTTTTTCTTTCAAATACCACATTACAAAATACTTCAGTGAAGAAATTAGGAAATAGGAAAATTAAGAGTTCCTGTACAGCCTTAATTTGACTCCCTTAACACACATACTTTCTTCCTTGGTCCCTACAACACTTCCTTCTCACCCCACAGGACCAGCTTAATTCATTGAAGGTACTGGAAAGACATATTGTGAAGGACACAGTGGCTTACAGACAAAAAGGACACATTTACAGTTGAGGCAGTTGAATGCTGCCCTAGAGGACTGGGGGCTGAGTCCACGGAAGATTAAAGCCTTGTTTTTCCCTCCACATCCCTCCTGAACCTGAGGTTTCTGGCATCTTGGGGTTCACCCAGGGCCTTGCAGAACATCTCAGTGCCCCATGCCAGGGCATTGGGGCAACACAGAGGCATCCATCCCAGGCAGAATCTCCTGTTTGCCAGGAGCAGGCACTTCATCTACCTCTTCTCTACTGATTCATTGCTGCTGCTGAGACACTGCACCCCACCATCTCCAGTTTCCCTGAGGCTCACCCAGCCTTTTAAGATACACTTTGAACCTAAGGCTAGGCTTTTAGGACTAATCATTTTAATATTAGAAAGAGAGACTCCAGTATCAAATCAGAGCTAAATCACAGTACTGTTCTGCACTTAAAAACATTCTCTGTACCATTTCAGTGAGTGTCACCACAAAGTCCTCCAACGTGTCCAGGCTGCAGAGATGGGAAATGGGTCTTCCCATAGCCATCCATCTCCTGTCCTTCCCTCTCCCTGCCCACCTCCTCTCGCCTGAATCATTTATCTCCATCCTAGCTCTTATATTGCACAATTTTGTCTTCCAGCTCCTAATTTGCTTACAGTGCAAATGTAAACTTAATGACTTTAACATTATCATCCCCTTTTATTAGTACCCCTCTCTAAGATAAGGTGACATAACACACCTTTTGGAACCTTTATTGAGTTGCAACAGCATATAGCATACAACTGCGAAGCATATTAAATGGACAAGCCTTCTGTTTGTCTATGAACTCCAGCATGTTCTCAGCAAGACCTATATGGACACAACACAGGTGTAGCATAGGGGTATTTCAGCCGCATTATCTGTCCTGCTTTCACTTTAAAGCTTTTGACATCACAGCTACCACAGTGAATGGAGGTAATCTTTTTAGGGAGAGGCACTGTAAATTTGTATTAATTAGTATTCATTACTAATTTTCCGTGAGGAAATTAATAATTTCGTATTTGCTGTGCAGTCTGAAAGGTACACAATAATTGAAAGATGGAAAGGTTTGCATAAGTACCTACCTTTCTAAGACTGAATGCGATGTGGGTTTTGTAGGAAGGTAAAGACTGTGTCAATAAGCATACTTGCAAGAAGACACGTTTAAGACTGCCTGAGGTGCCTTCTTTCAGTAATTTTCTGTTCTGTATTTGATCACACAACCGTACCATTCCTGTAACTTAGGAGTAGGATTGAATGGATTCTAAAACACTTATTTCCAATAAGGGAACATTTAGAGAGATTCAGGTGCCTAAATATAGGAAGAGCTGTCTAATGTCATTTTAGATGCTCTGAGAAGCCCGTCTGGCTTGCAGCTGCTGCTCCAGCAGGGCACAAATCCTGCCATAAATCCTGTGTCAAAGCTGCCAACACATTTAGATGACTCCAGCAACTGCCATCATCTCCAAAGGCATTATGTTTAGGTGCCTATATTTCCCCATTTAAGTTACATTTGAACATTGAAAACAGAGAGTCATCAGATAAACTCAGATATAACTTCAGCCAGGATTTCCTAGCCACAGTGTACGGTTACTCTCATTTCTGTGTTTCAGTCATTCCTTCTTAGTTTTGAGCTTATTGTCTTTTGGGTTCTCCAGGCAATTTTGGTGAAATGGCTGACAGATCAGAAGCATCTGCAGGAGTATAATCCAAGGAAATGTTTGTCTGCTTCAGAAACTGGCAGATGTGGCATTTCCACTCAGCCCACTAGTCCTCAAGTAGCTGGGGTTAAAGCGTGCAAGTGCTGCCTTTTCTCACCCTGTTTGCTGGTTTGGGAATTGTGTTCTGCCAGAAACTCATTCCTAAAGGAGGCATGGCTTGCAGTGACAGAGAAGGAAAAATGCTTCTGCAGTCTTAGGGCAGGAATGGGAACAGGCAGAAGAGATGACACGACTATGATGAGGTTTACACTGGTACCCGTGATATTGTTCCCATCAAGCAAATCCAGTCTGTGATGCTGTCTTTAACAGGATGCAAGAAACCTGGGTGGCTACTGCAAGAATATTGCACACTCAAAAAAACGTATGTTTTCAGAAGATGTAAGGTCTAATGAATTTGATTAAGTTTTACGTGTTCTGCATACTCTGTTTTAACAGTATTTTCTGGTTAGAGAAATAACCTTTAGCAAGGCTTTTTTAGCTTTGTTGTAGATAGAAACCATGCTAAACAATTTTTCCACCTAATTTCAGCTTAAATAACCAGTCATCTCTGTATATGGCCTCCAAATTCTGTTTAGATTAGAAAGCGTTTAATATTGTTTAATAAAAGCAGTACACTTTCCTTGCTGTGGGTCAGCTTATGTTCAGAAAAGAGGCTTTGTGTCAGTCCAGGTTGTATTATTTTGCCAGTCGGAATAAACTGTACTAGCAAAAGGATTGTTTTAATGTGGGTTAATACCTACAGTGGGGTTTTCAGCACTGGTCATAATTTAGGATGCAAGATTTTTTTTCACATTGCTGACATCCACACAGGCAACAGCTTGTAAGTTCATCTTAGACCAAATAAGGCTAACTTTGCTCAGTTTACTTAATACCATCAGTAGCAACAATCATGAGAGAAATATATTCACTGATAGTAGACGTCAGAAAGATAGTGAGACAGGCTCATCTGTTCCAAGTACTTACCTGGAGATATATTCAAGCTACTCTGACCACTGCTACCTTGTGAAAATCAGTTTTACTTAAGGTGTCTCTGTGTGGATACTCCAATGGAAAGACACCCCACATGTCCAACCACTTTGTGAAATATGGGTCAAATATACCTTAGAGCAAGAAATACCATGAAGTGACATTTCACTGATTTTAAAAAAGTTTTCTTTATAAATACCCATATATGCTCTGAGTGACAATGTTTCTTCCTTCCATGTCCTGGTTGGCTTGTGCATTTAGGCCATGAGATTATTGCGGTAGGGTTGATATTCTTTGTTGTATTTCTTTGAGCAGAGTGACCTTTAAGTTTAGCTGTTGCTATTACACCCCAATGTAAAGCAAACTGCAGACAAGAATGTCTGTGTAAACATGACAGACAATCCTGTGTAAGAGCTGTGATCTTCCCTTCACTGTCTCAAAAGCACAACTCATACCCCAGTGCATGTAGGCACCAAAGCTGAAAAAGAAAAAAAACCCCACTCAGTTCCAAACTAGTTCTATTAAGAATTTTTATTGTGGTTGCTGTGGTAATTATACAATTAATAAGGTAAGTTATAGTCTGAAAAGTTATTCTGTGAATGAAAAAAGCAGCATCCCAAGGTCACACAATATGGTGCCCAAAATGATGGGTGCAAAGATTCCTTTTCATTCCTTTGTTCTGTGGTATGTTCTTAAGCTAGCTATATACACTATCCATGAAGAATAACAAACAATGTTATGCCTCTTTCCTTTGTCTGCCATTATTAGGGGAAGGACTGTGAAGCCTCATCAGCCTCGTTCCTACTTCCAGGTGGCAAGAGGATGGCAGAAGTAGCTCTGCTCCTCTTGCCCTCACGGGACCTCCTGTGATTTCTAAGAAACCTTGCTTTGCTTCATGAAGCTTAAGTTATTCTGAGAAATGATATAAAAGATAGTTTTTTATATCTGTATATCAGAAAGTGTTATTTGTATATCTGTTTTCCGGCATGTTTTCCCCTGCTGCTCTCTGTAGGTCTTTCACACAACAAAAGAGGGAGCTGAACAGAGACTTCTTTAAAGAAAGGAAAATACAGAGCCTCCTAATTTAACAGAGGGTTTCAAAGGAGGTGAGAAGCCAACAAGCTTAAAATCTGTTTGTTTTAATCTCCCTACTGCTTTCATCACATGGGTCTTTAAATAACTGTAGGCTCAGTGACATTTTTGTTCCAAGATAGCAGCCGGGATTTGGTGACTCCTGCAAACAGGCCAGAAACCATTGCACCTAGTTTGAATGGAACCACCTTTCTCCTTCTGTGATCATTAACCTTATGTGCCCTAACCTCAATATTTAGAGTATTTCACCATATTTTTTCTTATTGCACCTATATCTTCTTTCTTTCAGGGCTCATATTTTCACAGTTATGTTTTCATAAGAAAAGCTTGAAACCTGTATCCTCCAGGGCATGCCTCACCACGTGGCAAAATACAGCCCAGTGAACAGTAAGTGACCTCTTGTCTGGGCCTTCAGAGAAGAGCTAGCAAAAAGCGGCAGATATATTTCAGGGGCCAAATCTGTCCATATTCTGTCATTTCTTACTTCAGTCATCCCTCACTGAAGGGGAGCTTGAATTTTGCTTTTCATAACTGCTCTCCAAGAGCATTTCTTGTATCATAATTCTGCTTTACCTACACTGTAAGCTCTTGGGAACAAGGATCACGTTAGATCATACGCTCACGCTGCATCCAGCTTGAGGGCTAGTGCACTATTGCTGCAGAAAAAAAATGAGTTAGGAACTTAGGGGAAAAGCTTTCTGAAGCAGATATGGAAGGGGAGGAGAGCAGAAGAGCCTGTTTTTATATGAAGGATGCCGTGAAGCAAAGCTCATGGTATCTATATTTGACATTTAAGAATAAAAAGAAAGAAAATAAGAAGTCTGAGCTTGTTTGCATGAAGAATCAACACTGATGTAGAGCAAACGGTCTGTTAGAAAACAAGATCTGACCTCGGTCTGACACGCCATGGAGAAATTTGCAACACTAACAGTCATTTGACTCTTATAACACACCATGCTGTGTTCACACAACCAGCCCAGATAAGAGGCAAGTCTCCCTCACCCTATTTCTTCCCTTTAATTAATTCCTTTCATCTTATTTTTTGCAAACGTCTCTAGTATTCTTGCATATTCCACACTAAATGCTCTTCCTAATTTAATGAAAAGGAAAAGGGAGCTGCAAGAAACCGGGACTGACCTGAAGATGCTGTTTCTTTGCACTCATTTAGTCGTTCTAAGACTGAATGGAATATTCCTATGGGAGTGTTGCCTTTAATCTGCATTAATTTCTTCAGTTACACAGTAATGGCTGATGCATTGTAGTAGTCACTAACAAATAGACTTGGTTGGAGTAGGCAAATTGGATCTGTAGCAGAAGGAGAATAGAAATCTCAAATCCAAAGAAAATAAAAGCCTAATTCCTGTCTATGTATTGACAGGATGAAACTGAGCTCAGATCAAAAGCATTTCTCTGAATAAACCACTTTTGCAAGAGCACAGAGCTTGAAACAACAAAGAGGGAACCAGCTGAGAAATGCTTCCAGAATGAAAAAGTCCATAATTCCCATTATTCCGTAATTCCATTATTGAATGGAAAATAAAAATTCTCTGCTGAACTGGTCCTACATCACCTGCCCAAGTATAGAACTGTGCTGCTTGAACTACTGCTCTCTGACCAGCTCAGGTCCCTTCCTTCCAATAGTTTGCCATACTAAATAGGAGGAAAATTGAGAGCCAACTGAGATAGACTGTATGAAAATGTAAAACAAACAACATTTCCATTGTATTTGTCATTGCAAATATTTCTCTTCATTTGGCTATAACAACTGCTTTTGAAAAAGTACCTGTATAAGTGACATTATTTTTCATATGAATGAAGCCTAGAATTTCCTTAAAGCCACAGGAGTCAGGCCTCCCAGATCCCATCAGACTGACCTAAAGACATGAAGCATGCTTAAAATAACACATCTTGAAGTCTTTATATTTGCGTTTTAGATTTGATGTGATCTTCTAGGTGAAATTGCTTCATGTTTTACATTTTAGAAAAGCTGGAAATGTTACAGAGTCTTTATTCCAAGAATGCAAGTTTTACGAAATGCATCAAAAATCCTGAGACTTGAAATTAAAACATGAGACTTGGCAGCAGTGGTAAGCAGTAATTCACTCTTCCAAGCACTTCCTCACCATTTCAAATAGAAATTGCTAATCGTGAGAAAAAAATCATAAACGCAAATTTGTAAAGCAGAGATCAAGCCAGCAACATATAATTACTTCTTCTCTCTCTCAATTTTTTTCCCCCTCCACATTTAAACCAAACATAACATTGATTTCACTCTTTTATCTCCAGGTTTGTAGCATTGGTCTGCAAATACGTGTAGAGAACAAGCCCAGCTTAGTACCACAATGCCCTTGTCTTGACCAAATCTGTGTGAGTTCAGCGGCAGCAGACCACCTAGCTGTTTGCATACAAATTGATCTAAGTCTTTTGACTTCCTTTTCTGTAGTTCTTTTCCATGTATTATGTAAAATTCAGCAGGCAGATATTATAATCAGCATATTAGTCACTGAGCAGACACCTTGAATTTCCTTGTAGCCTTCCAAAGTCACATTCTGCTGCCGCCATTCTGAAGCTCAGGTATTTCATGGAGTCGGCATCTCTGTGTGGGTACAATGAACTAGGACAAAATGAACATGCTGTGGTGCCACAACGGACAATTTCTGCTGATCTTCAGGCCCATGAGTGTTTATTTTAACCCTTTGCCATCTGCATTAGATGGGAAATTGCAGGAGTGCAGCAAAGGTTGGAATGATTGTTAATAGACAAACATTCTTTCATGGCCTGTGCAGTTCAGCCTTTCTAATGTAATTCAGCCTTGTGTTATAAAGTCTGGCTGCATCAAGTAGTGTCTCTTTCTTGCCCATACAGTCCTAGACTGGCTGGCAATGTGAAAACTCGGAGTCTACCTCCGAAGACTGAAAGAGTTGCAGTCATTTCATTACCACACTTCTGAGTGGCAGCAGCTGAAGCTCCAGTGCTTTTGCTACTGCACGATGCCAGCACAGCACTCACCAGTGACTTCCCAACCACATGCTGCTTCAATAATTTCCTGGAGTAGCTGGGAGAAGAGCAGGCTGAGAGAATTAGGGTACAATGCTGCAAAGTCAGGGACTGAGAACTCTGAAAAGCCAGTAAAGTCTCTTCCTGCATTCTGGCATCAGCCACTGGTCCTTCTCACTGGCATGGCAGAAAACTTCACCCCATCAGCTGGTTCCAGTACACACCCAGGGAAATCAGCCATTAGACCTACAGCCAGAGGTTTTGGCTGTCAGAATAAAAAGAACATCCCACGGATGCCCCTATTTCTTGCATGAATTTAACTGCTCTTTGCTTTATGGAGGTACTCTCCAGATGTTATGGGAATACTACTTCCCATACCTCGGATATGCTTTTCCACAACTCTACAAGCTTTCCTGCCAAGGAAAGAAGAAGAACAGAACACTCTCCTCCTTTCTGCTTAAAGAAACATCCTGGGAAATGGTACCATATGCCAGAATTTAAAGGATTTGTCTTGAAGATCCTAAGAGTGTGACTGGGCCCCTCAGGGTGTCTAGAAAAACCTTGATTTTCTTTTAAAGGTTGCAAAAGAAGCTGTACTTTGAGATCTGTGCTCAGAGCACATAGGTGGCCTGGGGTTGGGGTGTATCTCCTGCTGCCACAGCGATGCTGTGCCTCTGAACTGGGAGCAGGCAGACTGGGTGATTACGCTGGCACACACCATAATATCTCACTTTTGTCATTAGCAGGAGAATATTATGTTCTGTTTAAGAAATTCATTTGATGCATAACCTCAGAACTGTTATGCAAAAGCAGGGATCTTAGGGAACGTTACTAAAATAGCAATAAATGTAGCCTTCATGCTGGTTAATACAACAGAGGTTTTTTCCACTGGTCATTCTCCAATCTAGAGCCCAATCCAAAATACTCCATTAAGTTTTAATGCTACAGGTTAGAGTCCTTATCTTTTAAGACAAGCTGAAATACTTACCTTAAGGTTAGCCACACTGATCTGAAACTTCGAGCTTGAGAAATCTGTCTGGAAAGCTCTTACATTCAGACTTTATTTCTTATCTAGATTTCTGATACTTCCTGGTCTGTTCTGAACAAAATACCAGCAAACCCACTTCTCTCAGTATGCCTTTGCCATCACCAGTCAAAACCGGGAGGTGTAGAAATGAGAAAATTGCAGTGTGGGACAGTGAAATTCTCCTGGGTATGTTCTCATCAAAGGTTCAGATTTATTCCTTCATTTGGTTTTTTTTCACTGTCATTTGCAAAATTGCATAAACTTATCCTCAAGAAACCTTGTCCTCAAGAACAATGATATTCCATGTTAGAATATTAGAACTAACTTCCTTACATCTTCCATGTAAGCAAGTTAACTTCCAGCAACCTGAGGATGTGTTAGCTATTTCCAATCTGGTTTTCACTGAACTGTAATCACTACAAAACATTTTAGATGCTGGTAAAGATTTATATTTTTTCTTTTGACTTCTGCTATATTTTGATAGCCCAGATGGCAAAATGTTTTACTGTAGATAAATGTGACTGTGAGTTTGTGACTTTACTAATGATCATGAGTCAATAGGTCTCATGATACCTACAGCAGCTTGTTAGATAAAGCAGTATACTGATGCTTATCTCTGCAGAAAGATATAATAGTTAGAAAAGCTTAGTAAGGCTGACTGTTACCCAGTTGTGCATTGCTTAACCTCATGGCAGGTCAGTTCAAAGCTAAATGCAAGTCTAACTGCCAATATCTGCAATTCGTTCCATATTCTCTACCAAAAAAAATCCTTTCTGAAATGTCCCATGCTACTGTTTCAGCAGACTAAATATTGTCTGCTACCTTAACCCTAGGGAGAAGCAGGGGTGTGCAAAATTAGGTTTTTAAAGTGTGTTCCCTTTAGATTTTCACTTTTTAGAGGCAAAATGTTAACACTGGCAATCTGCAAAACTGGACTGCTAAAGAGCTACACATGTGCTTTGTTTCATGGATTACCGTGAAAAGAATTATCTTTTAGCTGAGAGAGTTTGAAGGGAGCTGGGAGGAGAAGGTATGGGTCATTAAGTAAACCTGAGCAGCTTATACTACCTTACATTTATTTAGGCATGGAGGGGATTAACTGTGTGCTGATTAAAGGAGGCTATAGAGGAGGCAATGGAGGATGGTGTGGAGTAAAGGAGGAGGTGCTGCAGGAGATCTGAGCAACACATTGCAGTGGCAAAAGGCCTGTGCATTAATAATCCTGCAATACTGCATGGAAGTCCTGGAGGTGGGGTTTAGGCACTTGCCACTTCTTGGGGTTGGGGAACCAGAGCTTAGAGGCTCCTCCATGCAGCAAGGAGACCTCCAGGCTCACCTAGTGTATGAGCTAGTTGTGTGTAGGGAGTGACCTGTGCTTTCTTTGGATTTCCTGAACAGCATGGGGGCTAGGGCGGGGAAAAGAGCCTGGGAATGCAGCAGAAAGCTGGAGAGTTGGTGGTCTGAGCTGTGCCACCTTAAAACAGCTCACAGGCAGCATACCCCTAAAAAATATATGTGCAGCAGTTACTCAAATCTCTCCTTTCCAATTGGCTCCCAAGGCTGCCAGCTTCCCACAGCATGGGGATTTGCATAAAGCCCATTTTTTTTCCCCAATAATTGTGTGTCTACTTATTATGCCAATCGGATGTCCTGAAGCAAAGACTACACAACTGCTGTTGTGGATTTACAACTATTGTTATGACTCGTGAAAGGAGTCATCTCTCCATCTGATGAAGTAACCCTATTGCAGTATGAAGGCAAGGTTTGATGGAAGCATCCGCAGCTGATGCAGAAGCAGCAGCTTGATGCTTAGAGATCAGCAGAGCCAGAGCAGGGATAGTCCCACTTCTGCTTGGCCAAACCGCAAGTCTTCCAGGAAATTTGGCAGGAGTTTTTATTGCCAATCAAACGATATAAAACTATTAAGGAGATAAAAAGCAAGAAACTTTATTTCTGAGCTGACCAGAAAGAAAGCTTGCTGGCTTTAAACTGAGAATTTTCATGAGATTTTGCAATAAGGTTTGTTCTTTCTTGAAAACAGTGCTGTGTTGTTTATCTAAACTGGTCTATCCCAGCACTATTCGAAATGCTCAGACTCGAGAGCTGACAGGGATGCGCCATGGTTTTCTTCTTCCTCAGTTGTCTCTTCTTAAAGAAACACAGTTGAAACATGTCAAATGAGATAAATGTGACTGGCAGCTGAGCTGCTGCACATTATCTGGGAGCTCTGTTAGTGGCTGTCAAAGAGAAATCACCTGCGAGCAAGAGAAAGTAGGCAGAGGAGGGCTACCAGCCATTTCAGAAGGGGGATCTTCGGGCTTCAGAGGGCCCAAAGACAGCCTTTTCTCTTGTGATTTCTTTGGGTTCTGCTTTCTGCAGGCTGGGATTAGTTTGATTAATTAAAGAGAGATAAGACTGCATTCGTAGGACTGGATTGTCTTTTGTCTAGAAATCCAGAGACATTTTCCTCTTCGAGACCACACCTCAGAGCATTTCCGACAAGCCATCTCCTCCTGACCACATCTTTGGATGTGGAACAGTGGTTTTCTGTTGTGGATCCTGGTAAATTTCCCATTAGAAATGCAGATCTTTTAACAAGCTGAGCATGCCCAGACCATTACCCTTCTCATATGATCTAGCTTTGCTCACCTTGGAAATCTTTTATTAATATCTGTGGGTTCACAGACCAGAGCAAAAACCCGCTGCCACAGAGTAAGTTCCTCAGCACAGAAACACAGTTGGTTTGGGCAGACTGATTTTGGCCATGCTCATCCATATGTGGGCATTTGTGCCCATCCCAGCACCACCATTTGCCACCCGCTCCTCAAAACTCTTTCTCCTTGTAAAAAGAGAAATCTGGTGATGTTTAACAGGCAGGGTGGGGTTTGAGAAGTGATTTGTTTCCCGAACACTAGATGGAGCTGGGTAATTGAGGCTCATTTCTAGCCTCGTTGTAGGCTGTGGGTCGTGGAGGAGCTTAAGGAGGCAGCGGGGTTGGCAGTCATTCACCCTGCCACCTCCTTAGAAGCTGATTCCAGGGCTCCGTAATAGGGTTTGCTTTTTTTATTAGCAACAATAGCCTTATACAGCAAGGCTAGCCTCATCCTGACATTACATGAAATAGGTCAGTATTTGGATAGACAGATTTATTATGCAGTTTGCATTTAGGCTTAGCAGTTAAAATAAATAGTTCTTTTCTTCCCTTTGGAGCTGATGAGCCAGACTCACTTCCAAACAACTGAAGACTTCTGTACTTTTTGACAAACACAGTTCTCCAATTAAGAACAGTAAATAGGATTATACAGTCTGAAAAGGCTCTTTATTGCTAGAAAGTTTGCATGTGGGAAGTGGGAGTTTCTCTTTAGCATTCATTGTAATTCTTTTAAAATACAAACTAATGATTTTGTCACATCCAGAGTTCAGGGTTTTCAAAGGGAAAAGCTGCTTAGAGGCAGCCAGCCTTCTGAGGGAAAGATCTACATCCGTATGATTAATTCCGTATAATATATGCAGAATTAATATATATTTTTAATCAAAGTCTTTAAGATGCAATCTTTGTTTTAAACCATGCAAAGAAATAAGTCATATTTATTTTTCTTTCAGGAGAGATTCTTATGAGGTTGATACAGACATATATATTTATTTCTCTTTAAATTAAAGTGGAATAAATGATACAGGTCAGGAAAGTCCAAATAGCTTACCACTATCAGGAACTTGGTGTGACAGCTGTCTGCCAGCTGCCTTAAAGATACCACTAACTCAGTGCAGAGGAGATAGATAGAAAATAACCTGTTAGTTATAAAGAGAAGTTTGATCCAAAATGCCAGCAGTGAGTACCTGGGTGATATCATACAACATGAGGGCTTCCATCCTATATCACATGGTTGCAGATGTTCATATTATATATACAACCATCTAATCGCTCTTGACTCTAGAACATCTGTGACATAGATTAATTATGCATTGTGCAAAGACAAATTGTGGTGATTTAATTAGTTTTCTGATTACTGATTTTCAGCTCCATTGGCTCTGTCTCTTGTCTATGTAATATGAAACAGGATTTATCAGTTTATTTTCCATATTTTTTTAGTTGCTCTACAACCCAGCTTTCCTACCAGGGCAGTTTTCCCTGTACTCTCCTCATTTTTTGTCACTCTGCTATGTTTCTTTGAGATTAAGTGGCTAGAAATGTAAATATTAATGTAGGTGGAGGGAATACCATCTGTTTCCAGTTTGGTATCGTTGGCTTTTTTTGTATTTCAGATGCAGAATGATGACATGAATTGCAATATTCAGAGAATACAGCGATAATGATATTGTAAAATAGACAAATGGTACCCTGGACTTGATACATTATAATTTACACTGATACAGATTGTGTTTATGTCCTTTCTATTGGTATCAAATATATCCCTTTTTGTTTTGTTTTGTTTTCCTAAGAATTCCTTAAAAGCCCAGGCAGTATCTGCAGATTTGTCATTTAGCTACAATTTTGCAAGATTTCTTTTATCCCCCAATTCTCTTTTTCTCCAGGGACAGGTACACCTCTTAGAACCTGTTACTAGCTGATTTTGCAGCCTCCCACACTTCTAATTTACAGTCAAATTTGAACTGCTTTCTTCTGATGGTGAGGTGCCTCAGGTCTGCTGGGCATTGAGATGGCATGGTAATTCCTATCTTTTCCTTACAGCTTGATGATGAGATGGCTCATCTGCTCTCCTGCTCCCAATTTCTCCTCTCAAATTGTTTTGGGGATCGTCAGTCTACTCAAATTATGAGAAATAAAAAGTGAAGATAAGGTTTAAAAAGAATTTGATGTCCAGTCACTGTTTAATTTTGGTATTCATGTACTGCTCTGCCTTCTCTGCGCTTCTGCATGAACAGCGAGGGATCTGACGAAAGATGCTCAGGTCTAAGCGCTTTCATGGCTCATCTCACTTGTGGGAATACATAGATTTTTCAGCACTGAGAGAAGAATCTAGAAGAATCTGCATATGCTTTAAAGGGGATTGCATTATGCATTTTTACTGTAATTCCTCAACTTGCTTGTGCTTGAAACATTCCCTCTCTTTTAAATAAAAGGAGAACTGAGCCAGACATGGTAGCAAAGTGAAGCTCAGTGTGGAGCAAGATACATTGCAGCTGCAGCTGTTGGAAATAGTCTTTTAACATCCTGGCTTGATGCCCCTGCTTTCTTGGTGCCCAAGGCAGTTTCACACATTTCCTAGCAATCCATCTGTGAAAGACAGAAATGCAGCAGCAATGCTCAATGCACAAGCATCAGCAAAGACAGAGGAAGAGCCTTTACTCTCAATGGCTGAGCCCAGTAAGACTGAGAAATTCATTCAGTTCAGATGACACATGCTGCAAAGCAAAAGGATGTTTAGGAAAAAAATCTTTACAACACACTACAGAACACACATCTGCAAGTGACTGTAATCGCTAAGATATCTCTGCACCAACACAAAAGTACAGAAAATGAAGGTTTTGAAAGGAAGATTGAAGAAAGAGTGGTGTCCAACTGTAGGACACGTTTTTATTTGTAGATATCAGTTGGGATTAGAAAATTGCAGAACTGTGTTTTGGCACCATGAGAAGCCACTGTTACTTCCTTGGAAGGTGAATTTTCAATAAATATGTCCTCAGTGACTTTCAATTAGAGCATTTCAATTTTACCTAAAGTCTGTATGGTAAAATATTTATTATTATCCCCCAGGAATGTAGGATCTTGCTATTTTTAATAAATTGAAATATGGTCTGTTTGCTTAGCATCCAATACTTACTTTTATAGATAAGATATATTCTTTTCATCTATAATTAATCCCTCCAGTGCCTTTCAGTTTTGAGAAGCATTATCACCCATGGAAAAACTGGATGTTCAGTTCAGCTGGGGAATTTTCATGGAGGCAAGGATTAGACTGACCAGTACGGAATGATTTGAAACTACACGTGTAGGCTGTCTATATTTGAAAGCCAGCCTTTTGCTTCTTTTCTGTACGTCCTAGAAAAGTTTGGTCTTTTCAAGCTCTACCTCAAAAGCCACTCGAGGTACACCTATCTTTTCAATGTTATTGACTATTCATTGAATATTTTGTGTATTCTAGTAGATGCCTACTGAGCCTAAGATCTTGTGTGACAGAGCGAGTGGTTACACTGAGCCTTTTTGCCATGTTGTGCCATGACACAACATCTGAAATCTATAGGCTTCTGCTCCTAAAGGGAAAGCTTTGCAGGAGAGGGTTTCTGCATGAATTATCAGGTCTATTACTGTAAACAGCTGTATGGTATAAGCTGCCCTACAGTACAGGAACTTCTGCAAAGAGGTTCCTTCTGGTGCAGCTCAGAAAGGAGGTGATGCACAGCTACTGAATCATTTCTCATGGTGCTTCCCCAGCCCTGCTAACCAGTGCAAAGCCCTGGACTCCCACCCTCACTGCCCTTCTTTTCAGGGTCTGGATCTGCAAGGGCACAGTGTTTTTCCTACCCAGGAATGCAGGATGGCGGTTGCAAACAAGCAGAGGGACACCCTGCTGCAGAGCTGTGGGCACCACTAGCCCTCCTTTGCTCACACTGCTACCTACATCAAGTTAAGCAGGCCTCTCAACAGAGAGCGCACACAATCAGACAAAAGGCAGAGAAGCAGCCCAGACAACCCAAAAGCAGGAGCATTTGCATAAATCATGTGGCTGGTTTCTGGAACTGAGAAGCAAACAAGCAAACAAAAACTTTTTGGCTGAAATAAGCCTGTTGCAATGCACTTCCATCTTCTGAGCCAAGTGGAAATTAATGCAAAATGCCTCTCTCCAAAAGGATCCAGATCAAAGATCAGGGCTCAAGATCAAAGTTAGGGTGGTGTCTGAGATTATATGCTCTTTGAGGAGAGTTACGCGTACTTCCAGGTGGGGTTTAAGAAGTATCTGAATTTCATGCAAAAAATACAGTTACATACATGAAGCAGATTTCTGGATAGGCTTTTCAAGACTTTCATACTTCCATAAGCCCAAGATAGACTCGTCTGTAGACAAAGAGCCATATTCTCATTTGAGCTGCAGGTAGCCAAGATGGACTTTGGTTATTTTAGTGCAGTTTGGTGAACAGTCTTATTGGGAACAGGGCTAAGCTATACAATTCAATTCAATATCATTTGGAAAAATATACCCTTGTTGATGCAAGGATTGTGCTGCATAAACACCGTGTTTCCAGATCCCAGAAAAGTTTAAGTCTGGAAGCACACTGAGATGGAGATGTACTCAAGGGTGTATTCTCACACTTGCTACTTTTTCAAATACGAGCAATATGGATGCAAAGGCAAACCAGAAGACTGACATTGTCAGGAAAGACACTCAAAATTCACAAATACTTAATCTGTTTTAATTAAACCAAAAGCTGATCTTCCAATACAGCTATAAGCTTTGTGCTGAAAGAGTATAGCGGTTCAGCCAGGGTGGACAAAGTCTCTTATGCACTGTCCAGCATGAAAACACAACTGAGACTTTGGAACCATAAGTGAGAGGTAGTATAATGTGCTCAGTATTGGTGCCGTATAATGCATTTTAATCTTGCTTCACATCAAAGGGCCTTGGTTAGATATATGCTATTTGACCATGAAGATCCAGGAATGAGTAGAACATTCAAGATTATTAACTCCAGTGAACCCTGAAATGAGAAGATATTACCTGGTTTACAATCTGTTTCTGAGATGACAGCATGGCTTTCCCTTATAACTCTTTCCTCTCCTTTTGAACTTCCTTTTTTCCCTTTTTTTGCTCCTTCAGGTTTTCCTCATTTAAACAATTCCACTGTTTAAATTGCCAGTAATTAAAATTGTGTCAGTAATTAAAACTGTTCTTGACAAAGGTATTTCTTTATTGATGTGGTATTACTGACTGTAAATCAGCCTGCATTCGTATTTTTATACTTGCTATGATAGGATGCTTTTGAATAGAAGCTATAAAATTATTAACCTTACCACCTGGAGCTCCTGAAATATCTGTTTGCCACCCAGTTCCAAAACTCTTTGCCCTCTGGGGAAGGGAGAGAAGGGGGGAACTTCTTTTTTCTCATTTGTATTTTTAATGGGCTAGAAAACCCAGTGGAGTTATTATAATTGCAATGCATTTAGTGTTTCACAGAATTGTAGCTAATGCTACAAAGGACAAAGCTTAAATTAGAGCTGTATGACTGGATTCTGTATGCATTTCAAACCAGGAGTGTATTTAGGTCCAGAGACCCCATCAGAACTGCTAATATTAAAACACTTTAAATTCACGGTTAATTCGACTGTAAGGAGGAATATCGGACTATGGCGCATCGCATGGATTCCCTGAGCCTGTCTATGTGTTCTGAGTACGTGTGTTGTTGGCTATCATTACAGACAGATCTGCCAATGAAGTAAGAGCAGGATGCCAAACTAACAGCTAACACTGTCATTAACTTGAGCATTTGCTGTGATTTCTTTGTTGATAAACATGTTTGTTAGAACACATACTAGGCGGTGACATCCTAGGAGGGAAGCAAGAACAGGGAAATTAAGACAGTTTGCTTGACATGCAAATTATCATCTCAGCTCTAACCAGTTTCTGAAAAAGATATACTTCACAAAAATGACACACACAAGAGAATACACAGCAGCAGCATTTTATTTTCAGGCAACTGCTGTTCCATTTTTTCACAGTATTTCAGGTAAAGCCCTCCTTTCCTAAGTATAATATTCTGGATTCTCTTTAAACATAGAAGCTTTTCTCTCCATGGCTGCAGCTGCAAGTTTCTGTCTTATTCACCTCTCTTGTCTTGGGCTGTAATTGAATCTGTTAGGCATACTTCTTATGGTACCGTAATCCGCTGTCATGGAAACTTTGGATTCAGCCAAAAGAAAAGTGATTCAGAGGATGGCAGTCATTAAACAACGGAAAGGATATTTCCTGAAAACAAAAGTTCTGAAGTTTGGGACTTACATGGAGTTATAGAAATGCATCTCCTTTAAGCAATGCCCAGCACATACACAAGCCCATATGCTGACATCTTGCCTCAGAGTTTTGCAGTGATGGAGACCTGGACCAAATGCTGCCAGCACTGGTAAAAGTGCTCCTATGAGCTAAATATTTCATACTATCTAACACTTAACATGAAAAAATATGTGTTTGGGGCTAAACTCGTCATTACTAAAAAAAAAAAAAAAAAAAACAAACCATACTACAGTGTGAAAGCTGAATTTCTAAAGTAAGTCTATACCTTTTCTGAAATGGAGCTGTGATAAAAATGCCATACATGTGTATAAAAGCTATTGTTTCACGAAGAAAGAGATTTGCATTAATACAATGGGTGAGACTATGGCAGAAGAAAAAAGTCACAAATCAATGGCTATGCTTTTCCACAAATTGACTCTTCCATAGCAGTGCTTTTCATACACACGTATTATGTGTAGATACTTCCATGTCAAGAAGCAAAACTGAACACAGAGAAGGAAAAATCCAATTCCTTTGCACTATAATCTTAGTATTGAATTGTTGTAATTGAGTTGCAGAAATAAAGCAACAAATATGTACCTTTACTAGTAGGAATAAGAAACACCAATTGCAAGTCTGAAATTCATATGAAAGTAATATATTTTCCTTGGAAAAAAAGTCACTAGAAGTTATTGTGTCAAAACTGCAAGACTGATTTGCACTGAATAGCATTTTAACTAAAGGCCTTTTATAGCTAAATAAAAACCATTCTCAGTTTTCTGCATTCTGGAGACACCTGGACCCAGCAGCACAACTCAGAGGCATATCTTAATTCAGGGTTTGCGATACTGAACCCAAGACAACTTAGCAAAAAGCCTTTTACGAGTCTGACACCAAGGCTGTCCAGCAGATAAGCAGAAGCTTACCTGATGATCATTGAGTAAGATCAGAGCCAGCCCTGTCCAAACAAGGGTAGCATACCAGGCTGGGAATGAGGAGCACTTTGGGGATCTGAAAATCATCCCTAGATTTAAGAGCTCACTCTTACAACTTCAAATTTCTATCCTTATCACTGGCCATGATTTTTGTATCCCATCCTTCCTTTAGTGACCTTGGTATGAGTATCTCAGTAGAAACAGCAGGCTTTACATGATGCTTTTGGCATTAGATAACACTTTAAAACTCCATCTCACATTTGGGTGCTTGCATTTACGGTGTCCTCTTCTTAGTGACGATTTGACCCAAGTCCACTATGAGCAAGAAAAGGGCACTGATGGGGTGTTTTTCACTTGTAACTGTTGGAAAGAGCTGTAGTATGCTACTGGGGACACCCTGTTTTGCTTTTGGCATTTTAAGCAAAGAGGTGTAATTTTCACAGCCAGTGGTTATAACCTCGTGTGATTGATACAAGGTAACCATCAATCATTTGGTGGTACCCACATATCAAGCACTCAAGAGGCTAAATGGAATTAACTCTTCAATGCTTAACTGTGAGCATAACACTTATGCCTGCAATTTGTTTAACTGCAAATTCTGTGCAGGATGTGGGTCTTGGGACTTAAACATCCGGCATTTGGGCTTTGTCCTAGTTTTCTCTCCACTCAGCTTGCATTTTTGCCTTTTTCTGTTCAGGCCCAGGAGTGTTTTCATAAGGGCAAACCGGCTTTGCAGTCTTTAATCATTAGTCATTTCTGTGCAGCGTCCCATTTATTTGAGTAAGTATCACTTGCAGGTGCAAGGCTTTGCTGGCTTGGGCTCCTTTTCAACAGAAAAGAAGGTACCAGCCAGCAGTAATCTTTTCCCAGTGCATTACAAGAACCAAGCACTGCCAGGAAGAATGTGTTTACTTTGGAATACAAAACACAACAAAATGAAATGAATAGGCATGAGGCATCCATGAGACAGTATTTTTTCCCCTTTTTTCAAAACATAAAGTTGATGTTCAGGAGAAACAAAATCATGATGCCAAATGCTCTCTCAGGAAGCCGTACTTGTCTGATGCTGTGGTCAGCACCAAGGGTGATCTGCTACAATAATGACTTATGTTTTGTCCCACCAATGTTTTATTATAAGCAGTCACGTAGAAGAATTAAAATAGAAGGGTTTACTTACCTACACTGCTAACATTATTTTCTTTTTCTAAGAAAGACACAGTCTTTCTTAGAAAAGCAGTGTGCTTTATATTTTTGACATGGTTTGAATGTAAACATTTTAACCAAATTAGTGCAAGTGCATCACAGAGATATGCTCAGTAAGGTTACCTTGCTTGTCAATAGATTCACAGCTTCTTTTTAATTCCTTTTCTGCTGTAGCACCACACACATCCTCTCTCATCTCCCTGGCAAGCTAATAAGGGCCTTAGGGTTCTTAGGGATGGTCCCAGTCCTGTGGAACCTGGCTGACTTTCCTGTTCCTATGCGCTTGCTTAAAGTCATTCTGATAATATTACTGTGGAGAGATCCTGCCAGAACAATGTCAACCTATCACTGCATTTGTAAGTAATTGTATTTGCCAAGGGAAGGCTCTGCAACATGCAGGCTGAAGCATACTTCATTTAATATACTTTCTCTTATTACTCTGCATGGTCAAAATCCAGTTACAGATGCTGAAAAATCTTGGTTCTTTCCTGCAGTCCTTACACAAACAAAACTAGCCATTCACTGGTGAGGATGGAACTATTCAGTGCAAATAATTTTGCTGTGAACAACTAATTCCATCTTAAATGAATGACTAGCTTGCAAAAGGATTCCCTGCTTTTCCTGAAGACACCTTGGCATGTGAGGATTTGCCTGCACAGCTGCCGGGCTGGCAGGGCAACTCAGCCACAGACCCCTTCCACCACCCACCAGATCTGCCAAGTCACCAGCACTGCTTCTTCCGGAGTCTGTTGGGATGGAGGAGGCAAGTCAAAGTCAGGCCTGCAGTCAGCAAGCCACTCTCATCATCAGGAACCTGCAGCATTTGCAAATGCAAAGCTTTCAGGGGTGATAACCAAGCCCTAACTGAAGGCACTGCCCTCTGTACTTTGTACTGCAGCAGTTTTCATCTCTGTCCATGGAAAATAATCACAAATTGGCTCATCTTCTATTTTATTAGATTGATAGATTTGAAGAGCTGCTCCTCTTATGCTTGCATGCGGAAGCAGGGAGGGAAAGGACGGCAGGCAGATCACTGGGGAGGTGAAATTAATGAGAACAGTTTAGTCCCTGCTAAGCTTTGCGCTGCCATGGGTAAACTATGGTCAGATACTGCAGGCTTACCCCTGCCTTCCAGGTAATTAGAAACACTGTATGGCCTTCTCTGTGAAGTTCTCAGTCCTTGATATAATACTAAAAGAAGTAGCTTCCTACCATTTTAAGGAGAAAGATTTCTCAGCAATGAATAAGGAGCGTCCAATACATTCAGATTTGCTTTTTGACCACCTGTAACCTGTCCCAGGGTATAAGTAGCTGCCTACTTTCCTTGAGCTTCATGTTGTCCAAGGCAATCTGTATCATTGTAGGATAATGAATTCATTGGGGGTAGGGGCGTTACTGGGGACACTGGTGCATAATGAATTTGTTTGTATTTTGTGTGTGCCTGGAGCAATGGATCAGAAATAAGTGATGAGTAACAAACCACCTACTCAAGTCAGCCTCTCTGAATGTATCCACCTAACTTTAAATGATGCAGTGTGGAACAAAAAAAATACTTACTCACCAAATACTCTTTCCAAGTGAGTGTCTCTGGTGTCTCTGCTTTTTTGCATGCAGTAAATCATTTGGGGTTTGTTAGGCAGTATTATTTTTACTAAAATGATTCTTTGCATTCCCCAGCTTCCCGTTTCCTGTAAGGGAAAACAATCTTAAAATATATAGCTAAGCCACAGTCAGACAGGAACAAGCTAATACATAGACTGGCTCCACCTGTATAAGCCAGAACTTGAAAAAAAAAAAGAAACAGCAACAACTGCAAACACATAAACATTCGCAAAGGTAAAGTCAAAGAAGACAGCTCCTTTCTTAAACTTTATTATACTCACAAGTGTCCCAAAGCACACGATCATACTCTGTGTAGGCTTTCGTGCTCACTCCTTTCTAGAAGTAGCCTTTTATTCCTTGCACAGGCTTCCCGGCTGTGAAAAAATTTCTCCTGGAAAAATGGTGTCTGGCACAAGTGCATAAGGTCAAGGGAAGCGATAAACCTCAGGATACCAAACGGCTGCTCCAGGGACGCAGCACACAAGGGTATAGGACTGACCTGGTCTCGCCAGTTTTGAATAAATACTACTAGTTCCCTCGATTTGCCTCAGCTTTCACAGCGAGGTGGCTTTGCCTCTTCCACTGCTGCCACATGTTTTTTACCCCCTCTCTGCATCACCAGCTTAGTGTGAGCACAGGCAGATGAGAAAGACAAAGACTTTTCACCAGGGTCTGTAGTGGCAGGACAAGGGGGCAACAGTTTTAAACTAAAAGAGGGTGATTTTAGATTGGACATAAGGAAGAACATTTTTACAATGAGGGTGGTGAGGCACTGGAACAGGTTGCCCAGAGAGGCTCTGGATGCCCCATTATTGGAAGTGTTCACGGTCTGGTTGGATGGGGCTTTGAGATACCTGGTCTAGTGGAAGGTGTCTCCAGTTAGACTAGATGATCTTGGAAGATCCCTTCCAACTCAATCCATCTATTTTCTAAGCTTCTATGTGGGATGAAGGACAAAAGGCCACTCTGACAGTGAAACCAGTGGAGACGGCTCTCACCATTCTAGCTATGCTGGGAGGCTCCTGTCTCTCAGCTGGGTAGATACTCAGTAAAAAAAAAAAAAAGTGAGCAATCCTGCCTGAAACAAAAATTGAAGAAAATACTGCCGCTGCAAGGCAACCTCTAATTCCATGGAAACGCTATGGACAAAGACCCATGAACCCATGGTAGAGCTAGGCTGGTAAAGTGGCAAGGCCCTGGAAGCTGACTCCTTGCTGGGAGCCAGGCTGCGACTCCTGACACACTCAACAGAAAGCCGGATGATGTGCCTTAGGTGTTTGGTGGCACCTCCAAGCCTTTCCCTGCCATGCTGAGGCAGTGTCACGGCCAGTGAGTCACACTTGTCACCAGCGCCAGCAGACATCCAGTTACTGGTGGCACATGAACTGCATCTGGAAAATCACTTCTGACTTCTGCTGGTGCTGGGATTTGTTAGTCTTGAACGGAAGGTACTTAAAAGGCTGAGACTGGATTACCTCAGACATCTCCCTGTCTGTGATAACTGAGGTCATCAGCACTGTGAGAGGTGCTGCTGGTAACTAGAAGGGTGGTATTTTTCATGCTGGAGTGTAGGCAAGGAGAAGTGGGGATCTGTTACAGACCGCCTGATCAAGGAGAACCTGCGGATGAAGCACTCCATAGACAGATGGGAAAAGCCTCATGCTCACAGGCCCTTGTTCTCATGGGTGACTTCGACGACCCTGACATCTGTTGGAAGGACGGTACGGCCTGGCACAAGCAATCCAGGAGGTTCCTCAATTGTGTGGAAGACAACTTCCTTCTGCAAGTAATAGAGGAGCCGACAAGGAGAGGCGCCATGCTTGACCTCGTGCTCACCAACAGGGAAGGGCTCGTTGGAAATGTGACTCTCCAGGGCAGCCTTGGATGCAGTGATCACGAGATGGTCAAATTTGAGATCCTCAGGACAGTGAGAAGAGTGTGCAGCAAGCTCACTGCCCTGGACTTCAAAAGAGCAGACTTTGGCCTCTTCAGGAACCTGCTTAGGAAGGTTCCATGGGATACAGCCCTAGAGGGCAGGGGGGCCCAAGGCTCTGATATTCAAGGATCATGCTGCAAGCTCAGGAATATTCCCAACCAGAAGGAAGTGCAGCAGGAGGGCCAGGAGACCTCCTTGGATGGATAAGGAGCTGCTGAGGAAAATTCAATTGAAAAAAGAGGCTTATAATAAGTGGAAGCAAGGACAGGTTGCATGGGAAGAGTACAGGGATGTTGTCTGAGAAGCTAGGGACCAGGTTAGGAAAGCTAAGGCCCAGTTAGAATTAAATTTAGCTAGAGGTATTAAAGATAACAGGAAGGGATTCTACAAGTACACAGCAAATAAAAACAGACTAGGGAGAATGTAGGCTCCCTCAAGAAGCTCTCAGGAGAACTAGCTACACAGAATTTGGAGAAGGCTGAGGTTCTGAATGACTTCTTTGCCTCAGTCTTCGCTGGCAAAAGCTCTGACCACGCCACCCAAGTCTTGGAAGGCAGATGCAGGGACTGTGAGAATGAAGACCTTACTCCCACTGTAGGAGAGAATCTGGTTCAAGACCATCTTAAAAGTCTGAATGTGCACAAGTCCGTGCGTCCTGATGAGATCCATCCGCAGGTCCTGAAGGAGCTGGTGAATGAAGTTGTGAAGCCGCTGCCCATCATATTTGAGAAATCATGGCAGTCAGGTGAAGTTCCCGATGACTGGAAAAAGGGAAATATAACCCCCATTTTCAAGAAGGGGAAAATGGATGACCCAGGGAATTACAGACCAGTCAGTCTCACCTCTGTGCCTGGCAAAATCCTGGAGCAGATTCTCCTGGATGGCATGCTAAGGCACATGAAAAACAACAAGGTGCTTGGTGACAGCCAGCATGGCTTCACTAAGGGGAAATCCTGCCTGACCAATTTGGTGGCCTTCTGTGATGGGGCTACAGAACTGATGGACGGGGTAGAGCAGCTGATGTCGTCTACCTGGACTTGAGCAAAGCATTCGACACTGTCCCACACGACATCCTTGTCTCTAAATTGGAGAGACATCAATTTGATAGGTGGACTAGTCGGTGGATAAAGAACTGGCTGGATGGCCGCACACAAAGAGTTGTGGTCAATGGCTCAATGTCCATCTGGCAACCAGTAACAAGTGGTGTCCCTCAGGGATCGGTGTTGGGACCGCTCTTGTTCAACATCTTTGTCAGTGACATGGACAGTGGGATTGAGTGCACCCTCAGCAAGTTTGCCAATGACACCAAGCTGTGTGGTTCGGCTGACACGCTGGAGGGAAGGAATGCCATCCAGAGGGACCTTGACACACTGGTGAGGTGGGCTGATGCCAACCTCATGAAGTTTAACCACGCCAAGTGCAAGGTCCTACATCTGGGTTGGAGCAATCCCAGGCACAGCTACAGGTTGGGCAGAGAAGAGATTCAGAGCAGCCCTGCGGAGAAGGACTTGGGGGTGTTGGTTGATGAGAAAATGAACATGAGCCAGCTTCAGTGTGCGCTTGCAGCCCAGAAAGCCAACTGTATCCTGGGCTGCATCAAAAGCAGCGTGACCAGCAGGTCGAAGGATCAGATCCTGCCCCTCTACTCTGCTCTTGAGACCTCACCTGGAGTATTGTGTGCAGTTCTCGTGTCCTCAACATAAGAAGGACATGCAACTGTTGGAACAAGTCCAGAGGAGGGCCACGAGGATGATCAGGGGACTGGAGCACCTCCCGTGTGAAGACAGGCTGAGGAAGTTGGGGCTGTTCAGCCTGGAGAAGAGAAGGCTGCGTGGAGACCTCATAGCAGCCTTCCAGTATCTGAAGGGGGCCTATAGGGATGCTGGAGAGGGACTCTTCATTAGGGACTGTAGTGACAGGACAAGGGGTAATGGGTTAAAACGTAAACAGGGGAAGTTTAGGTTGGATATAAGGAGGAAATTCTTTCCTGTTAGGGTGGTGAGGCACTGGAATAGGTTGTCCAGGGAGGTTGTGAATGCTCCGTCCCTGGCAGTGTTCAAGACCAGGTTGGACGAGGCCTTGGGTGATATGATTTAGCATAAGGTGTCCCTGCCCATGGCAGTGGGGTTGGAACTATATGATCTTAAGGTCCTTTCCAACCCTTATGATTCTATGATTCTATAATTCTAAGTCCTATTAGAGAACCTGGACAATGCTGACAGAAAAAATAAAACCCTGAGAACCAACATATCCTAGAACACAGGAGGCTGGTTTTGCCTCATGCCTTCAACTTCGCTGCATCTTCTGCCTTTGCTGATTATGAAATCAGCCTCTTGATTTTTCTAATACTTAGATGTTGTTTTCTTTGTTTGCAGCTTCTTACACATGGTTTCCAGTTCTGAATTCATTGAGCCAAGCATTTTGGAAATCTTTTTTACTGTCAGTTGCAGTTCTTACTTTGTTATCAATTCTGTTCTCAGTTTCCTTACTCACTGTTTTTGACCATGCCCCAGAATGACAAGAATCTGCAGGGTCCCTATTTCCTATCTCTGATACTTATTTATGAGGGAACTTTTGGATCAGAAACAACATTTTTCTCATAAGAACAAGATAAAAATGTAGCAGAATGTTTTCAGAAAGCAGGAAATGCAGTAAAAAAGCTTCCACATGAATGGAACATACAGGCTGGTAGACCACACGAGGTCTCCAATCCTTTTAGTGTGATGGCAGTTACCTCTGTAACTGCTGCGTTGGAACTGCAGATTGTTGGAGGGGTGAAGAGAAGGACTGAATTCCCTAGAACCACATGAAACCTAGAAAGTGAGTGGTCTTACAACTCTGTTTATCCAGTGTCCTCCAAAGTCAGTGGGGGCTCTGCAAAATCAGCTGTCTTTGGATTAGGTCCCTGTTATCTTCCCACTGGTATGTAAGAAACAAGAAGGATGAAGTTGGCTACACGAAACCTATTTTTCACGGCGGGGTCTACATTCAAGAAGGAGAGTTGTACACAGGTATGTCCGTGTGTGTGAAAGAACTGTTCTGCTATGGGAAGTTAGCTTCAACAGGCTTTTTTTTTAACAAAATTAAAACCAGAAGGTTTTTCCAACTTCAAATATTTATATGAAGAGGAGTACTGTACTATATCAATCAAACACTCATGGACTGAAGACACGTTGAAATCTCTCGAAGAGAGCTCTGTGAGCTGCTTGGAGATAGTTTATGTTAGAAAAAAAAAAACCTAGCCCAAATGACAGTACCAGAGCTTGTTAGTTCTCTGTTTACACTGTGTGAACTAAAGTTACCAGCACAACAGGAGAGGATGTATATTTTAGATAACACAATCTGGTTTCTATCTTTTATATTTTTAGATTTTAATCCTATCAGTCCTTCAGCCAAGCAATTGAGTATCAGGTTTAACTATGGTTGTATAGAAAGAAAAATCCCAGCTTATCTTAAAAAAAGAAAAGTAAGTTTTAGCATAAGAAAAGTTAAACCTAGTAATTCCACTTGGAAACCGAGTTAAATTGCTCAAACTTCTCTTTCAGTTTGTGAACCTTTGAGTGATAAAATAAAAGGAAATGGATTTGCAGAAATTTTGGTTCTGTTGTGTGCCTTTTTGTCCCTCGTGAACAGAAATAGACTCTGAGAACTGCCTTCTAAAGGCATTATTTCTCAGTGATTTCCATAACACTTCAAGTAAAACATCCACTTTTCCTCTGCCTGCCCTGTAAACACCAATCTGAGAGTCAAGCCAGATCCTCCGTTCTTTCAGCGCAGCCTCATAGTCCAGCCCCATGCCCAGAGTAGCTCCAATGGCTGCAGGACCTTCTGGAATCATCTGTGCTACACCAATGGGCCACCTTCATTTTCTGCTCACTTACTGCTGCCTCACTTCACCGTCCTGCTCTCTGAAATAACATTTAAAGCTAATAAGTCTACTTCTGGTCCAGTGAGAAAATTTTGGTGCCTTGGAAAATGTATTAACTGGGCAATGGTACTGTAGTTGCAAATTCCATTGGGGGAATAGAATGGGATGCAAAAATCTGACTGCTCTTGACAAGCAGCAGAGATCATGGAACTAATTACCTGTGGAAATTCAGTGGTACCATACGCCAGTAATTATGTTCTGAAACCCTGTGGCACCAAACAGGATAATAAGGAATAGGTAAAGCACTGTCTTCAGTTGGGACAATCTTACATATTCCCGAGGAAAGCTTTACCACTACATGAAACTATGGCCACCTCTGTACCCTTAAAAGCCATCCTGATGTTCCAGGAGAATGGGCAGGTCCTCAAAATGCCCTTACCCAGTTGTGCCCAATGTTCAGAAGCTGGCTGTGGCCAAGTGGTTTTCCTGAGCCTTCCCTCACTGCTATTTCCATATGTGTTGTGTTATTTGTTGGGGCTTCCGGCACTGGGTGAGCGAGGATAACTTGGTTAAAGAAGGTTAGTGTCACACTATATGTGCAGGTCAGGATATTATGCAAGCTGATTTCCACCAAAGCAAGCAAAAACCAGGACACAGCAGGAGTCAAGTGCCTGGTTAAAATAAACAGGAATTTTGCCTGAGTAAGGTTTGTAGCTCAGACCTTTAATACAAACCAAGTCAAGAAAAATATGTTTGACTCAGCACTAGGCTAGCTATTTTAAAAGCTTTGAACAACACCTCTGATGTGACTGACCTTGAAGAAATTTGTTATTTATGGTGCCATCAGACAAAAGGGTTTGAATTCCTACCGAAGCTTTGTAGGGTGGTTTCCTAGGAAATTTATAGCAGTGGTAGCAAAAGCAGCAAAAGCAGTTCAGATAAGCAAATAAGTAGATCCAGACCTGCCTTTTTCAGTGATTGTGAAACAGAGACAGAGAAAGCAGAAAAAGAGTCTGGTTTACATAAAAGAAAGTATTTACTAATATCATTAACACATACTTAATTTCTGAGGGACAATAGATGGCTCAAGGCTATAGTGCATAACAACCGTAGCAGCTTTTACCAATGGGCTTCAACTTGCCAGGAGGACAGACTAGATATCTGAGTGCTGTGCCATCTCTCCCTCTGCCAGCACATTCCTCAAGTAGGCTTTCTCTGCTTCCTACAGTGATGCATGCTGCTGATCTCCCTCCTGGCCACCACAACCACCCATGCTCCTCCCCAGCCGCACCACCCATCCCACTGCAGAGTTCAGGGCTCTGTGCTCCTGCTTTTCATCCCTCACTTCACGGCTTTGTTAATAAAGACCCTGATATAGCATCTTTCATCCACTTAACTACCCTTCCAAAATGGTGTGTTAAACGTACCTCTGGGTAAAGATCAAAGAAATATTTGGGACTGGTTCCACCTCCAAAGCAATTTTGGAATAAGTATCTGCAAATACTGGGACTCATCATTACCACCCATTCTCATTGCCACCAAGGTATTTATTCCTGTTACTCCTGCACAAGCCTGTCAAATTTTAGTAATGCCTTAGAAACCACAGGAAGATTTCTGAAGTTTTGCTTGGCCCCTGACTTCCTCCTCTTCCTCCTGCGGCCACCCCCAGTGCCCCACAGGCCCTAGCACCCATGGCACAACCACCAGCGCTGCCTGATGGACCGATAGGGAGTTCAGGAAGCCCTGAGGGAGGCTGAACTCATGCTGATTCTGAGGCTTCTGGGCACTTCAGATAACCTCACCACAAGTCCAAGCTGATTTGCTTTGGCAGTGGCAGTGCTCAGCCATCCCCATCACCCAGCTGTTTTCAGCCCTGTTACTTAACCTTCAGGGTGATTTACGACCTTTAGTCTGCTCAGCACAACTGATAAAAGGACAAGGGGAAGGGTCTTTTAAAGAGACAAATTACTACAGCCCCGTGACAAGTCTGAAGACTTTTGAAAACTTCTCTTGAGAGCAAATGAGGCATCATATCATCCTAGGAACACACTGACCTACTCATTTTAAGTTACACTGTCAAAGAAAATAAGTACCAGTGCTCATACAAGACTGTAAATGTTTCATAGTCATGTTTCCATAGTTTTGTATTTTCCTGTAACTGCATATACTTATACCTCCTTAGCAATAATAAATACAATGCTTGTTGCATCCACAGCTACAGGACCTCAAAGCATTATTCAAGACCGATGTTTTGGTTGAACTTCAGAATCCTTTAGATAGAGGGTCTGCCTGTGACATCTTTAGTTTAGTATGTCAAATGTGAGGTAAGAGGCAGAGGTACTGACTGGAAGCTGGAAGCACAAGTATCTATGTGTCCCATTCCCCTTTTGGTGTTTAAACACCCCCTGTTTTCTGCTGAAGTTTAGGCACTGCTATGTCAATTCACTGCAAAACCTGAACACAGCAGCATGCCTGCAATGAGACAGTGTGATGATAGGGCCATCTGCTTGGGAAGCTCAGTTTGTGCCCTATAACTGGGGAGCAAAGTAGTTCCTCTATGGTAATGTTAGTATTTTTGATCACAGCTTTTGCGGGCAGTGCTCCCAATGGGTGCCATGGCCTCTCCTCCAACTGCAGCAGGGCCTGACGGCCAGCATGTGCTTGACACTGTGCTCAGGGAGCTGCCCAAAGCCAGCCTACACATTTTTGAGCACAGGTATATGCAAGGCATGGGACGGAGAAAGCCAGGAAAAATAGCTGAGACACAGGCAGGTTGAAAACCAGAAGCAGAGAAGGGTTAGAAGAGGAGGAGAGCAAGACAGATTCATCATTAAATGAACAGCAGCACGCTGTCTTTTTATACCCCACTTACAAAAGGATGTGATTTTCTGATAAGAGATCATGGGACAGATCAGAAGCTAGCCAACAAGAGACTTGCATAATAAGCTTACACTAAAGGATGTGATGCCAAAACACCCTGTAACAAGGATACTAGAGAACAGTTTCAATAACATATTCCAGACTTCCTGAGGTTGTTTATACCTTACTTCAGACTGATAGAAAGCTTTTTCTTTCATGTGGACTAGTGTGAAATACCTTCTAGCTAGAGCTAAAAGATTCGGGGGTAGAACACAGCACACACTTTCTCAGCTAAGGACAGAAGAGTTGCTTATGTACCTCAAGAAAAAAAAAAAGTCACATAATTACAATATTTGGGGTTTATTCCAAAGCATTTCAGTCTATAAATTAGCACCTCAAACAGGAGATTAGCTGTTATTTTTAGAGTAGTTTTATGGTGTAGATGCTATCCTGCAGCTTTTTCTTTCTCAGACATTTGAAGAGCTCTGGGACTCAATGAAGAGCTGTGAAGTATTACATGAAAATCATTAGTACAACCAGAAAGAGGACCAGATTCACTTCTGCACCCCAGATACACCCTTAAGCAAACCCCATTGACAGTGGCAAAAAGCTTGAGAGTTAAAACCATGAATCAGACCCAAAGTCATTGCAGATTGAAACTAGTTACTAATGAATGGCTTGTTTGGTGAGCCATATGAAAAAAGATGGTGTTTTTAGTACAGATCCTAGAAGACAGATGTCCACATTTCAGAAATTACTTCCAAACTGACACTACTTGGCACTCTTAGAAGAGAGAAAAAATGATTTAAAAGAACACTCTTCATCTAAAAATGTATTTGTGTCTGAACTATATTTACCAACTATGGCCTGTGAGGTTTTGAAGGAAAGACTCAGTTCTGCACCTGTGTTGTTGATTGTGGCAGTCTCAAGACCTTGGAAAGATTTTAATGAACCTCACCTGAATTGATGAAAGCCATTTCTAGTTCATATTCTTCTACCAGCTATTGCATCCCTTTACCCAAGCATCTACTCCACTTGTTTCCAGCTCTTCTGATTCAGTGAAATCACCCAAAGTTGCCAGGTGAGGACCCCAGTACAAAGGATTTAAAATCTCCCCTGCAGGCTCAGGCTTCTTGAACAGCTTTCACGCTCGTTTGCATAGCTCAGAGACTGGAGAAGCCTCCACACCAAAAGTGGAACCCCACAGAGCTGCAGGCTCAGCACATATTCAGGGTGAAGGAAACCCCAGTTCTGCCCTACTTCCCTCTGTACAAGGAGATTTATATCTTCATTCCTTCCCCAAGGGACTGTTTTAGCTGTGCAAACTGTTGTGCAGCACTGAAAGTCTTCTGCAGTCTCTCCCCTTGACGTGGTCTCACTTTGCGCGTTACATTTGAACATGGATTGCTCCAGGGGGAGCATTACAGTGCAGTGAGTAGGGCACCCAGCTGGGAGCAGGGACACACGGGACCATCAGCACTAGTAAATATTTAATCTTTGTATGCAAAGTGTAACAGCTTCAGCATGAGACTCTGCACCTGCCAGCCCTGCTCAATCCAGAGCCTGCTCAACCAGGACTGCAGGAAAATGAGGCTTTGAGCAGATGGCGGAGTTGAACTTGGATGTCCCAAACCGTAGGCATGTGTTTTAGTTAATCTGCACATTCAGCCCAATTAGTGAATAGTGCCATATTCACCAAAGCCACATTTTTCTCATGCTAAATGACTGATGAAAACAACCCCAGGCCCACAAGTTAGTCTTGCTGCTGACCATGGCCCCACAGGCAGTCCCAGTGTTTCACAACAGTCACTTTCTTCAGCTGTCAGCGTGCAACCCTTAGACACCAACACGAAATAAAACATAAAACTGGAGACAGGAAATTGTTTAATGACAGAAATTGGCAAAGACAGGTGTAATCCTTAAGCAACTTTTGATTCATTTTAGGAAATAAGCAGGTATCATTTTGACAGCATGCCTTTAGCAAAGAAAGGTAGAGATTCCGGTGGTAAGATGTGGTCTTCCTAGAAGATCCAGTCCTCATTCTCTTGGTAAACAGAGAGTGCTAGCTTTATCACAACTGGGATGAGAGTTTCTGTGAAATCAGTTTGGAAAAGCACATTTTTAATTCAGCTTTTGGTGCCATTTAAAGTTATTGTTAAATAATGGCCACAGTGTGATATAAATTGAAGGAAGTTTATTAGTATCTGCCCTTGATTTCACAGCTGCTGTATAAAAACCAGCTTGCCTTCTTATATTGCCTTCTCCTTACCCACAGCCCTCTTTTGCTGCAAATTTTGAGCTGGGTTTAACTCTGGTTCATTTGATCTCTAGCACCTTGCCTACCCCTGGACTTGTCTCTGATCTTTTTCTGCCTCTTCTCATTAGCCTGAAACACACAGTTTTACTTCTCAGTTCTCCATTCCTCTTTTTTCTTTTTTCTTTCTTAAAAAAAAAAAAAAAAGTAAAAACAATTATATATCTAAAACCCCAGGAAGTACCAAATTTAAAGCAGGGAGATGGTTTGTGTCCTAGGAAGAGTTTGAGATCCCACTCCTCTACTGCTCCTCATTGCGACCAAGAGCCCTGTGGCCTCCTTAACAGCTTCCGTGTGCGCAGACAGGGTAGCGGTAGGAAAAAAAGGACAAACAGCACCCCTTGCCAGCTGTGCCTTCACATACACAGACAAATCCTGCTAGGAAATGACAGGGAGCAGCTAAAGGAAATGGACTTCAGAGATATGAAACTCTCATTGCTGCCTCCCTAGGAATGGATGAGATGAAAGAGGAAGTGTTGGAACTAAACCAGACCCTGCACATACACCTGCGATTGTGTATATACAGCCATCTGAATCTGCAGAAGACGAAAAGCAGATGAACAACTCTGCCTGATAAGGGAATAGGGGTAGTTATGTTATTACATGCTAATGACTGCACACAAGCCAGAGTACAAACCTGACCTTTGCGAAAATGGGGGAGATAAACAGAATAACAGCTCTCTTTCAGTTCTGCTTTATGGATGTGAATACTTGAGCCTGAAGGCTGTGACTGGGTCTCCTATTAGTATAGTATAGCTCTTTAATTTTCTTTCAGTTGTATTTAAATTACTGCTAATTATTGAAGCTCCCCAAGGCAAACTCTTGTGCTGTTTAGCAACAGCTTCTGAGATTCTCTTTTTTTTTTTTAGTTACTAGCAATAGAAAAAGACAAGAGGAAGGATTTGTTTTTCCTGTCAAAATGGGTAACTATGCGCATGATACTACTTAATCAGCTGATTGCTGGTGGTTTTCATAGAGAATGAAGTTCTGGAGAAGGAGTTCTAAAATCTGCAAATTCCTAGGGACTTCTATGCTGGCAGAAGGAGAGTTGGACTGGCTATATGCTGTATCAGGTTGCTTTGCCATGTCTTTCTGATGGATGTGAAATCCCAGCTGCTAGGATTCCAGCTTCACTTTCATTGTACATAGTGCATTGCTAACTCTCATTGTTGCAGATAAACATCATCAGGCGAAGCAAGTAAAACATGAAAATCCACCAAGTGGAAATGAAAGAATGCAGAGTTTTGCCTTGGTTTTAAATTACGCTTTGGAAGATTAGCCTATGATTTTTTGTTAATGAGTACATCAATGCTTCAGACTTTTTCCTGAGCACCATTATAATTTTGCCCTCTAGACATGTACACCAATGTCTGTACACCAACGCGCGCAGCACGGGAAATAAGCAGGAGGAGTTGGAAACCTATGCTAAGTCAGGAGATCATGATCTGGTGGCAATTACAGAGACGTGGTGGGACAGCTCACATGACTGGAATATAGTCATGGAGGGCTATGTCCTTTTCAGGAAAGACAGGCCAGCCAGGAAGGGTGGTGGGGTTGCTCTTTATGTGCGGGAGCAACTACAATGCGCCGAGTTCTGTCCCGGGACAGATGACAAGCGAGTTGAGAGTCTGTGGGTGAGAATTAAGGGGCAGGCTGGCAGGGGCAATACTGTTGTGGGTGTCTGTTACAGACCACCAGATCAGGGTGAGGAAGTTGACGAGGCCTTCTACAGGCAGCTGAGAGCGGCCTCACAGTCACAGGCCGTGGTCGTCCTGGGGGATTTTACCTTCCCTGATGTTTGCTGGAAGGACCACTCGGCAACCCAGCCGCAGTCCAGGAGGTTCCTCCAGTGTATGGATGATAACTTCCTCCTGCAAATGGTGGATGAGCCGACCAGGAGAGAAGCGCTGCTGGATCTCATCCTCACTAACAAGGAGGATCTGGTTGAAGCAGTAAGGGTTGAGGGCTGCCTTGGTTGCAGCGACCACGAGATGGTGGAGTTCAGGATCTTGTGTGGTAGGACTAGTAGAATAGCAGGGAGAATTGCAACCCTGGACTTTAGCAGGGCAAACTTTGTCCTTTTCAAGCAATTGCTAGGGGTAATCCCATGGGCAAGGCTGTTTGAAGGTAAAGGGGCCCAAGATAGTTGGTTGGCATTCAAGGACTGCTTTTTCCGTGCTCAAGATCGGAGCATCCCGACACGTAGGAAGTCAAGGAAGAGGGCCAAGAGACCTGCGTGGATAAATAGGGAATTGCTGGGTATGCTCAAGTGGAAGAGGAGAGTTTACAGGTCATGGAAGGAGGGGCTGGCCACTTGGGAGGAATATAAGGCTGCTGCTAGAGGATGTAGGAAGACAGCTAGGAGGACTAAGGCATCCTTAGAATTAAACCTGGCGAGAAGGGTCAAGGACAGCAAAAAGAGCTTTTTCAAATACATGGCAGACAAAACTAACACCAGAGGCAATGTAGGCCCACTGATGAACGGGATGGGTGCCCTGGTGACAGAAGATACAGAGATGGCAGAGTTACTGAATGCCTTCTTTGTCTCTGTCTACTCTGCTGCAGGCAGTCCTGAAGAGCCCTGTACCCCTGAGACCTTAGATGAAGTCAGGTCAACGGAGCGGTTTGCCTTAGTCGATGAGGAATGGGTTAGAGATCAGTTGAGCAATCTGGACATCCATAAATCCATGGGTCCAGATGGGATGCACCCGCGGGTGCTGAGGGAACTGGCAGAAGTCATTGCTAGACCACTCGCCATCATCTTTACCAAGTCTTGGGAAACGGGAGAGGTGCTTGAGGACTGAAGGAAAGCAAATGTCACTCCAGTCTTCAAAAAGGGCAAGAAGGAGGACCCGGGTAACTATAGACCGGTCAGCCTCACCTCCATCCCTGGGAAAGTGATGGAACACCTTATCCTTGGTGGCATCTTAAGGCATATCAAGGATAAGAGGGTTATGAGGGGCAGTCAACATGGCTTCACCGGGGGAAATCATGTTTGACCAATCTCTTAGCCTTTTATGAGGAAATAACATGGTGGATGGATGATGGCAGAGCGGTGGATGTAGTCTACCTTGACTTCAGCAAAGCATTTGACACAGTCTCCCACAGCATCCTCACAGCTAAATTGAGGAAGTGAGGACTGGATGATCAGGTAGTGAGGTGGACTGCAAACTGGCTGAAGGAGAGAAGCCAGAGAGTTGTAGTCTATGGGGCTGAGTCTAGTTGGAGGCCTGTAACTAGTGGAGTGCCTCAAGGGTCAGTACTGGGACCGGTATTATTTAATATATTCATCAATGATTTAGATGAGGGAATTGAGTGTACTATCAGCAAGTTTGTTGATGACATTAAGCTGGGAGGAGTGGCTGACATGCCAGAAGGCTGTGCTGCCATCCAGAGAGACCTGGACAGGCTGGAGAGTTGGGCAGGGAATAACTGGATGAAATATAACAAGGGAAAGTGTAGAGTCCTGCATCTGGGCAGGAACAACCCCAGGTTCCAGTATAGGTTGGGAAACAACCTCTTAGAGAGCCGTGTTGGGGAGAGGGACCTGGGGGTCCTAGTGGATGACAGGATGACCATGAGCCAACACTGTGCCCTTGTGGCTAAGAAGGCCAATGGCATCCTGGGATGTATTAGAAGGGGGGTGGTTAGTAGGTCGAGAGAGGTCCTCCTTCCCCTCTACTCTGCCCTGGTGAGACCCCATCTGGAATATTGTGTCCAGTTCTGGGCCCCTCAGTTCAAGAAGGACAGGGAGCTGCTGGAGAAAGTCCAGCGCAGGGCAACAAAGATGATTAAGGGAGTGGAGCATCTCCCTTATGAGGAAAGGCTGAGGGAGCTGGGTCTCTATAGTTTGGAGAAGAGGAGACTGAGGGGTGACCTTATTAGTGTATATAAATATATAAAGGGGGAGTGTCACGAGGATGGAGCCAGGCTCTACTCAGTGGCAAACAATGATAGGACAAGGGGTAATGGGTACAAACTGGAACACAAGAGGTTCCACTTAAACTTGAGAAGAAACTTCTTCTCAGTGAGGGTGACGGAACACTGGAACAGGCTGCCCAGGGAGGTTGTGGAGTCTCCTTCCCTGGAGACATTCAAAACCCGCCTGGACACATTCCTGTGTAACACTATCTAGGTGTTCCTGCTCCGGCAGGGGGATTGGACTAGATGATCTTTTGAGGTCCCTTCCAATCTCTAGCATACTGTGATGCTGTGATACGGTGACACATCTACCAGGGCTAATATGGTTAGCCAGTGAGGACTGTATTGCACATTATGTAATCAAGGCAGACTTTGAGTCTAAATCCTTCTACCTCAGTAGGAATCTTTCTAAACTTGTTCCAGAAGATAAATATGGATGAAACAGCATGTGAGAACATTTTGGTTAACTCTTTGATAATATATTGGAAGTAGAGACAGGAATGGATCTTCATTTACAAAGGATTGAATTCAGGATCTGAAGATGGTATTGGAGGGCTGGTGCATATTGTCCATTTACTGTTTTGACAATACTGTTTCTCTGCTTTTTCTTTCTCTTCTCCAATGGGCAGCTTTTTCATCAAAATACTCATTTTTTAAAGAGGCAATCTAGCTGTGTTCCTGGACAGTCACTCACACATATGTTCATTCAAAATCTGCAGATTTTAAATCCAAGACTGAGCTGTGATTTAGTACCATAGTGGGCACTGTGCAAAGCATCTGTGTCCTCCAGAGCAGTGTTCAGGTGGATGAGTCACAGCACCTGCAGGGACGGAAGAAGGAGTCAAACTGATTTTCCAAAGTACTGACCACTGACATATCATGGGGGCGATGTGACCTTAAGGGAAAGGAAGGACAAGAAAGAAGTTGCCATTCCGTGACTTCCATAATGCTATGTTTGAAGAATTAAGAAGAGACACAGAAAAGGCAAGTGTTTATCAGATGCCACTTTCTGTTTGTTGCATGCTAAAGGGTCTTTCTGCCAATTTCTTTGCAAAGAGTTGAAGCTTAACCTGGAGTTTTATACTGGGGCAGAACACATTGGCGAGAAGGCACAGACAAGCCCAGCCACTGCGCAGATAGTCCCTGCTCCTCCTGCTCCCCAGGACCCTCTTATTACCTCTCATCTTTTGCTTTTATTAATTCATCCAAAACAGCTATGTAATTTTTATGTAGTTTTCTCTGCAGAGTGAAACTATGGCCCTTTTGAGTAGTTGCATAGCTGTACATCTACTTATTTAGCAGAATTATTCTACAGAATTACTGAGGTTGCAGGCAAAGGTTGATAAGCTGAAGCTACATGTCTATATTTGAAACAAAGGTTGAAGAGCCCTTTTGATGTAGCGATGGTGACATAGTGAAAAGTTTAAAAGTTGTATAGCTTCTGCAATAAACTAATATTCTTTTTTGTTTTGAAGTATTAGTGCTTATGTCCAGCCTTCGAGCATTTCCAATCACAGAACTACTAAAGCCAGAAGAATTCAGATGGTTAGCAAAAACAGTATGTGCTCAAGATGTGCCTGCTCTACTGAAAAGATTTGAGCACAGCTTAGGCTGTGGGTCACGTAAGATAGATAATAGTTGATTTTCCATTGCTATTTATACAATGTTTTATATAAATGAGGTATATTTTATTTAATTAGACCATCTCTTCTCTTGTTTTTTCCAGATCACAAACAAAAAAAAAAAAGCAAAAGAAAAACTTCCGAACACTCCCAAATTTTCTGGGAGGTGTTTTAATGGAATAAAAAAATAAGGAAAATTATCATTTTCATTTCATGAAAGATGCAGAGAATGTATTTCAATGCACTAGATGAGCAGTATTTGGAGTGCTTGACCATGCAAAGAGAGAAGAAAGTATGGTTATATATATATAAACAATCCAATCTGATGACATCACATCAGGTTCAACAATGTAGGAATATTGTAAAATCATAATTTGTCAGTATTCTAGCTGCTGCATGGCTACTTGACATAAAAGTTAGTTAAAAGACGAATGAGTGGTTGGGGAGTTGATGAGGGGATCAGTTGTAAACTGTTCGAATCCAGCCCAGGTTTCCAACAGCAGTAATGGAACTACCCCTGCTATTACCTTCTGACAGCTCTTTGACTAAAGTAAAATGAGCCAACGACTACTCTGATATTTTTAGTTTAACTCATTCCCTCTCGTTTTTAGACAGTGCCATAAAAGCTCTCAGACCACTCATAGAATCATAGAATCATAGAATGGTTAGGGTTGGAAAGGACCTTTAGATCATCTAGTTCCAACCCCCCTGCCGTGGGCAGGGACACCTCACACTCCCTAGAAAAGAGCTGTCAGTGAGGATGCCTTCAGTGATGGTAAGCACACCTAGAAGTAAGAAGATTCAAGCCAGAACCACAAAACCCTCTGAGCCCTAAAAAAGCCTCCTTCAGTGCAGGACTGGGACAAAATGGCTGCTTTTATTTTTGGTGGATAAAGAACTGGATGGATGGCCACACACAAAGAGTTGTGGTCAATGGCTCAATGTCCAGTAACAAGTGGTGTCCCTCAGGGATCGGTGTTGGGACCGCTCTTGCTTAACATCTTCGTCGCTGACATGGACAGTGGGACTGAGTGCGCCCTCAGCGAGTTTGCCAATGAAGCCAAGCTGTGTGATTCGGTTGATACCCTGAGGGAAGGAATGCCATCCAGAGGGACCTCGACACGCTTGTGAGGTGGGCTGATGCCAACCTCATGAAGTTTAACCATGCCAAGTGCAAGGTCCTACACCTGGGTTGGAACAATCCCAGGCACAGCTACAGGTTGGGCAGGGAAGAGATTCAGAGCAGCCCTGCCGAGAAGGACTTGGGGGTGTTGGTAAATGAGAAAATGAACATGGGCTGGCTTCAGTGTGCGCTTGCAGCCCAGAAAGCCAACCGTATCCTGGGCTGCATCAAAAGGAGTGTGACCAGCAGGTCAAGGGAGGTGATCCTGCCCCTCTACTCTGCTCTTGTGAGACCTCACTTGGAGTATTGTGTGCAGTTCTGGTGTCCTCAACATAAAAAGGGCATGGAACTGTTGGAACAAGTCCAGAGCAGGGCCACGAGGATGATCAGGGGACTGGAGCACCTCCCGTGTGAAGACAGGCTGAGGAAGTTGGGGCTGTTCAGCCTGGAGAAGAGAAGGCTGCATGGAGACCTCACAGCAGCCTTCCAGTATCTGAAGGGGGCCTATAGGGATGCTGGAGAGGGACTCTTCATTAGGGACTGTAGTGATAGGACAAGGGGTAATGGGTTAAAACTTAAACAGGGAAAGTTTAGGTTGGATATAAGGAGGGAATTCTTTCCTGTTAGGGTGGTGAGGCACTGGAATAGGTTGCCCAGGGAGGTTGTGAATGCTCCATCCCTGGCAGTGTTCAGGACCAGGTTGGACAAAGCCTTGGGTGAGATGGTTTAGTGTGAGGTGTCCCTGCCCATGGCAGGGGAGTGGAACTAGATGATTTTAAGGTCCTTTCCAATCCTAGCTATTCTATGATTCTATATTTTTCCGGATTTCCTCGAGGGTAAATCCTTAACTGTCCCTCTAGGTGCTACAGGAGTGCCACACTTCTGGACTTAGTGATGTTGGCCAGATCCTTGCTCATTGCTGCTGTGTGAATGAGCACAGAGGTGCTTTGTCTTGGACAATGGTGACAGGATTGGATCCTTGCTAGGATGATAGGTTGTGTTATATGATTGCATATAAATCTTTATTACATTTACCCTGTCCTAATGCTTACATGGTCCCGTTCCCTCTCCCACCACATACAACCACATAGGGGTCTTCTACCTCCCTCCCTCACCAGCAGCCAATCCAGCGTCACCTCCTGTTGCTGGAGACATCTCCTGGGCTAGAGCTATTGTTCTTGCCGTGGCATGAGTCAGACAGGTCACAGCAGTACGCATGCAGCTGGGGGACCTCAGCAGGAGCCTGAGGACTGCATGGTGGACATGCTGCTGGGGCAAGACGCATAACATTGAAGTGATAAGAAGACAGGAAGAGAGGTTTGCCATGAGCTACATCACCACCATTCAGTAGATACGTACGAAAGCCTTTCTTTTCTGGGGCCTTAGCCTTTCATAAATCCCCCACTTCACACTAGTGAAGGAGAAGATGCCAATCTAAGCAGCATTGTGACAAAATTCAGTGCTGGTGCAGCAGAGCTCCCCTAGCTGGGATGGTCTCAAGATTAACATGTGGAAGGTCAACAGACCTAGGTGATGTCTTCTACAAGCCCTGACCACACAGCTGGCAAAACCCAGGCAACACCAGCAGTGCCTTTTACTGTCATGAAGTTGCAATGCCATGGTGTGGCTCAGACCCTTCCTTCTCATTGCTCATGGGATGTAAAGGTGGTCAGGCAGCAGGCAGGCAAGCGGGCAGGCATATGCCAGTCCACAAGCACTGCTGTGTTCTCACTCATGCATGTGAGCCCTTGCGTCAGTGATGCTCCCAGGAAAGAAGGCTCTCACCCACTCCCAGACCCAACTGCCACGGGGCAGAGCAGGGGAACAACATGCATCTTTCATCCGCAGGAAGGCACTGACAGTGCCCTGCCCGCAGCCTGCGCAGCTCTCATGCACTAACCCTCTGCTGGCATGTTTTGTTTGGAAGCTGCCAGGATAAGAAATCCTGACAAATACTTCCCTGGAGTTGTAAGGCCACCTCTAGCAGCTGTTCCTTTGAAAGGCCCTTGTAGTGGCACAGTTGCGGTCTCAGCACAAGCTGGCATAACACACAGTATGGGAAGGGGGAACCTTTTCAAGAGGGAGGAGGTAAAATTGGATTTCAATGGGGGAAAAAAAAAACAAAAGCTTGATTTCTGTGTTCCCCATAGCAAACATGGCATTTTCATGAGAAAATTTGAATACCGATATATTCCGTCAAAAAATAAAGTTTTTAATTTTTGGCAGCTCAGGACAGGTTTGTGCTGCTCAGTTTTTGACAGTAAAGCAACATATATTCGCACCATTTTTTTCCTTCTTCTTTTACAGAATACTGACATTTTCAAATGCATTTTCTCCCAAAATGCAGTTTCTCTTGAGCATTTTCAACATTTTTCACAGTATTTATTTCTGAGGGTTTCTCATTGCCGGAGGAACAGCTGAGGATCTAGGGAGGAGCTGTAGGAACGCATTCACTATGGCAGACTCTTGGGAGTGGCTTGGAGTGGCTCTGGACCCATTTGACCCTGGCCTTTGGCAGCAACTGATATTGTCCAAGTCTGAAGTGGGGCAGGGATGCAGCAGAGCTCCCAGCCTGCTTCTCCAGGGAGGTGAAGCTGGAAAGGGTGGGTGAAAGCAAAAAGAGCCCAGACAAATGCACCTTTGAACAAATAGCAGTCTTAGCAAGACGGCAGAAAAAAGCAGAATAAGCCATGCCTCAGCATTGTCTCACTACTCATGCCAAGCCTTACAGCCAGGGAGAGCTTCTCCTGGCCAGCCCAGAACATGGACAGTCTCCTGTGCTTGCAACCAAAGGCGGTGGCCCAAACCTCCTTGTTGCTATGTTATGTCATAGCTGACGTTGGCATAGAGTCCTCTATCCATTCCTGCTTTTGCATACATAAAAGTGAAGTATGGGCAGCTTTGACCAAAGCCCTAGGGGTTCACAGTGTCATCCCTCCCGCTCTGCTCCAAGCAAACTTCCTGGACCGCTTGAAAAAACATGAGAAGGTCTTGGGATGGAAAAGGAAAACACGTTTAACTAAATTCACCCACATTTTCTTGCTGGGTAGAAATGTTATATCATTTTTTTGGGCTACAGGCATCTTCCCTCCTTCAGGCCAGTCCATGTGCACCAACTCCCAGCCAGAGGAACTCTCATTTCACACACAGAGCATCAGAGTATTGTACACTCATAACCAAAACCGCCAAAGACGGCTACCAGAAACTACACTGCACGCTATTGAAATATGCTGATGAAATCCTTCTCCCCTGCTCATCCACCCGATCAGACTCGAAATGATGGCTAATGGGTTCCTGAGCTCCTCTGAGCAAACAGTGTGGAAATATAAGTCTTGGTTTGGTGCATGCCCAGAGCGTTGAACTAATAACACTTGTCTCACATGTAAGCAGCTGCAAAACCTGATATTTACACAAGGATTCACAGAGATGAGAAAAGACTGCTTTTTTTCTAGATGACAGGCTCCGGTTCAAATGGGAATTAATCTGGGAAAACCCTCTGGTCTGTGTCATACAGCATGCCAGCTTAAATGACAGTAGATTTGATTTTTTTTTATAATTGAAGATTGGCTTTAAAGCACTGACATTGTTCCCACATCAATATAGCAGCATTTTTACCTACCAAAGCACCTATGATTTTGCATGTCAAATAGATTGTGAGAAAAACAAAACTCTACTGCTGAAAGCAGTCAATGAATGAACTCACAAATGCGCTTGGTATAAACACAGATACACCCAAATATACTTGCAGGTGGGAGCCACTGCTCTGTACTGCACACATGCTTGGTTTATCCTCAACAAGGTGGCTCCAATTACAAAGCTTAGACCTGCCTTTACATTCACATTTCTAAGACTCAGGCATCAGCTGGCACATTCTACTGTTGGCAGCACCATGGCTGTTGTCTCAGCCACCCAGAAGCAATATGCAGAGATGTCTTTTACGAGGCAAATTAGTAGGACTGGAAAACACAGCCCAGTTTTTAGATACCCAAACCCTACCTCAAGCACTGATGTGAGCTACTTCTCTTTTTGTTTTCTTCCAGCTGTATCAGCTGGTCTAATAAATCACATGCCCCTTCTTATGAAGCTTGCATCACTTTTATATAGAAATGGTAAAGCAGATGATGCTCCTGGTGGTGGAGCACAGCAGTGCTAAGGGCAGCGTGGATACAGCGATGTCTGATACATCAGATTTCTGCAGATTTGGAATAGCCTACAATTCAAACTAACCCTCAAACCTGCATGCCTTCTAGGGGTTAGAGTTTGGATGTCTGGCTAAATATATTAGACTGGTCCTAACCCTGTATTTTTTTTAATACCATGAAAACACACGAATCTGGCCCTCAGCTCAGGGGTGCTTTTGGCTCCTCATCTAACATCAGCACATTAAAGTAACAAATGAATGAATGCAGAGGAAATGAACGCAGTCTCAGCTGAGTCTGGGACATCCAAGGTCTCACTGCTCGCCATACTGAAAATCAGATTTTATTCTAAATCATTCCCTTTCTTCACTGGAGGTAAGTTTTTTGAGGCAAAAGGCAGAGTGTCCCTCAGAGCCATCAGGGATAGAATGGTATTTGCCAGTGAAGTTTCCAGCTTTGCAGAATTTGGGCTGTATGCTGTAATACAAAAGGGATAACTACAGCCTGGAAAAATCCCTGACAACTTCACTGACTTCCATGATGTTTCCGTTTTTCCTTTGGTAATAGTAGACCTTAGTACATATTCTTAAAAAGGAGTGTCTACCACAGGTCTCATCCCATGGAAAACTATGGTTCAAAGTTCTTTAACAAAACATTTAGAGCTGATGGACGTCGCATTCATTCCTTACTTTCTATTGCTGTAAAGGATTCAGCTGCTCTGCTTCTGCAGTGGCATAATTTCTGTGCTGCTGTGGAAACAAAAGCAGAAAAAATATGAGGAAAAGAACTATTTAACAGATTTTTGTCTGATGCTTCCATCTTGTGGCCGACTCTGAAAAGTTTGTCTCTATTTCAGTGTAGGTATTTACAAATGTAAGGAGACACAGGAGTTTTTAAAAGTGTCCCAAATCCTTACCTCCAGTTATATGGATGGGGATGAATTGGGGTTGAAAGTTAGATGAGTTTTCGCTTTGAAAGGCACTGAACATCAACACCAACAGAGGAAGTGGCTGGTGCCTCCTCTGCTGCCGGCTGTGTTTCTGTCACGTGTAAAGTGGTTGTGCCAAGGGGTTCAGGACAGAGATGAGGTCAGGTGAACAAGTGCTGACCCCAGCCCTTCACGTTGTTGCAGGCATTGGTGATAGGACCCCCACAGCGTACAGACTCTGCTTCAGCTGCCAGCTCAGGTCCATGATGCGACTATCCCTCCTTGGTTTTGAGCATACAGAAAACTTTCCTTAGCTTTCCTCTGATCTTTCCCAGGGATTATGCCTGCACAGAGCTGCATACCACACAGCCTCTCATGATGGGGATAAGGTGATGGGAGACAGCCGTGCTGCTGAAACAGTTGCAAGGGCACTGAGCCTAAGATTCCCAGAGCCACTGGGAGCTTCTCAGGCTGGCTGATAAACCTGCTGCTACCCTATTGTACCACTTACAGCAATCCAAACGCTTAGGCAAAGGTCTGGTTACCTGCATAAACCAAAGCCTCCTGCATCAGGCCCATGTGGACAGACGTTCCCTACTTTTTCCTTCCCTTTCCTGGCTAGGACCCCTCCCCTCTCTGCTGCTCCAGGCACAGTGCCACTCTCCCCGCAGCTCCTCTATCCTGGCCAGGCTGCCTCTGCCATGTGCCAGTGCACTCCCCGGATACGTTTCCAGCCAAACACTTGCAGAGGCCTTGAGACAGGGAGCAAGACAATGAGCGTGACTCCCACTGCACACCCACTCTGTGGTTATCAATAGAAGGGTTACGCTTTTGCCCAAAATGGATCTACTTCAGCAGGACGGTGAGATACTCACCATCCATGCTCCCCAGCATGAACACACGTGCTCACAGGCACACAGCCATACCCTATACTCATAAGGTTGCATTCCTGCTCTGCAAAGGGGAAGAAGAGAATGCAGAACTGATTCTGAGCTCTGTACCCAGCTGAAGGCTTTTGTACAGAGGGGGATTGTGGTGCCACCACCCATTACCATGCACATCAGGAATCAGGGGTCCATCAGTCCTCATGTCTCACACAGCTGCTGAGCTTCCAGAATAGCAGGCGCGCAACCGAGTAAGACAGATGTAAGGACCAAGTGCTGCCACAGCTCTTTCCTGAACCCCTGGGGTGGCAGGAAGCGTTGTGTGTTCATGCAGTGCTGTAGGATGAAGATTCCTCTTTGTCAAGGACAAAAATGAGAGGGAATCTTCTCCAACTCTTATCTAAGACAAAGGCTCAGACCGCTGCATGCTGTTTGGAGTGAGGAGCAGGTTTGTTTTGAAAGGAAGTGGTGACAGAGAGGGAGATGATAGATGGAGAGTTCATCTCTAAGTATGTTTTATCAAGTGACTTCTCCATGGACAGGAGTTTGCTAACCTGCCTGTTCACAAGGTTTTCCCACAGCCAGCCTTTCCTGGCTCCCAATGGCAAACCAGGACAGGCTCTTCAGTAGGAAGTGCAACTGATAGTTTAACTCTGTTTTCAGGCTGAAATCTTGCAATTCTTCCCAATTTCACATTCAGTTACATCCACTGTGTAAAATTAATTAATGTGAAGCCCAGAACCATGGGACAAAAATCTGGTTGATTCATAAAGAATATGAGCTCAGTGTAGGCTTAAAAAGCCCCTTAACCAGAGGCAGAGAAACCATGGCTATTTCAAACCTCTAATCATGAAAAGCTTTGGGCTAAAGACTGACACAAGTCACTTACAGTGCCTTGTTAAAAGCAATCCTTGCATAAAGCCATTTGCTGCACAGTAATGATAGAAACAGCAGAGAATGTACATTGCAGACATGCAGCACAACACATCCATTTGCATCCCGTGTCACCCCTTTCCTCGGTGTGTGCAGACCAGCAGGCATCTGTCTCCCCAGCACACATAGTGCCAACGACAGGAAGGGTTTCACCTCATTCAGAGGCACATGCTCTGCTCCGGGCAGCAGGAGCATGGCTGGAGCACTGCCTCTGCCATAGTCTGGGGGACAGCATAGCTCCCCACAGATGTCACTCGCTGTGCAGATGATTTGCTGCAGGCACTTCCATGCTACGACCACCAGAAGGACTCAGGGACCTGCTTGTCATTGCATCCTAATGGCTTTGCAGAGCACCCAATTAACCAAAATCTTTTGGGGGGGAAGAAAAGCCCAAAGCAAGACTGATCCTCTATAACCATCTCTCAATAAGTGAGTATAGACCCCTCACATATCCTTAAATTATATATCATTTATTGAAATATAGAGATCTTAATTTACAGGACTTTTTTCAAAGACAAAATATCAACAGGGGCATTTTTGAAATACATTTTGTGCCTACCATCTCTCAGGCCAGTTCACCCTTTTTCAAACATTTCACAACAGCCACCATTTTGGAAACACTTCCTTTTTTATTATTCTAAAATATAACTTTTGGACATTCAAAGTGCAACAGTTAACGTGCCTGTGGAATATATCACAGTAAAAAAAAAAACTATAAACAAAGGCAGTGATATAGCTGTCATAAATGTTTTGGCAGTATTCTAAAAGTCTATATAAAAATACTTATATACATATTGATGTATAACATCACCATATCTCACGTCCTTCATCATGTATTAGGACCATTTTGTACAAGTTGGAGACCACACTTTAAGGTATTGGTTGGCCATTCCAAATCAAAAGCTGTGTTTCATAGGCTAACACTGATTGTCATTATACAATTACTGTAATGAAAGGTTTGGGAATATCTCTTCCAGTGGCTTCTCAAAAATTAAGCCATAAAACAAAAAGTCTGTAATACTGATAATAGTGTAAAACAAAACAAATCATCCTTTCACAACTCTCCCTCTCTAGTAAATCCCCTCTCTTCCTCTGCTTCTTATTCCAGTTTCCAGGCCATCTTATCTGATTCCAACCCTCGACTGAGCTGGGTTTAGCTAGACCCTGGCACAGATCCAGTTAATCTATACAATACTCATGACAAGATGGAGAATCAGCATTACCATGCATCAGAAAGTGAGCCAGCTGGTTCACTTCCACTGGTTGGGTCTAGCCCCACTGGAGATGCACTGAGAGATACAGAATGAAACCAGTGAGGGGAAGGGAAGACTACATGAAAATGTCCTTAGATTCCAGTAACTAGTATAATAAAACATGTGGCAGCTGATTTTCAAACCCTGAAGAACCCATGGCCATGTGCAAAAAATGCAGGTGAAATCGCTTGCCTAATTTGAACATGTAATGACTACATATGCAAATTAAGGCATGTGTGGTCTCAAGTGGCCATTCAGATATCTGGGATATCAAATAGATAATTTGTGTTTTCTCAATTCATAGTTTATAGATGGAGGGAGACTTTCCATTATCTCATCTGGTTGCATCAAGAGTCTTTATGTTTCACAGTTGTCCCCGTACAGAGTTCAATGATGTGTCTGGCTAAAGCATAGCTCCCAGGTATTTCAGGTCTTGTATTTCAGGTCTTGATTTGTTGACTGCAAGAAATAGCGGATGTGCCATCACTCATGCTTCCTTCTGATTGTCGCACTTTATCAGGGTTGAAAATGAGGGTGCCTTGCTTCAGGTCCTGTTTTGATATCAGTTGTATGCTTGTACGTGGCCTTAGCCAGGTGACATTTTGAAACCCAGACTTAGAATTATTTGCCTGTAACACTGACAATATTAGTTTTGCTTTCATCTGATCCGCAACTGTCCACAAGTGAAACCAAGGCGAGTTGTGTAGCTTTTCTAAGGGCCATGTCAAGTTAAACTGTAGTTTAATGTGGCAGCATGTTCTGTCAGTAGCTGCTGGTCCACCTTTTACACTTCCTAGGAAAAATACTGAAACACAGGGATGAGTTTGCACTGCATTGGTTGTGTCAGGCCAGAGGCTGAGCATGTCCTGCGAGACGCTCATCACAATGAATTAAGGTTAAGCTTGAAAGCTGAGCACCAGAAAGGATGGGGCCCTTCGCAGTGATGTACCATTTTTTACATGTGAGTCTTCCAAAGCATCATATCTCATTAACACATTGTACAGTGATAGCAGTAACAGTAATACTTTGTTCATATAAGTGGTGTCAAAAAAAACAAGTATTGCAGGCTGAGAGCACATTCATTTTGATGCTTTTTCTTCAAAAAAAAACAGTCTTGGAAGCAATTACGTTTTGTAGTTACAGTCGGCAAAGATAATAATGTTTTCTGTTTCTGTTTAAACCTGAAAACTAAGACAAGAATATTTGCTGCAGAATTATTTCTGCTTATTTAAACTTGAGTTCCAGACTGGGAGAGATGTCTTTGTTCTTTGAACAGTTCAAAGATCAAACCAATTCTTCACAGCTAACCCCAGGATAAGATTTCTTTTGAGTACCCATGAAATAAAATGATAACAATGGGATGTTGCTGCTGGTTTATCATAATCTTCCATTCTCCAGCATCTCGGAGATCTGGCATAAATTTTTCTTTTTTTTTTTTAACATTTAAATGTTTAGAACCTCATTTAATCAGAGGACAATAATTGCTTGTAGTATAGCTGATTAGAAAAGCTACTTAGCTCATGATAGAAAACAAAATAGCAGGTTTTTCTCCATGTTGAACTAGTTTTAGCTAACCAGAATGGTTACCATCTTTTTCAGGTCATAAATTTTTTCCTTGTACTTAAAAAAGTTTCTTGAGACTGTGTTTTTACTGAAGGACAATGAATTGTAAAATATACATTTAGTGTTACTGAAAACAGTAGTGGTATTATCTTGAAAACAGCTATCTTCTATAGTTAATAAAGATTTACTAGGTTTCTAATACCTATTATAGACTGGTTTTTAATTATTATTATTATTATTATTATTCCCATTTACTTGCGTTAATGGTAAAAAGTAACATGTTTTGTAGTACCGGTGAGTCCCTTGTGGTTTTAGACCTTTCTGGTCCAAAAGTGGTTTTAGTACGTTCTTCAGTTCACATGATAGTTCAACAGCAGCTGACATTAAGATTGAGGGAAGAAGTACACAAAATTCATGAGCGATCTCTTCTAAAATCCATGGCACATGTTCAATGTGCACCTCAGAAAATCCTTGAGTAGACAGTTATTTACATAATTACAATGGTGAAGTATTGCTGCAGTGGAAATTTGATACATCAGTCACATGAATGCCCTTGAAACACAAAACTTGTCTGTTTGTGGCCTTTTCCTTCATCCTCCTACCAGTTCAAATGGCAAACACTGAGATGCTACTGAAGTACTGCAAGAAGCAAAACTAAAAATCCATCTTCGACTTGTCTTTCTTTCACTCATACTCAGGATGATTCCTCTGCCCGCCACCAGGAGTTTCTCTGTACAAATCCACCTCTTCACATCTGTGGCATTGCAATAAAGTGGTTTTCTCTGTGGAGCAGGATTCTAGAGATGACATGGCAATCTTCCTTGTGTGCAGAGCTGGAAGGTGTCTGTGGGGTTACAGGAAGCTGTCCTCCACCAGGTCTGAGGAATCGATCCCAATGTCATCCATCATGTCAATGTCCTCAATGGTCTCATCCTCTCTCTTGATGAAGGTAGAGCTACTGGAACCAGTTTCAATGGCACTTTCTTCAGATGTCTGGGAACTGGAAGAGACAAACACCCCAGAAATAAAATACACGGCAAATGTGGTTAAGTACTCCAGTCTCTAGCAGGACTGAACACTACCTCCCCACATGCTTTCTAACACACAGCACAATCTTAGATGACTGACACATTTGTATTTCAAAAGTAATGAACCACCTCAGAATTCAAAGGAGCAGGTTGCATATAGGTTTCTCCAAGCACTTTCTGTTAGAAAAATAGCGTGATGATGCTGCTGTGACAATAGGTCACTTTGGTACATCTAGGGAGGTCAGGTGAAAATAAAATAACAGACAACTAGGGAGAGGCAATAACCCTTAATGTGGATAGTGATTCTTAGGGACTTATTCATCCCCTTCTCGAAAATTGTACAAAAATATCAAAAAAGAAGTTTCTAGGTTGTTAATTTGCATACTATGAACTCAGTGCTGAATCAAACAAATCAAATAAAAAAGTAATAGTAAGTTTACACAGTGCAGTGCGCTAGTGGAATCGGTCATGCAAACTGACAAGGGAGCAGTAAAAAGTCCTGGATACCCTGCTGTCAAAGAAAAGAATACCATGGAAGACTGGTATTAAAAACAACTTATTCCAGATTTTGTAGTGGTCTCAGATAGAACAAATCAATCACTTGAGATCCCACATGCAGCTCCAGGGCATTGAGCTGTAGGGGCAAGATGTGTTGCAAAATTTGCCCACAGAGCCACCAGACAGCCGCTGCAACTTGGCCAAGCTAAAAATGGAGTCCCCAGGACATACAGGAGTGCCCTACCAACAGTCCCCTCCCACTGGCAGTCACAAAAGAGGTGGAATTATATTTTTCCCATTGAAAACATTGTTGCCAGTCATGCTACCATATTTACATGGCACCTTCCCAACAAGGAGTTTCAACAGAGATGAGGAAAATATTCATGGAGTAAGATGCTAAAAATTGTTAATTCACATTGTCAAACAGGAACTCAAATGATGACTATGAGCTGCATGATCTATAAACTGCACCTACCTGTGCCTGTTCCTTTTGCCAAGCTCATCTTCAGAAACAGGGTCAATGTCAGGCAGAGGGATGATGTACCCACTGTCAGCACTCAGCCTCTGCTCATCAAATCCGCTCTCCCTGTCCTTTAGCTTGTCTTCATTCTTGTAGGTGACACCAATGTAAGCATTGTCACATTCCCCTCTCATGCGTGTGACAGCTGGGTGATCACTTTTCAGGAAGTCCAGGTGAATCTTCTCATAGCTCTGAAAATATTAATTTCAAATCCCTCGTTACACGCTGTTCACTAAGGCTGTCTTTCTTCAGATGGGTAGCTGTGATTCATTAGCCCGGAAAATGTTTTGCCCTATGAGCCAACAGCACTGGATAGAGAAACCCAGCATCTTCAAATGATTTGAAGGGAGAAGTGACACGTAAGTTTTAGATGATGCAGGAGTGAGTGTGGCAGCACAAAGCAGACTAGTAAGTATGAAAGAGGGTGGGGGAGGAAGAAGGGAGTGAAGGCAGGCAGGAAAATGAAACACTGAATGATAGGGCAGGCAAAGCACAGGTATTAGAAGTATGAGGGGAAAACCTGCCAGTGTCAGGGTCCAAAGAGGGAGATAGGGAGATTATATACACGGGCTGATAAATCACTGCCTAGAAAATCCAGTGAGAATATATAAAACCCATCCCCTAGTAGAAAAATTGATTTGGTAGGTTTTAAGTAGAAATGGAGAGGCCTGCTTCCTAGTTAATACTGCAGAACTTTAATATTGCAGAATTGCTTCTCTCAGTAAGCTTGCATGCAAAAGCATGTGATGTCCCTGTCCAAATCACATAATTCACATAGGTTGCTATGCACCAGTTCAGTGCTCATGGTTTTCATGGTTGGAACACTTGCAATTCCCTCTAAAATAATGTATAGAAAACAGGGAAAATTCCAAAGAGCAAACCTTTTTGTACTCTCCAGGCAACAAGCTCTCCACAATTTCACTCAGATGGTAAAAAGAAGGTCTTTTTTCTGGCTCACTGTTCCAGCACTTCACCATGATCTCATACCTGCAGGTAAGATGGAAACCAATTTAGCCAACTGATAAAAGAAAGTGAGTAACCAAACAGAAACTGTCTGGAGACTAGCCAGGTGTGGAAAAGCCTAATGCACACATACACTTCATTAGTAGCATGATCAGGTTTGGCCATTCGGTATCCACTCTTGATCTTATTGTAGAAAGTAGAATCGACCATCATGCCAGGATATGGTGTGCCACCTGCAGATTAAAGAGAAGAAAAAATACTACTGTATATTTGACTGTCTCTGGCAGAGTTTCTAAATACTCTCTTGCTGTTCATGTCAAAATACATTAACACCATAATTTGACGTGCCAACAAAATTAATCTTTCATAGCCAATGCCTCATATCAGAGCTATTGTCTTCAGGACATTAGTGTTTGATGCAAAACACTGGCTAGGAAAGACTCAAGTAGGTACTACTTAGAAAAAATACCTTTACAGTGTTTATAGAATATATTTATCGTGCACAGGGGTTGGATGATACCTGCATCAGGTCATCAGCTCACATTTGGCAGATATGGGATCATGGCTCTGCTCTGCCACCGATTTTCTGTGCAACATTAGGCAAATCACTTGCTTTATCTGGTTTTACTGCCTTTGGCACCCACACAACAGCTGAGAGTGCCATGGCCCAAGTTACTTGTCTCAACCCAGTTGTAAAGGCAAAGCCTTATTATGAGCCAGTCCCTCCATACCCAAGTCTTCTCATCTGGCAACTAGCTTTAGACAACAGCTAACCTGTCAGCTACATGGGTAGTTGGAAAGTTTGGATGTGGCACCTGAGCTGATTCAGCTAAGTGATCATTTGGGGCCATAGCATAGTGACCATTGCACTCAAGCCCACTTGCCACTGATGTGTAAAAGGATCATTCAAGCTGAAATCAGTGTTGCAGCAAGATGTCAAAGTTGGCCTTCCTAGGAAATACTGCTGAGCATATGTTTTTCTTTCCAAGACAGATCATCTTTCTTGGGTGGCGGAGGCACACTATAATATTACTCCAGAAACCTCAGCCCTCTCAAAAGCAGGATTTTCACCTAAAACTGGGCTTCCGAATCTTCCTTAATGATAAGGCAGTCAAGCACAGGCTTCACTGTGCCTTAGTTCCAGAGCTATCCGATGGCAATCGCATGCCACTCAGGGATGCCAGGGAATGGTTATTACAGCATGCTATGATGCCCAGAGATTACAGTAGTCAATACTATAAATGGTAGAACTGCTGTTTTCTGAGAAGCAGCTACATGACAACTTAATCTAGAAAATAACATTAGGCTGGGGGTTGCCGTAGGGCAGTAGTAGATGCCATATAGGCGTGATTAATTCTGCTGAGAATAGATCTGGGCAATGCACACTTGCTAAAGCAGGCCAGCCACCTGCCTAGGAGGCTAATTAATGAGGCTGAGGAAAGAGCCAGGCTGTTCCCTGGCTCTTTCCAGCTGGGAACTGTACATTGTCTGCAACTGCCATACACTGTCATAACCACTTTATGCTGCCATAAACCTACTGTGTGAACAGTGCTGACCTGGAAATGAGAAATCAGTATCCCAGAAGATTGACGTTTGTTTTCATTCAGTAATGGGACTAAGAAACATATATGAAGAGACTGTTTCAAACCAGCCACTGGGCTGGGCTGCAGCTCCAGGCACCCTCTTGCAAGGGGGAACATGCTCCTTCTCATATTAGCCAGAAAATCCACTCTAGCCAGCACACCCTTTTTTTTTCCACAAAATCTTTTCATGCATTGTTTTAAGTTTTCTAGCAAGAAAAAAAAAATATCTTGCAGAAAAAAAATCTAAAGAGAACTTGGGGAGAGTATGGAAATTTCATTTCACACCCAAAGCTGAGATCTGAAACCCCATATAGAAGAATAGTTAACAGTTGATTCACACATACATTTTTACTGTAGAATTTTAAATACTTTATGTAGAACAGCTTGAACTGAAAAAGCTTAATCACTGCACATAAGAAAGTGTTCACAGTACATACCAAGAGAAAATATTTCCCACAGCAGAATGCCATAAGACCAGACATCGCTTAATGTTGTGTACAGATTGTCAAAAATGCTTTCAGGTGCCATCCATTTCACCGGGAGGAAAGTCTGGAGCAAAAAGAAAGGAACCCCAAACAGCACAGATTAGTCATTAAAGAAGTGCTTCCCATTACAGTTGTTGTTTGGTAGCCAGGTTTAACTTCTCTCTAATAAGGAAAGCTGTGTTAACCTGGTTAGTGTTTGTTTTTAATTCAATATAACACAGATGTACCAGGATTATAAGCAATGCTACTATTTGCTCCCCACAGAAGCTAATTAAGCAATGACTTTATTCGTTTTATCACTAGCAAATGACCAAGCTGATTGAAGATATGATACTAAAGCTGGCGCTGCTGGTCTAGTCTATATCATTGATTGATGTGTCACTACTCTCCATATCATATTGAGAATTCCTTAATTTATCCAGTCACAAAACTTGACAGTTAAAATATCAGCCTGTGAAGTACGAAGTGTGGCCAAGTACTTTTCGTCCTCAAAGTGGAATTACAAAAGTTACAGGAATTAACAAACTGAAGAAAAATTGTTCTCAGGAGCGTTTATCCCAACAGTCAATTAGTGTAACCAGCACTGAATGGCAAGAACATCGAAAAGCATTTAAAACTGGCACTTCTCATTTCAATTAAAACAGAGCTCAGGAGATTAAGAAGTACATACACTGCCCTTGGAGACATAATTGGAATCATGCATGATGTCTCTAGCCAGCCCAAAGTCACAGATCTTCACGATTTTTCCTTGAGCCAGGAGGACATTACGAGCTGCCAAGTCACGGTGCACACACTGTATGAAGAGAAATGAAGTTGTTCAAGGACGTGCTAGTTCCACGAAGGCCATTCCCTTTGCAAAGATGCCTGAAAAAAGACCTATTGACTTTCTAGGCACAGTCTTAAGAAGGTCTTCTACTGAACAGGCACCTGTATTGCCCTGCTAACAGAGGCAGGGAGGCATCAGTCCTCAGAGCCAGTGAGAGCTCATGCGGATGCATTGTAATGGGGAGGAGACAAAATGATGCCAGCCTTTCCCTTTCTACCCATCATGTATTAATGATATGTCAACACTTCTGACCATGCTGGTCTGTGGCTGCATGGACCCTCCACCCAGACCCTGCCTAGATCCACCACCATCTCTGGCACCCTGATTCCATGAATGTCATGGCTGCAACAACAGAAGAGGATTGGCTGCTGCTTTGATTATTCTAACCACGGTGATGCCAGTTGCCAAGCAAGTAAGAAAGCTGTCTACGCCACCAAAAAGAATATTATATTATGTGGTGTTTTCAGAAGCTAAATTAAAAACCAGAGTTGGAGGCAAAGACCTGTTTGCACTTTCTTCAGTTTTGTTCGATTTTTTATTTACTTACATTTTTAGAAGCCAGGAATTCCATTCCCCGTGCAACCTGGTAGGTGAAGCTCAGCAAATCCAGTAGGCTGAGACCCTCCGAACTGTCATCTGAAAGAAGGTTTTTGACTTCTGATTCTACTGAAGAGGAGAGAATGTGTTTGTGCTTCAGAGTGTGAATGCAGCACCCATTTCCCCCTACCCATCATGATTCTAAGCCGATGATTTTAGCAGAGTACCATGACCAAACCAGTCTTTTCATAATAACTAACCACTTTTAATGTCTGCATCAGTCACTGACACATACTGCATTTTTAAAACCAACCAGTATTAAATATAGGTTTTGGGTTTTCTCCTTCTGTATTTTTTTTCCTCAGAGAACTGCAGGAAAAAGTGAAGTTAAAAGACTCGTGGAAGTGTTATAGAGGTTGTTTACAACACTCAGCATGTGGTACAAAAACATTTATTTAGAGGTGGTGCCTTCATTAGGTTTTTGTGCATGCATGTACATTCTTATCCGTTTACTTTTGCTGAATACTGTTATGTTTCCCAGCAAGTATTCACGGGGACTAATCCAATACCAGCAGGAAGGGTCAGGAATTCTATAGCAACAGTTCTTATTTTTTTTATGAAAGATGTCAGAAAAAAAACCCAGACAGAATTCAGTCATTCATTTACTCTAACTGTCCTAGGGCACAATATGAGTACATTAGTCTGAGATGTAGATCTGGGACTGGATATAGTTCAGCTTCTGAGGCCTAGAGGCAGAAAGGACAGTGCCTATTTTTAAAGCAAAGCATATTTGGTTTCTGAGAACAGGACCAGGGAATAAGATGAATTCATTATCTTCATTACATAATCCAGGAAAGTATTTGGGAGGGTTCTGCATTTGGTAAGTGTCAGTTAACGTGAAACATAAGTAGAAACAGAACATTACAAATTACTATCACTGTTGTTCATTGCTATTGCTCAAAATCTTGCAAACTACAAGACTGATAGAATCACTACCTCCAAAGAATGCCTACAGCCCTGTGGCAGAGCACTTCAGTGTAGAAGCAAATATCCGACAGGATCCCTTTTGCTCCAGGAGCATGCATTTCTATTCCCAGACCATAAAGAAGAACACAAGCATAAGTTTTTATTTTATAGCTCATATAGTTTGCACACTTGCAGAGCACAGATGAAGAGCTTATGTCTACAGAGAGCAAAAACAAGCTATGCATGTATGTAAGAACTATTTGCATTAATGATGTATCAAAAGAGAAAATTCTATATTACCTGACATAGATTTCTTCTTATATGAAGCAGGCCTATCATACACAGATCTCTGAATATCAGAGTATTTAGATCCCTCCTTCCTTTCCAACATTGGCACGTACTGAGTGGTATCAGCCTGTTTCATGTCCATGTATTCTCCAGTGTTTTCAAATGATAATATCACATAACTGAAATAGGAAAAAAAAAAGAAAGGTGTATCAGTGAGGGGTGTCAAGGTAACTTCCCTGCCACAGCATCCTGTAGATCTAACAGTTCTCTTACAGTGTACAGTTGTATTGCTGTGAAATACAAGAGCTGGTTTCCTGGTAGGGAATACATGAAGATCGTGTACTGTAACATAACTGTGTATTATCACATATTAGTACATGTCACCAGGTATGACCGTAGTCAAGTGTTTTGAACCTGCCCTTTTGAAAAGAGTCAGGTATGCAAGCATATATTGTCTAACATCTGAAAATCCCACTGAATTCAAGTATTACTATTACTTGGGCTTTTAGTTAAAGGTATTCCAAATGATAGATGTAATTTATTCACCCAGACAGTTTGTATCTAATCCAGTCCTTCTGCACAAACCCATGCTCAGGTGAATTGTCCTGGCTGTACTGAGCTACTGAGGCAGTTGAGCTATTTGCCTGAGTGATTTTTTGAAGGAATCTTCATTCACCTTCTAAATCCTGGCTAATTTTATGACATTGCTTTATTGCTGAATGTATGATGACAAGCTTCCTTCATCATCTGGAAAAAGCTGTGGGATGAACATTAACCAGAAGGAAACTCTTCAGACTGCAAAGCCATTGATAGATAAAGGAGAGTACTTGAGCTTGGAGAACAAGCTCTGTCAGGTTGCTTGAAGGGAAGGAGTTTTAGACAGTAGAGATTCCCCAAGCAGGGAAACAAGGAAAACAGATGGTTGCACTTTACTTTTTAAAATTGGGTAAGGGCAAAAGGTTCCTCTTTTCTGTAAAACCTTTGGGCCATGCTTTATTAACAGGAATTGGTTTTGGGACCTCAGGATGTCAATGGAGAACCAATGGCGATCCTGGGATTGCAGGCATTCTACACAGGGGAAACATGGATCCAAGACACGTGTCAGGGAGACTGAAAAAAAAGTGTTGAAATCTTTCTAGGTCTATGAAACCTGGTAAATAAAAGCCTAATGAGAAAAATTAGGGAGGGCTTTGAAATAATGAATGAAACAAATGGAGTTAAGTGTTAGTAATGGCATTTCCTTGTGTTGTAGTTCATACTTTTTTTTCCCCACCTTCTTGTGCTTTCATCAGCTGAGTTCATCCCAAAGATATCCAAATCTTTCTTTGGCTTCTCTGGGTGTCGGTTCAGGAAATTGTCCCTGTTCTTATGCAAATAGTTCACCAAATCACCATAAAAGCAGTATTCAGTAATGATGTAAATAGGACCTGATGAAATAAAGCAAAATAATGCATTAAAATAATACTAAAAAAAAACTCTAAACCCAGTAGAAAATAAAATATAAAACATAAAAAGTATTGTGGGCTAGTACATTTTTATTTACTAAGTTATGACTGCACCTACTGCCAAATATCAAGCAGGTTTGTGAAACCTTTTATTTGTCTATATTTATTGTTAAATCCTTTACTTGAAATGTGTGTGTTTGTTCAACAGTGAATGATGGCTCCACAGCACACCTCCATTCTGTCAGCCAAACCCACCTGATTTTGTACAAGCTCCAAGCAGATTCACAATATTCAGGTGAGGGCCAAGATGTGTCATTATCTTCAGCTCAGACATGAGTGCCTGTTTCTCACTGGATCTAGCTGTAGCTGTAGAAAAAAACCACACCAGCCACTCAGTGAGAGCAACCACCTTTTTCACAGTAACAGACGATTTCTCCTTGCTTGCCTTATTAGAACATTGCTACCATGGTTTCTTGAAGAAGACTGTCTTTTACTCGACAGAAGGCTTTCTTAGGCTTGGAGAGGAGTCACAAATCACTAATCACTTAATGCAGCTCAGTAGCTGAACCACTCTGTTTGTCCCTTTGCAGGGGTACAGTGGGTTGCCCAGGTGGCACAGAGGCGCTTTACAAGGTGCTCATTTCAACACAAGCAAGCTCCTCAAGGTTTCTCAAGAAATCACTGCATCAAATTCTCTGCTGTCATGAACCGGGGAATCTTCAGTCAGCTGAAGATTCTCACACAAGACCTGCCTATTTCTCCCTTATTGTGTAGCTTCCATTTGTTCACAAATATCCATGTTTATTTTATCGTTTTCTGAACTTGCTGAGTTTTTATGTCTGCTATGGTCCATACAGCTAAAACCAAACTTTGGATGTTTTCAGAAGCCCGAGCACTTTCAATGTTGAAATACCATGAAGCAATCTAAAGTATAATTTTAAACTTTAGCCATTCCGTAGTTCATTTTCAACTTCAGATATGGGGAACCTGTTTATACACAAGCAATGCTTCAATAACCCTGTGGAAACGTGCCCTACCTACCTTGGGAAATGGAACTGTGACAACTTACGTTTCAGCATTTTCACAGCTACTTTCATCACTGGTTGGGAGCGACTCAATCCATATGCAGTCCCCTCAACTACTTTTCCAAATGCACCAGAACCAAGGATTCGACCTGAACACAAGGGAAACCATTATTTAGTTCAGAAGGTAACAGCAATTCACCTTGTTTCCTGCTGCTATTCCTCTACTGGTTGTAGAGAAATACAAATGTACTCTGGAAAGAGCACACACACTTAGCCAGACTGGTATTATTGTTATTACCATTGTTAAGCAGAAAAAGCAAATATGAAACGCTATCATTGAGTACAAGTCTTAAATAAAAGCAAGCAAGCAAACATCAGGAGTACATCTGCCTGTACATGAGAGCACAACTCATTTAAATTAATCTTGTACTGTGTCCTGCCACACTCGCTTTATCCTTTCTAATCATTGACTCTTCTAGGTTTAAATTGACCTCTCTGCCTCAGTCAGCACCAGACTGCAATACAGTTGTGTCCTTTACTTAGAAATCTGAATTGGACTCCTTAGCTGTAGTTTTGGGCTGTTATATCAAGCCTGGATACATCTAGCAGTAAGATAGAGTAAATCACATCAACAGCACATGTAGGAATAGGCAAGAGGCACCCTCAGTAATCTGCAAGAAGCTGAAATACATGTTGATCACATATGAGGGGAAACTTCTCTGAAGTTTAATGTGCAAGTGTGCTTCATATGCTGGAATAAATTTTATTGTGAATTTCCAAGGGCTGTAATGAAACGGCTAATGTTTATACACAGCTTATTCTTCCCACAGATCAATTTAGACAAAAATTTGAGATTATCATTTCCTGTCTCCTGATATGGATACAGTGTGCAGAAGAACTGCATGCAGATTGAGTGAGCCTTTAGAGAAATATGAGCTGCACACCCATACTCAAAAATATTATGTTTCATAGTTTCTGTATTGAAAAGCAAGTTCATGAAGGCAACACTTACTCAGTGAACAAACCCATATATGAGCTCCAGATGCCAGGATATCTCCATATTCCTTATAAGCTCTCTATTTTATGCTATGTTACTTTTTAACTTCCACAACAGAAAAAAAATAAGTAGTGACTTTTACTATGCAGATAGATGGCTTTTTGCCTTTGATGTTCATTTGCAGCTTGAACTGGCCATATTTTATGCTTCTGAAGGTGTTATCTGACATGCAAGGTTGTATGTTTGTGTTATCCTCTAGTTACAGCCCCCACTTTTATTGTATATATGCTTCTTTAAATATTTTCAGCCACACAATATCTACATCATTAACAAGCACAAGAAATGGTTAAAAATGCTTAGCTGGGTTACCACTGAGGAACCTCTCCAAGCCTCTCCAAGGCTATGACAGTGTAGTTTGTCATGCATTTCTTTTCAAGATTCCTGTGCTCCAAACATTTTTCTTCCCAATCAGGATGTGAGAAAGCTGCCCTCTAAATTTCAGACTAATTCAAACAACCTGAGACTGAAATTTGGCCCCAGAAACTTTTCAGACCAAAGGTCTGGGAGCCATATGGCAGGATGCAGCCCTTCAGAATGCAATGGCATTTGCTGATGCTCCTTGATCTTCTTGTCTTCACAAGCCAATTCCTCCCCAGACCATATTGTCAGCTGAGCACAAGGCACACATCTCCCTCTCCATCACCTCTGCTGAGCCGGGGTGCACACAGAGGCAGTGAGAGCGCTTCCGGCGTGGCAGGGAACAGTCACTGCTATTTCCCCTTTTCACCCCTCTCCACAGACATAGCTTAAGCCTCATATGTTTTACACTTGAAATTTGGAGTCAGGTGGGAGCTGACTGTTCAAGAGCTGGAGGCATCTGTAATGCCACCGCATTCTTGATGTCCTCAATAGAGCCCAGAATGATAGCGTGTGTTTACTTTTCTTAGTCTAATGGCACCACTGTGATCTGTTCACCAGAGGAGCAGAGCTGCTTCTCTGCCACAGAGGGACTGTGCAAACAACAGCAGCAGCTCAAGGCTGCTCCAACTAGTAGGGAAACAGCACCTGGGTGTGAGAACTATTTCAGCCTCTGTACCCATCTGCTGAGCCTGTCAGAGAGGAGCTATTCTGCTCGGGGGGACACAAATACAAAGGTGAAGCCTGTCAATTTTTTCCAGACACAGCCTCTTCAACCGGGTGTTTCTTTGACTAAAGTTGAACTGGGATGATTAGGCTAGCCCAAATTAAACTGTAACTTTCTTGGTCTATTTTGAAAGCCAAACAAGTGACAAGCCTCAAAATCTCCATCCAGTGTCTAGACTCATCAGAAATTACGTATCATGTCCCTAAATGCTGTGCATCTTGAATCTTAACTCGCCTTTTGCAAACACGGATGGATCTGATTCTATGTCAGACCAGCATTCCATTTTCTTACATCCATCAGAACAAATGGGTGCCTTATGGGAGCAATGGGAGCATTTCTGCCCTCTCTCTACAGCCACCCCAAGATCCTGAAAAACACCAGCACTTGGACTCTGCTCCTCAAAAGGCTGTGCCTTCTGCCATCTCAGCCAAAGGAGGAGGTCCAGGTCCTGCTGGGACCAAACCACTTCTCAGAAGAGCCAGGAGAAGGCAGTGGCGTTCAAACAGCACGCTGTTATCACATTTTTCACTCTGTTACTCATCCCCTAGTCTTGCACTGGCTGATGAGTGCTTTCAACTGCAGTACACTACATGCATTGGGGAGGGGTGATAGCAAAGGAAAATTTGCAGTGTAACCCAAATTTACCAATTGAAACTCCATCCAGCCAATGTTCAAAGTTGGCAGTCAACACAGCATTGCACTCCAGGCACTACTAGCTAGAAAAACAAATAAATGCCAGCTGGCTTACACAGCAAGGATGGGAAATGCTTGTCTGGCTGAGCCAAATGGGTTTGTATCCTGCTTCAGAGCCTCCCTGAGCTGAAGGTGTAATTACTTTGGTGTAATCTCCCACTTTGACAAGAGAAAACCCACACAAACCAGAATTATCAGCCCCACAAACAAAAAAACACCAGCAAACATTTCACATGGCAAAACTGACAGTGGGTAAATGCAAACTGTGTCATGAAGAATGCTTGTACAATCCAGATTGTCAAAAGGACATGTAGCATTAGTTTATAAAGCACTGACTATCCTGAATATACTTGTAAACAGGAAGGCATAGGGGCAGTCTGGTGCTAATGAGTCAGAGGGAGATAAAGTCACAGTGGTGGTCTGTTAACAACTCAGATATGACAAATCCTATTTAGGCATATAATTAAAGTCTGGGTCATAAAATATTTCCATTAAATATTCACCCTTCTCTAGTTTTCAGTTAGCAATACGAATTTAATTAAAGGACATCATTCCTGAGCCAGATTTTTTTGTGCTGCTTTTTTCAAGAATTAACATCAATTCTTTCTCTGTAATGGGGAAGGGGAACTACACCAGGAGACTATTTTCCTTAAAATATATCAAACAGCAAATATATTTTGTCTTCTTCTTCTGTGTTTGATGATATAACTTGGTGCACAGATACCTCCAAGAGAGGGAAAGCTTGTATGTTTAAAGCAGTGACTGGATGGAACCTTAAAATTGTTTATAACCGTTACACTTTCGATTGATACAAGTGACAGATTGGGCTGGCCCTGAAGAAACAATTGTAACCGAATTCTGTATGAACTCCAAAGGAGGAATAACAAATCAAGAAAACAGAAGGGGAAGGAAGAAGGACAGTACCCACAAAAATAAGTTATGCAGTTACTCAGCACTCCTATGGGCACAGTGCTGAGTAATAATTTAAAACTTACTTTTAATAAAACTACATAACTTAATAAAACTACATAACTACTTGGCCTCTGCACACAAGTATATAAATGTCCTGCAAATTAAAAATGCTGATGCACTTCCTGTGAGTGCCTTAGCAGAAGTGAATGTTGAAGAGGGCATTTAATGCTGGGAGAGGCCCCCAGAGCCATGTGCGGGTGGGCACTGCACACAAAGTACGTGGAGGAGAGCTGGAACTGAGGAATGGGAGACACTAGCACAGGGAGCTCAAGGCTGACACCACTGTAGGAGAAGAGGATGCAGGAGAAGGACTGAGAACAGACAGGTACAGGGAGGCTCTGGACTTCATGGCCATATCTAACATCGCAAATCCTAGTAGCAGAGACCTCACAGCTGTCCTGAATTGTCTTTCTTCCTGGAGTAGGATGAGATTAGGCTTGTAGAGGAAACTTACCAAGCACTAACCCATCTCGAGGAAACTCCCATCTGGAGTCATAAGGCAGTTGCATTGGATCCACATAAATGTATTCATGGCCATCAGGGCTGATAGACTCAATGACTCTCCATCTTATCTCATACCTCGGCTTCTGCAAAGCACATTCGAATGCAAAACCAACCGTTAGTCCTGTGCCTGACCTCAGAGCAGATCAGAACCCAGCAGAACTCAAAGGCTGAACTAAAAAATTTTTCTACATTACCTGTTTCCATATGATGACCAAGACAATCAGTGAAATAATCACAATCACTAACAGCACTAAGACTGCAGCAGCCACTGTCAGTTCTGATCGCAAGGCTGTGGAGAAAAAGACAGACCACATTTTTCTCCTGAGCCACAGGGAACGTGGCACACACATAAGGCACCCACCTCCCCTACCACTGCAGTTCCCATGTTCTGCAAATGTGACAGGAGCAGTTCCTGAGGCTGGTGACTGTGAAGTCTTCCCAAGCCCAGAGCTGCTCTGCCTTCCTGTTTCAAAATCAAATGAAGAGGTCATCCAGAAGAATGCCCCGTAGCCAGTGGCCATAAAATGATAAAATGGCTCATGGAACCACAGAACAAGTGAACAACCGATGCACTTTAGAGACCTGTAGAATGCCTCATACTCAAATGCCCCAGGGTGGAAAAAAATCCATTTCCAGTTATTTTTATCTGCAACAATTTGTATTTTTATCTGCTAAGGCTGAACTAGGGTGTGTTAGAGAGGGGTCAAACTGGCTGCTGTAACTTCACAGAAGGACAAAGTGAACTCACTGGGAGCCACAAGCTTCAGTTCCCGAGTAACAGCACCAAGGTCGTTCCTTGCCACACATCGCACAGCCAGGGTCTCCTCTACCTTCTGGAAGGTCACCTGGCTTTCCACCATGTTTTTCTCATCCAGGTGGGCTTCCATGTGTATATCAGAGATATTGTTAGTCAAAAGAGCCCATGAGGTGTCATTGCTGCACCTGTAGAGAAGAATAACAAAGGAAACGAGTGTTGGGCATAGGTACAGACAGAGTCAAGAGCAAGAGTCACCTTTCCCTATAACTACCTTCTGACAGCAATCTTTTTAAAGACCAGAAATGCTTAAAACAACTTTTGTGTAAAGCCTGCACCTTTCTTCCCTCAGAATATTTTGCCTTCTGATCCTCATTACTGCTGCCACTTTGAAGGCTTGACTGCAGACCAGAAGACCTGGTTTAGGCAGATGTTGATGCCTTTATGTATCCCATAGAGTTATAGTACTGGATCCTTAATGCTGTACAAGACTCCCAGAGGCAGGGCTAGGAGTACAACCGTCCCACCAGGCAATAAGAGATTTTATCACAATGAGAGCAGAACATAGCCGGAAGGTGTCCGTGGTTCCCAGCCTTTTTCCGTGCATGGTCTCCCTCTCCCTGGTGGATAACCTCCCAGGTAAAAAACAGCCTCCCAGTAGCAGCTGAAAGAGACAGCCTAGAACTAGCAAGAATTGGAGCAATTACTCCACGTTTAAAATACTTTGAAGGTGAAGATTATAATTAAGAAAGAGATAATTACAAGTGGAAAAAAAAAAAAATAGAAGCATGCAAGAGTGTTAATGAGGCAGACTGAGCTATCTGTGAAATGATAAGAACTCCCTGAAGGGAGGGATAGCTACATCTCAGGATCCTTACTCAGACTGGGACTGTGAAATCTGCTGAGTTCCCTCATTGAATACAAAGCTTATATGAGAGAAACCTCCTGAATTAATGCATTGTGTCTTCTCCTACAGGAAGCAATAGAAGGGCACTGACAGCTTCTCTTGAAATGTGAACAGCATATGTCTAAAGAGAAAAAAATATTTAGAGCTTACTGGTGCTTGATGAGGAAGGCACGGTACTGTAACTGTAACATTACGCTAATTGAGGACACCACAAGTCATATTTTAGATAAGAAAGCACCTGCTTCTCTTACTTTTTAATGTCCTTGCAAACCAGCCATTCCACATCAGGAAGCGGGGTCCCCTCTGCCAAGCACCTCACAGTCTGCCCACCCGCAGAGCCATGGTGATCATCCACGAGGTCTAAGATCAGGGCTGGAACTGGGAAGGAGTCAGGAATTTGTTAGAATATTTATCAGGGTCTAAAAAAAACCAGCCTGAAATTTCAAATAAAGCAGAACAGCTTAGGAGCAGCTAGAGTCCCAGACTCGTCCAGGAGGTCCTTATCTCCTGTAGGACAGAGTGCATCCTAGCCTAGAGCCATGGAAAGGAAGTGCTGTGGTTATGCCACGTCTTCATGTCATACTAAATGAGCTATCATCCCCACTGTCAGCTGGAATAACTTAGGCGGGAGGATAAAGTTTCTTTTTGGCTCAAGGCCAGTGCAGAAGCGAAAGCCAGGATGGGGGTAGGAGAGCTCCAGTGCCTCAGCACTACATGCACTCCTCCAGACACCCCTTCTTAGTTCACACCTTCTTATCTCCATGCTCTAGGCAATCCACTGTGTAAGTAGATCAACCCTTTGCTCTGTGCCATAAATTCTGATGGGCAAGGGTCTGGGGGTCCTTACCTTGTATCAGCAAGGAGAAGGTATATCTTTTAATCTCATCTTCATTTTCGGCAACCAAAGTATAGTATCCACTGTCTTCTTCCTTGGCCCGGATCAATTTTAATATACTCTGAAATCTGCAGAAACAAAAGTTTTTGTTTGTATTTTTAAAGCAGGCACAAGAAAAAAATCACTTTAGTGCAATATGTAATCTGGGTATGTAAAGACCTTAATGTAGTGACATTCAGCATTTCCAGCAAGCCTTTAACTGAAGTCACTACTCAAGCAGTAAATAACTACTAACATACAACTGAGAAACAAGTGGGCACAGTTATTTATGCAGGGATCTGACAAAGCCTCTGATATTACTGGAAACAGCTAGAAATTGTTGATGTGGAGACATGTTGGAGGAACTGAAAAGGCTTAGTACTCAAAAATGAAGATATCTATGGTTTGGAGAGGTTGATGTTATGAAGGCAGAGGCAGATTAGGCATCACCTGTTTGAGAAGAAAACAAAGACATTACCCGAGGAAGAAGAGACAAACAGATGGAAAGAAGAGAGAGGGAGCAGTGCCCAGGTTTCTGGGGAAGAAACTCAAGTCAACATAGAAAAGTAAGAGTCAGAAGATTATTTTTACCTTGTTTCCTGGACTCTGTTGGAACTAGTAACAATCTCAGTGAGATTTTCAATCAGAGTCACGTTATCCTTCAACCAGTACATTTTTGGTGCTGGGTATGCCTGCACATCAACAACAAAGTTTTTGACTTCATGTAGATTGACAGCTTCCAGAGGGCTAAACTGAGGGTCCAGATGAACAAAGCCTTTGTCTGCAAATGAAAAAGCCTTGTGTAAAGCAACACTGCAGCATTTATCAAAAACAGTGTTTTCCGATGTGTTAATAATTTTTGGACATTAAAATCAGACTGTACCATGAACTGTAATGACTACTTTCTTATTTTCCTTAACCTCCTTGGTTGCATGCCGAGCAGTGCATTCATAATCCCCTGTGTCTTTCACTGATGCCTCAGGAATGGTCAAGGTGTAAACCAGCTTCTGCGATGGGACTTTGATATCATCAAGTTTTATCAGACCTTTTTCTTTCTGTAGTTCGGAGAAGGGAAAAAAAAATACCTAAATAAATGAGCTGAAAGGACACCATTGAGGATCTATGATGATATGAGTGAAAGTAATGATCTACATACACTCTGTATGGCAGAAACTTGTTTACTCTGTCAGAGATGAATTTTTGAGCCACAGGCACAAAAAGTGCACTATAAAAATACATTCTTTCGTGAGCAGGCACAGAAGGGTGAGGAGGCTGAGAGCTCGTATTTCGTGCACTCAAAACTAATTCTTTTTGAACTTGCATGAGCAGCTTGAAAGAGCATTTTACTGTTTATGTGCTACCTTCTCCTCAAACACAAAATCCACTTGGCTTTTCATCAGTGAGTTCCCATGAAGTCAGGTGAATTTTTATCCCCCCCCCCCCCCCAAAAAAAGTTATCAATTCTTGATTCTATGTTCTGCCTGCTCTGAAAACAAGGATAATTTACTGGCAAGGAGAAGACTTCTGCAAGTAAAAGGATGGTGAGAATTGTTGACCATGTTATCATGAGAGGTTGGAACAAAAAATACACCAGGGCTGGTTTTGGAAGGTGGCGCATAGCAGAGATTATGATGTGTAACATGGAAAATAGAAAAAAACCTTCTCAAGTAATTTTTCGTCTTTGGCTCTTAACCTACTTAAATAACAGCTGGGGTTTGGGTTCACAAGTAGGTACACTTCAACTATCGTATTCCTTCAGTAACGACAAGACTTTTTACATGGATACTCTGAAATTCTCCATTGACCAGAACTAACCAAGTTTCACTGAATAGAAATTCTCAGTGCAGAAGCACATTAAACCAGTTTGAAAATTTCCAAAAGTTTTAAGGTTTTCTTGCTAGACAGTTCTCATTAGTGAGTAACTACACTGACTGTAAGAGTAATTTTAATTTACACCTGCATAATGAGGAACAATTAAGACTATGGACTTGATTCTTCTTCGTTCCTTTTTAAGCCCAAGAACCAGGTTTTAAGAGAGCTGTTTTAAAGGTTCAGACCTTCAGCAGCAGAACTCTATGCAGATGTCCCACATTCCTAGGCCTTTCTATTTCCACATTTCTTTTTTTTTTGAAACAGCACAAGACGTGAGAGACAGCATTCTTCCCTCAGAGGATGGACTCCTGGTGATACCTCACCATCCTCTCATGGTTTGCATACTTGCCAACAACAAAAACTAACTTTTGGGACTGTATTTCTTTTGTGGCAACATAAAAGTAGAGTAAATTGTTGTGTTTTCTCTCCTCAGCTGTTCTCATTCAGAGAAAATAGAATATTTTACACCACCACCTTCTTTCCCAATAAGTAGCTACAAACATTCAAAGAAAAAGAAGTAGATTAGGTAGATTGATAGATAGATAGATAGATAGATAGATAGATAGATAGATAGATAGATAGATAGATAAAAAGAGATATTTACCACTTTCCCAGGATAATTCCACTGCAAATTAACCACCTCATTGTCAAAGACCACACAAGTTACCACAATGGTCTCGCCTGTTTTGTAGACAGTTTTAAGTGCTTCAATTTCAACTGGCAACTGTGAAGTAGCTACAAGAAGAGGAGAGCAGATTTGGTTTTATAAATTATGCAGTTTTCACATGGTGCAATTTCAGGGGTGAGAGCTCCATTTCACTTCCCCTACTGAGGAATTACCTGGAAAACTCAGTGAAAGTTCTGCTTATTTATACTCATTTAAACAATTTGTGCTTAAAGCATGAAATGTACAGGCATTGAGTTCAATCTCACAAAGAAAGGATCCATGCATAAAATTTCAATTAGAAGTTCCTAACTCAAATTCCCCTGTGAAAAGTCATTCAGTATAAAAACAATTTCCCATTTTGCAAATCAGTGACTGCCTTGCTGGCCAATAAAAACCTTGTTTTCAAAATACTTGAATCACACTGGTTTTCAGACTACCCAAAGTCCTATGATTTGAAGCCCCTGGGAAACACCAGTCTTTTAAATTACATTTCAGCAAACAAGATGAAAATACATGCATTACATAAGACTTTTCTTATAACCATTTAGGAGAGGAGATAAAGCTAAGGACAGTTTATTCTCATCAACATTGTGTAACCTCTAAGCAAATTAGCAGCCAAGTAACTGGGAATGCTGCTGGAGGAGCAAGGAGCTCATCACTGGGGAAATATTCAATATAACCCTGCGATGCTGATGTTAATATGGCTCTTACAGTGTGAGGAAAGAAGTGGGCTGAACACATTACTTCTTTTTTTAAAAAAAAGAACAAAAATAAATACCTCTTAAAATATAGATGAGGAACTCATCGGACTTGAACTCCACACCTTTAACTGTTGTTTTGCATGTATATGAGCCTGCAGGGAAATTCCCTATGAAGCCTTGTTTGCTGTCATAGAAAGCATAGACAGCCTTGTCTAAACTGTTAATTAAAGTCACTTCAGCATTTGGGGCACTTGTCCGACAGGGGATAACGGTGGGATCACCTTCTTCTACTAAGATGAACTGGTCTTCTGGTATAGAAGGGACAAAAGGCGTGTCTGGATCTGTAAAAAAACAAGAGGAAATTTTACACTGTCTTGTTTGTAGTAAGTCCATTTACAATAATTGAGTATCAATGACCACTTACAGATCAGAATTGAAAATAATACAGTTCATTAGCCCACTTTTTCAGAGATTAAGTGTAGGGCATGGTGATTCCATGCAGTATCTCATTTTTGCTCTTTGATATGACATGCAGAGAGACATTTGACCTAAGCACAAAACAGGAAAGGGATTGGGCTCCGTTGTGACAATTCAGGATGCAGAATGAAAAATAGAAAAGATCCCTCCCCCCCAAAGTGCTAAATATTATTAATCCCCTCAGACCTGCTTCTGACGTATTCTGACAATAAAGGCAAAAGGATTTCAAGTGACAAACCAAGCAAGAAAATCACTTCTAAGTATGAAAACTTCCATGCAATTGCTGGGGACTAATGTAAAAATGAATTCACTTTATCATAGATAACTCTATCAAGATATACGTACAGCAAAGATTTCAGGGAAAAATTCGGATTTAAACATGTTATTTTTACAACACAGTATTTTGCACTTAGGTGCAACATTCACTGCACACGCAAAAAAAATCATTACAGATCCTGCCACTTATTGGCACAAATCACTCATCTTCTTCAGTTAAGGGTTTGGCTTTTTTTTCCCTTTAGTAATAGTAGGTGTCTCCTGACCAATATGTAATTGGGGGAAAAAAATAAAATTAAGGAAAAAATCCAAACACTTTCCACATCAAAAAGTAGAAATCAACTTCATGTTTATGCTGAACACCATTAAAACCACATCTCAACAAGAATAGTTTAAGGTACTTATCTTCACTCATTTCTAACATGTCCAGCACCACAGTTATGAAACATAGTTAATTATGGTCACAGCATGTGGTTTTCAAAACATGGTATTCAACCAGAAAAAAAGCAAGCAAACACCTGGTAGTTTTACTTCTTTTAAAGTCAACAAAAATACATGCCAACTTTCCTACCCAGCCAATCTAAAGTCTGAGTTAAAAACGTAATTGGATAACATAGCCAACTTAGAAAGCATAGCCCTCAAATCGTCTCCATTTGGCCATTCAGAATAAACAAATAATCCCTGCTAGCCTGGAGCTTCTGTGCAAAGCTTTATAATAAAAATTAATAAATAGCAATTCAAATCCCTCCAACAATAGACTTTCTGCTGCACTGGCAGGCTCTTTGTAGCAATATTCCAAACACAGTGTTCTGTCCCAAAGATGCTGCCAACTCCATGTATTCATTTTCCCACTGTAATTTAAAACAGAAACAGGATTCACCTAGTTTGGTCTTCTGTGTGCTGTTAGTGAAAATAGGATATTGTATGAAGTCTCACTGTAATCCTCCTTGGCTAAAGTGGGTTGCTGCCACCCATTGCCCTCCTAATTCATTGCAGGAAAAACAATTGCAGAGACGAAGTTTATAGTGGAAACAGAAACATTCTCTATAATTTGAAGAAAAGGATATGTTTCTGCATTTATGACAGCTTGATAGTTAGCGAGTGGAAAAAATTACAGGGTGTCTCTGCCCTGCAAATCTGGTAGGCTGATGTCTAGAGGCTTTTGGAAACCAAACCAAAATGCCCTCTAGAATAAATCTTCCATCTCTTGCCTTTATATTCCTTCACTGAGAGAATTACAAGACTGATTAACACCAATAACATCTTCTGGTGATTTGCTTAGCGCTGTTTGGAAATTCAGATACATGTGCCAAGGCCTGCAGCCTCTGCTGAAACTTTTTGCTTCAAGAATGAATTCAAATGCTTTTACATTTCTTGTGGGAAATGGAGAAGTAGTCTTGGAAGAATCACTGTCCTTGAATCACATACTGTAAACTGCAAAAACTTCATGCCACTGCAAAATAGCCTTTAAAACAAGTTCTGTTATTGCTTCCTGACTTTTTCCTCTCCCACAGTTTTCCTTGTAGTTGCAGACATTATCTCCTTCACAACATACAGCTATTTTGCAGGATGAATTTGAATGTCTTCTTCTCTCTTTTATTCCTGTTCAAAATATTTACTGCAAATCTACTGGCTCGATCTTCATGGCCTTGCAGTTGTGCCACTCATCCCCTGAACCCCAGCCAATGCTGAGAAAGGGCTTTACAAAGGCAGTTGTTTGTGGCTCAGCCTATGGTGCTCATCTCAGCTATGACAATTCATTCCACGGATAGCATGGAATGCCTTTAAACAGATTTCCAGTCAGAACAAGGGGGTTGGGAAGCACAGCTTGGGATAAGCACTTCCAAAAAGAAGGGATGGCATTTCTTCCAGGTCCAAAAGGTTTTCCACCACTAAAGAGAAAGGCAGCGCAGGGCCTGGGAAGGCAATGTTCGCTTTGAAAATTACAGGGCACTGCATGGTAGCACCATGTTTTTAATGTTGCATCAGACTGACCAGCAATAACAACACTTCTTGTTTCTCCCTCCTTTGTGTTTCTCCCTCTCTTGTGACAGCCACCCCCAAGACATCTCATTTGCTTTACACTTCCCAGGCCCTGTGCACACATGAGCTTTTCCAGTCTCAGTTCACACAACTGGTTCTAAACATTCAGGTTTAGAGCAAGATGTGGTCTTCCTCATCTGGCAACTGCTTTAGTGTCAGACATGGCACTGGTTTGGTCAGTACAGTCTCAAAACATCCACCCAAGTCACCTCTGAAAGGACTGGCATTGACATTAATCTCCACGTAGAGGCCAGACAAACCTGAAGCTGAGCTGACCTGGACACCAGTGTCTACTACCCAGCCCCTGGTTGGCAAAAGACCTCAGCTGTTAAGTGTGAATTCACCCCTCTTCTTCAGAACTAAAACTGTTACCAAACAAGTGAAAACCAAAGGAAAAAGGAACAGGTCCATAGATTCACGGAGACTGGTTTTGATTTACACGTTAGGAAATGGCCCTGGGGTCATTTATTTCCTCTGACAGCTAATTGCCATCAGCAATAGGTCTCTTTTAGGCATCCATGTTCAGTTCTCCCATCCAAACCTTGGGGTACAGCTGTGACATACTCCACTTACCAGGCACATAGATGTAGATGTCCTTCCCTTCCACTTCCCCATCCTCCACTTGAGTGTGGTTATAATAGCAAACATACAAGCCCGTATGAGCAGCCGAGGCATTTCCTACTTCAAGCACCGTCACAAAGAGGCCACTGTTGTTTTCTTCATGTCTAATGTCTATCTTGTGGCTTCCCTCAGTCACTGGGTACTGCCAGCTCACTTCACTGTCTCCAGAGCATTTGAGTGTGAAATTGGAATTCAATTGTACAACCATTTCATTCCAATTGGGAACAATAGTCGGCAGAGGAAGCTGGCAAAATGTTAGGAATGGTCCTGCAAAAAGACACGAATAAATAACATATGAACACACAGAATAGTCCCAGCACAGGGATGTGAAGTAAAGCAGAGCAGATCCAGGACAGCTGTTTTTCTGACCGTTTCAGACATGCCGAAGGAAATTTGCCCTTGTTAAAAGCCTGAGCTTTGCTCAATGGATGGCAAAAGGCTTCCCTTTTGAAATGCTAAGTGTTTGCTTGCTGACTTCTGTTTGTCAAATCAGGAGGTGTAAGACAGAGGTAAAGTTAGAGATGGCTCAAAATCCACACCTCATCTTCCCAGCCCCACATGTGAGCAGGGCTCTGCTGCAGACCAGTGATCCCACACCCTGGCTGCTGGGCCACCAGCGTCTTACAACTCCTTACAGCAGTGGTCAGGAAAACAGCAGTTCTGTCAGCGTTAGAGCAAGCTCACAACTGAAAGTTAGAAAGCCCTTCCCTAGACCAACACCAGCATTTTACATCTGGCTTCTATTCCTGCAAAGGGCCAGAGCAGGGGCTTACACTGAAAATTTGTCCATCAGGTCTACCTCTAGCCAAAAATGTGCAGGTTTATAGCCAAATAAAACTGTAATTCACTGAACTAGATGTTGTAGACAGCACTAGTTTTCAGAGGCAACCTCCAGTTACAGGCTCAGATTTGCAAGCCTGTGTAATTTGTATGTGGGCTGGTGTGGGTCCAACTCCCAGAAGGAAAATCAAAGAATCCACACCCTAAAAAAAATAGGGAGTTCACCCAAGAACAAGATTTGTTGTTTCAGTCTGTCAAATGGCCTGAACAAAACAGATAGGGTAGTCCACAATAAACAGCCACTTAGACCCACTGTGTGAAAGTGGGCTCTGTGCAATAAACCCAGCAGCAGGAACCCAGACTGTCTTTGAAACCAGTTTCTTACTCCTGCACATGTTATCTCAGTCTCCAGGCCCTTTCTATATTTGGCTCCCTGTGGCAAACCCTGCACTTCCCTCCCAGCACCATTCACTTGGCAGATGTTGGGAGCCTCATCAGGCAGCCCCAGTGAGTGTGGCTAGGTGGTGCGGCGTAGGAGGATGCGGAGAGCCCACACAGGCAGCCTTGTCTGCACCATGCTGCTGGAGAAACCCCAGTGGGGCAGGGTTGGTGCAGCTGGAGAAAGACAGGCTCACTTTCCTTACAGGAGGGAGGTTAGAGCAGCTGTCAGGGTGCCACAGTGTCAGGCATGGGCTAGCAGAAGTACTGCTTTCTCGATAGGTCTTATCTTAGCCTACTGAAGGGGAAAGCAGAAAAATCGACTCTGTAGCCAGCTGAACACCATTTGGCACTTGTTACTGTGGACACAATGAAAGCAAGCTTTAATCTGAATTTATGAAGGAATAGGGGTGAAGAAGCTTAGAGGACTGAGGAGCATTACCTGTGAGAAAACATCCTAGGATCAGGAGCATCCGTGGGTAAGTACCCATAGCTACCAACAACTGAAACAGAAAGGAGAAGGCAAGAGAGAGGCAGTTAACAAATTGATTATGGTACAAGAGTTTGCAGGACCCCTCTTCCACAGTGCCCTTAACACAGGTTCCTGTCATTCTGCATGGTGCAGCAGACAGAAACAGCCTGAGGACCCTTTCTCACACCCACAGCCTGTTGAGACTCATGCCACCATCTCCCATGAGGTATGTGTGGCCACAGACACATCACCAGCATGAGGAATGCACCTAAAGCACCATAACCCCTTCTGTCCGCTGGCAGTGTCAGAAGCCAAGCCCTGGTGCACCCCTCTTCCAAACAGCCTGTAGACAGCTCTGATGTCCGCTCCAGTGTCCAGGAGCCCACAGAAAGACCCCTGCACAAAGGCAGTACCCTCACAGGAACCAGTGAGGATGCAGTGGCTTTACATAGAGTGGGTTCTGACCTTTTAGCTGCAAGCAGCTTTTATAGGAGAAAAAGCATATTTTAAAGCTGCTTTCATTACAAATAGTACAATCCTGAGTGATATTTTTGTTTTGCCATTGTACATATGTATATATATAGCTTACTGAACACAATGCACTACAATAGTGTTTATTGCTTATTTAGCAAGAATTCACTTGATTGAGAGGCATGCTATTTAAAACATATGCCATTTTTTTCTAATGGAATAAATCCATGACAGACTATAGGCTAGCACTGCCAGTCACAGAGCATCTCTTCTCCCTAACAGTGCTGAGACTCATAGATCACACTCGATAATTTCAGCTTTCAAACACATAATCCTAAATCATCAGTCTTGAAGAGGCAACAATTGCAGTAAGCATCTATGTAATTTTTGTGCCACCTAACAGCATTTCTACTGAAAACCCTAGAGCAGCCTGCTAGATAATTTTCAAAGGAGAAGCTCCTGCAACACCTGCTCCCACTGAAATCAGTGGATGTTTTGTTGGTGACTTTAATAGTAACTGGGTCTGGCCCAAAGCCAATATAGATTGGAAAAAGACTGCACGGAAGAGACCCTAATCTGAAACACAGATTGAGGAGTAAAATAAAGGATGATGTGCCAAGACAGGGACCTCTTTTCAAAGGTTCTGGAGAGTTTCTATTCACCCTCTGGTATTCATCTCCTGATGCTGAGATAGGAAAGCACGTAGGTGCATCTAGATATTACAACTATGCCAGTGACATACGGGAAATAGATGCTCACAACATGCCAAGGAGTGCTTCTGAACTAGTCCTGCTTTCCTCCCACAACATGTGGAGCAGACAGTGGACCTTTGCAAAGTGAAAAGTATTTGATACTCAAATCAAACATAAAGGTCTCAGAAACAGGATTAGAAGATTTACATACTACCAGCCTCAAAAACACATGCAAACAACTTCAGAAATTCAGCTGACAACATTCTAGCAGAGACAAGGCATTTTGCCTGATTCTTCAATTTGCCATAATTACCATGTTTTTATGTATCTGTCCGTCATTGATAACAGACTCTCGAATATCAAAGCAGTCCCTCAGCCTCCTTGCTCATTTTTATCACATTTATTTCCTGCATTTCTTTCTGATAAAGTAACCCAGTGTAAATCTTTAACGACTTGCTATGGTTTGCTTTATTGATCTGACTCCTAGACTCCTAAGGTCTACAAGACAATGCTACCTCACTGTCTGCCAAGTTTCCTTCTGCCCTTTTTCTCTGAAAGGCAGATCTCTCCCCCTCTTTTTGTGTTGTTTTTCCAGACTATTCAGAACAAGTGATGCAGCACAGACGGACTAAAAACAAAGCCAGTTCCTATCTTGCAGACCAGTCTGCAGAAGTTCTGCTGAAGTGGACCTGCACTGTTGCAGAGCTCTGTGTAAGTGAGGACTGAAGCTCGCTTCAGTCTGATACTGGTGTAAGTATAGGTGATGACATTTCCAAAGTGCTTTGAATTTGCTGTCTTGCGTGGGCTGCCATAGAAATCAGTAAGAGCTGGGTGCCTCAGTCGTAGAATGGTTTATGTTGGAAAGGACCCTAAGATCCTCCAGTTCCAAACCCCTTGCCATGGGCAGGGACACCTCACCCTAGACTATGTTGTCAAAGGCTCTGTCCAACCTGTCCTTGAACACAGCCAGGGATGGAGCATTCACCATGTCTTTGGGCAAGCAGTTCCAGTGCCTCACCATCCTCACAGTAAAGAACTTCTTCCTTATATCTAACCTAATCTTCCCCTGTTTAAGTTTAAACCCATTACCCCTTGTCCTGTCACTACAGTCCCTAATGAAGAGTCCCTCTCCAGCATCCCTATAGGCCCCCTTCAGATACTGGAAGGCTGCTATGAGGTCTCCACACAGCCTTCTCTTCTCCAGGCTGAACAGCCCCAACTTCCTCAGCCTGTCTTCACACGGGAGGTGCTCCAGTCCCCTGATCATCCTCTTGGCCCTCCTCTGGGCTTGTTCCAACAGTTCCATGTCCTTTTTATGTTGAGGACACCAGAACTGCACACAATACTCCAGGTGAGGTCTCACAAGAGCAGAGTAGAGGGGCAGGATCACCTCCTTCGACCTGCTGGTCACGCTCCTTTTGATGCAGCCCAGGATACGGTTGGCTTTCTGGGCTGCAAGTGCACACTGAAGCCAGCTCATGTTCATTTTCTCATCAACCAACACCCCCAAGTCCTTCTCCACAGGGCTGCTCTGAATCTCTTTTTTGCCCAACCTGTAGCTGTGCCTGGGATTGCTCCGTCCCAGATGTAGGACCTTGCACTTGGCATGGTTAAACTTCATGAGGTTGGCATCAGCCCACCTCACAAGCGTGTCCAGGTCCCTCCGGATGGCATTCCTTCCCTCCAGTGTACCAACCAAACCACACAGCTTGGTGTCATCGGCGAACTTGCTGAGGGCGCACTCAATCCCACTGTCCATGTCACCGACAAAGATCTTGAACAAGACCGGTCCCAACACCGATCCCTGAGGGACACCACTCGTTACTGGTCTCCTGTTGGACATTGAACCATTGACCACATCTCTCTGCATGCAGCCATCCAGCCAACTCTTTATCCACCAGGTGGTCCATCCATCAAATTGATGTCTCTCCAGTTTAGAGACAAGGATGTCGTTCGGACTGTCTCAAACACTTTGCACTAGTCCAGGTAGGGGTTTTTTTTTGCCCCTATCCATCAGTTCTGTAGCCCCATTATAGAAGGCCACCAAACTGGTCAGGCAATTTGAAACTTGCACTTTCAAAACACAAGAACTTAACTAAATTTGCTTTTTCCATCTGGCTATTTGTTCTGGTTTCACTGTTCTTCCGCAACCCTGAGCTTTGGTCTTTCCTTAATGACCTGTTAATCTCATCAAGCCCCAGAGCAACTCTTCCTCACTGTGAAAGACAGAATAATGTACTAAGGATTCACCATCATCCATATTAAAAAACTATTTGAAATGGATTTAGTTACATCTGAGTTAAACTTGCTGGAGTTCCATCACCAGCATATCCTCACATGCCAGTGCTGGAATCAAGGTTTAACACACGTACAAGTCCATACTTCTGGGCAAGAGAGACTTTACTCTTTCCCACACCATCAAACAGGCACACTTATCGTGGCTTTATTTGTTTATGATCACCTAATTTTTTGTATGTACTTACATGTCTTCTTTACCTTCATTATAGCAGAGCAGCCCTCTTTGTTCTACAGGACACAAATCTCAGCCCTGAATAAATACATCAAGATCAGTTCCTAACACCACTCTATAAACTCATAAATTGGTGTAGCCTCACTGAAGCCAGTAGATCTATGCAAGCTGAAGCACAGTAGTAACAGCACATATACAGTGTAAGATCGAGCCAACCTGAATTCCTTGCATACCTTAAACATTGCTAGCTAAATAGAAACAGTCCTGTATAGCGAAAGCTAGATGATGCTATGAGGGTTTTGCCAAACTCTCTACAGGGAGTGCTGATTGTCCAGGGTAAAACAGTCATTGCATCTACTTTAACTGCTAGGTTTTGAAAGGATCTGTCTGAAATCCTAGTATCTTTCTTGGGCAATTAAGTGATAAAAAAAAACAGGCAAATAACATCTGAAGAACTGTTATCAGTGAGGAGTCAATCTCAAGCACTCACTGCCAAGCGCTGGCCTCCTACCATTGACCACACCACAGAATACAAAATCAATATCCAGAAAACCAATGGACATACAGGTTTAGAAACAAAAAACTAGATATTCCTGGGTGATTGTTCTACGTGATCTAGAGAGAAAGCACGGCGATGCACCATGAAGAGTAAACTGTATATATTCTTTTCATACTGCTGTAAATCAATCAAAGACCGCTTTCAAGACGGAAAACTAGCCCATCTACTACCAGAATGCAGACTACCAGACTGTTTCCCTGCCAGCTACCCAGCAGTTCATCCTCTTGGCCACAGGATGGCAATGTTGATCCACAGCAATGAGCCAACGTTGAGCAGAAGGCAGCGCTACTCTCCAACGTATCAGATGGAATCCAAACTGGGTCTCCTGGATCAACTTAAAATTCGAATTTCTCATATTTTAACTTCATGCCAGTTCACCATTTTAGAAATAATAATAAAACCGAACTGGTCCCTATTACTCTATATTTACATAAGTGATAGGACTGTGGTTAGATTGCAAATCTTGGCCTGTAATGATGTGATTATCCTTGTTATGAAAGGGCTGGATAATTTCAGTGGTGATTTTGTCAGAGTGGCAGCCTGTCCTTCTGGGAAGACTGATCTTTTCCAGGAAGAGCTAAGGCCAGCCCAAGAAAAGAGGTGAACATTCCCTCTTTGTGGTGGTTGTCACCAGCTGAATGTCAATGTTCAGACAGGACCTCGTGAACACTTCTTGGTTCTCAGTTCCAAAACTACAAACTCATTTCTCTGCAAAAGCAGGGCTGCCCTGCAGCACTAACAGATCAGTCCGAAGGTTTCCTCTCCCTCCTGGAGAAGGGCCCAAACAACAAAAGAAAATGTCTTAATAGCTTAAATACCCTCCTAAAGCGGGGCTTGTTCCACATCACTTTGCAATTATTTGTATCCACCACAGGCTATAAGCAGGAAAAATTACACACCAGGACCAAGGTTAGCCCTGTGCTGGGGTCTTGCATAGTGCTTCATGCTCTGCAGGACACACGTTGGTGGCTGATACCCAATGAGCCTTCTAGTCAGCCCCATTCTTCAGCCTAACCGTCAAGGACAGACTCCACCAGTCTAGGAGCTAATGTGGGAGGAAATTTGCAAAGCCTAAATTTTCCCACTTAGTCCAAAAAGGATTTTCCAGGCTGTCTAAGCAAACAAACAGACTGGCACTTGTAAGGAATACATCTCGCTTAGGTTCTCAGGATCAAATCAAAGAGCACTTCAGATCCCAACTCAATGCTCAGAAGCATTGCATGAAAAAAACAATCTACCTCTGTTGATCGCAAGAGCTAGGAAGCATAGCTGCTGCAAGCCTTTCCCTTGGGTGCCTTTGCAAAGCTTTATTGGCTCGAGAGAGATGAGTCAAGCAGGAGGGCAAGGCAAGAGGGAGAGAAAGGAGAGAAAGGATTGTTTCTCCACCAGAAGAAACAGCCTCTCAGAATTCATTCCTTGGTCTTTAAAATAAGCAAAACAAACATCTTTTATCAAAATTTTCAGAGTTCAGATGTAGAAATAGTGCCATTATGGCCATAATAATCTAAGGATGCAATTGAGGAGAGGATTGTCTAAGGTTATATATTTCACCCTCTTTTTTAGACGAACTGGTACTGCTGGAAGTAACCAGCAAGGTCTGGAGTGTGCAAGGCTTTTTCTGCCTATGTACATTGTCCTCGAAAACTAGCTTGATACTGTAGTACTGCTGAGAGGTATTTTATTAAAATATTTATTACTTCCTGCTTTCTTGAAACCTAATACCTATATATTGCTCTCACAGCTGCATGAAGATTTCCCATACATCAACAAGCAAATAACACTGAGGATGGCCTCAGTGCCCAGCGGCGGCCAGACTGGCACACCTCCTGCCCCTTGGTGCCTGGATAAGGGTACCACAACAAGGGGTGTCATTTTGAAGCAGTATGAGAGCCCCTGCAGGCTGGGAGAGCTGGTTTGCTTGTGGAATCCCAAATCCCACTGCTTTGTGCAGTATCATTTTTCTCCAAACTTCCCCCCCCCCCCCCCCCCAGGCATTGAGGTTGGCTAAACCGCTGTTTATCTGAGAGCCTTTCTAAAATGGTCTTTGTTAACTAGAAGCTAAACCCGAAGTCCCTTGCTGGGACATCTTTCCCTAACGTTTCCAGATCCAGAGTTAAAAGTCGGACAGCCACAGCTCGGATTTTGATCAGCCGATGACAGAAGAACCTTTGATGCCTGTCTCCTTGCTTTGATCCTTTCTCTTGCCCCATCTAGAGACACAGAGTTAAGGCAGCCGAGCCGGGACCCCAACTGGGCTCTGCATCAGCCCCGGGAGATGCCGAGAGCATAACAAGCCACCTCCCTTTCCCGGTGCACCCCGTCGGGGAGAGAGCGGGCTCTTATAACCAGCGGGACCAGGGTGGGATGGGGCTGGGGGGTTACGTTTACACTCTCTAGCCCTCATCAGGCTGCAGGCGCTTGCCAAACCCGGTCTGTCTGCGGGGAGCCCGAGAGGAACCCCCCGGGGAGCTGCTCCTCCTTGGTCCAGGTCCCCGAGGCAGAGCCCGGCGGCTGTAGCTGCTGCGAACGAAAGGCTGCCCGGGACAACGAGCAAACCTGGCAGAGATGGCAACTCCTGGCCACCTCGCTGCTTGTCTGGGAAACAATAGGAAAGCCCTTGCCAAGGAGAGATAATTTTTTTCTTTTTTTCTTTTCTTTTTTTTTTTTTTTATGCGAAATAGCCAGAAAACTGAAAAGCGGGGTAGGGGAGATGCAGAGCGAAGCCGTGTTTCCCTCCGGGGCTGGCTAATTCTGCTGGAGCTGCCACCCGGTGCTCCTTCTGCAGCTTTTTCCGTCAGGTGAGGCACGGACCCCTAAGGCGCAGGGTCCGGAGAGAGGCGGGAGTCTCGCCAGCGAACAAACGTTGTGCCCCTGCTGGCAGCTGCTGGACCGAGGAAGAGCGACGTGCCCGAAGCGCTAAGGACGGGTCCGCCGGGCCCCATGCGAGCTGAGGCGATGCCCTGTCCGCCCCGGGCGTGCAGCCCTGGGCACCGGAGGAGCGTCCGGGAGCTGGAACATTTGCAAGATACGCTCCGAAAATGCCCTCGAGGGGAGTTGGATACGTGCCCCTGGCGCGGGGGGGGTACCAGGGCATCGCCCCTCCGCTGCGCCGCAGCCGCCTCCCACGGGGATGTGGACAAGCCACGTCTCCGGCGGCTGCACCCCGGAGCTCCTGCTGCTGCTGCCTCGCTTGATTTGTCGCTGCTGGCTCCAGAAAAAGCTGTCCAAGTCCTGTTCTCTGGAACGGCTCCTGGGCTGCGGATCCGCGTCCAAAAATGTTGAGCAATGCCGCGGACAGCCAAAAAACCATTTCCTACTTGCTCCTAGGACTTTTCCAGGGGACTCCAGCCTGGCAGGGGCTGGCAAGTTTGCCGAGCTTGACAAAGTCCAAACGGCGGCCGCGAAGCTTTTGCCCTCCCTGGGACAGGAGACAGTGGGCTCGGGCAGCCCGGCGGGGCTGCGGCAGGGCTGCCGTTCCGGTGGCGAGAAGAGGCTGTAAACTGGAAAAGCTCCAGGTACCCGTCCTGCCTAAATTCAGCATCTTCCCTTCCGCCGAGACGTGTAAAAAAGACTGGACACGCAGGGATAGAGATCGGCTTGCCTTGGGGGCTTGAGTGCATATCCCCACCTGGGGTATAGGGGCATTTTCGGCTCCCACCGGGTCAGGGGAAATGAAGTGGGGAGGGCAAGGTGGTGAAAAACAAAGGGTGGGGGAAGGGACAGGGGCGAACAGCGGGGTGAAGGAAGCGAGGGATGCGGGAAGAAGGGGAGCCACTCACTCTGTCGGTGCGCATCCCGCCGGATCCCCCTCGGGCGGGCACTGCCGCTGCCCGCGGAGCCCCGGCGAGTCGCTCCCGCCCCCGCGGCGGGAATGCGGCGCGGTGGCCCCGCCGCTCCAATGTGTTTGTCATTAGTGCTGCCCGCGCTGCTCGCCGCCGCGCCCCGACGGCCCGCGCAGCGCCCGCTCCCGGCTCCCAGCTCCCCTCCCTCCAGCGGGAAGGAGCCCCCCGCCCGGCTCAGAACACAGGGAAAAAGGGGGGAAATGAAAGAAAAAGAATAAACACAAACCGAAAGAAACAGCAACAAGTAAATAAAGGGGAAAGGAATAAATGAGGAGAGGAAAAAAAGAGGGAGAAAACGTGAAAGAAAGAAAGGAAAAGGTGGGGAAACTGCCCCTCACCTCTTACCTTCTCCTTTATAATCCTCAACCCCAATCCTGCAGATTGTAAAATATCCAAAATATGTCCACGTCTTTTGTGACTTTCCCCGCTCAGCCGCGCTCTTTCCCTCCCGCTCGCCCTCCCTCCCGATCCGACTGTAATGGTCTCACAAACCGCGTCCCGTAATTGATTCAATGTTATAGTCCATCCTTCCAAAACTAATCATTTGCTTTAAGTAAATAGCTGTCAGGAAATGAAGCCCCCCTCCGGCCCCTTCAGAATAAGAGCCGCCCTGGCTCTCCCGGCGCCCCCAGCCCGGCGGCCGAAGGCGGGCGCGCCGACGGGAGGCTCTTACGCAGGCAGGGGGGGGCAGTCTCTGCCTCCAGATTTCACCAGCCTCGCAGGGGAGGGGGAGGCTGGCCATATGGCAGGGGCGAGGGGGAGGCAGGGGGGAGCGGAGGGGCTTGCTCTGCAGGGGAGAAAATACAAAATAATAATAAAAAATAGAACCAACCCCCAAAACTTCCATGAAAACTCCGAGTGCTCCCAATTTCATGAATGAGACTTCCCTCCTCAGACCCTCCAGGACGGGGTCTGGGGCGCAGGGCTCGGTGTCCACGGGCACAGTATGAGGTTATGGATGGGGAGTTTGATCTGGAAACGAATTTGCGGCTTCCTCGTGTCCTTTGTACAACACTGAGCTTGGGCTTGGGCTAGAGAACTGGATGGACGGCCGTGAGCCCGCCAGGAGCAGGAGGCACTGAGAGAGAGGGTGAGAGACGATTCACTAACACTTATGAATGAAAGATACAACGAAAGGTAACCTTCGCCAGGAGCCAACCCTCCCAAACCCCGCTGCTCCGACGGGATCGAGAAAGCTCTTTCTTTTCGTTCTACTTTTGCTTTGCCCAGAGCAAAGAAACCCCTTGGATGTCCCATCCAGTACAGGGCGAGTGTCGGCGATGCCTGAGGAAGCGAGGGCAGCGCACGTCCGAGTCCCTCCGATTTGAAGCGCTCCAGACGGAGCTTTGATCCCCGCAGGGGAGCCAGCACCGGGTATCTCTGCTTTGTTGGCCCTCGCTATCAGCTGGCGATAAGAGGTGGCCGGAGCAGCTGCCCTGGCAGCCCTGCTGCTGCATGCTCGGTGCGGAAAGGCGAGCGCGGCCGGCGGGGCGATGCGGCGGCCGCGGGAGAGGGGGCAGTGCAGCCCCAGGAAAGGAGCAGGGAGGGATACCCTGCTCGCCTGCCTCCTGGGGAGGGCACCGGCCCCGGCTGCTCCCACTTCCTCCCCTCCCCAGTCTGGCACCCACCCCCCGCACCTCTTTTTTAATTTTTAGTATTAAACAAAAGAAAAGTTTGTTCTCGAAGTCAAGCGGCAGTATCTGATGGGTTTTCTCTTTCCTAAGAGAATTAAGTCTCCGAAGAGAAGATGCCCCGAAGGAAATGGGGGCATAAAGGAGAACCTACTCCCGTGAGGAGAGGGCTAGGCTGGGCTGGCCGGGTCCCGGCGGCGGCCCCGGCCCTTTGAGCACCCTCCGCTAGTGCATCCTCGGCTCGGGTGAGTTCTCAGCTCCGCTATTGCTTCCACATGTTCGTCCAGGAAATCATTGGAGTCAGATCTGTGAGCAGCCCCTGGTCGGAATGCTAACAGGATACCGTAATGCTTGTGAATAAACAACAGGCTCCCAGTGAATCAAAAGCATGGCAAAAAAAAAAAAAAAAGGAGGGAAAAAACACAACCCACCCACCACCGCACACTGGAGCTCTCTACCTGGGGGGCGAGCTAGCCTACCCAGCCTGAACCCCCGAGTTTGTGGAAGGAGAAGCCCTGTCGTGACTTGGGTCGGAGCTGTGGGCTCTGGCAGATTAAAACCCCACTAAGACGTGCGGTTCAGACCGGCGGCAGCGACTGCCTGCGAGCTCCGAGAGGATCCTGCCGGTCTCGGGCCGCGATCTACCGGCGTGATCATGTCTGGTTTAACGTGCGGGGCGGTGGAGGTGATTTCTGGCGAAGCACCGTCGGGTTGGGATGCAATGCCGGAGTTATTCTTGCCAAAAGAAAGGAGCAAAAGGGAAGGGGAGGAGGCGCTTTCTGGTTACAATTACCTGCCTCATTTGAATAATGCCTTTGTCGTGATCATTATCGAGCGGTCGTTAACGGCTTCCACGTGGGATCCCACAGGAGCCAGCGAAAATATAAAAATTGCACACTGGGACACCGGCAAAGCTTCCTGCCCGGCCAGGCCAGGCGGGCGTTGCGGGCACCGGGACGGCGGTGTCCCGAGGGCCAGGGACTAGTGACACCTTCCCCGACGTGATTTCCCCGCGCCAAGGGCCCGGCTCCGGGGAGCCGCCTGCCAGATCTACCTCCGCAGAGCCGGCGGTGCCTGTGGATTGGTCCCGCTCAGAGGAGGTGGTAGTTAAAATAAACCCTCCAGGACGGCTGCTGAGCCCTGCCCCCCGCCCCGTGTGGCGCTGGGGGTCCCGTCCAGGGAGGCGCGGGGGACTTGGGGTTAGCTAGAGGACAGGCTGGGGGTGGGGGGAGTTCTACCACTGCGGCCCCCTCTCCTCCCGCCTTCCCCTCCCCCGAAGGGCTGGAGCGCAAGGCATCCCACTAGCGCTTGTTTACGCGGCAACAGATGGAAGCTGCACATCTTAAGAAACACTGCAGCTCCCGGGATAGAGCCGCTCTCGCCTGTTAATGCTCCCGACCTTCTCCCCTAACCCCCCAACAGGGGTCCCTCCCCCGTCCCTCAGCGCCTCCAGGGTCCGGGCAGCAGGATCCGACGGGGAGGGTTTTTGCAGGGCTGTTCGCCCAGCTCCCGGACCCTTCCCTCCCCCGGAGGAGCGCCAGTTTGCTGCTAGTAACGAGCCCTTTCCTGCGGCTCTCTCCCAGGGGTGACCCGGGCAGCTTTCTGCTGGCTCAGGCTATTCAGCAGCCTAATAGGTGGTTCATAAGGACCTCCGAGCGGCCTGATGAGGGGCGGGGGCCTGCGAGAGGGGGTGCCCGGCTCTGGCCCTAGAGAAGCCCCGCCGTGGGGCCGCAGCCTTTTGTCTCAGTGAGAAGGCAGGTCTGCGTTTGATTAGGTTGCCCACGTTGCAGCAGCGATGCACTGTGCGGGGGCCGGCTGCCGCCTGCTCACGCTTTCTACCTGCAAACCTAGAACTCCTCCTGTATGGTAAAGAGCAGCTACAACCTGGAACAGATACCCCTCAAACCCCTGCTAGAGAGAGAAAGCAGAGAGGCCTCTCGTCATGTGGTGCTATAAATCTGTGCTCCCACCTATTCCGAAGGGAGAAGAGCACAGTGGTGAGGCTTCCTGAGGCAGAAGGGGAGCAAGTCAGGGGACCGCGAAGCCCCGCAGCCCCTCAGAGAGATGTGCGCTGCCCGCAGGAGGGTCCTGTGTGCATCTGCAGTCCTACCAGTTTTTTTTCCCTTTCCCTCCTTCCACAACACCAGATTCTCTCATTTTGTTTGTTCAACAGAATTTGGCTCTGAATAGCAGGGATCCCGTGTCAGCGGGAGAACAGGGAGCCAGACAAAAGAAATTAACGTTACCCAGCCTGCCCTCACTAAGCTCTGTTTTGATTCCCACATGTTTGGTTAAGGTAGTTTCCTTTGCCCGTCGTTTTTCCTGCTGAGGCCGCTGCTGCCACGACGTCGGGCTGTTTTGCTTTCATTGTTGCGTTTGGCTCTTTACATTAAAAGATGCCAGAACAGCCGCGGAAGCCTTAGTTTTTGAAAAACAGGCTTTGTTTTCCCTTGTGTTCCCACCCGGACTTTTTGACTGGAGCAGAATAAACAGGCTGCTCTGGTCCAGAAGTAGTTAGGGGTGAGGTAAGGCAAGGGGATAACGGGTGGCTCCTTCCGGTAACTCTTCACCGGCGCCTTAGGCGCTATGCCCCCGCCCCCAGCCCCCGGAGGGAGATCCCTGGTGCGCCACGGCACCGACGGGACACGGAGGCCTCGGAGTGCCCCTCGCTGTGGATTGGGGTGCCAGGGCAGCGCCGACGCCGCCCGCGACGCTAGAGGGCACCGGAGCCCGCGGGAGCGGCGCTGCTCGCCAGCCTTCGGTGTCAACGTGGTTAATTAAGGCATCTACCGGGTCCGGGGAGGGTGGTGAAGCGGGGACCTCCTGTCGTCCCCCAGAATCCGACTGCTCCAGGCTCCATCCCCGCAGGTCCAGCCCTCCCGGGCTGCCGTGGGCAGGGCTCAGCAGCTAGGGGGATGTGGCGTGCTGTAAGTAAAGCAAAGAGAGCGATTCCTCCCGTGCCACAAATGAGTTTTCCCTCTGAAATCAAAGGACCTCCTCTGCTGATTCAGCCCAGGTTTGATTTCGGCTCGTAACTCCCGAGACCATTATCTCTGCCTTTGTTCTTTCAAGCTGCAGCAATTAATGGATTACAGCAGGACAAAAACAGAGCCAGACCAGGCGGCTTCGGTTCTGCGTCTATCTACTTTTAGTACCAGCTTTGTCCCCTCAGGCTGCTGTGCTTGAGGATCCTGCCCTCAGTTCTGCACGGGGCAGCTGGCTGATGTGGAGCCCACCCTGGACATGACGGGCATGGGCCATCCCTAGTCTGCGTCAGTGTCAGTCTCACACAAGTGCCTGGGCTGAGCGTGTTCACCATACATCCCTCCCATGGGGGCAGAAAGGCCAAGGTAGGCTGATCATCGCAAAGTGCCAAACTCAGGAGGGACTCAACATGCCTGCTCACTGACTACCCTGAATTCCTGAGCTCCACCACAACAGGTTTTCTTCTGATGCTTGGTGATCAACAACACATCCCTTCCGGATGGTTTTCTACAGAATAACTGGAGCTGTGGCCAAGGGTTCTGAATGGTAATTGACTTTCTAGAAGGATGACCCTCCTCCCTGGATGTTTCATGCTCCAAACTGCCATCACAAAAAAAAAATAAAACCACTATCCCTCTATTCCTGTGGCATGAAGAGATTACAAATAGCCCAAGGATAAAGAAGAGGGAAAGCCTTCAATGCCTCCTAAGAGCTTGCAGAACAGGGGTTTGTGTGGAGACATTGTAGGTTACATGTTTCACCCAATACTTTCCAAAACAGGTCCAGCCCTAATCCACCGCTACGGATTCCAAGAACCAGCATCCATGTTGGCACAGTCAGCAAAAAGCTCCAGACCTGGAAAAAGGTTTAGTTGTTCCTCTTAGTTACTGCAGTCAGTCATTCATTTTACATTTATTTACCAAGGTTGTCCTGGAGGTGCTTTGGCAGGAGGTGTGAATCACATTGTCATTTTTCTTGTGGAGCCTCGTGCTTCCTGTATGCAAACATGAGCCTGAAGTTATTTCTGCAACCCTAATCTGTGATGAAAGGAATCAAGCAGGCGCCAGTCACACCTAGAGCCATACCAAGAGTGCCAGTGCATGAAGTCCACGTGTTCAGTTTTCTTTCTTTCACTGAGAGACAGGAGGGACTGACACACTGAGAAGCCAGGGGAAACTGTTCCTCTTTTCTGTCACTTCTACAAAAGGCTGTTTGTGCTTTTCCTTTTGTCTGGGGTCACCAGGTCCCAGTCTGCACATCATCTAATTCTGCAGGGAGCCCTTTCTGTTTCAGTTACGTGTTTATTTGCCTTCTGCTGTTGACAGTCCTTTAGAGAACTCCGTTATACGCACTTCACTTGAGCAAGGAGGTTGCAGAGGGAGAAATGAGAAACTGAGATAAGAGGAAAATGCAGATATAGGAGCCTTCCCTGCAGCCATGGATGTGAACCTACAGCTGAGACTTAGCTCAGACAGAGAAGCTCTGGTGTAGCTCCAGAACAGGGCATACAGCAGCATGTAGGTAGGTTTTGAACCTTGGAGTGCTGGCTGGTTTAGTCAGGTACCTTGTTTTTCAAGCTAAATTATATTTTGAGAAAGAGACTAATGTGGAAACTGGGCGAGATCCTGATTTGTGTAAATCTGGTGTAACTAACTTGGAAATATTCCAGATTCAGCCTGGTATAATTAAGATTAAAAATTGGCTCTGGGAGTCTTTTCTTTGGCAGTAAAGTTAGAGAAGTACTGTGAAGAAAAATAATTAAAACCAGGACATTGTTTCAGTGCTCTTTTAAATAACATATGCTATAGGGGCTTTGAAGGCATTTGTTCTCCATGGCAGCAGTATTTTAAAACTTTCACTTTGGTTCCACTCAGCAAGTTAACCCTTGATAACCAACTGTGTTTAACCTACGTTATGCACAGAAACTTATCATTTTGCAGGACACTGTCCAAAGAACAAACAAAATATCCATTAAAATGGTACTACTTCTGCTGTGGCAGTAGCAAGCTTCCTCTTGCTGGGGAATTTCACTGTCCTAGCCACAACACAGGCATTGCAATGAACCTGGATTTATATCTTTCTTGTCAAGATTTTTTTTCATGGTGCAAATCTTGTTATCTGACTGCTAAACTCAGCACGCTAAGAGGGAGCAATTTTCAAAAGGCAGTTGCTTAGTATGCCTGGGAAGCAAACTATGAAAGGAGTCCCTAAAGAAATGCTGAAAACTGAAGATCCATAAATTACTGCACATTTTTCTAGCTCCCATGAATCAGAGGGCAAGATGTCCTTTGATAGCTTCTGTGTCTGATTTCACTTTATTTGTTAGGCCCATGTCTCTGACAGAAACTGTTTCACCATAATTTGATTGCAATTGGTAAGAAGATGTTGGCCAATTTTTCCAGGTTTGGCATTCAACCCCAACAAAATCAGAAGGATGTTTGTCATTTTCTTGAGTGGTCCCAGACTTTCATCACAGGTTAAACGGATCTTTCTTTAGGGTAGGGCGAAAAGGAGGGGAGAAACAGCTGTCTTTGATTCCTTGTGGTGTATGGAGAATATATACTCTGAAAATGTGCTTTGCTCCTTTTAAGCGGTATTGGGATGTAGGAGGAGTCAAACTTGTTTCTTATTTCAAAAGTACAGAAAAATTAAACCTTGTCCGCCTTCTTTTTGCTGGAGGACTCCTTGCTGAATCACTGAAGAAAGACATCACGGTACAGCTGACTCTTTCACAGAACAATCTTTTCAGCTGTTTGTCAGCAGGTTTGTAGAGTTAGGGAGCAGTGAGATACACATCATGCCCTAACCTCTTGCCTTGCTGAGCTTATCCACCATCCTTCTTCTGCCCTGTGCAGGTGCATCAAAGAGATTCAGGAAGCAAACAGGGGAGAGCCCACACTTACAACACTTGAAGGACCTGTACTGCAAGAGCTTGGAAGGTGGGGCCCATTCTGATTTTACCCATTTGGAGTTCCTTTCAGAGAAAGGGAATCGTGGGATAATCGCTCACCTTCCTCACCCTTATTCCCTTCCATGTTTTGCTTCCTTTGTCCCACGTTAACAGACTAAGGGCTGAAAGAATACTGGCAAAGATACAAAAACCAGCCAAACCAGAACAGTGCTCTTTGCAGGTTCTCTTTGTCCATCAGTCAAGGACACCACAAGGAAGGAATAAAGTAGGAACAAGTCAGTTCATCCCTATTTTCTATTTTCATAATCAAATGGAATACAAATGTGCTCTCCTCATTGTCAAAAGAATACAGAATTTCTTTCCCCTCTTTCTTTGTGATGTGAGAAAACATTTGCAGAGCCAAAGTAAATCCAAATAAATTCTTGCAATTCCTATCCATCACCAAACTTATGTTTTCTCTTCTCAGTTATTTTTCTCCCAATGTGCTTTACACTACCCTAAGAAAAAGGTATTATTTAAATCCTTGCCTCTATGAAATTTTACTGGGAAGCTTTCATTCAGAAAGCTGCAAGCAGAGTCTCTGGTGGTCTGGATGAACCTACAAAGCCTGTTCTGATTATTCTTTACCAAAACATAAGTAGGATTTAGTCAACTTGACAAGAAGGGTTTGAGGAAAAGCTTTACTACAGAAACATCAGCAGCTGTACAGATGAGGGCTGATCAAAACAGTTATTGGATGTATAACCGTAGACTCTGCTGTTAACAGGGAAGTTGGAGACACACAGTTCTGCTTACAGGAGGTGAAAATTTATAGGTAGTTAGACAGTTTGAGTGGACAGAAGCCATTGTAAACATCTGATGAGTCCAGCGCCTTTCTTTTTTCTGGGAGACAAATGGTCACCAGCCCACTTAGCACCTGCCAATGCCTCTCCCGCTGCCCTTTGCCCTGTGGGGCTGCTTGTTCTGATGGCTTCTGAAGCTCTCCCGGCTTCAAATTCCTTCTCCGTATGTTGGGTTTTTTCACTGCTGCCTATCCCAATGTTGACTTAGGAGAGAAGGGGAGTTGAAAATAGCTAGCTCCTGTACTGTCTACAGACCTTCTGCCTAGCTTTGCTTTAGGCTTGTGAATAGCAAACATTGGTTTAAACCATCATTAGCACCTGAATGGAGATAAGGGGGACAAGAGGACCTAGGGTAGGCAGTCACCTTGTGTAAGCATCACCCCTCAATTATTCTGAAGAGTAGGAGAGAAGCAGGATCACATCAGAGGATTTCAGCAGCGGGGATTATTTGGAATTAAGGATGTAACAAATTTGCTTTCAAAAAAACATGTTGGATTTCTCAAAGATCTACTGGAGTTTGAGTGAAGAAAACTGTCATTAATTGGTAGCTTCATTTCCTTCCTGCTTCTCACTGCCATCCTTGCATCTAAACTGCTCTGCCTGCCCAAACCCAGGAGAAGCAAGTATGAAGTCCTAGATCACTGGGGTACACAGAGCAAGGGGGATGTGTGTGGCATGGAGGGGGGTCTTACTGCAGTGGGTGGCAGTTTTATGAAGGTCAGTAAACCTGGGCTCCATCAGACCACCAGAGAGACTGGGTTTCCCAGCTGGAATCATTCAAACATGTGGCCCTGCACTGAAAAACACCCTTGCTTCAGTCGTCAGGAATGCATCTCTGCCATGGTTAGTAAAAGTGTCCCAGAATACCTCAGCTTTGCAGTGTTACACAAGAAGAGAGCCAGACCCTAAGACACATTCAAATTGGGATTAAAACCAGCTATTGGCTTCCCACCCAGAAGCAAAAATAAAGTGAGCAGCAGCTATAAGCACAGACACCACGGGCTCCTTCTGCCCAGCTCCACAGCTTTGCTGGCTCTGTGACTCCTGCATCATCTCCAGGAGCCACAGCAGAAAGCAAAAACCACAGAAATCAAACGAAAAGTAGGCTGTGGTGAAGTATTCTTCAGGGAGAAAAGCTTTCAGATCTCTACAGATGTTAAAATGTTCCAAAAGTGACTGTTTTGTCCCTGTTCGTTAGCAATTCACCTTAAGCAGCTACAAGGCTACAAAGGTATAAGTAAGTTTAGACTGCATACCATTTCCATTCGTATTAGCCTGGAAACCTTTTGAGACTATGTATATCACACATGAAATACCTGTTAAAGTTATAGTCCAGGAGACTGGGTTTGACCAAGTAAATTAAATGGATGAGCTCATGTTTAGTGCCAGTTGTATAGGCGAAAAGGATCAGTCACTTCACAGATGGAGTGACTTCGCTGGTGTAAATGAGGGATAGCTGTTGAAATCCACAAAGTTACACTGAGCAAAGAACAGGACCAAGAGGAGCAGCCTGTTTTCTTTGGAGTCACAGTGATCACCAATGATGTTCTTCACTTTTGGAAAACTTAAATGGTAAAACAGAAAACCTCTGAAGACAACGTTCTATGTAACAAGCTGTATATACACAGTTCTGTTAGATGTCTCTCAGGAAAATCAGTGCCCTTCAGGTGAGGTTCTAAGAAAAATTTCTAGTGGTTTTGTTTCACCCATTCAATCTATGTTAAGAATACCACTGAAAGGCCTTTGTTTTGGAAAAAACATAAAAACCAGAGCCAACTTTCCACTTCCAGCATCTCCCATTCAGAAGGAATGTGCAGAAGACCTTGATATGATATGAATTAAAAGGCTTCCGTCTTTGCCAGCCCTAAATTCCAGGAAGAGAAACACAGCATCCTCATCTGCTCTTGCAGGGAACATTTGTTTTTACTCTAGTTTAAATGCCAGACTGTTTCCTAAATCTCAAGAAGTTGACCATTCCCTTAGATTCCTCAACCTCTCACAACAGAGCAGCAGGATCTACACAGGCATTTCAAGCACTCTTGCATGCCGTCCAAAATTAACTCCTGTCCCTGTGGAGTTAGAGGCGCCTCTGGAAGAAACACAACGGGATTGCACTGTGTGCAGAGCTGGTGGTTCAGAGCTGCTAGGACACACAGGCTGCCCCTCAGTGGCAATGCACAGAGTGGTGGGGCCAGGAGATCCTTTGCTGTCTGAAGCCAACCAAATGTGCCAGCTCACGACCCTGAAGGGGTGTGGATTTCAGAAAGTAGATTCAGAGCTTCATGAAGTCATTCCACAGCCCTGCAAGGACTGCCTTCAGTTACTGCTTCTTTCCTTCTTTTCCATTGTGTCTTCCATTATTCTACTTTCTGTTCACAGGCAGTGGGTATCTGCCTGTCTTACACACATAGAATCATAGCATCATAGAACAGTTAGGGTTGGAAAGGACCTTAAGATCATCTAGTTCCAACCCCCCTGCCATGGGCAGAGGCAAACATACTCCAAAAAAAGTGCAGAAATTCCCTGGCTCCTGCTTCTGAACTGGTGGACTGAGCCAATCCCTTGCTCCGTGCAGAGCAACTGGACTGATGCTCTCCAAGTGCGAAGTGCATCACACTAGCAACATCTGGTGCTCTTCAAAGAGGTTGTACACTGCATCTGGAGGACACACTGGATTTGCTGCTATCATGTGGAGGAAGGATACAGATAAAGAATCTTCTGCAATCACCAGACAGCTATTAGAATTTAGAGGTCCTGAGGACAGCTGAGTCAATAAAAATCTTAAATTCATCAGAATGCCTATGCCTGCTGTAGGCAGGTAATCCACCACCATGCCTTCTTCTCCCTCCTGTCAGCAAATTCTGCTGATGATAACATCCCAGAAGCACAGGAGGATGCTGAAGTGTGTGGGGTTTCTCTTGATTTACACTGGTGTAAGATAACTAAAGTAAGTAGTGAGTAACTACTTACTAGTGACATTACTAGAGTAGCTTTTAATATTGAAAAATAATTAGACATAATAGCATGTTTTGGCAAGCATTGCTCTTTCCCAGACATAAAAAGATATAAATCATTGTACTAACTACATGAGAATTAATCAGAGACTCCATAGGCATTTGGTCGAAACCCATACCTCTGGATATCATATATAAAAACATCTTTTTGCTTGGCCATACTACCTGGAGCCTTGGTGAAGATCCGCGTTCCCAAAACTCATTTTAAGGTGGTTAAAAAACTTCAACTTGCTATAACTGTATTTACATCACCTCATATCAGAAGTTCGCTTTCAGCATCACTATAGAAGAAACTCAGGATGGTGGATGTAGCTCAGTAAGGCGTCTTTCATCCAAAATCCCTCTCTGGTTAACAGTGCAAAACATGTTCTCTAACTAGGCTTCTGGCAGCTGCTAACATAAATGAAAAAGCTTCAGCCAGCCAAAACAAGTCACTGCTTTTTATTGGAAAATTGTAACAGGAGCTTGTGGGAGTTGTTTTAATTTTCTCCAAGAAAACTCTTATTTTTTGAAAAAATTAAGAAGACCCAAGTTGTAAACTAGAAAAATCTATTTAAAACACTGACAGGTTCTTATCTCCCATGTCTCTTTATGAGTTTCCTTGTCCCATTTTTTTCTCAAAGCAAAAAGAGAGAATGATGACAAATGTCCCTGCTGTATGGTGACTCTCCCCAGCTCAAGAGCTGACACCAAACACCAGGGTTATCTCAACTCCTACTCCGGTTGCGCTTGTTTACTACTTTGTGCAGTGATGCAGTTGTTCTGACTCGCTTTCAAACGATTGCAACAGACAGCCACATCTGAGACTTCCTCTGTTTGTCTGTTTTCAGACAGAAACACATTCCCATTTACTGGACCAGGGACAAACAAAAATTGAGTCAAGAGAAAGAAAAGGGCAATGCTTACCCCTTTGTGACAAAACCAGTGCTGAGGCTTGAGCTGTGTTGATGGCATAAGCAGAGCAGGTGGTTGCTGCAGTTCTGGACTAAGTCAGAAGATATGTATATATATGCTATGTACATGCTTGAAGGAGAATGAAATTGTGATGGGTTTGGTCAATTTAAGGATTCAATATTTCTCTAAATGATTTTGAGAACAAACAGTAGTGAAAACAGTAACAGGACCATCGAAATGCAAACAGCTCCTTTCCAGCTCCTCCCTTTTTTCCATGAGTACCATCTGGTTAGAGAAGATGTGGATGGGTATGAGTTCAACAGGCACAGTGACTGTCGTCCTAAGTGTCCCTATGGTACATCAAAAGACAGGAGAGTTTGAAAAAATGCCTAATTTTATGAAAATATTGATAAGTGCATGGGATGCTGCCTCAAGAAAATGAGTGATGTGGGTTTTGCAGTAACACAACATTCATACAAGAAAAACTTAGAAAAATGTGACTACACAGAGTATTTAGGCTGATTTTTACTTCACTTGAAAACTGCTTTGAACAAAAAAACCAGCCTTTTTGAAAGATTTTTCATCTCCTATACTCATATCAAAAGGATTTTGAGGCGCAGAGGTCACTCATTTTTCTAAAGGATGTGGTGCTGTAGATCAAAAAGTTGTATCACAGCATAACGTTTGCTTCATTACAAACTTTGATCCCTATCAGGTTGTTATGATTTCTAGTTGAGAAAAACTCTAAAAGAAGTCAAGTCCAAATAGCACAGTTTTGAAATGCTATCTCTAGCATTCCTTTTGAACTGCCTTTGAACTGGTTTTGTCACATTATTTGTTCTTACTAGCTTGTTTTGTTAATCTTTCAGTTTTATATTGTCACAAAGGTCTTTTTAGCAAAAAAAAAAAATCTGAATAGCTCAGAAGAAGAAAAAATATGGCAGGTTTGTTTAGCGTATTGCATATTACTTGCCACTTTGATAATTACCCGATTTGCAGGCACAGGCACAGGTTCAAGTTGGCAGTGTCACCTTAAGCTTCAGTTTCAAGAATACTGCTACATTAACATGACCTGACAGATTCCTATAAACCAGTAAAGTTGTGCAATGCTCCTCCAGTGTTTTCATCGTAAAGCATAGCTCTTTTTTCTCATAACAGAAGGGCATTGCAGCATTTCTGGAGCACCATACATAACTTTAAAAGGCACCTCTTCTAGAGAAAGATTACCATAATCTGTTATTTCCTTCTCTAACTAATCCAGAAACTGTCAAAAACAACTTGATTTACTGTCTAGAATAACTTAATAGAAAAATAAACCATGGGGAGCTGTATGAGTAAGCTACGTACAGAAGCAATTTATTAATGCACTTTTTTTATGCACTTGTATATGCCAGTGTACTTTTTTCTGGCAACTTTCTTAATTTCTCTACATTTTCCCTTCACACTTGGTTTTATTTCCAAGACTTGTTTGTTTGCTCTTAATATTTTGTCATTTATTTTTTAGTCAATAAGTACTATTCAAGATCAGGGCTCTGCCATGATGGATGCTTTTTACGCACAGACATCCATATATGTAAATATATGTAAATATATGTAAAGCCTGTCCCAGAGCCTGCAGTCACACTAGTGTGACAGACAACATCAGTGGCTGTGTCCTTGTTCCTAGCTCCTCTCTCAGACCTCAGTCTCAGAGGCAGTCAGCAGAGCTCAGCTCTGGCTCAGCTGCCATGTGGAGGTGAAGCTGCTCTGGCCCAGTTTCAGCTCAGATGGAGGAGCTACTGAGCAGTGAGTGCCGCTGGACCACAAGCACTGAGTGGGGCTCTGCACGCAAAGTGATGCTGGTTCTGCACCAGGGAACTCTGCAAGCAGACACACTGGGTTTGACGAGGAGATATTTCAGTTACATTAGAAGTTTCTCAAAACATTATATTAAAAAGAAATCAGAAAAGGAAAAATCCAGGATTTGTGTCCAAGATAAGGCTGTCAGAACAGCTGTACTGAGTCAGACCACAAGCCTATCTTGTCTCTGACCATGGCCAGTAATGAGTAACACAGAAGTAGAGGCAAATGCATAATGTTACTTTCTCAAATCACCAGTCTAGCCTGCAATGATTTGCACCTCAGAAGAAGTTCCTTCATGTTTAATAGCTCCCAATGTCTCTGAATTTTTCCAGTTGCACTTTGTACCTCAGCAGATTTTTAGCACATGTTAACAGGACGAGGTTAGAAATAGTCCTCCAAAATGGTGGGCTGGTCACCAGGAGCCCTGCAGCAGCCCAAGAGCAGTGAGGACAGAGCTATGCCTAGCTTCACCTGGGAGGTGGAAGACCTTTCATTGCTCTAGTCTCAGAGGAGCAGGTTCCATATAATCCTGAAAAGCATGTATTTTGCCAGAGGGATAGGACAGCAAAGGCAAGTAGGCCTCAAAAGTGCTATATCCCATCCCCAGATATGAGGCATGAGGAGGAGGCATCTCCTACACCAGTATCCTCCACTATATACACACCAATTCTTCCCTTGCTAGTGGTGGCAGCAGCTTCAGTCTGATTTGCCAGAGCTTTTAGATGTGCAGAAGAGGCAGAGATTTGCCCATGCTGAGAATTAGTGCTGAATTATGACACCCCACAAACCGCTGCAGTGCAGAAAGGAATAAATCTCTTTATTATGATGTTTCAAGGTCCTAAATAAAAAGAAAGGATTTATAGCACTTATAGTTCATTAACTGGATTGTTTGAAGCTCAGTGATTGCTCAGGATTTGTAAGGTTACTGGTCAGGTCATCAGAAAGGTTTCACTTTTCCGGAACTTGCAGCTATCAGCTGGTAGATATGACCAGAATTGAGTTAAAATGCTGAGAGAGGAGACAGAAAAAAGACTGGGAACAGAACCAAGACTGCAACCTGTTAACTTCACTGAGACCTGGCACACTCCTCTGAGAGCAGCTCAGCACATTGTTAGTGCATCAGTTTGTGAAGTCTTCCTTCTCACCACGGAACCCTTCAGAAGCTGGCTGGAGATGACAGCATATCTCAAATACCTTGGCGATGTACTGAATTGTCTTATTCCACTACCACAAGTGAAGGAATGGCATAGTTGGAAGCTGTATTTGCAGAGTGATCTGGACCTCATGTTATTTATATCTGTAAAATGATTAACCCTTGCACTCTTCTTTCAACGCATCAGATCTATTTCCTTTGTGAAATTATGAAGGGAACAAAGTTTGTGGGTATTTCTTAAGTAACCCTGCACACAGCTGCCATCATTGCTTACCCTCAGGGGGTTCTCTCTCTTCAGCACTCACAAGTTTCTTCAAATAATTGTATATAGAGGCTGGTGCTGTGCCAACCTCCTCTCACTTGCGTATACTTGTTGCCTTTTGGTTGCTGAGAGACAGAGAACGAAGATTTCCCCAAGGTGGAGGGAAATATTTGCTTGTTCGCTCAGGCTCACAGGGCAAATGCCACCCTTGCTTTGTGAGTTTGCCTTGTCATCTCTCCTTCTCCCCTACTTCTCTGCTGCTTCCATAAACAAAAACATTTTGCCTTGGACCAGACTTTCTGTTTTCCACTCATTACTTTTAGTGAATGGTGTCAGGGAAGCACCTGCTTTCCTTCAGCAATCAGATTTTTTTCCACAAAGCTTTGGGACTGCGTACCTGGACAGGGGTGCTGGTCCACCTCTGTGCGTGTCTGAGTCACCCTCCACCTCTGGGGCACTGTCGGTGACTCCAGTGGCAGAGACCTGTATTTTGAAGTTGAAGTTTTGATACTTCTGTTTCTGTGCTCACAGCTCATTGAGTTTCAGAAATAATTTACGTCAACTGCACCCTGGGTCTGTGACACATGGCTCCGCTCACATACCCACAGAATCCATTAGAAAAATACACTGGGTGACTGCTTTGATTTAAAATGTTGCATGTTTCCTGCAGAGTGACAAATTCCAGCGTTAACCAATGGAAAATGAGGTCTCTGTATCAGCACACATGGAGGCAGGAGGGGATTAGAGTCTTTTCAATAATCAAAAATGTGTAAAGTTAAGGCTTGATTCAAAGCCTGAATCAGAACCCATTGAATTTGCTGGAGTAAGTCCAGAGGCTGCAAGTAGGCTTTGGATCAGTTCCAGCTTGCAAAAAATAAATAGGTGAAATTTAATATCCTGAGATATACAGAACCCCACATTAGATGAGCTAATAATTTCATTTTGGACTCCAGCTCTGTGCATCTTGTCAAGTCTGAGGCTTTCTTGGCCTCTTAAAAACAATTGTAGCATGAATGATCTGAAGAAAACATAAAGTAGACGTCTACACTACACAGCAGGGCATGCTACAGAGATCCCAGAGCCACTGCTGACTGCACATTGTCCCCTCAGCTGCATGGCATTGTGCCCAGGCTAATAAGACCTGCTGAGCGACAGAGTTAGTTAGCATCATAGCAGCTTGGCTTTTAGAGCTTCCCATCTCCTCTGCTCCTTCCACACATCTCCATGTGGAAACCAGTTTCTGTTCTCTCCACTCAGCTGCTCGTGGCATTGCTCCATGATTTGTTTCTCAGAGAATGGGTCAGGTTAACAAAAATCTGCTCTTTAAACCAATTAAGTTGACCAGGTCCATCTCTGTTGACTAGAAAAAGGGAAGGGCTTTACAGGAGCCGGTCCATGGGCAGATGCAAGCAGTAGGGAGCTGGCAGGAGGGTGAGACTGTGCCAGAATGTCTTCTACGACCCAGCAGCCACCAAAAAATTTACCCCAAAGAGTTTATTCCAGAAATATTACAATGGTGTCTCATCTAAAAATGCCATTTTTTCTCTTAAAAACAATGCATCAAGTCCTGAACCTCTTATTCTAGGCAATGCTTGCAGCCTTCTGTAACCCAGACTCTCAGGCACTGACACACTGTTTTGTTCTTGAGCAAAGGTGCAGTTCAGCTCACGGTCAGAAATTTGGGATTCAGCATGATACTGATAAACAGGCATCAAGCACACATACAGCAAATACAAAGAGAAGCAGAAAAATCCTTTACTGATCTCTTTTGTCACACTTCAAGAGCACTCTTTTATCACACTTCAGGAGCAAATGTAGAAGGAGAATAGTAGTGCTTCACTTGTTGTTGGTTTCAAAACAGAGAATTTTTCCCATCATCAGAAACACACAAACACCAGTATGGTAGGACAGCATTTTTCCCAGACTTTGCTTTCATCTTTTTTCCTCTTGAGACAGTTGATTGTGTTTCTATGCAAGAACAAAGACTATGATTGCAGGATTCTCACTAGTTTTGTGCTTTTTAAGTGTTACGAAGCAGCAATTACAATTTCACTGAAAGGAGATGTGGTATGTAAAGTTTTCCCATTGTGCTTTAAGCTACTTCTAAAATGGAGCAAATCAGCACTGTTTTCCAAATTATGCCAGGAAGAGGCTGTAACTCTTAAGAACTTCAGAGGAATGGGAATAACAGTTGGCCATTTTTCTGCAAAAAAAAAAGAGCAGTATTACTCTAATAATGAATCATTTGAAACCTTCACGCAGCCCATTCTAACAATATTTTAAATCAAACTGTAAGGGAGTTAACCCCATAAATCAGAGAATGGGCTAAGCCCCCTGGGAACCACAAGACTTTTTTGATAGACCAGATTCTGAACCACTGAAATTGAGACAGATTTTTACTTTCCTGGGAAAAGATATGAGGAATTTATGTTGTCAAATTTCAGCCCACTCTTTAAAATGACAGCAACATCAACTGAACATATTGAGTGCTATATTACAGAACACTGGAACAGGCTGCCCAAGGAGGTTGTGGAGTCTCCTTCTCTGGAGACATTCAAAACCCGCCTGGACACATTCCTGTGTAACATTATCTAGGTGTTCCTGCTCTGGCAGGGGGATTGGACTAGATGATCTTTTGAGGTCCCTTCCAATCTCTAGCATACTGTGATACTGTGATACTGTGATTATAGGCATTTTCCTGAGCAATTCAATAAAATGTTCAACAGCTCAGAATAAGAGCCACATAGGTCCAAATCAGGAGGAGTCCCATTGGGTAACATCACATCGCTGAACGCCTGATATACGAAAGCTGAATAATGTAGGAGAATGAATCAGGTGTATGCGACCTGCCATTTAATATAAATTACTTAGAAAATTTCTATTCACCTGAGAGACTTCTGAAACTGAACACCTGCTCAGTTTTATTCAGCTGTATTATATGCAGTTGAAAATAATCTGTATACATGTATGTATTGGGCATTTTAAAATACACCTTATTTTCCATTTAAAAAGGCATCAGCCTTTCTCAACAATCACAAGAAAGACTCTTTAGTCATCCCAGGCCAAATTTCTGGTGTACAGTAAGGGTTTCCTGACATTGTGATACTGCAGAATGTTCCATGAATTAGCAGTGTTCAGGAAGAGGAAACAAAGAATGCCAAGAAATCCTTCCAGTTTGGACAATATATCAGAAGAGTAAATCAGGGGCCCAATACGGAAACCTATAAAGATTACCTGAAACTGAAGTCAACATTAATATAAAGAAGTAATATCATTAATAAAAGTGCATTTAACATTTTATGTTGTGTGGTCTACTTTCACCTGGAACTACTCTATATTATGTGCAAAGGTGCTTCTAGATAAAACCTCACAAAAGCTCATGTGTGATTACCAATATTATATCACTCTCGTACTACCCTCTCATTTCTTCTTATAAAGTTGTCAGAATAATGTGGTAGATGGTTTTGGCCTGGTTTTGGCCTGGTCTTTGCCTCTTTGCCAAGGCTGCATGAGCAGCATTCACTCAACAGCTTTCGACTCCATGACGGGGGGAGCAGAAAATCCCATTCACTCTTCTTTCATCACATACCTGCTGTAGAGCAACAAAATGTGAGCTGTTCTATGAGCTTGCCCTGAAGCACACCCTCACTCTGGCAGCCATGGTACAGCTTGGATGGGGATGGAGGAATTGGGAGGGGCTTGACTGCACTTATTCCATGTTGCTCATCAGGGGGTTTCATTTCTTACCTACCAAAGGACTAACATCTAGTTATTAGCCCAGGCTGTCTATGCATCTGTCCATCACTGCTATTCCTAAGTCAAAGGTCATTCAGATTGCCTCTGTTAGATCCCCCAGTTCAAAATAAAACCCCTTTGAAAGGCTACTATTCACTCTAAGGAATATCCTTCCCCAGGAAGAAACATAAAAAGTTCACAAGCAAAGGTGAAGAAGATAAGGAGTCATGAGTGGGTAGGGCTGGAAATTAGACCTCCAACCCACATAAATAAAAAACAAAACCACCTGAAAATCCTCCCAGCTCTTACTACACCACCATCCTGTGCCCAAGTAAAGCAGGAAAAATCTAAGAAAGTCTAGGAAAATGTAAGAAAATGTAGGAAAATGCAGGAAAATCTCATCTATGCCTTTGTATGTCCCTCTGGAAGACAGGAAAGTTTCTGAACAGGCAGGGAATACATTCACAATTGCTTTTGTTCCAAACATTAAGAGTCAACATTTAGCTGGGGACAGACTTGTAAGCAGAAGGCACCTGCTGCAGAAGCCTGCTGCAGCCTTCAGAACTGTAACATAAAGGGCAGCAAAAGCTGCTCAAGAGAATCTAATGACAGTTTGAGCATGGGTCTTACCTGCAACTTGGACCTGGAGGGGATGACACTGGCTAACGGAGCTTGTCATATGGATTCTGGAAATAGGAAACTCTCCAACCTTATTTTATAGCTATACCCACTGGGGAGCAAATTAGAGCAGGCAGCTCTAGCCTTCTACATGCAGGTATCCAAGCTGAGTTGATTGCCTCTGTATTCATGGAAAGAGAGAAGTGTCTCCAGTAAGTGATTCAAGAAAACACTTAATCACATACTTAACCTTTGAAGTGTGCTTAAACAATATTGAATTCCCTAATTAAAAGCCTGGGTGAGTTTCCAAGGTAAAGCCACAGTGATGAGAGATGAATCCAGGACATGAAATCCTAAGAGCATCAATTTACTGTTCCCTTCTGTTAAAAATTGTTTGTAAGATTTCTTTTTAGAGTGTATGCCTGCAATTATTTTAGCTAATCTGGCACACTGAACAACTGAAAGCAGGATCAGGTCTGTAAAGGGAAGTCTTATTCAAAGCCTTGTTGGACTTGGATCCCAAGGGGAAATCCCTGTACACTGATGAGTAAGATTAACAATAGCACTGTAAATTCTTCCTGTAAATCCACAACAGTACCTACCTCTAAAGTGGTTCACTTGAAACACTATAAATGAGAGCTCTTTGTGCTCCAAGCAGATGTGTTACTCATAGTGAAGCGTGTGTCTCTCTAATATGCTTTTGAGTATTTGAAACTGAAACCCTCTATGCAACATAATTATTATGTTTTCAAATAATTTGAACACATTGCTGGATATTCTAGGCACCTTAAAATAAAACAGTCCCTTGACAATGTTGTATACTGAATTTCAGTACCAAAAAAAAACAGAGGTATGTATGCAAATGCCAGGACATACTTACAACATTTTAGGATCATTATTTAGAGCAGAGGATAGGAGGTTCTGTTGTCTTTGGCAGTTCTCACATTTCTGCACTCTGAGTAAATACGAAACAATATGAAGCTATGACACTCTGTCAAATATATAGTATAGCCAATCCTTGTACTTTTGTTTTCTGCCAGCCAGTGAGGGTTCATTTTGCCTTGCTTCAGGTGTCCAGTCTACGAATTACTAGCAGGCTAGCATACAATCAATCCATCAAGTAATATAAGTGTGTTGAATGAAGGCTTGAGACTGTATTTTTTATATATTATTTTTTTATTGGGTTGTCAGGCTTACAGTAAAACTGTTTTAAATTGCGTGCTTTAGATATTTCCGGTCACTATTAACAGATAATTATCTGTGTGTACATTTCAGCTTGAGAAAAAAACAAAACCAAACCAGATAACAATGACATTTCCATCCAAGATGCCTTACAATCCAAAAGTGTATTTGCATTTCCTTTTTTGGAATAAATAGCCACTTGTTATAGTGCCTTACCATCTTCAGAGTAAAGACTACAAGTTTTCACACCAAATAGCAGAAATAAATATGCTTATTTTTCCAAATTTTCAGTCAAGATTCGGTAGTGTTCCTGGATCTCAACACCAGCAGTCTGAAAGCCACAAAATTACAGTAAAACCTAATGTGCACAGTAATTCAATGTAAGGATTCTCTCACTAAGTATTTAATAGAGTACATTAATCTTTGTTTTCAAAAATGTAGGTGTTTGAGGGATAATGTATGACTGAATGCATAAAAAAGTATCATAGGAATAGCAATCTTGTGTTATACTACAATCTAGGTTTTGTATGTTGAAAGTTCTTATGTCAGGCAATATTACCTTAGGAACTGACCCTGCAGCAGATGAAATCCAAAAGTACTTTCTCACTGATTTCAGAAAAACATACTCTAAAACAGCAGACATCTATCCAAGTGAGACCCTTTCTTATTCTGAAGATATGGAAGACTGAAATGTCAATCTGTTAAATGCAAAAGAGGAGATGGCTCAGGGGTATGGACAAATGCACCAGCAATCACCAACACTCCTTCATACTGGGCTGATCTTGAGCAGTGAATAATACAGCCAACAGGGCTCCCAAAATTTGGTCTTTGTCAAACAATCTGTGCTCAGTGGTTCATTATTTTCATCCTCTTCACTCAATATAAGAATAAAGAATGTCAATAATTGTTCTCTAAGAACAGATCAGGAAAGCTCTGTTAAACAATACTTTCTGCTATTGTAAGAAACTGAGAAACTTTAATAGACAAAATCAGCCAAAGCAGTGTAAAGGCAGTGATAGCTTTCCATTCATTTTTAGCAGAGAACTATTTTGAATCGAGATGCAGTACTGTCCTGATGGTCTGCTCAACATTGTGGATGCAGCAAAGTAGTTTGGTTCCTTGAGGGTTAACACTGGACTAATAAAACCTTGGAAAAATAGAAAAATAAATCTGATGAAAAGTCTCCTGCATTGCGTTTTCTTTTGAGTTACCCACAGCATTGCTGATTACAGGTTGCAATGGCTCTATAAAAGCATTAACTCCTTTTCTTGCAGGTATTTAGAAGCAATAGAAACATCAGTTTCTTCACTTGAAGATAACTCTTCAGAGAGAATCCATTTCATTTCGACAACAAATTCGCACCTCCTGCCATTTTATAACCTGTGTCTGTGGAAAAATCATTTTGCCTTTAATGTTGCTAAGATGCATGAATGCATTATGATCCTTTCAAATAAACAGTTGCATTTATTTCAGTGCATAACACTTCCAGTCCATTCCTTGTTCAAAATCTATTCCTTCTACACAGAATATTGATAATAAATTTAAGCTGAGATCACTGACTATATATACATGGTGGGTGCTTTCCAAATACCACAACAGCAGAAGGACAATAGGGTCCTAAAAAAATCCAGCATTTTTAGATTAATAAGGACCTGAAAGTATCGAAAAATGCAAATGAGGAAAAGCAGCTAATTCCTCTGGCATGGATAATTGGAATTATACAAATATTTTTTGTTTTAGATGAAAAAACTGATTAAACCCTAAATGTGAAGCCATTGCCCACCCCATCTTTTTACCTGTACAATGTATCTTTTTATTAAAAACAATGTAACGCATGTTATAAACTTAGACTGGGCATATTTTCCCCCGTAAGTACCTCTTAAAGCTGTCATTTATTTGCTAAATGTCACATACTACATGGATTTCCTGAATGTTCTGATAATATTCCAAGTGTTCATAAATATAGGAGTCACATATCCTTTCATCAGGTTTTAACACATTTGGTGAACAAATTCTAATGTTCTACCAAAAAAAAAAAAAAAAAAAAAACATGAAGAGTTATAGAATCACATATTTAGAGAGACTTGGCTTTCATCCTGGACCACACTTACTCTCAGTCCTGCTCCAGCCTACTCCGACTTTGTCTTTAAGACTTAGCAGCTCTCTAACAGTTCCCAGGAGGGTTTTTCCCATAAGGACCTGTTTGACCCTTGCTGACCTTCACTCCTGAATTCTTGTCCCACTTCTCTTCTAGCTGGATACAAACCCAGCAAACTGCACCTACAAACCAGCAAAGCCTTCCCAGTGCTTTCCCAGGAGAGTGGGAAATGGCTAACAGCATGAAGTGGCCCAGGCACTTCACTTTCTAAAACAATTAAAGCAACATTTTCATGCTGCTTTCTGCTCCAGCTAGTTAGTTTGTGTGAGCAAACTCCCATTTACAGATGCATCCTCCTTTGCATGTGCAAACCTATGCCTGCACAGACACGTCAAGGTTTCTTTGTGGGTCCAGTTGTGCTCGCACGTACCAGGCACATGGTTTGTAATGTTTGCCTCTCCCCTTTTCTGCTGACAATAAGTACAGCTCACCTTAGACAAAAAAAAAAAAAACAACAACAAACAAACAAAAAAAAAACAAACAAAAATTGACTTTATGGAGTGCTCCAAGTAGCTAAGGAATTGACTGATACTGCAAGTATTGCCTTAGTCACTGTAACATCACTTCCATGATGCTACAGGACAGTTCAAAGACATTTATTGATTAGCATTAATGTAATTAAAGTGAAAACTTCTGTTCTTCAAAGATGGAAGAGTATTTGCTAATGCACTGTTCCATGGCTGTAAGCATGCAGTTGTTCTAGCAAAGAAACTGTCAAATTGCACAAAATAAAGGGTGTTAGGACCATACAAGTGTTACCTTATTAGGACTGGAATGCGTTACCTTTGTGCCATTCCCACTCTCATCTACAATCATTGCCCCTAGAATGGATTCATGTTGTGCCATTTTCTCCTCTGGCTATAACACAAATAAAGTTCTCAAATCCCCCTCCCCTCTTTGACTGGATGGTCATTCCTGCTCCCCCTTTTCTACAGTCTGGCAGCTTGAACAGTAAAATCGCCAGTGAATCAAAATACTCCTTTTTGTGAGGAAAACCTTTGTTCGCCACTTTCTCTGTTCAACTTCCATCTTTTGCCTTTTCCATGCCTTCCAAAGAGGTCCGGGGAGGGGAATCACCACCCAGTCCCCTTGAACTGACCCCAGCCTTTTATCCCGTTTTCTGCTGCAGTGGTCCCCACTCTCCATTAGGTGGCATTAGCTCAAATTCCCTCTTGGAGCAAAATGCTGCGAGGACTGTGCTCCTTACGAAAGTCCCTCCTGGAGGTGGCTGGACCACGTTTTCTTTCACTCCTGGTCTGAGGCCTGGATGTTGCCCATCCCCAGAGCTGTTACTTCTGTAGGTTTGCCAGCATTCTCCAGCAATAACATGTCTTGTGCATTTCTATACCATTTTTATGCATAAATGATGAAAATGATTCATTAACTCATTCCTAAATGACCCCTCAAACAGAAAAAGGGAATAACACAAATTCAGTAAAACAAGTTCTTTCTGTGTTGTTAGTTCTGTAAAAGACAGTGTTATACAGTATAAAGACTGAGGTATAATACTCCCTGCTTTCCTATGGGGAAAAAAAAACCAGTCTTCCTGCAAAATATGACCTAGGAGCTTCTCAAGATCCCTCAAGATAAGCTGATGCCCGAATAAGATGAAATGGGAATGCCAAGGTGAAGAAACAGAGGAGGACGCACTGGAAGAGGACAGCAGCCTGCTGCAGAACCTGGGGAAGCTGAAGCTCTAAATCAAGTTAAACAGAAACAGCTTTCAAATGTTTGTATCTCCTGTTTACTTTTCACACAGAAATTATTCTTTAGTTTCAAATGTCAGAATTCTTCAAATGCCCTTGAGCTTGCCTCGGGGTTGGGGGGCAGGGAAACACTAACATAAGGAAAAAAAAAAACAGTAGATCTCTTCCACTTCCCTTTAGAGTTATGGGAAGAACTAAACACAAGTCTAACAAGGGAAAAAACAGTTATGACAACAACAGATCTGTGCTGTCCTTTGCTCTAAACATGTACTATATTTACCATCTCCTCTTCCTGCAGTTTCATCCAAGTCTTTTCTTTGCAAGTCAGAATCTTCTATTTCTTTAGGGGCAGAGGACACCCAAAGTATGTCAGCTTTATAGCTTCAGGCACAGCATGCTCCTGCTGATATTCCTGTACCTCAAGCATGGTAGAAGTCTTCCTCCAGAAAAACCTCTTTCAAATGCTACATTTACACTGAAGATATTTTAAACCATCTCAACTTTGACCTAGCAGCTATGGGACTGAAGTTTCCGATACTGTAAAATTCATTTTCCAAAGAGATTCCATTTATGAAAGCAATCTGCCTGTACCTCCCTCAGTCTCTTAAACTTGTCCCCCCAGCTCAGCTCCCCTGCAATTTTAGGATCTATCAGCCAATGTCAGTTAGAAAGGAGGAGAAGTCTTAAAGATGCTCCCTCCTCACATGTAGGAGAAGGGCTTTAAACAGGATGAACTGATCACATCATTTGGGTTTGTGCACTTCCCAAGAAATGGGATGAAAGCAAGCCAGAAGTTTCCATAGGGAAGAAGCAAACGCAAAGGATGGGACAGCCCAGAGAACAAGAGGCAGGGAATGACAGGAGGCAAAGGCCATTGTTTCTGGCAGCAATACTGTCTTGTTTCATGAGACTCCAGCATAAATAAGGCTGATACACCTCAGCCTGGCAGGCTGTGCTTTGCAGGATTCACTTTCATTAACTTTCACAGTGTTTCCCTCAATGCAAAAAGCAGCATTTCTGATGGGCATGATGGTTCATGCTCTCAAGACGGTGAGCACTGCTGCTGTTATCTCAGCAGTATCAGTGCAGCTGCTGAGATTAGGCCTGTGGCAGGGGACTCATGCCCTCCTACCCCATGGAGACATGCATCTGCCGCCTTCCTTACCTATACTGACACTACATGCGATAAAGAAGCTCTCCAAGTACCAAGGTGATGATCTCAGTCTTGCTCCCAAATATTTACGGAAGTGTCAAGTCCTGAATCAAGGTGTTTGAAAGATTCAGTGCTTGTTTTGTAAAAGGTCTTTTATTAAGTGTGGTATTCTTTCTTCTCATGCTCACCTATAATGGCAGCTGGCCTGCAAAGTCCAAGCTGTTTACCTATAGCAGTTTCTAGCTTAAATTTATTCTGCAAGTTAGCTCTGAAGATAAAAAGTTCTGCCCATTTTATCACAAAACTGGAGATGGCCTTGAAAGGCAATGCATTGCTGAGGCAGCCTAGTGCAGGTGGACTTGCATTTGGAACCCCAATGAACTTTTACCTTTGCCTGAAAAAAACCCTAAAGCTTGAGAGCTACTTTCTGTGCATGCAATCACTTACATTTAATAGCAATTGGGAAAGAGAAAAAAATGCTGACAACTTTACTGCAATTTGACAAGTTTTGCTGAAAACCTCGTGAGCTGAACTGCTGCAATCTATTAAACTGTACATTGCCTAAGCCCACTCTGTCTTGCATTAATTACAAAAGACAAATCAGATCTTGAAAAATCTTAATGGCAGCATTATTTTAACATAATGATTTTAAAGCTGAAATCCTTTGGCTGTGGAAAATTGGCAGACACCTGATTAAAAAAATAAAGTTAAAAAAGGATCTCTGATGGCTATTCATTAACTCATTAAAATCCGTCGTTTCATTTGGCTGAATAATAAACAAAAAAAATGCAGTCTCAAAACAAAATTATGGGAGCAGGTGAAAATGGCAACAGCAAGATGAAAATTGATGCTGTTGGCATCAAGTAGCAATTCTTTCTGCTGCTATCCCATCTCTCCTCGGAGTTGTTCCAGTTTTTACACAAGTTTTTACACTAAACTGTCCTGTATTCAGCTGAGTCATTCACTTGTCTAAAGACTGCGCTGTCTTTGCTCTTACTAGTTTAATTCAAGGCAGCAAAGGAGCCCTGTCTATACACTCCAGAATATAGAATATGCATTAAAAGCCAGGACTGGTCTGTCAGGGGAGCTGAAACAAAAAGCAATGTATCCTTCCTTATGGTACCCAAACTGAGGGAGGAGTGGAGGGGGAGGTGATGTCTACTTGATTTTCTGCAGCAACACTGAGACTCTGAGGCCATGACTACTCTGACAACCATTCTAGAAGAATAGGATGATGGTGGTAGGTTAGTTATAACCTAAACTTACTGCATAAAAAAATAGAATATCAAAATTTTGTTCAAGTGCACTACACGTCTTATGCCAAGTATGCTCCTTGGCTCAATGTTATTTTTATCTTCTGCATGTATGGCTGACCATACTCTGGCCTAAACTCCATACCATTTTGAAAAGACTAGTAGCACTTGTGGTATAAAACCAGCTTGAATTTTCTCTGTTGACGTCTACTTCTACAGAAGAAAAGGGAATGTCCATGTGGTCAAGTCCATGCATCTGTGGCCAGGGTCTGAGGACTGTGTGATTGCAAGCGTAGTTCTTCTGTATGTAGTGCTACATAGTTCTGAACTAAAACTCACCTGCTATCATGAGAGTTGGATTATTTAGAGTAAGATGACTATGTCGTGCAAGATATTTCTCTGACGCTCCGGCTTTTGGAGTCTGAAATTGTGTTTTACGTACCAACTATAACCACGTGTGTATTATGGGAATAAAACGGAAAAGCAAATGGATTGTCTGGGTCAATCTTAACTTCAGGTCTCCAGTATTTTCACTTCTTTGGTTAACCTTCATCCTGCCCCGGGGTTTCATGCCCCTCAGGACCGGGGCTCTGCTGCCAGTAGCGCAGAGACAGACCCGAGGCTGAGGCTTGTGCCCCCGGGCAGCGCCCCACCTCCTCCCGCCGCCCCGCCACCAAATACATACATAAATAACAGGTCTGACACAGGAAAAACCAAACAAACATACCCAACACCCAACCCAGAACCGCCGTTGTTGGTATTTTTCACCGCCCCTTCGCATAATTAATATATTCGCGTTTCCTCCCATTCTCCCAATGGGCTGCCAGCTGCAGAGGTCCTGAATAGCGAGCTTAATTGGGCTTTGTCATGCAGAGTATTCCCACTTTCTATAGCAGGTTACAAAGGGCCCTTGGCAGACGTGGCGGGCTTCCCCTGCGGCGGGCCCTGCCCGGCTGCGCCCATCACCTCTCCGCACGCCGCTCAGGTACAGCCGACGCCACCCGTGTCCGGTGCAGGGTCACCCCCAGCCCGTCGCTCCCCGGAGCTGCCTGGTACGGGATAGCGGCTCCTGTCCCGCTGCATCCCGCGCTGCTCCCGCGGGACACTCTGCTCTCCCTCGGCCCTTTCCCCGCTGCGAACACGGCAAAAGTCTGAGCCAGAGTTTATGTCCGACACGAGATATTGGTTTATTAAAACTCAGACCTTATGAGCAAATGTTCCCGGGTCACAGCAAATCGGGGTGACTAGGATTAATTGGCAAACCCCGGGCTCACAAGAGATTCCCCATTATAGGCTAATCATGCATTCTCTATATGATATAAATAGCGTAGAGTGGGGGGTGTGGATATCCACTGCGAATTGCAACTAATTATAATTTGGATACCGAGCTGCTCCTTCTGCCTGTTGATCGGCACTGCTGCCTTCAGACTATCTTTTTCCCCCAGCCCTCCTTGTTTCTTGTTTTGACAGTTTAAATCCAGGTCTAGGTGACATAGAAAGCTAATAAAATTCTCATTTCTTTGTTAATCTGATTTCAAAGTAGTATAGGTTTTTACCCTCGCACCTGCGTGGCAGGGTGTAATTCCATTAACAATAACAATAATAAAAAAAAAATCAACATATTCATTGCATGTCTTTTCCCTGATGATATATTGTGAGCAGTGTGAGTTGAAAAAGAGCCATTTATTCTCACCGTGAATGAGTCTGCCTGGAACTGAAGACTTCACCTGCCTCCTCAGTCAATTAGGAATGTATCGAAAATTCTACCAGAAAACGAGTTAAATTAACCGTTAGCTAATTTCCTTGTGTCCCTCCTACATAATCCTCCCTTTTCAGCTTGCCCCAGAAATTACCACATGTTGCAAGGTTCAAATAGTGCCTAATGAAACAGTGACTAAATGGTCTGCTCAAACCCACAGTGAAGCCCTTTCGCTGTGCCTGCAAAGCCTTGCGGGGGGGGGAAGGGCTGCAGCTTTCTGGGGTTCCCATCTTAAAAAAATAAAATAATTTTTAAGAGAAAAATGTATAAATCCTCGGGGTTTGATATCAAAGTCTCACGGGCGGGGCTGCGCCTTCCCTCCCTCCCCCTGCACCAGCGTCGGGCTGCGGCACCCCGGCTGCCCCGGGCAGACGAAAGGTGTCCCGGAGGGAAGGGAAGTACCGGGGACGGGGGGGACACCACGCAGAACCCGGGAGAGGCTGCGCTTGCACGCGGGGTGAGGACAAACGTGGGCTTCCTGGAGGATTAAACAGCTTTACTTTCAACACCCCGTGTCGGTGGTTCCTTCGAGGGTGTAGAAAGCGATTTTGGAAGGACCGGCGCTGTGTTGCCGGGCGCTGCCGGGAGGCAGCGTTTTCCCCCGGCATTTCCACATCTCACCGCCGCTTTCTTTACAGTCCCTAGGAGGCGGAGCGTTTTCTCTCTTTTGTCAGTGCTTCCGCGTAAATTGTAAACCTTGATTCCCCCGAGGTCCCTTAGTTTGAGGGCAGAAAGTAAAAACAGCCCCGATCGGTAATCTACTTTGCAAAATCCGCCCGGGGAGGAGCTCGTCCCCGCAGTTAGGAGTTCCTGTCCAAAGCGGCTTCACTGAAGTGTCATCCACTGAAACTCGGTGAATTCCGCAAAGAGAGTAGAGTCACTTATTTGAAACGGTGAGGCTAATACAAAGTCATCAAAGCACTATGGTTCTTGTCTTTAAGTGACAACCCTCTTTATTGAACCGCTTGAAATACGCCTCCTGCTTTTCAATGTCTCTCTATCCATCTTTGTCTGCTCTTCAGAAAAGTGGACAATATACAGCAAAGCCTGGCGAGCTCCCCACGCTCTGGCCTGGGCAGTGCCAACGTTAGCCTTGAAATTGTCACTCCTTCATTAATCTGAAACTCGTTATTTTTCCAGGGCACACACAGCACACGCTTCTGATCGCTTTGGGTTCGCTCCCAAAGGCTCAGGGCCCGCCGGAGGCGCGGGATGGGGCCGGGCAGAGGGAGGAGCGGAGGGGCCGGCTGAAAGGCGCGGAGAGGGACGCGGAGACATGCCGAGCTCCCCAGCAGCTGCCCTGAGCTGCCCCACCTTTCTCCCAGCGAAACCCCGGAGGTGCGCAAAGGTTCGGCCTTAAAAGCAGCCGAGGATAATAATTATTAATAATAATAGTAGCAATAATAATTTGGGGCCGGGCTTGTTTCACCTGCAGGCCTCTGCCCAGGAACGGAGCGCTGCGCCCCCCGGGCTGGTGGCAGGATGCACCCGGGGAGGCGGCAACTGTGCTCTCTCCATTCTGGCTGCCTTATCCCAGTGGGTAGGAGTGGGCCTGATCCCTCCGGCCGTGGCCTCGTCCCGCGCTGAGCCATCGGCTGAACTGTGTAAGGGGGAGGAAGGAGCCCTAGGCAGCAGTCGAGCCGAAGGGAAACGCTGGGCAAGGTCCGGGACGGGTCGGGCCAGCGGGGAGGCGGGGGTAGGAAATTAGGACAAATTAGAGATGAATGAGGGGGAATTACATTGTCCCCTCTCTTTCTCAGCTCCAAACCCGGAGCTACTGAGGAAGGAGGATTTCCCTCAGTCCCCTGGCCTCTATCTGCGGGTCCTTGCGCCGGGAGCCCACCCGCCATGAGCTCTCGTGCTGTCTGTTTCGGCCGGGACCGCTAAGCAACCCCCGTCTGGCTGTCCCCGAGGCACGGGTGCGGGACATGTCTCTGCACGGTGCCCCCGGCCACACCGCGGGTGGAAGCAGAGAGCTGTCACCAAGGGCTGTGCTTCCCGAAGTCCGGGACGGAGGTGCGAGCCGCTGGTGATGGGCGTTGCGTTAAGAGCTCCGATAGCAGGGAAAGGTTTCAACAACGCCCGGGCGGGGAGGGCTCTAGGGCAGGTCTGGAGAGAGCAGCCGGGCGATCAAGTCTGATCCAAGCACGGTAGCAGGGTTGTCGCAACCGGAGAGGTGTATCTCATCTCTGCCGTGCAGATCGGGGTCAGGGAGACTCTTCAAGACGGAAGCAAATAAATATCGGGGGGGGGGGGGGAGGGGGAGGGGGCACTTCGTTGGGCGAATGCTAGCGTTGTTCATTGGAGGCCCGAAAGGTTACAGAAGGTCGGTAGCGGGGTCACTCACACAGCCGTAACTCTCATCCCTCGTGCAAACGCAAGGACTTCAGTTGCTCGACTTTCCTTCCCTCCGCTGCTTCCCGGCTGCGGGAGGGGGGGGGGGGAACTGCCGGGCCTCGCCTGTGCGACCCTCCCGGACCTGAAAGCCACCCGGGACACGCACAGGAACCACCACTCGGGGAGCAGGCAGCTCCTCCGCCGCCGAGTTCCGTCAAGCAGAGAGATGGCAGCAAACCGGAACGGGCTGCTTCCTCTTTCTCTAACTGCCCGGAGCGGGACATGTCCGAAATAAGTGCAGTAACCTCATCTGGAGTACGCGCGTGCTAAGAATAGGAATAAGGTTGGGAAGTTGCATGGAGCCTCATGCTGTAAGTGCAAACCTCTCTGAGGCTTCACTCTCGACCTCTCAAGAGAAGCGAATTTATTGCTCCCACGGGAGCGATAAAGACAAATGCAGTCATGTTTCCCAGCTCTCAGACGTCGTCGTGACAAGTACCAAAGAAAAATAAAAGGGCAACTACTTATTAGCTGCAGTTGCAACAAATGAGACTCGAGATCACACTGGAGAAAAAGCTGGGTGCAGATGCTGGGTGCTGTCCCATGTCCCCCCAGGCCCTTCAGCCTCCTCTAAAGCTTCTGTTCCCAGCCCTGTTGCTGACCATACCCTCTGCCTCAAGGCCTGCCTCCATGACATCACCTCGTTCCCCTCTCGGTATCCTATTCCTGCAGGCTGTTGGGCAAAAGACGTCCCTCTGCCCCCCCAGATATGGGTTATTTGATTTCTGCCAGACGGGATGGTGGGATGGTGGGACCTAAGGTCTCTCCAGGGTGTCTCCCCCTCAGCTCGCTGTTGAGATCTGCAGAACTGTTAGGAAAACACTATTTTGGAGACCCTCACATAGCTATCATGTCAACTCGCTGGTTGGTATCAACCCGTTTAAGAGCTAGGAGGGAATGAAGGCAAGTGGCAGACAGGTAAGCGAGTGACAGCATAATCTTTATTTTCTTAGAAAACTAAAGAGAAGATGAATATTAAATAGGGAGCTGCACACTGCCTATCTTGGGCACCGAATGAGCTGGTGGAAAAACCTGCACTTCACACTTTGTGGGAGAAAATAAAGATTAGAAAGAAGAAGCAAAACAAACCTGATGCATTATAATGTCATTTTAACTAAATTTCTAAATGTTGACTGCTGGACTTTGAAATCCTACAATACTTTTACTGCAAGTTAGGGTACATACAACTTCCAGCAGTGCTCCCATCACACTGGCTTGGGTTCCCCGGTGCTAGGTTCAGGCTAAGCTGGTTGTACTGGTCTTCTGAGATGTATTAGGTCAAACTGTTGCACCATTCCCCTTTTCCAAAATTTTTAACATGAAACATTTACTTTGAGATAAAAAGAAATCTGGTGATGACAGCAGCTGTCTTGACGGTATAGCTTATATGTGATGACATTTCTCCCCCAGCAAAGCAATGCCTTCCCAGACTGCTGCAGGTCTATTGATTCCCACATGTTACAGGATGGGGATGATCTGCCAAGAGGGTGACAGGGTCTTTTCCTCCTAGATATTCTAGGTTGTAAAAGACCAGGTGGTATGTAGAAGCAAGCTAGACACAGTGAAATGAAGCAGAGGAACAGCAGTTTCTGGAGCTCACTTCAGCAGATTTTAGGGTAAGAAGAGGCAGCCCCCTCAGCCAGGTCCTCCATAAGGTCCCTTGGGAGGTGGCCATGAGGACCACAAGCCTTTGGCCCTCGGGTCTCCCCAGCCTGGCAAGTAAGGGGACTGCTACTTTGGTAAGCAGCTGCACTGTGGGTGCGCTGGGCTCCCTCTGCCACAGGCCCTTGCAGCTGGTCCGGGCTGTAGGACAATGCCCACACCAGGCCCTTTTCATCCCATCCCAGAGCTGCCTATGCATGAAACCTCTCCTCCAAGATGAGCAAGCAGCGAGGGTGCCACTGTGCTAGGGCTTCATCTCTCTCCCCCTCTCCAGCAATCAGGCTGCTTGGGTTATTCACACTGCAGAAATCCCAAGTGGGTCTATTACTTGTTTTCTGATTAGAAGCAGATCACGAAAGTGAAATTGGAGAGATGAGTTCCGAGGTTATTGATCAAAGATGAGAAATTCAGGGAATTATATATTGAAAAGTCTTGCAACAGTTTTGGGGGCTGAAGTCAAAAGTGTAGATTGGGTTAGTGGGAGATCCACCCAGGAAAAGGTGTGAGTGAGAAATAACACAGTGTGCAAAAGGCGCATGTGATCTGCTCATGTGCTCTTCTGCCCGGACTGCCGCAACTAGCGAAAAAGTTACAGAGGCCCATTTGGTACTCACCAGCTCCAGTTTCACCGCACTCTGCACCAGCCCCCTGCAAGGAGCTCGGCATGGACAGCCCAAGGCAGAGGCAGAATGGATGGGGCCCGTGGCCGGGCACTGTCCAGCACAGGCTGCAGAGTCCTTCAGAGCCCTTCAGCCTGGCTTGGCCTGACCCCACGAGCAGGCTTGATCTGCTCACTGGGCCTGGCCAAGGCGCCTAAATCAAATCAACACCGAGAAGACTGGATAAGGTCCCGCCGCCTGAGGGGATTAATAAATAAATAAACCCAGATTTCTGATTAACGTCACCCCAGATAACATAAGCGGAGTTTCAGCCTGGCGAAGGGCTGGTGTGTGCAGCAGCCCCTGGATGGGAAAGACTAGGGTAGTACTAGCAGGGGCAACCGCGCCGGGCAGCAGAGCGGGGGGGTCCCGGGGCGCAACCCCTCGTCCCTCACCCGCTGCTGCCAGCGGCAGCCCTGGGTCAGGGGCAGCCGGTGTCGTCGGGCTAGCAGCCGGGGGAAAGCTGTCGGCAGGGCGAGGGCGGGCACTGGCTCCGGCTGGCAGCGAGCACAAAGCTGCAGGGCTCCGAAAAGCGGCTTCATTTGCATTCCGGAGCGGGGTCCCCGTCCCCCTTCCTCCCCACCCCGGCCGGCCCGAGTCACAGGGGAGCAGCAAACGTACTCAGGTTAGTAGCCGATGGCGTTTATTTCTAGTCTTTTCGGAGGTCTGACACATACACACTGGTGTTTTCACCGTACAAAGGACTGCGAAGAAACGCACCCTGCCCAGCCAGCCCACCTTCGCTGCTCAGATCAGGCTGGCACTTGGGGGGAGAGGGGGAGGAGAAAAGAAAAACCCAATTCTCGTCTGATCTCATTTATTTAAATAAATATAAATATAAATTTTATATAAAACTATTCACGAACAAACCGCCGTCCCAAACACAAACGACTGATCTTTACTTCTGTTTTCATTTTCGTTCAGAAGTCCGTCCAGGAGGTTCTCAGCCCTACAGGTTTTTGTTTGCTTTTCAGTTTTTTAACGTCTCGTCTTTCTGTTCCAAATACTTTATTTTTAACTGTTCTCCTTTAACTTGCCTGGGGCAGGCGGGGGGGAGGCACCCCGGGCCGTGCGAGTCCAGTGCCGAGGTACGTGTTAGGAAGAGCAGGTGCCCGCTCCTGGGGTTACTTAAATAACGTTTTAGTTGAACTCTCACGACTAAACCATTTACATTCAAAAAAATATATTTATATCTCTCTCTCTATGACTGCAAAGGGATGTAAAGGAGCCTCCCGGCTGTGACGGCCAGCCCGCTCCCGGGCGGCGGGCTGCTGTCACTGGTCCGGGGGCTCCAGGTGAGCCGCGGTGCCTCCGCCTGCTCCTGGCTGGGACCCGGCAACGGGAGCAGAGCTCCGGGCCGGGCTCATAACGGGGAGATCTCTTTATCCTCGGTTGCCGATGAGGGGGACAGAGATTCTTCGTCTTCAGACCTGGGGTAATGCCCCTGGCTGGTGCTGCACTTGCAGCCCCCGTGCGAGTTTCGCTGGGTACCTTTGCCTTCTTTCTTGTGCTTCACCCTCCGGTTTTGGAACCAGATTTTCACTTGCTTCTCTGATAGGTTCAGGTAGGTGGCTATCTCGATCCTCCGCAGCCGGGACAGGTACATGTTGGAGGAGAATTCCCTCTCCAGCTCCAAGAGCTGGGTGCTGGTGAAAGCTGTCCTCATCCTTTTTCCATTTTGAATTTGGCTGGAATCGGATGCTCCTGCATGGGAGAAAAGCACGAACTTCAGTGAGATGGGGGAAAGGAGGGGAAAAAGAAGACAGAAAAGACATGGTCCCGCAGCTTTCCGCCCCGGGGCAGCCGTTCTCCCCGGGGGAATCCCTTCTCCCGCTGCCCTCCCCTCCCCGGCGGCCGCAGGACTCCTACCCATGCCGAGGCAGTGAAACCTCCGGGGGTCGCTGACGCTGTAGGCGGTGGCGGCGCAAGCAGGTGGGTGATGCGCCGGGTGCCCCAGGGAGGCGGCGGAGGGCCCGGAGGCGGCGGGCGGCGGGTGCTGCGACGGGTGGTGAGCGTGGCCGGGCCGCGGGCAACACTGGGCCTCGCTGGCGGCGGCGGCGGGGAACTGGCTCTTGATGAGTGGGACGGCCCCGGCGGCGGCGGCGGCAGCAGCGGGGCGGGAGGAGTGCAGGTGCGAGGTGACACAGAGAGGGCAGACGCAGAAAGCACCGCTCTTGCGGGACGGGCAGCCCGGGCCCGACACCGACATGACGAGGGGGGAAGGCATGCTGAGAGGGATGAAGAAGTCCTGGCTGTGGTGGTGCTCAGGCAGGGACGGAGCCGGCCTCGAGGAGTCTTTGATGATTAAGGAGTCGACATAGAAAGAGCGGGACATTTCGGAGGGCTGCCGCCGCAGCCGGGGAGGCTCTCTCCCGAAGCCGGGCTTTTCTTGCTTGGCCAAGTTGCCACTGAAGCCCTGGCGAGGCTAGAAGGTGCTTATGTTTGAGAGCTGAACAAAAGGGTCCCTGGAGAGGGCTGGTCTTAAAGTCCCCCCGCCTGGATCCCCTGTGCCGGGGTTTTATATCAACTATTTAAACACGTGATGGCTGAAAGCCTCGCAGATCTAAATCTCCCCGGCTTCCCAGGCCGGCAGAGAGGCTGCCGGGGGGGGGGGGGGGGGGGGGGGGGGGGGAGGGGGACAAGTCCGGGTGTGTGTGTGCAAAGTGTGCGTGCTCCCTCGCTGCCCGATGACTTGAGTCCCTCGCCTCCGCCCCGGATAAATTATAGGAGCAGGGAAGCCGGGGAGGAGGGGGGGCTGCCCGGCTTGCGCCGCGGCCCCGACACACGTCCTGCTTACTGGCACATCCCCTTGTCAACACACCCAGAGGGGAGGTTCTGCTCTGGGCTTTCCCCGCAGGGAGGGAAGGAGAGAGGGGAGCAGGTGATGTGCTGAAAAAAGCGCCTCAACGTCGCCCGCCCTCCCATCTCCCCTCGTAAACTGTCATCCAAAGAGCCGTGACTCCCGCGGACCAACACCTTTCCCCAGCCCGGTCTCCACCTTGCGCGCAGGACTCCTTCAGGAAGCCCTTTTGGCACCAGAAAGGCAGAAATACCGACATAGATATAAAGATCGCGCGGGTGCCTGTGTCTGTGCACACATATGTGCACCGCGTGGGGTTTGGTGGCTGGCTTTTTTTCCTCCTCGCCCTTTTCACCCCCAGTGAATCTTGCCAAATTGGCAATTACTCCAACGGACAAAGCCTTCAAATATCTGGACACTTCTCAGCCAAACGGTATCAAAACGGAAAACTTCCAAGTGAGCTCCCCCGACTGCTTCAGGGCCGCAGCGCGCAGCGCTAATGAAAGAGAACGTGTCGGGGAGGGTGGGGGTGGTGTGTTCTTTGATCTCCACCAAGTCTGCTGAAGCAAATAGTCAAAGTACAATTGGATAAACAGTTAAATACGGTCGGTGGCTCCGAAGCATTTCAGATTGCATTAAAAAGCCAGGGTGTTCACAGCATATTACACGATTTTCCAATGACCTGTTTTATGGGAGTTTAAGAAGAGACCATTAATGGAAGGGCGATCGCCTTCTCGTTTGGCAGATGCGAAGCGGCGTTTAAAACGGACTGCGGATCTCATCCCGCTTGAATCGGGAAAGGGAAGTGACAATTGTGCTCTAAAGCAGAAAACACAAGACTACGCCTGATTAGCAGGGGCTGAGCAGAGGCCGGGGAGTGAATGAATGGCCGTAACGTGCCTAGAGGCTGTTATTGGGCCCCAGAGCCGGGCCGGGCGCCGGACATCCCACCAGCCTTCCCGCACACCCACTCTCTCTCTGTGAAACCCCAGCAAAGTAAAACTGCTGCTGGAGAAGGCGCTTCCTCGCCCCCGGGACCAACGAGGCTCAGCAGTGTAAGTCGAGCCTTGCTAAGAAGGGCCGGCTTTCGCCTGCTGTCCTGTTCTCCACCCCTACTTGCCTCCCCTCACCACCTCCGCTACCGAATATTATGCAACAGTGGTTTTAGGGACACTCCGCACTCGGCGATCTGAGGATTTATGGGTGGCAATTAAAGTTTTATGAATTGCAGCTGAGGCTGGTTATGGAGCTATTTGAATGTGATTAGAATTCAATTAGAAAGTGTTTACCGGCCGGCGGGGCTCCGGAGTGTAAACAGGCAGCTATTCCAGCAATGCGATAATCCTGCGTCTTGTGACAACAATTAGGGACTCGCGGGGTTTAGGCTGGTTGGCTCCGACCTCACTACTTTTCCCCAAACTGCTGCTGACGGCTCAGCCCAGGCCTCGGAGCTGCCAGGCCCAGGAGCCCCGGGCAGCGGCGGGGCCAGCACCGCTATCCGAGCCCCCACCGGGGCGCTGAGGAGCGCGGTCCCGGGAGTAGCCTGGGGTCTGTCTTCAGAGCTCCGAGGGCCTGCGAAGTTTTCATCAAGGGCACAGTGCACAGGCACTGGATTCTGCCTGTCTCTTCCCGTTTAAAACACAGTTCATCTGGCGGAGATTTGAATTAATCTCGCTGTTTTCTTCTCCTTTTTTCTTTTCTTTTCTTTAAGAGAGGCTAACCTGGAAAAGAATAATAAAAAAGCTCCACCGACCTCAGTAGAGAAAACTGTCTGCAGTGATAGAGTGGATCTGGGGAGGCGGCTGTCGTAAGGGAAAGCAGACAGAGCAAGAGTCGGATCAAAATTGCAATCTGTAATTGTTATAATAAACCAAACGCAGTGATAAAAGAGAGTAGAGAAGAAAAAAAAAGGAAGAAAAACCCCAACCCCACAAAGAAAACCCACCCCTAAAAGCTGGAGCAAGAAAAGAAGTCATTTGAAAGCAAAGATATCCCAAACCAGGCGGAATGATGCAAGGCGTGCGCCCACATCACATCGGCCTCGTTACAATTTTATTTTTCAATAATTCTGTCCGATAAAATTTCATTGTCCATTAAGTAATCCCCGAAATGAGAGCTCTTATGAGCCTATAATGAGCTCTAATTGCTACGACTGGGAGAGCCACGTGGAAGGATTTAGAAGGTATTAAGCAGTTGGGTACAGAGCACAGGCTGTTACCTAGCCATTACTTTCATAATTCAAGGAGAAAATTAGTCCTTTTAAGGGAAAATCCTTTGATTCCCTTCATTCTGCTCGGGGTGACAGAGTATAGCTTTGTCTGCCTTTAGTTCAAGACAGTGTAACAAATGAGAATGTAACGAAATTGCCCCCTTTTGAAAGTGGAGCAGCTCAAAAAGAACATCAGAGCCGCTCCCCTGGTCCGCCGAGCGCAGGACTGGGTGCTGGTCCCTCTTTTCTTCCAGATGTCTCCAACACCTTTATGTAGAAGAGATTCACGGCTTAAATGACAAAAGCAACTCTTTCCCTTCCCTCCCCCAACCCCAGCAGCTCCCGGCAGAAGAAAAAGCCATGCCTGCCCGGAGAGAGCGCCGGCTCCCAGGCGCGCATCTCCGCGGAGTTCACGGGAGAAGCTGCCTCTCTGCAAGGCGCCGCAGCCCGAGGACACATTTCGACCCGGACAACCACCCCAAAACAACCCGCAAAGCCACTTGTGAGGGGCAGCCGTGGCCGCAAGCACCCCAGTGGGGTGACAGGCGGCGGCGCTGGGCGGGATGGGCCCGGGCTAGGCCAGGTCCCGAGCGGGAAAGCTGCGCTCGAAATAGAGCCCTACGCGGGTAAGCGAGGGGCCGCGGGCCTCTGCGCAGTAACTGCATTTATTCCCTAAGCTAACATCGATTTGCTATTAGTTTCCAAAGGGATCAGCCATCCCGAAGTTGTGAAGGCAAGCAAAAGACAGGAGTTGCCCCCAGCTCCCATTAAGGAGGTCATTATAAAAGCGTGAACAAGTCTATTAATGTTTTATTGAAAGCGCATCGTTAACTTGTATCCATCCTTTTCTGAAAGTGGCATTGTGATATTGCTGTCTGTGGCACATCTTACCCAATATAGCCCGAGATTTCTCCTTTATCTGTAACCAAGCAACACTTTCTGAATACCAAAAATTGAAAAGAACCGCTTAGTCTTCAAGAAAGTCCTCAATAATAGTGGAAAAGAACAAAGATCCAGGAGACAACAAAATGCCACAGGGGTGACTTTTCATGAGCAATTATCTCTCATTAATCAGAAGAACAGCTGCAATATTAATTTTCTCTCTTTCTTCCTCTCTTTTCACAGTCCCCAACATTTGAATAATCATAAATTTTGATTTCATGGAGCAGCAACATAGCCAGCGACTTCAAGACACAAGCTACCTACACAGGGCGCATGCTTTGCACAGAGCTCCCATTTTTAAGGCTGCCAAAGAATAAAATGAAGAAAAGAAAAGGGAGGAAAAGTTTGGGCTAGTCTGTCTTTTCCCCCCTCCTCCCCGAGCCCGCGCTGAAGCGGCAGCCCTGTCCCTGCAGCCCTGCAACCGCGCCGCCTCCGTCTCTACGGCAAGAAGCGGGGGAGCGCACCGAGTGTCTGCGCGGGCTTAAAGCGTGGGAGTTTCAACAACCTCGCTGTCCATTTAACTTCCAAACATGAAGCCAAGCGTTGTAGATCTGTCCAAAGAGACAATCTTTGGGCGTAACAAGCATTGTGAGACATCAAAAGGCCCTGGCGTTATAAGCACTAAGAAGCGCATTCAGCAACAAGGGTGCGATGCCGTTCTTTTCAGGGGCTCAGCCGCTGATTATTTAACAAGCAGCGAGACCCCCCCCCCCGCTCCTCCAAAGATAAGGATGTAACATTAAAACTCGCTTTTTCGGATTTCAAAGAATCTCATTAAGGGCAGGGGCGGGCGGCAGCCGCGCTGTGGATGGGAACTGTGCCCGCGGAGGGGAGCGTGCAGGGCCCGGGGGAGCACAGGCAAGGCCGAGACCCCATCACCCTCAAACCATGCTGGGCACCCGCGTTTCCCTCCCTGGCCCCTGCAGGCAGAGGCGCGGGACCTCTCTTTTCCCGGAGACGAGCAGCGGCCTGCGGGCTCACTCAAGGGCTAGCAGGTTGACTGCAGGCTCAGGAGGGGGGAGCCTCCTTCTTCCTATTGCCTGCAAATGCAGGTCTCGGGTGCCCTTCCCTTCCGTGAGAGATTTCCTTTGCCCGCAGGCCTAGTCATAAATCACCCCACTCGACTGGGCACGGCACACCTCCCCGTACCCCTCAGAAAATCGGACCGTTTCTGAGGAAAGGGGCTGATGGGGGCTGGTGATGGCTGGCTGAGAGACCCGTGGAACCTCACCACACAGAGGGCAAGTCCTGGCTCCTCTTCCCCGGAGGCTGCCGAAGTCCTCTTGCCCCAGACACCCCCTACTCCCTCCCAAGTGCCTGCAGGCCTTATTCTGCTATTTTCTCGGGAGTGGGAACTTACATTATTCGCTTTGCACTTTTCACAATTCACTTTGCAATTCATGTTCTTCCTAAGTGAATCAGGTCTGTACTTAAAACACGTTGGTGTAAACCTTAATTCTCTCCCTGTTAACCCTCTTAGAAAGACTGTTAGCTCCTTGATGGGTTCCATTCAGCGCCTGGATGCAAAAGAAGCTTCTTGTTTGTGCCTTCTCAGCACACTGAAGTCTACAAGTGTTTTTGCTCACTATTTTCGCTACAAGAGATCATGTGGAGGAGCCAGAAGAGGAAATCCACAGTGAGATTATTGTTATCCACAGTCTTCCCTGGTATTTCTCTGAGCCTGACTTTGGTGTGGCCCTAGTACTCTTCAGATATGGGCAACATCAGCCCAGACACACCAAGCAGGCCCTGGTTTCATTAACAAGCTTTGTTTAGAGCTCTAGCTGCTAAATTTGTTAGCTGCTGCAGATGATATGAGAGGGAAAGCTGTGATGGTATATCTTTAAAGGGGATAAAGCTAAACCTCTGCAACAGCCTCAGTGGAGTATGGTGGGAGATGGAGCTGAAACGCTGAGCTCAGGTGAATCAGAACAAGGATTCAGAATACTGCCATGGACTCTGGAACACGCCAACCATGACCAGCTTTGGTTTTACATAGATGTATCATGAATTAACATGAGAGTGACTCTTTGTAGTAATACAGGCCCCAATCCAGCAAAGAACATGAACCCTCATGAGAAGACTTAGAGGAGACATGATTGTTGCTTATACCAGTGAGGTAAATATCCACAAGAGAGAAGAGCTATTCCATCTAAAGAAGAGAATCACCACAACAAGAGGTGGATATACTCTGGCCAGGCAGAAATGTAGCCTAGGGGAAAAAAAGGAAAACAACCGCTGAGAGAAATGCAGTTCTGAAACTCATTGTGGGACTCACCAATGTAAACATGAAATGGAAGTAGTTTTAAGAGAAAACTCAACAAATTTCTGCCTGTGCCTGAAGTTACAGGATTCTTTTCCAGACAGAAGACACACATAAAGACTGCTTAATATCCATTTTGACACAGTACTGACTTAAAATTAAGTTGTGGATTATTTGAGAGAATGTATTTTCTAAGAAAGATACTGGATTGAAATTCCTAGAAGCTAAAGTCCACAGAGCAGCTAGAGCATGGCTGGAAGCAGCAGCCCACTGTCTTCCCTGTCCTCTATCCTGTAACTTCTATCTTCATTGCCTGGTTAGTGTTCTGGATACAAACTAGTTTTTGGGGTGCTTTTTTCCCTTTTTATATTTGCGGTTAAGATAATGGAAGACAAAAGCTACATGTGCTAAAATGGTGAATTATTTTTTCAGAATAAACCTTGGTCTAATTTTGATACAATCTGGAAACCTCTATAAGAAATAAATCTACCATCTCATTTCTTCAGCTCCCTTTTCACAACATAGTCTTAGCTTTGTCCAAGCAGCCATGAAAGCATGAAAACGGATCTCTAAGACCTGTGACTGGAAGCAGCCCTTTTACAATTTAATCCTTTTATATGTATTTGTATCCTCAATTTAAAATAAAGCCAAAAGTTTCTGGAAGCAGAGTCTCAGCGAAGTACAGGCTAGAGGTACCCTACCTTTCACTTTGCTGGGAAGAAAATCACATATTTAAGAAGCACACAATATGAGCAATGCAATCAAAGTGAAGATTTTTATTAAAGCAATAAAGTTTTGCATAGCCTGCTGCTTATTATTTTTAATTAATACATTGTTCAAGCTTGTATTCGAAGCTTTCTCGTTGAAAAAAATCATAGAAATTAAATAATTTCATGTTTTACAATCTTCCGTAAGTATATTAGTTCAAAGATGATTTAGTCTGCTATAGCATTAAGGCTTGTCAAAAACTATGAAAAAGAATGACAGGAGTCCTGAAAATTAGTTTTTAAGGTTCAGAGCACTATTCTAGTGAAATGTAAAGACACTAAAATGGAAAAAAAAACCACTACAGTATGAAGCTTCTGAAGAAGGAAGTATTAGAACCTAAACAGCTAGAAGATGTAACCGGGAAGGTATAACTCACAATTTTAAAGTGCAGACAAAACATAATTACTATCATACACTGACCAGATGGAAAATCATCAGCCAGGAAGGAGTAAGAGCAGTTCAGACTCAAGTATCTCCACTTTAGCAGCCTGGGTTCTCTCTGTTACACTGCAGCTGAGCCAAAGACCAATATTCCTATTAAATCACCTATACCTATAGAATACAGTTAACATTACAGTGTATAAAAGGCATGACTGTCTGTACGACACAGTTGTTAGAAGTCAGAAATTGGAAAGGTTTGGGTAAAATTCTACTCTCATCCAGAGCTATAAGAGAGAGTTACTCCACAGCTATTCTGAATGGTGCAGTGGGAATAGAATTTGGCCTGGTGTTTTCAAAGGTTAGTTAAACAAAATATGACCCCTTTCAGTCTAGGGGAATAAAAGAGGTCAGCTCATTCTCCTGTGCTACAAAAGGTCTTTCAAGGGTATCAAAGAAATAAAAATAAAAGCCAAGATCACACTTCCTAGATGCACACATAGAAACAACACTTGTATGTTAAGGTATCACCCAATGGGAAAAACCCTGGGAGCGTCCCAGTGAGAGTCTGGCCAGAAACTGACCCACTATGGGAAAGGTGTATAGGTCCAAACAATCAATTTCGTCCAAGGTTCTAGAACAAGATAGTTGTGGAAATGGGATTTGACCCGAAGTCTTCTGTCTTTCAGCATCAGTAAATAACAGTGCTTCATAAGAGATCTTGCAGAATTGCAAAGAACCTGCTTAATCTGAATCTACTTTAATAACTCCTTGGGCAAAGGAAGCTTAATGCAGCTTCCCTGTCCCTTTGTGGGTAAGAGTTTATACAGGTTATTCTCCTGCTTGCAAGGACATTCTGGTACAAGCAGTCCATTGTGTACAAACAGATCAGTTACTGAAACATCACTGATTTCATTTATTGTTACTCTAGTCCCTTGGAGGAGAGAAAACAACTCTACACCAATGTCTTAACCAAGCTGCAATAAGATTTACAAATGTGATCACAAAGCGCCTTTGAATCATGCGTGCAATACTTTTCCTCTCCTGCTTCCTCACACAGGCACCAACTGTAGCATTCATATGGTGATAGGATAAAGCACAGATTTTCACTCTGTTACATCACAAGACAAGGTAGGACAAGGCTACCATAAATGAACTCAAAAGGGGGAACTGGATCCTGAAGAGAGGCCGCTCCTTTCCAGCATCTTGCTTTGGAAGGGAATCAAGTTTCTTTTCAGGTTGCAGATTATTACCATCTCTCATGCTTTACCACAGAGGCTGGAACTGTTACTTGTTCTTTACTTTCCTTGAGGACCTCATGCTCTAGGAGTGTAGTATGTTCCACTATAAGTTCTTTTGTCAAATTGAAACAACTTCTAGAACAAAAGCATCTATATTTTTTTCATGCTTTGTGGACCATGTCTCATGCTATCAGAGAGAAAAAATATCTCTTTGAAAGCAGAAAAGATGCTATTTTAAAGATGTTCAAAAGCAAATAAAATTGTCATATCTGAAAAAGACAGGTGCTAGAAGTCTCTCTCTGCTTATATGCAATAGGAATGAACATGTTAGCATGTCCAAATATCAATGACTGTTCAAGTGTTCAGAGGAAATCTCAGTTGTTCATGTTTTGATGATTTTAAATGAAAGACATCCTTCCCTGTTCTCTTTAGATCAACATTTGTCACAGTAATTAGTGAGGAAGTAATTATAATGTAATTTGTCAGAATAATCTGACAGGCAAAGAATTATGTTCTCAAACCTAAAGGAATACATAGTTCTAGTTTTCCAACAGATTGGGTACATGTGGGTGGCACAGCAGAGGGTATTTGCTTTTAAGCAGGATAAAAACTTTGGCACTTTCTATTCTCAAGAAAAAATGGACAGAGACATTGTCTAATTCTCTAGAATATGTTAGATGAAGGCGTTTTATCTTAAGAACAGAGTAGTAAATCTGATTTTAGCACTTTCTTAATTAAAAACTACATCTTTAATAGTGACTTAGAGATTTGTAGTTCAGTTGCAGTAGTTAAGTAGCTACTGTTTTTTAAAGACAGTGAGTAAACAACTTGGTCATTCGGTCATATTTACCAAGAGAAAAATAACTGTCTTCAAAATAAATATAAACTATGAGATGGGGCATTAAAAGATGGAGAAACAAAGAAACAAGAAAAAATAAAGACATTAAATTAAAATCCTTGCTGAGGTGGTATGACTGCTCTCTCCAACAGCAGCTACAAGAGCCTCATCTCCTTTATCATCAGCTTTTTTGTTTGGTTTGGGTTCTTTTGTTTGTTTGCTTGTTTTTTTTTTAGGGAAGAAATTGACTACAGCTTTACCCAACAAACAGTATCTTCTATCAGATCTCTATCAGATACAGCACAGGCTTCAGCCTACAGTATTCCTTGAGACTCCTTTTCAGCACTTCCAACAGATACTGTGATCTTCTGAAGAAAGGCTCAATATTGGCCATTTGCCATTTTCAGAATGCCTTAAACCCCTAGAATTGGCTGTTCCATTTGTCTGTTTATATGACTTTGTTTATGTTTCATTTTAGTGGACTTCATGCTTTTGTACTTGTGGCATTGAAAACCCTCATTGATTTCATTGCTACATCTGTCTCAAATAAAATGAAAACCAGAGATGTTTTGTGTGTTTCTGTTTAATTGATGTGATTATGGAACAAATAAACAACAAACCAGCAATGATTCTGCTGCATTAGATTTTCATATTGATGAGAAAGGAACAAACTAGTGACTATACATATTTCCTATGTCAATGAGTCCTATGAGAAAAAAAATCTCAAGGTCATGCCTAAAAACAGCCAAGAGTTTATTTTGCCTGTAGGTTATGTGGGACACAAGTATGTCTATAAGTTGAGTATATCACAAATTCTTTTTGGATTAGGAGATTCTGCCTTCCGTAACTTGTTGTCATGTGGTCTTTGAAAGAGCAGGAGTATCCAAGTGCATCCATCCACAGTTTCAGCAGACTTGAAACTGTAAGGACTCTATTCTTCTCTATATTCTTCTTTTGCAGGTGCAAAATAGAAAGAGAGGGAACTGGAATAAAGAGCTACAGAAAAAGAAATGTGACAATGATTTAATGTCCCCTTTAGATTACAGCATACAGTCCTTACAAAGCAACTCAGAGGACAGTGAATACATCAGTCAAACCTGTGCACGGCACCAGTTCTCCACAGAACCGCTTGCTACAGCAAGCAAATTCACTGGGAAGGGCACTCCCACGTGTAATAACAGCACAGTGCTCCTCAAGCTGGACTTCAGGCCTATCCTCTTTTATTTAAAGAGAGTAAGGGGTTTAAAAACAGCCAGCATGAGTCTGGCATTACTCTCACTGTTCCCAGAGAAAGGACAACGCACTATAGAGAGGTGTGCCACCATTTCGGGTCAGAACACGCACCAAAACAGTCACAAGCTGCAATGTGAAGGCATGGATTCAGGAGTGCATGGCTGATGGGGAGTCTGGCACACAACTGAGGTGACAGCAGTGGAGAAGGAACAGCTAGTCATGTGGTACTCCTTGAAACACAAGAGAGGCCCATGCCAAGACCTTCTTCACTGTGAGGTAGGATGCCAGCTGCATGAAACTTAGTGCCTTTGAGGGTGACCTTCAGTACCGCTGGCACCAGTACTGAAGATGTTAGTGCCAACGACACAGACACAGCATACTCGAGATTAAGGCAGTTAATTTCTGACTGCAAAACAAGATTCTAACAGTGCCATGTGAGATGATGGAAAAGTTACTTAAATTGAATTTTTCATGGGCGGCTGCTGGCTGCATGTACTTCAGTTTTGGTGCCTGTCCCAAAAGCCCAATATGCTGAAGTACCTGCTGAAGTACCTTGCACTCCCCACTGCACAGGTGCTACAGAACATGTACTAAAACATCATGGGCATCTCAGCCTAGAAGCTGAGCACTTTGCTTCCTGTCTGTCACAGCTGTTTGTTAAAGACTACCACACACTGAACAGCAGACCATGGAGCAGGCATTTGTTAGGCAAGTGACATACACCTAATGCAATGAACTAGCTGAGGGACTCTCTTTCTCCTTGTCTTATCTCAAAGCCATAAAGTGAGCTACCCAAGCTTGTCATGCTGTGCAGCGCAGGGACCTCAGATCTCAAATAGGATAGCTGGCCCTGCAGCACTGCTACAAGGGCTGAGTGTGATGTAGGTAAGCTCACCCTTTCAATGCTACTGTGAAACAGCCAGCTGAAAACAGGTTACCAAATTCACCCTATAAGGTGAGCTAGCATAAGGAGGCATAGCTTCACTGAAATGGGTGTGCTTCCTCTTGCTTTTTTCCAGTATTAAATGTGATCCATTTTCTCAATTTCAGGATGGTAGACAGAAGCAATGAGTTATCAGTCCTGCTAAATCAAATTTCTACGTGTGAGACACATGCAAAACCAGTAACTAGGTAAAAAAGCCCCATGCGTAAGTATACTAGTATGAGAGCAAACTATTACTCAAAGGAATTCTGTGTTATTCTGTAGAATTGTTATTTGAGAAATGAAACCTGTTGCAAGTAGCTCATGGCAGAAATACTGTCACACTTTTCCAGTGTGACAGTAAAAGATACTGCTTTTTTCCTTTACGGCAAAGACAGTGTCATGGACAGTCTCACAACAACACTGCTTCTACCCTGGTTTTGCATAGAGCAGTAAGCACCATCACATCTTTGTGTACATTTTATTCCTGAGAAATACACCACAAGCCTCTTTATGAGTAACAGAGATTAAGCAGCAACATAGTCTTTCAGAAAATAAGCTGATCAGTATATATACTGTCATAAGACAAGAAAAAAAAACCCTGCAGGTTTCAGAGGAAAAATGATCTAATATGAAAAAGGGGCTGTTGTAATTAAGATACACATATTAAAGTACTGGGAAAGAAAAAGGGAATGTAGAGTTCTCTTCACACTCATGAAAAGAAGTTTCAGCACCAAAGTTTCTTGACTGTTTGGGGCTGAACTTCGTAACTGACATTATCTATGTATTAAACACTGCTGCAACTACAGGATCCACTAGCCCACCATGTCAAACAAAAAAGATCTGTTCTTCCTTTTTAAAATGACAGCCTGCTGCTTCTAAATCTTATGGTGGTGCTGCCTTCCACTGTTGTCACAACAGGAGACAGCCTATCTGTAGCTAAGGCCATTATGCTCATCGTTATTTTCCAGCCTCTGCTTTAGGTTTTGGTTATTACAAATACCAAAACTTCAGAGAGAGAACAAGACTCCCGTTCATTTTCAGGGTTTTCTAGTTAGGTTTCATATATATATATATATGCATATACATATATATCCCTAAATGGGGCTGCTCTTCTGCAATTTTTCTGCTCTGCACTCCATGAAAACCAGAGCCTTGGTGTAGCGCTTTCCATAGAGGGCTCAAAAGCTACCAGAAAGATGGCAAACCCAGACCCTAAGAGCACCACGGGTCATGCCAACACTTGGCACCAGCCTTCATCAGAACAGGCTGCCCTTGTATGAGGGCTGCTTCCCTCACATCCTGCTGAGCTAAGCCAGAGGGCCCAACGTACGCCCCCTCAACTAACGGAAACCTCCAAACCCCTCGGCTGTTTCCACAGGAGCCCAAAACGCGGCTAAAACTAGGGATAAGCGCACACCCTGCCCACACAAACCAGCACCCACCCGCCCCTACCAGCGCATCACTGAGGGGCACAGCCGCTCCGGACCCTCAGGGTGTCACCGCGGGGCCCACCGCCCACCCCCCCTTCCCGCCTCTCGCTGAGGCGGCCCCGCCCAACTCCGCCTCCCGCCACGAGGGCAGGGCCCGCGGCCGGATGTTGTTGTTGTTGTTCCTGCCCCGCCCCTCGCCCCCTCCCCCCGCGGAGGGTGACGGGCGCTTCCTCGCCCGGAGCCGGTGCTGCTGCCGCTGTTGCTGCCTTGCTGGGGTTCCGCTGCCGCCCGCCCCGGCATCGGGGTGTCCCTGCCGGCCGCCTCCTGCCGGCCTCCGCGGCTGGCCCTGTCGCGGCGCCCCGGCTCCTCTCTCTTTCAGCGGACTCCTGGGCCTGGCTATGGCGGACTTTGACGAGATCTACGAGGAGGAGGAGGACGAGGAACGGGCGCTAGAGGAGCAGCTCCTCAAGTACTCTCCTGACCCGGTGGTGGTGCGCGGCTCCGGCCATGTCACCGTGTAAGGGCCGCGCCGGGGCCTGCGCGGCCGGGGCGGGCGGTGGAGGCCTGGGCGGCGGGACAGGGGCCCCTGGGTGCCGGGCCTGGGGGTGGTGGCGACGGCGGTTCCAGGTCGGGGAGGCGGGTGAGGGGGATGCTGGGCCTTTACTGCTTCTATGGGACTGCGGAAGGGCGTCTCGGTCCCGCCGGGCAGCTGTGGGCTGCCTGGGTCTCGCAAGCGGGTGCAAAACTCAAACGAGGCGCTGAGGAAGCAAGGCTGACTTGAGCTATGACTAGCAGAGGAATGTGAAGTATTTGTCCAAAACGATGAGCTGTCAGGAAGTAAGGTTCCTGTGTATAACAGGTATATGCAGGCACCTGACCGTCTGGGCTATTGCTTAGGGTTGTTTATGTATCTGTTACCCACTCCCATCTGACATGTGGTCGCTAATACAGTTCTTGAGAACTTTTAAGAAAGAAAATGTATCCGTGAGTCAGATAGGTATGTGTAAAATCATGTTAAGTTGTGATTGATGTGTTGTTTCTTTGTGTTTAATCTGGGAGTGACTGAGTTCTGTTTTGTCAGTGTTTAGTATCTCTGATGATCTAGCAGCAAGTGTCCGTGAGTTAGTGTAGAGCTTATCAATAATGCAACAGATGAGAGTGTCTTTCCTTCAGTCAGTTCTGTTAGGCACACTCTACCGAAATGCAGTGGTTGTCAGTTACGATGTACAGCTGCAGAAACTGAAACACCGACCTGGAGGCAAAACACGGCAGTGTGAACTTTTTTTTGTTTTCCATTGTTCACTGTTCAGCAAGACTAGACTTACAATAGAAGCATAAAGGTTGAAGGTATTGTGATCTATGTCAGAGTTCCATGAACTCTACTGATTTGCAGATATTGACCTTTCCAGAAGACCAGGCTTAAATTTGGAGTGGTTTTGTGGCGCATTAGTACATTATTGCTATGTTTGGTTGGCATTAAGTAATACTAACAGCTGGGCAGTGCAGTTTACTGTCTGGTTAACAACAGGAAGTAAGACACGATAGACTGAGAGAAGTTGGGAGGATGAAATGGGCAGGAGGCTGAGGAGGCCCCATAAAGGGACAGAAGCATGTAGCCAAACTGTTCAGTGTGTGACTGTTTATTGTGAAAAAAAAAATTAAAAAATGCTACCCATCCAATGACTTCTCTGAAAATAAGCTGGTAGCCTCAGCCTGTTTCTGGTAAACATCAAAACCACGGTTTTCATATTAGCAAATGCAAAAGTATAAAGAACTGAAATAGAGGCAAACACTGGTTTCTTCTCCAATACTGGAAAGTAAGTTGTGTGAGACAAGGTCATGGCCTGTTAGTGGAGTCGTAGGAAGCTTGTGTAGCATGTCTGTGACTAGTTAAGGGTATTGTGGTTGAAGAAGGATGGTTACCTCATTAATTGTTTATTAATGGTCACTAGCTCATTATTACATTAAGGTCTTTCTTAAAATATTTGCACTTTAGGCTTTGGATGAGCAATGAAATGCAAACACATACCTCAAAAATTAGGCGATTCATCTTCGCCTGCTTTCTTAATTGCACCAGGTGTGAACAGTTCAGCAAATAGCATCAGGCACTTTTACCTTTGTACAGCCTATAACTTCTTTTGTCATTGACAGAGATGCTTATTATTAGTTAGATCACTGTCAGAACATTCACTTGGTGGGTTTCAGGAGTAGGTCAAGCCTTATGTATGTAATGAATTAGTCTGGCCTGGTATAAAAACATGTATGAGTTTGGAATGTCTGACAAAAACTATCTGCAATTAAGCAAATACTGGATTGATCTGTCCCCGGCTCTGCTGTTTAAAGAGTGACTGACACTCTTCTGCAGGGTGTGAATTTAAACAGAAGTTTTCTTTTCACAGTCTGTCCTCTCTAATTTTACATAACGTTGAGTTTGAAATATGGCATTTCCATGCCTACAGATTAATGTCAGAAAGACATTTACTACCACTCGGTTTCATCCAGCAGACAACGGAAGTGTGTGAGAGATCTTTCTAAGCTGAGCAGTTAAAAGCAAATTAAGGACAGCGGGTAAATACTATCCAAATCAAACATACAAAGGCCTTGCCTTTCCAGAGTGTGGGTTTTTTTGTTAGCTCTAAGTTTTCTTCTGAAATTCAGTGTTGGGACCATGTGGCACACAATTACAAAACTTTTTTTCTTTGACATTGTTTTTTTAATATTCATTTAAACTGTTTTCACACCAGCAAAGTTTAGATAATTCAGTAGTCTGGAGTAATACTTGACTTGTTTTTTGATAACTTGAGGTGATCTCTTTTAATGGCAAGAAACCTGAAAGCTGAGAAAATAACAGGATTTAGAACTGGATTGAAAGTCCAAGGTATTTCATACTTGCTTTCAGGGTGGAAAGAGGGGTACGTGATGAGTTTGAAATTGCAAGAGAATATTTGTATTTGGTGTCTGATTGTGTTTTTCAGTGGCTGTTTTCCTGTGCTTTCCTCTTCCTTTACTAGCTGAGACATATGTGCCTTTTTTATACCAGACTGTATTAGCTAGTCTGTAGCAAACTGTATTTTGTAGTGGTAATACTGGATTCATTAGCCTTTTGCAGTGCTGGAATGCTGGAAAGCCATTGTGATGTGCTAATGAATGCCTTTCTGTGCTATTTGTCATCTTAGCATATTCTGTGTTGATGCAATATAACTGTTTGGAGAGAAAAAAAACCCTCATAAAATATATTTTTACCCAAGTCAGTTTCTTTAAACTTAATTCTGCTGATAGATTTTTTTGAACCTTACTCTGTATCAAGGACATATGAGTGAAAACAGGGCTATGTGGAAATTATGGATAGACTGTGTTAAGTTTTGTGGAATACATATTTATTTTGTAAGGGCTGTGAACATGTGAAACTAAATAGTATGGTTAAGAGCAATGAAAAAATGGTTTAGTGTCCCCATAAGAGAGTGCAAAGGTGAAGAGAGTAGTGTGTCAGTTTTATATGTTGTGAATATTTGAGTTGCAAGCTGAGAAAAGGTTGCAGGTTGGCTGTGTCCTATACTGTAAGCTTCTGTACTTTGACGTTTCTACCTCTCAGCTTTTCTTTCTAAACTGTATACAAGGGCAGTAACTGAGCTGAACCTTTCAAGCAGAGTCATGTTCAGGAGACACTTTTCCAGGTTCCAGGAAGGTTAAAGAAAGCAGTCATCTGGGAGGTGAATGTGGATCTGTTGAAGACATGATGTAGAATGCAGAAAGCATAGAGCAAGCAGGGAAGGGTACTTGTCACTGAAGATGCAGTATTGTAGAAAAGAAATCTACTGTTACATGAGGACAGCTGGCTGAGGAAATACATTTCCAGAATACTGATTTTCAGAATATTGATTTTAAGACATCTTTTGCTGCTTTTTGTCAGAGCTTTTATGTCTTTATAGTGAACATGTCATGGTGCTCTGTGAAGTTTCTAGTATTTTAATTTCCAAATTGCAGATTACAATCAAGATTGGTAATACTGAGATCATATAATTGCTTATCAAAGCTTTTAGTGTATGGAGTCACTGTTTTTTTCTACTTGCATGTGGTGACAAAACTGTAACACAGAAGTCTCAGAATGCTGTTGGTAGCTGTTTGAGTTAGCTTTGATGTTTCAGTTTTGCTACCCCACCATAAACACTTGTAAATGTTGCCACAAGCTTCAAGTATGGAGTCTTGGTCTCATTTACTTACAACTTCACTAAAGTGTAACTGGTGAAGAAACTCAGAAGTTTCTGTGCCTCACTCTGCCTCAGCCTGTTTGTAAATTCAGATACCTCTAGAGCTTTTCCAGTAGGGTTGTCTTTGTTGACATGGCTTTTGCGATCTCCATAAATATTTGCTTGTGTTTGAGGCTTTCAGTATGTGAATATTTTTGGATCATGCATTCACAAAAAAGCCTTGTGTGTGTCCTGCTGATTTCCTAGCCAGTCTTCAAGATGAGACTTGAACAGGGCTTTCCTGCAATTACATCTTTTCGTTACTTAACTGAAAGCAGGGAGACTTTTGTATGCCTTTGACTTACCTGCTCGCACCTCAGCGTAAAGGGCTTCCTTCCTTCTTATTTTGGGTAGAGGGACAGCTGAAATTCTGTCTTGTGTTGTATAGGAGCTCAGCTGTTGTTCTTGCAACAAGAGCTGCTTTGGACTGAATCATCCTATCCTTGTAGTTGGCCCATCCCTTATTGCTCAAAATTATATTTAATTCCATTATTCATGGAAAATTTCTTCTGGATGTTGAAGCATCAAGTACATGAAGATCATTCTTTGAAGGGACATCTCTTCAGACATCTGTCTGATTTGATGAATTACTTATATAGTAAAGAGATGTTACCTTTTAGTTTGAGACTTCTGATGCCTGCTGTGTATCTTGAACTTGGAGTCCTTCTTATGCTCCTGGCTGCTTATGAAGTGTATACAGATCCAAGGGATTTTTTTCAGGCTTTGGTTCCACTGGTAATTACTGGTAATTTTAAGTAGCTTAACTGACAGGGCATGGCACTTCTTTCTGAAGCTTACGTAACTTTTGCCTCAGCACTTGGTTTGACTCAGGATTGTAGGGAAAGGGTGGATGGTCCTCCTGTCATGGAGTATTCAACAGGATTTTCAGTGATGGAAGTATCTTTCCAGTAAGTCTTGGTTTTCTTTTGTGTTGAAGTGGTAAACTTGCCATATATTTCTCTGGTGAACAATGTTAATTTGTAACTTCACCAGTTTTAAGGGATTTATAGGGGTTACAGAGCTACTATTCTAACTGCAAATACTCATATACGCTTAGGTAACTTGTGTGTAACTAAGGTCTCTGGGGAGACCTTATTGTGGCCTTTGAAGAGGCTTATAAGAATGCTGAAGAGGGACTTTTACCAGGGCCTCTAGTAAGTAACTGGACAAGGGCAATGTTTTTAAACAGGATGTGTAGATTTGGTTTGGATATAAGGAAGACATTTCTTATGGTGCTGGTAGTGAGACACTGAAACAGGTTTCCCAGAGAAGTTGTGGATGCCCCATTGTTGGAAATGTTCAAGGGCAGGTTGGACAGAGCTTTGAGCAATCTGGTCTAGTGGCAATGGGGTTGGACTAGATAATCTTTGATAGTCCTAAATAATTATGCTTCTACTGCCTGCAGTCAGTGATAGGGAGATAACTTGTTTACCTTTCCTTGAGACCATCCATAAAAATTGCCTACAGAGTCAAATTCACAAAATACATAGCCCAGTGTGCTGGTGCAGACTGAGGCAACAGGCGTTGCTGTTTGTGGGCTGGCTGCATGCAAGTCTAGCTGCTCTTGGTGTCCATTCTTATACTCTCTGTCATCTGCAGTTGTGGGAGGTGATATATACTTCAACATCGTCTTTCCCTTAGTGTCTGTTTGCCAGGGAACTTGTGTAGTCTGTCTTCAAATCTGTTGTCACAGTCTTCATCATTAATCTCAAGTGGAAGACCACAGAATTTTGCTACTTGCAGCTTAAAGAAGCACTTTTTTATGTTTTAAACCAATATCTGACTAGTTTCAGTGAGTGCCCTCTGTTGTGGCATTTGGTGATTAGCAGTCAGTCATTCAGCTTGTCCACTGCCTTCCTGAATCTTTGCACTTTGATCATATACCCTCTCAGCCTTCTCTTTCCCAGATTAGTGTCAGCCTTGTCAGTCTCCTAAAGCAGCTGTTTTATTCCCTTATTATATTAGTTTTCCTTCTTTCTGCTTTCTCTTAACTCCACCAAGTCCTCAATGAAATGTGGATGCAAGAACCTCACCTAGTACTGAATGCATGGGTACATGAGGGTTTTGTGGAGAGTCAAAATGATGGCCTCTGTGGGCTTCTTAATCCTGTTATTCCTAGTGGTGTCCAATATTTCTGGCAGCTGCTGCTTGCATTGAGCAGATATTTAAGAGAATCATGACTGGTGATAAAAGATCTGTCTTGTGAGCTGTAGCTACCAAGCTTCAGTTGAGTATCATGTAAGCATAGTTCAGCTTTTCCAAGATTCACCACCTTTATATATGCAGAAGCTCATCTGTCACCTTTTGTCCACTGGGTTTTGTGAGGCCCTTCCACAGTAGCTCAACTGTGGTATGGCACTTAACTGCCCATTTGATTACTTGGATAAGGTTCTCTGTTAGCATGCAGATCATTTGGTTCAGTAAGAAAAAAAACTGAAATAAACCCCAAGAAACATCTAGCTGCTCAGTAAACATACTGCCAAAACAAATCAGGTCTTTTCAACTATCAAAGTTCAGGTAAGCTTTTCTGCCTGCAACTGAGCACTGTGTGTTAGGTTTTGCTGCCTGTATTCAAGTCTTGAGCAGTTTAATTTCTGATTTGTGGTGTTTGTAGTATCTGATAGTAAGACTGCTTTGGTTTATCTTCAGGTGGTTATTAATTACAACTTAAGTTTTACAGTAACTGCTGTTTCCTGAATTAGTAGCCAGTCATCCAGTTTTACTAATTACTTTGTTAAACTGTATAGTCCCTATTAGAAGTTATTGCCCAGGCTAGATGCCAGAAGATATTAAAATACTCTTTGAGGTTTATCTGTTCATTCTGTTCATTAACTCAACCAGCCAACTTTAAGATAGAAACCTCCTTTTTTTTTTTTTAAACAGATTATATGAAACTTCTCTACTATTTAGATCTTCTGAAATCTAGAATAGTCAGTGACTCCAGCTCATCTCAGACTCCTTCATAGCTTTACATTTGTAATCAGTATGTTTCTTTCAAATTAGTTACTATTTAAATACTTATTTTAATGATTTAAATAATTATTTAAATAATGCTTTGTTAGGTAGTATTTTTGTGTTCTGAAACTTACTAATATTTTTTTTCTGAATAAGGAAGCTGGTATTGATTCAGTTTTAATACATAGAACAGTTATTTAGCACAGCCTAGGTGAGCTTTCCTTTAAGATACATCTGCACTGGTGATGGAAGAGATAATTCAAACTGTGACAAGTACTTCACTTTTCATGCATATTGCTTATAAAGATTTTGCTGAGTTTGGGGAAGAGTCAGCAGTATCAACAAAACTTTAAGAAGAAGGCTATAGGCAAGATGGATTTCAGACTGTGTACTAAGGGTACTTTTGTTGGTTAAGATAATTTTAGGAATTACTTTTAACAACTTCTTCCCTGAAATTAATGCTATTGTGATACAAACCCAGAGGGTATTATGAGGTGCTTATAACTTCATTCCATGCCACAAGTTATTTCTAATTTTGGTATGATCTTATTTTTGCTTTTGCAGGTTTGGACTAAGCAACAAATTCGAAGCAGAATTTCCTTCATCTTTAACTGGAAAGGCGAGTATCTGTGAATAGGAATTTGAAATCATAGTTAAGATTTTATTACAAAACAAGAGTTCCAGGTGTAGACCATTGCAAAAGTAATAAAAAGCACTGCTGTAGTACTAGCTTATTTTTTGGTTTGTTTTGTTTTTTCCTTTGTAGGTTGCACCTGAAGAATTTAAAGCCAGCATCAGTAGAGTTAACAGCTGTCTTAAGAAGAACCTTCCAGTTAATGTACGATGGCTACTATGTGGATGCCTTTGCTGCTGCTGCACTTTAGGTTGTAGTATGTGGCCAGTTATCTGCCTCAGTAAAAGAGTAAGTCAAACTATTCATGTAAGTTTTAATATAGAATTGTGCAGGATTTGTTCTTATTTTGTGGTGGTGTTTAGTTTTAGTTCTCTGTTTTGTTTGTGGGTTTTGGTTTGTTTGTTTTTTTTTTCCCCTCCCCCAGCTTTAGAAACAGTGTGCTAGAGCTCACTTAAATCGGTTTGCTTTCATGTTTTGGTATCAGTTGTCTAATACTAGTTAAAACAGACACCTGTCAGAACTTTGAGCTTATAACTCAGTGAGTGGTAGCATAGCTGAATGTTTCCACTAGAACTGTGTACTGTACAACAGTTATTGAAGTAGCTTTCAACATACTATTTTAATAGCTGCATCTTCTGTCATACAGTGTTTGGGCTTATCAGAATTTGTCAGTGATTGAGTAGCAGTTTGCTTTAAGGAGCTTCTGCTTACACTGGTTCAAATAACCATAACTTGTTTAAAAAGGCAATTAAAAAAAGATAATAATTGATTTTTCTTTTGAGATTTTGTTTCCAAGCTGTAGATGAGTAAATTGATTTTTTTTTTTTCTTTTTTGTTGTTGTTTGTTTGTTTTGTTTTTTGTTATTTTTTTTGTTTGTTTGGTTTGGTTGGTTTTTTTTGTGATTTTTTTTTTTTTGTTGTGTGTGTGTTGTTTTTTTTTTTGTGGTGTGTTTTTTTGTTGTTTTTTGGTTTTTACATTAAAACCTGGAAAACAGTGTTTTGTCTCTGTGTACACTTGGCACTTAATATATTGTTCATAGCAGAAGCTCATTGCATGTGCCTGTTTTTCACTTTCTTTCCCTCAGTGCAGTTAATTAGGCTACCCTCAGTCTCTTCAATTTTCATGCGCATAAAAATTTTCTTGGGCTAGTACTCTTTCACTTCTTTGTGAGAAGTCTCTGTGCCTCCCCATCCTGTTCTCGCTATTAGCGTTGTTCATCTTTCCAATTCATGGCAAGGTTTGTGTATGCTCCTTCTCTCTTCTGTAAACCTCTTAATGTTACAAGTTGTGTACAATTAAGTACACTGAATGTCATCATGACTATCAAAGTCCTAGAACCCTACCTTTATTGATCTAGGCCTAGCTCTGTTCATTGCAGACACAAGAGAAGCTTGCATTTCTGCTGTCTACAGGAGAAAGCATCTGGTGCTCTGTAGTTGGACCCATTTTTCTTATATGATGTGCTGTTGTAGCAGGAAGTGATAGCAGATGTTACATGGTAGGGGCTGATGCCACAAGCCCTCATCATCTAAACTGGGGTCTCTTAACCTATTACCAGAGGTCACAAATAATCAACATCTTATACATTGTTAAACAAAGTCAGAAAAAAGGAGGGGGCTAGAAAATAGAATTTGAAGCTGTGAGATATTATCAAGGACCTATTGCAAATTCTAATATAGGAAACAAGCAAAGGATTTGTAGATTCTGGTCAGGGCTACTGCTCACAGAAAAGCAGTGAAAAGTTACTGCCACTTGAGTTGCTTGAATAGGTATGAGTGGGTTCAACTTTATTTCTTGGTAGACCCAGATCAGGAAAGTAGAAAGTGATTTAAATCCTTTAAATCTCTCTTACCTGGAATTACAGGTTTTCTAACCCTTAAGATCTCAATACTGAATTGGATCCACAAGCTTATAAGATTTTTCTTTTATGCAGGCCTTTCCATCAGCTTATGTCAAAGTGCTATGACAATTGCAGGAAATTAATTGTATGTATTTTCCTACAAGTGGCAAAAATGAGAGACAGTGCGTGATGTGAATTACCTGGAGCTGCCCTACAAACTGACAGCAGTTGTAAATACAACCTGTTTCATCTAGGTTCCAATCTGTAATTTGCTCAGTAGATTCCAGTGGAATTGTGACAGGAAACAACTTCATGTTCTTCCACTGGAGAAAAAAAAAACAACAAACAAACCCCAATGATCTATTGACTATTTTGATTTGCTGCTAGTGCTACAGCTTTGCTGATACATGGCAAACTAACGTGTTCAATGCAAAGTAATCACTTACATTTGAACCTTTGTACTGCTTGTCTGTGACTTCACAGTGTTTTGAATCACTTTGATCAAGTGATCTTCCATGCTCTGACTTCTTCACATCTTGTTTCACCAGCCAGACTCCAGCCATAGGTATAGTTGCAATAGCCAGGATTCACCTTTTGAGGAAGCAGGGATCCGGGATGACGTGTGGCTGTTTCTTCTCCTTAGCTTTTAGATACAATGGATTCTTTCTCACTGACACTCACAATGTAAAACTATTATATTAAAGCAACAATAAACAAAAGGTTACTGCATTTTGTCTGAAAAGTGTTGCCCAGAGAGCTTGTCTAATTCAGCCCTGTCCTAAAATGAAAGGACAGTTACTTGGAACTGGTGTGTTACATCCTGCAATGATCACACAAGACTTCCAAGATCATACAATTGGAGAGTTTGATTGCTGAAAGCAGGATGGAAGTGTTTCATGTAGAACTGAAATTTGTGTAGAATGTGTTTTAATCACACAATGAAAACATTCCAGCCTTCATCTTTGCCCTTTCCTACTGAAATAGAACACTAACAAATTTGTTTTGAATTGCATATACAGTGAGCTGAGAAGTGGGAGTGTTTCTGAAGTTAAGGCTTTTATTAAATAAGTTTCATCTATGCAATTACTTTTAATGTAGAAAAGTAGCTTTTCTCAGAATGACTGATTAAGAAATGCCTGTTTTAATAAGACCATGTTCTTAAATTGCTGCTGTACTTTGCAACTCATTTTCAGAGAAACTTTTTTTAAAGGTTTATGTAGACAAAATGAAAGCCGCAGCTTTGGAGCTTGTGAAGTTACAGTAATTCTCTTAATCTTTCTTTGTATTCTATGTTTTTACAGCCATTCATTGACTTCTGAAATTCTAACATGGCAGTGTTATCACAAATGTAAATATGGTTTTTGAAATTACAGACAATTATTGAAAGCTTGTGTGTAGTGGGAATATACGCTTGTTGTTGTGGAGTGAATAAGAAGTTTTGGGTTTGTCTCCTTAAATCAGCAGGTGCTTCAAACTAAGAATTTAAGTCTCAGGCATTTGTAAGCTTAATTGTTAATTATATCACTTTAATGCATTTCCATGCAATGAAAGCGTTCCCTTCACTGCATTTTTCCTTTCAGTGTTTTGTTCAGTGCTAGTTTTGGAAGTCTTTGTACAGTATTGTTTCCTTTCTTCTTTTGCACTGGGGTATTTGAGAAAAAGCCTGCTAGTCTTCACCAGTAGAATAAATGTTCAATTTGATTCAATATCTTATTGCCTCTCTCCTTTTATGTGGTCTTGATTCAATTTTAATGAATAAAAGCTTTCAAGAGAGTTACAGGAAATACAGGCCTTCATTTGCAGGTCTGGATCATCAATGATCTTCAGCAGTTTTGCTCACAGATTATACTATCCTTCCTGGGACAAGTTCCAGATTGTAGAAATGAGCATTAAGTCTTTAAGTTATTGTTCTTTAAATAAAAGGAATGACATGGTGAATTATAATTTCGAAAAGCACTACAGGCTGAGGTGCCCATTTAGAGCCACTTTTTCAAATGAATTGGCACTCATTTTCAGTATTAACTAAATACTGTAGTTCCTGGTGTGTAAATAGGATAAATAATTTCAACAGAAACAGTAACAATGAAAGCTAGGATAGAATTGCAGTATTGCTAGATTTCTTAAAAGCTGGTATTGTACATGTAAATTGCATGTTTCAGAAGGTTCATGGGCAATCTCTTAAAATGAATAGAATGAGATATTTAATAGCGGTCTGTATTAATACTTTCAAGAGCTACTTGTTTGTTTGTGAATTCACACAAAGCTGATGAATGCTTCTTAAGCCTCATCATTAGTTGTCACTTACATAGCAGTTTACATCTTCAGAGTGCTATATAAACATAAGCCAATTACAAATTCCCAAGTATTGATTAAATATGTCAGGGAGGAGCTGGAGTGAATTTTCTTAAATACAGTAGTCTTGCTTGTCAGTGGATGGTACTGACATTAAAATAGCTCAGTTTATTGAAGCTATGAATATATTACGTTAATTTTCAAAACTGAAAAGAATTTATTTTTTTCTCCTCTCCCTGTTGCCAAGGACTTGGCACTGGAGATACTCTAATACCATAATGCATTTCCAAGTAGTTCCTCAAGGCGATTACATAAGATGGAAGGTGCCTTGTTTTTGAAGTCTCTTTAATTCAGTTTGGCAGAATCTGTAAAATTGTAATGTATTTATTCTGTTTATCCTAACCAGAAGATATGTGCTCTCTATATTGGCTTTAGTCAGCTTAGTAAAACTTTTCAAATAGAGCTTGTATGAATCAAATATGCATTCTTGACCGTTGTCTTCCTTCAGAGGTCTTTAAAATTGGCTCTTTTTTTTTTAGTGTTAGCTATGAAATGAAAGCTTTAAAAGAATTTGAAGATTCAGATATGGTATATTTTTCTTTAAAGATTGTTCACTATAATTTTGGACAGGAGAGTCACTAAGTCCTCCATGTACTGCACTTAAAGTGGCAATGCTTGTAGAAAACTATAAATGTCAAACCATCAGTGTATAGCTCTGTGGTTATTTTTTTTTTTTTTTTCCCCTACCTCTGAACTCAGATTTTTATTTCATTGAGAGCACTCTGTAAGGGTTTATCAGATTTTCATGTGCTTTCCTGAAGGGTATTGAGTCGGTGCATAATATGGTGTGGGAGCAAATAGTTCTGCTGTGTCTTTTAGTTTGCCAGCCTGCTGGGGCAGGGCAATTATATTAGCATGAAAAATACTTATATTTATAATTAAATAAAAAATAGTAGTTTATTTCTCTATAGAATCATAGAGTAGTTAGGGTTGGAAAGGACCTTAAGACCATCTAATTCCAGCCCCCCTGCCATGGGGTGCAGGGCACCTCACACTAAGCCATGCCAGCCAAGGCGCTGTCCAACCTGACCTTGAACACCCCCAGGGATGAAGCATTCACAGCTTCCCTGGGCAACCCATTCCAGTGCCTCACCACCCTTACAGGAAAGAACTTCCTCCTCACATCCAATCTAAACTTCCCCTGTTTAAATTTGAACTCATTACCCCTTGTCCTGTCACTACAGTCCCTAATGAGTAGTCCCTCTCCAGCATCCTTGTAGGCCCCCTTCAGATACTGGAAGGCTGCTATGAGGTCTCCACACAGCCTTCTCTTCTCCAGGCTGAACAGCCCCAACTTCCTTAGCCTATCATCATACGGGAGGTGCTCCATTCCCCTGATCATCCTCGTGGCCCTCCTCTGGACCTGTTCCAACAGTTCCATGTCCTTTTTATGTTGAGGACACCAGAACTGCATACAGTACTCCAGGTGAGGTCTCAGGAGAGCAGAGTAGAGGGGCAGGATCACCTCCTTCGGAATGCAGATCCTTTAGTATTAAAAATATGTATCCTAAAGTTAAATTTGTAATTTCATGTATTCTTAATAGGTTTTATATTAATCGTAAATGCAGCATGTATCTTTGGTTTCTGTAAATGCTAGTGCATTTGTTATTAGAATGATATCTCTGAAGATACCAATATGAACTGTAATAATACATGCAGGATTAACATTTTCCTATTATAGTGCCTTTTACATTGTGCCTCCCTCTCTATACCTTATACATCATAGATCATGCAGTGGTTTGGGTTTAATATTGCTTTTTGTATTGCTTTTCATGCCCAGTTTGACATGTTTCTGAAACAAATGTAAGCTTGTTGAAATTTGCATAGAGCTATTTTGAAAGAGCACGCTAAAAATGGTCTAGCTAATTGTCAGATTTGGAAATTTTTAGGATTCTGTCTTTAGCAACTTGTAGAGAATGCCAAATAGAGAGCATATGCAAACACTCTTGAGGAAAGAACTAGAATGCAAAATTATCTGAAATTCATATGATAACATTAAGTAGAAAGCACTTCACTGAACAATAACTTGTTAGAGTCTGTGTTACAGTAGCATATGACTAGAGTGGTCTGCTGGGAAGTGTGAGGTGACCTGTGCCTCTTGCCTTTTTTCAAAATAGTCTTGCTCTGGGATATATTCACTTTCTCACTTTATTAAACAAACCAGGGTAAGGCATTATTTTCTGCACAAGTGAAGCGCTTTCAGTAACTTGAGTACTATGTATAAATAAAGTAGGCTGTTATTTAACCACTGGAACAACAAAAAGAAAAGGTATTTTAAGAAACATGACTGCTGACAAAACAGTTGGGAGGGTGAGAGGCACAGCTGTTCTACAAAAGTGAAGACTGACTGAAGGAGTTGATAAGTCTTCTACCACACCAAGCATACACTGAAGTGAAAAATTGATAAGGTACTTCTCTTTTTGTTCCACATAAAAGTTATTTTTGCTGAATTTTGGAATTAATTGCTGAATTTGGAGCACTAATGATGATGGTGATAAAAAATATTTTTAAGTAGCTAGCTTTTTTTTCCCTAAATTGGTTAATTGCTACAGGATCAACTTATTTGGGATTCTGGGATTCTGTAATTTTCTGTTCAGCCCTAGATGGGCAAGGCACTTTGGAGGCTGTCTCATTCAGAGGGACTGTTCTCTTCAACATGCGCACTAGTAAAGTGCTCTATTTTACAGAGGACTGTAGAGTTATTTTGTTAGGTTGTGCTGCCTTTCAGTCTTTCTGGCTATGTAGCTTCTCTTCCATTCTTGGTGCTTACCCTTAAATGTTCCTAACAGCTGAAGCCAAAGGCTTCCTATATACTGATAAGTTAAAACTGACAGTGTTCCTAGGAATGGGTGCTTTATAATTTCTAGTCTTCAAGAGGTCCCTGGCAGGCTCTGGGTCTGTATTGTGTAGCAATTCCTAGGCATTACCGGAATGCTCCAGGCTCTCTGAGTTGTTCAGAGATTATGAAAACTTACTGGTACAGATGTAAGTTGTTCCCTGCCAGCTGGCTTCAAGTGAATGGGAATGTTTCTGGGCACAGTTTCATTTTCTAATAGAAATGTAACCTGAGATTAGTTTCTCCACCTGCACTGTCTTTGAACTATGTTCCATAGCATACTAGTGGGTATTTTGGAAATAAGTGATGGGGACCCAAACTAACATCTCTGTAACTTTAAAAGAAAAGATGGAGGTGGAATTTTCACTCATGTTCAGTTTAGAATTTCCCACAGTGGATGACAACATATGAGTTATTTGATGGAGATTCAGTCCTGTTTTGATTGCTGTTACGGTCCATTCCATTTTATGTGTTAATTTTCTGTTGCCCTTTCTACGAGAATGTCCTTCAGCAGGAGGTGAATGCTTTAGGTTGTTATGGCCAGATGTGAATAATTTCATAGGAGGGAACAGAGATTAATTTTCCTTTTTCTTTGTAATGGCAAAGAGTCAGAGCTAGAATTTAATTTTAGAAGAAAAGAGTTGAAAATAACAGCACTAGTTACAATCTCGATGCTTCATGGATCAGTTCAACATCTGCTTGTGAAGTGTGTTTTACCACACCTCAATCAGGCCTTCTCAAGGGAAGTGAGTTAATTTTGTCAGGGTCAAGACTATTTCTTCTACAGGTCTTCTCCATAGTATGAAGGCCCCACAATAGTTGACTCTAGTCACTGTCACGTCATTACAGGAAGTAACTAGCTATGCTTACTTTGGTAACTTAGCTCTTACAGGAGCGCTAAAATATCCAGTGGCTAAAATACAAAGTTAGCACCTTGAGTCGTAGAATAGAATCATAGAATAGTTAGGGTTGGAAAGAACCTTAAGATCATCTAGTTCCAACACCCCTGCCGTGGGCAGGGACACCTTACGCTAAATCATATCACCCAAGGCCTCGTCCAGCCTGTTCTTGAACACTGCCAGGGATGGAGCATTCACAACCTCCCTGGGCAACCTATTCCAGTGCCTTACCACCCTAACAGGAAAGAATTTCCTCCTTATATCTAACCTAATCTTCCCCTGTTTAAGTTTTAACCCGTTACCCCTTGTCCTTTCACTACAGTCTCTAATGAAGAGTCCCTCCCCAGCATCCCTATAGGCCCCCTTCAGATACTGGAAGGCTGCTATGAGGTCTCCACGCAGCCTTCTCTTCTCCAGGCTGAACAGCCCCAACTTCCTCAGCCTGTCTTCACACGGGAGGTGCTCCAGTCGCCTGATCATCCTCGTGGCCCTTCTCTGGACTTGTTCCAACAGTTCCATGTCCTTTTTATGTTGAGGACACCAGAACTGCACACAATACTCCAGGTGAGGTCTCAGGAGAGCAGAGTAGAGGGGCAGGATCACCTCCTTCGACCTGCTGGTCATGCTCCTTTTGATGCAGCCCAGGATACAGTTGGCTTTCTGGGCTGCAAGCGCACACTGAAGCCAGCTCATGTTCATTTTCTCATCGACCAACACCGCCAGGTCCTTCTCGGCAGGGCTGCTCTGAATCTCTTCTCTGCCCAACCTGTAGCTGTGCCTGGGATTGCTCCGTCCCAGGTGTAGGACCTTGCACTTGGCATGGTTAAACTTCATGAGGTTGGCATCAGCCCACCTCACAAGCGTGGCCAGGTCCCTCTGGATGGCATTCCTTCCCTCCAGCATATCAACCGAACCACACAGCTTGGTATCATCGGCAAACTTGCTGAGGGCGCACTCAATCCCACTGTCCATGTCAGCGACGAAGATGTTAAACAAGAGCGGTCCCAACACCGATCCCTGAGGGACACCACTCGTTACTGGTCTGCAGCTGAACATTGAGCCATTGACCAGAACTCTTTGTGTGCGGCCATGCAGCCAGTACTTTATCCACCGACTGGTCCACCTATCAAATTGATGTCTCTCCAATTTAGAGACAAGGATGTCGTGTGGGACAGTGTTGAATGCTTTACACAAGTCCAGGTAGATGACATCAGCTGCTCTACCCCTGTCCATCAGTTCTGTAGCCCCATCATAGTAGGCCACCAAATTGGTCATGCAGGATTTCCCCTTAGTGAAGCCATGCTGGCTGTCACCAAGCACCTTGTTGATTTTCATGTGCCTTAGCATGCCTTCCAGGAGAATCTGCTCCAAGATTTTGCCAGGCACAGAGGTGAGACTGGTCTGTAATTCCCCGGGTTATCCATTTTCCCCTTCTTGAAAATGGGGGTTATATTTCCCTTTTTCCAGTCATCGGGAACTTCACCTGACTGCCATGATTTCTCAAATATGATGGCCAGCAGCTTCACAACTTCATTCGCCAGCTCTTTTAGGACCTGTGGATGGTTCTCATCAGGACCCATGGACTTGTGCACATTCAGATTATTAAGATGGTCTGGAACCAGATCCGCTCCTACAGTGGGCCCAAGATCTTCATTCTCACAGTCCCTGCACCTGCCTTCCAAGACTTGGGTGGTTTGGTCAGAGCCTTTGCCAGTGAAGACTGAGGTAAAGAAGTCATTCAGAACCTCAGCCTTCTCCAAATCCTGTGTAGCCAGTTCTCCTGAGAGCTTCTTGAGGGAGCCTACATTCTCCCTAGTCTGTTTTTTATTTGCTATGTACTTGTATAATCCCTTCCTGTTATCTTTAATACCTCTAGCTAAGTTTAATTCTAACTGGGCCTTATCTTTCCTAACCTGGTCCCTAGCTTCCTGGACAACATCCCTGTACTCTTCCCATGCCACCTGTCCTTGCTTCCACTTATTAGAAGCCTCTTTTTTCATTTGAAAGTTTTGTATTTTCTATATTTGAGAGTATATTTATATGAGAATTTTGTAATCATCTTTTAGGGATTTTCCTTGATAATTGCTCTTGGCCACACATTTCTGCTCCAGACCAAAGTGACTTTGGAGTCATCCAGTATCTATCAGTTAGTCTGATGGTGATAATACTACAAGATGTTCTCTATTGTACTCCTGAATAATGTACATGGGGTGTATGTTTCTGATACCTTCTCCATTCTCCACATACTTCATTGCTTTAGTGATTTCTTAAACAGTCTAGGAGTTTGACAATTAAGGTAACCAGAGTCTCAGAAATCGTCTTTGGCTTAAACATTAAAACCTGTTACATGCAGTAATGTCAAATAATGCTGCTCTTCTCTTTATATCAGCAGTGTGGTGGAAGAGACCTTTCCAGAAAGTAGTTGATCTGATTTGATTAATGAAGCTTTAAATTAATTTCTCCTGATTTACTAATCCGGGATTGAGACCCATACAAATTAGTATAAAGATTGTGTGAGAAAATGGGATAATATCCTCAGGGCTATCTTTTAGAACAGCAAGTCTCCTGAAGGGAACTTGATGTTGTCAGTTCTTCCACTCCAGAATTCTGATTATATTTCTTTTTGCCTGATCAAGAGCTTTGATCTGCTTTTGTCTGGGCTTGCTTTCTGCCCAGAATCATCTGTAAGGTATGACAAGATACAGCAATAGTAATCCTGTTGGAGAAGGCAAGATTGTACAAAAAGCACCAGAATGCTACACTTATTTCCAAATATTCTTCAATCCTTGATGTATGGGCTTCATTCATTTTCTTGCATGGATGCTGCAGTGGGTTCTGGGATGAGCACCTAGTAGTCTCTAGTAAGAAATATCCAAGCTATTCATGGGTGTATCTTGCATCACCTTTCTTATGTGGTTGATCATACACCTTTTAAAGTTACTGTACATGCTGAAGCAGGTATTCCAGGATGTCAGGGTCTGGACTTAACTCAGGCTTCACCTTTGTTATCTTTGCCCTTCACAAATAGAGAATTCCTCAGTAAGATTGGAATATTACAAATTTACAGTTTCTAAAGGGTCTATTTGTGACACAGTGTTAAAGGTGGGGACTTGCTCAGCACAGGTAAAGATGTATGTAATTCAGGTATGTGTGTTCCAAGTACAGCTTTAACATTTTTGTGGTACCAATGTGGGTTTCAAAATTGACTTGGGGGATGTTCTGGCATGTTGAAAATGAGTGTGCAGTTGTGTGATTCAGTTGAAAGATTACTTTTTATTTTGTTTGTGCTGATAAATTACATGACTATGAATTCTATAGTTGGTTTATCTTTGGAGAATGAATAGAAATTCTGACATCCATAATTTTTCTCTTTGACATCTTAAAAGTTCAGACCTCTGATATACTCCTTCTGCTTTCTTTTCTGGTATATAATACAAAATCTGACCCTATAAGAATCAACAAAAATCTGCTTAAATTGGTCTCTTTGTATTTTGAAATTTGAGCATAAAGGGTATTTTTTTCAGGACAATATTCAGAATTACTAATACTTTACTTTGGTAAAGTTTTATATGAAGGAATTTTAAAATCTCTATTTATTAGACTAATGTTGCACTACATTTGCATATGTTTTGCAGTTTTCAGGTGAGAAGTCAGAGATCAAATACATTTAGCTGGAGATTCTTCTGTTGTTCCCAGACAACTACAAATAAAATCAGTAGTGGAGTTGTTACTATCCAGGTTATTTCCCCACTTAAAAGACAAAGGGAGGTACTCAAATTACCACTGTTTTGAGAGTCATGTATAAGATCCTTTTGTTTAATATTGTACCAGTCATTCATTGATTTACAGCCGGAGCTGAGGGGGCTTTGGCCCCTTCAGTAGTATGGTTTAGTATAACGTGCATGTTCCAGGTCATGCACTGCAAGAGGGACCCTGTGGCTGCGCAGCATCCCAGTCCAGATCATAACTGTGTCTGGAATTGTAAGCTAACTTCAGTAGACACTGGTAGGTCTTGTAGTTGGTAATGCAGGTAATGTAGTATTTGTATTCAATGCTGCTTTGTTTCTGCATGAAAAGTTCATAGCCTTCCTATTTATTTTTTTTTTCTTCCATGTTTAAGGGCAAAACTTTATTTTACTTAATTGGGAGCAATAAGCATTGGTGACAATGTATTCTGAGTTGGGTTTTTTTCAGTAGCCTGATTTTTCAAAGACGCTGTCAAACATTAATATCTTTAAAGAATCAGTTATTTTACAGGAGTGTTTCGTTAAACATTGCATCTAGATTGTTGATTGAAGAGCTCTGTTTCACAAAATTTGGTGAACATTAAAGGCTATCTGCTTTTTCTTCACAAAATATGTTACAAAGCATACTTTCTTATCATTGGCATGCTAAAATGTGTACTTGAATTGTAGTTTTAGTTTGCTCAAATATTACACTGCGGTTTTAAATTAGAAGCTGGATAGTATTAAATCTTCCTAATAAGTAAGTCTCTCTTCCACTTAATTTGTGCTTTTGTTGCGGCTAACAAATAATTTGCTGTATGGGTTTTTCTGTACACCATTGATAGAATATATAAGCTTGTCATCCTAGTGTGCTGGAAATGCTACACTCAAATCAAGTGTTCCTTTCTGGTTTTGTATATCCTCACCTGCTCCTCACTGTAAATCATTGAGATGTCAAGAGCAGTGATTAATTAAGCTGCACGTGCAAGTGCTTTTTTTTCACCTGTCAAGTAGGAAGAAAACTTACTATAGTGAATTGTGTGATGCTGTTTGATTCATTTCTTTTTATCCCAAGCTCTGAGGTTCGCAGAAATATTTTATAGTCTAATTTTCGTTAACGTTTATTTCTGTATTGGTAATGTGACATGATTTGGGAGCTATGACTGTCCCAAATTATACCTCAGGAAGGATTCTATTTAAAGCTCTGGGAACCTAAATAATTGTATTCTTGAAGCTGCATGTGCTTTTATCTCACACTATTCAAATTACTTTAAACTGGCTTCTTATTTAAACAAACCAATTAATAGTACATAACTACCTATCAATTTCTTATTTATGTGTATGTATTGTAATATATATGTAATTTTATTGGAATCTGAAAAGCTTGGATGTTTTTCACACTCTTTGGGGCAAACAATGAAATTAAATTATATAGTGATCTTAATCTATTATTAAAAGGTTCTGGAAAGGAAGATTACAAGGTAGATTCAGGTTTTGAATCAGTTTTGCCATTGGTTTAGCAGCGGGTGGGCAGGCAGATGCCTGCTCAGAGTAGAACCTATTGCCATTTTTCACCATTGATAGAGTAGCCTTTCAGAGTCAATGAGCTCTGTCAATGTGAGCTTGTCAAGGCTACAACTTCATAGACCTGAGAGGCGGTTTGAGAGGTCAGCCCTTTTCAGGTTTGCTGTGATGCAAATGAACTTTAATGCTTAAACAACTATTGGAATTTTTATGTCTGCTCCTTGTTCTTTTTTCTTCACAAAGTCATTGACGAGACATTCAGTGCTTTTTAAATTGGAAGTTGCATTGTGCTAAAGACCTAGTACAGATTTACGGAGGGCTGAAAGCAGTTAGATCATGTTCTTTTCATGGTGCGATTAGAATCAAATCGATTTCCCTACAGCCTTCAGCATTCAGATGGCAATTTTAACAAAGCTTGGGGGCTAGACAAGGGACAAAACGACTGAACTGAATGTTAATTACACTCTGCAGCCTTATTTTCTTTTGATTTGGAGCTGACTGGCAACTAAATTAACAAAAGTGTGACCATAACTGCTGCCCTATTTTCATTTAAAAGGAGAGCAGACTCTAAAAGGCTATCTTTACAAAGAAACAAGTGAGGTCTACTGATTATTGTTAAAGGGCACTGTCTTTAAAAACATAATAATAACAATAACCCCCAAAATACTCAATCCCCAATTGATGTGATGAATTAGTCACTAGCACATCCACCTTGTGATAATTCCTTGACTTGTGCTTTTTAAAATAAAACATAATAAAAATTCAGTGTAATGATTACTCATAGGTAGCAATGATCTAATTTTGAATCATGTGACCACAGTACATGCTTAGATATGCTTCCCCACAATGCTTTGGTATTAAACCTAGAGAGAAACTGATGTTTGAGAACCAAGGTGCTAATATTTAGTGGGAAATGAGTAATTTGTTGTCTGAGTTTTATTTTACCCAGACATCCTTGTTTCTCATGACAGCATTTAGTTTGATTTGTTAAGGTTCATTTACAGTACTTGTATTTTGTACTAATAACAGCAAGATGCTTTCTCATCCCTTCCCCTCACCCCTCTCTGCCTTGTAAGGAAGCTGCAGCTGCACTAAGTTGTATTTGATCCTTGTCATTGCTCTGTCCTTTTGCACCTGCAGCTCTGTTGGTCTCATCTTAACACCTGGCACCATGAATTATCCTCTTTTTATTCATAGCCAGTAGCAAATCCCATTTAGAGCTAAGCAGTATATATTCTGGCAGTCAAATGACCATAAATGTCAGTATGTATTTCTTAAATGTAAATATAACTGAATAATTATATTCAAAATACTGTGAAACTTTGCAGCACAGAATGTCCTTTTGATACTGCATAATCTTAAAAAGCTCTGCAAACAGCTTTAAGGATTCTTTATACGAAGTGTCAAGTGTGGGCAACATAAGCAGTAAAACTTTGCTTTAGAATCCTAAATACTGGGTTCACTCTTTATACAACGCACAGATATAGTTATAGTTGTTTGTGTAATTTACTGGAACTTTCTGCATTTGGTTTTCAGTCTCTAAAATCTGGATATAAAAGTCACAAAAAAATCTCTTTTGTTTAGGGTATTGCATGTTTGTACTTGACCTACAGCATTGCAAAATAGTTGGCAACATTTGTCAGTTTAGATACCAACCTTCTCAAAAGCGGTGCATTTAGACCACTGATACTAGGGGAGCAGTGTTCCTGCTTTTATACTTACATCACTTCATAATTTCTGTGATTTTAAAGTTTTAACTGCTGTAAGAACCAGAAAGCATATACATATGAACAGCTGTTCTAAAATATTTGAAGATAGTTATTTGGGTGTTGTAAAAAGTTGTTCTAGTTACTGTTTAATACCAGAGAAGTTTTGATAGTACTACAGACCACCCTGTACTCAGTCACTGTCCTGTACCTCTCTTTCACACAAAAGCAGCTGCATAACAAAGTTTTTCTAAAACCAGTCAAGAGTAAAATTCTTTCTCATTTGTCTTCCAGACACGAAGATCGATTGAGAAGTTATTAGAATGGGAAAACAATAGGTTATACCACAAGGTGAGTGCCGCAGGGAGCAGCTTCGTACTGTTGGAGTTTGAATTGCACAGTATGGAAACAGATGCTTTTGTTGAACGAAAAATATGAAAGGTGGACAAATGGGCTAGTCTGTGTGCTGCAATAAAATACAGCTCATTTTTCTTCTTTTTCTTTCCTCCTTGTCTAGCTGTGCTTGCATTGGAGACTAAGCAAAAGGAAATGTGAAACGAATAACATGATGGAATATGTAAGTTAAAGGGCTGTTTTGTGAGTTTCTCTATTAAATGATCATTTATTTTGCTTCTGATCTTATTCTTTTCGTGATTATTAATCAGTAAAGGTGTCAGGAGCTTAATCGCCTGAGTGCAAGGATTTTCTACGGTTCACAGATGCATGGTTTCATGTGCAGGACTGATTTATAAAGTTATGAATGACTTGAAAACAAGGCTTCACTGTGTTCTGAAAAATAATAAATTAATTGCCAAGATAAAATAGCTTGAACATGTGCTGATGGAGTGTGAAATTTTAGATGCTGTATAAAGAATAACCACAACTTTGGTTACGCAGCAAGTCAGATATGGCTGTTTTATATAATGCTAATCAAGTCTAAAAGTATGGAAGAAGACCTTTCAACTAAGCTGTTGGAGCTTAAGAAACTTTTAGCCTTTTTAAATTTTAACTGCCCCTTACCTCAACTGTCTTGAAAGTATCTTTATCTCTAAGCTGTGTCACTAAAATATTTTTAAATCAGTCTCTGGAGGTTTAATTTACTCCAATCTTTGGCTGAAACTCCATAAGCACATCTTGGAAATATACAGTGAGAATATACTGTTTAAAATGAATGATGTCCAATGTGGGATTTCAGTTTGTTTAGCTTGCAACCTTCTTTCTCTTTTTTGGTGCTGCTTTTATTTCAGTTTTCAGAATATCTTGGCGGTACATAGAATAAGATGAAATTAAGCTGCTAAAATATGAGAAGCATCAGAATTTGCATACTTTTTTAATGCTCTAGGAAGCAGGTGATAGGAAGGGTTAACCTGTTAAAAAGAAAGATTATTATTTGAGAAATGTCTACTGTATTAGTTCTGACGTATCTGTGGTCTTTATCATGCATATAAAAATTTTAAAAGTGATTAAGCAGTTGGAAAAGGTATTAAAAGAATAATTTTCTTTTAGTATTCCTCCTTTTCCTGTTTGTAAATTAGATCTTATTTCTAGCCTGTAACATAAGATCTTTAAAGTGCTTTCTCACAGAATGACTCTATAAGTAGATTTTTTTTGTACCATCTATTCTACAATTCTGTTGTTGTTTAGATCTAAGAGACATGGCTGAAAATGGAATAAGGCAAATTTCAGAAAGTATATTTGAACTTTACCTAAATGAAGTGTTTCAATTTTTTTTTTTTTTTTATTTCACTGAAAATTTCATTTTCCTGCAGGAAGACATTGTCACATCCAATGTTTTGCAGATTCAATTGAAAAAGACATGTACAGTGCTAATTTGTAAACGCTATAGCCCAGCAACCTTTACGGATGAATATTAATTCTGTTAAATACAATTTAAAATAAGTTTTGCATGACCTGTTTACATTAATATGTAGTCATAAGCATGTAGTTTCACAGGCTAAAGATGAAGATTTTATTTTCAATTTGGGAAATGTTTATCTCCAGACATATATAACGAGAGAATTTTTACAAAACCTCTCTACCATTTTTTCATTTTCAGGGAACTGATTTGCTGGTCTCTTGTCCCTAATGTTGTGTTTATGATTTAATTTTAAATAATATATATCCTTTTTTCTAAAGCAGATTATTTAAATTAGATTCTTGTACCCAAAACTTGGTGCTTTTCCAGCTTGAAGTTCAAAATCCACTGCTGAAGATGCTAAATTAAATAAATAATTAAATAGACAGAACCACAATAGCCTTACATCTTTGGCATAAACACAGAGTTCCAGCTTTGGGTCTTTGCTTCCTTTTTGAAACCCTGTCTGAATATCAGTAGCCCTGGAATTCGAAGCATTCACTGGTTGACTCGTGTCAGGGCTCAGTGGATTTTGAGCAGTTTACATCACTTCTGAATATAAGTCACTTCTGAATATCTCTTGAAAGCTAAATTTATACATCTGATTTTGATATTATTTTGAATCTGTTTGCCTTAGACATAAAATCAGAGACTTCTGATGTTCAACATGCTATCAGAGATAAAGTGGTTACTCTCTAAGCAGCCAAGTTGTGTTCTCATTTACAATCAAAAACGTTTAGAATTATTTTTTTTAACTTCTTAGAAAGGCAAGCTCCCCTAAAAGTAAATAAAATCCTTAGTTATGTTACTGGGTGTGTTTATTTGTTTATGAATACAATCATGCTGCTGTGTAATGACTGTTATTTCTGAAGAAAGTGCACAAGTGAGTATTTCCCTTAAGCTTTCTGTTTAAAGTAGGATGAATGCTTGGATTGTATTCTGGAGTGTACAGTACCATGTGTTCGTAGCTCAGAAACACCTGGTTTAAATTTAAATAGGGGCCATAAGAATAATCATGCAAAAGCATTAGTCAGGTTTCTTGTTAACTACTTGCAGATTCGTTAGATATGGGAACTTTGCAAAGGTTGATACACCTTTCTATCTGTACAAGTTTTGAATGTTAAATATAATTCAGAATACTCAAGTGGAAAAAAAAATAAGTAAAGGGAATTGAATATGTAATTTAAAAATAACTTTGCATACATTGCACCTTCTGATTTCTTTAATAAATGTTTATCTCTTTCATAATTTTTTCCTAATAAAGTAAATGAATTATAACAAAGAATAATTATGTAATAGCGTATTTCAGTTTGTTTAGACGTTAGGCGTTGGTAGGCAAACCTTTCCAGTTGAATTTAAGTGATCTCTGATCATCATTATAACTTGATGTACTTGGGGAAAAAAAAGGCTTATGAATTATCATTATGATAGATAATCAGATTGCTGCCATCTTCCATCTAATACATATTTTTTTTTCTTTTTATACAGGTCATCCTTATAGAATTTTTACCAAAGACACCGATTTTTCGACCAGATTAACATTTGATTTATTTATAGAGACTTATTCAAGTATGTTGTTTTTCCAATGGTGCCTTGCTTGGTGCTCTCCTGGTGGTAACATAGATTGGTTCTACAGAATCTTGTGGTGTTGTCATTCTTTTTTGTTTGTTTTGTTGGGTTTATTTTTTTCAGTAAGAGCATGTTCCAAGTGCGTTTGGTCAAACTGCAAAGGAATTTCACACAAATGTTAACTGCTACTTAAGTTATTGTTACTTTTACTACTTCTGTTTATTAGTATATCTTGATTTTCAAAGAGTCTTTTATATGTGTGCGCGTGCGTGTGTACATATATATATATATAACTAAATACACAGCTGAAAATGGTATACAAGCGAGCAGGTATTTTTTTATCCCAAAATGACACAACTGATTGACTGTACATTATGTAAGTCCTTTTAATCATTCATTCACATGCTGAAATACCTTCCGAGATCTTCCTAAGCTTTTGTCAGGGACTAGTCAATTGTAAATATTTTTATTTCTTTTTGGGATATTGGCTACCCTCTTCCAACAAAAGGAGATAAAGTTCTTTTTGAAACTGTGCTTTTTGGAACCCAGATGTCATTGCATTAGTAGAAATCTCTGTGCTTTTCATGAAGAAGTCTAGTCAGCTGGTTCTGAAAAAGTTCTAATTTAAAGGTTTTTTGGTTTTTGTTTTTTTTTTTAAAAAAAACCCAACAAACTAGAATTATTTCACTCAGACTAGAAGAATTGCTGAGAGACTTGCATGCATCTGGTTAGTAGAACTCAAGATCACAAAAGCATATTGGTATTACAATTTATAATGTAGCTGTTTTAATTCAAGATAATGCCATGTATCAGCTTTGTTCTGTTTACCAGATCCTGTGCACAGAGGTGGAGGATGACTTGTTTTACTAGAAAATATTGTCCAAGAGGACCTTTCAGGATTTTTATTTTTGTTTGTTTTGAAGCCACATAAATGGAAAAGATTATTGAAGAAATCTTGAATACTGTTCCAGATGCAAATGCAGATGCCATGTATTAAAAATAATCAAAGCAGGGTACACTGGGCAACAGTGAAAAGTTTAAATGTGTTAGATAATTATTTATTGCACCCTTGCTTCTGCTTATTTTGGTTTACAAGTATTATTTTCTGCATAAGTGTAAGACTTTTTTTTTAACTGGATATATGATGTATGCTTGGGTCAGGCCAGTTGTATTTTCATTTCTTGTATCTTAGTTGTACATATCTTCACATATAGTTTTTTTTTTAATTGCAACTCAATCATGTTTTTTAATTTCCTTTAGGTATCTAAAATTACTGTATGTGAACATTAATGTAAGTTAAGATGTTCCTTGTACAGTTGTGGTAGCAAGCAATAATGTGAATATACGAAAAAAACAAATATACCCTGCATAATATTTGTATGAATGAAAAGTTGATACCACTACAAGAATAGTCTTCTCTTTTTAATCTTTTAAATACAAGTTTTATTTCAAGGTAATATATTACAAATACCTTGATGCTGTGAACTATTTTTCTATGTCTTCAAAATATTTATTCTCTGTAAAATATTATCTTGTGAGTATTATATTCCTGAATTGTTGATAGTGGGAGTGGTCTAGAAAGTTACAAGTTTCCTTAAATCTAAATCTTCTGTATCTGTTCCCAAACCTCATCCTTTGCTCAGCTTTTGTCTGTGGATTCCTACTGTTTACTTTGAAAATAGCTCAGCTATGCTTTTCATACAAGCCTACACAAGTGTGTTTGACTTGATGGAATATGATTTTTAATTAACAGATTGCAGTTTTGTGCTGCCTCAGTCTTCTGCATCCCACAACAGTTTCTCTCCAAAGTAACTGGTTATAGTGTTTTAAAACTCAATTTCAGCCTCTTCTTTAGTACAAATCTAGGTCTGCATCACTCCTCCTCTCACTCAGAAATAATAGGTACAATCTCAGACCAGTTTCAGCCTGCAACAAGGGCCAGAAGCCTGACACTGATGGCTGTGCAGGTTGGAGGTGCAGGGGAGAGGTTGGAATTGAACAGAAATGGTAACTGGTGATAAATACTGATGACCAGAAATACATGTTGATTTCTTCAAGTATCAGTTTTCAATAAAGTAAATATTGAATTATACAAGGCCTAGATTTTATTATGAAAGTTCTCAGTTGGCTGTATAGAAAGGTTTGTGTCATGGATGCAGTTTTCCACTGATAGTTCATTGGTGTGGAGGGATATGGCTTGTGCTATGCTCATACCAGCGCTGTATTCAGTGTGAGCTATTCGCCTGTTTACTACTCAAGTTTGCCATAATACATTCTGTGACACCACCACTACCTTTCCAGCAGTATCCCAAAATGACCTACAGTAAAGCTAATTTGAGTGTGATGTGTACTGAAACCCCAGCAGTGAACAGCGTGCGGCTTTCTGGTTTACAAAGTGTTTCCTTTGTAAAGCTCCTACATGAGCAGTAGTGCTGGTTAAGATCTTGTCTACTTTTGGGTGCATCTGCAGTCATCTACTCGGTTACCAGGCATGTCTGTATTTTAACTATGACTGTCTCTAAGAATTCTAATACAGTGGGCCAGAGTAGAGCTCTGAGCAAGTAAAGTTAAATCCCTTAGTAAGGAGGCCAGAGTGATTGCCTCTTACAGCATTTCTGATATTTTATTAAGACAATGTCTCTGACTTAAAATACAATCAGGAAACTTGAGAAACTGCGAGCATATACAGATGAGTTTTGTTCTAAAGTGTTAACTCTCCTGATGAGAAAGTACACTCACCTAGTAAGAATGTTAGAGAACATTTTCATACAGTCCCTTTCTATTAATTAATTACAGTGATGGAAATTAAACTGGCAGGAATTTAAATCAACTATTTAATTCCTGCAGCAGTCATCAGGATTTTTCTTTGATGTTGTTTCTAAAATACTGTATGGGTTTTGTGTGCGATGGAGAAGAAATGTGTTACCTCTTTTTTGTCCAATTGGCAAAGAATAAAGTTGCAACAGTTTGAGCAGACAGAAGCTATTAGGATTTCCGGGACATAGCCTGTAACATAACATTGTAAGAACTTGCTCAGCTTCTTGCAATTTGTTAATTCCTACAAATAATCTTATTTCCAGTTTCCCTGAATAGTAAGAGTTAGGTACCCACTTGGTATTAATTGTTTAACAGATTATGCTAATTATGTCTGTTTCACCTTTATCCTGAAAAACTAATGGTAAAGGTGTCAGTGACTCCCTGTGAAAGCTAATTATTATTTTTAGGTATGATGGCTTTTAACTGGCCAATAAAGATTTCTTTCTTACTGTAATATAATAGAACTAAATTATTTTTTATCTTTCAGTGATAGGTAGGAACAAGTCCTGAGGGAGAAAGGCTTTCTGTCTGACCCTACATGAAGAATTCTTTAGAGCTCATCTATTGTTAAATAGCTATGATTTGAAGTTTGGGATTGGCAAACTTCACCAGAAATTAAGATGTTTATGGAGATAAGTTACATGAAGTAAGTACATTTTTTGTAATAGCTCAGTAAGAGTCATCTTAATAAACTATGTATGCAAATCCAAAACTTCCTGCAGTACTCCAAATCAGGTAGATTGTAAAAACTTTTTACAGTACTTAGATATAGATTGTAATATTTAAATCAATTTGTTAAATGATACCTTTTTGTAAATCTCAAGACAACAATGTTTAAATGTAATGCTCTATGTCGGAGATAATATAAATAATTTAGCCCTGAAGATTGTAGGGAAGAGCTTTAAAATATAATCTGCAACTGCTCAGAAGCCAGAAGGCAAAAATAAAAAAAAACTTGTCTTTATTCCCTTCCCTCCACCCCCCACCCCAAAGTCTCTATTTTAAATCAGTCCCCTTGTTTTGGGAGCCCTAGCTTATGGTTTTTGAGCAGTTGGCAATAATACAAATTGTTCACCAAAAAAAACCTGTTTGAATTCTGAACAATTTAAAGAGATCACTTTAATTGAAAAGGCAAAATACTTGTTAGGCAAAGAAAATCGCTGGTTCTTTTGAGTTCTCCCAGCACTGCTGTTGAGTAATTAAAAAGAAGGATCGTGATGATCCTACATTAGGTCAAAATCCAGATGATTTAATGTAAAGGAAATGCTCAGTTAAAGAGGTCTTGGGGCCCAAATGGCTTGAATTCATAGTAGCAACTTATTAAGGGTAAGTGGCCCTGGCTAGTTTTGTATCTGTGACTAAATTCATTTATGTTACTCTTCAGCAACCTTGCTTATGAAAAGAAAACATTTTAGAAGTAAGATATGTATTCAATACCACTTGTTTGCTGTAATTTCTGTGCTGCTTCTCCCTGAAGCCAAGTTGCATTTCCATCGCAAACAGTTAAGTGTATGATCGTTATAATGTCTTTAATAGCCATATTGTAGGTAGAAATACTAACTTCTCAGGGACTAATAGGAAATAGGAAAATGGAGAAATAGGAGTTAATGAGCTGAATGCCTATCTGCATGAAGGCTTACTTTGCAAACAGCACCCTAGAAACCTTCTGATTGTAATATGCATGACCATTATGAATGTTATCAATATAAAGCTATGAAAGCTCCCTTTACCCTGTATTATTAGGCTGCTGTATATCAAAGTATGTTGGATAAGGATAAATGAAGTTTTTCTTTTTTTCATGATTTGGATAGAGTGATTATTTCTGACGGTGCTACCTTCTTAATTCCTGTGTTTATTCTTTATAAAGTTCTCTCTGTAGGCTGGGTGAATCAGGGAATAATGGTGTAATGAGAAAACAGCATCATTCCTTTTCTTAAGGAGTTGGAAAAACTTCAAGGGGACAAGTATCTTAGAAGCAAAAAAAAATTCTCTACTGAAAATACCATGCATTTATTCTCCATTAGTTACAGAAATCCTTTTGGGTTGTTTTGTTGGTAACAGTATTTTGCAATTCATTCATTTTTGAACTTGATCTTTTTGCACATTGACGTTTCAGTCAGCGTGCCCTGAGTTAGAGACTGCGTTTGAAAACTGAGAAAAATCCCAACCCTGAATCTTTACAGGAAACTTCATGTATTGACACTTGTGCTGGTGTGTGTATGTCCACCACATGACACCCGAGTGATACATCTTTTATAAACTCCATTTCATTGTTTCATGGAAGACATCCTTTTAAAAATTCTTCTGCTTAGTTTACCTTGTTAATACTAAGATTTATTTTCTTGGAAAAAGAAAATGCTTGACTCCTCAGAATACAACAGACCATTAGTGAGGTAAAAGATGAAACAGGAATTAGGAGAAGCAATACCCAAAAGATTGAGTTTGGAGGTTACGTTTGGAATTCTCTGAGTGTGATGGAAAATAATTTTGAACTGACCAAAATGGTTTTGAATAATGAAAGTTAAATAAAAGCTAGCAATCTGTGTAGGCTGTCTTAATTTCTAGTACTTTAACAAGTGTATTATTGATTCATTTTGTTTATGCCCTGATGGATCAACAGTTCTGCTATTATGCACATTTTGAAGTAAGCTTTCTTCTAAACTTGGCATTTCTTAGTTTAAAATGCCCAGACCAAAACAGAATCGCTGCTGAGAGCTGCACAGCGAGTACAGCACAGTCTCTGCCTAAGCTGGAGCCTGTAATGCATGGCTAATTGTTTCCAAAGAAAATTCTTGCCTTGTCCAGACAGCTCCTGTCATGTGACAGTGTATCTAAAGCCTGGGAGTAGGGTCCAGTTAAGACAATTTAAGGTCAGGTAAGGAAGTGAGTCTTTTGTAGTTAGGTGTAGCTTTTATGGAGAAGGGAACCATTAACATGGTCACTTTTGGAGGGCAGATGATTGATTTTTATAATGTTTATTGAAACATACTCCCTCCTCCTTTATAATTTCATCATTGAAAGTTACTTTACCTAGACTGGGTAGTTAGCTGAAGATTTATTTTTTTCTGTTGCAGTGTTTTTGGTTTGTGAATCCATTGTTAAAGTCATGTATGGAAATCCAAAAGTCTGTATCCTGGTGCAATATAACCGAAATTTTTAGGGGCTTTATGTTTAAATTGATTTAATTGTACCTATATAAATATCTCATTCATCCACTCAAAATGTTTATCCCTGATCCTTCTGTGCTTGCAACAGACTTTCTGACTTGTTAGGTTATGCTCTGTACTTACTTGTTAATACTGTCAGTGGGCAGTTTGGTTCAGTGAGATAACAAGGAATGCAGAGTAGTCCCTGGTTTGAAAAGTGTAACTCAGATACTTGTTTCTGTAAAGGAGCAAGTTTGGCAATCAGAATACAAAACTAATTCCAAATGAAAAAAAAACTAAAGAGAACAGTAAACTGCAAACCAGTGCCTAAATGTTGTGTGCTAAATTAGTCCTATGTAATTCATGTTACTTTAAAAGAATTTGCAGAGAATTGCATTGTATTGTACATGCTTAGGAAAAAATCTGTTAAATGTACAAAGCAGGAATGGCAAATAAGTGACTGAAAGGATGCTGTCTTTCAGGAAGGCAAACTTAAAACCCAGTATTTTTTACTATATTAAAAACCCATTTCAGGCAGAAAATGCATAAGCAATAATTTAACCTGGAACTGGATATTAAGGAAGCTGCTATTTATAGAGAGACTTGATGGTAATTTTGCCTGTTGGGCATCTCCTCTCATCAAAAGTTTAGAAAGATAGGGTTGCTGTGATTTCCACTATTGTAACATTCCTCTTCAGATATTTGAAGTCCAGGTGAGAGACTGAAGGATTAGAGGCCAGTACTGTGTTCACAGGGTGCATGGCTTTGGGAGGAGAAGTCAGGAAGAAAAGGACTTTTTTTTTTTTTTTTCTTAAGGCTGCACAATTGTATATATATGCATATTTAAGAGTATTTAACCATGTCTGCTAAATTACTGAAGTCAATCTATTGTTGAAATATAGAATATTATTTAATACATCAACATTGTTTTTCCTGACCTGACCCAGAATTGGAATGGACTCCAATATAAGTTTTTTTTTAAAGCATTTCTCAAGTTGTATGTATTATAAACTAATAAAATAATTGTTAACCTATCTGTTAAGCCTTACTGGTTTTCATCTATCCAGTATTGGGGTGGGGGGAGGGAAAGGGGGAGACAAAAAGAAAGGAAAAGCCCAAAACTTCTGCTTTACTGTACAATGGTCTTTTCTAACTTCCAGTTGGTACTTTTAGTCTGAACGAGGAGAAAAGGGGGGGGTTTGGCTTGGTGTAATTTAGGTGGCTCTAGGACTAGAGTTAAAATTTAGAGGCGTTGCTTCCCTTAAGTGTTTCAAACTGGCTTTCATTAAGTCCGCGTTTTGACTTCTTTAAACTTGTCAAGCCCTGATGGTAGTAGGATTTATTATATGTATTACTGTTATGGTTGAATAGTAATGTTGAAGCTGTTGGTATGCTTTTTTTTATACACTAGTGCTCTTAAGCTACGCTTTCTGTCCAGTTAAGGCAGACACCATTTATTAAAAAGGAATCATTCCCAGCTATTGTAATTCACACATTTTTGAGGGGGATCAGATGTGAAACGCTAGTTAACCTAAACTTTGCGAACAGAAACTAATCCTGTGTGCTGTGATGTGCTGAGGCCCATCTGGATTCTTGCCGGGCAGCTGCTTTTTCTTTGCACGGGACATTTTACAGCTCTTTGGTTACTGTAGTATGAAAATCTAAACAGCCTCTCTGCTGTGTGTATATTCTATGTAGAATTCAATGATTCTATAATATATACGTGTGTGTTCTATATGCCCATGCATAAGGAGTGTGGGTGGGGAGGGGTGCTGCTGCTGCTGTGAAGCATTCCGGGTGTTGTAATTTGGGCTTGCAAAGCGGTATGATACAATGTTGCTGAGCAGAAAAGCGCACGATAGATTTAATGTAGCCAATTGTGTACTTTTGAAAAAAAGAGTAACTGTTCAGTGTGAGTTAATTTTGGATTTTTTCAGCATCTCTCTTTTAGGCTTTGTGCCGCATTCTTCTAGACAAATGCGTATTCCATGTGGGCCACTGTTCTGCTAAATGCTCTCAGTTCTCCCTTTGCAATCAAGATTATGTTGCTAAGGAGATTTTGCTTTTATTGGTGCCATTGATTTGTGTTAATACGTTTTGAATACCTCTCGGTATTCTTCCGTAGACAAGGCCAAAAGAAAAACTTCCCCGAGTTTCCCGATTTACATCACAAATGGAGCGGTGGTGTAATGAAGCCGATATAAAGTGGGCAGTTGAAAGGGAACTAAAGAAGGGCACTCAAGTGAGAAATGAAGAACTGCTCCGAGAGCGGCCTGCGGGCCGTCTCCGGCCCAGCTGCAGGAGCGGGTCCGGCCCGGCCCGGCTCGGGGCAGCAGCACAGCCCGCGCCTCCGTCCCACGGACCACCCACTCACCGCTGCCCCGCGCCGCCTGTCGCTCCGACCCACCGACTGACCGCCGCCGGGTCCCCCCAGCCCTGCTCCGCTGTCGGGGCTCCCTCAGGGCTATCGCGGTTCTCCGGGCAGTCCCTTCCAGCGAAAGGCTCGGCGGAAGCAGGAGGAAAGCTCTCTGGAGCTGGCGAAACGGGCCGGTGACCAGGGTGCCTGTGGTGCTCTGGGCGTCGTCGCCCTCCTTCCCCGGGCAAGGGCCCCCTTGCACAGTGCCCGAGCTCTCCACGGCTCTCGGATGGGGCTCGCACACACAGCGTGAACTGCTTTATCCATGCTCTGGCACGGTCAGGTTGTGCTGAGAGCCTGCCCTTGGCCACTCTGCTTCATGGTGTCCTGCTGCCTGGGCAGTGCCCAGTCCCTCCAAGTCTGCCTTGCACTTTGCAACTAACCAACCCCCCTTCCAAAAAACACCCACCAAACAAAAAAGAAAAAACGCTTAAAAAAAATATGTTAAAAATTTATGAACACCCAATGCCTCTTTTAACGTTGTGTTCATAGATGCCTCCACTGAAGCCAAGCCCCAAGGAGGCCATCAGGCCTCTTGATCTCATGTATGGGGATAGGGAGTTCCTTTGGCTGGTCTCACTCTTCTGCATTACATAGGTGAGCTCCTGAAGGACAAAGATCTGGCAGATGGGGTTTTTTATATATAGAATCATAGAATGCGTTGTGTTGGAAAGGACCTTAAGATCACTTAGTTCCAACACTCCTGCCATGGGCAGGGGGCCCTTTCCACTAGACCAGGTTGCTCAAGACCATGTCCAACTTGGCTTCGAACACTGCCAGAAATGAAGCATAAATGAAATCTGAAGGGGTTATTCAGAGAACATTCACACGAAAAATCCAAAGATTATTCCTGTCTTCCAGGATTTGCCATCACAGAAATCTGCCTGTGACAGTTTAAACTCCTGCCCCATGCTTGACATTGGGGTGGCATGAGGAAGGCCTGGGTTTATGTCTAGAAACAAGTTAAAGGAGCTTTTGCTGAGTGATGAGTTGCAAAGCACCTTGATGTTTTGCACTGCAGCTATTCAGAGATACATGCTTATCTTACACAACCCTTGTGTCACAGGGAAGCGGCGTGAACATGCTAGTGAACAAGCTGGGATGGTAACTGACTTTAGGCACCTTGCTTAAGGTTTTGTTTTTCCCCTGTCATGGGAAGATGACCCAAAATTGCAGGGTCATCTCAGTTCTGATCCAAATGAGCAAGCATGTTTTGAAATAGATAGGGCTGTTCTACTGTTTGCATCGGGACCAGCATTCTGCTTTATGTTGCATATTGTGAGAGTGTCCTGTTGCATTTCTGTAGGCTTGGCTTGCTTCTTCACCTTGCTCCGTGTTGTTCAAACCAGAGGTCTTTTTTAGGCTAATAAGCACATATGTGGCATAAGCTTTCCTTCTTGCACCCTCAATCTCTGCAGTATTAAGCCCCTGCCAGTAGGATGGGAACTCTGGCTTGCTGAATAGGTGGGAAGAGTAGAAAAGCTCAGCCCCTTTACTAGCTCTCTACTTGATCTTTTGGGGACTCAGGTATTATGTGACTTGTTCCTCTTTGTGTGCCTTTGAAGATCTGGATCTTGAGTAAAAAAATGAGAAAAATGCACAAGGATAGCTATTCTATCCAAACTATGTAAAGATAATTTTTAGCAGTGGATCTTATTTAGGATTTTGTGCTATTCTCTATTAATTCCACAGGTCTCAGTGGAGTCCTTCATAATGTTTCAAGAGCGTGTGTCCAAAGACATTATCTTTAATAACCTTTTTCATACCTTTTCCAACACACTCTACGGAAAGGGCCTGTTTTTAGATGAGATAATGAGTTTTTAGGTTACTGAGGATAGGGCCCAGAATTCCTACTGAATTGTGTGCCATTGAGTATACAGTAGAAATAAATTAAGAGAGGCAGACAATGTTTTAAAATCCTCTTTCGCTTTGTTTAGCATTCAGAACAGAGCCACATTACATGATTAGCTGATTTTAATGAGTGTCCTCTAATCAGTTAAATGAAAACTTGTGGAAAACCCAAAAAGATTACTTTATATTTGCAGAGATTTACATTGTTACAGCTCGGCTAAGAGGATACTTGGCATGTGTCATGCATCTAAGGGAAAAATGTGGAAGGCCAAAGAAACCTTGAAGACAATTGGATCCAGCCCATTCTCTCTTTCTCCACAGTGTAAGCTCTGATGACTTAGTATTTTAATTAATGTCAACCCTTACCATCAGTGCTCATGGGAACAATCATTAAACCAACACAAAAACATTTTAAATGGCTGGCAACCTACCAGATACTGAGCTAAGCATTCCCATGGTAGAGTGGACTGTTTCATAGCCAGTTCCGTACTGGAGTAAATACGTTCTCTAATAGTACTGGCTCGAAAGGCTATTATTTTCATACTAAACAATGCAGTATGGTTTCTAAGTTCTTCCATTTTAAAATGTTTTTATATTTACTTCCCAACGCTAGTATCAATGTTATTTATATGGATGTGTTTGGATTTTACTCTTTGTTGTTACTAAAACTTGTCTTTCTTCCTCTTCCCCCCTTCTTTGGTTTCCTTGCTGCTAAACCAGAAAAAATGATTTTTTCTCTCAGACAATTCACATGCTCAGACAGAGCCTAAACCAACAGTCGGTTTCCTATGTGGCTCTAAAAATTGCTGGCTGAGTGAATTTTAAAGTTGGACAACTTACATATTTTTGGCCTCTTATTGTGTTATTTTTGCATGGTAGGAACTGGGTCACGTCTCTAACTACCTAATAGGTACTCTGCTATCCTTACCACTACGATATTTGCTTGCCAAGTGTACTAAGTAGCCGGATCTTTCTTATTCCTCGAAGGCCTTTTTCCCTCTTCCCATCTTCTGTGTTTGCTGTTTGCTCAAATTGTTTAAACATGGAGCTCAATGACAGGCTATTAGCGCCGACTGGAGCCACACATAATGTGGCCACATGTTGTGTAAGCCTCACAACTTGTCTGCTAATTCGCCTCAGGCCTGACCTGAAATACCCTTGCTATTCTAGCTCTTAGCCCTTCCCCAGCAGACAGACACTCATGCTAACTCATATGACACATCCACGAGGCCTGTGATTTGGGATCAAATTCTGACGTGTTTTCTTGCCGGATGTAGTGCCATGGCAGTTGGTGAATCATCCTGAGGAGAAGAAAACAGAGCCAGCCATGTTGTAAGGATGAGGATGAGAATTCTTCTCTCTTCTGGCACAACCTGTCAGGAGTGAAAGTTTGTGGTTGCAGCACATCCGTCAGTCAGTGTGAGAGACACTGCTATGTCCCCAGCTGATGGCTCCCTAGGGAAAACGTGGTTTCCATTGAAAGTCCACAGGCTATGAGGAAGGGACATGGTGTCATGGTTTAAGCCCAGGCGGCAACTCAGAGCCACACAGCTGCTTGCTCACTTACTCCCCCCCACCCCGCCCTTCTTCCCCCTGTTCCCGGAGGGATGGGGAGGAGAACTGAAAGAACGTAACTCCCACGGGTTGAGATAAGAACAGTCCAGTAACTAAGGTATAACACAAACCACTGCTGCTACCACCAATAATAATAATGATAAGGGAAATAACAAGGGAAGAGAATACAACTGCTCACCACCCGCCAACCAATACCAAGCCCCACCTGAGCAGCGATCCAGCCCTTCTGGGTATCTGCCCCCGGTTTATATACTGGGCATGACGTGCTGTGGTATGGAATACGTCTTTGGTTAGTTTGAGTCAGGTGTCCTGTTGCTGCTTCCTCCCGGCTTCGCCTCCTCACTGGCAGAGCATGAGGCTCAGAAAGTCTTTGGTCAGACTAAACATTACTGAGCAGCAACTAAAAACATCGGTGTTATCAGCACTGTTCCCAGGCTGAAAGTCAAAAACACAGCACTGCACCAGCTACTAAGAAGGAGAAAAATGACTGCTACTGCTTAACCCCAGGACACATGGCCAGGGAAGCCCATGCCTGCAAATGAATGTTTTCTGTTTCATTCTTCACATAGGGTTCTCTGATGCTACAGTGATGACAACAGAAAGGAGGGGCATTTTGGTCAAGAAGGCAAAAAAGGAGCAGCACATTCAGGAAGAAGATGAGGACAATGAAATACATACTGAGATGCTCAGAGAATTTACTCATTAGAAGACGTGCTTATTGGACAGAAAATAAATGAATTTGGAAGGATCTGAGCAGTGAAAAGTGCAAAGGTCAATGCAGATGTGTAGCACTGGTATCCAAGAAAGAAATTAGTTGGAGAAATGGATTTCAGATGATGAAGTAGATTGATCAGGGAGAAGAGTGCATAGTAGATCAGGCTGTAGGTTTGATGGCTTGATATGATCATCAGATAATGGAAATAAATAAAGGAAACTTTAAAAAGGCCATGGAAGCCCCAGCAACAGTGTATAAAGTGTTAAAGCAGACCATACAGTGAAGAACAAACTAGAAAAAGGGAATAAGAAAGTTTTAGGAGTGTGGAATTTTGGAGAACATAGATAAGTAAAGTTTGGTGAACACTAGTGAATTACAAGCAGGGGAAGACAAACTGAACAGAAAGAAAAAGAGGAAATTCCAAAGACCAGGAGGGAAAGGATTTAGAGGTGAAAAGGGGAGAGTTATGCTAATTAAAGCCATGGGGGAAAAAGCAAGGTGGTCACAGAGAAAAGGGAAAAAAAGGAGCAGGAGCAGTATATACACAATGTACAGTCTGTGTACCGTCTCTTTAGGGACACATTTAAACCCTCTAAACTGTGGATAGCTTGGAAACAGCAAGCCTCATGATCACCAGCTCTGTTTTAGTGTATCTGTCTTCATCCAGTAGGATGAAAAATTGGGAAGCTGCTTACCATTTCCATTTAATGAATGCACTTTCCCACTCACGTGGTTTTTAAGTTACAGGAAGAACTCTTGCTCCTTTTTATTCTTCTTTCTGTATCCTGTCACCCTGAAACACTTCCAATATTCAGTCCCTGGTATATCTCAGAGAGAGAGACTCAGAACATGCTCTTCTCCTGTGCTTTCAGATATTTGTCGAGCTTTTCCTCATTCACAACCTGAATTCCTTGACACAGGGAGATGCGAGTAGCAGAGGAGGCTGCATTTTACTTTTAATAAGCTGCTGCAAACATGTTTCCCCACTGTGATTTTTTTCCCTGAAGATGAAGGGTTGTTTTCAAAAGCACTGTAATGATTTCCCCCTTCCCAAATTCAGTTTATGACCCATATTACAAATGTAGGCTATAAACCCTTCAGTTCTTACAATGTCCAGAAAAATCTCTGGCAAAGTCATCATCTGTTTCATAAAGGTGAAATTTGCTGCAGACAGATGAGTAGAGTTTCTCTAGCTAAGGCATATAATTAGACCAGCAGAATTTTCATGCAAGTTCCTCCCCTGGGAATAATGAACAGAATTTAGTATGCCATATCAGGCCATGGGCTATGGACAGATGTTCAAAGGATCTATAGAAAATATTGAAGCCAGGCAGCTAAAAACAATCTAAAGTTGATGTAACTGAGCCTGTGATGAAAAGATCCTGTCTTTTCTTGAAATGTGTGGTGCTCTTAATTTACATAGCAAATAGGTGTTCTTATTTATATAGCAAAACTTTAAAGTTCGCATTAGGATAGTCAGCTTGTTTTCCTATGTGCTGTACAAATATGTGTGCTAGAGATGGACCTTGTTTCAAAGAGCATGCAAGTAGTTAAACAAGTGAGGCAAACAGAAAAGCTGAATACAAGCAAAATATCTTGTTAGTTTCCTTAGAAATAATGGTACTTCTTCATTATTTCCCCCTACTCATTTCAACCGTGCCAAAGCTAGCCCTGCCTGTCACTGCTAATGCATACCAAGCATCTCTGTCACCCCCGCAGCCAGGATTTAGTTTGGAGGGGGAGGTGTGTGTTAATCAACAGGATTCTTTTTTTCCTTCTCCTTCTGAGAAGTGATTGTCTTTCTCAGGTCTGGTCTGAATAAAAAGAAAGAGGAAAACCAGCACAGCTGACACAAAAACCTCAAGACAATTTGGTTTTCTTCCCAAAATGCAAGGCATCTCACCCCTGAAAAGTTTTGCTTCTGTCTCACAGCATATAGATATCTTGCTTTCCCCCATTCAGGTTAGTTGAATGTTAAAACTGATTTTCAAAGATTCCTTTTCTTTCACCCTAGTCAGCAGAGAACTGACTCAGCATCCCAACAACAATGCATTTAGAGCAGGAATTAGTTTTGAAAATGTTGTTTCAACTCTGTGAGAGACCATGACAACAAAGATAGGATGAAGACCTTTGAAGAAACCTTTGAATACTGTTTAGAAGAAGGAGAATGGATAGGAAAACAGAGGGAAAGAGAGTAGGATTCATTTGCTTCTTAGTGATGCTACCATTTTAAGGGGCAGTACTAATTCCTATAATAGATTTCACTCCTAGCAAAGAATGCTACCGAAGAGCCCCGAATGAGTGCCACTTCCCATTGAGATAATGTCTAGGGTTGTACTGAGGGTTTTTTCCCCCCGTGTTTGTTTTGACAAGTAGATTCTTTTGCTTTATCTCTCTTAAACAAGAGAAGTTTTAAGGCTTAAAGATTTGAGCCCTCTGAGAAATCAAAACTTCAGTCTTTGAGATTGCGCTAAGTATATTTACTCAAGATTTATGACAAATCCCAGAGAAGTAAGGAGAATGCTTAATACAATTCAAATAGGCTGGAACTTACCATCTAAATAAGGACTAATCTACTGCTTGCCTGTGCTTCCCTAGGAAGAGACACCACCACTCCCAGTGTAAAACAAAAGAGGACTTTAGGGAAATAGAAAGTCTGAAAATCCTCATAGTCTATTCATGGGTTGCCTCCTTTTAACTGACATTTCAAAAGTTATGCCCGCCCGGGACAAATGCACTTTTCAGGTTTTGCAAGTTTCATTCTTTTTATGATTTTCAGTCCGTGCTAAGAAAATCCTATAATACTTTATCTTGCTCTAGCCATAAACATGGAAGAATTCTGCTCAAAGGAGACTATTTTAACAGCTGTCTTTCAGGGCAACATATGCAGCTCTCTTGGCAGCTTCAGCTAGTAAGGTTTGAAGAAAACAGAAGTCTTTGCAAAGTCTTTGCATGTTTGAGGTGTCAGAAATATTGAATATATTGCCTTTGCTTAGTGCTTTCTGGGATCTCAAAGCCATGGTCAGGCAATAAAAAAGCCCTGTGACAGGAACCCTTAATTCAGTTCAAAGAGATCAGAATGATTGCTTTTGTGGTGGTTTGGTTGGTTTTGTTTTTTTTTTTAGTATTCATAATCTGCCTTATCCAGATATTTGTCAGCAGAAATCAAATTATATTTTCTTGGAAAAATATGGTCTGGGATTATTTACAGGAGAAAAGGAGGGACTGTTGCTCTTTTTGCCAAAACAGAGAAGAGGGACTCCGCTCCTATTACCTTTTCACAGCCAAAGAAATGAACACTGCCATTATGCTGGACAATGAGGAGCAGAAGTAGCAGGTGGTGACTGCTGCTAATCAGGAAGTTAAGTAATAGCTGTACTTGAGCACTTTCTAAAGGATTACTGTTTATGGGAAGATTTGTCCCCTATCTGGGCACCACTGGAAAGAAAACAGTAAGAAAGATGAAAAGATGCCTATTAGTTACAGATTTTCCATCCCCTCCCCAGCTCCACACATGTACACACACTGCCTGCTGCCCTCCCTTTACTGCCCCAACCCATTCAAATGACTCCAGCAGACAACTGGTAAACCCATAAGAATAGGTCCTTTACTTAATCCTGTCCCTGCCTACTTTCCTGCTTAGAAAAAGGCCAGCCTTTGCCTCAGCAAACTGGCTGGTGCCCCTGAGAGCTGTCACTTGGCTGATCAAAAGGAACATTGATTCTTCTGCGGTAGGCTTACGTACTGGTAGCAGCATTTCTACGCAGGGAAGGGAAAGGAAGCTATTATTGCCATTTTTACTCTGAGAATACTCATGTATTATCTGACAGATACCGATAAAGAGACCTCGATTTGCCGAAGAGATGTAACCGTACGTCCCAAACCCTTCTCCATAAGGTACCACAATGCTAATTCTCCAACATGAAAAGAATCAAAGAATGGTTTGGGTTAGAAAGGACCATCAAATAGCCTATAATCCACCCCTTCTGCCATGGGCAGGGACATCTTTCACTAGACCAGGCTGCTTATAGCCCCATCCAACTTGATTTTGAACACGTCCAATTGATGGGGCATCTACGTCTTCTTTGGTCTACCTGTTCCAGTACCTCACCACCCTTATTGGTAAGAATTTCATCCTTATATCCAATCTAAATCTACCTTCTTTCAAGCTGGTCTCACCACCAAATTTTGTTGGCTTCGTTGTTGAAGACAGGAAGAGTTTTCCAAATCCTCAGGTAGGTCACAGTTTGAGTAACACTGTTACAGACCTTAAGTTTTTCTGTTTCTCTCAATTCTCTCTGATCTTGAGTCAACAATGAGGTTACCCAGACATACAGATGGAAAAGTGGATCAAATTCAATGCAGAAATCTGAGCTCCAGAGCCGCTTAAGTCATGAGCCTCATCAGTCTCCTAACATCCCTCAGGCTGCCCTTGGGATCTAGGGGAGGGCATTAGGTACTTGGCTGAGCCATCATGCAGGGAGCAGAGTAGGTGACAGACACAACTGACACAGCACTGCCCTGCATCTTGCTGAGTTGAGGCTAGCTTGCATATATTTTGTATGTCTTCTTGAATTTGTCCTCAGGTCAAAGCTACCTCAACAGTAGTATAGTTCTGTTTGTTTGTTTGCTGTTACCGTTTTAGACTGTGCTATGTTAGGGCTGGCATTTAAAACTTTTGGGATCAATACAGGGCATGTCATTCCTTCATGCTATGGACTGCAGTTTTTCAGGTCTTCCCTCTGAACTAATGCAATTAATACAAATTAGGTATGACCCCTAGCCCTTGCTATACTGCCAGTGTGTCCTCAAAGCATAAAAGAATATCCTAAAGCTCACCAAGTACAGAGCCCTCTGAATTTGCCACAACTCCTCTGGGACAAAACCTTCTTTTAAATACTGTTTGCTCCAGCCATTTCAGTACCACTATTTGCTTTCTTATCTGTTGACATGGTGGCTTAGCTTCCTCAGAACATTTTTGTCTGAAAGATCATTATTTTCTTTTCCAAGTGTCCCATGAACAGACCAATTGTACTTCATCAATTTTAAATTTTGACCATCTGCCAGTTGCTTTCACATCTAAAGCCAATCAAAATTTAAGGATATTCAGAAAACAGTGAAAGAGGAGCACATCCACTTCAAAAGGTTACCCAACTGTTTGCTGTTGTTGTTTCACTTTGTCTCGGGCTTTATAATGATGGCTTTCAGCATCTTGGCTCTGTTTATGTGTCCTCCTTTAAAAGTCAGGGCTGTGCCTGCCCTTCCCCAGGCTACAGGCATACAAGTAGGCTGCTGTGTAGTTCATCATTCGCATTCGAGCCTCTGCTGACTTCGGAGTCCATCTGATGAATAATTGCCAAGAAAGATGCCTTCCGCATTTATGCGGAGAGACTTCACTTTCACAGCTGCTGATTATCATAAATAATGTGGCTTGGAAACACCATATAAAGTCTGTGGGGTTTTATGGATGTCTAATTTTGCTTGTTTTAACAGACTTCAGATAAGACTGGTAGTCGGTTACAGATATTTTATGACTAAGACTCTAAACTAGCTGCATGCCAGGGAACTAATAAATGCTGTTAGTACCTAGAATAACTAAGGCCCAATACTACCTAGCCTCTCAGGACTGAAATAACTCTTGCTATAACACCTCTGACATCAATATGTTCCTAGAAAGATGAGGTTGCTTTTGAAAATTGGAAACCTCAATAGAAATCATAGGAAACGATCATAAGAAGTGCTGTATCTCAGGTTTTCAGGCAGTGCTGCTTTACTGACTGCAAGGTCTGTATTGTTTGAGGCCACTGCCTGCATGAGCAGACCTGCCCACCTCCATGATCATCAAAACCTTGTACCAGTAGGAGGAGGGAGCACCCTGATTTTTCTGCTCTCCCACATTGGCAGCCTACTGAAAATCTGAAAAAATGAGTGCTTCAGAGCAGACTTGTGGCTGGTTTTCATTATCCAAAGAAAGACAAAACCACTTAATACAAACAGCTTTGCTTTTTTTCAAAGCTGCTTTTCTTTGTACTTGTGATTGTCTTGTTATACACCAAGTATTTCAGTGCTATTCACTTGAGACCATAAACTTTAGAAAATTAGTAGGGTTTGAAAATTTAAAAACTTGCTTTTCTCTTCCTATTAACAATAGGAATGGTTTAGAAGGTATTTTAGCTGTAGAGGAAAAGAAAACCCAGTAAAATGGAGTTGCTTCTTAATGTAAAACAGGCATTTGCTATATTCTTCATGTTGAATAAAAGAGTCTGGTAACAGACAAAAGACAAACATTACTAGCATTTTATTAAAGAGAAATACAGATATTGAATGCTGCTGTTACTGCAGTAGCTGAAGGTGACAAAACACACTTAATGGGGTTCCTTTTTGGGGCCATAGGAAATAAAAAGTGACCAAAGCAAACGGGTTTACTCATGGAACGCCCATGTGCTTGGGTAGTGCCAAGGCAAAAGGAGTGCTAGAAAACAGCCTCAGCTCTGGTGTGTCAAAGAAGGTGGGAATGCATGCTGAAAGAGCAGAATCAAAATGGAAAAGTACTCTTCAGAAATCGGCTTAAGCCATAAGACTGCATCTGTGTCCTTTGGGGAGGAAAGAGCCACATCCCACTGCTTTTCTTCTGCCAAACCTGAAATGAGAAATGTTGCCCATGTGCCAGTGTCTAGGGGAGGATTTCCAGACTTCTGAGCTGTCCAGGCTCAGAAGGAGGAGATGAACTCAAAGCTGCAAGGAAGAGCCTGTGTCTCAGAGAGGGCTGAATTGCAACCATACTTCTCTCTCTGGTGTTCCCAGTGTGTTCAGATTCTCTCCAGTCAGTGTGCTAGTGGTTGCACGTCCCATTCAGGTACTCCTAACTCTCCCTTTACAATGTGTTACATTACTTTCTGTAGGAACTATGGTGTCTAGCTCAGGAATTTAACTCTGGAAAACATAAGCTGGAAGTTCTGAGTGGCAATGAAAAATATAACCCTTGTGGTTCAGGGTATAAGCCTGATCTGCTGTGACTATACAAGGTATGTTTTCCTAGGAAATCAGTCTAAATGTCCTTATTTTTATTTAGTATTGACAAAGTTTTAAAGAGAAATAGTGAAAAAGTACAAAATACCTAGGAAGTGAAGGGTGTATGATTTTAGTTATAGCTTGATTTTTTGTACAATAGATGAAATATGAATGATTGCAAAGTACTCTGAAATATAGTGTTTCTATATTTAAATGGATAGTTTGTGGGATGCCATTTTGAAGTGCTAAGGTGAAAAGATGACGGAAGTCATAGTGTTTAAACGAGTGATATGTATAGGTCTAAAAACCATCCATAAGGAAGCAACTTTTTTTCATAGAAACAACTTTTTTTTCATAGAGTCATTGGACTTTTACTGGGAGTAAAGAAGGGCCATGTAATGTGAACAGACAAGGCAGGCTGCTGGAGGAACAGAGAGATTGGGTTTGTTTTCTTTGGAAGTGTCAGTTTTAGCCTGCCTCAGATTGAAACCAATCAGATTGCTAGGGCTCTTGTTCACTTATTTCACTGCTGGGGTTCTGTGCTCTTGTCCTCCCAGGAGAGCTCTTGTGTTCCCTTCTCTATTGCTGTCTCTCAAGCTGTTGATATGATCATTAAGCACAATAACATGATTAAGCAAAAATAGAGGTGAAGGACCAAAGAATCAGATATGAATCTTAATGTTCCAAGCAGTGCAGGGTTCCTGTCCAACTGCACTGCTCAGATAACATAAGATACAGCTTTTAGGTTTTAAATGCAGGGCTATTTTTAATCAATATTCAGTATATTCTTCTTAAGTAATTTTCGCAATACTGTCTAGGAAATTTTCTACCCTGTAAAGTGGAGTTATATTAATAATGACTATATGAGAAATCTTAGCCTGCTTTTACTTTCATCTGAAGTATAAATGATACTTTTAGAACTGGTTTAGGTAGTTATTTATGAGTATGCCATATCTGATGGTGATGTATGATGAGGCAAGCCGTCATTAGTATCCTCACTTTAATTGAAAACTGTGTGAATCCTACAACTACAACCTTAGTTGAAGTTTGCCAGCCTGCATGGACCACCAGCATCATCTAAAGAAGAAAAAAAACCAAACGTTTAAGCCATTGAGCATCCCACCCACACTTCCACTCATTAGTTCCACTCAGCCTGTACTAATACTGCAGTTGTGCATCAGTAGTGCACTATGACCATCTGGCTAACCCCAGAAAGACATGTGGGCAGCTTATCTTCAAAGATGAATACCGGCTTTTAGCAACAGCACTAACAGCTGTATCAGGCCAGAGAATGGAAAACAGATCTCCCTAAGTTCACCTTCTTCCATAAGAGACTGAATGACCTGGGTTTGAACAGTGCTGTTTTAGATGAAGACACTTGGTCAGATTTGCAAGTACTTCCTTGTGTCTTGGTAAAATGTGCTACACTGCTGATTATAGCTAAAGATCATCAGTTATGGCATGAATCTATAGGACATATTAGCAGATGAATATTTTTCCTAACCTAGTGGAAATGAGGAATACTCTATGGAGATAAAAAGATGGGAGAGTTACTTGTAACCATTCGTATGATCTTCAGCTTTCTCTTCCTAGTAAGCATTACATACTTGCTGTGAGCAGTTTGAAACTGTTTTTGGAGATGTCTTCTTTAACTCTTGCATGTGTACATCTATCACATCTTAGAAAGTAGTTTTGGACAGAGAAGTAGAATATTTTTATTTCAAATCAAGGCCATGTATCCTATCCAGCAATGAGAAGTGTTGCACTGCTTCCTGGATTACTCACTTCTTCACTTCTTGCTTACCTGTTGTGAAACTAATGTGTCCCAGAAAGGCCAGAGTTACTTGAGCATCTGAATTCCTACAGGGAGCATGAGGGTGAAGTACTTTTTAATGGTTTTGACTCACAAATGATGCAAAACCAAGTACATGGAGGAAAGACATATATAGGGAGGCATGCTGCTTCATTCATCACCCCAAGGACGAATCGTGAATCATTCATACAAACTGAGATTTGATTCTTTCTGCCTCTTGGCCATTATATGATATTATTTTTGTCTCTTCATTTTATGTTAAACAGGAAATGACTTTTCTTCTCTCTTAAGAGGGCACCTTTGTATCATCTGCTTTGTTAAATGATACCATAGGCTTAGTTCTCCTTGTGAAAGTGTAGCCATAATAAAAATGCTGAACGCATACTTACTGCCAGCAAAGAATATGGAACATGCATAATAGTCATATTTAAAGTAAAAATAAAAGGAAAAATGCTTTTCAATTTTTAAAGGCAAATCCCAGTGTTTTCTGCACACTGTGGTGTAATGGTCCTGAATGAACTGTAGTGCTGTGAGCTTGCAGTGGCTTTACAATTACCTAGTCAGCCACCCTACAGAAGTGTACATGCAAATATGTTGTTCTTTGTACAAATAATATTTCAAGTGACAGACTTGCAAACAGGCAAAGTCACTCCTTGCAAATAACCAAGAGAGGGGAAAACAGGACGATGAACATTCCTAATATTTTGCTGAGTGATTCTTTTCATCTCAACCCAGTCCCTTTATTCTAAGCTCCATTATTAGCTATACACATGGCAACTACAGCTATATGACTGTGTGCTAGGAAGATAAAGGGCAGGTAGGAAAAATTCCTCTGATCCTTTCTTATCCCCCCATCTGCAGAGTGCCCTGGAAGAGGCAGACAGAATAAATAAAAAGCACAGATCCACCTCTTGACTGGCCTTCTACAGTCATTACTATCACCAGGCTCTTGCTGGTGTTTTCCAAGGAAGCCATGCCTAGCTCACACATCCAAATCCAGTATCTTCTGCTGCAATAACGCTTTTTTTTTAACCAAAGATACTCTCCCTCAACCCTTCAGTCACTAACCACAGAACCTTTTAGACAAACTAACAACCTATTAACACCACACTCCCCTCCAACCCCACTTTATTCTGTAAGACCTTAAGAAGAACCTGAAACTGAACCCAGCTGCTTCTTGTTTCTGAGGTAATTGCCTATTTCTACAGCTGCTTCAGGGATGGGATCAGGTTTTACATGGCTCATGATAGGAGCAATTTTTCTTTTTTTCTCTGTACTCAGCTTCTGATCTTCACACACTGCTTTCTTGGTCCTAAGCACCACATCTTTCTCAGAAACCAAGAAGAGACTCACCACATCTATAGCAGAAAAGGTACAGGTTAAAAGCTGGGTTTTTGTATGAGGTGTGTACGTGAGCTTGTGATTGGAAATGCATGGCATACTCAGGAGACTAACTTGCAAGCGTTTTTATTGCTTCAACTTGCTTTAGCAAGTTTTTGGTCGCTATGTAGAAACATAAGAGGCAATTGAACTTTATCTGAGTAAAACTGGGTGGTTTAAGTTGCAAAAAACAGGAATTGAGAGAGCTACACCAAAACTGCCAAGGCATGCAGTCAAAAGATTGACTTAAAATTGCCTAATGTGGTTCCTGAGAGCATGCTTACTGTGATGCTCTCTAGTGATTTATCAGTGCATACTGTTTATTTTCTACTTTGTTGTTGCTCAGAATGCTTAAAAAAACCCAACCAAAGCAACTTTATTTTTTTGTAGTGTGCAATATTGTGTCAAATGTTGTCCGGACTTTAGAGTAGATAAATACAAAATCTGGTGTTCACAGCAATATTCAGTAGGTTTGACTGCATGGCTATAGCTATCTTTGCTATTGCATTTAGCTCACTTACAGAGCTATTTTAGCACGAGGTTCTGCTGCACTGCTAGAAAGTGCATCCCATGCACCGGAGGAAGGCCAAGATCCTGTGGATTGGCAATAAAGATTTTCAATATAGATTGAATGCAACAGGCACATTAAAGCTTCTAAATTATTCTGTAGCAGAAATGGCTTGTGCTTTGTTGATTTGGAATACGGACAAATCTGTTGTATGGCTCTGTAGCCTTGCTCAACAGAAATCTTCGTCAGGAAGCAGGGTGCTGCAGGGCTGGTTATGTGAAGAAGCTTTTCTTATCCTGTGTACATCTGCAGCTGCTGTCTTTGTCTGTTTAGCTTTGTAAAAACAAAGATAGGTTAACCTTCATATGCAGACAGGCTCCCGGAGTCTTTTATTCTTGAAGCCTAGATCCCAGGGAATCGTTGTATAAGGGCCACAGGCAGACCTTTTGGTGCAGGTCACAAAGTTCAGTTAGGGTGCTAATATACCTAGATGTAATCTGAATTGACTTGTTGTAGCCTCAGGTGTCTGCTTGCCTTGGTGGTGGGAAGTGGGACAATAGCAAAAAGTAATGCTCCTGTGGTTCACTGGGCTGATACAGGGGAGAATTACCTATGAACCTTTGAAATTTGACTTTTGGTTTTCTTCTGTACTTGTTATATTCTTTTTAGAAAAGCATGTTTGATTGTAGGAATTGCTGTTCCTAAGGAACGGTATTTGAGTGAATACAGCAGAGCTAAGTACGCCCTGAGAAATGGCTTTGAATTGAAGGAGTTACTGAATACCAAAATAAAGAGCTGCCACGGACAGTTTTGAGGAAGATACATGTACCATGTGCAATCAGAAATACCAAAGTGTCAGAGGAAGTCAGAAAGGTGCATTAAAGACATTGTTGCCCTCTTTTTTGTGTTAACCAAGGTGCATTAAAGACATTGTTGCCCTCTTTTTTGTGTTAACCAAAAGGTATTTAAAAGACACAGTTACCATGGCATTGACAGGATGGTGATGGACTGAGGGTAGTGAGACACTGGAACAAGTTGCCCAAAGAAGTGCTAAATGCTTCACCCTCGACAGTGTTCAGGGCTCTGTTCAGGGCAGAGCCTTGGGCCATATGAGGTGTCCCTGCCCACAGCAGGGTGATTGGAACTGGATGATCTTAAGGTCCTTTCCATCCCAAACCATTCTATGATGCTATGGACACGGGTTTAAATTCCGTAATAAGGTCAGCTGATGCTGATTCTACCAGTTTGAAAAATTAACCCCGATATTGAAGTGCAATGAGTTTACTGAGAAATTCTGATATGGGAAGAATCATTTATTTTCTTTTAAAATACCTAAGGGTCTTGTGGTCTTTTTTTCCTCCCTTGATACCTCTATTCATTGGCATGTCTACTCTGGAAAAGAGAAGGATAAAATGCATGCTTGTACAGGAAGTCACAAGATAGCTTATGCACAAGTATTTTATCTTAAATACTGAATAGTAAGAGATGCTTCTACTGACTTTGTGATTGCTACCAGTTTTCTGTGCATGGACTTATATGGCCTTAGAAAGAAATATTTTTCTGCAGTTACTGTAATTCTCAATGTCTTGCGGCTGTAATTTTGTCTTCACAATAGAACACAAAACAGGTGTTGACCTCCTTCCATTTGTTACACTGACTTACTGATACCTTTTCATACTCTAATCCCAGGAGCAGCACTTGTGTAAGCTGAAGTATTTCTGGAAATGATAGTAATTATCTGATTTTGTACATTCATCCAGAAATGGTCTGACTGGTGATGTGGGCAAGTGCCTTACTCCTCCCCCTTCTTCCCCACCCTCATCTCCTATTCCCTCTAATAAACGAGGGTATGTACTGACTGGTTTTAGTATAGCCTTCTTTTAGCTTTCATATCCCTTGGAGTATGCTTAATTTTCCCCAATAGTTTTGAGCATAGTCCAGTAGCATATTTAGCTGCTGTCTGTGAACTTGCCGTGTTGTGATAGTTTAACAGTTTGAATAGATAAAGGAAAAGGAATTCTTCAGTTGGTAAACGGGTGTTTCCTTTGAAGAAGGATCTGTGAAAATAAATTCAATTTTAGATAATTTAAAAATGGTCATGTATGTATTGAAGTTGGTGAGAAAACAATGGAAATTTCACTGCAGTTTACATATGTGCATCTGGGTCACAATATAATTTAGTGCTCAAGTTTCACTTCTAGTTGAGTCTTTTTAAAGACTCTAGTTTAAGATCCTAAGAGTTATTTTTAAAAATATGTTTTAACAGTCTTATTTTACGCTGTTTGAAAATTCACTCAGTGTGCCAGTACTGTGAAAAGTACTGATTACATATTAGTCTTACCTATAAGCACAGGGTAAAGTAAATCCGTAGGGATATCTAGTGCAACTTGTCACCTACTGTCTGTGTCAATCATATTGACTGAAGTAAAAAGCTTCCTTCCTCCAAACATATGCCTGTGTACGTGTTGGGCAAATTCACCACTGGGGAGAAAAGGGAATTAATCTCCAATATCAAAACATGAGTAATTGTGCTCTCAAGCATAGTGTGCATCTGACTAGTGAGTAATTATTAAGCTAATCCCTATTTGGGAATATTGCAGAAAAAAGCCCTTAGAAAAAAAAACCACAACAAACCCTGAACTGTGCAAATGGACTTGGATTCTCTTATTTTTGAAATAAATTGCTTCCATGTGTGTTAAGAGAATCATTTCTAGGTGGACCTCATGAAGTTATTCCAGTATAATTCACTTCCAACTTATATAATACATTAAAAATACCTCATCTTGTACTATATGCTCAAACTGACCCAGAATTGCGCATTCAGGACCACTTTATAAGGAAAACTTGGTTGAGCAAAGAGAAACAGATGTTTCCTGCCTAGTAGCATGAAGTGAGTTAGTGTTGGAAAGCCAGCTGAAGTTAGTGGAAGGACATCCAGGATTGCAGTTGCTATGATATTCTCTCCAAACAGCGTCAGGACTAAGTTTTTTGGGTTTAGCACCTTTAGAAGGGGGCCAGCATCTGCTGTAGACACAACTGCAAAAGCAGAATGAGAGAGGGGAGATGAGGATTACTAGATCAGGAATCGGCAACATTGTGACTCAAAGTACACGGAGGTTTTGGTCTTGATGAGTGTCAATCCTTACGGTTGCCCACCTCACCAGATGGCGGCATGGGCTCCTGGGTGGCACAGCAGCTTCAAAGCACAGTGGCTCAGGTACCTCAGGTACCTGTGCTGTCAGCAAGCTATTGTGATGGCTTGTCAGCTGCCAGTACGTGTGTCAGCTTACTTCAGGCTGCTTTGTGTACCTGTCCCTGAGAGCTCTTGAAAATCCAGAATGAAGTTTTATGGCCACAGAAACAATGTGAGAAGCCAAGGGGGGGGGGGACGACGACACGGGGACGACCATATGTGGAAGGCCATCTGTTTCGCCAAAATGCAAGGCATCTGTGGCCACTTTTCTGGCTGACATGTTTTCTGCATTATGTCCCCCCTTTATAGGCTACTATTTTTCCAAAGGCCACTTCTGCTGTTCCCGGACTGCTGTTAATATCCCACCTGTAGGATGCTTGAACAGCTTCATGACAGCTTTCCAATTTCATCTTACTGTCTAGAATGTCTGGAAACAATGGAGTCAACCCCTTGTGTATAGCACAGATTGAAATCTGTGTATCCCACTTGCACAGAGAATGCCACAGATACCTGTGTACAAGCCACGCCCAATACATTCAATCTCCAGCATCTCAGAATGCATGGGAGAATATTCAGAGTTCCTCAGTCAGTACAGGAAAAAATCATGGGGCAGCAAGATATGGAGCTCTATGTTTGTCCTGGAATGGCAGAAGACTCATTTTTCACACCTACTTTTACAATTGTTTCTGTATTTTATTGCATGAATAATTTCAGCAAGGTGATCCTTTATTTAGCCGGCTGATGCACTGCTAAAGAAGATCTCTACTGGTGCTGCTAGGAAAAAGCGTCGGGTCGTAGTACTAGGGGACTCTACACTGAAAGGGACAGAAGCACTCGTCTGCCAGCCAGACCCCATCTCAAGGGGGGTGTGTTGCCTACTGGGGGCACGGATCAGGGATGTGGCAGAGAGGCTGCCTGCTCTAGTAAGTCCCACGGACTATTACCCACTCCTGGTGATACATGTAGGTGCTAGGGATATAGATAGTAGTAGCCTGGGGAACATAAAGAAGGACTACAGAGCCCTGGGGGAGGTGGTTAGGGGCTCTGGAGCTCAGGTGGTCTTTTCATCAATTCTCCAGGGTACAGGGGAGGACCTAAAAAAAAGCTAGGAGGATTGGCCAGGTTAATAACTGGTTAAAAGGGTGGTGTCATAGTCAGGGGTTTGGGTGTCTTGAACACGGGACCCAAGCTTGTAGGCCAGGTCTAGTGGGGGCTGGTGGAGCTGGTCTGATAAAGAAGGGAAAGAGCAGTTTTGGTAGGAGGCTTGCCAGACTGGTCAAGGAGGCTTTAAACTAGATCTGCTGGGGGAGGGGGGCATCATTCCAACCCTAACACTCCCAGTCAGTTGCCAGCACCTGTAATAAATGCTCGGAGCAATGTAGAGATATCCCAGCTGCTCCAGCCAATGAGCCGGCTTCAGCTGGAGCTCGGCTCAGATGCCTCTATACAAATGCCCGTAGCATGGGAAACAAACAAGAGGAATTAGAGATGTGTGCACGTCTACAGGGGTATGATATCATAGGCATCACAGAAACATGGTGGGATGGCTCCTATGACTGGAGTGTTGGAATGGAAGGTTACAGGCTCTTTAGGAAGGACAGGCCTGGCAGGTGGGGAGGGGGAGTTGCCCTTTATGTTAGGGATAGGCTGGAGAGTATGGAACTCTGTCTGGGGACAGGTGAGCAGTTAACAGGGAGTTTGTGGGTCAGGGTTAAAGGGAATATAGCTATGGGAGACATTACTGTGGGGATCTGTTACAGGCCGCCTGATCAAGGAGAACCTGTGGATGAAGCACTCTATAGACAGACAGGAAAAGCCTCACACTCACAGGCCCTTGTTCTCATGGGTGACTTCAACCACCCTGACATCTGTTGGAAGGACGGTACGGCCCGGCACAAGCAATCCAGGAGGTTCCTTGATTGTGTGGAAGACAACTTCCTTCTGCAAGTAATAGAGGAGCCGACAAGGAGAGGCGCCATGCTTGACCTCGTGCTCACCAACAGGGAAGGGCTCGTTGGAAATGTGACTCTCCAGGGCAGCCTTGGATGCAGTGATCACGAGATGGTCAAATTTGAGATCCTCAGGACAGTGAGAAGAGTGTGCAGCAAGCTCACTGCCCTGGACTTCAAAAGAGCACACTTTGGCCTCTTCAGGAACCTGCGTAGGAAGGTTCCATGGGATACAGCCCTAGAGGGCAGGGGGGCCCAAGACTGTTGGTTGATATTCATGGATCACCTGCTGCAAGCTCAGGAGTGCTGCATCCCAACCAGAAGGAAGTGCAGCAGGAGGGCCAGGAGACCTCCTTGGATGGATAAGGAGCTGCTGAGGAAAATTCAATTGAAAAAAGAGGCTTATAATAAGTGGAAGCAAGGACAGGTTGCATGGGAAGAGTACAGAGACGTTGTCTGAGAAGCTAGGGACCAGGTTAGGAAAGCTAAGGCCCAGTTAGAATTAAACTTAGCTAGAGGTATTAAAGATAACAGGAAGGGATTCTACAAGCACAAGCAAATAAAAGTACAAGATACAAGTACATAGCAAATAAAAAACAGACTAGGGAAAACACAGGCCCCCTCAGGAAGCTCCCGGGAGAACTGGCTACACAGGACTGGGAGAAGGCTGAGGTTCTGAATGACTTCTTTGCCTCGGTCTTCACTGGCAAAGGCTCTGGTGACCACACCACCCAAGTCTTGGAAGGCAGATGCAGGGACTGTGAGAATGAAGATCTTGTGCCCACTGTAGGAGAGGAACTGGTTCGAGACCATCTTAAAAGTCTGAATGTGCACAAGTCCATGGGTCCTGATGAGATCCATCCACGGGTCCTAAAAGAGCTGGCGAATGAAGTTGCAAAGCAGCTGGCCATCATATTTGAGAAATCATGGCAGTCAGGTGAAGTTCCCGATGACTGGAAAAAGGGAAATATAACCCCCATTTTCAAGACGGGGAAAATGGATGACCCAGGGAATTACAGAGCAGTCAGTCTCACCTCTGTGCCTGGCAAAATCTTGGAGCAGATTCTCCTGGAAGGCATGCTAAGGCACATGAAAATCAACAAGGTGCTTGGTGACAGCCAGCATGGCTTCACTAAGGGGAAATCCTGCATGACCAATTTGGTGGCCTTCTGTGATGGGGCTACAGAACTGATGGACAGGGGTAGAGCAGCTGATGTCATCTACCTGGACTTGTGTAAAGCATTCAACACTGTCCCACACGACATCCTTGTCTCTAAATTGGAGAGACATCAATTTGATAGGTGGACCAGTCGGTGGATAAAGAACTGGCTGCATGGCCGCACACAAAGAGTTGTGGTCAATGGCTCAATGTCCGGCTGGAGACCAGTAAGGAGTGGTGTCCCTCAGGGATTGGTGTTGGGACCGGTCTTGTTTAACATCTTCGTCGCTGACATGGACAGTGGGATTGAGTGCGCCCTCAGCAAGTTTGCCGATGACACCAAGCTGTGTGGTTTGGTTGATATGCTGGAGGGAAGGAATGCCATCCAGAGGGACCTTGACACGCTTGTGAGGTGGGCTGATGCCAACCTCATGAGGTTTAACCATGCCAAGTGCAAGGTCCTACACCTGGGATGGAGCAATCCCAGGCACAGCTACAGGTTGGGCAGAGAAGAGATTCAGAGCAGCCCTGCGGAGAAGGACTTGGGGGTGCTGGCTGATGAGAAAATGAACATGAGCCGGCTTCAGTGTGCGCTTGCAGCCCAGAAAGCCAACCGTATCCTGGGCTGCATCAAAAGGAGCGTGACCAGCAGGTCGAAGGAGGTGATCCTGCCCCTCTACTCTGCTCTCCTGAGACCTCACTTAGAGTATTGTGTGCAGTTCTGGTGTCCTCAACATAAAAAGGACATGGAACTGTTGGAACAAGTCCAGAGCAGGGCCATGAGGATGATCAGGGGACTGAAGCACCTCCCATATGAAGACAGGCTGAGGAAGTTGGGGCTGTTCAGCCTGGAGAAGAGAAAGCTGCTTGGAGACCTCATAGCAGCCTTCCAGTATCTGAAGGGGGCCTATAGGGATGCTGGGGAGGGACTCTTCATTAGGGACTGTAATGACAGGACAAGGGGTAACGGGTTAAAACTTAAACAGAGGAAGTTTAGATTGGATATAAGGAGGAAATTCTTTCCTGTTAGGGTGGTGAGGCACTGGAATGGGTTGCCCAGGGAGGTTGTGAATGCTCCATCCCTGGCAGTGTTCAAGACCAGGCTGGACAAAGCCTTGGGTGATATGATTTAGCGTAAGGTGTCCCTGCCCACGGCAGGGGGGTTGGAACTTGATGATTTTAAGGTCCTTTCCAACCCTAACTATTCCATGATTCTATGATTCTATTTAGCATTGAATGCTTAACTTAAAGAAGCCTATGCAGCTTTTGGGTTGGTTGGAATTTTGTGTGTTTTTTTTTTTGTTTTTATGCCCCAGAGGGAGATTTTGTTCCAGATTATTTCTGTGATAGAATAGTGAAGAGGACTGATGGGTTCAGAAAAACTAAATCTTGGCTTCATCAGTGCTGTCTGCAATCAGATTGGCTGGTGCAGTCTGGAGCCCTTTTCCAAAGGCATCATGCAGGCAGCTGGTTGCTAGAAATGAAAAAATGAATGGAAAGATAGTAGGCAGATCAGCACTCTATAATCACTGCTTGAGTCTGGGATTCTCTGTCAATCTTCTGGTCCCACAAAGCTTCCTGAGAGAAAGCAAGGGAGGGGAGAAAAAAGTTACTGAAAGCCTATGTGTACGAGTGCTTTACTCTAGTGATTAATAGTATGGTTTGTGATTATACTTTGAAAAGGGTGACAAGAAAAACTGATACAGTAGTTTTGTTGTACTGTGTCCATAAAGAATTATTTACTTTGATTTTCTGGTATTTTATTGGAAAAAAATATAAAAGATATTCAGGCAACTATTTCTTTGATTTATGGACATTTCTGGTTTCAAGAGCTGAGCAATAGGTACATGGGGAAAATTGTACATTGCAACTGTGTTGAAACTAGGTCTGACTTAAAACAAACAAAAACCACCCCTTTTTTATTTCTATTTGAACACTGGAGTGCATTTGCTTTAGTCACACTATACTGCATAAGGAAGAAGAGGCTACAGTTGGGAAATTGCTTAGTGAGATTAAGAGACTGGGAAACAGCTATTTTTAGACTCAAGTTTTCTGTTTTTTCAATATTTTGTCTGGGCAAGAAAACTGGAAATAAATTGAACACTAGGGATTCCTGAAGAGAGGAGACTGCTTGCAACATCCCCATGGGACTGATGAAGCTTCTTTGAATTGCTACCACTCATTTTACTTGTTTGAGTTTACAGGAAAGGTCAATAGATGTGAATTCAATTTTAATGGGCTGCAGCTCTCCACTGCTGTAACCCCCTATGTGCATGTGACCTTGAGGTCTCTCTCCCCCATAGCAGGGAGCTGGTTGCCTCTGAGTTAGATGATCCATGGAACTCCAGAACTGTGTTCTCTGGCAGATTTCAAGTATTGTATAAAATAGGTGGGAGCAGAGGAGGCATCTTTCAGGTTATGGAGTAAGAAGGGTGGTGAGGAAGCAGATGGCAGGATAGGAAAATACAGGCCTTTATTTCTAACCCTGGCTTTTCAGTAGTGCAGCAAGCAACAGGATCCAGTAGAACAGCAGGTCTTAATTTATGACAAACGTAAGCTTAAAATGATGCAAATATAATAAAACTACCTTAGAGCTAACTTGTACTTATGAAAAATAGAGGAAAGAGCACTGTCTGTTAACTTCCATTTCCAAACCTTGAGCTGTTATTGTGATTGCACACCCACTTTTTGTCTTAATCTTGTGTATTGTTATTGTAGATCCATCACAGTCTGGTTTTTGTTTCTGATTTTCAAGTCATTTATTGAATTCTTAAATATGCCGGTGACTCTTGTACTAACTTGTTTACCTAGACATGATAAGTATATATATAAACTATCAGGAAAAAGTTCTCAGCTGAACTCTCCTGGACTGTCTAATCCCCAGTGGACACTGAGACTTGTACATTACTACTCAGTGGGCTGTTAGAAGTCCATTGCTTCTGGGTGGGATATGCAACATCTATCTGTGATGACAAGAAAAGAAACCTTAGGCTGTTAATATTGCTGCTGGTATTCTTGTGAGGTAGGGATACAAGCCTCACGCCACTTAAAACTGGTGGCAATGGGCATGGAGTCTATGGGAATGGGCTGAGGGAATTGTGAGGAGTGGCTCAGCTCCCTGTGGCTGTTGCTGTCCAGTCCTTCCTGTGCAGGCTGGGGTGTGAAGGGATGACACCAGGCATCACCCCGCACACTGACTCAGGAGCAGAGAAACTCTTTGAGCAGCTCATGAGAGCATGCCTGTGAAGGACAAATGCAGTGGTGGGAGGAGCGTCTGCTGTCCAGCAGAAACTTTGCTCTACTAAAGGTATCAGTGAAGGAAATCAATGTTTTGTATCACACAGGACACATAAAATCATTAAGTCATATGCACCTTCTGCATTATACACCTCTACAGCTTTGAGGGTTCTTGTCTCTTAACGTATTATTCAGCCTGCTATTTAGGAATAGTTTAAATGTGCAATAGGAAGTATTATGTTTATGACAGTTTTATAAGTCCTTCAACAAATTACTGCAATTAAATGAAAACTACTGCCACTTAATCTAGTCACAAAACTGCAAAATTATTCCAATACTTATCATAATTACAATATTAAGTCATTAGTTTTTTTTTGTTTCTTTGCAAATGAAGTTTCATTGAAGATGCACATCCTACGAAGGTGGCACATCTAGCTGTGTGACTCCCAGGTGCATGAATTCTGTTTGCTGATAATCCCTTGCTGGCTCTGGGCTCTTTGGCAGCTAAGTATTTCCTGGGGTGTGCTGTAATAACAGGCAGCTGTCCTGTCAGCTCCACTGAAAAAGGAGATATGGCAGACAACATTGATTCAAGTAACTGCTCTTAGCTGATGATGTTGTTTGTGTAGAACAGGATGGATTTTTAAGGAACAAACTTGCAAATTATTTCCTGAAGAGGAGGCAGCATGCAGTAGTTTGCAATCAAAACACTGGTAAGGAGTCAACACGTTTGCATGGAAAAATAGCTATTTGTTTCAATATAGCTGAATTTTCCTGCTGTTTTTTTTATCTGCATGAAGGCTCTGTGCAATGATGAACATGCCCTTCTGGATTCTTTTCATCTCTGCCTTAGTCATTTTGTCACCCTGGGGTTTGAAATGAGCATATCTAAGGAGGTGTTGAGTTTTCTGGGTATCATTTGGCTTAGTGTCTCACTGGAGTTTTTGATATCTCCTCTGGGAGGCTGAACACCCTCAGCAACCCCTGAGAGAACCCAGCTTTTTTGTCCATAATGAAAGTTAACATTAATGCCCACATTAGCACAGAGCACTCAGTGCTGGGACATACTTCACCTGCCATCATGCTGTCTTAACTTCTTTTCTTGAACCACCCATTTGAAATAGGAGGTGCCCAAGGTTAATTAGAGTTGTTTAATGCTTTGATATGTCTAGATGTTAAGTGTTATGAAGTAAGGTAATGTTGCATTGTTTTCCTGGTTAGTACCTACTGATTTTTGTGAAGTTAAATCCAAGTCCAGCTCATCAATAGGGCTGTCCAGGCTGTAACATCTGACTATTTAGGAATGCACATGGTCAAACTGCTTTAAGTACCCTTGGATCATCAGGATGAAAACCATCCGATGACCTGTTGCTTAGTGTTTATCATTTCATCAACTTTTGTTGCTTGCACTTTTATCAATTCAATGTTCTTTAAGTGTAATGTGTAGGATGATGCTCAGTATCCTGGTAACCTATAGTTGTGTGACACTTGAAGTCTGTAAAGCAATGATTCTAGCCCTGTAACTATTCATCAGGAAAGCAGTTCCCTTTGAAAATGAAGGCCTATCTTGATATAGAATTAACTTGTCTTTCCCTAACATGGACTTAATTTTGTCCTGGAAAGTTAAGGAAAAATTAAGCAATGTGGGATTTCTTTATCTAAATGTTTAGGGTTACTTCTTCCTTTACATTGTTCCATGCAAAATAAGTTAACTAGTGCTCAAGGTTTAAAAAAATGGGCACCTTGTAAGCATACCTGTGGGCAGGATATAATTTATAAGGGGAAGAGGGTGGGATTTCAGCCAGATCTGACAAACTGGTGAAGAAGGGAAGCACAGCTGACTTGCCAGCTACTGAAGTCCTTGAAGTTGATTTAATCCTGATGTCAGGCACTCTTTCCAACGTGGGCAAACAGCCCATAACATAAACTCTGGGGATGAAACTGAAATTGGTGGTCACTTGCATGTCTTGCGGCATGAAAGCTAATTTGTGGTTAAAGCATCTGTCAGGGGATTAGGAAGGTCTAAAGTTGAAAGCAATGACCTTCTAGGAAAAAATAACAAGCATGCTTTTACTAAAAAAACATGTATAGCTGCTCTGCTGAGCAGTGGCAGTATACAGAATCACTTTAACGAATGGGCTGACCCTTGGGAGGTATAATGTGACTCTCTTGGGTCATATGCAGCAATACCAATTTACACCACCTGAAGGCACAGTCTATTGTGTAATTATAAATGTGGGTCTGGTGTTGGCTGGGGGGTAGGATTTATCTTTCTAGTAGCCCTGTAAAAGTACCCTCTCTAATAGTCTAATCTTGTCTGATCAGAGAGTGCAAGACAGTGTAATTTTTGGGTAGGAAAGATGTCCGATATAGGCTCACTGGTTCCCACAGAACACAGTGATGGGGTAACAAAGTCTTGTTGTCCTTGAAACCTGGGGTATATCGCTGCCTCTCCTCATACGGACAGCCTTTGGACTCTGCTTGTAACTCTGCCCATGGTTCCAACATGAAGTTTCAACTCACTTTTTTTGAGAGTTTATTTCTATTTTGTTTTGTCAAGCTCTTGGAGGAGCTGACAAACCACTTAGGAAAAAACGTACCTGAAGCTGTCTGGACTTCTGTCTTGGTATGAAATGAGACCAAGCACATCCTAGGCACCTTGAAGTTGCATGCTTACCTTGAGTCAATATGAAACCTGTTTAATAACATGGGCTGAAACCTCTGTGCTTCAGTCTTGCTCTTGTGTGAAATGGAGACATCTTGTACTCAGTTTTGCACTTTAATGTTTACTGGGGACCTTGCAATTAAATATGTGATGCTGTTGTTACTGGTTCCAGTACTTTGCAGGACAAGCAGGGAGCAGCTCAGATAGGATTTCTTCTTGGCATTTCTCCTTAGTAGAGGAACTGACAGCAGTGGTGACAGTGGGTTTGAGACTCAAACATAGAATAAAGATTTCCTTGCTTTTTAACTTCTTGCAGCTATTAATGCATACCTATTGGTCAAAATCCACCTTTGGTTTTTATTATGCTCTCCAACCACCCAGCAAGACTACATATGCTTGTTAATTTGTTGATGCTGTGTTCTGTGGCTCTCACGAAATAGTAAGCACTTTTTTGCTTGCGTGCACAACTTCCAATGGAAAACTTGGATCTAAAGAAACTTTAATGCACTGAAGTGCATGGATCCTGTTTCAAATATCCTAGTCACGTTTTGTTAGAAGCAATTATCTTTTAGCCATCAGTTTTTCTAGATTATCCCTTTTGAGCATGATGTGTTATGCTGTTTCCTTGGTGCACTTTCCCCAGATGAAATTATAATATCCTTATGCCAGCTAAGTTTAACAGATGTAAGAGAAAAATACATTGCTACCTTCCATGAATTTGTTACAGAACAGATCTTTGTTGTGTATCAGATTATGTATTGTGAGCAGTTGTGATATTGCTAACATGAAATTTTCCCTTCCAAATCATACTACTGAAACTGAAATTCAGACAAAAAAGAAACTAGCCCAGCACCCCAATGACCAGAGTGTTACAGCCTTCAGCAATCAAAGGGTAACTCCTCAGTCCAAAGACAGCAGCTGTGATGGCAGTATCATCTGTCATTGCACTGGATGGCTTGGTGCTGGTGCAAAGGGAAGAGTTCTTATTTAAGGGAATCGCTGTGTTTTAGCAGTGCCCACAAACCTCTGGGGAATGTTTTATCCAGCAGCACCCTGTTTAGTTCGTGGCTGCTGAGATCACTACATCAAAACCCTGAAATTCTGGCAGGCAGCTCTTGCTGGTGGTCTCTCTTGAACTGGCTTGTCTGTGTGCTTCCAGCTGCTGACTGCATTAGAGACAGTTGAAAATTTATGGATGCTTTCCAAATATTACTTATCCATGTAAAACACTGTTGTGGTTGCCAAAAAGATGTACTGGGATCATGAATAAATAGAGATATGGGATGGGAGATTTACACAAACCAGGTTTTATTAAGGTGTTGTCTACACATCATATAATGTTGGGAAATACCCATGTTATAAACTGGGATATTTAATGGACTGTGCTGCAGGGGTGGTGATAATATAGAGTTGGCTGTCTGGCTGTTGAGACTTAAGGTTATTTGTTCTCCTTTGTTTTTTAACCCACTCTGTGGACTAGCCATTACAAGGATATTCTGTAGACTGTTTTTCCCTAACGCACATAGCGTTTTGCCTTCTTACAGTAAAGAAAAGAGCACTTGAATTTTTGTTTTCTTTCTTTTTGTCAAACCTGAAGGGTTCAATATGTTATGGAAGTTGCCAAATGGTTCTGTGTTTCGATTCCAGACCCCTAAAAAAAAATCAAGCACTTCTCTCCCCCCATCCTCCAATAAAAAAAAATAATTAACACCCCAAATAAGTAAAAAGCCTGGTCCTTGTAGGTTCTAGGAGGGTGCGGGCTTCTCACTTCCTAACAGGTTCAAGGGTCCCTTATTCCAGGCTTTAGATTTCTGCTTGTTAGAATCTGAGTCTGGGAGAGGACGTGCAGCCTTTAAAAGCTTTGACACATTAGTTCTGATGCAAGCACTCCACAGCTTTTTGGGATGGTGGCCATGGTCAATTCAAGTGCTCCATCTGAACTGCCACTTGCCAGCTGACGGAAGACACAACGCTTTACTGAGTGAAGTTGCTGGAGAAGTGTTCACAGAAGTAACTGCCTGATTCCACTTCTTCCTGTTATTCCTCCCCAGTTTAGCTTGCTTTAGCATCAAAAGCTGCATGAAACTGCTGAACCAAATTTGTCTGTCTGTGTGACTCCATACATACAGCAGTCTGGCATCTGGCACTGGGACCTGTAGGCCAGCAGTTTAAAAATGGCAGTAACAGAGAATGATGGAACTGCTAGCTGACTCGTAGTCCTTCAACTCTGCACCTTTCAGTAAGGATAAGGGAACACATGATAAGAAAGACTGGAGTGAAGCTGTGTGCAAAGATGAGATGTTTCCCTGGATCATTTAGTAGTTAACTCTCTAAATGCAGAACTACATAGGTTACGCTGATTTAAAGTGGTCCAAGCTGTTATCCTCCATCACCGAATAGCAAAATGACAAGCTAGCTCTGTGTAATACCATCTCTAATGCTGGCAAATGTTCAAAACAGACAAAGTAGGTTTTGTGCAAACTCGGGGAACTCTAAAGTAAGAAAATAGCACTAATTCATCTAAACTTCCCTGAATAGATAAGGCCTATGATCTGTTGCTGCAGCTCTGAAAGCCATCTGTTTTCAAATGCACGCACTGCAACCCATTTGGAGACATCTTGGGCTCTGGCTGATGTTGATGGAGCTCTCTGCAGAGAGCTGATAAGATGTGTCAGTCTCTTGTCTCCCTGCTTTACATTTGAAAGCATGTGATGAAGATTACTTGTAAGGCTATGGAGAGTATTTGATTTTCTCAGATGCTCAGCATCTTGCAGCAAGAGTAGAAGGGAGTAGAGGTGTATTGCTGCTGAAAGCCCCCAAGAGTTCATATCAGATGAACTCTTCTGAGGCAGGCCAGGATACAGCATTGAGGTAGGAGTCTTATGGACTTCCACCTATGTAGAAAAAAGCATCCAGTAGGTTTTTACAGGCTAGGACTAATGCTTTATATGAGTGTTCTGCACAGCTGTAATATTGCTGTACCCCACAATTACCTGGGAGGATCAGTGGGTCAATTGAAGAATATAAAAATCACATGAAGGATTTGAGATTATATCACTCCACCAAGTAGAAGCTGAGACCTGGATCTGAAAGTAGGAACTGTCGTGTTTCTGCTTTCATCATTAAGTTAGCTGAATTGCCAGCCTTATTAACTGTATGCTATATACAGTGTGTGTGCATATATACATCACTGAGGAGAAAGTGGAAAGAATGGACTGCATTTCCATCTCAGTTTTGCTGATAGGGCTGATATAATCTCCACAACTAAGAAACACTGAAGTTTGTATCAACATTTAGAGTAACGCGTAGTTTTGCGACTATATTGAAACCTGACTGTTGGAATAAAGTCTCAAACCCATACTAAACTATTTATTAAATAATATCTATCCACTAATGATGAATTCATTTTCAGTTAATAACAAGCCTTTGTGAAGTATAATGAAAAATACAGTGCCATGCCTAGTAAACCGGCCTCTGTTTTCATTGACAGCCTGCCAGTTCCTCAGCTGCGGTACTACTATACTATTCATCTCCATAAAGGGCTCTTTCGAAAGCATTATTAAACAGCAGGAAGGAGTGGTGTATGACAGCTTCATTAGTCACTGGGAGCCAAACCTAGCCACTTTCTCCTGGGAATTAGCATATCCCAAAACATCCTTGGTTTGATGGCATCCAAAACTTTTTTCCATATTTTTGGAGTGTAGCCAAATCTATTTGAAAATCCTGGAATGACAGTTGTAGGATTAAGTCCTCTCTGGGTGAGGTTAGGCTCTATTAGCAAGGAAAACATGGACTTCCCAGCCTTAGGGGTCCAGAAATATTTGCAGTAGATGATTTGATTTGAAATACCCCGACACTGGAATTTCTTCTAAGTGCAGAATGTGATCCTGCTGAAACTTCAAGTGTCCCAGCACCATCACTGCACTAGATGCAAAAGTTAGTTTGGGTTTGCTCTTTTTTCAGATTTCTGTGCAGCATTCACAAAAGGTGCATTCAGCAGGCAGGATACTCTGATATGTTAAAGATGCTCACAGTCCCACTGAGATGAGTAAATGCGAGGTTCTGAAACACTGTTCTGAGCTAACATAGTGTTTCAGTCTCTCTGTTAGCCTGAGATCAGCTGTACTTGGTGAGGTGCTTCTGATTCTTGCTCAAAGAGAGCATAAGCTACAGGGTAAACATGAGGTGCAGAAACAGGCTCTTGCATAAATCTGTTGCATGATTTACTGCTCTTTTGAAAATATCCCAGGCTTTTTGTAAAGTGAATTAACTGTCTAAAAAAAAGTGGAATGAGCAAAGCCTGTGAGAATCCTGCTGTTAGCAAGAATGCTTTAACTAGCTTTGATTCCAAGAAAACACCCACTAAAAGTTCTTTGGTATTAAGGCTTTGCTGAACACTGAAGTCCAGGGAATTGATGGAACTTGTATTAAAAACATGGTATACAAAGAAGTATTTTACAGTCCAGCTGCTCTTGATTTCCTGTATATTTGTAAAAATAAAGTTATCCCTTAATACATAGTTATTTATGCTTTTCTACCCACATGGAACCTCCTGTGAATGTTTTACAGGTAGTGCCATTCACAATTAGCACCAGCAAGCCAACAAATGCCTGGAGCTTGAATGATGACTTAATGTACACTTGCAAGCTCAGCCAAGACTAAGCCAAAGGCAGGAGAGGAGGTTGTGCCTCTGCACGTTGCTGGAAATCCTGGCTGTTGCTATCTCTGTTGGTGTGACCATCCCACTGGGACTGCACAGTAGGCTTGAGCCCAAGCAGCAGCTTTGCCTCAGAGCCCCTCAGGCTCCAGCTGTTGCTGGGCTCCCCTTGCAGTGTATGCTGGGTCATTGTATTTGCACAAGCTTCAGCTTTGGTGTCTCCTGTTGCCAGTAACCGCTGAGATGCTTCAATGTAGAGAAGATCGCAGGAGGCAATTCTCTTCCAACCTATTTTTTAACATAGAGTATTTGGTGTGAGAGTCAGTTCTCATGATTCTTGGAGGCGCTTACTCCTTTGTGCTATTGCAATGACAGCCTTGAAGTTAATGTATGTTGGCCCACAAGCCTTGTAAGGGGTTTACTGGCAACAATAGCTGCAAAGCCGCAACTGAAAAGCTGTGTGCTTGATCTACAGGATTAACACAAACAAGATGTCCTTGAGCAAGATAGGTTTACAGCAGTCTAGCAGAAGTCATTTTATCCAAGAACAGAAAACAAAACCTTTACAGACTGTGCCCTGGGGAGACAGGAGCGGAGCAGACCCTCAGGGTGACTGTCAGCAATGGGCTACTGGCTCTCCCTGCAGCTAATCCAAACGAGCTGCTCTCAGTTTTGGTAGTGTGTGTCTCTGTGATTCTATGTTAAGGAATCATTTCCAGTTCTCTGCAAGCTGGAGGTTTTAGTGTGGTTCAGTTTGTTCTGGTGCTTTGCGGTGCTGGAGATTAGGTCTTGGGAATTGACTATGAGATACCTCCCCTGGCACACCAAATTCACTTGTCCTTCCTGGCTTCCCTGTTGAAAGATAGGATTTGCTGCTGGTGGAAATAATATCCTGCTACTGAGCATCAGAGGGATGGAGGAAAGGGTGATGCCCACTTGCGAACAGCAGCCAGTTAACCCCATCTCTCACTCCAGTTTCCAGTTCTGCTCCATCAATAATACATTTCTTCCCTTACTTCATAGACATTTCACTCCTTATGACTATGTAGTTCGTTTGTTCACTGGACTTCTGTTTGTGAATCTGTTTTCTTTGCCTTTGCTATTTGTTCTTTCAGTTGGGCCTCACTGAAAGCTCTTGCTGAACATAATGGAGAGCCAAGGAAAGGGGAAAATGTATGATATTTTTGTACTGTTTCCAAAGCTGCCAATTAGAGTGCACTCATCTAAAAATTGGTTTAAAAGTATAAGGCTCTTTTCTAGTTGTCTCTGAGAAAGAAACCATCTCCTATTGAAATTATTCCTTGAATCTTTACAAACTCAAAGTTGTCCTGATTTATGCTCTCAAGTCTGTCTATGCATGCAAGAGTCAAAATTAAGATCTCTTCTGAGGTTAAAGGGAATCCCTAACATGCATGAACTGAACAAATCCATGCCCTCAAAAGAAATTAAAATTGCCAAAATACTATATAAAGCATTAATTATATAATCATTCTTCACCAGCTAGAGGAGCTATGCTTAATAGGAAAGCCAGTATTTGCTGGGATAGCATGGATTTACAGCAGCTTCCCCAGTAGCTGCTTTTTTGCAAGAATACAAAGGGAAAAGTGTGTGTGCACAAAACGTAATCCTACCCCAGAAGTTTTAATGGACTTGGTGTTTGCGTGCTGCAGCTTTGCAGGTGTGATGGCTAAATTAATCTTCACAGCATTCCCTTGGGATGGTGCCCGGGGAGGAAATCTAGGCCTGGAGATTTGAAGCTAAATCTCTCTGAATAATTTTAAAGGCAGATTGGTGGCACTCTGGAGAATAGTGAATGAAGCACGGGAGAAAGGGGGTGGGAGTGCAGTGCTGCTGTCCAAGCAGGACTGAAACAGAGGGATAAGGAGGGCATACCAGTAAAGCAGGGGAAGACACTATGAGCTGACAGATGACTTGGGTGATGTTAGGGAAAATATTGCTTGCTTTGTAATGCTAGGGAAAAGATTGATCATTCCTAGTGCTGTATGTAAAGGCAGAGGGAACAGTGGTGGGTGAAGAAGGCAAGTGTGAGAAGGCAGTGGGTTTCCCCATAGGTGTTTTACATCTTCATGTTTCAAACTGTTTGTCAGAGATCAGCAGAATCTGTATGCTCCTTTGAAAATGCTTCCAGTTTTCCATATTTAAAATGTCAATTAACTGCTTTCTATAGTTAAATAGTACATTACAAAACAATTTTGACTTCTCTCATTTTATACTCCCCTTTCAGTCATAGCTCTCTGTACAATATAACTGATGCAGGTAAATAAGTGCTGAATCTCCAGCAACAGCAGTGTAAAACTGTGCTTGTTAAGAATGTGGTAACCCTGAAGAATCATCAGAATATTTCAGTAGCAAGACCTCAATAGCCATAGGTGCACTTTTCTTTAACTTCAGTAGAAAGACCATGTATTAGATTAATGTAAAGAAATAGCGAGAAATAATATAAGAAACAGTGGTCAAGAGGGACCCCACTTCATTCTAGGTATCTGGCAATATGAATTCTAAGCTGTGCTTATAGAAGACAGAAGTACTAAGTCTGTGAAGGTTTTCTCCTACAGTTCTCTGAAAGTACCTAGGCTGAGTTTGGACTCAGAATAATTTCTGATGAAGATTTGCATGATTTTTGTTGGTCTTGATTTATTAACAACACATAAAACATCACCTGCCTTAACTACCTATTAACTGGCCTTCTAGCTGAGATGCCATGGACAGCTCTACACTATCATATTGCAGCATCTATGAACACTTTTGGAGCACACCGATTGCGAAAATATGCATGTTGACTCTGAAAACCTACATTGAAGTTCTCTTAATCCCTCACTTTGTTTAAAAGAAGTCAGCACTGACATGTCTGTGAGTGTTTTATCCAGGTTGTGGGTTCACTCTGTTGTATGTGGTCTAAACATGGTTGCCTTGGAGCCAGCCTCAGGCACCATCGCTGTTTGACAGCTGAAAATGCTGGTGAGACACTGAAGTAGCTGTGCAAGGGGTCAGCCCATGTCCAGCATGACCAGCCGTGCATTTGGGCTCATTAGGCTGGTTGGACTAGACAGTGCCCTGTGGAGTCACCTGACAGTTTGAGCCCCTCTCCAATACCCATATTACACACATTTCCCAGTATGTGGAGCAGAAAAGCCTCTGCTCTTCTGAATAATGTAGATGATGACTTCTGAATGTTTTCTTCTCCACTGGTGGAAAAGTTAACCAAGTATGCAATTACATCTATTTACTTTGAGGCTTAGGAGAAGACTGAGAGCAGTACAGTAGCATTCAGTGAGTAGTGTAGAAAATGAAGACTCAAGAGTAGTGCATCAAAGACTTTGCTTCTATTAAGCTTTGCCAGTTCTTCGTGTCATCTTTTTGAGTAGAAAATGATGAATGCATCATCTGAAATGTGACCCAGTATCTACATAAAGAATAAGCTCTCCAAAGCAGAAATGGCTTCTTAAGCCAAAATGACCTCTCAAATGAGGCTGCAGGGCTACTGTGCAAATGGGTGCCAGCCATCTGCTCCTCAGCTGCAAATGCTGACTGTACTTCAGCTCCTCCTATGTGGTTAGCTTCTTCCCTGGCAAAAAAATGCTGTTGTACAGTTTCATTTTAAACAATGTGAAGAATAATGGGAACTACAAAACAAATGGTTAGAGGAGCTCCATATCCCTCACTTGGCATTCAGTTCCTAGCCTCAGATGCTGCACTGCAAGAAAAATAACTATCCTGATAGAGACAGCCTTTGAAGAAGTGTCAGGCAGGCTATCTGAAAGGTAGCTTGTGACTGCATCAAACCAGTGCTGCAAAGAAAGCACCTTTTTCTGAAATGGGAACAAGCGGCTCTGCTCATAAGAGTTTTCTTCTCTTTTGGTCTTGGAATTGCTGGTGTAAGTTGAGCAATAGCAGGGATGGGCTGGTGAGGTTTAGTGAATTGGGGCAGCCTCGTACAGCTCCAGGATGGCTGAAGATTCTATGCTTCCTGCGGTAGCCTCACTGATCAGAGGGGCTTCCTGAGCTCCACACAACTTTCCCAATGTATCAAGTCACTAAAATGCATGTGATCTATGTAAATGCTTTTATATTTTTTTTAACAGAGATACACACACCTTTGTCTCTACCTCCTTATTCTTACACTTCATATTTTAGATATTTATTGTACAGTTTAAGTATTTGTTTTAAAGAAAATGTAATTCAATGTCTCCCCAAAGATTTGCTCTTCCCCATAAACATTGCCTAGAAGCATCTGCTTCCCTCATATGGATCTTGTAATTTGTGCTTTGGATTTCATCCAGTACTCTGCGGAAAAGTGATGCCTTCCAGAGACAGAAACCTGATTATGAGAAACCTCATGGGCAATAGTGCCTTTGTTGTAACTGATTTTGAAGACAGAGAAGCAGAGATGGGAGAAGAGGGTTTTACGACATGTTGGGGTTTTCTTGCAGAGACATGAGCACACTTTTGCCTTTTTCATGCAGAGCAGTCCATGCCTCTCCAGGTCTCTGCATCTTCAGGTTTTTAACCCTTCAGCCGTTCTCAACCACATCTGACAGACAGTGGTCAATCTTGAAGAGAACCATGTTCTTGAAGTTTCACTGAAGTAGGTGAGTGGAAAAGGAAAATAGAGCCACTTTCTGAGCGCCCTGACCACAGCATTGCACTGTTTGGTATCAGAAAACCTATACAGCAGAGAGAATTTGTTAAATATAAGAATTAAATAAGCTTTAACCAGTCACAAAATACAGGTCTCCAGGACCCTTGACTTCCAGTTCCAGCACTGATGGAAATAATTGGAAATAAAGAGCCTACAGACTGCAACCGTTTTGAAGAACAGGTGCTATGTCTTGTACTGAATGGGAGCTGTGCAGCCAGCAAGAGATGGGTTTTCCTCTTATCTCCTTCCATCCCTTCCATGGTAGTGGAAGATGGTCCCTTCAGCAGAGCAGCAGTCTATGGAGAAGGTGGAAGAAGCCTTGCCTTCCCTTGCACCACCTGATGGTACATAGGAATGATAATGTGCTCACTACCAGTCTAAGCACTTCTGGGACATGGCCTTTTTGACATTCCCCAGGCCTTGTCCTGTAGTGAAGAATAACATCTTGGATTAAAATAAAACAGATGGTGAATAAGAAGTGGCAAAGAATGAAGGGCAGGACTTCCCAGAAGAGGCAAGAAAGCAAAGTTCCTTTTGGGTGTTGCATATGGATCCCTTGCACCTAGCTGTTTGTCTTGCAAACACAGTCTGAGGAGGAGAAGGTGGTTGGTACATCTGGATCTAATGATCAGAGTGTTTTCCCAGGGATGCATTGTTCAGGCATGTCCTCTGCCTGAAGTGCCTGCCATCCCTCACCTCCTACTTCCCCCACATCCCCAGGACAGTGCCTGAAGTGCTTGGGTCTGAGTGGAACCAATTTGCACTGCAGTGATTGAAATCTGCATAACAAAGTTGTTTGGGCCAAATCTGCAGTTACTCAAGTATTTTATTGGCTTCAGCTCTGCATTTAGGTTTGCTCTACACTCATCATGGAGCTCTGGACAAATAACCAATCTGTGTTCTATTGTATTGGCCTCCTAAACATGTCACAATACTTAATAGTTCAGCCTGTGGGAGCAGGAATTTCACTTACGTTTCATGTGGTGCCAGATCCTTTGGCAAACATTTAGAAATGGTCTGAGATTACCATTGTCTCTGCCCAGGAAAGGCTTTACCTCTGCTTAGAAAAGTGTTGTGGGTCCACCAGCCCGTACGTTTGCTTGTGACATCCTACACTTCTTGGCTTTTGGTAGCTGCCCACACCCTTCCCTTGTGTTTGTTGTAATCGGTTACATATGTTGGTTTGTTTTTCATACACATCCTGACCTCAAACAAGAACAGGAAAATCTCTCTTTGGGAATAGCTGTGGTGAGGTACGTATCCTCTGTATCAGTGCTCACGATCCTTGGTTGTTTGGTTTGGGCTCACCCCCCTGTACACACATGTTGGTTTTTTCTATTTTCAGGATTTTTCTATTTTGCCCAAACTTACTCATAGGGTGAGGCTTGTCGCCCTGGGTGTTTGGATGCTCCTACACACTGATGTGTCCAAATAGCATTTCATAAAGGCATCTACATGTATTGTCCATTTAAAATTGCTGGAGTTAAGGCCTCAGTATTGTGCAAACCTGGACTATGGTGAATGTAGCCATCATCTTAAACATTTACTTTTATTATAGCACTTTATTTCTAATCCTTCACACTCTGGTCTCCTTACGTGCAAGGAAACCGCTACCATTTCACCCTTCTACCACCTTCCAAGAACCCTAATGCAAAAGAGTCCGTTATTCTCAGTAATTTTATGCTAAACTAAGTGCCATACTCTCCATCTCTTGGTCCCTTCCAGGTGCCCTTGAGGAGTCTACTTGGGCACAGGTCACTAAGCAGCCCCAAACTGAACAGCACGACCCTGCAAGCATTGAGCAGTTACGCCTTGCTCAGGGATCTCCTGGCTCAGACTTTGCTCCATGAGGAGCAGAACTGCCAAGTTCCAGTCAGAGAGTGGAGAGAGGTCAGTATTTATGGGGACTGAGCATTATTTTGTGTCACAGGAAGAAAAATAGAGTAGATTGTGGTCACCAGTCCACTTCTGCACAGACGCACAAGAAGCATCATCATTGTTTGAGTCCAGCAAAGATCAGGTTTGTTTACAGTATAGCTTGCCATCTCTGCAATTTCTGGGGAATAGGTGCCTGCTGTTTTTGAGTCAAACATTCACTAAATGGTACCCTTAGGAAAGAGAAAAAAACTGAAACAGAACAGGAATATGAGTACAGCTTGCAGTGTGCCTCTTCAAAATACAAGCTGTGCTGAGGTAAAGCTCTTCTTGGGACAGCAGCCATCTCTGGGTGGGGTTGTCTGGGACAAGGGAGTTTAAGTAGGCACGGACATAGATGAGGCAACTGCTGCAGTTTTCCTGAGATCTGAATGATGTTTTTAAAATGCACATCCTCCCTCAGAGCCTGGGGTTTGTCCTCTGTCTACGTTAAGCAAACATGTCTCAGTTTAAAATCCAGCACGAAGTTCATGCCTAAATGGCCTGCTGGGTGTTAGTGAATGTCAGATAAATGCTTACTGATTTTGTTGGGTTTGGACCATGCATCTGCCATTCAAAAGCCTGATCCTTTCTCGATGTGATCTAGCCTGTTGCTGGGAAAGAGTGGGGTCTGAGTTTTCAGTTGTGTGCTGTGACAAATGATGATGATGTGGCTGGTTTTGGGAAAGCCCAGCATGTGCTCTCTCAAACCCTTCCCAGCACACATCTGCATGCTCACCAACCCTGCTCATCATTTGTTTGTTCTATTTATAATTATTACCATTTTTCCCAAAATTGAAGAGGTGCCAGATGGGAAACATGGAACATCACTGCTCCCGGGCTGCCCTCTCTTGGGTAGCATGGTGGTGTGCCTTCCTGGAGGCAGGCAGCAGCAGACACTTGCGAGTTTTCTCCATCAATGGCTTGCATGCCAGTGTTGCTGAGCATTGCCTGAGCTCGTTCCATCCCCACCATCATGCTGCTGGAGCCCAAGTCATGATCCAGGCTGGGTGTGCATGGGGAGGACATGCTGATGTGGCTCACTTATTGGAGCATATAGAGCATCAGAGTGCAGGCAACTGGCCTGCTAAAGCCCCACAGCTTTAGTGGATCAAGCTGCCTGGGTCTTGTAATCTGATCTTTATTGGTGTAATGTACCCACCGTGTGGAGCCCAGGGAAACTAAAGCTTGGTGAATGCAGTGAAGTGATAATGTGACAGAGCAGAAATGTACTTAGCATTGAGTCGGGCAATTCAGGAGTGATCAGGGAAAAGGAACCTTGCATGTTTCTCCGTTTTTGTAATAAACCCTTGTAAAAGATCATTTTTTGCCAGCCTTCACCCTTTAGAAAGGGAGAGGTGTGTGGGGGGAAGCCCTTCAGCAGAGTATGAAAAGTGACTTTTTAAAGAGTCATTATTTGTTTGGAAGAGAAGGCAAATGAAGCTTGTTTGCTTGCTTTTGTTTTGTTTTTTTGGTAACCGCGTTGCTCAATATCTAATCCTCTGCAGAACACATAACTTCTGTTTCCTGTGTTATGAAATCCTGGAAACAGCCCTGAATTTTAAGGAAACCAAGCGCACTTTTGCAGAGAGATGCAGCAAAAGAGCTCCCTCTCTTGTCCATTATGTGTTTTGGCCAGTTTGCAATGCAAGGATCAAGTTAAAACTGGAGTGAGGCTGGCATTAAATTACATTGGATTGAGGGTTTATCTGGAGTATTCTGCTTTATGTCTGTTTAACTGAAATGTTTGGAAGAAGATGGGTAGCAAGCATTGGTATTCAACACCCAGCTGAAAAAACCCATCCAACTGTTTCTGGTAAAGCACTAAAATATTACTTCTGAAATAAGTCCTTAAAAACACAGTGGGAGATATATCTTTCTTGATATCTATAAAATATTCAACAAAACATGGGTTCGATTATTTTTTTCTTTTTTCAGCTTTCATTGACAGTAAAACTGCATTGCACAGGGTAAAAATAATCTCTTTAAACCTCACTTTCAGAATCAGATTGGCTGGGCTAAACCTAGTTGTGATATAAGTCCAAGAAAAAGATGTTTTTTACAGGAGCTATTGAGCAACACCTATTTCTAATGGTTAATTACAGTGCAGAGCAGGAAACAACTCATTTGCCAAAGCACCAGTTTTTCAAGATAGCTCTAACAGTCTTGCATATATGAAATATGGCTTTCTGGGCACAACTGTAATAAGAGTTGCATGTTCAGTGTTAAAGGCTCCTCCTAATTTGTGCCATACCTTGTGAAGTCAAAGTGGTATGTTTGTATGCTCGGTTTTTCAATCAAAAGCTTGCATTTAATGGGAAAATTGCTATACTAAGAGGGCAGCTCATGATACAATGCTACTTCTAAACTGTGAATGTTCACTCTGTTTGGAATGTTTTCTTTTATGAAACACATTCTCACACTAAACTTAATGTCCTGACTAACAGGACATTTTTATGACTTTAATTTTTTTATTTTGTACTGAAATAAGGAGATAATTTTCTTAGAAGCTTGGATCTGAAAGCTTTGCAGAAAATAATTCTTATGTCTGTGGAGTAGCCAAGTGCTTTTTGTTGACAATTCATCAAACATGACAAAGCAATTTCAGCTTGCAACAACCTTGTAACTTCTGCCCTGAAAGAAGACAGAAATGACGCAGTGTATAAATCTACCTCCAATTTTTCCTTCAGTTCTGTGCAGTCCTACCCAAAGGTTCCTGTAGATTTCCCTCAATTTCTTTCCATTCAAGGCCAGACTGATGTTTGTGAAGGCATTTAACAGCTATAGCTTGGACTGAAACCTGCCAGTCTTATCAAGGGTGGGGATACTGACTTTGCAGAAAGAGCTGAATGACTGTGAACACCATTAAATGGATCCCTAGTGCTCAAGATAAATGATGTTGCTTTAAAACAGTGGGCAGAAAGGTCTTCAAAGTCTGAGACAGGGATTAATTAAAGAGGGAAAACAGATCTTCCACCCAGCTTGATTTCTTGCTTTTCTTAAAGAAACATTTCCCTTAAAGGAAAACCTGGTGATTCAGTGAAAAGCTGATTTCATTGCTGTATTTGAAAAGGCTACTTCAGCAATTTTGGGTTTCTTCTTATTTCAATAATAGCAGGCATGATGGATTTTTTTCCCTACATATTACATATTTTGTCCAGTTTTTTCCTCATATAATCGCACATTTTTAGGATAGCACTTCCACAGTGTTCTCAAATCATGTGGTGAGTTCTGTTACCTTGGTTAAGTGTTGTGCGGGCTCTGCTACTGATGGAAGACAGGCAAGTACAACTTTGGAAACTGTGTATTTTAAGAGAAAAATTCTTACTTTAGCAAATACGGAGCATGCCAAAGTAGCAAAAAGCGGTATTTCCTAGGAAGGAAAATACTTCAGCCTTGCAATAAAAATGGTGGGAACTTCTCAATATGCTTGTTTTTGAAGGTTCTTAAAAGTATTTAATTTGATAGTTTCTAATTAAGGCTTAACAAAACTTCCTTAAGTGAGCTGTAACATAATAGAGATACATAGCAGATAAGAAATCAACTACAAAAACTAGTCTAGTCATTTTAACATGCTAGGTCCTGCAAGGAGGAAGCAAAACTTTAACTGAGCTGGAATGCGTTTCCCTCCCCTTGGTGATGGCCTGTTCTGCTGTGAGCTGTCCCTGCCAGCCGTAGCTGGGGGAGATGGGCATCCTTGCTGCACATCTGCCTCTCCTCCCCATCCCTTGTCTTCCCCTCTGGGAGACTGTGTGAATGCATCTCAGCCCTCCCCAGCAAGGCATGGTTGCTTTGAACCCCATCTGTTACTGCCTGGAAAAGGCAAGGGATGGCTGGGAAAGGGTGGCTTTCTACCAGGAAACTGAGCTTTACTTCAACAGATACTATATTTACTTTGAAAGTGACACCTAGTGCATTGAAGGCGGCCTTGCCAAACTGCTGGCTACTGTTTTGTATAGGCTTTAACACTCTGGTGGCCTGCTGATAAATCAAGTAAAAAATAACAACAAAATTGGAAGAGATGCCTATTTGAAAAAAAGGCATTTAAAAAAGGAAAAAAGAAGCTTGTGTATCTGACCTTCACATGGAAAACCAGAATCTGTCAGGCTTGACTACTCGGTCTTTGGCAGCAGGATAGTTTTGGTGTATTGTGCCCTGGGCTCCCAACACTTTCTTTTCCATTTAAATCTCCATGAGTGACTGTGTAAATAAATAAGGAGTACAAGGCTTCACTGTCTCTTTCCAGAGCTCTTGGTGATGCTGTGCGTGGGGCCAATGTGCTGGCTATCGACCACCTCTCTGATCAGCCACCCACCCCATCTGACAAAACAGGTCTCCCTGCCTGGCTTTGAAATTAATGTCAACAGACAAAAAAGTATGGGAAAAGGGCTTTGTGGTGTGGAGACCCTCAGTCCCTGCCGGGCTTTGCTGTGTATTTTCCTGCAAACCATGGTTAACAGCATGGGAATTTTCTGGAAGTGCTACACAGGTTTCAGAGTGTTGTGATGCTGATTTCCAGTGGGGTACTCTTTCAGTTTTCTTTGGTCTTAATTTAAGGAGAAATTCAGAAGTAAAGAAAAGCAGGATGCTCTGGCTGAAGCTCCCAGGGGCTCATGCCAGTCCTAAGTCAGCTCAAAAACAACTCGGGCCATTGTGTGGTGTAGGTTTTTTCTTTAAATCTAAAGAAAGCCAGCTTACAACTTTGAAGGCTGTAATCCATATAATAAAACACAGGGCAGGAGAGGCAGATTCAGCAGCATCTGCTGAAAGGTCCCACACCATCCAGCATGTACAATAATGGATGCTATCAGGCAGTGAGCTCTCATTTACAGGGCCATATGCTTTACAAGGAATGTTGATAGGTTCCCCTTATCTCTGTTTGTCATCACTCCTATCCTTCATTTCACTGCTTCCAAAGGAAAACACTGCAAATTCTTGGTGTCCTCTGTTGAGCCACTGACATTTCTTAGGGTGGCCCTTCCTCCCTGGAGCTTTCTGCCCTCAAATCTGAGTTCCCCTGTTTCACTTTAAAGATGAGCAAGATTTTAGTTTTTTCACACATGGTGGTACCCATATAGGTGTCTCTTTATAACTGGCTAGCAAGCTTGTCACCTGCTGCCAACATCTGAAGACAGGAGCTTAAAAAAAAAAAGGCACAATAAAGCACACAAGCCCATAAAACCACACTTACTGATTTGTCACGCTTCTCTGCTTCCTGTTAAAAACGGGCCCTGGTTTTCACCCGCAGGCTCTGGGCTTCTCTGTTTCCTGCTTATATTCCCCATATAAACCTGGTACTAACCTTCATACCTGCCAGCAAGACCTGCAGTGGAGATCACTGCTGTTTTGGGGTGTCCTTACTTGCAGGATGATGCACCAAGGTGAACTCTCTGCTGTCTTGGAGTACAACAAAGAAATGAGACCAGCAGAACCCTGCTGTAACCAAGTTTGCTAAATATCAAACCCTCCATCACTTTGTAAGACTTCACTGACAATGATGTCCCTTTTCCAAAGAAAAAAGATTCGCATGGAGGTCCCATGGGACCTGGAAAGTACAGTGGAGAAGAGGTGTTCCATGGGCCCCTTCCCTGATGCTTCCTCAGGATGTGTCAGGACCTCCTCATGCAGGGACTGTGTAACACTGGGTCTCAAGGAGCCTCTAACTATGGAGGCCTGCAAAGCCTGGCCAGAGGAAGACTGGTCAACCAGGCATCAAAGCACCTAGCAAGAGGGAGAGCAGCTGATGCTGAGGCTGCAAGTTGGCTCTGGGTTCACTGGTCCTTGGTCAGGTCTGTGTAGTGTAAATAGGTACCATTTCCTTCTGGGTTTTTTATTAAGCAAGCACCAACCCCTGGTAGAGGGCATTCCTCTACTCATTCCTTCAGGCTTTGTCAGTTCCTAGGCTCACTAAGTTTTCCAGGTGATTTTTACTATAGGAGTGATACAAAGCAGCAGACCAGGACACGTGCAGCCATTTGCCATTCTCATGTGCAGAAAACCTCATGCTCTCTCTTATTTAAGAGGGTGAGCTCTTAATTTTCTCCCCTCTGTCAAAATCTGTGCATGTGGCTTTTTACACAGCACAACAGGCTGTGCTCTTTGACACCATGAAGCTCTGTATATCAAAATCAAGGAGCTATCATCAGTCAGAAGTTTAGTAGAATGCCTGTGGTGTGTACAGAGAGAGGGACTGTCCATGGAGCCAGATGCAGTAGGACAGTATTGCACAGAAGAAAGAGGACACAAGGAATTTCAATGCTCAGGCAAAAAGACTGAGCGACCAACAGCCCCTGGAAGGCCTCAGCTGAGAGCAACACCAGGAGCTCTGCAGGAGGTGGAGGAGCAGGCAAGAGGAGCTGTGACCTTCTCTCCCAGTGGCAGAGTTGGCCTCAGATGAGAGGTGCAAAAGGACATGGCGAAGCTACTCAAGGGACTGGCTTTGCTCTGTTCTCCATGGCCAAAAAGGCAGCAGTGAATGATTCAGGAGGTGTCTTTAGTGCTGGCTTTGTCTGAGGTTTCATTTGATTCCAAATTCAGAATATTTTCTTACCCAATCACTTTTTTGTCTTTCATATTGTCTTGTTACCTCACTCCTGCAGGGAAAGTAGTGCAGAAGTTCTGACTGCCTAGTGCAGAGAGTGAATCGCATCTTGCTCTGTATGGCTGTAAATGTCCATATCCATAACACCTGCTTGTTTTGCAAAAATGAGGTGTTATTGCCTGTAATATTTTGTTTGTCTTTCCAGTGTTTTAGCTCAGCTGCTTTTATAACATCAGGAGTGTTGTGCTTCAGGGATGTGTGGTAAACGGGCAGTTGTACAAGCCTTGTAGGAAAAGATTGATGGCTAGATTGGTTGTTTTGACACATGTGAGAGTCTTGTGTCCCATGTGCTTTTAGGAGCGCAGAACGTGTAATTTCCCTTGTTACGTAAGGGCTCAGAGGATCTGCTCTTCACCTCCCCTTTCTGGAGCAGCTTTAAGTAACACAGCTCGGATATCAGCCAAGCTTATGGTCATGCCTGAGCCACCTCTTGGGGTTGACTCGCTGCAGAACTTGGAAAAGGGGAGGTGTGGGCTGGGGGCAGCAGCTGGAGACACAGAAAGAAGACTGTTAATGTTGGAGAGATTGTCTGCAGGAAAACAACCACAAAATAATTGGAGACACTGGGGCTCCTGTGATTCAAAATGATTTTTGTTAGCTTCTGATGTGCAATCATCTAAGAAGAAAGGAGAAGCCTGACTCACTTCTTAATACCAAACAAAAGTGCCTTACTTCCTTAATAACATACCCTTGGTATGTTGTTTGTTTGTGTGAAGCAAACAGATCTTTCTGTGGAAGTATAAAACTGCAGGACTCACAGCTGTGCAAACGGAGACCATGCTTGCAACTGCCCAGCACATGCAGGACTGCTCCATATGGGGGCAGAGGTGGAAAAAAGGGGCTTAAAGTTTCTCTTTTTTTTTTTTGAGAATTTCTCTTTGCTCACTGTTAGCTTGAAGCTAAGCAGGGAGCGATGCTAAGCACTTCTTTTCTTATGGCTGGGGTTTACACATGTTGCCTTGTAGCAGTTAAGGGATGATGCTATTGTGGGGGAAGAGAAGCTGTATTTCATAGAAGTAACTGCTTTCCAGACATGCGGGCAAGGTCCTGTTCCCCCCTCTCAGTTCTTCCAGGCAGTTGAGGTGCAGGCAGCCTCTGCTTCTGTCCCCTCAGAGACTGTGTGCACTAAGGTACTCCAGTGCAGCACACCTGCTCTGATGGCCCAAGTGTGGGCAGCTGCCCCATCTGATAAGGTATGGGGGCCAGAAGTGATGCCTTGCCCAGTGTGTGTTGACAGGTCTTATGTGTGCACATTTCTGTTCCTGCCTCCCATTGTCTAGTCTTGCTTTCTTCTCTTGGTCAGGTCCCTGGGCCTCGCTCAGTGAGGGGCAGGTCCCACCTTGGGATACTACCTCATATCTCAACCTTTGCCTTGCAGTGAGCATGCCCTTCCTTTTGGTTTGTCTGTTTTTTGGTCACAGCATCTCTCAGCTTCCACCCTCTTTCCCTGTCTCCACCCTTGTCCTTATCCAGCTGCCCACATCCTCGTTGCCGTTCCCACCGATGGCCTTTACTTTGGCAAACAGTGCTGTAGGTAGATGTCCAGGCAGTGTGACTGAGGAGTGCAGGAGCCTGCTGAAAGATGGCAAAACAAAAGGCTGACACATAGCGAAATGCCATTGCAAGAGGATTCCCTGTGGTGAGTGTGGTGGCCTGGAATGGCCTCGGCCCCAGGGCTCGGGGGTTGATTTCTCTGTGCCATGTTGACTTAACTTTGTGAGAAGCCCATCTTGACCACATCTGAGCATCCCTGTGGAGTTGTCTCTTTGTTAACTGTGTTATCAATTAAAGCCTTGCTGTAATCCAAAGAACCTTTCTGAAAAACTTCTCATTAGAAATGGCTCTTATCCATTCTAGCCTGATACTCTTCCTGCTGCAGACGATACCTGAAGCTTTTCTCCCCAGTCCAGAGCCTCTTTTTGTCAGTTTTCCATCCCAAGGAAGGAAAGAAGCAGCTTACCTGCATTCCCTCAAAGCTGGCCAGCAGGGAGCTGCAGAACTTGGGCTTTCTCGCAGCCTTGTTTGGTGTAAACCAACAGAAACAACAAAATGCCAGCAGAGGCATCTTTTATTTTTTCCACAGTGGAACATTTTAGAAGGCAGACAGGAAGCTTTTTGCACGTGATGGCCTGTAGCAAAGACAAACCGACTCTTGGTGATCTTAGGAGAGCTGCTGGGTTTTGGAGAATTAATTTCCATTGTATTACTTAATTCAATTTGCTTGCACTTGGTAAACGTGGTTTTGCTTTACTTCTAGCTTATGTTTGTATAGCTTGATAGAGAAATGGGGTCTGGCTTCCGCAGAAGAAAGAAAACTCCCCTGTCCTTTGAGAATCCATGTTCATTCATCTCCCTGCCCTCTGCGTTTTTCTGCCAAGATCCCCATTCTCTGAGCTCATTACATTCACTGCCTCGTCTCCCCTCCAGGCCCTGTAAGCATCTCCCACTATCCCTGCAGCTTGACCTTGGACCTCAGTTGCTCTCCCTATCTGACCCCAGCTGTGGATCCTGGCAACCTCCAAACTGGGGAGCTCCAGGACAGAGAAGAGGAAGAACAGAAGTTTGCCTTTCTTGACCCCTGTTCTCCCTAAGATGCATGACAGCTGTAACAAGAGGTCATCACTGGGCACAAGGATTCATGCTCCCTGAAAGAATAATCTTCTGGGGAAAACTTGCCCAAAATTGAGGGCCAAAGTACTTCTGTTTTCTATACAAGTTTGTAAAAGCATGTCAACGCAATGTCAGGTTTTGGCACAGGATCCAGAAATCGTAGGAGAGCTGGGAGGGACAGGGGAGATCAAGGGTTTGGGAAACAAGAGACTACAAGTCTAAGTGCAGCTTAGACATTCAATTATGCTTTAACCCAAACCATAGCTTTCAGCAGTCACCTTACTGCTTTCAGGAATGCATTTTCATTCCTAGCTATAAATCAGTCCTACTCAATAACTAGTAGTTTCACCCAAAAAGTAACTTGCCAGTATGTGGTAGAATGCAAACAGCAACTGGGAAAGGGATGATACTAAAATACAATAATGAAAGCTGACATGTTTGGAATATCTGGGAACAGTGACCTACTGGTTGTCTCTCTCTCTCAGTAATTGTAATTGACAGGCTGCTGCATTTGCAATAATTTAGGAATACGACAGAAAAAATAATCCAAAAGATATTTTGTAGGAAGATCTTGGGGAAAATTGTCTCCATAAGAGAGAGTTGAGTAAGCAACTCTTCCTATCTTTTACGAAAGAAATGAATCCCAAAGGTTAAAGTATCTTTGAGATTTATGATGAAAGGGCAGTGACTGGTTGCAGAAAAAGGTATTTTATAGTTCTGGACTATTTTACCCACTCTGCTGACCTTTGGCAGGGCTTGGCCTGAGAGACTCACTATGATGATGAATACAGCTTGTCAGCCCCCAGTTTCTAAAAAAAACCCTCAGTTTTGTTTTTACTGAGTAGGAGAAGTAAAAAATCTCTTAATTGCAAAATGAAGCCTAAGAGAATGAATGGATGCAGTTATCCACAAAGGATGCTCTGAACTCTAGAAATCAGTGTGTTTACATAAAGAGTGTTGGCTCTGAACTCTAAAGGTGATCTTGCAAATCATTATTACTAGCTATTTCTTCACTGGGTTTACAAACAAGTATTCAGTGCTGCAAGATTATAGACAGCTTTATTTCCTGGGGGAAAAAGTAATAATTTGGTCTTTTTTTTTTTTTTGCCTTTGGAATTCTTCCCTCCCTTCCTCCCTCCACTTTGATCCTTACTTCTAGGAAACAACCTAAAAGTAAATAACTTCTCTGAAAAACTTTTTCTCAGAACCCTGGCACTGATTAATGAACGTTGGCATCATGGTCAAATATTAAAATGAAGTCCACACTGTGGCCATGTCTTCATGTGTAAGTAGCTGATCGATATCTGTAAATCAGGCAGCAGCACAAAACACCTGTCAGTACAGAAACGTCAGAGGAGTGGATACAGATGAATAAACAAACTGGGCATGTTTAAACATGTCTGTGGTTATACAACGTAGACTGAAAAACCTCCCTACTGTTTTGGTAGAACTGGGTCAGAACGTCTCCAGTGTAAAGCTGGGCTTTGCCCAAATGCCAGCTTGCGTGCTGAAAACCTTTCAGAAGTGCATTTCAGGTTAGCTTTTCTATGAAATGTCACAGGCAGCTTTCCTGTATCACAAGATAATTTTCAGCAGACAGACAGCACCCTAGCTTCCTTCTGTAGTAGGTTAAAATCCTACAGCTCCTATTCCTCCAGCAGGAAAACCAAAGAGACTTGCTGTCACTCTCCAGATGGGAACTGATGTATGCTGCTGTAACGTAGAATTGTGTTTAAAACAGGCAACTGAGAAGTGACATGACATTCCTGGAAGTCTGGGCCCTCCGTGACTCTGGCTCAAGGAGAAATCCAGGTGTTGCACCTTGCTGCTGCCAGAGAGAAATCCACATGCATTCACTGGGTGGGAGCCAAACTGCCTCAATAGGTCCCAGGCTGGGTATGATTTCCTCAGATTCTCATATGAAGCTGGGGACAGATAAAAGAAAGGCACATTTCTTCATTGATCATTTATTCTGTATAACTTTCCCCCTCTGCTAGAAAAGTGAATATTGCATGGGAGCCTTCAAATTAATGTGACTGTGGGAATATGGATGCTACTTGAATGAGAAGCTGTCTTGCTCTGGAGTCTGTGGATCAGTGCAAATAGATGTTAAATATAAAGCACTCCATATATGTACATGTAAAGAGGCTTTTTTAAATCACAAACTCATTTCAAACCAAACTTTGAGAAGGATTTTACAAAAGAAGAAAGTGAGCATCCATCTATCAGTAATGCAGGTGAAATCTGTGCTCTGAATAATTACCTCAGCAAGAGACTTGATCTATTCTGTTTGTGTTGTTATATATCTGGGTAGAGATCTTTTCAGAGGGCGATCTTTTAAAACTCTTCTAGTCTGCTCAGTAGCTTTGTGGCAGGTACTTTGCCTGGTATGAAAGAGCTCACTTCTATAAATCAACTGTAATTTGGGAAGGGAGTAGTATCTTACAGAGGACTTGGCATTGGTTCATACTCTCACCAAAGTTCTAAACTCCTTGAAGTTTTACTGTTCATTCTGCACAGTTAAAATCAGTTTTGTAGATTAATAATTAAGGATTTCAGGGATGTTATTTTCTCCTTGCTCTTTATAAAAGAAGAAATCCCCAAATTATGACCAGTGCTCACTCTTTGCATTGGTAGTTCTGCCTTTAAAGAAAATACCACTTCATTTGAAAGTCTGTGTGATAATTCCTTCATGAAGCGTGTCTAATTTAGATATTCTTCCCCTTCAGGGAACCTAAGAATGATAATTTCTGGTGAATGTTTGCTTTTCCAGTGCTTCCGAAAGGCAACGAAACCACTTGGGCTTTTGCTGCTAGTTTTCTTCTGTGCTTTTTTCTAGCCTTTCGTAGCTCTCCCATACAAGTCTCTCTCTTCTTAGCAATTTACATTTTAATTTTCCCTTTCGGTGTTCTAATTTGCTCCAATGTTACTGTCCCTTAGACGCCAGGTTGGGATTATCACAATTTGCTCATCTCTGTGTGGTACCAGGGGTGACAACACTTCCCCAGCAGCAGCCTTGCTTGCCTATCTGGTGCAGATTTCTAAGGCACCTTAAACCCACCATCTCACATCTATTGACTAATTCTTAGTTTCTTTTGAGGCTTTTATGTGGAGAGGCTACAGCAAAATCCTTTGAAATAGGGGCTCTGTTAAATTGGGGCAGAGGAAAAAGGGCAGAAGGAGAGGAAATACCTATTAATTTCATCACAGATAGGTGAACAGCAATGGCTTTAGCCTTTTCAGTACTTGCTTGTCTAAGCTTCGTTATTTCAAATAGGCCAAAGTGCTCTCTCCAGCAGGAAAATGTTAGAGACATAACTAATTCAAGGCACTTGGCATTTCCTGTCAAAATGGCAGGCATTCATCAAGCTGTGAAGATTGTTGAGTTTCATGTCCACTCAGGACTGATGCTCAGACAATTTTCCCAGAGCACATATCTACACAACTCACTCATCTTTGTTTTGAATTCTCCCTCTACAGCCAAACCCAGCTCCTCATGCTGACTCGCATTATCTTCAAAACCTCGTGTCAAACCCATTGGTGCCATCTGTCCCTGCTCTCTCCTAGGGTGACTCCATGAGAGGTGCCTGGAGCTTGCCTGGCTCCCTGTACCCCAGGGGGGAACAGTGGGTTACCAGCACATGCTATGGGAATGCTGGACCACCTCCCTTTATTGTGACGGCAGTGCTGAGTAGGGCAGGGAGCCTGGAGTTGTACCCTGATCCTGTTGCTGTTCACTGATGGGGTGGCCAGGAAACTGCAGCAAAAGGGGTGTAGGAGTAAGGAGACAAATAACAACAAGGAGAAAAGAGCTTTGGAGAGTTCAAAGGAACAAAGCCTTTGGCTATGATGCTGGGTGCAAGCCAGTTCCAGACTTTTCAGGCATGTTAGCAGAAGACTTTTAAAGCACGTTTACATAGCAAAATAAACTCTTCTTGGCAGCAGGGCTCTTCTGTGGGGTGCTCTGCTCCCCAAGAAAACTTCCTTTGAGCTATTTGCCTCAGGCTGTTCCTGTTCACAAATGCTTGTGTTTCAGAGATTAGATATCAATGAAAGAGTAAAATGGTTTTCTGATTTGTCAAAAATCCAGCAGATTAGACTCTAATTTAGCAGCAAATGATCCCATTACATGACAGAAGTATGGGAAGTCCACAGTATGGCCCCAGTCTTGTAACTACACCGAAATTAGGTGAACAAACCTGGTTGATAATGGCTTTAGAAAAGTAAATGCAGCATCTAAATTTGACAGCTATGTGGCTGAACTGATAGATACAGTGATTATTGTTGGCATGCAATGAAAAAATAGAATTACATTGTGTTTAATCAAAGGGACCTGGTCTGGGATAAGCATTGGATACCTCCTCTACATGAAAAACAGCCTTTAGAACAGAGGAAGTTCTGCATAATGTTATTTAGTCTGCACAAACCACTAACTGTATGTCAGAGCCCTGATGAAGTCACTGCTTAGAAACCATTAAGAGATAGTGTACAATTGATATGATATACTTTGCTTTAGTTGGGAGACATGTTTCTGGCAAGTAATCCAGTGATCAGGTCCAGCATCCATGCACAGAAATTACCAACAAGCTAAGGTACAACAGATAAACCCCCCAAAGCTTTCTGTCACCCTAAAAAGGTATCCTTTTAAAATGTGCTGTCAGATCAGTCTTTGTGGTCACTTATCCTCTGTTGTCTCTTATCTGTAACGTGAGTCAGAAGAGCCCATTTGTCTGAAAAGGAAAATCTCCAAGGATCAGTTTGATATTACGTGTCTTCTATCAAACTTTAATATGAGCCTGATGCTGACACTAGTGGTCAAGGGAAGAAGTGTGTTCTTTGCTTTGGTTAAATAGTTTTATTTCCAGCAGGAAAGTAGCACTCGCAGAATGAAAACCACTGTCAGTAGAAACGGATGCCTGAGCCTTAACACATTATCTGCAGGGGGAAACATTTTAATTTAGTCACGCAGTTCACCCGACTGAAATCAAATGCCTTAAATCATGAAAGTAAGGCAAATCCCATGGAACCAGGGGCTGTAGCCTTAGGAGCTCATTGGAGGAGTGAGGAGTGGAAAGGTGTGAGTGCCATCCATTGCCTATCACAGAATAAATCAGAGCTGAAACCATTATTTTGTGCGGTTTGGAACAGACACGGGCCTCGAAGACAAGATTTGGACCAAAAGACAAGTCATTCCTTTATCTAGTTGTAATTAACTGCAGGTGGTTTCTGCTAACATAATGCAGATTTGAGTCTCATTCATCTTTTCTTGGAGACAGCATAGTTCTCAGATTTTGGGGAAAAGTCAGAAGAAAAATACTGTTTTCTTATTATGGCAGATCACATCTTTCTATTTGAATTCTTGGCTGCTTTTTCTTTCTTTTGGTAATGACAACACTGCATGCCCTTCTCTAACAGATAAGCTGAACATGACATGGGACAAGCCAAAACCGTTGAAGGCTTGGGCCAGCATTGTTAAAGCTGTCTTGTCTTTCAGAACAGCTATGAAGATAGATGTTTCTACTGCTACATACTTGTCTCTCTCCCTGCCAGTAAATCTGTAACACCAAATCCTCTTACTCAGTCTTACTCTGCATTTTGTAAGAGAAATTACTCAAAAATCTCTCTTCCTTCTTGCTTCTTTGCTGTGTCAGCTACAAAACTCTGTAGACCTGACACATCTATTTTTCCTCTCTCTGCTTTACACCAGCGTAAATCAAGAATAACTTGCTGGAGAAGCCAGGTTGATATAAGGCTGCTGGGACAAAGCTGGGCCTGTTGTTTCTATTCCATGCTGGCTTGAGAACGGACACCCAACACCATGTTGCCTGAATGCTGCTTGTAATCATATTCTTCTCTGGAAACTGAATCCTTCTTAAGGGAACCCTGAGCTCTGGATATTTGGCCTCTTTATGGTCCCCTCAGTCTCCAGAGAGAGGAAGAGGCTCAAAGACCCATGGAGAAGATTGAGAGCTACAATTAATTGAAGCAGGATAAGATCTGCATGGACCTTATATGACTTGGGATGTGAGAGCTGCATGACATGGCTCTGCAGTAATGGCTGAGAGGAACTGGAGATAAGCTCCAAGAGGGAGTTTGTGCTTGTCTTGGAGGGTGAAAAATGTAAAATTATTCTCTCCTTGTGCTGCATCTGAAGCTGCTTTGAGTGGTCTGGTACAATAATGTTCATTAACACAAAGCAAACAGCAGCAGGAGATGCTGGGAGCTCTCTGGATCTTTTTTGTATTGCCAACAGCCACCACTTGCATGTGTCCATTGCAACAGCAGAAAAGGTGAAACATGAAACTGCTCTCCCACCCTGGATTTTAAGGAAATATTGGGCTTTGGCAAGTTTGGACACCTGCAGCAGTTGGCTGACTTCCAGAACAAGTCCAAGGGCATTCAGCTTCACAGCAAGTCATTGTCTCATAGGGAAGAGGCGTAAGAGAAGGGGAGAAATAGAGGAAAAGTGAGAGAAGATAATACAAGGACAAAATGTTCCAAAATCAAAATGCTGTGCAGGCTGTGGGTTGGGAAGAAGGAGGAAACAAATGGGACATGTATGACAATGTGTGTTCGAGGTGGCTACAGGTGTCTTGTTTGGTTTCAGTACTGGTCATCATCTTTGGGGAAAAATGGTGAGTGGGAAGATGTGCCAGTGTGTTAAGGCTGTTAGGATGGGATGGGAAGCCTTAGAGATGCAGGGTAGGTATATGGTTGAGGCAGATTATACTCTGTTTCCTTCACTTCCCCCAAAGCCAGTAATAAGATGGAGAACTGAACATATGAGAATAAATGGCTGTCTTGGCTACTTGGGAGAAAGTCCAGAACAACCCTCCTAATATCGTCAGGGTCAGATTTTGGACAGAGCTGTAGAAAGCATTAGACTGCTGCAGTATCCCTTATGGGTGGTTCATTTAATACCACACTGAGGTGTTCCCTGTTGCCTAACGTGGGTATAGACCCTCCTGTGACTGTGGTGTATAAATGGGGTTTCCAACTATTTAATTTCTCTTTTAAGTTATTGTGTTGTTTTTGAGAATTAAGACCTGTTTTCATGCTTATATTAGTTTTTATAAATTTAAAATTGGCTTCCAAAGCATTTCAGTCCAAACCTTCCTGATTACTTTAATTTGTTGGGTTTGTCTGATTCAAGAATTTACATCCTTAAATCATTTAAATTCTCAAAAAAATGCATATGAAGGCACTAACTGAAAATTTTGAGTTTGTTTCAAGCCAATTTCATTTCAAACAGCTGAAGTTTCAGCAGTGGCTCTGAGATTTATCTTAGTTTTTCTTTGGTTGGCTAAAGTCAAGCAACTGTGCTTATCCGGCACATCAGCATGGAAACCAATAAGGAGTGTAAACTAGCACACAATCTAGTCCCTGAGGAATATTTTACTATATGGCATGGAGAGGAATCATATGTGTCTGCATCCATGCAAAATGCATTATAATTGCTTGATATAGATACATTTGTAGCTAACAGTTACAACAAATTAGATTCATAAGTTTCCTAGAACGTGTTAGAAAAAAAAAAACACTAAAAAGTAGACGAATGTTGCAAAACATGGTTTTAACTCCCAGTACTTGAGGAAAATCTTTAACCTTTTTGGAGACTATAGTTACACATTTGCAGTGGACTTCACTTCTCATGAAGTGGAAGTTATTCAGACTTCCCAACTGCACTAATTCACACAAATCTGATTTGTGCTTGAAATTTGTAGTGTATTAATGGATTTTAAGTGGTTCCAGCAATTCCATTAAAAGCGGATGGAATAAGTGAACAGTTTGCCAAAGGTGGAGACGCCACAGTTATGAAACCAGGCAGTGGTTTATGTCAAACACAGTCATTTAAAAAATATAGTGGTGAATTAAAGTAAAAGTGACTTAAAGATTAGGTATTCTACAAAGTGTTGCTCTAAACGAAGACAGGAGTATGAGAAGTAACATCTGGATGAAATAAAGCCCCATCTGAGAGCTAAAGTAAAATAACATTGATTATTTGAACAATTTCGGTGTTAGAAAGTAGATCCTAACACCAAGAACAAGAGTCTCTGTGAGTTTTTGGAAGAGGGGCAAAAAGTTGACCATTGATACAAAATTTCCAGCAGCTTTGTCCATGTTAAATTAAGTAGGTTTTAGCATTTGCTTATGACATGTCAATTGCCTGACCACCCTGCTTGCTTTGGGCATCTTAGGGGGATGTAAAGTCAACAGAAGGAGACATAAAGCCAACTCAAAAGAGAGCAAGGTGGCACAGCACTTAGTTGGAAATGTATTTTGAGATAATCCCGTCTTTGTAAATCCTCTGCCTTCACCTGAGGCCACACGGGGTCTGAATATGTGTGTGTTTTTGCTTGTGAAAGAATGTACATAACAGCCAAGTCTAGATTTTCTTTTTGTTCAGTTTTATTACTGGAGTGGTTTCAGTCACCATGGAGGTCCCAAGTACAAAGAGACTTTTACTTCCATAAGAACCATTTCACTGAGTACAATAATTCTCTTCTTTTGTCTAGTTTCTTCCTCATTAACCTACCAAGGAATTATACACACCAGGGTTTATTTAGATGATCTTTCAAGTGTCCTTCCTGTTTATAGAGTGATTAGCCACATGCACCAAACAAAATATGAGGATAGAGATTGGAGGATACCATGCTAACAGGAAGCACCTTAATGTAAATAATGGTGATGCTCCATGCCATACAGTAACTACATTTTCCCCCAAGATGTGACCAGATTTGAAATACTTGTTTGGAAACAGAAGTTTCTCTTCTATTAGCAGGATTAAGCAAAATGAGAGATGGCCATGCTTATGTTTAGATAAAAAAATAAAAAGGTGAGTTTTGAACTGGAGCCTAGAGGTTTTGCTTTGGGTTGCTGACATGATCATATGTTTGGGAAAATTGAGCATTCCTTTGCCTGATGGACTGAGATAATTTCACCTTGCTATTGCCCTAACTATTCTGTGATTCTATTTACCTTGACCGTATGAATGAACTTTCAAGTATGCACTGGGCAGAATAATGCAAGTAAAAGAACAGGCTCCCGGGAATGCACTGTTGTACTTGCTCAGATGTTTATTTTTCCTAGGGTGCCTATTAATGGTGTGATTATATCTGTTGCTATTACTACATTTGTGCCATTATTTAAGGACACATATGAACACCAGAAGAGAGACATCACCAGCATAAGGTGTTGCCAGATTACTTCCTGAAAACAAGTGTCTTCATGTTCAAAAGCGCTTGTTAAATAAAAAAACAAAGACAAATTTATTTTTATTGGGATTTTTTTTTCAATTTGTCTCTAGATGCTCATTTTAAAATTAAGCTGAGAGTTTCTGGAAAACCTCGAAATTTTACGGCGCTGCCCAGTGATCAGGGATGAAAGGTTTGTAGCTGTATCCAAAATGGACTGTGCTGGTCCCTCAGTAGAGGTAACACTTGTCCGTGACATCCCGTGGGACCAGGCCTACATACGGTGCACTGATCTCACTGAAAAACAGACAACAGAGATCATCTAGAAGCTCGTTGGTGGGTAGAGCTAAACGCTGCAGGTCAAATGAATATCAGTTGCAAGTTGTGCAAAGACTGTGGTGGTCTTACGATGAACTGGGATGGAGGCACTCAAATGTTAGGTCAGTTCAGGTCACCCTGTGGTTTCGATGTCCGTTTTTCACTCAATATAGGGTAGGGAACTCTAAATATCTGAGACAGAGGATGAAGTTAACAGATGACCTGGACATCCTGATAGATTCTGCGCTGAATGCATTGTGCCAGTACAAACAAATAAGATTACTTAAGGAAAAAAAAAAGAAAATATCTTTTTGTAGTAATCACAAGCATAGTAACATCCACCTAAACAAAATCTGTTAAGTCTTTTTGCATTTAAGCTCTTGTCTCTGATTTACATATGAAATACATTTGGTATCATCTGTCTAATGCAATTAAGCAGTTTTCATCACTGAGTCTCTTGTAAATGAACACAGAAACATTTTTCTTCCCCAATAACAGCAGCTGGCACTACTTTCAAGAGAAACACCTAAATGAATTAGAAACCTGAAACCCACTCACTAGTAAGATGTGTAACCCACCTCTGGCAAGGGTGGCGATGAATTCCTGCATCTTGAGATCTCTGGACTTTGCTGTTGTAACCCATAGGAAGGCTGCTTATCAAACTGGTTTGAAGTAGTGAGTGTACCCAGATAATAACTCTTTCAGTGTGTGTGTTGCACAGTTAACTGTATGTGTGAGCTTTTGGATTGCCTCATTTAGATTGGCATTTTGGGACAAGAACTTTATTTCTTGTGCCTGATACAGAATTGAGTACTTAAGGCATTTAACCAACAGTGATAACGTTGCAATGGGGATTGTTTGTGATTTGAATGTTCTTGGGTGACTGAGTATTTCCACCAATATTGCAGCAGATTTTTCTCTTTTATGTATCATGGGACTAATGTAGTAACAAAGCGTAACTCCAGTCTATGCAAGATGAAAAGAACAATAATAGTAATTATTACATATCCATGAGTATTTCTATGCTGCATTTATTTGAAGAAAGACTTCTCTTATAACTATTTTATATGTAGAATACTATGGTATCTCATGGAAGTCTTCCTCTGGCCAGGAGTCCTGGAAAGAAAAGTTAACATTTGTATAAAATCAAATTGATAAAGGAGTTTTTGTTTGTAAGACAGGATTGTGTCGCAAAGGAGGTTGTGGGTCAGAGCATTGAACATTCTCCCTTGATCCCAGGGATCTGGCTTCAGAACATGCTTGGATCTGAAGTCTCTGTTGATAGGTGAGTGCAGCTGCCTGCAAGGAGTCTCAACTGTGGAGTTTTATGGCCCGCATCTGGCTCACAGCTCATACCTTAAACATCCTTTAGGGAGCTGATAGTCTCATTTCTGTTCTTAACACGCAAGAACAAAATTAAAATCTGAAACACAAACTTTTTCCCCAAACCACGTGAATGTCAAGGAAATAACCTCTTCTGCAAAAACATCGGGAAAACACATCCAGAAAAGCAGCTATCACAAATGAAAGTAAAGCAGCTATTATAGCATCACTGACAAACTCCTTTTTAAACTGGCTAGCAAGTGTGGAAAAATTGAAAATATTCTTTGAAATGCCTTCCAAGAGCAAAGGGTAGGATATTGCGCTGGGCAGGATATTCTAGCAGGTGGGTCCCACTGCTTTCTGCTCACGTGTTTTCCGTAAAAAGTCAAACCAAAGAACTACTTTCCATGTTTCTGTTTCTAAAAGTGAACTTTCAAAAGAAAACTCTGCAGTGGCTCTTCCATCACAAGTGGTCTAATGGCAGTGATGGGGACACACAGAGTGCGGAGCAGAAACACTGATGGTGCCCTTGGGAACAGGGTCCCCTGCTTACCAGCAGGCCCTCTGATATGCATGAAGGGCTGGAGCTTGGGGACTTCAGCCACCAGTTCCTGTCTGTAGGGAGGCTATTTTACAGCCATTTCACATCCCTCCTAAGTCTTGTGAGCAATACAAAGAGATGATTTTCCCTGCCCCAGGGTGAGCTATAGCACTTACTTCCTTGCACAGGAGATGCCACTGGAAGGAGAACAAGCAAAACTGAGTGTGGATAGAGATGTTTGTGTCAGAAGCTACTGCAGCCTCTCCCAAAACCAGTTCCCACTCCATGAACCCTGCCTTGTCAAGCTGTCAGTTGACCATGTCTCTGGCATAAGTGGCAGGATTATGATTGCTTTGTTGCCACAGGCAAAAACCTGCTCTACCTGGAGCTAGAACCAGTTTTGGGGCTGCCAGGGGCCAACTGACTATAAATGCATTTGAGGAGAAAACAGCAGCCTCTATCCCTACCCATAGGTCAGGACAAGTTTGATCCAGCTGTTCCATCAACATGGAAGAACAATGACAGTTTCATTGCACAACAAATGAGCTGCTGCCCAGTGACTCAAAAACCCCAGGTCTTTGTTGCAGCACTTTATGCTGACTGTGTTTCTGTGTTTTTATGGTGCATACATAGACTGCAGATCAAAGGCTATTTCTAGGTCATTTTACCTATAAGACTATTGAGGTTTCCTGCTAAATCACTGAGGACAGTGAAAATTTGCAGTGTTTTCATTTAACTTGCACAGTCAGCACACAGTAAAATTAGAAGGTATGTCAACTTGGGTTTGAGTACCTCAAAGAAACTAAAATGCTTAAAACCCAAACAAAAGCCAACTTATAAATCTCTTGAAAAGTCCCAGAGACCTCCAATCTGTCTGCTGACACCTCCTGCCCGTCTCTGACCCTCCTAAATCAAAGCATTTATCTAAAGTACAGAAGTTGACAGTTTGCATTTAATAAGAATTGCTTGTCTTGTCAGCCTGCAGAATTCTTGCTCCCGCTGGCCATTTCCTTGATGATGTGTTACAGCAATGCAACAGCCAGCAGCTCTTACAGAAATAGATGTAAAAAGTGGCTTGATTAATTTTAAATATGCTCATTCTTGACGACGAAATTGGGTTGTATGAAAAAGAGGGGACAGTTATAAGGAAACGGTGTGTGTTTCTACTAGCAGAAGTTCTGTTTCAGGGGAGTGATTACTGTTCCTGATAACACATCATGGTACAATAACCAAAAAGCCCACCACATTTTGCTTTTAGGTATTTTCAAGGGGGTTATGTTTAACAATAATTCTGAAACAGTTTCAAATTCCTGGGCACAATTTTGCTCATCAATAAAGGTAAAGGTCTATTACACTGCAAGAATAGGGGGAAAAAAGCTTTGTGTAAACATGTGCTACTTTTGCATCTCTGAAGTTTTACAGACTTAGGCTTCAGTCCCATGCACCTCCACATGGGGTTTTTCTTTACCCACATGCTGTAAGTGAAGCATTTGCCTACATTTTGTAGAATGTAGATTAGCATCAGGCTGTAGTTTTGAGAAACATATATTAGCTTGCATGTCATGCACCATGTCCTTTTAATAACGTAAAGTTAGTATTTAGTGCTGAGTACTGTGCTAGCCATCACAAACCAGCATCCTGTTATGTTTTAACGATATTGAAATTAATTGGTTGTACTTAACTTTCCCCTTGTTTAGAAGAAAGGTCTTTTCTGATATACTGCAGAATACACATCAGATGGAGGCAGTTGTCATTAATACTAAACAATATTCATTTGTTTACAAGCATTTGCTCTTCCCTGGAATGGAAAGGAACTGTGCAGCCTTCCCGGTGATCACGGATGGCTGCATCATCTGAAGCAGCCTTTGAAATTTTAGGCAACTTCAGGGCTGTAGACCCTACTTGATAGTTTGGAGACGAAAGCCAAGTGTGTTGGGACCAGTTTAGGTATAAAGATCATCCAGGATATAAAGATCATCAGGCTGCTTGTAGCAGCTTAAGATCACCAGGACAGTCCTGCTGCCTGTTTTTCCCCTGCGGAGCTGTTGTAGCATCTTCAGGGGCGAGAAGGGGCAGGGGGGAAGTGGGTGAGTGTGTCCAGGCCCAGTGATAAGGAAGGATGGGCAGGGTGGCTGAGGAGCAACAAACCCAGCTGAAGCCCCTCAGCCTCCCTCTCTTCTTAGCTACAGACCCACACTGATGCCTTTCTGGAAGGCTGAGGAGTGTAGGGAAGTGGGTATGTTGGAAGGGGGGGTGACATGGCTTGTGAAACATTAGCAAGGCAGTGTGGGTGGAAACATGGCACAGCAAGCCTGCGCAGACTAAAGTGATGACACCAGGTGGCTAAGGATATACAATATCTATAATGTACATCTTTTATACGCACATACTGTTTGTGTATGGTCCTGGTGTGTGATTTCTGGGTTCACTTTTACCAACAGTACTCATTGACAGCTCTGGAAATGCCCACATGAACCTCAGTCTGTCAGAAGCAGCATTAAGGTGTGCTGACCTCTGTTTCTCAAGACTTCATGAGTATCTTCTGTCCAGCTCACAGGTGTTTTTTGACGTTATTTCCATCAAATGTAGATGGTAACGGACCTAATACTCTTTTATTGTCCTAGGCTGTCAGAATAGCTTTAAATATATGTACTGGGAACCTTGATCAGATATTTTTATTTAGAATAAATTCAATTCTAAATTTAGTCTTCTTGATTAGAAGCAGCATGCTTTCAGTGCATATTTTCTTTATTTTGTGGACTACATTCTCCAAATATTGCTTAAGAAACTACAAAAAGGCAAAATACAATATTTTAAATGTCTATCTTACTCTTGTTTAAAAGGGCTGAAGTAATAAAGATGATTTTAAAACAATTGTTTCTGAAGTGGGGTTCAGGCCTGTAAAATGAGTTCAGATTAAGATGATGATGCTGGAGGTGCACGGAAAAGCTTTGAAGTAGGTATTTTACAGAAACTTATGATTTAAAATTGAAATGAATACTGTATTGAAAATCTAAGTATGCAGACCATGACATAAGGCTTAGAAAAATGCAGCTGAGGTTCTGTTGACAGGAGTGGAAGGCAGCTTACCTTGTGCTCCTCTCTCCAGGGGTGCTTGTGAGAGGCCCAGTTCATGAATCTCACTGTTGGACAGTGCTGAATCCTGTCCTATGTATGGTTGTAGTGACAGGGATTATTTGGACAGCTTAAAAACTTGTGACCCTTTGTTTGCAAAAGGCATTTTTAAATAGGGGCATTTTAGGCTGTACAAGTGATCTGTGCTTCAGTGTAGAAAAGTATTTCTTTAGTTCATTTTTCTCTTAAGAAACCCCATTCCAAGACAGCAATCTCAACTTCTGGTCCTGGTTAAGAAGGCATCAGGCAAGGGAGTCAGGCTTTTACAGTCAAGTTTATGCAAACATGTGCACCCCCCACACCCAGGTTTGTTTTGTTATAAGGCAAGTGAGGGTCACCCAAAGCTATAGCAAGGGAAGTTGAGCCTTAGTCCTGGCACTGACTGCTGTACTCCATCTATTTATATTTAAAACAGAGTTGTGATTTAGGTGCCTGAGGTGTTAGTTTATTAGCTGTAGTTGTGTAGTCAATGTAAGCTTGGGCTTCTGTGGTACTTGGTCTGCAATGTAGAGCAGACCAATGGAGTGGTTTCCTTTGTGAGGAATCTGCCCTTGGACAGCAGCCTGAGTTGTGCAGATCCAGGTCAGAGCCCACCTGGGTTAGCAAGCGTCAGGCTTTAAAGTAATTAGAGAAGCCAAGTTGTGAGATACTGCATTTCATTTGGGAGTCCTAAACCCAGCATGGCCAGTGAAGCTGCAGGAGTCCAGGGCATGGTGTGAACCCCCTCCTTGGCCATACCCAGATCCCTTTCACAAAGGAGGGCTGTGATGTGGCTGAGAAGCCTGAAGCTACTCACTGCCCTCTCTGCTCGGCAGAGGTTTCCTGAGCATGGCTTCAGAACTGTTCTCTCGGGACTCAGTACGCAAACCACACTGCGCAGCCTTACACCCTGGGCTCAGCCTCCAGAGGGGAAGTGTGGGGGTTTCCTCTGGTAACAGAGCTGTGTTAGCAGTCTCCATGCCAGGCTGCGGTGAGGAGGCAGTGTGTGAAAATGGCCAGTGCCAGCTGGCTCACATGCCCTCGGGACTGCTTCCTTTTTTATAGATATAATTTATCACATGAAAAACTGTATTAGCATAGCTCAGAGTAGCCCTGAGCTCCCTGATTCATTTGAGTAACTTCTGGGAATCACAGACACCCTCAGGAGTGTCTAATGCAGGGAGGCAGCCACCAGCTCTCTTGTATCATCATTTCTACACTGTATTTTCATTGGGAGATGCAGACAGTCATGCTTAATGAGGCAGTTCCCATTGCAAAAGCTACTCTGTCAGAAGACCAAATTTCTGCTTGCAGTTCACCCGTGATGGCTCAACAGTCCACACACAGGGTGCAGGTTGGGCTGACTGTGGTTTTAGCTGTATCTCCAAATCTCCCTAATATGTTATTTTTACATATATGTGTGTGTAAATATGTATAATATATGTATTATATACAATATCTATAACATATATACATACAATGCTTGTTTTTTTTTGCGTGTGTATATATTTAAAATGTTATTTCTACTGACAGTCTTACTGAAGAGTCAGTTATAGGCTTCCACAGTGTGTCATGACACAGAATGCTGCTAACAAGGTGGTGGGCTGGCACTGATTTTGAGATTATTTTTTTAGTAATAGACACATTTTTGGTATTGACAGCATTAGGCTCTGCAGTGTCTACTAGGACCATGCTCTTCTGGTTACTTGCCACATCATCAACCCTATCATTTCTCTTACACCTCTGCATTATGTTTTTATGCAGTACTCAACTCCAATTCAAAAGTTTTACAGGGCAGTGAACCTTCTATGTTTTCCACCTCTCTCTGTAACTCCAACTGCAGTGCACTTTATTTAATTCACTGAAACTGCTTCTCTGTTAATTGACCATTTATAATCCACTGGAACCATAACAATGACCTGTGCATTAAAATGAGAGTAATGGAGTATCCCCCGCACACAGAGCCAGCCCACCTTGAAAGCCTTGACATTACCACCATCCCACCGGATTAGAGGAGATGTGGTTTATATTAGTGACCTGAAGAAGGTTCATGCCCTCTGGGAGAAGGCTGTTCCCTGGAATGGCAGTGTGATTAATGGTTTATTTACAGCACTGACATCAAGGCTGTCAGGACTCTTCATCAGTCTTTGATGTAAAACACACTAAGAGGCCCTAGGTCATTCTTATCTGCTCAGAAAAATCAGAAATGAGGAGCTGTTCAGTGTGGCAACGATTCTGGTACTAGTATTTTCCATAATGGCAACAACAGAGGGAAATTACAAGGTCAGTTCTACTTCTCTGGCCTAACTGGTGAGATGCTATGACCACAGAGAGACTGGCAAGAGAGAGCTATTGACAGGTAATGTGGTGAGAACATACAGATGCCTACAACAAATCACAGGACCTTGTAAGGGGTGAGTGCTTCAGTTCTTCACCAATCACAAACCAGGATGGACTTTTCATGTCCTGGGTGGAGTTGAGCTTAGACAGATATCTTTAGTGATTACTGCGTGGTCTGCAGCACTGCTGTGTATAGACGCTTCCAACTTTTGATATTTAATACTTTAATACTACTTTAGAAAAGGCTTCCACTCCGGAACACTTCCTTTGTTTTCTTGCTGAGTTGGCTTAGTACAGTCTGATTTTCCTCAGCTCTGTGTGCTGGTAAATCCCACGCAGCCTGCTGCTCTCATGGGCAGCTGAGCAGTGAGATAATGTAGAGGCAGTGTCAGCCCTTTTCCTCAGCCCACTGGTGGGAATGGGCTTCCTGACACCCAGCACGTTTGCAGGGGCAGTCACCTCCTCCCCTGCCTGGTCCAAATCCTGTGGTGCAGAACTCTTGCATGAGAGCATTTGAGTTGGGCACCTTACAGTTATTGTGCCTGTGGTGCTTCGGTTCTGCATTGCCTTCACAGGGGACTGGCTTAAACATGGCTGAGATGCCTGAGAAGTTCTCCTGGGCCCCGCTGAAATGATAACTGGATGAAAACCAGTTACTGAATCTGAGCCAGATAAGACTGAAAATAGTGCTGGGGTTGGGGGTGGGGAGAAAGCTATGTTGGAGTGCCTCAGCTTCCACAGAATTTCCCTCTGTTAAGAGGTCTGGCACTTGCACTATTGGCATGTTCCAACCTACTTGGCTTGGTGTGGGCTCCTTGCTATTTTGTGGTGCCTGAGCAACATGACCCCATGAGATAGCTCTTCTGCATGTGATAACCTGGCAGGCTGCTTGCTTTCTTACTGGGTTAAGATCTACACACAGCAATCTATGACTTACAGGAATATGCTTACGATATATGCCTCTGAATCAAGCCATTGATCTGAACAGGGCCCTGGTTTGTTCAAAACCCTGTTAAAAGGGTTGCTTGGCAGAGCTGGCTTTCCAAAGCACATTTTGCTGGGCCCACTCTCTCCTTGGCTTCTTGTAGAGTACTGTATTGAAATTAGTGTATGTAGTGAGGACCACCCAAAACAAATGGTTTCCATTAGAACTAACGAGTCCTTACGCACAAGAGCATAGCACGTATGTGCAATAAGACCCAGAGATTTCTCAACAGATATTACTTTTGGGAAGCCAAAAGCCCCAGGATGTAGTAGGAACAAACCACCCAAATAAAGCAATCAAGAAAAAAAATGCAGAAGCAAATTAAAGTTTGTGCACAACAAAACCAGAGCTAAACAAAGCTGCGCTTCTCTGTTCTAGCTAATCCTCTAAAAGGTCTTCAGCCATTGCAGTAGATGGCTTCTAGCCCACATGTGAAGATCTTACTATTAGACAAATGATTGCAATTAGCATTCTAGCTGATTTTACTTCCTGAAAGCGCAAATTGCAAATGGTTCATGTAGTCATTATTTGACATTCCGTCTAAGTTTCTTAGGGAAATAATTCTCGGCTGTGGACCATTTGCAAGTATTTCATTCTCAGCATTTGACCTTTTTTGCTGTTTCTAACTTAAATAGATTTTTCTTTTTTTTTGGTTGGATGCCCCTTGATTAGTCAAAATCTTGTATGTCAAAGGTGATGTAAGAGCGTAAAACCTTAGGTGCCCAGCTCTGGTTAAGCAGGTAAATACTGGTGAGCAATACTCAGACACTTGCACTAGAATGCTAACAAGTATGCACACACATCAGTGCCAAAAAATCCAACCCTTTTGGTGCAAACATTTCACACAAACACACAAAAGAAATCCCAAACTGTGTGAAAGTTTTGCAAGAAGATGCAACCTTGGTTTCTAGTTTTACCTAAAAGCTGTAGTATTTTTATGACGAGTATTTCTGTTCAATTAGTACAGTTTTCCTGTTTCTCTTCCCCTCCATTTCATGGAAGATTCGAGGTAATAGAATTTTATGTGGCTAGTGAGTCACAACCAACATCCATTATACTCAGTGCACACTATACAATTTGGTATTTTCCAGCTCCCAGGGAAAGTTGCATCATTTTTTCATTTTCTAAAACTTTCCCAGGCCACTCCCTTTGTAAAGTCTGTTAAAGGGCTTCTAGCCATTTTGTGGTCAAGGCTCTGTCCCCTGTGCAGCGTGCTAGTCCCAGAATACCCTTTGGTAAATTCAGAACAAAGTTGGCCCTACCCTCAGAAGCCCCCACTCCCTTTCTTCTCTCCCTTTTCCATCTCCATATGGGAACTCAAAAGCCTAAATTATTAGATGTTGCAGAGTCTGTTGTCAGCGATGAGTAGCTGCAGTATAGAAATCAGCAAGGGAAACCTGGATTGTCTGGCACCTATCTTGGGAAACACTCAGACTTGCAGCCTGGTCCTCTCCTACTGCTCTTGTCTCACTGTCACTGCCTAAACCTCATCCCTGGCCATGCACATCTCTTAGTTCCCCCCACGTCAGCCAGAGGCATCCCTCTGCTGCTTTGCTGCCTGCCAGCCTGCCTGCTGCTGGAGGGGACGTCAGGAGCCAGAGCTACACAGGGCCTGTCGTCCATGGTGCTGCAGTCAAAATGTGCTGGGCGAGGAGCCAGCGTGGGTTAGAGAGCACTCAGGTACCAGCAAGGGAGCGCTGTCTTTGGGCACAGGGACGGACAATGTGGAGCTGCCCTGGGCTGCTGACAGTCAAATTCGTGCTAAAGAGCTCCACATTTTTGTTAGTCTTCTTCCTGCCTGCAGTGACCCTGTGGAAAACAGAGACTGTCCTCCCCTTACAGGAAGAGCACAGACTGCTCCCAGGGAGAAGAGGTGATGTATTTACGTGTTTTAGGTGACCAGCAAGACAAGGGTTAAAGTGCAGCTTTGCCACAAGCTCTGTTTTAGGTACAACTCAAATCAATAGCAGCTGAATCATATCTGCTTCCCAGATCCCTTCCTTGGGGGAAAAGCAGCACTGCCAGCATCCTGCATGACACACAGGAGGACCTACCGGTTTGCTGGTCCTGCTCACAGCCCTGCAGCCAGCTCCCCACCCACCCTGCCTACACAAGGAGGTGCAGAGATTTTATCCAGCAATCAGTGCAAGGCAGGAGCAAGGGACTGTAGGCCCTTTTACCCAGTGCCATATGTTAATGGGATGGGCCACAGCTTGTTTCTGAAGCCTAATTTCTGCAGCAGAAATTGCAGCTTGAGCGGGACACTTTGCCTGCACTCCCCCACAAACAGCATGCCAAATTTCTATTCTGTCTGCTGTATCCAGCATCTAATATTGATTCTTGAGTCTGACATAACCTGCACTGCATCGCACAGAGTTCTTGCTGCGGAATATATTGCAGGGTCTGACGGTCCTTACACTGTATGTAACAGTTCTTCAGGTGCCAGATCTTTCCAGTCTAACACACAGCAGATGTGCTTGCAGTCTTGGAGCTGTTTTGAGAAACAGCTACAGTCAATCTATTTTCAGATCTGGCTGGTTAACTAATGCGTCCTTGCTTAAGGGTGAATGTTTTCATAACTGCCCCCAGGAGTATCTCATAATTTTTTCTGTCTATGAAGCATTCCATTAATGAAAATCTATCGCCAGATTAATCTGTTGATATGATCTGTTCTTTAGAAGTTTCTGTATCTGGCTGGAAAGTTAATGGTTAATGGTCAAGCCTTGACAAATGCACTGATTCATTTTTGCAAGAAGTTACTGCAACTTTTTAATTCTGTAGGCGTTCCAGTTATCAAATGCCTGTGGGTTTGGATGATGTGTCTGAAACACAGCTAAACTACAACCCAAGTGCCTATGTAACATTGGCAAACTGAAAAGCAAAGCTTTTCAGAGTACTCCGAAAGTACTCTGAAAGAGAGTACTCCAGGCACTATATCCTTAGGCTTCGCTTGAAAAGTGTAAGTGTGGAATGGGTATAACACTGCTTCATCACAGTTAAAGAAAAAACTCCCATTGACTTAACTGGGAACAGCATCAAAGCCAAGCAATAACATCTGATGATGAAGCAAATGGGAACCTTCTTGCACAAGGAGAAACACGACATGACAGTGCAGTGCATTGCTGTGCATGAAGTTTTGTTTGACAAGAGCTGAGTGTGAGCTATCCAGTCTTGTTCCTTGCTCACAGAAAGAAGCAGAGTTGACACTGGAGTTTTTTACTATACTTTTGAGCTGTTTCTCTTCCTGTCAAAGCAGAAGCAAAAGTGTTAGCTAAACTAGTGTTTTTTTTTTACACACCAGGCTGCAGAAGTGGTTTCCTGCAAGGATGAGCTGTGCTGTATTCAGGATACAGGAATGAGGCTCTGGTATGAGATGATAATGTTTCTCCCTGTTGGCTTGCTGGGCCATTGTCCTTTCCAACCTAGTTAATTTTATGATTCTATGTATGGGAAGCCCAAGTCCACAAAGACAGCCCCTAAAGACACTGCTCAACTACTCTCTCAACCTGGAAGTACTCAAGTGCCATAAGCCTCCCCTCTTCTCTGGGCTCTTCAAGCACTTAGGGCTCCTGTGTTTTCCCAGTAGTGCCTAGCTCACTGCTTCAGGGCTTTGGCTAGGCTCAGATCCATGACTAGATGCTTCTCTGCTGAAGTCCCCTGGGGTACCAGGCATGCTGAGGCTCTCAGCATGCATTGCTTGCCATGGGTACAACAGCCCCTTGTAAAGCAGTGGAGGATGCTTCTGTCTTCTAAAGGATGGTTAGAGATGGAGAAGTAAGTGGCCTGCCTCTTTCCATTCCTGTTCTTCCCTTGAGCTAGGATACATGGATCTAGCTGTCTCCTCAGTTTGAAGGCACTCAAACTTTGCTGGCCAAGCAGAGCCCTGCCCCAGCCTGTAAACTGCTGTACTGGGAAACACTGCCCTACTCCCAGCTTGCTCTGCAGTATGTACCCACCTTGTCACACCAATGGCTGAGTACCAACGAGAACGTGGTTCTGACGAGACCATGTGCATGGAAGGATGTTTGCAGTGATGTAGCTGGCATGTTCTGGACAGCATGGGGGCACAGCCTGATGAGAAATCAGCCTCATCCTGATCCTTGCTCAGGAGGCACAGGACTAGGAGTCACAAGCACCCGACAGCTGCCTTCAGTGTACTGCATTCACAGTCTTGCCCTCTGTCCTCTTATGCTTTTGTACTTGTCTATTTGTGTCACAGGATTTAGTTTCAAGTCAATTTTACTAGTGTAAATTCTGATATTACTCAAGGGAGCTGGGCTTTACTGGCAACGGGTGAAGTGTAAAGTACAGCTGAAGGAACAACATCTCAGCATAACACATTAGCAAGCACTGAGTCAGCACAGGCACAACACTGTAATCAAGAACATTGCCTGTTTACTTCAGCATGATTAATATCAATCATCTGCTCTTCGTTAAATGGTTAGATCCTTGATAATAGGAAATTTCCTGGAGTTATATTTGGAAATCCCATCTTTCTCAAGGATTTACCTGCTGGCTCTTCACCTCGTTTGGCAACAGCAATGGTGCTGGCACTGGGCTGGCCAGCACCAAAGCGGATCCAGCTGGAGGTGCTGGATGCTCAGGAAATGCCAGAGACAAATCAGAGCTGAAAATTAATTGCTTTTTAATATAGCTCAAATCTACAGGCCATGTGTCAGATAAAATAATGCCTGAGATAGTAACGTTGTTCCCAGCTATGCTAAACTTTAATCTGCATAAGGCTAAGAGGTTCCTTTTAGACCTTGGTCTTTGACATGGAAACAATTACTACTTGAATGTGGTCTCTTTTTCACTGTCATCCTGAATTTGCCTTGCCTCTTAGCAAACTAATGCATGTCGAAAAGATTAATGGATTAAACATGGCCAGGGATAAGCCTATTACACTAAAGCCCTTTAAAATCAATCCATAGCTTGTAAAGGAAGAGATCACCTGAAATACAAGCCTCGGGGAATATCTACAGGGTGCTGTGACCATCCCTATGCCATGGCTGTTGTTGTAGGCACAACCAGACTGAGCATGCCAGCTCTGAGTGCCTCAGACCATAGCCAAAGCTGGATACTGGGACTAGTGGAGCTTCTTGCTACCTCACTGCCACCCAAGCCCTACCCAGTATAGCCAGTTTTAGTATTGGGAAAGATGACTTTACTGAACTGTTTCCTTTGACTTCCCAGAGGTTTCTTTTGCAATTCGTGGTCTGAGCTCAGACCCCAAAGCAACTGGCCCAGCAGATCTTGCCAGTGGCATCTTCCACTCTGACTGCCCATGGAGCTTCACACTTCCCTGCAGCTCCACAATGTCTCTTTTAGCATTTTCTCAAGAGGTTTTGAAGAATGTTTCACAAACAACTGGCCTAACATGCTGAAAAAAATACCCATCTTGTTTATCCATGCTCCAAATTATTTACCACAACTGGTCTTCCAGTATAGTTTACACAACGCTTGAACAGTTTATTCCATAATTTACAAGTTATCTTTAGGTATTCTTAAACATTCTGTAAAGTTTGCTTTAATGGATTATTATTTCATATATAAAAAGGTACATAGAGGGATGAGAAAGTGTGACCCTCAAAATCAGGGCCCTTGGTAAAGAGAAGGAATCTACTGTTTTGCTTCCAGAGCTGGTACTACCTTTCTGCTCCAAAACACACACTGTGCGTTAGAGCACGAGCACGTGGGGTTTGCATCCACTGGAAGTGTCACAAACTGGGGTCAATAGAGATCTGGTTCCTTTGAAGTCAACTTTGCATGTGTTTGAGCTTAAGCCAAAGGGATTGCCACGCAGTAGGCAGACAAGCCTTATGAAGAGCCTTATGTCCTTCTCCACAGCTCGGCAAATCAGCAGCAGTTAACCCAGTACATCAAGATTTTCTCAAGTCAATCTCTTAATTTAATCTCAAACCTGCAAGAGCTGACCATATCTAAGAATGCAAGTATCTAAGGGAGTTCATCTTACATGTGGGGAATATAATATTGGATCCAGCTGGAGGCAGCATGAGCAAACGCCACACAGCTCCCAGAACACAGTGTTCAGCCCACTTCTAAATTACCTGGTTGTGTTGCACTTACCTGGCTTCAGCTGACTGCAAATTCTAGTCGTTGATCTGCTGTAACGTGAAGGCTTTATACTGACTCTAAGTCTTTTGATATTGGAAAAGGAGATGAACAGATTAGCTGCAAATAAGATACAGAACAAGATAAACTCTTTCAGGAAAATCACTTCCATGTCAAAGAAAAATTAAAAGCCCAACAAGCAGGCCAAGCAAAATGAAGTGAGAATCGCTGATCCTAGCATTAAAAAAGAAGCCTTTGGTAAAGTACAGAGGGTCTTGCAACCTTGAGTCAACCAATAGTTGACTAAAATGACAAGTGATTTTGACCATCTCTGATGAGCTGTTTTCATATGTAGGGAAGCTTGAGTTTTAGAGGTGCTTTCCCATCCTTTTCAGAAAAATTATCTCTTGAACGTATCAGGTGATAAAATTGTCACATTGACAAAAATGAAAGTTTTTGGTGTAGAATCTGTAACTATTTAAATAAATAATATTACAATTATTTTTTTTTTTTAATAAAAACAACCTTACAACGAACCTTGCTCTTTTAGATAGTGTTTACTCTACGCAGATTTGACTGATGTATTAGAACTTGATTGATGGTCCAGAAATGCTCACCATATGTCCCTTCTCTGTATTCCAGGAGACTGGATAAATATACAATGCTTTCTTGAAATGAAAGAAGATTTTATGTGAGTCATGTAAATAAAATATGGTACTTTGTGAATAAAAGAGATTTTATCCCCATAGATATTCTCATCTTTAAAAGCACGATATCTTTCCATTTAAGTAGAGACATATAGGACAATTTGTTCAATTTCAGCCACATTTGTCTTTAGATTTTTATGAAAAAATGGCTTTTTCCTTGCCTGAGAATGTTTTTGTCTTCCTTTTTCTTACTTTAGTTCAGAATGAGCTTCATGATGTAAATTGTATTAACAATTTGAAGTCACTGTAAAGAACAACAACAAAAGTGTTTTGTCTTACTGCAGTAGCAGTGTGAAAGTTTAGATACTGTCAGGAGTACACAGGGACTCTGAAGGGTGTAAGGTCATTAGCTAGGTTTTTTTAAATCCATTCTCTCTTCATTTCAAATGACCGCTGGAATGTCATGAGCATTTGTAAATCACTGCTTTTGCCTTCAAGGTATGTTGAATCTTTGTTGTGGAGAATGACCATAATGCTTTAAAATCTAACTGACCATCAACATTTCCAGATGTGCAAAGAGGACTTGATTTCTTTCTCAAAGCTGCTTTTCAACACACAGCCAAGCCAGCAATGCAGTTCAGAACATATGGAAAAGGCACCAAGCGTCTGACCTTCTGCTGGAAGAGATCTTTACTTGAGATTTGTCCAGTGTGTATCTTACATAGAAACTAGTGCTAAGTATACAAAGCAAAACCACATTTTTGGCTTTAGTGAAACAAATTGCAGCCCCTGACACTCCAAAAGAATGCAGGCTACAGAAAAAGGAAGAAAAAAGATTTAACACATCCAAAGTAAAAGAAATCCAACATGCTTAAATCCAAACCCTCCCAAATACCATATTTAAGTGAAAATATCATGGGAATAATTTCCTTTGATAGACATAGTATTTCTGCCCAAAAGATCCCGTGCACGTCTCTTTCTGCATGTACTCTACATCTGCAGTAATATTGATTTTCATGATTTTTAGTTATTGTTGATTCTTTAATAGAAAACTGAAGTGAATAATACTATTTATTTTTGAGAAGAGAAATTGCTCATACGAATTAAATAATTCATGTAAATTGGTGCAGATTATATGCATGTATTCTATTACACATGTAATACAACTGCTAATATCATACTTCCTTCTTCAAAAAAAGAGTCTTTTGTTCTTTGTCTCTTTTCTTCTCTCTCTATAAGAAAGCAATGTACCTTTAATGGAGGAAAATTCCCAAAGTAACAAGCAAACACAAACCTAAAGCTTGATTTAATGTAGTAATGCTATGGCAGTAAATGAGGATTCAGGAAATCTCCTATTCCAAATGTATAGCTAATAACAGATACTTAAGGCACTGTTATAAAATATAAACTATTCACCAATTCTTTGCTGGGCTGTACTCCAGGGAAACTGTATTCTGCACTGCAGAATTCTAGGGCTGACAGAAACGTAAATAGTATAGATGTCTATATTGGAAGAAGATTTTGCTTTTCCACATTGAAACTATCTCAGAGAATTCATAAATTTAAGAGTGGATAATACTTTCTGTTGCCAGACCCCAGGTATGTTAAATGTATCCTTTCAGAAGAGCATTTTAGCCACTTTTGTTATGAAGCAGCAACAGCAGAGTTGGCAACTGTATAAATTAAAACTTATGAACCAGACAGGATACTTAGCTAGTAAAGATGCTTTCACGTTTTCCTTCCAAATACAATGCCTGTATCAGTCCAAATATTGTTTGTTTCTCTAGTGTGTGACATGCCGTTTTGCTTAATTTTGTGGCATAATTTGAGTTCAGAACTCAGGAAGTACGAGGTGGTTACACAGCTATTTGCATTTATCACTCTTGCTGCCAGTAAAGCAGTGAATCCTGCCATAGGCTCAGCCTTTTAGAGATGCTTGGAACAAGTATGTTTCAAACTAGAAGAAGCTATTTTTACACTGGGAAAAAAAAAGGTGTATAAAGAACATTTTATGTTAGTTTAACTGCATCAGTTTACAGGACTAGCACTTGACAATATCATACATTTCTTCTTGTTGATAAATCCCCCAGTTGGCATTGGACCCTATTGAAATATATTTTGTCTTTCTAGCATGGATGTTATGCTTACACATTTTTCTCTCATTTTGTCAAGTTTGTCACATGATGTATGAAGAAGTGAAATCATTCAAACACAGTAATTGAAAGACAGCTCATCTAAAATACTAACTGCATTTCCATGTTAATGGTTGAGCCATTCCAAATTCTGGCACATCTTGTAAAACCCTCTCAGATATTTTCATTCTTTGACCAATATACAGAGAAACCTCTTTGCAGAAGCTCTGCCTTTATCTTCAGGATGCTAGCTCAGGCAGGAGTTGATGTCCTTGTTTGTCTTGTCTGGGTTTATTACAGTTTGTCCTCAAAGAAAGGTTCCTTGTACAAGGCATGGCACACAATTGATAATAGCTGTACCCTGAGGGTGCTTGGTGAGGGGTGACACAGGCGAATGCAGCTGTAGCCACAGGGTATGTGAGAGAAGCACTCATGCACAAAACCCAGATAAAGTGAGAAAGGGGACAGAAAAAAATCAAGGGGGACTTCAGCTGACAGGACCAGCAAAACAGCAATGAGTTAGAATGGATTAAAAAAGACCAAGAGTGAGAGGCAGAAAGTCTGGGTGGTTGTACAGGCTGCTGATCCCATTCACAGCTATAACGAATACGATTTGTTCCAGGTAGCCTTTAACTCACAATAAAAAGTTACAAAATATTTTAGGAAAAGGTCTTGCCCAGGGGTGTTTGCAGATGATTCTCTGGAGGGTGGCAGGATATAATGCCAGCTCTTCATACAGATACGTCTCATGCTGCAAAAATCTGTCTGAAATTAATCCTTTCATCACACGTTGTTGGCAACTTAGATGACTTCTTTTTACACTTCAGAAATGAAGAGGATGTAAAAGTAGTCATATGCCATGGAAATCATTAGGGACTGCTTATGTGTGTCCAAGAGAAAATATATGGCCTCTGGAACCATTTTATATCTGCTGAAGTCATTATCTTGGTGGAGAGAGAGTGCTTGGAGATGAAGGGGTTCAGGTCCTTGGCCACAAAGCCCAGTGTCAGCCAGTGAGCAGCCTCAACTGGCTTCAAAGAGCTTTCTAGCTAGTTCTTTCTGCTTAAAAATGTTATGACTTTGGCATGGAATCTCTTTGATACCACTATATGTGGGCATTGGTGTGTTCCTTGTCAATATGTTTAGGAATTCAGCTACTTGCTTTCTAGTGCAACAGCCCCATGTTGGAAGGAATCCCGTAACAGGAAAAAGAACATGCTTTTACACAGAAACAATCTGATATGTGAATGAGAATGCCCATCAGCCTTGGCAGGGCACACTATTATTGAAAGCTATTCTCTTTCCCCTTACCACAGGGTAGTTTGGTGGTTTGTCCCTAGCAGTAAGAGGATAACTGAGGACTGAAAGGGTTAGAAGTGATTTGGTTTGAACCCAACAGTCCATGGGGATTTTTACTATCTGTGCCATTGGTTGTACCATAGTACAAAACACATGTTGTTTTGCCTTGATCTATCTTGACAGCCAGTTTATACCTTAAGACTTTCATGGGACTGAAACATGGATAGGAGTCCCAGGTAAACGAAATGGGGATTTGGCATCCCAAGTCAGAGGTCCTTTCCTTTTTCTTCTTTCTTATGACTCTGGGTTGAATGAGAAGGTGCTGTGGGTCAGGCCAGTGCAGGGAGGAGAAATCAGTCATTGCTGTTTCCTCACACTCAGCTTTGATCAGATGTTATTCTTTTAGTAAACAAAATCCTTACTACTCCAACACTCATCAGTTGCTAGTTTAATTTGTATTTTGACTTAAAGGTTTCAAAATGCCATTTATCTTATATATGCCCCTGGTCTTGTTTTTCTGAATGTGCTACGCAATTTCCTCCAGTCATACCTCAAATATCCCACAGCATTTTCCTCCCTTGGCCTGGGGTCAAGTGTTTTGGTGGAACAGCTGGTGTGGGCTCCTGCTCTGAGCTTTGCCTTCAGCTGTGCCCCTGGGATGACAGATAACCATAATCTCTGCCATGGCATCCACATCTGGAGATGAAAAGAATGGAAACTGCCTCCTCTTGTAAAGCATTTTGAGTTCCTTGATACTTCTCTGCAAAAGAATGGCCTCCAAGCTCTGATTTCAGCTCCACAAAAGCACATGTCAAATAAGACTAATGTTTGCAAAATTTGTCCCATTTTTACAACAGCAAAACTTACTGTAACTGTGCTTGCTAGGGGGTTGTCACAGGAGAGTCTCTGCCCTTTAATTCAGTGCTGAGTCCATTACAAAGACTGCACATTCCTTCTGATTACTCTTGTTGCTTCACACTCGCTCATTTTTTTAGTTTTGGAGAAGCTGAAACAAAGTCAGCGAGTGCCTGCCTGAAAGCGAGATTATGGATTGTGGATTGCTGGGTTGAAACCTAAGCAAGCAGGGAGAGAGGAGGACCGTGCGTTGACCTGAGTACAAACCAGTTGGTTCCCATGGGAAAGAGTAGTGACATTTGCTGAAGTGAGTTTTGAGAATGGGTTCAGGAGGCGTGTTTAAATAGCCAGTTACACCTCACCTTTTCCAACTCTCATCCCCATCTCGCAGAACTCCTAGGGGTTTGCAGCGGGTGCAATTCTATCACAGCGGAGTTGGACTGTACATTAATTTCTCCGCCTGCAAAGGCACAAAGATATTCCTTGGTGTTCTGCTGACTGCTCTCACTGGTGCTGTGGAAGCCAACACTACTGAAGAACTTTCCACTTTGTTTGATAAAAAAAGCTGATTTTAATGTTTAATAATAGTTACAAATAATTTCGTAGAGCATGGAGTAGATGCTTTCTATTAGGAGTATAAATTAATCTTTCTGTAATTCATATCTAGGAACATAAATATTAACTTAGAAGCTTAACTTTCATGACCAGTGTTTGAAAATAATGCTCCTGTATTTTCATGTATGGTGATCTCTGGAACATTTCAAAAACACATGCTTTACATCCCCAAAATGTCAATGTGCACTTTCTGCGCAATCAGAAGATACGTTATCCATCATTAAAACAGGGTTTTGAAGAGTTGCTTAGAAAGAAAGGCCATTATGTTTCTGCGGCATGTGACTTTTAAAGAGGTCATAATGTAGTTAGTGGCAAGTGTGGTACAAGTTCTACCTCAACTCATTATTCAAAAGGGCAGGAAATTCACAGATAACACACAACATGTATTTGGTAAAGCACAAGTTTCTGCCATCGCTTTAAACCTTTATGTAGCATGTACTTCACTCCCTGAATCTTAGGTTTTCAGACTACAAAGGAGCTTTCTAAATAAAAGGTCCAAAAAGATTGTCTTCAAATCCGAGGCATGCTTTGGTTCAGCACTCCCTCTGGCCACCACATAGGAGTGATACAGATCTATGCAGGTTTGTCTTCCACTGAAGTCAAGAACGCCACGGATTTTTTCCTTAACAAAAATACACTGAATCATATGTTTTACTTAAAAGGTTTCTTTGTGGAAGCCAGAACTGTTTCAGAAAAGGTATTTTGGTGCTGCCACATTGGGATCTAAGAGTTCCAGGTTAGCACATATTTCATGTCAGGAGAATGACATGAAACTCTTTAATTTGCGATAGGAAAAATGTCACTGTTATGTACTTCAATGACATGAACTTCTAGGTGCTGCTGCTATTAGGGAAACTGAGGCAGTAAGGCATGCCAAAAAAGCAGCAGTATCAGCAAGGTCCTGTTAGTTTTCTCCCCAGTTCTTTTCTGCTCTAACTGTGGCAGCACAGCAGGGTGGAGGGGAGTTAGCAATCATTTAAAAGGACTGGTTAAATTTTAAAAGACCAATTTTATTGCACAATAAAGGAAATCTTCATTTATCTCCAGGATTACACATTTTTTTTTATTCCATCGGTGTGTGTCTTTTATATTCCTCACTCTCCCAAAGGTCCATCACGACTCAGGAAAGAATTTTGTTGCAACAAACTTCTCGCCCTTGTTTATATTTGGGGTCATATTTTCTAAGGCACCTCAGAGTAAATCCATGAAGAACAGGGGCTCTGCTGTGCCCCTCATTACGACATCTCCCTGGATCTCTGTGGGCACTGTCTGGGTGCTGTGCTGCCCACACTGTGAATGGGGAAGTTGGTGCTTATGTGGAGGGATGGACAGAGGTGAGTACATGGGCCTGGGAGCTGAGCACCAGGCAATGCTGAGGAGAGGAGCAGACTTAAACTTCTACCTCTGAGTGATCTGGATGCTTCCCTCCTCTTAACTTAATTAGCCCTGAAGACTTCTCAAGAGATAAGCAACAGAAGACACCTAATGGCAACCTGGGCATAAAGTGATTTTGAAGCTGAAGAAGTACCAAGACATTATTTTTGTTCAGAATCACTTATGATGGTTAAATTGCTAACAATACAAAAAGGGATTCAATAAATATTTAGCTAATTTTAAAAGCAGTGGCTGTCTGTCTCTGCATCTCATGAGAACAATAAAATGCTTTTCAGTTTGTCAGTAACCAAGGAGATGCAAAATCCCCCCCCCCCCAAAAAAAAAAACAAACAAAAACCCACACATTTAGGCAGAAAAAGTCTTCAGTTTGATTTCCTACAGAAATGAGGCAAAAAGGATCTGAGTCTACCAGATCCTATCCCAATAATTCCGAACCCACAGACTAATAACTGCCAATTCAGCAGAGAGGATGTTTCATAGATGTCAGCTCCCACAAGCTTTGAGAAAATCAACAGCTAGGCAGAAGAGAAAGACCCCATTAATGCTTCACTAAGGAAAACACAGCTGCTCTTTGTGCTCTTTGGCAGCAGACAGCTGTTGCCAAGCCTGCAGGTACATCTTGGCCAGCCAGAAGTGTGTGGCTTCAGGTTTCCACACAGACAGACAGGTACACACACTTGTGCTGCAGAGAAAGGAACCTGGAGTGCAAAGGTGAGTCAGGACACAAACCTGGTTTCAGCCCTTTCCCTGCTGTGGTCCCAGTTCAATTGCAGTAGAGGCTCCTTAAACAGCTGTCTGCAGGGATTTGAATCCCACTGCATGTAATTCCTACTGTATTTTGGCAATACCATCACAGTAGGGTTGTATCACGCATGGTAACTAATTGTAATATGATTAATTGGGTATCAGTTGCGTCGGCTGCCTGTTCAGGGGCTTAACTAAAGAAACAACAATATGACTCACTTGCAATGTGCTTCGGTGTGGCTTCAGAAAAAGCTAGGACTTGTTAAATGCTTCTGATGTCAGAGCTTGGGAGATGAGGGTCAATTCAGGCAGACAGCTAAGACAGTGGACTTCTGTGGTGCATTAACACCACATAGCATCCTGATTGCTAAGCAGTGCTGTAGCATATCTGGCAAGACACTTTATAAGTGACTTAAGATATGGCTAGCTGACAGATCTCAAAATGTGGTCATCAAAAGAGAATTGTAACTAAATAGACTGGGGATTGTTGTGTGATGCCACGGGACAGTGCTAAACACACTGCTATCTAATCAGGTCATTAATGGCCTCCAGGAAAATACTAAATTTCTGCAGACAGAAGTTCTGCAATGATTAGCATGCTCAGTCTCATAATGTAATTGTAAGTGGAGAAGAATCACCTTCACTGAAGGTTTTTTAGGAGCAGGTCAGGCTAGGTCTTTTGGGAATGGTTGGGTAGTCCTACCTCTATGTATAGTGGTGGGGGGGATAGACTAGATGATCTTTTGAGGTCCATTTCAGGGTAACATGTCTGTTAGTTTGCAGGCCTGGACCATAAAGTAACTATGTTAGGTTTATAACCTATGACAGGTTTTCTTGAGATTTTCCATTGACTTAATAGCTTAAAGAATACTAACATCCAAATGTAAAAAGTCACACACAAGCTTGATACATGTAGAGGTCATTGTTCATGCTTAGTCTTTGTTGCCATAAAAGGAGGTTGTGAATTCTTCACAACTGATGGGTATTTCTTCCAAATTATGATTTCCCTTAAGCTATTAAATGGGAAATAATCCAAAGAAACAAAGAACAGAAATATTCGTTCCACTGGTATTTTTAAGCAACACCAGTTAGTAAACTATTGCCAAATCAGATAGTCTTTTTACAGACACAAAATGTATACAACCTAGTGTAAGTAATTCTTTCAAACCTGGCAATTCTTTAATGCATGAACCATCATTGATCAGTGTTTGGAAATTGGGTGGTCTTCCATAGGACAAGAAAGGAGCTTTGCTCTCCTTGCCTGACTCCAAAGTGTATTTACCCTGCTGTTGTTTGGTAGTAGGGCAGTGCTGCTGAACAGCACAGTTTATAAATCCTTGTGCGCTGGTGTTGTTGGCTGCCTCCAATCAGAAAGGGAAGGACTGGGCACTTCCATTACTTGGATGACCATTGCCAAACTCGTATCTGATGGGATCCTGGCCTTGGTTCCAGAGGGACTTCTTTCACAGCCACACATAGTGGAAGAAGGCGTTTTGGCAGTTAGGGATATTTGCTCATCCAGCCCCACTGAGGAGTCAGAAAGACTCCTCTCTACTCTGTGAACTGCTCTCACAGGCCAGATAAGGACCCTCTCAGTAGGTGGTAAGAATTTAGGCAGCTTTTAATGCAAAATCTTTCTGTTCCCACTTTTTCTGCTAGGTTTACTAAGGCAGGGGAACAACTGCCTGCTGGGGGGCTGGGGGTGGGGTGATTTGCATGTGATACAGATTGATTTTGAATACATTTGAATACAGGCAAGAAGCTGCTCTGTTCTCTGCACTCCCAAGCAGTGCAGGGGAATGAGTCCCCAAAGCAGCAGAGGAGATTCAGCTGGTGAGCTCAGGTGTTGGAGGAGGGTGAATCCCCAAATGAGGGTGCTGGGGAGAAATGAGTGGCCTTTGCCTGGCTTCCAGAGCAGGCATTACAGAGTTTGCTTATTTTGTCTGATACAACAACCAGATTAAACTACTGGATAGAAATCACGAGTCATCAAACCCTAGTAAAATGCATATGTTACACACCTGTGCTCTGAGCCAGGCACTTTCTTATCAGCATGTCTTGGGGCTCTGTTAGATACTCGAGAAGCACAAAGCAGCAGTCGCTTGCTCTTGCTGCCCAAGTGGGTGCATTTCCCCAGACGGGCTGCAGGGAGTGTCTGGTCAGGTCCAAGCAGGCAAGGTACTGATTCTGTGGTTCTATGGTAGCCTGGCAGTTTGGGAAAGTAGCTCGGAAGAGCAAGAGCCATGTGTAACTTCAGTGTTAAAACAGGGAAGTCATCAAACTGGTTCAGAGAACAACTTCAGAACTCTACCAGGTGTTTCTTTCAGAACCAGATGTTCAGCAAGCAGTAGGCTGTTATCCCCTAACAGCAAAAAATCTGTTTATTAGGGTTTGTTTTGGTTTTGGTTTAAAAAGCATGATATTTATATCAAATGCTTACCCAGGAGAAGTATTACAAGAATGTGATGAAGCCTGTAAAATCAAACACTCAAGAAATACCAGGATTCAAACTGTGGCACACTCTTAATTAATCCTCATTGCTTGTGTGCTTAAATGGCAGTGTTTAACCACATGAATGCAAAAGTCTCTCCTCCTCCCGGTTCAGAGTGGATGGTTCTTTTTCAAGTAATATTACAGCTTCTTCTCACTCAGTACTTAACATTCTGTCTTATTTACTGCATTATATTTAGGATCTGCTTTGAAGATAAAACTATTGGCTTTTTCCTGGTTTAGTCTTGTGCTTGTCATTAGGGTAACTTGGATGTTTCACAAGCATTACCACAGTTATTTTTCTGGTGCTCCATTGATGTGCATTATGATGGCCTTGTGCAGGGGAAGATAGCTAAAGAATGGCAACAGAGAAAAATCTGGGAATTGGGGGTATTCTGACATAGGGATCCACTCTGTGAATGCCTATGTCACTCAGCAAACAAGCAGCTCAAAGCAAATTAGATTGGGAATATAAAATAGCCCACCAGTGAAGAGTTTAGTTTAGCTAATTTAGTATCATCTGGGAAGAAGTGGATAGTAAAGTTGGTTTGCTGGCTGCATTATATGTCTGCTACATTACATGTAAAAATAACTTTTATAATCTGGAGTCCCCAGCCTCATCTTCTGCAGTGAATGATTCTCTGCTGAACCTGGATTATACCAACAGTTTTATACCATATCCAAGTCTACTGTATTCCTACAGTTTCTTTTTACTTTGCATTGACTGCATGGAAAAAATGCTATGTACTCATGTAGTTGCAAGACAGTATCCTAGCAAACAAGCATAAACGGAACTGCTTTAGGCTTGTAGAGAAAGCCTTGTTTCAGGCCTCAGGAAATGTTGCCAAAGTTGGTCTCATAAGTACTGGACTTTAAGTTCTGGTCTTTATTTGTCCCTATATATAATCTCTCAGTTTACTTTAAAAAGAATACCCCCAAAGGTTTTACATCACACTGGCATTTATTTGACACCTGTGCTGTGTGTGTGAGGTCTTAGAAGCTATTACACTGATCTCTGTCATTTTAAATAACTTAGTTACTGACCATCAATCAGTAATTGCTGTTGTCTGTAGGGACATGGGTGAGAGCAGAGGTCTCACTGTCCATCACCGGCTCCTTGCAGCAGACTGTGGGTGAACCTCATCCTGGCCTTGGGATGGGGAGATGCTTTGGTAAGCAATGCCTTTGTACATGGGCATTTCTCCTCTCTGCCCACTGATTACAGCCACTTCTGCCCATCTGTGGTGCTCTTTGCTGACCCGTTGCTCTCTCTCTCACCTCCCAGGCTTCCCACATTTGCAGCTGTGGCTAGGGTGTTGCAGGTCCCACGCTTCTGTGCTCCTGCACACAAATCCCAGTCCCTCCCTTAAAGCAATAGGGCTTGAGAGTTTTTCCAAGAAAATCTTGCTAATACATGGTGGGTTTTTTAATGTGGGATAAAAAAATGCTTTCCCCTCAGCCTTTGCTCTCAGAAGTGACTGAAATATTTGGGTCCAAACTTTCCAAATCTGTGTTTGAAGGAGAATTCAGGCTTGGTTTCCCTCAGTCCTGCTGAGGGTGTTTGTTGTTACTGTCTTAAAGGTGAAAACGTGCAAGTGCAATAGGATTGGGAAATGTTAAAGACAGGTCAGGCTAATCATGCAGTCCGTCCTCTATATACACAAAGAACTTAAGGCGTTTATGTTTCCCAAAACAGTGCTTGACAGCATAAAACATTTTCATGCAATCTGGTATCTGTGAAATCTACCATAAGTGCTTTTATAGGAAGATTTAACATCAATAATAGTTCCATTTCATGCTGAAAATATTTATGCTTTTTGATTGTAAGAAACTATATATTGACCAAGGACAGCTGAGAAAGTACGGTGGGAAGGAGAAGCTAGATCAGCTTCTCCCCTGGCAGCATAGCAGCAGCCAGGAACTGCCATTAGATCTCAGAATCTGGGGGGAGGTGGGCTTTTGGTCTGATCCAGTAAGGTATTTTGTGTAAAAGAGAGATTTTGATGAAGCAAACCAGGAGAAACAGAAAGCTTCAGATCCTGGAAGGTGAGGTAATAACCAAGGAGAGAGGCAATGGCACTGCACTCCCTTTGACAAAGGCTTGATGAGTGAGACTTGAATCAGTCGAGCAATGCAGTAGCTCTGCTGACTCACAGCTCAGGACCTAAAATCCTGGAGGCTAGAGGCTTGGACTGGGAACACCATGCTCGATTGGAAGGAAGATGCCTTCTAATTTGAAGTGATGGCAAGCATCATCATTTTTCCAGAAAGATGTGATGAAGTAACTAATGTTGTACTGCAGCATACCTAATCTACTCCTCCTCTCCAGTGATTTTTATATCATTCTGTCAACAGGATGTATTTTGTGGCTGCTGTTCATTTACACATCAAAAAGGGCAGTTTATATTCCCTGTGTAGGACTGTCTCTATTTTATAGTGCCAGCTGCTTGCAAAAACATTTGGATAGTAAATAACTGAATAATTTCATATTAGATAGCAAAAAAATATGTGTGAACATTTTTTTTTTTCCCTGCTGGCTTTAATTTGCTTGGTCACAATGTCACAGGGGACTCATTTTATTATTTTCTGGAGGCACAGTTTCATTACTGTTGTGTACGTCTGTCTGGTTTTATCAGCCACGTATGACATCACGTCAGATAATATGAAGTGACACTACTAGTAGAGTCTGATAGGATGTTCTGGGAGAGCCCCCAAGCAGAGATGTCATCTTTAATGCATCTACAAGGAGTTTTCGAGTGTGCTTTGTTCATCCTTACCATTCCCTGTAATTAGTGCGCTAGAAAGATCCTGCTCCTACTGTGATCATCCTGGGAAACAGTTCATTCATTTGCTGCCCATAATGTGGGCCACGTCTCCTGACTTACCATGACCAGAGGGAAAAACAGCCTCTGAAGACATCAGCTCTTTTTAAAGTAAGCACAGAAACATCCTGAACCTTTTTCTTTGCAGGGTCCGTCAGTGTTGCTGTTTATGCGAGATTTCAAATGCTTAAGTCCTTCTGACTTTGCTGCCTGTGATTCATGGTTAGAGTCTGTCCATCTCTCTGCCTGGGGACAGAAGAGAGGGGCTGGCAGCTCTTCAGGCTGCGTGACCTGTTTGGGGATGTTTGTGAGGGTCTTGTGTCCATGTGCACCTTTCTCCTGGAGGGCTGCAGGCAGAAGGTTGTCTGAAAAAATGCAGCAAATCTCTTTCCTTTGCCCTCTTCTTTAAACAGCATCACGGGGGGGGGGTGGCAGGGAGGCAGCCCTTGCACATTCAGCTGTGGGGAGCAGATTGCTGGTCCGTGGCTTGGTGGCACCTGGATCCTGTGTGTCAATGCAAGAGCGACACATCTATCTGTGTGAGCTGAAGTCTGTCACAGTTTCAGTAGCATTTCCACCCTGTCCCCAAATCTGAAGGCTAGTCCCATTGGCTTGGTTACTCCTACCTCCATGCTAGACAGCACATCTCCCCTAATACTAAAGGGGAAGGTTAAGATTAACCAGCAATATACAAGCAGCTCCTGAATGAGGCATGGCCAAAAGCCCATGATTAAAGACATAGCAGGATGCAGGTCGGCTAAGGCTGCCAACAAGACTCCTGAGCAGGAAGAAAACACTTAGAGCTGTCAGAGCACGTACAGGTACGATCCTACTTTCTGTGCTGGGCTCCTTTTTTATTTTTATTTTTTTATTTTACCTTTTTTTTTTCAGGAAATTCATGTTGCAAAAAGTAGGTTCCAGTGAAAAATGCACCTAACCTAAGTAGTGGTTGAATTTATAAAGATCAAGGATGAAGTGTGACTGAGAAGGGATTGCAACAGCATCAGGCTGTGTTGCTCTCAGCTCTGGTGCTGACTCTCTTTGCTCCTAAGTTTCACCAAGCCACTTAAAAGCCTCTGCAGCTTCACTGTAGTATGACTTTTCTCAGATCCTCCTCTCCTGAGACTGAAATTTCTAAAAATGAGGAATTACATGAGTCCCAAAGGTATTGTGTTAAAGGCAGCTGGCACTCCAAGTTAATGACTGCAAGAAATCAAATGTGTTACAGTCTTTCTCTTTTTCTATATTTTAATTACTTTATGCATTTGAATTGCTGATGGAAGGTAGGGAGATCCTGGCTCTGCTGATTTCTGAATACTGTCAACTGCAATAGTACCAAAATATTACCCTTTGGGTATAGATGATATAATTTTGTCCGGATGGTCATTGTGTTAGTAACTTTTCCTATTTTTACGTGTCTTAACACAGGAACAGAGGAAACATTTCCACTTCTTTTTTAATAGGAAAAAGTGATGGCTAAACCACATCTTGGCAGGGGAAGTAGGGATAGGTGTATGAGCTAAAATGTCTTTTAGCTCTCTTTGTATTGGCTAATGGTCAAGTTGACGTTTCCATTTACGGTTGCTCACGGTACTGGAAATTCGTATGTGTGTATAAGTTTATATATGTATGTACATAATGTACACATATTTTTTGACAAACATGCTGTCACTGTAGAAAATAAGCATACAGCTAGAGCAGGCCATGTGTGGTGGAAGGTAGTTGTTTTGATTTTGTCACACACAGCTGTGATTGTACTGCTGAATGGTAGGACAGACTTAGCAGCAGGCTACTGCCTCAGGTCCATTTGTATTTATTCTTCCTGATTCATTGTATGCTGAGGGAACTGTAAAAGCACATCAAGATAAGCATACAGAACACAAGGAAAATAGCAGCTAAAACCCATTTTGCTGAAATTGGTCAGCAATTCAGCTGAATATCATGAGATATTTCACACTGAGCTGTACATCTAAGGCTCCAAAATTTGGGGTGATTTGGGCTTCATGCTGAGCTGCAGTGAGTTCAGGAGATTACTTCCTTATCTGTAAGAGGTGATTGTCTTGCAGAGGAGGGAACAAGCTGTGCTCTGTCCTGGATTAGTTGCACTTGGAGAACCTGCTGCTCAGTGGCTGTCAGTGGGCTGATGAGGGGGTCAGTGCCTTCTGCAGGGAGGTCCTCTAGCAAGCCAGGCTCCTCTAGTTACCCTCCTGCTGCTTTCACAACAGCTGCTGCTCAGCTTTGGATACCCAAGCAACAAAACCCAGAACAATTACATAGATTTCATGTTCTCATCTCTGCCACTGTTTTGCTGTAGTGTGTTTTGAATTGAGTCTTTTTCTGGGTCTTAATTCTACTGTCTGCGCAAAAGAAACAACACCTGTAACCCTTATGATACATTTCTGGACCAGAAGTCCTTATCTAGGAAATGATTTCGTGCAAATGTAGCTGTTCTGCCTGCATGGGATGCGGTTTTTGGCATCCAATCACACTTTCAGTATTTTACATGCACAGTTATGGATCCTTGTGTTTTGCCAAGCCTCCTAAAATCAGGAATTTGAAGTTTAGAAGACTAAAGTGTTTCCTGAAAGGGAAGTCTCCACTCTGTGGACTGCAATATTAGGCATTCAAATTCAGCTTTTTTTTCTGGTCAAGGAAAAGCTTTGGCCAAAGCACTACTGCTGTGTCATGGCATCAATCAGAAAACAACCAACAGCGTGGTGAAAAGTGCAGCTTTTCTGAGCTTTTCAGAAACTGCTCAGAAATTGAATTTGTTGGAGAAAGAAGGTTTCTTTTTTTCTTCCTGCAAACTGTTAGCAAAATTTACTGATTTATATAGGGTATAGGGTATTTCTTTCACTGCCTATTTCAAAGACCAGAACTGCTTGTGGTTGGGTGTGTGAGGTTTGTCCTCAGATGGGATGGCAGGTCATCACAGCTGATTGCTGTCTGATGAGCAAACAACTAGAGATTGAAGGAACAACACTGAGAACAACTTTCTAGTGCCGTGGAAGGACTAATGTTTGTGATGTACATGATGAAAATAAAGCATTTTGCATGCCTCTTGCTATACTGTGTGTGACTGCCAAGTTAGTCTGAGCAGGGGTGGCTTGTTAGTCTAACATAGAACTTTTTCAGCTCAACCTTTGTACTGATTGTGTTGGCAAGGCATTCCACAATGTGTATATGGCCCCTCCAGGTGCCTTGCTGCTGCTGGATATTCAGACAGCTCAAGGCACCTCCTTTCATCTGCAGTGAACCACAAGGTTCTTCTATTCCCCACCATCAGTTGTTGGACAGGCTATTGTGACTCAAATCTGTGATTTCTGGGCTGGACAACAGACACTGGGTCCAACAAGGAATTTTTCTTCCAGACCTAAATTAGACAGTGATCGTCTCAGACTCTCATCTGGCCTCCAGTGGTTCAGATTGTTGAAGGAAGACGACCACAGCTCTCTGCTCTCTGCACAGCCACAGGACTAGTTGGCTTTTGCTTTGACATCTTGTAGTAGAGCAATCTAGCCTCAAAGCCCATGTTCTAATTGACCATCCCCAGCAAGAGGGGTCCTTTTACATCCTGCACTCAGGGTCTGGGCGCTGAGAAGGAAGAATAAGCTGCTCACAAGATCTCAGCTGATGCAAGCATGAGCTAATGATGCTTGCTGCTTTTCTGAGACTGGCTAGAGTGGTAGAAAATAAAAAATTCAAAGGGTCTTTTCTGATCTGCAGATTAATTTGTAAAGGCACACAGACATGTAAGCTCAGTCAGACTGCAGAGGTTGCAGCAGTTAGCCCTGGAAGTTTTATGATTCTTTGGCTCAGTTTTCTGCCTTTCACCTATGCACATTGAACAACCAGCCTAATGTGTCCTCCATCTTCCTCTTGTGAGGAGGAAGAAGCCAAACAACACATCTATCAGAAAGCTGAGAAAGCAGGAGGAGGGTAGAGAAACAGAAGATTCCTAAATCTGGAGTTGTGTTCCTCTACTGATGTGGCAGTAGATTAGCTCTGGAGCTCTTATGTATTAAATTACAAATTGGTTCATTCAAGAGTAAAGTTATTTAGTGTGTCTGTATATCAATTGCCATTAGGTTGTGAGAAGGAGGGAAATGAGGGAGGGAGATAATCCTGTCTCTATAGAATATAAAAAAATCATCACGTTAACTGGAAAAAGGCCATTGCAAACTCAGCTGTAACATGCAATCTGTGGGAGGGCAAGTACTCAGGTATTTCTGAGTTTGTGAATAATCACAGTTCCCATTCAATCAGTACCTTGCCCCATCATCCAAAGCATATAGCATGACACCACAATAAGATGCTTAATTCAGCTGTAATGTGACTTAATTGGAAGGTTAAGGATCTATTTATGAGCCCCCTGCTAAGTCACACTGCACTGAAAATTGGACTGTGTGGAGGCATAGACATAGATAATCATAGCAAGGCTCAGAGTGTTCCTCTTGATGTTCCTTAGATTGGGTTACATTGAATTTGGCTTGGCTCATTGGAAAAAATTTGGCATCCATTTAACTGGGTTTCCTGAAACTTGCCTTAAAATTGTTTCAGTCTAAAATCCCCACTACCACCCCCAAAGTATGTACTTTTTTCTTATGGTATGGTATTACTGTACAACAGCGAGATGTTAAGAAACAAAAAGCTGTCAGAGTATTTACTTTTCTCTAAGTGACTTTATTTTTCTTTGCAATGCTTTATATTCATGAGTTATATCTAAAAAATCAGAGTTCTGTGAACTTGTAATTATTAATATTAATTACATTAACTAAAGTCTACTGACTATTGACAAGCATGTGATATATCCCACCTACACAAGCAGTGGTGTAAAAAAACGCTCATCTGGAAAGGAATCCACTTAGACTAGAAAATAACAGGCATCTAGATGTGTTGTTCATCCAGAAAGCATCCTCTCCTTCCTGTTTTGAAGAGAGTTTCATACTTCCTGTGTGCAATTGGAATTATTACTATTATTTTCAGTTGAGACAGAAAATAGCTTTCTCTCAACTCTCTGCAAGTTACATGCCTAAGTTAGAATGTGTCTGACAGGTTTGTACTAATGCATTGGTACAAAATAGAGGTGTGTGCTGTGTCTATAGCACATGAGACACTTCAGTTTTGACCAGCATAAGGACAGAGCCACGTTATCAGCCTCTTTCAGAAATTGCTCTGTCTTTGGTTACTCATTTAAAAATGTGTGAGTCTTTCCTGTGTGCCTGTGTGCAGGAATGTGAAATTTCCTCTCATGAGTCAGAGCAGATTTTGTATGATTCAGTTCGCCTGGCAATTAGATGATATGAGCTGAATTGCCAGCCCAGTAAATCCTGGAAGAAGGAGAAGAGGTATCATCGTCCAAGATCAAGATGCTGGCCTTTGCTCTGGAAGAACTCCCAAAATGCTAACTCAACATTGTGCAGAAATGTGGCTGGAAGACCAGTTGTGAATGCAAACCTCTGAAAGCCAGTATATGTGGCATGAGCGCTGGGGCTGCAACTGCCAGCAGTCAGCATCCTCTGACAGAGAAACCCGTCTTGCAAAAAGAACTGAATGGAAGTATTGCTTGTTGAGGAGACTCCCTAAATCTAAGTGAAAACACCACTTCCATTTCCTGATCTTCTAGAATAGTCTCTAATCTAGTCACACTTGTCCTCAGTAATTTTTCTTTGGCAATGACATTTCCAGGAATTATGCATAGATGCTTAGAGCACCACCTCTGTATTTGAAAAAGATAGCTGAAATTCAGAACTCAAGCCTCTAAAGGTGGACTATTTAATAAAAACCCATTTATCCCTCAGGATTTATAACTCAAGGTTTATAGTCCCAGTCTACAATCATGCAGAAGTTAATTTTTGACAGGTTGGTTGGCTTTGTTTTTTCCTGCACACATTTCTGCACGCTGAGGCTCAGATGGGAGAGCATTGCGCAGGCTGAACAAAGCCTTCCTGAACTTCATGTGAAGGGCAGCGATCAGGCCCACGCCACTGCTGAGCAGCAGTGAACTGCAGTCGTGTGTTTTGGGTAGTTTTGTGTTTTCTTTTTAACTTTCTGCCTTTCTGAGGCTGGGACAGGACAGGACGGTTCCTGTGCCATGCACCATGGCTGCTATCCCCAGACCCAGTGAGGCAGGAAGGCTTCTGGGATTACAGCCGATGCAGATGGCTGTGCTCCAAGGTGCACATTTCCTGCAAGAAAGCTCAGCTGGGAATGCTGAAAACCAGCTGGAAAACCAGGTCCTACTTGAGGCTTCTTCTCTGGAGCCTGTGCTGCAAAAAGAAGTCAGGAGGAGTTCAGCTGTGTGAGCTGCTGCTCCCACATGGTTTTCCAAACAGGGAACAGCAGGAGGTGCTGTGTTGGTGATCCCTTGTAAGACTTATGAGTGGGCTGACTCCTTTGTCCCTGTCTGCCCCTGCAAATGGGGACAGGGTGTGAGGCAGGGGAGCAAAAAGTCTGGCCAGCATGCAAGAACCTGAGTTGGCTGCGCAAAACCCTGTGGCTCTTGGTAAGGGTGCGCCACCATTTGGGAAAGGTATCCCTCCTCCCCTGGGAGCACTGGGTGCTCCTGCATCTGCACCAAGGGCTTGTCTCCTCCGCTCCCTATCTCCTTTGCTCCTGCTGGATGTGCGTGCAGGATGGGCTCCTGCCTCACACCTCCTAGAGCAGTCGCCCACACAAGTGAAGATGCTTCCACATCCTCAGTAAGGCAGTGCCTCTCTCAAAAGCCTTTATTACCTGCTTTCACACCTCTGCATGAAATTAATGGGGAGAAAATCTACTTTCCCCTGACAAATGGCTGCTCCTTCGCACTTTTTGTTTGTTTGCAGCTCTAGTACGTAGAGAAATTCTTTCTTTTCCTCCATTTAGTAATAGATCTGTGCTGTCATGGTTTGGAGCTCCAGTTTAATATGCAGACAAATTCAGATGGCAGGAGGCTGGAGTGTAGGTGTTGTCTTGGTAGAGCTGCACATCAGATGTATCACCTCCCACAGATTGCGCAGGCAGCACAAACTCCCAAAAACTGTCCCACACAGAAAAACCTACTAGCCATCCAACTAATAACGCCCCTGCTTCCTTTCCCTGGAACTGTCTGCCTCCAGTGTACCCGTTCCTCACTGTTGATGCACTCAGCAGTGCCTCTGCATCTTCTGCTCTCTCTGCCGGTGCTCACAATCCTCAGAACAGCCAGGTCTAGGGCTGTACTGTAGCCCACTGTGGTGTAGAAATGGGCCATTCCTGAAGATGGTGGGTCTCCTGGCTTGTGACATCCCCAGAGCCCATGAGTGCTAGGGTTTAGAGACTTGGCTTTAGCAGAAGGTGATTTTCCCATGCCTTGAGGGCTTCCATCAGTCTTCCTGTGATCCAGACCAATTAACCATTGCTGTTTGGCTTCCAACGCAGAAGACAAATGCCCCGATTAACAAAAGAAGGGTCAAAGCATGTAGCTGTGCAAGGCTTCCTCACTCCGTTTACTCTTGGAGAAAGCTTTCTGTCCACCTTTTGAGGCAGTACAGCTGTGCCACCTAAATATCTTGGCTGTTCCTTTCTGATGCCTGTTCTGCAAGACATCTACTTCTGTCTTCTGCAAAACAAGAGAAATCTGCAGATGTTGAAAACATTGGGGTGAAATATGATCCGTCAGGTTTAAGCTATAAAATAGTTCAGCCTCTGTGATGTGCTGCTCTAATTCCATAGCTGTTTATTGTTTGAAATGAATTCTTACTTGTATTGAAAAGTTAAAACAAAAAATAGGGCAGAAATGGATAAGGAATGTTGATTCATGTGCAAGGGAATGCCTAAAGTTTTCTTCAAATCCACTAATCACTGATGAGAGACAAGCGCTGCTTCAGCTTTTTCAGTCTTAAATACGACCTGGTTTAGTGTCGGTCAATTTTGCCTGACCCAAAACACCACCATAAAATCTGAGGTTCTTCAATAGATTTTATGGACTAGAAGACCTATTCCATACTGTCCTCTGTTACAGACTGACAGTAGGCTGCGGCACTTGCTGTGCAAACAACAGCAGCAATGTCTTCCCATGGGAGCAGCCTGCCCCAAGGGCGGCAGCTCTGACTGTCCAGGGGCTCTGCTGCCCTCTGATATGATGGAGCAGCATGGTCCCCATCTCACTTTTTCTTTTTTCCCTTCCACTTGGGTGCAGATGAGACAATTTAAGCATTAGTAGCTCATTCATAATTGCAGAATAAAACCACAGTAAGACCAGAGAGAATCTGCGCTCCCTTCTCAGTCTACTGCTTCGCCATTGAACTCTGGTTTTGCGGGCTTTTGTACTGGTACCTCTCTGCTGTGGCAGTTAGCACAAACAAAAATGTCTCTGACAGCTCTGAAAAGGAGAGAAAATCTTTCTTAGGTCACCGGAAATAATGGATTAGGTCATGAAACCTTTCCATTTTAAACAACATGATTTTGTGGAGGTGGGCTGTTTGCATGCAGACAGGGTACTTCAGTACCTTTTAGAATTTGCGGTTAAAATATTCTCCTTAGACCACCTTTTCCACTCATGTAGCTTACATAAATATTTGACTTGAACAGATACCACTATTAATCTGTTTAGAATGCTGCTGTACTGTTTACACAGAAAGGAAAGCTGTAAGCCTGCTTGTCCAAATAATTTCAAGGAAGGGCAATGCTGCTTTTTAGCACCTGGCATAAATATTTGGAAAAATGTATAAATCCCAGATAACCTTGCCTCTCTCAGATGTATTTACTGCTTCCTAAAACCTTTTCCCTAAAGGTCCTCTCATTTTTTTGTTGTTGTTTTGGGAAGAGCTTGATTTTTCTCTGTGAATTTCATTTGCACATCTGTTATGATTCTAATCAATGCTATCATTTTATTAATTAAAATGTTTGACTACCTAGATTTATATAGCTAACACAGTCCAGTAGAATGCTTAAAAATTGCTGTGATGTGAGTTAAAACATGCATATTTGAACAGATCATTTTAGAATAATGCAATAAGCTATCTCCTATATGTCCTGGCTTCTTACATCTATTTGAATTGCATTATTATTCCCTTGAAGAATTCCTATTCTGAGATTGCCTTTAAATATTAAAAAAACCCATAGCACCACTGCAGTATGGTGGAGCTTGGTTTTGAAGGTGTCTTTTATATAGCTGTGTCTGAAACAAGTTTGCTTTTTCTTAAGATTTTATTTGTTACCAATAATTTTGTCCTATCTGCTGGGAGAAATAAATGTGATTGCACATGGAAGGGAAAAAAAACCCTGTCATGTTCCCTAAACAGTTTATGGTTGGGGTATTTTTCAGACCATGAGCCAAAAAAGATCAACTAGGATATTTTGCTATGATTATGATTATTATTATACTAACATTTCAAGGACAAGTCTCCTGCTCTAGACTGTAGGCAATACACACAGAGCAAGGGGGAGCTGAGTGCCTTAGGAGCAGGAGTGCGCTTTGTGCATTGAGATTTCTACACAAACTGGTGATAACTGCTGTGAGACAAAATATGCTTTCAAAGTATTTTCCTGGCTTTATTTAAGGTATCCATGATCTGCTCTTATTTTTTAATTTTTTAAAGGAAACACTGCTTTTACATAAAATCTTCTTTGAATCTGAGAGATCTGTTTCAGTGCGCTTGACCTCTCTTACTGGTTGTTCAGCCTTTTAGAAAACATTAACTTCCTGGTTGTAAAAATCTGGGTCTGCTGAATCACAATAAAAACCTGCAAATTAATGAAGACTGAAAGTGATCATTGGAGTTAAAGTGCATTATAAATAGTGATGTTACTGACAAAGGCAAACTCAACTTATAAACAGTGATCTAAATTTTGAAGTGAAAGATCTAGTTTAAAAAAAAGCTGGAAGAATTTGGAATTTCTGAGTATACTTTCCATCTGCCTTTGTCTCACTTGCCTCGGGGATAGAAACATGGGTGAATGCAAGGAGTCAATGGAGAGAAGATGTGGGGATGATGGGATCTGATTGTTGGGGGCTTAATGGGCACTGAAGGAGAAGGCCGTTCAGAGACGGAGGAGAGGGAGGTCAGAAGGAGCTAAGGGTGGGGAAGCCATGGATGCTCAAAAGACAGCACATTGCAAGTTAGGGACCAAAGACTATAATAAGCTAGGAAAGGGTCAAGTATGTTTAGGTGGCTGTTACTAGAATTGGATATATAAACCAGGTTATGCATATGGACATGAAGTTAGATCAGATCTTTTTTTTTACAGTGATTTGCACAGATATCACCTGGAAATTTCAGTCTGTTTTTCCCAGCATCTGTGGACCTAATAGATTTTATGAATTATCCCAAATGCCATGTGTGCAGGAAATGAGTAACTGCACAGGAGAGAAAATGATGAAGGGGCACTCATTTTTTAAAGAAGTCAGAGGAGGAAAAGGCAACAAAATCTGAGAGGTACTTTGAGAGTAACCGTGCCACACTTACATGCTATGCAGTGTCATGTTATAATTTCTTTTTAGTTCACAGCAATCTGATTACTTTACAGTCAGCTTTCTCATATGCAGAAACTCCACTAAGTTGCATTTAATTAGAACACAAAGACTAAAAAGTTATTTGTTCTTCTTGAACTGGTGCTCTGTAAATGTTGAAAGTGCCTGTAACAACCCCTCCTGTATATTGCAGAGCAAAGCAATTGCATCCCATCTCCAGGAAGCTTGCCAGAGCTCTCTTTTCTGCATTGTCTCTAAGTCGGGAAGTCTAAACATCTATTCTAGATTGTCAAACTTCCCAAAGTGCTGCTATGTATTTTGTGACATGGTGAGACTCTGTTTAAACCTCCCTCAACCATGAGCGTGAGAGCACTGAAAGAGGAAAGGAAAAAGAGTAATGGGGAAGAAGAACAGAAGTAAGATGTTTCCCATTGGAAAGTGCAAGTATTGGTACACAGGCTGTCTGATTTCAAAGTTGGGGGCCCATTCTCAGCTATTATGTATAGGAAGCCCAATGCCTGGAAAAGCTGGCAATGATTTAGCTGGCTGCAATGGTTTGATCAAACCTTTTTGGAGAGGGGCAGAGGGAAGGAGAAAGGAAAGGAGGAAGAAGACATGGTAGATGCAAACAATGAATCTGTATTCAGTGGCATGGAGAAATATTGTGAATTTGTTTAGGTGATAACAAACTGTGTTTGGTGAGAGGAAATGCAAGTACAGATGTCCAATAGTTTATGCACTCTATCTGACACAAAACTGGCTGCAGATTTTCCTTCCCGTATGTCCGCTAATTCTGTTGAAATAATCACAATCTTCAGGCCACCAGCAACGTGCATTGATGTTGACTTAAGATAAGTGCTGTGATTCAGAGTTCATAGTTCTGCAAAGAAGTACACACATGACAGAGCTGTTCCTGTAAATACTTTTGAAGCTGTGGGGCTACCCTGTTTTATGAAAGCTTCATCTCTAAATTATTATATGCAGGATGCAGCGTAGCCCTGGGCCTAGGTGGTGGCTGGGATGAACTGTCTTCTTGGCCCTGGCTAGCTGGTTTAAGTGGTGAGAAGACAAGGGTCAGGAATTCAACTCTTTTTCAGGTCCTCTCCCCAAGCAGGCCTCTGTAAGCAGGACGCAGAAAGAAGTTCATGTTTGAAATAGATGACTCCCGGTTGCAGTGTGTCATGGCAGGAAAGGTTTTGTAAAATGCACAGTCTAAGCCTTATGTTCTGTAGAATAATCCAGGCTTTTCTGCAATTCTGCAACTTCTAGATCCAAAATGCCTGTACTTCCAGGACAGGCTATGACTTTTATGCTCCCAGATGGAACACAAAGTGGTCAGATTTGGATTTAGCTCATCAAAACCACAAACAGAAACACTGTGCTAGCTTCAGTCAACTCTTTCCATGAACAGGCAAGGGAATTCATTGGATGAGATGCTCTGTGGTTGTCTGTTACTTAACTATGCTGTCCCAAATTTATGTATGTAACAAAAGTAGATACTATGGGGCAAAGTTCAGAACAGCCTCTACAGTGACTCTTCTATTGGAAATAGTAGGTGCAGAAAGAGTGACTTGTTTCTTACTCCCTATTAACACATCCGTTTCTGGACAGATTTTTAGTCTTGTATTAATCAAAATTTAACAATCTCCCAGAAGGAGGGAGGATGACAGGAAGACTGAATGGCTGGGGACTGGGGGAATGGATGAATGCTGTGGAACTGGAGTCTCTCCAGGTCTCCTGAGCTATTTCTGGTTTTGCAACACTGGTTAGTTTGCAAAGCATTTTTCTGTAATTTAAACCTATCTGTTTTCATGGATGACTCATTTTAAGAAATAGTGTTCTGGCTACAGGCAAATCTGTTATGTGCTTAGAGTAGAAATATCATTCTCACAGGAAAAAAAAAGAGAAGAGTGGTATTTTCTGTGTTGGATGGTCAGATAGTCTGCCTGAGATGGAAATGGTTTCCTGAGTATTTCTATTAAAATTCAGCCTCAAACCCAGTAACTCGTAAGAGATTTGTGTTGGGCAATTATGGTAAGAATATGACAATCCCTACGAAAAGCACAGAAGAGCCATCTCTATGGGGTTCAGTGAAACTTCACAAAGTGAAAACAGACAGCAGATAAGGAGACAGGCAACTACAAGCACTAAAAGATCATTTTAAATAAAATGTACACTTGAAAATTATTTCTCTGGGAACAGGCTTTTTGTACAAAGCATGCAATCTGCAGCTCAGATCTAAAAAGAGAAAAAGAACATGTTCCAGCCTTGCTATGAGTGGTGGTGTAAGAATCATCTGGGTAACCTCTTAGCATTGAAAACAGCTGAGTAACAGTTTGGAAAAAATGGATATTTTATCAAACAGTTATTACAGCAGACTGGAGATCATGATTTATTTTCAGGTTCACACATTACAGTTAACATTTATATTTTTGCAAAATTGTCATTTTCCATGAATTGCTTAGAAATTATATTGAAATTTTCATTGATATATAACCGTACAGACTCTATATTCTGATACGTTCCTGCTTTCTGACAAAATGGAGTAGATGGGGTTTTCCTTCCACAGAAACAAAGCAATCGTCTGGATGATAAAATAATTTCAAATGCTCAGCATCATTGGCACAAAAAACTAACCATCTGCAAGCGATCTGAAATCAGCTTGTAAGGAAATTGCCCCAAAATGGCTGGTAAACAGCCTTGCAGATCATATCATATGTTATAATACAAGTAGGAGAAGTGGTGGGAACACTGAAGGAGAGGTAAAAGTAGGAAAAACCTATTTAATGAGACACGGTGACTTGAAGCCACTAAGCCTCCTGCTCCTCAGGAGAGCAAGAACTTCTAACTTGCTTTCAGTGAAATAAGTTTGTTGAGTTTTCATTTCTTAGTGTATATTTTTGGGGGATGTTTTCATTTTCATGTTGCTAGAGGATCCCTTGCTAACCCCTTGCTGACCCCCTTTATACTTTCCCTTCCTGTTTAATCTCCACTTCCTTTATTTTCCCTGAGCACTTTCAAATGTTTACCACTAGGTGCACAACCAGATGTACAGCATCCGTACTCATCCTATGAAGGATGAGTATACTGACAAATCTGCTCATTTTGTGTTCTTATCCATCATGGCCAGAATATGCATAGCTCTGACATGATCATAGAGGTATAAAAGGCGGTGTAGAATACATTTATCATAATCCGGGGCCAGCAAAATAGCTAGATTAAGCTACTGCTGTTCTTGTGAAAAATCATTTTCTTTATTACTTGTCTTTCCAATCGTGGAAGAGGAAAGCAGCCTTCATCATTAAAGGACCTACATATTCTTTCCATGTAAAAATTTAATAGGTGGCCCTTCATTTAGTAACTCAGTCTGTAGTAGGAATATACAAAAAATATCATTCCACATAATGGCAACATTCCTAAAGGATACAAATATATGAGAAATATCTCTTTTATACAGATTTGGGAACTAGTAATTGTTGATGGAGGCTTTTTTATGTTTTAATTGTTTTCAATTCATAGAAATTCTACGTAGATATTTTTTTTGTTGTTGTTTTAAATGCCCATTTTATTCTTCTTGTATTTGCCAAAGTACAGGTACTATGTATAGTTTTAGTACTTCAAAGATTACCAGTCTGTGTGTGTAACACTTGCTGGTGGCCAGAAGAAAAAATGTTCCCTCACCTCAACACCATCGTAGGCTGGTTTTTAACCACAGTTTTGTTAGGCAGCAGCTAGCCAGTTTTGGGGAGTGCTGTTTCTAGATAGGACCCCCATAACATCTTAGTAGTTGCTGCCTGTTAGATATGATCCCTGCAGTCCAGCACTGGGACCTGCTATGGATGGAATCACAGCGAGTGTAAAACGGCCGCAGAAAATATTGACCTTTCCATGTGACCCTGTGCTCAACTTTGAAACCCTGATCCAGACACTGTGCTTATGCCAGAAAATAAAACCTCCCATTTTCCTGCCAGCATTCCTGGCTGTCAGATACTTCAGACAGCAGGAGCCTGGAGCCCCATTATCTGTGTGCTTTATAACTCCTCCAGGGTTTGAGGTAGACTGAAGGGGTTCCCACCTTTTCACTTCACACCTCAGCCCTCTATTATTTTATTTCCTTCCCAGTACCCAGATGTGTATTCTGTCACTGAAAGCAGTATTTGCTTCAGTGCCTTCATTTCTTTGAATTGACATTTCAAGCACGTAGTTTCCTTATCAGGCAGGATGCGACCTCTGGACAAGGTTCCTCAACCACAGGTGACATGGAAAAGGTAGCAGGAAAGCATCTCTTTCTCTGCAGGTGGTTTGTTTTCTTGCTGTTTCGCAGATGCCTCCTGTGGGGCAAAAGCAGGATGCTGGGCAGCATCCTCAATCAGACCCCATGTGGCTGTCTGTGTTTATGACCTGGGGGTTAGTCATTTTGTTTCCAGTCAAGGCTCATGTAAGAGCTAGCTTATTTCTTGCTGATGTGTCATCCTGCCATGCTGAAACACTACCACCAATACTGCTACATCTCCACAGGAGCTTCAGAGGAAGGTCAAGGACATTCAGCTTGTGAAGGATGTTGAGTTTCCCTGCTGATCACAAGGATGCATCCATTTTTGGTTCCACTTCTTTTGCCAGGGACATTACTTTTGCTGATAACCTCTCATCTGGGCAGAATCTCAGCATAACTCTCACCGGGCTGATTGATGACTTCCTGGAGCTGGTGTTTCAAGGCAGTCTGCTGAACGCTGCTTCCTCCAGAGACTCCAATGAAGCTGTTTGGGGCTGTAAATGGGTTGCATACGCAGGCAGCTCAGGAGCTGCAGTTTGCTAACATTTTATGGCTGTTTTCTTCTTCTCATTATGTCTAATACTAATCATCCAGGTGCTGTGGTCTTTCCCTCCCCCCGTTGTCTTGGTTGTATGAACTAGCTAGGAACTGTTTATCTGACATTTATATTACCAGGATAAAAAATCACTACATTTGTATTTTTTTCATATTTCAATGCAGTTGTACCCCTCCAGAGGCATTAACAACTGTACTCCTGCAAGGGTATTTGTTTCCATCTTTAATTTGGCTCATTTCCATCTTGCATCTGCTCTTTGCTTTTAGAGCGATGGTTGAAGTTCACATGTGTGATAAAGATCTGTATGAACGGTCCTAATCAAGACTTCTTCTAGAACAAACTGTGGAGATCATGCTGACCTACCCGACCAGTCATCCAAAAAATATGCCTATGGATTCAACTAATTTATTAGTCTTGGCTTTTACTGTATTATTTTGTATGTTGCTCACCATGAAATTTTCTCTTGCTAAACATGAGATTCTGCTGGGGATTTTGGTAGCTTTGCTCCAATTCTTTCTCTTGTTTTTGCTCTATAAATGTGAATCTCTTTCAGTTGACATAAATTTTTGCAGTACACAGATTGCTGTATCCAATGTCTTGATCTGGATTCCACGCTCTTACTCATCCAGGCCTGTTAGTGTTATCTGCTGGTTTTAGAAAAACAATTTTAGCTTTTATTTCCTGTCAGATCAACCTCCAGCCCAGTTTACTGCTTCCATCAAAAGTCTCTGAGACACTACTGTCTAAATGTCTTGAGCTATAGTACAAATAGATCCTGCAATTTGTTTATAAACATGTTTTTTTACACAGATCATAGAGAAAAAGCTATAGAGGCATTTTGAAAAGAGCAGCCCCACTTAGGCCACCACATGTTTATTCAATAGCCTAGGCTCCTTCTGGAGTGTATGATAAATAAATATGTGATTGAATTAGATTTACTACACAAACATCTCCCATGAAATTATAAAAGTTGTATCAAAGCAGAACAGAAAGTCCTGTCCTGAGTGGTGTTTGTTTGAGCAACCCCACTTGGAGAAAGGAGGCTTATTCCTGCCTGGATCGCATCCCTGTGGGTCTGGGCAGGATGGCAAGGCTGTGGAGGTGGTCATGCTGCTGCCCTCCCTGCACTGCGGTCCTGGGGTCAGCTGGGAGCCTGACCCCAGGCAGTGACTCCCACAGCTGGGGTGTGTGTGTGTATGTGTGCAAGAACCCCCAAGCTAAATTCCCACCTCCCTGCATGTAGGGCATGTATTCCATCACAGCCCTAGATTGCTTCCAGATGAGCAGAGACAGCTACAGAGGAAAGCCTGTTTGCAAAAGTGATGATGCTAGAAATGGACTTCTGCTGTGCCAGCCTGCCTGCAGGCATGCTGAGCCCAATCTTCCCTCTGGGATCAGGAGAGAAAGGGAGGTGAGAGCTGGTGAGCCACTCTCTGCACTGCTCCCTCTCCTGAGGTTGTCCCTCTGCTCTGCAGCAGCCCACCCAGAAAACCATCTATTGATCAACTCTTCTCCCTCCCTGCAAAGCAGACAGGTAAGATGGACACCTTGGTGGCATGGGCTCCATCATGCAAAGGGGCTGCCATCTGCTGATAATTATTCATTCTTTAACAAATTAATTTAATGAAGTGCATTTCAACAGCCATTCAGAGGCGCCCCAAGGCTCTTGCATTTAGTGTGATTATGATGAGGAGAGAGTTGCCCATTGCAGCAGTCAGTGGAGGACATGCAGACGTGGGACAAGAGACAGATGTGTAGGTGGTTCATCTAATTAGCAGGCTCTGGATGTTGCATGGTGTCACAAGCTGTCCATGAGTCAGTAGGGTTTTGCTGCTGCAAACAAAGCAAACATCCCAGCGGCTTGTATAAACAGGCTTATAGCCTGCGAGAAATGTGAAGTAGTCCTTCCGTCCTGCTCCGCATGGATAGTACCTCAGCTGGAGCAAGGCAGATGATGCATTTCCAGAGGGTCTGGAGAAACTGGAGAGAGCCCAGAGGGCAGCACTGGGAGAGGTCATGTTTCTGAGGCCTGTGATCAATGAAGGGAGGCTGGATGAATGAAGCTTACTGTTATCTAAGAAGGGCAGTGGTACAGGAGCAGGCTGCGGCCTTAAAGGATGCGTAAATGCTATTGGGGCTAGTCTGTCCTCCTTGGCATCAGCAGAGAGGATATAAATGAATTACTTCAATTTCAGCCAAGAAAATTCAGATTAAACACTGGGAAAAGCTTTCTCTCAGGGGAGGAGGGAAATGGTTCTTAGGGATAAACTCTCAGACAGGGATGCAAAGTCACCAGCTGAGTGCCAATGCTGGTCTCCTTGGCAAGACAGGGAGGTAGCAGGCGGCCCAGATGCTGTTTCCTGTCCTCCCCTTACCTAGGGCACAAGATGCACCCATCGTCCTCCCCACTCACCTAGGCAGCTCCATCAACTCACTGACACCCTGGATGGAAAGCAGCTGCCCAGGTTTTGGGATGTTTTCATGTCCATTTGACTTCTAGCTGTGCTGACCTCCGCTTTTCAACATAGATTTTGTTCCATCTGAAGGAGTTGATGTATTACATTAGATCTGAAAGTGAAACTACGCTGCTTATAATTTTGTTACAGATTTATTCTTGGGCAATGCTACACATTACAAAGGTTCAAAACAAATGAGGTGAGATCAGTGCTGTGATTCCAGATGGTTTCTTTTTTTCCCTTTGAGATGTATTATGCCTGGCATTTTAATGACATCAGTTAATAATCCCATTTTTGCTCTGTGTGTTTTGTTTTTTGTTCAGAAACACAAAAGTGTTAAAATATGTCATTTAAAGGAATTTTGCAAAAGTACAAACCATGTCCATCTACTTTAGGGCTTGGGAAGCTAACAACTTCCATATGTCATGACTGCAGCCCTGCATCAGAGTATAATGTATGTGCTCTCAGCATGTAGAAATGGTAAAGCATTAGAGTTAACGTCTAGGGGAACTCAGCATTTGTTTCAGGTGGATTGCTCAGTCAAAACCTGAAAATATTCTTGGCAAAGCTCTAGTAAGCGTGACAGTTTCATGTTACAGCTGCAGCAAGTGCCAGAAGACTATGAATTTCATTCGTTTTCTTTAGGATCCTGGAAAGAGAATCAGCACAAAACCTTTCCCTTTCATCTTTTTTAAAACTGCATTTGATAGTTACAGTTTCCGTTTGGGCTGACTTTGGCACTGGATAACCTATGATGGGAATTCCATGGGCTTGGGGAAAAACAAGTTTTACATGGAAATTTTAGATAGTTGAAGAGCAGCTGCAGTAGCTGTTGGTATCAAAATGAATGGATTTTTATTAAACGTAAACACGGTCCCTGAGAGCTCAATACTGGAAAACAGAGCTTGAAGGTGTTTTTCAGGAAAGAAGCCATGGGCTGCTCTCTGTGCCTTCCATCCAACTGGAGGATGGCAGAAACCTTGCATCGGTTTGCTAAGGCTCTCTCTGAGGAAGTTTCTCTTTGCAGCAGTGGAAGTTGCTTTCTTTTATGATGTCCAGAAATACTGTTCTAAATACTGTTACTAATACTAAGTACTACTGTTCTAAAAAGCAGCACTTCCAGTACTGGTTCCTATAGCTGGAGCTCTATTTTGGAGAAAACCGGTCTGCTCCTCATATGTGTGTTTTCCTATATAAAGTATTTTTGCACAAACGCTTCTTCTTTGATAAATATATTTTCAAGGTTCTTGGTTTAAGGGTTTGTTATTTTTAAAGTATGTCATTTGTGTGGAAATCTTTTCTTGTAGAAAAAAGTGAAAATTCATCTTGTAGACAGAAATGCTGTTTGTTTATTCATCTGTCCAAAAGCTAACGCATTTGACCCTAGCATAAATATTTTTGCTGTAAATATGCCACAAATGTTCATAGGAATTTCTGTTTGGGTACCTGAGACTTGTTTTTTCTCTGGAAAAGATGATCTTTAGCAGATCTTTGATTTATGTGACTCATTGCGAGCACATGACTGCCATGAGGGATTACCTTCTTTTCCTCACAGAGGAAAACCCACCATAGCATGAGGAGCATGGCTTTCATTCAAAACATAACTGAAGTGCAAGAATGACAGCACCCCTCTTCTCGTGCAATTCAGATTAAAAACATTTTTTGTTCCTTTGGTTGCATAAACTTTGTCTATTTCAAGGTGAAATTTTTTCTAGAGCAGAAGAAGGACTGTGTAGCTTTTCTGATGAGTTCTGATATAAATCATTGAACCACATTTAATTAATATTTTATTTTGCTGCTGTTTCAGTGCCAGCCCAAAGCAGATGCTCACAAGTTTACTTCTTACTGACTTTCTTAAGCATCATCATTCTGATTTTTTCTGTCACTTACCTCTCTTGTTACACTTAGGAAGGAACTGTCTTATCAGAGTGACATAGAAGATTCTCAAATAATTTTTACCCCAAAATGTCTTTGCTTCATTTGTAAAATTCCAGCTTCTTTTAAATTCAGGAAGGATGATGAATGGCAATTTAAAAATCAAATCCTATTTCTCATTAGGCATCCAGGAGCTTGTTTCGGGCAGCAGAATAGCAGCAGTGCAATGAGACTAATTGATCTAAATTATGCAGTGAGTTTTATTTCTGTAAAGCATTACTTTAGATGTCTCTGAGTTGTGATGGAGTGACTTGGGCAGTTCTGCCCCAGAATCACTTCCAGGGGACTATGTCAGAGAGCAATCAGTTGATCCCCAATCACAGCACCAAGACAGCTCTGGAGCATTGTACAAAGGTTTAGACTTCACTCAAATACTTCTGTAGTTTGTCTGCATTTGACAACAAAAAATGTGTTTTTTTAATCTCTTTTTAAAAATGATACATTCCTAAAAAGCAGCTGAAGAGCTCTGCTAAAAGACTGATAGGAATGAGGAGCCTATTTACGTAGTCAGGCAATGAGTCAAAAAACTTGTGTAGCTCCTGAGCTGACTGGCAGCTTCAGCTTGCTGTACGAACCTGTCAGCCAAACACAGGAAGAATTCTTCTGAGCTTCAGAACCATTTGTTTGGTTTCACTGTTGTTTCTCACTAGCCCTGAATGTGGAGAAGGGGAGATAAATCACTGAAATTGCTTGTATTTCATACTTGTATAAATTCATCCTCACTGCAGTGTGTGTTTGCATCTCGTGAATAGCTAATCGCTGCTCAGACTGACAGCAGGTCAAAAGTGCACAGCAGTCATCTCGAGGTTTAGAAAAGAAATAAATAGCAGATTCTGTTGACTCTGGTGTGGAGAAATGCACATCTGAACTCCCAGATGTACGTATGAGGTGTTCCCTCATTTACCAGACGGAAAATTCTGGATGAACTTCCTGTGGTGACACATCTTGCATCAGTGCTCAGCAGATAATAACAGGGAAAGAAGCTGTGACTTGGGATTAGTGCTGGCATGCAGGGTCATGTCTTGGTGGGGTTTGCTGCATCACTGATGGTGCAAAGATTTCAGGAGCCCAGAGCAAGTGCCACCAAAACATGTAAACATCAGTTAAAAGAAGAAAAAATGGAAAGAAAGGGATCCTTTTACAATTCATATTTTCCGTCTGTGGATAGCTGTCAGTCACATAGCAAGCAGAGGAGAAAGAAATAAGCAAACAAGAGGAAGGTGCATTAGTTGGGTGGCAACAGCCAGTAGACGCATGCAGAGGAGGGAAAAAAGGTAAATGTGGGCTGAAGGCTTTGAAATGAACCCCATGAATGTCCACGGTGGCCCTGGGCAGTGGCCTTGCAGATGAGCATCCCCAAACTTGTTATGGAAAGCAGGGACTTCCTGTGGGTTATAGGGAGGTCAGGGCTCTCTGTGCCTGCCTCTGATCCCTATTTTGAAGGGTGAATGGAAGTCAGTATGTTCAGTAAAGCACTAAGCAAGTGGGAGCAGGAGGCTGTAAGGAGCCACTAACTGCTGGAAACGGATTGATTCAGAAAATAATGAAATGTTAACAATAGCAGACAGAAAAAACCTCCCTCAGTATAAGATGTGGACTAATCCTCCAAAGGAAAGCAGTGAAAGCCTCACTGCCTCCAACAGGAAGGAGGCATACTTTACCACGGTAGTGGTTAGGTTATGTAGCAGGTCTTTTCCATCTCTGATTTCTGAGATCATACAGCCAGGCATGTTAACTATAATTAAGCATACCACCAGGCATCATTTACCCAGGGGCGTGCCTTGGCTGCTCTGCTCCTCCAAATGTGATGCAATTACCTCGATTAGGCATAGCTCCCCAAGCACAAGCATGCATGACTCAAAGGGGACTGTGTACCTGTCCAACTGCTCAGACTCAATTAACACTGTCACGGAGCAAAACACATGGTCCATGTGCAATGTGGCATGCCATGGCAGCCTGGTGCATGAAGTTACCTTGTAAAGGTGCCTGATCAAGTCTGTGAGATGTGTGGTGACACCCTCCTGCATATACACATGGAAGCTAGGTGCTCCTCCAGCACGTTACTGACAAAATTATGTTTAATATGGATGTTGTTCCCCTCATCCCCCCCTTATCCCCAAAAGAAAGTGGAAGTGGTGATTTGTGCTAAATACTGTCCATTTTAAAGGTCTGATATCTGCTTGCTCTGAGTTCAATTCTGGTCTTTATCAACATCATTTTTAATGTTGCAGACTTGGACCACTGAGTGGCAGAGATCCCCAGCGCTATGTAGGGGATAGTGTTAAGACTCTAGCCTAATACTTGAGGCGCCTTGGTTTTTATTCCTTGTTCTGATGGTCTAATCCCAGATTCATCCCAGCTAAATTTAGGCACTTAACAGCTCTGCCTGAAGTAAGTACTTTGTTTCCTTTCCGGAGGAGGCAGGGATGATGCTGCACTGTGGACTTTTTTGCATTATATTTCTCAGAAGCTGGGGCAGGGTGGGGGGCTGAGGAGATTGGGGAAGAGCTGGGAAAATATAGATATACGGGAAAAGAAGATGCAGTACTGCCAGGCACTGAAGTGAAGGACTAACTATGAGGTAAAAGCCATTAATTTTCATCTTTGAAGTAGGAAAAATGGTCTTTATGTCAGATAAGGGTAAGGAGGAGGAATGTGTGGAGGGTTGCAAGGCACATTGATGAGACAGTAATGGGCAGCAGGACAGGGAACTTTTATTTAGAGGCTAACCCCAGCCTGTTTATTCATGCACCAGCGCTGTGTACCAAGTGACTCATCAGGATTTGAACAATGTTAGCCTTTCCCTATAGGCTGGTCAGGCCAAAGCTTAGATTCTCCATAGTAAATAGAAAACAAGGTAACAGGCTGGCTATCTTTCCATAGACCCCTGGCAAAGGATAGGAGGATGGGGTGAGCCATGCTGAAGGAAAACAAGTGTTCGCAGAGATGATAGTAATGGCACTACTTGGTACATCAGCATACACTTGCAAGTGCCCTCGTGAAAGAGAAAAAATGGTGGATTAGCAGATGTTGTGACAATTTTTCATAGGTGCATACAAGGGTTGGAGCAGATGTGGGATTTCAGAGACTCTCGTATGTGGCTGCGTGTCATCATCAGAACATGTAGAGAAGAAATCACTGGATTCCCGTAAGCGGATGTTAATGTACTGCATCTGGGTTCTTTTATTTTGGTTTGGAGAGCTCACCAAGTATGTCATTACATGACTGTGGTAAAGAGCAGTGGACTCTAATGACCATAACAAATTAATCCTTACAAAAGGTCTGTGAGTAGTAGCATTATTATTGATGTTGGCAAAAGTCTTTAAAGGCAAAGCATGAAATAAATGCTAGGTGTTTACATTAGCATTCCAGATGTTTGGTAATGAACATCCACATGGACATGCACTTGCTCCCACCATCTCCTCTGGAGTGTGTTACAGATGAGGAGTGGACAAAGTATTGCAATGATCATGAGGATGACTGTTGACTTTTAGGAAATGTTGTCCTACATCCTGTTGTAACTTTGTTGTGGCTGTTTCCTTAATTTCTGCAGTAGGAAGCCTGGGGGATCAGAGTGTGTCTAAAGCGTATTTTGCCATTTACATCTTGGTGGACTTGGGCTTTACTATGCAAAATAACTTTATATAAAAAAAATTGCAAGGTTCCCCTTTCCTCTAAAGCTGCCACTCTCAGTAGGAAACTAAAAAGGAAAGATATGTAAAAGAGTGGAAAAGTCAGATGTGTCTGGCATCTTCCCTGTGATAGATCTGTAATCCAGAAACCAGACCAAAAAGCTGGCTGTCTTCCTCTTGCAGTGTCACTATTCTATTTCTCTATATTTCTAATTTGTATTTTTTTTTACCATTTGGTAATTTCTTTACCATTCCTAGCATGAGTTGCCTGAAAGTCTTGTTGTCGGGTGGAGAGTGAAACCAGATTCAGAAGGAAGTTTCTACTTAGTGACACAGAATGTGTAACTTCTCAGTAGCCTGTGGCACTCAATGAAGTTTCCATTTCAGGGGAGAGCTGTCCTTTGGGCAGCCACAGGAGGCATTGCCCTGTTCCTGAATTGCTAGATTTTCCCCTGAAGGGTGAAGAAGCATCTTCTTTAAGCCTGACAAGTGAAGCGGGCATCCTGCTAGTCAGTGCTAGCTGTTACCCAGTCATCCAGGCAGCTGCATCCTGAATACTTTACATGGCTTGAACTTTGTCACCTAATTGGTGAGAGGCACAGGTTAAAATAAACCCTCACCTTCCTGAGCTTGTCTGCATCTTATGAAATAAAGATGCTTTGGGAATTGTGGATGTAGTCCAGAGGGTGCAGGGGGCAAACACCTAAGAAATCCCTCTTTGATAGCAGTAAGCCTGAATGTTTTGGTCTGTGTGAGTTGTCATTTCTGTAATGATTTTTAACAAATCATTCCACTGTTCTTGTCCTTGATGTGGGTCCCCAGGTCTCGTATTAAAGGTCAGTAAAATAAGTACCAAGGATTAGAGTGACATACCCAAGGCATTTGGTCATTTGGTCAAGCAAGATGACAGTAAATGTGTTTTGTCAGGGCACCTGTTACCCTGGACAGGCTGGTGCTCCTCAGTTAATGCTGCTTGGGAAGAGTGGTCTGCAAATGACCAAGAAACGTGCTGGACCTTATGAAAAGCAGAAGTAAAAGAGATGGAGGATATTTCTGTTTCATGTATCTATTCATGAGCTCCCAAGGTGGTGGTGTGGCCAGAGTGGCCAGAAGCACTAATGGAGTTGTTTGAATGTGGATCCAGGGGATGCTCAGGAGGTTTCAGTCTGGGCCAGGTATGCCGTCAGTGTGAGAGAAGGTTTGGTGTGGGAATGAAGGTGTGTGTGTGCAGAAAAACACCAAACAATCTGCTCAGCTTTTGGAAAGGGAGATGAAGGGAACCTGAAGATTATAAATGCTTCTCTGGGAAATAACACCCTTGAGCCCGGACACACGCCCTGTGACGTACAACGAGCTGTTAACCAGGTGACTCATCAAGCTTTATGGTATGTTCTCCATCACTGGGAGTTTTTGAAAGCATGAGTTGATTTTTCACTACAAGAGATGTGTTTAGTTCAAACTGGCTTTAATTCAGGGAAGCCTTCTCCCCTGTGTGATGAAGAATATCAAGTTGTGCTAGTCCTCCTTTTGATTTATGAATTTAATGTTTTCTCCAAATAGTTTGTTCACTGGATGTATTTCCCAGATTGCAGAAGTTGTTCTGTGTGATTTCAAAAGATTGTTGTGATCAGTAGTTTGCCCTGATTTTTGAACAGGAATGCATTTTCCTGTAAAGTACATGCAACTCCCACACCCTCCTCTTCGCCCCCACCCTGTTTTGTGAATTGGTTTCCAGTTTCAAATACTCCATAGGAGGAATCTTTGATGGTTTATATTCTGGACAGAATTCATAGATTGAAAACTTTTTGTGATCTATTTTATTGCAGCAACATTCTTTCCAGAAACATTATACTATGTGTTGCTGTTTTGTGACTGGGACATGTGGTAACTCGACTTCAAGGACTAGTCAGTGCCAGATTCCACAATACATTTCTACATTGTCATCCATATAGAGGAAAATCAGAAACATCTGTCCTTTTTTTTTTTTTTCTTTTTTTAAGTCATCGAAAAGAAGTATTGTAAGCACAAGCTAGAATAGGTAGTAGAACTTGATGCTCAAGAGTGAAATAAAAAGAGCCATGTGGAAGCATATTCTGGAGTTTATTAATAAAAAAGACAAGTCACTAGCCATTATTTACTAGTAATAAACTTTGAGGTTTAGTATTCTGCATCTCTTTAAGGGTCATCACTGATCATCTTGTGACCATGTGTCTACATGAAGGTTATTATCAGCTTCCAGTCTCTGAAATCATTTGCAATTTTTCAACTTTGTTGAAGCTCGCAGCTGCTTTTTGAAATAGTCACCCAAATTTCATATTTTAGAAGTTATTTTTTTCTTTAAGAATGTATTTATTGCTATGTTGTTTTTAGACCCTCCCTGAGCCAAGTATCTGTTCACCAGGACACATACTTCCCTTTTGTTCAGATTTTGTTATGCCGTATCTAGGCAAAGCAGCTTCAGCACTACTGTACGAGAAATAGTTCCAGGCCCTAAAAGTTAAAATTGGAACTATATTAATGGTAGGTTAACATAATGAAAAAACAGTACATTTTGCCTGAAGAACAGCAGGCAGGGCAAATAGCTTCTTAGACCTTGTTTCATACAACTTGTTCTACAAGATCACAGGCACTCCTCTCAATAAAAACGACAGTTACTGTGACTGGGGTGTATCAGTTTCATGGGATAAACTTAGCAGTGTTCTTGCTCTGACTGTTTGGAAAGCATCCCTTTATGTCTCAGTTTTTAGCATTCTTGGAGATTGGGAATAATCTGTCTCTCTTTTTTTCACCCTTCATAATTTGTATAGAGATAGCACTTTCCCTGAGTGCTCGTTACAGTTACAGTTTTGAAAACAACATGCATTTTCCCAAATGCTGTTGCTTGATAACATGACAAGAACATAACAGCACTATTCCTTTAGATTAACAAATCTCAGCCTAAACAAGCTGGAGAGAGTAAAGGTTGAGTGAAATATTTGAGTTCAAAATTCCTAAATGAACCTAGTTAGTAATTTAATATGCTTTGAAAAAAAAATGGATTTATCACAGCAAATCGTTTCTATGGGGGGAAGATAGGATGTGGTTTTTAAATCCTCTGTATCATCTTCAAAATAACAGCAAAATATTTTATAACTAAGAATGATTTTGTTTCAAAATGCTTTACGGATTTGAACACAAATCTTTCACCTTCCTGACTGAAAGGAATTTTTGCTTTACTGAAAAGTGAAAATAACCATTGATTTAAGTTTGGTGTTTTTTTTTAGCAGAACTTTCAACACACCAGGTAATCAGTCACAGCTATCACCCCTTGGCCTAGTATTTATATCACTGTCAAAATACAAGAAGGTATATAATTGTAATAGTGCTGTAATACTTTTTCTGTTTTGTCTCTAAATTTGCCTGCGTAGTTTGTCCTCTCTGCTGCTTGCTTCCATGTGACTTTTTGTGACCCTGCTGTCTTTGTGAATGCTCCTGTAACTAAAATGTAGGACGCGGTGATGCAGACTTTTTTAAAGACTAAAAAGGTAATATTATTCAAAAAGTATTAGTCAGATGAAATAGATAATAATTAACTCGGAATTTCCTCTTTATATGTGCCCTGCCCTCCTTCCAATACCTCCTCAGGTACCCTCTCTTTGTGCATGGAGACTGCCTGAGCTGACATGGCATTTTCTTTGCTCTTATGACAATTTTAGTTGTCAGTGGTTGTGACAGGAACAGACAAATTGAAATCAAGCAGTGGTAAGAGTTTAGGAAGATTCAACAAGACGGGAATGTCAGGAGCACAGTAGCTTGTTTTTAGGAGCACTATCAATGCACCCTTTATTGTGTGGAAACAGTTGTGCCTTTGTTTTTGGTGGTGCTGCTCTTTGGGAGATGAGTGAATAAGAGACCATTGATTTATCTTTTTTTTTCCTTTTTCCCAATCTCACATGTGTCCTTTGCCTGGCATGTCTGTCTCTGAAGCGTAAAAATAGTGTGCCACTTTGCTTCTTATACATATATTCTTACATATATAAAAGCCAAAACCGGTAAGTACAAACACTGTTGGTGTTAATGGCTAATTTTATCCCGAGACTTAGCAAATAAGGCTATTCCCTAGCAAAACCAGGGAGCTTCCAAGCCTGCAGCAATTAGACACATGCTGATGAAGGATGAGGTAATTTCCAGATGATGAATGACAAGTGCCGCAAGAGTAACAGTGGCAAGAAAGCTGTTGGTGGGAATGGTCTCCTCATAGATTGTTACCACAGTTGTGCTTGGTAGATGTCTGAGGTAGGTCCCATGGAGAGAAAGAGAAGGGGAGGTGGAGGAAAACAGTGAATTACTGGCAAAGTCTGCTCTGCTTGTTCATATTGTTTTCATTTAGTTCTCCCTTTGGCTGTAACAGCCCAGACTTTGCTTGACAGATGGCTTATTGTTTCTCTCCTGTAAGCTGCTAAGAAATTTCTGAATAGAAACATGCAGCATTACTTTCAGAAAGGCACTTTGTAACATCCAGGCTTTGGCTGTGAAGGACCATGGTCTGAGTCGTGTAGACCACAGGGAGAAGAAAAGCAGCAGGGCTTAATATGTAGCATCAAATACATGCTTGTTGCTTGTACTAGGTACTCTTTTAGTCTGGCATTCAGAAAACATAATGACTTCCAGATATTGCCAATATTAATACATAAAAAATCTTTCTTTTTGTGTGTTAAAGTGTTAGTTTAAAGCAATGAAAAAGAATACTGGAAATACAATCTCCCTGTAGAAAAAAATCCATGTAAGTTTATAGCCCATCTGGTCACATAGTGAGAAGCATGGACTCTTCAGAAACACCCATAATGAAACTTATCCTTTTATAGACAGTAAATAATTTAAGCAAATTTAATTTGGTCTTTCAGGTGGGATTTTTCAAGTAGTTATTACAAAATTGCGTGTGAATATAAACACATCATCTTTGTGAAAATAAAAACAAAACATGGAAAGTATTTCAGATTGGATATTAGTCAAAAGATGGTCTGTAGCCACAGTGGCAAGTGGGTGGCTAGACCACCAGAGGCCCTAAAGCACAAGATCAGAGAAGGTACACTTCATTAGGTATGGTCATTTTAAATCATTGAATAGATGATGTAGAAATGTCTTTCAGAATTATTTATAACGTAACATAAGACAAAAGTTTGGTTCTGGCTGTTTCAGTTTCAGCATAACATTTTTCTGAATGCGGTATCACTTTAAAGCTTATCCTGTGTCTTTAATTCATTATGTGAAAGCTGACTAACCTTTATGTATATTTGTGAACACTGCAGCAGGCATACAATAACATCATGCTTAATAACAAGTTATTCCTTTATTTGTTTTGTTTAATTATATAATGAATCTTGCAGGCCAGGTCTGATTAACAGTAAATTTGTTTGCAGTTCTCATGCCTATCCAGTATCTTACAGAAACAAGGAAGAAGGTACTGGAAAAAAAAAACATAACTATGTGCGGACTTGTGGAAGTAAACAAACCTTAGTTTTTTGCTTAAGGACAAATTAAATGTGTTATGACTCTGGCCTATCATTCAAAAGATTTGGAGACACTCCTATAAATCCAGAAAAACCTTCCAAATGTGGACCTGTAAAAGGGGAAAAGGAGAGTAAAAAAGTCAGCCACACCACCAAACAGACAACTCTTGATTAGGTTGGTTGAGGTAAACACAAGGTCCTAAATGAATGCGGAACTGGACTCCTAAGTATTTAAAGCCAGGTCAGGAAAAGCGATTCTGTAAATAAGACTATTCTTTTCCTTCCAGAAATCAGTCAGCAGTTTTCAAGCAGATGAGATCCTGCCCCCATCAAAGTCAGTGGGGCGTTACCCTGACTCAGCTGGAGCCACGTTTACACTCACGTGCTTGTTCTAAAAGTAGTGCTGAAAATGAGAAGGAATAATGTTCCTGGTCATGTTCTGGCCCACTGCTAGACCTCTGAGTGCTGTAAGATCCTTTGACCTTTCCTGTTTTGTTAAGAGCCCTCACCTGGTACACCTTGGGGTTCCTCTTTTACTTCTCCTTGTTTTTCTTTAATGATTACTGTGTCCGTTTCTCCAGAGTCAGTGGAGTTAGGAGAGGTGCCTTGGTGACCAACTTATTAACTGTTTAAATGTGGCCGGGGAAGGGAGTAAGACTTGCATTCAGCAAATGAGCTCAAGCTCACAAGCTCTTATTTTATCCCTTCTTTATCTGGAGCTGCATAACAGGGGTGATTTATTTGCAAACAAATTACTTTAATAACAGGGCTTGGGTTACACAGAACGTAGAAGATCTTGACCCCATCTCTGCAGCTGTAAAAGTAAGAGTGTGGGTGTGGTTGCCTGGTGGCTGGCCAGGATGATACAGTTCAAGGGGGCGGATAAAATAACATTTACACTTACAGTAACTGTTTAAAAATGTAATCCGAGTTCTGCCAAATCCTGCAAGTTTGCCTTGGGAATCCAGCTCAATAGGGTTGCCAGCGATCAGCTCTTCCCACCCCAGCTTGCTGCAAATTGCAAATGGTCGCAGCGGGACACTCCTGTGTCCAGTGACCAAGCCTGGCCCATGAGCTCCTCACGATGGGGAACACAGTCCCAGAGGAAATGTTCTGCTTACAGCTCTGCTGCAGCAAATGCTCCCAAGCCAAGCAAGCCCAGGCATTTGCTGGATCCTCAAGGAAGTGTGTGGTGGAAATGGAGGCTTGGAGGCTGGCGCTTGTTCTGAGTTGGAATTGCAGAAGTGCTCCACAGGTACCAGGCATCCTGTCTAACAAAGACGTGGAATGAGGTCTTGACCACTCTGCAGTCTCATAGCTGCTTTTTAAAAGGAAGCGAGTGTTGGCTGGAATAGCCACATCACTCCCACTGAAATAAGTGCTCTCTCTCCCTGTGTGCTGTGGCAGCACTTTGAGGACACAGGATTATTCTATACCAAGGTTGTCACATGCTGCCACATGCAGAGCTTTGCTGTATTGAGTTCTTGCAGCTCATACCTGCATAACTGCTGCAGCCAGTTGTGAAGTGCTGTAGCACTCCTGAAGAGAAACTATAAGGCATTATTTATGGCTAGGAATAACAATCACTTCCAATGGCACAGTGTGAGCTGTTCTTACCTGCGTAGGTTGATGGATTATAGACTTTTGTTAGAAAAAAGAACCCAAGCAGGATCCTAGTGCGAAGAAAAGAGTTTCAAAGAGTTTGCAGTCTGACGGTTGAAGATCCGTGCTCACAGCTGGTCCATTCAGCCCACTTTTCAGGACTACTCATGGAGTCTTTTCTGACTATTGAGTAATAGCATATATGACTAATGGATGTCTGCTGTTGCTGTGTCACTCTAGGAAATGGTTCACAAAGCTTACGTCCTAAGGGAACACTGTCTGCCCTGTTTACATTAGTCCATCATACATCATCCACTTTGGCTAAAATATGGGTTTTTTTTTCAGATAAGCTTCTAGCACTGAACACATAAGAGATGTAGAATCAACTCTCCGGTGACTTGTTCATGTGATGAATTACTGCCTTTACTTGTTAAAAAGAAGTCAACCTTTCTGCCTTGAATTTGGCAAGATTTTTTCATATTAAAAAGGTGTTGTGGTTTTTTCAGATTAAGGAGTGTTCTTACTCCCAAATACCTTTTCTTAGTGAAGGTACATGCATGTCTGCACTGTCATCAATTCTGCCTCAATTTGCATCTGCAGTGACAAGATTTGTGATCTTCTCCTTTTGTCCATCAGCTTCTCTTACCTAAAACATTTGGAATACTTTGCTGATTTCAAATGAATCTGAAAGAATGTAGGTCTCAAAGAAGAGACTTCATGCTGGCTTGATGAGAAATTGGCCTGGTTAGAGGGGAGAGACTCAGAGAAGGGAGAGCTCTGCTGTCACACACTCTGGCAGCACAGGGCCAGCTGGTCAGTGTGAATGTATTTACAGGCTACCTGCAGGGTGTGTCATCTAATTTCTAGTATAGGGAGCATAAGGGATATTGAGACTAGGGAGAGTTTTCCTTCAGTTTTGTTCCTCTCAAACCCTTTCCACCAAAAATCTGTATAAATTCAGGCCTCAGGAATTCTGTTATTCATGGAATGCTTTATTTTTTATAAAATTAATTGGTTTTAACTCATTAAACTTTTCAATAAAAGACATTTTTCTTCTGCCTTGAAGTCCTCTGTGTCTTCTTTTTTGTCTCTTATAGCCTCTCCAGGTTTTTCTGCATCTAAAGTATGAGTATCAAACTGTGAGTGGAAGTTTATTATTGGTCTTAGTAGTGCCTTATTCACACCTTTACTTTCTCCTTCCTTCAAAACCTTCCAGCTTTTCTTGCTGCAGCTCTGAAATATGAATGTTGCTTATCTATCGTGAACCTCAACTAGTCCTTGTAGTTGAGGATTGCTAACTCAGAGCCTACCCCGTTCTGCAGACAGGGGCTGTGTTTCCTGTTCCTGATAACATGGCCACACTTGGCTCTGGACACACTGTCTCTGGTATAATGTATGGAGTTTTCCAGATGACGCTATGTGGCTACCACGGTCTTCTTAGCACAAGCTCTTCATCACCTTAAACTGCTAATTGTTTTTTGTTCACTTCTACTGATGTAAAATGACAGGGTACATCCTTTCAACAGAACACATAAACACCCTGCAACATAAGAGAAGTAAACAGGCAACACCGGATCATATATGAGAGATATCAGTTGCCTCATTGATGAACTGCTGATGAGATAGCATTGAGGACAACGTAACAATCTTTTGGAAGAAATCTGTTCAGCTTCCATAACCCACTGATCTTCAGTGGTAATTCTGGAATAGGGAAAAAAGTGGTGGCTTGCCTGAGGTCCTACATACACGGTGTCAGATGGTTATTGTTGTCCTCAGAAACATTGCATGTAGGCTTTATATTCCTATAGCTTTACATTTAATTTTATTTTGAATTACGTTTCCATTATCAGGAGAATATTCTTAAGAAGCTCACGATCAGTGACAACCACTGGATGTACCACTGCATAGACAAGAAAATCCCCTCAGAATAGCTCTACATTGTTTTTCTTGAAAAGCTCTGAAACTCTGCATGTTTATAGGGTATGCTGGCATTAATTTTTTAAGGAAATTCATTGTGAAAATGTTCTACACCTTTAAATAAGGTGTAAATGTTTTTCTCCTCTCAAGTTTTTATTAAAGCCTTGACCAACTTCAAGTGATTCAAACACTGAAACTTCCATTCACTGTCAGCTGAGCATTTATAGAATCCTGCAGCCAAAAATCTGGAAGACATTGAATAAACTATACCCCAAACTTTAGTATTTTTAGGTTGGTTTAATCAGGCTGTTGAATTTTTGTTTACTTCTACTGTAGTGAATTGACTATAAAATTGTTTAGGCATTCAAATAAGTGAAAATTAATTGTGAGGAAATTTTCTTATCTTCATTCACTAAACAAATTCAATCCACAAAATGTGCTTAAGGTATCATTTGAAGTGAGCATTTAGGAGTATATTGTTTTAATTAGGAGATGGCAGTTCCAAATACAACTTTTGAATCCAGTCCAAGATTTTCAGTGTACACAGAGTGTTTCCAAAACACATTTTTAAATGTTTGAGCTTCAGCTTTGGTTATAAGTACTGCAGTTTGATGAGCTGTCCTAGTCTGGGGCTAGTAAACAAGTCTAGGACTTGCTGGATTTTTGCCAGCAGATAAATCAACAACTGCTTATGCTTAGCGCTGTCTGGATTTGTCCAGTTTGTCCAGCAATCTTTGTCTCCAGGATAATGTGCAATAAAGTCATCCCAAGGGAACATGGAAATATTTTCAGTGGTAATAATGACATTAAAGTGAGCTTTTTTGAAAAGGCTTCCCCATGGCTATAGAAGAGGTCAGCTTCCATGAAGGTGAATTTTCACAGCAGTCTGCAAGATTTGTGATATATCACCCCTGCTGAATTTTAATAGGGATAGAGTGTTCACTTGCTCATGTAGTGAAGATATTTGATCTACATCCAGGTCGTGGGTCCTGGGTTTTTTTTTAGCTTCCCAACATAAAACAGCGGTACAGGTAAGAACAAAGTAGTATGGGTGTGGATACAGGACAGCAAGGAAACAGCAACTTTTGTGATTATGTTGCCTGTGGTTTTTGTTGGTCAAAAAAGGTCTTTTCATCCACATGTAATATTTTTTGGTTGTTAAGAAGGTGCACGGGGATCTGAACAGGAAGTTATCCCTGTGCTTAGGTTGAAACATTTTGTGCAGTTCAGAGAGAGAAAAAAACACTTTTAAATTTTTAATACATGTTTTTTGTTTGGTTTTGTAATTTTTAAACTTCATTTTCTCCCTGCACTCTTCTCTTGCCTTTATCAGCCCAACAAATCCTAACATGTTCAACTTGGCATTTCACCAAAAAAGCCCTTTTTAACACTATACGAGGTAAGATGTTGGTTGATTGTGAGAAGCTCTGTTTGCCAAACCGTGCAAAGAATTTGATTTCTGAAGGGTCTAAAAAGCTTTTCAGGTAAGACAACACTACGGATAGGTGTGCGTGAGCATGGCAGGCACCTCACTGCATCTTTACCACACGTTTGGACAAAAGATCTGCTAAGACACCTGCTTTCTGAGCCACCAGATCCCTTCTTCTAGGCAGCAGATGCTGGTCCCTTCTGCTTTTGTTGGCACCTCTAAAAATACCTGGAGAAAGCACAGTATTTCTGTGTTCTTGCTGCACTTACTGCAGGGAAGATGGGTCAGCTCATGATCACAGCTGGGGTCTTTGAACTCAGGTTTGCTTTATCCCCTGAAGATATTATGATGGAGTATGTGTCACTCCGTCAAAAAGTAGATGAGTTTTGACACATACACGTGGAAGAAGTGTGAGGCAGTCCTGGTGTCAGAGGTCTGGAGGGGGTATGGGAGGGAGCTGGAGAAGGCGGGAGGGGGTTATCTGAGCTGCAAGGAAAGCTGAGAAATGGAGTTGAGTCACAAGTTTCTGACCGTGCCGCCTCCGAGTTTCACAGAGCTCCTTTCCCAGCAGGGCAGTGGGCAGCAGGGCTCAGCCTGGCTGGGAGCCTTGATGGCTTGAAGGGAGAAGATGGTTCTGCTTAGTTTTACTCTGACTGACATGATCACTGCTGCACTGACTTCTTGTAGCTGTAACAAAGTCCTTTCATCCCTCAGAGGAGGTGCAACGGACGATGTCTGGTGGGTTGGGTTTCTTAGTGTGCTTTGTGTAAAGTCAGAAAGATTTTCCTTAGTTTTTCACTGCAGTGCTGCTAGCCTGATTGTTACATGACACTTTTTAAGAGCTATTTAAAATCTCAGCTGACTAAAGTGAGGGGGGAGAAAAGTCTGCTTCATATTTTGCCACGCAAAATATTGTTTATCCTTCATAAAAGATTAAACAAAAATAATCTTTGTTATAATGTGGGTTGAGTCTAACAGGAGAATTCTTCAGGTTTCCAAATGTATAAAGTGTTCTTCCTGAGTGGTTAACTGTTCCCACATTTGTAAGAAGGAGGGAGAGGAAATTGCCAAAGAGGTTTTGAAAATTACCCTGGACATTAATGATTGTTTTCTGTTTGTTTTTTCTTGTTCTAATTCTAATAAAGATTTCTCAAGTCACGCTGTTGTGCAGCACTCTTCTAAATGTCTGCTATGGAAATAAGAACAATGTTGGGAACAGTTGTATGGAGTTGGTCTGGTTTGCATTACAAAGCATTTTTGTATCATAAAGCTCTGGACAAGGTCTTTTCCTCCATCATTAAACATGAAGGGACAGAAACTCAGCTGATCTACACTGGATTTAGCTCCATGAATTTCACTGCTGTGAAAATAAGTTAAAGATACCACCCTTTACAATCAGATTCCTCCTTATGAGATTTATTTTCCTTTGGTTATGTAAATAATCCCTGAAATATAAAAAATATTGTACGTCTTCAGCCTGGGTTAACTCATGGAAGAAATCACATGCAAGGCAAGTTGCAAAAGCAAACATTGCTCTAGCTGCAACAGTCTGTAAGTGGCAGGACATCACTGTGCTGTGTGACTCTCTGCCTGGGAATTGCCCATGTGGCAGCAATAGCTATAAGATAAGTTAAACATCTGTTTGGAGAACACGCTGGTAATTCAACCTTAGCTTAAGCCTGCATGTGTAATAAGACATGCCCCTCTCCTCTGTGCTGCCTCACAGAGCCCAGGAGGTTCCTGGCAAGTCTAGAGCTGTGGCACTGCAGCCTGCTCCTAATGATGTTCCGCTAGGAAAGCTTTCTGATTTATTTATGAGTTTATATCAACCAGCCACAAAGTGTTAGCTAAAAATAACAGAAGGGCCAGCCTTGAAGGCTGGTGGCAGCCACCTTTGTCATCTCGTCAGAGCTGGAGCTTGATTCTGAGTCCTTTGCAGCTCTGTGAGCTGACAGAGGGCCATATTTTTAGATGCATGAAGATACCAAAAATTGAGGACAGAAGCAACAAGCTTCTGAATACCCAACTTGGCATTTACTTATGCCATCAGGCTCCTCAGTTCCTTCAGGATTCTCCCCCTAACTTTCTCATGCAGTTTTTAGTTTTACCCACGGTGTTTTTTACTGGGCCTGATAATTTTGCTGGGTCTGGAGGATATTTGTTTTGGTCTCATTCTGCCGCCTTTGAAATTCAGCCCAGCTGCGTTGCAGTAGCATGGAAAGCCCCAGTAGAGTGCTATAGAGCAGTTCTGAGGCTGAGGGCTCTGCTGCACAGCTAGAGGGTATATAATCATGGCATCTGGAGTGGAGGGGACAGATGATTAGAAGACAAGTAGAGGACATGAAAAATTCTTATTTGGGATATCTGGCAAGCCTACTGTGAGGCCTTTTAGAAGGGATGAGAATGGTGGATGTAGAGATTGTTATTCCATGAGCTAAACCAAGGAGGCAGGAAGCTCCTATCAATTGCTTTGTCATAGAGTACTCAGACTGAGTTTCCACCTCATCCTGTCCTTTCTACCAAAGAAGAAAAATGGGGATCCTTTAAAGTGGTAATTTGGAAAAAAATAAGCAAAGTCTGTGTAAGCAAGCACTGGAGAAGAGCTGCCTCTTTCAGGCTTGGCGTGGCTATTTTGCTATGCATGGGCTTCTACAGTGTGGGAAGGATCAGTACACCCTGCTAAACAGGACACAATCCTGGACAAAAATCCAGCCTGGAGTCAGAAAAAGAAAACCAATTTAGGAATAAAGTGTACCCATTGGTCTCAATAGAGCAGTCATTCAGCAGTTTGCCATGGGGGTTTTCTGGCGCTCATTTCGAGTAATTACAAAAGTAATTATGAAAGCAACTCTGCATAGACTGGTAGTTCTAGCCACCAGCCAAAATCTCCTGCTCCCCATATAAATGTAGGCTTTCCCCAAGATATGGATGTTTTGCTTTTCACAATTATGTACTGAAAGCAGAAACAGTCTTGTTCAAGGTTGGTGGGAATAGTTACATTCCTGAAGAGGTCAGGAAACGAGCTATACTGGCATGGTCCAAACAGCAAAGTATCCTTGCTTCTCCTGTGCTCAGTGCAGGGCAGTAGGTGAGTGAAACCCATTGACCTCAGGGGAAAAGCCCTGAGTAAGGGCTAGACCAGGTCAGGAGCTCACATTTGGGAAAGGGTGTTTAAGTGACATCTGTAGGAGGCACAGGGGTGTTTCCAGTTCACCATTACTGTATTTGCCATTGCTTTCTAGTGCCTGTGATGGTGTCTTATACTGTGGTGCCTGGTATGTGGGCTATCACCCCTACTCACCCTAAATAAAATGGCATTACTGCATTTTTCTCCTTTTCTGTACAGAAATTGTTTTGTAATTACTTTCCTTCCTATTGTATAAGGAGGGAGGAGGGAAGATCTTTTTTTAGATATAAAAGATTTTAAAAAGAAAAGCCAGCATAAGAGAAAATTATATATATTATATTTTTCCTTCTTGGACTCAAGTTTATCTAAAAGCAGTTGAAGCTTCCTTTCTCCTTCAGAGACCAGGTCCTGTTCTCCAGCATCTCAAAGGACTGCTGGTACAGTGCTTGGGTGCACAAGGGTCTGTAATGATATTTGCTTTCTTCTAGCCTATGAAATGTGAAAACTTGTAGAATTGAGAAGGCTGAAAGAAAGAAACTAGGGCATGACTGCTGCTGCTAGGTATGCCTGTGAACAAGGCCTCTGGCTGTTTGCTGCCTTATTGTATCTGGCAGCACTCAGACAACTTTGCTTGATATTGCACTCCTGAGATTAACAGATGCTGTGTGAATGCTCTGTGCAAGCTTAAACCACCACACCGTATGGTGCATGACAGCATTTAGCACTTAAGGGCTTCTTACCTTGCTTCTGAGGTACTTTTAGATTGGTACATTGATTTTTGAGTTTTGGTGCTGTGTCTGTTTTTAAAAACCACCCAAATGTGGAATCCATTTAATAGATAAGCTGGAATCTGTCTGCAGTTGACGGAAGGAGTTAATGAAAAGGACTGGGTTTTCTTTCTTTCATTACCAAGCTCTTTCAGATAAGGCAATGTCATCTTAAAAGTAAATAACAAAATTAGATATTTTAAAAGAAGAACTTCATAAAGAGTCTTGAGAAGGGCTCATTTTCTTTCCTTTCAATTAACCCTGTGACGAAAGTCACCTGTTTTGATGCAAGCTGCCTGGAGAACAGGCACACGTGCAAGCTCAAGCTCAGTCACTTCTCTCATGTATGCATGTGCAAACCTCCAGGCACACTGGGAGGTCACAGACAGAAACAGATTGTTATGACGGTATATGAATACAGGGTTTGGGCATAGAACTTTTCATTTTTGATTTCTATGTGACATCATCCATGGTTTTGGGAACTAGTTTAGTGGCTTTACTTATTTAAAGGACTTCAGTAAAGAACTCACAATGGTAACATTAATTCAAATAATTCACTGCCTCTTTCTGCAGAACAAATGGACTCAATGGATTTTTATTTCAGCTCGAGCTCTTTTTAAAGTCTGATCAAATAGTTTGGGAATGTCGAGTTCCGCACATGTAGTGTTGGTTGTGACCAATTAGAAATATATAATGCTGTTTCTGTTCTTATTTTGGGTGAACTCACTGTTAAGCCAAGGACAGGCTTGTAGGTCTCTGAATGTCTTGCTGCCAAGCACATATTAATTTGTAGCTTTCTTACATCACCATGACCATGGAAAAATAGACTAAAGCTACCCTATAAAACTCATTCACTAGCATTGTTATGTGAAGAAGTGCTCTACTGGAGATGCAGCTCCAACGTCCTTAATTTGGCTTCTTTTCCTTCTGCAAACCAGGGTAAGTTCTACTCCTAAGAGCATTACTTATAGCTGTGCCTACACCAGGGCTGTTTGCTGCACTATAGCTCTCCATATAGCCAGGTATCCTATACCCAGAAAAGGGCAGCAACAGAAGCTATCGGAAGTGATAAAAGAAGTGCATAGATTGCCTGAAGGCACCTTCAAGAACCTTGTCAGGTTTGGAATCCAGGATTACAAGTTGAATATAAGTTATTATGTTTAAGATATATAGAAGACTAATGCTATGTGGCTCTGAGCAGTTAATTTTTTGATTAAGACATGCTTTGGAGCTTTTACAGAGGTGGGAAACATGTTTTCTTGTGTTGGCTTTAAGCCTACTGCTTGGTAACCTGATTGATTTCTGCCTATTTCCTCTGTGCTGAGGAAAAGAGAATAGTCATCTCCTGTTTGTTTTCCCTGTGTGTTATATGATTTAATAGATCTTCATTGCATCTCCTGTGCTGTCTTGGTGTCTCTTGCAGTTCAACTATTGCTTCAGGAATAAATAAAATCTCTGAATATAGTCACAGTGAGGGAACATTTTCTTCTTTAAATAATGTCTGATGTTTTATTTAGCCTCTCCACAGCAATGTGTTGACATTTTCCAGTAATCCCATCATCTCTCTTCTTAGTGGTAATGGCTACTTCAGAACCTATTACAGGTACAGTTAGTAATTCCCTGGCACATAACTTCTAAGGTACCACTACCTAATATAACATGACAAAGTTCCATTGTCAAAACCCTTGGGCCTATACTAGTTCTGAAAAAAATCATGTAGAACTCCATTGCAAAGTATGGCTTTCTTTTCTTACTTTTAATTGGCAATATGCCATAACTCTCATTATCCATTTTGACTCAGCTATTACAAGCTGCAATTTGCCTCCTTGGGCAAGCATACAGTATTGCAGTTCATAAATGCTTGAATATGTCATGTCTTCTTTTATTTTGCTATATAATTATTAGAACTATGTGAACATTTATAGGAATACTAAGCCTATTCCTTTTTTTTTTTCTCTCTGATTTTTTTCCCCTGCCAATTTTTTGAGATTTTTCTGTAAGCAGTTTAATAGATACATTTGAAAAGCTCATGATCGTCATTAAGTAATTCTTGGTCTGCATTTTGTTGCAACTTTGTGAATAAAGATAGGATTTAGAACGTGTTAATTATACAAACTACCCAATCAAGCTACAAATTGGCACATAGTTTAGGACCCACTCAAGCACAATAGATTACTAAGTGTATAATTTATGGTGTTGGTTGAATTGTTTAATGCAGCCTTAGCTGTGAAGGAAAAACAGAGTTTAAATTCCTTTCTGACAAAGAATCATGCACCTGAGAGAAATGCTATCTTTAGACTAGCAAAATTTGAATGTTTAAAAAAGGAATCTCATATGGCATCGCTGTGCTGCTAAACTCATGGCTCCCTTCAAAGGTGCAATGACACAAATATGCATCATTTTGGTGAGGAAAAAATACCAGCTTGTAGTTGTCAGCAAAAATTTAATACCTTTCTCTCCAGCCTTCTTCCACCTTACTGTTTGGTTGCCATTTCTCATTTAGAGCTCTTAGTTTGAGCCCTAAAAAAAAAATTATTAGGATGAATATAGAAAGGGACTGCTTATATGTGCTTCTGCATAGGCAAAAGGGGTCACTAGTCTGAGAAGCTGACCAAACAGCTCTGTCACTGAGGCTGGGTGTTGCACACTTCACTGCTGGCAGGGTGATCTGTGTGTGCCATTTAGTCTGCATGCGCAAGAACTCCCCAGGCTTTGTTGCAAAAGTTATTGAAATGACCTTGCAAGTAGCCAATTAATTCTATTTAAATACTTGCTAATGGCCAGACAACAAGCATAGTGCAAACTAAAGCTAAATCTTCAAATGCTGTTTTGGCAATAATTAGACTTAGGACTTGTAAGCAATGCTCTGCTATTACAGTTTGCCTGAAAACATTTTTCCCCTGACAAAGGTGGTGTTGAATGTAGGGTTGTCATGGCAGAGCTGCAGTTGCATTCACTGACAGCATGCCTGGGGGTAAGAGACTTGCATGTATACAAGGTGTAGAAAATACTTAATTTACTTGTTAAATCAGTTCCCTATGCTGTTTCTCATTAGCAAAAGGCTTTGCCAGCTGCAACTGCAGATCCTGCTAAAGCTTCATGGAAACTATTTCCTTTTGCTCGTTTTTTTGCAGGTTGAATGTTAGTTCTTTGTGTGTTTTTGGAATTTTGGGTAAAGATATCTGGAAGCGAAAGGAGCTGCTCTCTCCTGAACTGCCTCGGTGAGCAGAACTGAGCCAAGCCATGCAGGGAGAGCAATGTGCTAGTCTTTTAGGTGTGCAACAAAACCCCAATGATGCTTTGCCTGTGTATGCCTAATACCAGCCCTGGGAGAAATAAGCAAGTCATTCTATAAATAGGCCTTACCACCCTCCATCATTACATGTACAGGACAGCCAGGTGATAAGTCTCAGCCAGCATGGGTTTATGAAAGGCGGGTTCTGCTTGGCTAACCTGATCTACTTCTGTGACAAGGTGACCTGCTTAATAGATGAAGAAAAGGCAATAGATGTTGTATGTGTAGACTTTAGTAAACCTTTTGACACCATTTCCCACAGCATTCTCCTGGAGAAACTGGATGCTCATGGTTTGGATGGGTGTACTCTTCACTGACTTAAAAACTGGCTGAATGGCTGGGCCCAAAGAGTTGTGGTGAATGGAGTTAAATCCAGCTGGCAGCCAGGCACAAGTGATGTTCCCAGGAGATCAGTATTGGGGCCAGTTTTGTTTAATATCTTTACCAATGATCTGGATGAAGGGATCGAGTGCATCCTCAGCAACTTTGCATACAACACCATCCCTGGAGGTGTCTAAAAGACATGTAGATGTGCTGCTTGGGGACACGGTTTAGTGGTGGACTTGGCAGGGCTGCATTAACAGTTAGACTCAATGATCTTAAATGTCTTTTCCAACCTAAATGATTCTATGATTTGAACATTTCTAGTGACAGTGCTACAGATCCAGTTGCAGAGGTTGGAAAAAGATTTTTTGTTAAAACCCAGAAGGTTAGATTTCTGTTCAAGTTATTCTTCTAGGAAAATTTAAACAAAACTAAAGCTATTAAGTGCTTTCCTTTGTCTTTTGTTTACAGTTAAGTCTGTTAACATGATCTCAGAGAAAGTCTTACAGCTATCAGTGTTTCTGCAAATGCTATAAAATAAGACAACATTTGAAAATACTAAGATACATTTTTTCTTGATTAAAACGGACTTCTGTTCTAATTTAAATGTGTTTAAATTCAATTATATTTTAATTGAACTTCATTATTCAAGTAATTAAAATTTTTATTACACGAATTAATATTTTGCACAGATTGCTTAATGACTGAAAGACAAACATTCCATTTCAAGGCGATAAGAATTCAACCATCCCAGTGTGTTGAAATAGTTCTGCAAGTAGAGGTATAGATGCTAGATCAGGCCTAGCAGTAATGTATTGTGCTGATGTAGAGCTCACAAGTGCCTTGCTTTGGTACATTGTCTCGTTATTCAGCTTTTTTTCTTGGCATCTCTGCCCATGCTGTAAGTATGTTCCGCAACATAAGAGTAGTTTGCTGGTCCTACTCCATTCCCTCCGACCAGAGATGTTCTTCTGAAAGGGAGGTGATGGAGTGGCTATGGATGAAAGGGAAGAGGAGAAAAAGGGTACGCAGGCTATGTGTGCAGTGACAATAAATAAGGGCAAAGTAGGCTAGAAGAGGGAAGAGTGCACATTGAGGAAGAGAAGAAATGGACATCTCCCAAGTGGAGGAGAAGGAGGCTGCAAGGGATGCCCATGTTCCATGGAGAGCCCGAGATACTTAAGGTAGCCCTGTCGAATAGATCAGTGGCAGATTTTCCCCTCTGCATGTGTGGGGTCATTTCAAGAACAGTCCTTGTAGGCTCTAAAGGAAGTTATAGACAGCTGTGCTCTGCCCATGAGGTGAAAATCACGTGAAGTAAGGACCCCAAGGATGAGAATGGTAACCAACAAACACGAAGGATTCCTCAGGGCTCCTGTTTTTGACAGGTCTAGCTACAGCATGAGGGAATGTGGTGTTATTCCAGGAAGATCTAATGATTTTAGCAGTTTGCTTCCAAGGGACCTGGATTTTTTAATTTCTCTGCACAGTAATTACAGGTTTCCTGGGATGCCATAGATAAATCAGATGTGCTTTGATATGGTGTTTAAGATGTCCTTTCTTTTACAACAGTGTGATCTATCATTTCATTGCAAATATTCCTCTTTCTCGTAACAATTAGAAGATTGTTTGGGTAGTTTCTGTATAATTTCACCCAAGCATCTGAGAGCCAGACTGCTAAGTCTGCTCCATTTCCTATGAGAGGTTTCTTGCTTTGGAGAACAGAACTGCTTTTGTTTTCAATGGGTTGAGAAAGGTGGGGAAAGGTACATGTCAATAGGTATGTACCCCATGTACACATAATCCTATCTAAAATATATGTTTGTGTATATATGATAATGCAACATGTGTATATTATTGCGTATTTGGAGTGTTGGTATAATTTCTGTTCTCATTCATATGCTTTTGTGGTGGGTAGGATCTGTTTAGAGTAGATACAGTCAAAGAATTGGCCCAGCCTGTACTTCCTGTTATTGTCAGACCTGTGCCTTTTAGGCAACTCCGACAAATGCTCAAGACTAGCTTCGAAATTCAGGGAAATTCATTATGGTAGATTTTTTAGTGCTTTCATTTTTAGGTCACAGTAAACCTCAGCAGCATGTTCCTGAACACCAGGGAACACTTTTTTTGTTAAAGAAAGGGTGACTGAGTCCTGGCACAGATTGTCTGAAGTGGTTGCGGAGTCTCCGTCCTTTGAGATACTCAAAAGCCATCTGCATATGGTCTTGGGCAACCAGCACTAGGTGGCCCTGCTTGAGCAGGGGGTTGGATCAGATGACCTCCAGAGGCCCTTAGAACCTCAGCCATTCTGTGGTTCTATGATTCTGCTTCAAATTGGAGCTGATTTGCGCCTGTTCGTGTTTAGCAAGACTTAAAGAGCTTCCCCTTCTTTTTAAGCACATCTGCCTTTCCCATAAAAAGCAGTAACTAAAGGAATGAAAATTGTTTTCTAGGAATACATGAACCCTCAAGATACTCAAGTCTGTTGATATATCTTCAGTGTTGTTGCTGCCTGGATTTGATTTGCTCAGGACTAATGGCAGGCCTTCCAATATGAGGATTATTCATGTGGAAGTTGCTGCTGCTTTCCATCTAGCAGAGATGTGCTAGGCAATTCCTAGGGCTTGGTGTAAACTTCTTTTTACTAACCTCTTGACTATCTTAGCAAGGCATGTCCTGTATCTGATCTAGCTCATCTATCTACTCGCATGATTCACAAAGTTGAATTTTCTGAACTGAAAAGGAATGCAAAACACCCAGAACACATTGGCACTGCACAGTGTGGAGGAAAGAGCTCCAATACGACAGGAAACCAATCCATCTGGTGCTTTTCATCTTGGTCTGCAAATAATCTGCATGGTTTCATTGCCAGTGCCTGTTCCTATGAACCTATGATCCTCAAATCCTTACCCTGTCATTGCAATTTTGCCCCTTTGAGTTCTGTATATAAATTTATGAGTTGCAAAGGAACTGGGAATGTCCCAGTGCGGAGCAATTTGCTAGGTGTGCTAAGTGTATTAGCTCTTTCCTTGTCCTAGCACCAGGAGGAAAGAAGGGATCTCTGCAGTTGAAACTGGAAGAGCTGGGAGACAGCCTTATGCTCTGGAAGAAAAGCCTCTCTGCTGGCAGCAGTATGTATATCTCAGGTCCAAGTCCTCTGCTCCTGGGGCTGCCATCCTTTTTCCTTCTCACCCCACTTCTCTACAGCCTTTCCTCTGGCTTGGGAACACACAGCACTGGGGCTCCTGCAGCTCAGTAGGTGTATGAGTTAGGGAAGATTCCTCTTTCCATGCACGCATATCGCATCTTGAGGTGTAAACCAAGGAGCAGTGCAATCCTGTTGCAGATAGAGCAAAATCTCTGCTTTCTCTGAATATAAGAAAAAGTAAATGATGACAGGCTGGCAGTATTTGCCAGAGTGGTCTTGAGCAGCTTGTGGTTTGCAGTCCATGGCTGATTCATGAAAAGTAGGAAGGTGATAGGAGACATTGATAGCAACAAAACATCCTACCCTCTGGCGATGGCAATGGGAACATAATTTTCCTGACTGGCAGTGCCTAACTGAAAGTGTGCAGCTAATAACAAAAAGAGATACAAGGACAGTGGTTTCTCTTCCCCCACAATTGTAGGTTGTCCTTTGATTGATCCTGCAGAAAATAGCTGATGTGAAGCATAAACATGTTTTGAAAACATACTGGCTGTGGCCAGCTGATACATGTAAGCAGGCATTACTGTTTGGTGGTTTAAAATAGTATTTAATTAAAACAGGGTAGCTACTGCTCTTGACTTTGTGGTCACAGCTTCAGGTGGCTGGCTGTTTTGGGGGAGACATTCCCTGCTACTCTTAGAGGTGCTGCTTTCAGCAGTGCTTGTAGAAATCCGGTTGCCTCTGTGTGGTATCTAGTTGGCTTATGTTTGAATGAGAACACAAATCTTCTGGCAGGTGTGCTGTGCAATTGCAATTAAGGGGCTAGGGACCACAGGGAGAGCTGGGGCTGGAAAGGGGTTCTTCCCCCAGGTCAGCACCGGAGCTACTCTGCAGCTGAAAAAATGCAAGGGTAAATCCAGGTTGGACAGTACTGAGAGGGATTCTGGTTTCCAGGGGGTTTTCTGACCAAGCCCCAGAATATTTCTATTTGGCAAGAAAAGGAAAAAGAGGTCTGTGAGTGTGTCCTCTGTACTGAATGGTGGAGCAGTTAAGGAACCTTTCCAGTTCTCCTGTCAGTACTTTACCAGGGAGGAGGCAGTTGGGAAGCCCTCAGCCTCTCCTCTTGAAGTTGTTTCACTTTGGATAAACAATTAACATTTACTAGAAGAGGGACTGGTGCTCAGGAAGTCTATCCCTCAAAAGAAGACCCGCCAGACTACTGAATCATGCACACACGTGTGCTCTCTCAATGAATAGTTAATGTCTTATTAAAAGTGGACCAGATCCAAGGGGATGATTCAGATCTCCTCCTTGGATCCAATACTTGGCTTTCACCTAATATGCTTTTTGTTTCACCAAAAATGTCATTGCTTTTACACAACTCCTTCTTCTTCTCCTCATCTAAATGCCCTTCTTTGTTTCAGCTGATTTTTGTTTTGTTACTTGCCCAGATCCTGTCCTCTCCTTTGCTCCTTGACCCTGAGAGTAGGAGATCTGTGGCCTCATTATGTTTGAGATCAGTTGAATCTGTGGAAGGGCTGAAGGTAGGTTTTCTTCTGAATCAAGCTGGGGAGGGCTGTGGTGTTCCCACCTCCACATCATCTTCCCAAGCATGCAGTACATACCAACCTTTGCCTACTCCATATGCCTTTGACGGGCCAGTGAATGCTTGGCACTTCCCAGCAACCTGCTTTGGAAATTTGAAGTGGAAGGGTGTATTCAACCTTCAACAGACCCATTTTCAGCACTGCCCACCTCTTGCCTCTCATGGGATGCTTTTGAAGCCCAGGATGGCAGTTTTCTAGAGGGAAATTACAAGTGCAGCCAGCACGCACGGGCAGTGGGTCATGCTGCGTTGCTTCACAGAGGGAGAAATCCTGAAGGAAATCTGAAAGCAAGGACAAATAAATCACCTTTACTCTGTGGAATATAACCCCAGCCTAAACCTGAACCTAACCTGAACTCCACATGCAAACCACCAGTGATTTCCAACTGCTTTTCACAACTGTGTGCTGAAACTCTGACTGTGATGTTTCAACCTGGGGTTTTGTGCTGAGATTGTACATACGTTTCTCTGCCCACACAGTGACATGAATATGCATGCTGTTGCATAACATATCCTGATATCTGGGGGTGGAGGCAGATGCAGAAAGTGGAAGTAGGGGTGGAACAGCTGAAGGAGATGAGGCTGCTGTCTCTGCGCTGCCTGTTGGCCTCTGTGTTTGGATCAGTCACAACCTGGAGGAGAGTTAATGGCCACCCTGTGATTGGCAGTAGGATCAGTCGCTAAGTGGCTTTTACAGGGCTGGTCACTAATTCAGATGCATCCATAAACATTTTTCATTAACCCTCTGCTTTCCTTCATTTCATCTCTCAGCCAAATGTCCCCTATAGCCAGCCTCTCTATCCCTGAAGATGTCTCTTGTATGTTTTACCTCCAAGTGGTGATAGGAGAGCTGAGTAAAACAGTTGTAAAAACACCCACGGTAACTGGCTCCTTGTCTAACCAAGCCCCATCTGTTGCAGACCCCAGTGATCACATTGATATCCCAGAGCCATTAAACTGTTCCATATGGAAAACTTTGCCATGTACTTAACCTTGCCCACAACAAAGCCTAGTGAAGGAGCTGTGATGTTAGGAAAATACAATACAAATCAAGACAACGGTTAACATATTGGGAGAACATGTAAGCAGTCTGCCAGTTGTAAATTGTGAATTCCAGTTGCCCACCATGAAGTGGGAAAGAGGAACATGAGTAATGCCGGCACCAATGGTCACATCTCAGACCATTTGCACCAACTGCTTTAACTCATCTTGGTAAAAGGGGGTTCATGTTATCTGCTGTTTTTTGTGTGGAGCAAGTTGATTTTTGCTATTCAAAATAATGTAAGGCTGTACATTTCTTACCTAACTTTACAGATTCATGGTGCTTGCTGCCTCCTGTGTATGGCTTTGCAAGTTGACCTCAAGTCTAGACTTCTGCTTTTTTTTTGGAGCACAGTAGTTGTGCACAAGTATTAACATGCTTTCTCAGTGTTGTTCTGTCTGCCCTCACCAGCATTAGTTCTATTTCTTGACTCCCTGAATAAACCCCCTCTTACAGGAAAATCTGTAACATGCCCTACTACAGTTTCCACTACTGCATATGACTCTCTTTTATTTGAGCTAACTTAGGCAATGCAAAATAAATTCAGGTTGTGTTATCCGTTATAGGCTGAGTTTTGCCAAGGTAGGGAGAGAAAATGAATGATGCAATTACACTGAGATTTAGTGCTAGGTTAAAGGGCAGGATCTCACAGGAAATGCAGTAAGAAGGAAAAGTCATTCCACTTTTGAAAACTGTAGCCAATGTTCCCTCCAAAACTTGCTGTCTGCCATTTCCCTTCTGTTTTGCCAATGTTTTTATTAGTTACTTTGTAAAGGTGCCAAAGACACCGAAGGATTTGTGAGGTTTTATTACAAGTGTGCTTAAGTCTCTCCTAGGTGTGATGGTTGTGCAGACACTATTCCGTAAGAAAATCCAAGCAATGCCACCTCAAAGTCTACTTCAGGATGGGGAAATTACAGCCTAGTAGCTGCCATCTAAGGAAAAAGATGTATCAGCAAGAGCTCCCTCATTAGAGAAGCAATGGTCACTCTAAGAGGCATGGATAAAATGACCAAACTGAAACAAACTGATGTTTTCCTCATGTAAACCTATGCTGGCCTTTGTTTGGTCTATGCAATACACAGCCCACCTGTGGTTTTTGCACATCTGGTCCTTGCCACTGCTTGGCTGACTTGGAAGTGTACTGGGAGTGGAGATGCACAGGCTGCCTCCGACCACAACACGCCTCTGTGTGTGACACAGCTGGGAGTTTAGATGTTGGGTTGAAACCCAGGTCCCTTTTGAGTGGTGGGGTTGGCTGTTGAGCCTGAAGCTTCCACCCAATTTAACTCAAAAAGCATCTCTGCCTCTGCCAGAACCCTGCTGCCTTTTTTGTGTCTTTACAGAAGTCTTGTCCTTTCTTTTCCTAATAATATCATCTCCCCATGGAGCCTGCTGGATCCAGGCAAACTGAAACGATTATGCCACTAGCAGGGTATAAAATTCCTGTTTTGCTTTTTTGTTGTTTATTTTAAACATCCAGTGGGGGAAACATTCTGGGAAGCTGGTGTTTTACACACACAGGCCAGACTCAAGCCTTCCCTTTCAGTAATTGAAAAGCAATTAGAAAGATACAGCTGTGACTCATTTGGGCTCTCCTCTGCGGATCTACGAGCCAGAGGGTTGAGAAGGAGGCTGCTCTGCACCAGCTTACAAGACTGTGGTGGATGTGTAATTTACAGCTGCTTTCAGGGTGCTTCCTAGTCTTTTCTTAACTTATAGGCTTCTCAAGTAGCAGATATTTTGGGATTTTTCTGCAGAAAGGTGAAAGAAATGCTCTTCATTTTCTTTCTGCTCTTAAGGGGCCTTTTTCTGGTTTTCCACCTCTGAGCAGCTCTTTGCATTTCTTTCCCATTGTAACTGTCACACTTTAACTCCCAATTTTTTTAATCTTTGTTAATGACTATATTTTTATTAACTCATGGCACACGTTCCATGAGTACTTCCCTTTTCCTTCTGAACGTGTGTGCTAACTTGGTTTCAAAAGACTGTGTTCACCATGCCAAGGTACTCTGAAGAGGATTTTTCCTGCGTTTCATGACAGCCGTGAACAGGCAAATCAAAATCCTGGGTTTGAAGCAAATCTCACACCTCTTAGAGGAAAAGATTCTCAGTTAACAGACTTTCTTCAAAGAATGGAAACACCATGGATGTTTCATCAACTGCACATTCCCCGGCAGATGAAGGAAATTCTGGTCACCGCTGTGGCTCTTATTCTTCATGGATGCACTTCTACAGTCAGCAGGGGTAGTTCAGAGGTCTGCACATGACCCACGCCGACTGCGGTACGAGCAGCTCTTGTAGAGCCAAAGGACAGTGACAGACATTGCTGCCTGAGTGCTTGTGCTCCAACTCAGCAATGCTGCAAAGCAGATGGGAGAGCACTGTGGCAGATCTTGTCCTTTTCGTCTCAGTAAGGTTAATGGAAAGTGACTATGCTCTTTTAGAAAAGCTTTTTCGTCTGGAAGTTTTGGTTTTGTATGTTTTTATTCTGCAGTATTTAAAACAGACATCTAGAACAATTTGAGGCATTGTAGATTTCACAGCCAGCAATACATCAGCAATTCTTGCTCATGTACCTACTTCTGCATTAATACAATCTACTAAGCTGGAGATATCCCCCCATCTCAACAGGCAGTGAGCAGTGGGGAGCAGAGCCTCTGGCTCTGGTTCAACCAAGAAAAGGCTGAAGTTCCACTGGCTGGAAGAGTGAAAGAACAACAGTGTTGCTGCTGATTCTTTCCTTCCATGAGAAAGTATCTTCTCCTGTGTTGAAGTAATACTGGATAGAGGTCCTGTTTCTGCAAATCCAGGAGCAAGCCAAGAGACTGGGACCTCTTCTGTCAACTGCAGCCATGCTGATTGCAATGTAGGCTGGAAAAGACCTAAAGGGAATCTTTATTTATTTGAAAGAGCTTGTTACACACTTCAAAATAGAACAGGTCTTCCCATAATGAGAGAGAGAAGGGCAAAAAATTAACGCAGAAAGAAGGTTATAGCAATCGCTATCCAGACAAAGAGTGTCTGGTAAGTTGGGTTAGTACTTGAGTTAGAAACCTGTTTGGATTTTTTATTTTTAGAGACACACAGAGGGACTACTTTCAATGGGATTATGGCAATATTAATGATAAAATGGCGGAAATACTTAATCTCCACTTGACTTACCTCTTGTTGACATTGAACTAGCACTCTATTTAGAAGTGACTGAAATATAGTGGTCGAAGGAAGATTAAATGAACCGAAGGAAAAAATAACACTACACACTGAAAAGTGAATAGAGTATCAAGTGTGCCCTTTAAAAATGAAAGCAAAAACCCCACTCCTTTAAGAAAGAACATTTTGCTGTGTTTTTAATATGTGAACCGCAATAGTTTCTGAAATGATGTTTCAATTAGCTGTAATTTATTTTCTGCTGTTACGCACTTTCCTTTTCCATGATTGTTGTGCTACATCCTATAATTGCATTCTAATGATATTTCAGCCTGGGTTTTGAGTCTGCAGCTCTTCTGCAGCTTCCCACCTGTGGTGAGAATGACACTGCAAGGCCATGGAGCATGTTCTGGTTGATCTCTGAGATCCTTTCTGAATGAGTTAATTTGGTCTTGAGAAGGCTATTTGTGAGATGAAGTTAAGGGGAGGAGTTCTCCTCCATAAGATCTTTCTTGTCTTTTGGAAGACCTTTACAGCTGGTTTTCCCCTTGTTTCCTATCAACATTTCTTCATGGCAAAGTTAAACTGGGGTGCTGCCCACCACCTTCTCCTCTTAACTCTCATAAATGAGCAGGAACAGGCATTGCAGTTCCAGCTGGCCAGTAAATGGAGTGTGAAAAAAAGCTTTACCTATTTTAAAACAGAACAGAGCTTTAAACTGCTGTACATAGATTATGGGCACTGAAACAGTAAAACAGCATATATCCTGTGTAGCAGATGGTGGAGGATTAATATTTCAGCCTTTTGCAATTTTTACTTCATTTTCCTCGAGTGTTTTATATAGCTCCATTGAGACACCTTAATTGCTATGGGATACCTTCTCAGCAAAGATTTCCAAGAGCATTGCCAGTTTTGCAATACAGGGAAAGACAATACTTGAGCAAAAGCTACATCCTTAAAACAAAGCCCCTCTTTCCATTTAAGAGTCTGAGTGTGCTCTGGTAGAGGAACAAAGTTAGGGTATGGTGAGACAGTTTTGAAATTATACAGTTTGGACATGAGTAACACTGCAGACTCCTGTCAGGTATCTGTTAGTATGAACTGAAAATACTTGTTGGTTCAAATTGCATGGAGAAGCTCCAGTTCAGCAAGAGGAAAGGTGGAGGACAGCAAGGGAAATGGGAGGAGGAGTAGCTGCGCTCAGTTCTGAATTTATTAGATAGAATATACTAGTAACTCCAGACTGATACTTCTAGCCCTGGTTGACATAATACCATACCTGCCCCAGCTGCGACTAAATAAGCATTCAAGGATGCAAACTTGGGTTTTGGGAACCCTCAGAAGCTCCTGGAGTAGAAAAAGGGACCTCTTTTCAATGGGTGGTTGAGCAGAGTTTTTCTTCTTCTATTAAGAAGAAGGCACTGTAAAAATTTGGCATGCAGATCTTTTACTTGAGGATTATACAGAGGATATAGTTTTGGCCAAGAACTAATTCAAGTACTGTTGTGATCACTATGAATCTTTGGGAAGGCCCTGTACAAAAGTGGAAGAAACTGGAGCTTTTCTGGCAGAAAACAAAACAAAACAAAACACAAACATCAAAAAAAAAAAAACAAAACCACAAACCAAGCCAAAAAAACCCCACAAACTCACAACCCAACCAACCAGAGAAAAACCCAACCAACCTAGAAATACTCACTCAAAATCCAGCAATTCCATCATCTTGTCCTCATTTTTCTGGTTGCTCTTAATCCCTGAGAGAAACCTCTTTAATACCATCAGAAACTCAATCCACCTCTACTGTGAGTGACTGCTTAGTCATGGTGTGTTGAAAGGATTTAAGAGGAAAGAGAGGAGGTACCATGCATGTCTGTGCAAAAAGAAACTGTAATCTGGAAACTGCTGCTAATAATTGCAGTAAAACCCATCAATTCAAACTCCACCATCCTTTCAAAGGTTCCTTAGCTGTAAAGTGGAGCTGCGCATCTAACTTTCCATCTGGAGTGAGTACGCTGCTGTAGGATGCGCATTGTGAGGGGAGATAGAAGCCTACAGCATGAAAAGATCAAAACCCCAGTTGAACCTGCAAAACATGCAATTTCATGAAACATATAGCTCATTAAATAGCGACATCACAGCAGATTATCATTTCAGCTTGAAGTTTGTTAGTAGTCACATTGTCTTTTATATCCCTGGCTACCCTAAAATCTATTAGAATCACAAATCAGTATTATTCATCTTAATGCAGGTTCCCCAGTTCTTTTAGCCTGGGTCAGACTCAATTTTTCTGTAGGGTTTTTGTTTGGTTTTGTTTGTTTGTTTTTTATTAGGAATAGAAGTGCATTATTTGCTCATTGTTTCTTTGCAGTCCTCCTCAGTGTGTTTCTGTTGTATTGCTTACGGTTCTGGTTTTACAGGAGATTATGTTCTCCCTTCCCCTCCCTCCCAGGTGTGTACTTGCTCGAGCCGCTGGTGTGTGAGAGCATGGCTTTTCTATCTACAGTGCTGAAGCTTGTGCAGATACAACATTTGCTGTGAAACTAGTCCCACAGTATTCAGCACAAGTGTGCCATTTCCTCCTCTCAGGCCATGATATGAATGTGGTCTTTCATATGTTACAACTGGAAACATTTGGGAGTTTCAGTAGGATAATTTTTTTATGAAGCTACATGTCTCAGGCAGATGACACTGCTGCAGCACAAGGAACTTTCCATCCCTTCCATTTCCCCTCATTGCTTCTAATCCATGTGTGAAGGCCAGGCAAGGTTGTTTCCTGGCATAATCTTGAACATTAAGAAAGATGCCTGATTAATGCATGTGCACACGCAGCCCTATGCAGAGATGTGCCTGGTTAATGTTAATGCTGCTGTCAGTAATGAGCTTTCCGGAAGACAGGATGCTCAGCTATGCACAGAAGCACAGCACAGGCCATGCCTGAGGACATCCTTGTGGCATTCAGCCCTAAGGCAGGCATGCAAATGGAGTCTGCCTGTCATTTTTTAATAGAAGCTGAGCAAAGTATCATTCATGGGTGTGGATGTTTTGCTTGCGAGTGCACTTGTTTTGGCAGCTGGGAAGACATGCATCCTTGCTCCCACCATAGGTAGCCCCCAGGGAGTGTAAGCAGATGCATGATCATGGACTACATGAGGATGCTGGAACAGAGTACATGACCTCTGTGGGGTAACTCCTGCAATGTCATACAAGACCCTAAATTTAGGCATCTAATGCTAGCTGAGATGTCCCAGAATATCTGAGACGTCTGCACAGAGCTGGCAGCAATGATACAGGGACTAAAGGAGGTCTGTGTCATGCTGGAGGCCGGGGTCTCCTACACTCGAGTGTCTGAAGGCAGGAGAAGCCGAGCAGCTGAGTTGCACCCTTAAGCTGGGAGGCTACAATGAAAATACAATTCAGTGCTTGGCAAGTTGTTTTCTGTAGATAAGCAGTGTTTGTCAATCTGAACACAATTCAGCCTGAATCAGGCATTATTTAGGATATTTGGTTGCCTTGCTGCCTTCTGTTGTGGAAAGAAGCATTTCTGCTATGTAGTTATGAGACCCATCAGCTATGAGGCAGTATTTGAGCCCACCTTGCAGGCCATGAAGACTACCTTAATGCCTCAGTAACAAGCTAAATGTGGCAAACAAAGGCTTCCTGCAACGCCCTGTTTTGAAATAATAGTAATAATAATGATAAGGGCATTTGTCTTGCTGATTTGCAGGACTGTGTTCCCAGGTTGTTTAAAGGATGTGGCTCGTCTTGTCCCCTCAGGCCTTTTGGTGTTTGCTGGGGAAGATGGATGGTCCTGATACTCCCTTGGTCAAGTTGAGAGCTGAGCAAACACACAAAGTCGATAGCCTATTTCAGGCAGTTCCTTGCCTATGGATCGACACCACTGCTCGCAGCATCTCCTGTTTTCTGTTTCTCAACACTTTTCTGCTCCCTGTCTCCACAAATATGACAAGGGGCATTGCATTATACAATTTTCTACACTCTTACAGTGGAAACATCTGTAGCCTGAGAGGTCCTGCAGAAATGTCACTTGGAGGAATTGTTCTACGTTTTATGAGAGACCTCTCTTTCAAGCCCTCGGAGGGGGCTTGACACTAGTTCTTTGTTGTTTTTCAGGGATTTTGCAGAAGAATGTTGTGTCTGATTTTGTGGATTGTCAAAATGAAGCCAGATGGCAGTGGATTAAGTGTAATGCTGTTTTGTTGCTCTTGGGTTCACAACGGCACTTCCCCTTGAGCAAGGGAGCCCCCCCCGTGCAGCAGCCCCAACCCCATGTTCACCATCCACCCTCCCCATGGGCTCCCAGAAATACTGCTCTGGAAGGGAAAGAAACAAAGCTTTATTTTGGTGAGGACTGCTAATTGGAAACTGCTTACTTGGCATCTTTTATGCCCAGGTTATTCACCAAGAGCCTGTTTGCTGTGCTCTCCTTCTGACAAAATACGGGTATTTTGCAATTGCAGTAATCAGTTTCCTTGCTGAAATGAAGTTGCTGGGTGAGCAGCTGAGTCAGTGAAGCCTGGTTTCTTACAGATTTATGTCTGGTATCTGGATTTCCTGATGTTTAGGAAGGCATGAGTTCATTTGAAGTGTTTCCCATGAGGCATTCAAGTATTTCCAGCCTTTTGTTGATTCTTCAGTGTCTAATAAGGGATGTATTTATGCCTCAACCTTCCTCTCAGTGTGAATGCTTATTGGGGTTTCTTTCCTTTACCATTCTGCCTTATTTTCTTTAAGCATATGGGCACATAATATCTTTGAGATTGTTATTCTTTGTCAAAGCTATGGTACTGGAAATAGTCACTGGGCTCTGAATGGAGTGACGCTGAGGGAGACAGGCACAGACAGAGAAAGGTGTTATTGCCTCAACTTAATTTTCCTTGGAAATTGGGTTAAGGATAAATTAGGGAGAAGGTGAATTTTAAGTTGTGATGCTGTGTGTTTTTTAAATTAAAAGTAGACAGGCAGACAAATTTCCTCTGTAAAGGATTGTTTTTCTCTGTACCTTCTCTCCTTGCTGCGCACACCTTTTTCTTTCCAGGGTAGCTTTTGATAGTTCAGATTACTGAGCACTGTCCTGTCAGTCACCCACAGTCTGGTGAGGGCTGTGCAAGCTCTGGTCTTTGTGCTCAGCACCAACAGACCAGTGTAATTGCCCTCAGCTCATAAAAACGCCAGCAAAAGATGCTGTGTATTTTTCCTTCCAGACTGCAGCATCATTTCAGCCATAAGCTTAATACTTTCCATTGAATTTATTCCTCCATGATCTTTCATTGCAATTTCAGTTTAAACCAGCAAATTTTATTTTGTAACGAATCTGCACTTCTTCATGTAGACCAGCAAAGGTCTGTTCTGAGTTTGTCATCAAGTCCTCGGGCCTGGGAAGCATTCTGACAAAAACCTGCTGTCTTGATAACAGAGGAGAAATCACAAGCCAGCTCAGTGTTGCTGTTTTGCTGTGCTCTGTCCTGTTCTTCCTTAGGATAGCTTCTCAGCTGCTCAGCAACTGGTTTGAAGGTCAGCTGAATTTCACAACTCTTGAGGGCTTTTTAGCCTTCTTCAGCAAGTCACCATCACCTATCTTTGTTGAGAGTCAGCTTTTCCAGCACAACTTTCATGTCATACACAAAGCCCTGTAGAGATCCATGTAATGTTGAGTTATTCTGGATTTTCTTGTGCAGACCTGATCTCCTGATCTCAGCTGCTTAGCTTGGAAATTCTTTGATGTGCAGACTGTCTCCTTGTCTTGCACAGTGCAGTGTACCCTGACAGCGTTTAACAACAGAAACTGGGGGAGAAGGAGGGGCTGAAATTAGGGTAATGTTTGCTTCTGCATTACATGTTGTTATAGTGTAGAATGCAGATAGCCTTAAGCTAGACACTGTCTCCAAAACGTAATATGTCATGACAATTTTATAGTGACCAGCTATTATCAAGATGCTCAGAAAGACTGGGGTTTCCTAATCTTCTATTCAGTGACTTTAGAGATAATTTTTTCCTGATTCTTGAGGAGATACCCTGATGATGTAAAAGGAAATGTTTCAAAGAGTTTGAACCCTAGTACTCAGCTTCTAACCTCTGCTTTTCACCTTCTGCCTTGGTGGTCCAGCGGGGGTGGCCCCAACATCAGTTCCGAGTGTACTTTCATCTTCCTTGTACTACACTGCACAGTCCGGAAGGTATAAATTAGATATATTCAAGTATTCCACTAATGTGCTTAATCTATTTAAAGAAGAAAATTCACGAGTTTTATGTTAAGCAGAAGTAAGCTTGGATGTGCTTTTGTTTTTGTTTATTCTCAGAAGTATTTTTCATTTATAGTGTGAGCTTCTCCCCCTCAAATTCTTCTCCTGTTTTTCTTTACTGTATCCTGTTGTAATATTCCCTTTGGAAGGTCTTTTAGAGAGTATTTTTTTACAGATTCTAAAAACTTCCTTCCTGGCATTTGCATTCTCTCTTCAGATGTCAAAATCAAAGATAATGGTCCATTGCTGGTGTCTCGGGAAGGGAGGGGTAAGCAAGGGATTTTGCAGTCTCCACACACTCGGCAAGTCAATGTACTTTACTTGCGGTGTGAGGGACTTAGTGTGTACCAACAGTAGTTCACTGTTAGCCAGTACAAGGAGGAGACATTGAAATTCAAAGCGAGAGTTTTGAAAATTGTCAGTATTTTCTGACCCATTTCCCCACATACAAAGTGAACAGATCCCCCAAGGAACTTTGCGAACATGGTGCAAATCTAAATACGAATGGCAATTTTGTCCGTGGGGCATGAATATAGACTTGTTTTGTCAGTGGCAGGGATGTGTCTCAGGGATGCTCTGAGCAACTGCTTCAGCCTGAAGCCTTTGACAGATAATAGCAACCCTATTCATATACGCTTACTAAGTACCTCATATAGTGTTAACTCTCAGCACCAGCTCCCCAGCAAAGCAACAAGAGGGGAGGTTGGTAGCATCCGCACAGGCACATCAGCCTTTAACCTGTGGAGATTTGGGGTCAACTACTGCTGTCATACCATATACAGAAACAGTTCTGTTGCTTTGCTGTTCCATTCTCAGAATGTTTCAGCATATGTGGTCCACAGGGGCCTAAAACTACAACAGCAAAATGTTGTTATGTCAGTTATCAGTTGTGTGGTTGAAGTGCTTTTAAAAAGCTTCTGCTTCATATGCTTGGGTCATACCTTCATTTTTATCTTTTTAGCAGTTAAAGATGTTCAGTAGAGATTCTGCAGATATGGTTATGCTAGAAAAAGCACACAAAATATTCACCGAAGACATCACCAGGCCCTGAAAGCTGGGTTTATGGTTTTGCAATGTTAAGCAAGTCTTATATTCTCTGCTTTGCTAAGGAGATCTCTGTGGTTTTGCTGCAGGTGGTAGTACACTGAAAGGGGAAGTGCACTAAGACACTGGCCTCAAAACTACAAATCTCAATAATACGAGATTTCTAAGTCAGGTAAGTGGCCTATCTTATTTTTTTTTAAACAGTTTTGATGGAGTTGCCACTTCTAAGGCATTTTATGGTACAATGCATAAAAAAATAAAAGCTTTCCCAAAGAGTTCTTATTTGAAATTGTACTTAAGTATTCACATTGTGGACTGCAGAAAAATTAATTCATAATAATAGTAATAAATGTTTCCATGACTGAGTTTCATTCAACCTTCTGTTGAATTTTATATATATGTATGCTTTATGTATAATGTATTATGCTGTTATATATCTGTTTATTGTTGTTTTTGAAAACATGCAGGTCTGAAATTTCCAGTGTGGAAAAAAGTGTAGTTAAACAAACAGCTCCAAAGCCCAAAAACCTGTTCTGCTTAGATTCATGAGTCCCGTGAGCTCCAAGGGGAGACTTTCCTGCTGTTTGGACATTTAAAATTTCTTTCCCATGCTAGGAATGGGAGCTCTGCAGTTTAATAAGACATTCTCGGTGAGAGTTTCCTGCTGGTTGAAATGCTATCAGTCTTTCATCTATACCTGAAAGCTTACCTGCTTTCACCAAGCTAGTTTAATTGCTGTTGAAAGCCTTTTTCATTGTCAGAAGTGGTTGAAATTATTCCTTGAGTCCAAAAGTCATTGTGGGGTCTGGGAGACTGACAGGTACACAAGCACAGTTACATGAGCTGCTGGAAACTTAAAATGCATTTTCCGTGTTACAGAACGAGGGCAGAGGCCCATGAAAGGCCAGGGCTTGCACTACATGAGGAAGGTCAGCAAACCAGCTGCTCCTCTATCCACTGTTTTTAGACCTCTGGCTTTTTAAGTAGACCTCTTCAGGATAAAGTAGTACTTACTCATTTGAGCTTTAGGTTACAGCTCTGAGCTAAACGTCTTTGCTTATCTCCATCTCCCGGTTCGCAATAAGCATTGATAAAGAGGTTCTCTATGTGTGAGTACAACATGTTATATGCTTCATTTGTCTATATGTAAATCTGTTGTGTGTGTCCTTACAACTTCTGTTTCTGATGGAATCTATACTCTATGCATTGCTCTCTCATTTGGATAAATGAATTAGCAATTGGCACGTATAAGAGGTTGCGCTTAGGATGATGCTCTACTCTTTAGTGAAACAAAGAGAGGTTATTTGCAAGATGTGTATAATTCCCTGTTTGCTGAGCTTGCTGAGTCAGCAACACTGTGCTTTAAACACCAAACAATAACATGTTCAGACTGAACTTGCTGGGCTGCTTGGGAAGCTGTGTGTTGAAAATATCTCACCTTCTTCAAGGGGAACCCTTCCTTCATACTCTGTCCCACCAGCTGAAACCTTTTGTGTTTTTTTTTGTGTGAATATGCCAGAATTTACAGTGAGCGTGATCAAGGGACACTTGCGTATGTGAAATCACATCATTCTTCCAGATGTAGCAATTAATGTAATAAAAGATACAACCTTTCCACACAAGGAGAAGGTCTCTGAGATAAGAGCAGAGTGCCTATAGCATTCTTTGCAAGTTCCTCCAGTATGCATGGAAGTAACATACTTCATAATACAGGCCCTTGTTTTCTTTAGCTGGATTGCACCGGGTTTCAACACTTCAAGGGACAATCCAGTGTTCAGTGCAGTCAGTGGGGACTTCCCCAAAGTGCTCTTCTGAAAAGGCAGGTAGCAACACAGTAACCAGGCATACCTGAGATGGCCATGGGCCCTGGAACAGCCCCTGCCTGTCCCAGAAAGGCTCTGCAGAGCTTCACTGTTTGCGCTGTGTGGGGAAGAAAAAAGCAGCAACGAGTGGGTAAGTGTCAGACTTGTGCAGGTATTAGTGTATTTCTTCCACCTGTGTATAACACATCTGTGCCTCTTCTGAGAGTTTCTATGGCTGGTTCAGGCCAGCTGAGTCCTGTGACTGCAAGGTATTGTAAGCGTTGCACCAGACTGCAATTCCTTGATAGGTTGTGTGAGTGTGATCTAAGTGGGGTACTTGCACTGATATTAAAAACTGCATTTGCTGAATTATATTTCAAAGCCACCTGCAAAAACAGGATGCTCTGACACAGACGGAATGGTGATGAATGCCATTATTTAAATAATGCTGCAGATACAGTATTTCAGCCAGCCTGTGTCCGCATCCCACAGGTCAGCACAAAATATCTCTGTTGGTTTTGGACTGACTACATACCACGGAGTGAAACCATGTACTGGCTTGTAATATATGCAGTACTAAATAATGGAGAGATTGAATAGGTGTGATGGTGGACAAAAATTCTTGACTATTAGAAACTGCAGTATTTAAAGTAACAACATGCAGAAGGAGGTTAAGTAAGTAAATGTGGTTCAAATTCACCATGACAGACACAAATTAAATCAGCGTGGTAGAGGATCCAAAGAGAAATGCATTTGGAAATGCTTGTGTGCTGAAGCTGGGAGTCTGAGCAATAAGTAAGAGGAACTGGAATTTCTCATTAATCAAGATAAATTCAACCTAATTGTCTCATTAGGTTTCAGTGCTACAGGGACTGGTATGACAGACTATTGTATAAGCTGTTTAAGCAGACTAAGGGAGATAAAAGAAATTGTGTGAAAGGGATGACTTTGTGTTTGACCCAGTGACATATCTGCCTAATTTACAGCTAAGAAGTGAAGGAACTTAAGAAATGCAGTGCAATAGGCTGATTACCAAAGCTTTGGAGCGAGCAGGGGTCAGCAAAAGTGTTATTATAAGTTATTGAAGTGAACCTGAAGACAAGATGAGCTACTGCTGCATGTGGGAAAAGAACTGTGTAATTACGGGGAGCTTTACTTTGGAGACTTGCTGAAGATTTCATTTAGCTACCTGTGAAACATCACTAACATAGAATTAAACACTGGATGATAGTTCTAGGAAATAAAAGTTGTCAAACCTGGCATGGAATAATTCTGCTTTTGGGCAGCCTGGTAATAGATAAAAATTAATTTGTTCACTAGACTTGAAATCAGGGGTTCTCTCAGGAAGAAGTGATCATGACATGATTACGTTCAATATACTTGAAGAGAAAACCGTCCCAAACAATCATGTTTATACACACTATTTTGAGAAGGCCAATTTCCCAAAGTCCTTCATAAAACTGACTGGGAAGAGAAATGTATAAATGGAAACTGCAAGTTTTTTCCAAGAAGAGTTTGCTAAATGGGCAAAATATTGTTAAGACAACATGTGTGGTAAAAGAAGACAGAAAGTAGAAATGTGCTTACACGTGTGCGTACAGGTGTTTAAATAGGTGTATATTTGTCCACACATATTATATATATGGAGCTATGTATGTATACATAGCTATACATACATATGAGGGCATAAATATACACAGTAGTTACATATTTAAATTGACTGTGTAGCTCTATATTAGGAAAAAAGTGCTCGAAAAAGGAAAATAGATGTCCGTTGATATTTGTGTGTTATGAAGTATGGAGACTACTAGCAAAAGCTAAAATGAAATCTACTCATGGCAAGAAAATGGTGCTCTGAAGGAGTTTTTAATTTACGTGAGGGAAAAAAAAGCAACAATGGTAGAGACCAAGCAAAGGTTGAAGGTACTAAGACTGTTAATAAGAAATGCATAGATGACTGAATCATTCAGAAAAGATTTATGGTTTGTGTTTGCAAAGAAACAAGATGATGTACGTCTATCGTGAGGATGATGAATTCTTTTCCAGTCCATCTGTAATTAAGAGAATGTTTGACAACTCTTATTTTGGGAAAACAGCTTTAAAGCAGTCCCCTGTATTACCTGCAGCTATGCACCCTCAAAGTTTATTTTTAGAAATTGTCTGGCCCAGTGATGTGAGCTCTTAATAATTTTGAGAATATTGGAGAAATTTGCCAAGACTGAAAACATGCACATTTTTTTTGCCAATGTTCTAACGGCACAAAGAGGATAATTCTGATAATGGCAGGGCAGCTAACCTGACCTCACTTCCAGGAAAATAATAAAGAAGCTGATATGGGAATTCAAGTAATAAAGAACAGCAATATTATGTTTTCATGGAACATAGGTCTTGTCAGGTAAGCTTGGCTTGCTTTTTTATGTAAGATACCTCCTTGGTTAATAAAGTAAATATATAGGCATAATAGACCCTGAAAGTGTTCAGCTCAACATCCTAACATAATTTGGTCAAAAATGAAGAATCTTACATTCTTGTGTAAGCACATATTAAGTAGTTAAGAACTGATGTGTCAAGAGCATATGATGCAGAATGACACTAAAAAGGATATTTCTGGTGAAATTCTAGTGCTACATCAGGACTCAACCCACTTTTGCTAATGTTCAAAGGGAACATTAGCAAAAGGGAACATACCTACAGAAATGGAGAAGATAGCTTAGAAAAAAGTTAGAGACTTTGGAGGTCTTATTGGACAACCTCAGAATGTAGTCCTAGGCCAATGGCAGGTCAAAATGTCTACTGCGATCCTTGAGTACACACACAGAACGGAGTCAAGTGGGAGCAAGGGTCTGATTTTGTCTGTCTTTATAATATGTATGCATATGGGGAGACTTCTATGGAGTAACATCAGTCACACCACAGCCAGTACTTTAAAAGATTACTGAAAATAGGAGAATGCAAGGAATAGCAAAAATGTTACTTACGGGCTGGGTAATATACCTGCTATTTGGAGCAGTCATTTTTGTCTACATGAGAAATACATGGGTATGGTTAGTGCAAATGGTGGTACAAGATGCAGATACCAGCTTGGGAAGGGCTCTTTCAGCCACCTACAAAATGTGTAATGTGAATAGATGATGATAACATGAAGCAGTGTCATCAAATTAACAATACATTATCCATGTGTTTTTACAAGTATGAATGAATAATTCCCAGAACCAGCTACCAGAGAAGCCTCACCTTCTGGTTCATCAAACCAGGGTGGGATGCTTTTCTAGAGAGATTCCTGAGAGGGCTAAACCTAGGCAGCAGGGTCTGTAAAGGGAGAGAGCAGGGGACATGGCAGCCTATGACATCAAGAACTCAGGCAAGACGACCTCCTTCTCTCGTCTAACCTTGAATTCTACAAACTGCTCCCAGGATATAAACCTGGATGTGAAAGTTAATTCAAGGATGGGCTGCACGTTACATATTTGTACATACCTTTAGTACAGACATTTTACTCCACCATAAACAATTCCCTTTACTGTGTATAACAAAGTATTGGAGAATTAGTGAGAATTAGGAGCAAGTCATTTCATTTCTGTGCCTTGGTTTGCCCACTTCTAGAGAGTGAACCCAGCTTTCCTCAGTGCCTCCCTACATGCTGGAGAGACAATGCAAATGTATTATTCCAGGAAAGTACAGGATAGACATTTCTAATAGATCAGGAAGTTTCCATCCCTCAGAAGGTATTCTTGTTACACTGGTCAGCAATCAACCTGTACTGTGAACCTTGACAAGATCAACATGATTGTTCTGGGATTGGTTATGTAACAAGCTCGCTTTGCAATTTAACTAATGAATGCACTGGGAGCCCAGATTAATATGTTAACTTCAAGAATCTCTCCCTAGGGAAAACATATAGATCCTGGTTATCTGTAATATTACCCTCTCCCAACAGCCAGAGTGATTTGGCCACTTGAATGTTTGCTTTGCTTATGCATGTACAGCTCATGTGTTCACAGCTTTTTCTGGAGGAGGTGGAAAGACCTCAAGCTTCGCTTGAGATTGTACAGCTGGGTCTGTGGGCTTTCCCATTTGGAGCCCTTCCTGATGGATGGCATGCAAGCTCATTGCTGGGATGATTTTAGTTGCTGATACGGCACAAGTTGCTGTTCTGGGTCTTTTTCCCAGTAGGGTCATATTTAATTCTGTGCCCTCTCAGCCTACAAAAGCTGTTCATTTCAGAAAACAGTAGCTGTAAGTCTGGCACTATTATATGTTCATTAATCGAGGACAAGAGTGTATTTTAATCCTGTGTTCTTAGTTTGTTCATTAGGCTCCTGTTCTCGTTCTCAGAAGTCTTCTAGAAAATGTAAAGGTGCAGAATACAGAAGATGCAGTAAATTTTTATGATAAATGAAGCATGACTTCCCAGAGTAACATACACTGTGTAAGATCCTTGCCATCTGTAAATTGCACCAAGTAGGTCAACTTTGGAAGTCAACATCCTATTTGAACTGTCACACTGTGCAGAATTGCTAGTTTAACACTAGTGATTAATGACTGCAGAGTCTATAGTCTCATTTCCAAGCAGACTGTCAGTGGCACTCAATAGTCCCCAGAGAGTTCATAGTACAAGTGCTTGGCAATCTTTCCTTTCATGTTTTATGATCCAATTCAGATTGATGATTTTCCATAAAGAAGAAATAGGAGAGGGAACTGACATGAAAACACTGGACTTCATTCTGCAATTGCTCCTAAACTTGGTTTCCCGCCACCCCTAAAGTTTGTTCCTCTTCTCCAGTATGTCTCTACAAGCCGAGGTGTATATTTGGCATGATCCCACATGACAACATTGAATCAAATGCCCATGCCAGATATGGATGTGGCCTGCCAATATGAAGGCTGGGGAAGACAGTTTCATCCCAGGGGACCCCATCTCCTCCTGGCTGGTCTGTCCCTACCACCCTGAGCCATGACCCACAGCTCTTGATGCTCCCTCCTTGGCTCCCCCATCTTGCTGCTTCTCCACCAAGGCAGAGTGCCAGCCAGAGTCACCTGCCCTCCACCTCCTGGTCCCCATCCTCCCATCCATCCATGGGGGTCAGGGACAAAAGTGTATTTTAGCACTGAAGGGACATCACAGAAATACTCAACAGCACTGGAGGTTCCTTGTGTACTTGAAAGAAACAGCATAGCTCATCCTCCTTCCAAATCTGTGTGGACAGGAATGTAACATGCACAGGAGATAGGTCTTTCATTTCCTATTTTGCAAGCAGTATTCTGCCTGGCCTGGACCAGGCGCTGTAAGAGAGGGGTCAGTGGCAGGCAAAGAGATGAGCTGCTCCTTGCTTCATCTGCTCTGGCTTCACAGGAAGATGCAGGGGCCTCTGTGTTTGCAGGACATAGTGATCTTTTCAACCCAACACAGATGGCATCCATTACAATATTATCACCTAACATTTGATTGTTACAATTTTCCATAATTTGACTTGACTAATCTTCCAATTTAGCTTGCACAGTGTGTACTGCCAATGGTTGCAATATATGCTGAAATCACTTAGTCGAAGTAAATAAATGAGTAAATCTAATACAGTACAAATTATGGAATGTTGTCCTCCTGGAAATAATAATCAGCAGTAGTGTAGCACAGGATATCTGCAACCAGCAAGGTCTGTCCTTATACCCATATTTGCATAGGTTGAGATAAACCGTACAAATATGTTTTAAAATTTAACAAAGCTAAATATGTAACTTTTTTTTTTTTGCCTCCATTGTATGGTGCTCTACTAGGGACTTAGAACTTTATCAAGCAGGTGCATTGTGCCAATCAGATCTATGAGGCGCTGCTGTTCATTTTGATGCAAAAGAATGAATCATATTCAGAAAATGTTCTTACTTTTTTGTGCTGTTGTAGAAGAAAATCTGCCAGGGCCTTCAGCCAGCTGAAAGCATAGGAGGGAATCTGTAAATAATGCAGTATACAGGCTGTGGTTCAGAGGAGATTATAGAATCATAGAATAGTTAGGGTTGGAAAGGATCTTAAGATCATCTAGTTCCAACTACCCTGCCATGGGTAGATCCTTCTATGTTCCTCCCTAGCAGATGAAAGACAGCTTCAGCATAGGATCTTCCATCAACAGGTACAGCTCGCCAGCTCTTTGGTGCAAAGCCAATAACTAACTCACCTTCTGGGAAAATAATTTGCCTGCTGTATGTAAAGAAGTATTAATGCCATATTCCAGAGTGAAGAATTTGAACAGTAATGAGTACCCAAGAGAGCTGTTTGAGCAGGAGAGTGGAGACCTTCTCTCCTGAGCAGACACTTAGAGAGTTTGAGCGGAAAGAAGGATAAGAAGACATGTCATGAGATGGGAAAGGCTATTTAAGCAATCCGGTAACACTAGCATGAGAACAAATGAGTTTGAACTGGCCCTTAGTCTGGAAAGCGTCCCAGCAGTGGGAGGGGGTGAAAACTTGGCTGGTTTCTAAGATGGAAATTATGTCTGTAACTGAGTGTCTGATGTGGTCACCTGTGGCAGCAGGGCTCTGGGCTTTCTGATCTGGGGTGATCAGCCTCGGAGAGACCTCCCATGCAAGGAAGGATTTAAACACATGCTTTGCTCTGTGGGGATGTATTTTCTAATACAAAAAAAAAAAAAAAAGCTAATGTTTAAGCTCTTGCAGCTTAATCGTGCTTTTAAAAGCACATTGCATATGCATAGTTCAATTTTGAAGATGGCTGACACATGAGGCTTGCATATTTGGCCTTGTGACTGCGGTGGACATCTGGACCCGTGCGAGCTGTGTCTCTTCGTATTGCACCCATCGCAGGGGAAGAGCAGCAGCAGTTCGGCACTGCACAGAGCCCTAGCTCCAGCACAGCACTGCCGGCACACACCTGGATGTTGGGCAGCCACGCACCGAGCACCAGCAGGCTGTCTTGGCACGGACCCACCCCAGGTTTCCCCAAGCAACTTGGAGCAGAGGTGCTGTGCTGTCAGGGAAGAAAAGGCCAATACCACTGCAACAAGCACTCGTCAGACAAAGGGCGTGACTGCCATATTTGCTGGTAGGACTTGACAGGTCCCTTGATGATTCCTTAAAATAAATATTTAACGGGGGATTTTATAATCACAAGTAGCAAGTATGCTTTTGAAATGTTGGAGGGAAAACAAACTTGCATAAGAATGAATTGGAGGCCAAGACCTGGTAGCCCTAGATGTTTGTATCAGAGGTGGGGTTTTCCTTCTCCTTGTTCCATCATGTAGAGCAGTTGCCTGCTTCAAGTCCATCTCCTAGGCTGCCTTGCTTCCTGAATAACTCTTAGGAGCAAATGCTTATGATGTCTGAAATCAGTGCAGTTATTAATGATCAGGATTTCTTCTCCTCCACTGAAAATATTATTTGAAAAACAAAAGCTTCTTGCTGGTGCTGCTTTTGCAATTAACATTCACATTTAGCTGTTACGTTACTGTACAGCAGTACAACACTTTATCTGCGATACATCTTACCCCTTTCTTATGTACATTAAAAACTGAATATTACTGGATAAGAGGGCTCAAAACAATCAATCTTTTCCAATTATCAGAGAATTAGCAGAGCTGGTATTTTCAGCCATCTGATTCCAGGGTTTACGGATTGCCTCTACATCATTCAAGTCTTCACCACCAACTTCAAGCGTGCAGGAGCACAGCTTCCAAAACATGGACCTTGGGCTAGAGCGTCTGGGACTCATCTTCCTTTTCCAAGGGGAAAGCCAACATGACTCTTCCATCTTGAAGCAATTTTTAAGACGGTTCACTTCATAAAATTTGAACCTTGTTGATTGCAAGAATGGAAGAAAAGAAATACAAGGAAGAGCCAAACTGAAAATGAACTTTGGTATAAGCCAGAAAGAAAAGGAAAAGCTTCATATTACACTGCTGTCTGAGCAGCCTGCACACGCTTATCTGCCTGCTGGGAGGGTGTGGTTTTCTAAACCTTAAATTGCTCAGGTTTATGCAATTCAGCTTTTCTTTGTACCTTCTGTTATGCCATAGGCTTCCCCGTCTGATCCAGCTGCCGGCCGCTCTGTACCTACAGAGACGGGGCTGAAGGCTGAGTGCAGTGCATGCCCAAACCTGGCCGTTCTACACCTGCGGGACCAGCGGATGAGGGAAACGGTGAAGCCAGACATGTGAGTTGAAAGACTTGTGGTGTGTTTTGTGCCGTTCCCCCTTTTATCCTTCAGTTGGGCATGAGGTGTTCCAGAGGAGCAAAGGTGGAAGGAAATGCTCCAGCAAACAAACCAGCTCCAGTTTGCAGCAGGAGGGAGTGGATCTGAACCTCAGCCTGCACGCTCAGGAGTACCATGCAGCAAGGCAGCTGTAAATATTTACTATGTCTGCCATTAGTGATTTAGTCTTCCCATAATCTAATACAGGGATTATTTTCATAATCTCATGGAGAAGGCCATATAACATACCTGTAGTTTGCTGTGTTTATTGGAAGTCAATGTTGAAATACTGCTTACATACATACTACATGCAAAAGTGCCATGCTTAGTTCATTATCTTTTTGTTAGCTAGATGTGTTTGATTTTCTGTCTTGCTTTTGCTAAGAAGGTCTGTTTCTTCAGTAAAGTGTGTTAAAACCCAACTGATGCCATTGTACTGCAGCTGCTTTAGCCCATCGTTTTACTAATCCTCTGGAAACCCATTTCTTCCCCTCCCCCAGGCTAAAACCCACAAAGTCTCACTGCAGCAGCAGGAGGTAAATCAAGGCCACAGTCACCCCTGCTGTATCTTGCAGCTTGATTTTATGCAATATAACTGCTTCCTTTCCTCACTGAGGTGAGAGGGAGAGAACTTGGTTAAGTTTTTCTCTTTAGCTAATGTTCTGCTCCATTTACTTAAACTTACAGTCAGTTCTTTAATCGTAACTCAGTACAGATATATACAGTGATTGCAAACCTGTGAATATGTATGAATACACAAAAGTTCTTATAAGTTTCATTTCTACCAGTGAGTCTGATTGTTCATGCGAGAACATGCATAATGCATAGATGTGCTAGCACAGAACCCAGGGCTGCCACAGGTATACATGAACATCCTCACATACTGAAGTATATACTTAAAGTACTCAATAGACAAGAGGTCCAAATAGATAAATCAGCAGGACCCATTCAAATGTTTAGAGCTAAGAATGTTTTGGTGTTTTTAATGACTAGGGATGAACTGCTTGCACCAAGCTCTTGGCCTCCTTGACAACTACTAAGGAAAAACTGTAAAAAACCAGGAATGGTGTGCATATTAGACTGGTACTTCATGCTTTCCTTGGCCACCTGATGACAAGGAAAGAGTTCCACCAGCAGCAGGAAAAACAAGAATACCATAGGTGACTGTACTGGGCACTTGTTTTCCCACAGTTCCCTGTAGAAATGGAGCTCCCTGTTCTACCACCCTCCAGAGCATTTTCATTTGTTCATTCAGGTTCATGCAAAACAATATCAAGGCAGCTCCACAGCTTTACTGGAAAAGCACTGTCTATTTTCTGCTATTGTTGGAAAAGATGATCTGTAAGTAAAAGCCAGGATTCACTCTCAGGCTTTTGGAAAGCTTCTGCCTTGAGAGGAGATGTGTCCTCAGTACTCCCATCCAGTTTCCTGAAACTGAAAATTCCTCTGAAGGAAGTAACCTGTTATTAATTTGCTATTTTATGTTATTCCATCCCAAACATCAGTCTATATATATTTTCCAAAAATATAAATTGAATCAATCTGGGGAAGCTTGTCTCTTTGTTATCGTTTTCTTGACACCTGAAAATATTCTTTCTCCTGTTCCTAATTTCTCTTACTTGTCTGGGGTCCTGTGTAAGCATCCTCCCCTTCATGCACACAAGTTCTGCTATTTGGAAGGCTGTTCCAAGCCCATTTGTTTGAGCATTAACTGCATCAGGACTTCATTGTAGCACAGAATTGGAAAGAGGAATGTTCCTGGCTCTGGGTTGTGACCGTCTATCAGAAGAGAAAATTGAATTGTCTTTTGGAAGAAGTTTGAAGGTGCTGGCATCTTCCCCCAGCATAGCTTTTCTCTTGCAAGATGTGCATAAATCTTGCACGCAGGATAAGATGATAGATTAGCTTTGTTCCACTGCAAACCAGGAAATGGAGCAACATCATTTCCAGCAGGAAGGTAAATTAATAAAGGTTTTCCAATGCAGAAAGTCTCCTCCAGGCTGGCTGCTGAGGGAAGCAGCCCCTGTTTCTGGAGCTGTTGGCGCTGCCACCTGGCTCCTCTTACTGCAGCGGCAGATGGAGGCCTGCAGCTGATTCTGAGGGGCTCTGTGGCCAGAGCCTTTTGGGGAGCCAAAAGGACCCCTCTCTGGTTAAAATGGGCAGACACTGGTAGCATGCAAGGCTGCCTGACTTGGCACTTGTTTGCTGTGCATGCCCAGTTCTTCCACTGGAATTTTTGCTCCTAGAGACTGAGATGCACAAAATTGCTGTTGATCTTTCCAAGGCTTTCCCCAAAGGCTCAGGCTGAAGCTGTAAAATGTTCCCTACCTGAATTATGCAACTCTAAGGGACTCAACATGGAAGCAGAAACTTTCACCTTCTAAATGTTCAGGAAATGGCTAGGTGGTCACTTAACTGCACCCGTAACTGTGTCAAACTGCATAATGTTGACATTCCTCTGAGTAACCATCAATTATTCCTTTACAAGGAAATCAAGGAGCTGAACACCCTGAAACTTCCTACCTGTCTACTGGCTCCTGGCAACCCTCTCTTTGCGCCTCTATTTTAAATTGAACACACCTGCAACATTCTTATTAAAGAAAAGAACCTTAATAAACTGATGGTTTCCATGTGCTAGTAATTTCTTATGAAGGGTTGATGGCTACTTCTCTGGATTGATGAATCTTTTCAGAAAGGACTTGTCTGAAAGCAGGTAAATTTTGATCTGACTTTGGATGTAATTCTAGTCTGTTGTTTGCTTGTCTTTTCCCTTGTGTTTAGCTTTCCATGCCTACAGCTATGTGGTATAGATACTGTTGAGATACTGGTGTTAAAAAATACGAGTGATGCTGTTGGTTTATTTACGGTTCTCCTTCAAAGCTGTTTTTTGTTTGTAGCGCCTTGTACTATATTTAACAACATCAGTTTACACAGGATTTTGCAAGTAGAACTTAGTGCTGGAAAATATCTTGTAACATAGTTTTGGGTTTTCATAATTTCAGCCTGAGGAGTCGTGCTACTGCTATTTAAGAGAATATTGTAGTTTAGATCCAGTCAAAAAGAGTGTGAGGCACTGAAATAGCTGTGACTTGTATAAGGAGTTTCAGAGAATTGAAAAATCCCCTTGCCTGCCAACATGCAGCAGATCACATCAGACTGCCTGGAAGGGTGCAGGAAGCAGGACAGTTTGAGCATGTAATTCCTAATTGGTTTCTCATCAAGGGATTAAGCAGCAAACAATTGGTCTCCACACCCACAGAACCAGATACTAATTCAGCCACAGACATAACTATCTTTCCCAGGCTGGTGTCTTTCGCGTGTCCTGGCTGACAAAACCTTAGTAAGCCTCTTTGTTGCAAGGAGAATGTTACAAGGCTGTCACCAACACATGCATGTTAAATGTTAATTAGCAATGGACTTTATCAGGGAGTTCCCACAAAGCCCTAGTTAAAGCAGTGGTGAATCAAGTCCAGTGAGTAGTACCGTACTCAGGGATGTTGTTTCCCAGCACTGAGTAGGCAAGGGCAGAACCAGGTTCTAGATGTGTTTTGGTAGCTGAAGGCTTGGTCACTATAATAAACAAAACTTATTTGCTGAGACATTTATTGGACAGGGATCTTAGTCATTATCTTGTAGCAAAAAGATGCCCTGGAAAGGAAACTATTGTGCAGCCTTAGCTAGAAAGCTGCTTCCTTTCCTGCTCAAATACTTTGTGTTTCCCCAGTCCTTTCCTTTTGGAAGGCAATTATAAGCTCTAGCTCATAGCTGGCTCCCAAATAAGCAATAGGGACTATTGGCAGATATAAATGGGCACTGTCAGCATTACTTCATAAGAGAAATAACTGAGTGAAAAACAGTATACTATTTGTTCAAGACCCAAAAAGTAACCAGCATTAGCACCAGAAAGCTACTAGTCAGACCATAGTAGCTGGGCTGCTGGGTTCAGCTGCTTCAGTGTACTATGTGTTTCCCTCTGTGAATTTTCCTTAAATGTGAAATTCAACACCTGGCACTGCAAAACATCTTTAAGCTCATCCAAACTTCCTTCCCTTGCCCCCTGAATTTTCTATGTCCAGCTGCATATTTTGTGTATGCCCCTTATTTAGGAGGCTGTCTCTGGGCTGTACTGCTCTCCTAAGTTGCTGAAATGTACTTGTTGACTACCCTACCTGGGTTTGTGCCCTTCTTTTTCCAGGTTCCTGAATGGGACTGAGCCTCTGCAGCTGTCCCGCTGGGACAGGGTGACAGGGAATGATTTCTGGTTGTGTTATTTGAAAAAGCAGAGTGTCACTATTTTGTGCATTTCTTCAATAGGGGTGGATATTTTTTCTGGTCAGAACTTGTTTATTCAGTCATTTTTTTGTGGATGCAAGTGGCAGGAGGAGGAAACAGTAAGATACAATTTGTAGGCTGCAGTCCTAAAAGTGAAGAGTTTGTGGGGACTTTCCCCCAGATCAGGTCTGAGAGTATCCCTGTGGCCACATTGCTGCGCAAGGACTCTTGTAATGAGTACTGGGCATCAGTATTATAGGAGCCTGGCCTTGCGGTGTGCGAGCAGCCTGCTGCCTGGTCCCCTGCTTACATAACCATGCTGCAAGCTGCTCCTAAAAAAGGTCCCCACAGGGTGTTGTGAGAACTCATTAAGCAGTTTGTCAAGAGATTCCTGGATCAGAGGAGCAGTTGTAAAGGCACAGAGTAATTAAAGCATAGCTTACTTTATTATGTGTTATTAGCAGGGTTATCCATCACATGTTATGCACTTTGTAATTATTAAATATTATATCATGGTCACATGTGGGAAGATGCTGTGTGGTCTGAGGGTGGCAGGCACTATGGCTGTGGGAGGTGTAAGGTGTAAGGCTTCAACTTCCTTTGAGGGAGAAGGCCTCCATGGTGTATTTGCCCCTGCCCTTTCGTTCCCTGTTCAGCAGCTCTTACTTCCTGTGATACTGGCAAAGAGGCAGCATCGTCTGCCTGCCCCGCTGACCTGCTTGGGGCCCTGGGAGAGGATTGCAAAGAGAGATTAAGACTTACTGTGCAGCTATATTAAGATTTTCACATTCCCATGCATTTCACTCTGCCTATTGCATTATTTTCAAGTTAAATAGGGCAGGCCCACATGGAGGACACATGGTCTGCATGAATGGTTGTTTGTGCAGATGGTGTAGCTCTTGCAGTGGTTTTGTGTTGCATTTGTATGGAGCAAACATCTAACAGGGAATGTACAGGTGCTCTTGGGTTGTATTTGCACTGGCTGAGCCACTCGCACATCATGAAGCTGTGAGTGAGTTGGGCAGGTTGTTCTTCACCCTTGCCAACATAAATGACATCCTGCAAAACCACAATGGAGTTTGTCCCACAAAAAAAGATAAAAGCTACCTTAAAGCATTTTAGAGGGTGCTGAGGGTGGGGTTTGCTTATAAATGTTCTTGGTCCACAGATCAGGAAGTCACCAACATTATCTACCCACTGTCTGAAGGCACAAAATCTTCAGAGTGTTGTACAAAACATTTTAATAAGGACAAGCAAGTCTTCCCTGAGACTAAATGGGCACCACTGGCAAGCTGGGTGCTACCATCCAGCTGTGTCTTCCATCTACCCAAAGCATGGTTAACCCCTTTTCTGTGCTCCTCCATACCTCCCAGCCCCTTACCCTTTCATATTGGCAGGAGCTTGCATTCACACTGAAGGTCATTTTTTTCCCCTGATGGACCAGTATCACAGGGAGTTTTGCTGTGCTCTTTAAGCTAGGCCAGTTCAGAGAGCAGCTAAACAATGTATAGTGGAGGAAAGGCAGTGTCTTGCTTTTCTCAAAGAGGCTGGCTACATTTGGCCTTGGGAACATAGTAAAAAATATATCCAGTCATTAGGAAGCCAGAAAGCAAGGGGCATGCCTTGAGACCTTTTTGTTCAGGTAGGTACCTCTGTTGACAGTATGGGTCTGTCCTGCTGTGCATCATAGGGCATGGAAGTTAGAAGTGGGGAAGGGAAGGAGAAATGGCTTTCGATTCAGTGTGCAGAAGAATTAGAGAACACTATTTCCCTGTGGCTTTGTCTAATATGGTGTAGTTCCAAAATCAGTTTTCATTGAGGGCCCGCTATGCATAGTCCCTTTTTCCTGCTTGTCTTCACTGATATCCAATATGGTTTGGGTTCATTCTGCAGCCTTGTGTTTTTTTTTTTCCTACCCAGTCATCTATTCTCATGGTAATTGTGATAATTTCATGAATATGGAGGCTTCTGCCTTTCTGTCAGAGTGGGCTGAAAATGAAAAATGCATCCGGAAGGTAGGAAGCAAAAGACCAGTCATGAACAAAGGGAATCACAGGGAGAGAGAATGAGTGCCCTCATTCTTTAGGAAACAGGCTAGAAACACTGTCGCAGAGCTAGTATCTGGAACCAAATTTGTCCTGAAGGTGCAGAGCTACTTTATTTCAAATTAATTTTTTTCCAAGTTTTGCACTTTACTCTGTAGCAGCAAGGCTTCTGTGTATCCTTTCACTATTGCGATGTACCCAGTGCAGGTCCATATTGCCTGGGGGTTAGGTTGTCTAGATTGATGGGTACCTGGCTGGAACACCGATAGCTCTGTGGTGGTCTGCAGGCCTGCATTTCATTGCTCTGAAACACAAGAAGAGCATGTTCAGGTACGTGTCCCCCATCACTGAATCACACAAGATGCAGCTGGAGCAAGGACCAGGGATGCACTCCCTCATGCAGTTCCCATGGCCTGTTGTACCTATTCCTGACTATGAGCGCACAGTTGTCCAGCCACACAAACACAGTACTGTCATTTGGTCAAGTGGCTGAAAGAAGCTTGTGGTATTTGTGAGGTTGCCAGTCTTGCCACAGTCGGACAGAGCAATCAGCCAAATCAGAGTGGTAATGCACCTTTTGTTACATCACTAGCCATGCAATTTTATAATTTAGCATGTGAAATGCCGATGGCATTTATTATGTCAATTAGGATGAGCACGTGTTTAGGAAGCCCTTTGGGAGTCAATCGTAATTGCTCACATAGGCTTGCTTTGGCCACATGATTGACTTCCTTTGAGCAGTAGACCCTGTGCCTGTCCATTATGCTACAACTCATCTTTGCACTGGGAGTCTGAGCCTGTGGTTCTGGCGTAAGCTGTTGGTCCAAGCCTGGGTTTACTGGGCTTTGAAAAAAGGCAAGAAACAGAAATTATTACCCTCCACCAACATAGTACTTGACAACTAGAGACATGCCAGCAACAAGTCTTCTCAGAGGTACTGCCTTCTGCTAAGGTGAGTTCATTCATAGGACATGTATCTTGTGGTGTGGGTAGGTTAACCTGTGAATACATATTGTCTTATTCAAATCTCTTCTTCACTCGAATCTGCTCCAGCTGTTCCTAATGTTCTCAAATTACTTCTGGGCTGAGTTTTTCCATTCTACCATGCTGAGTAAAGTTGTGTATCCACGAAATTGTTAGAAAGAGCAATTCAGGTTTGTGTGGGCGTGCGAGAGGGAGACGGGCGGAGAAGCAGAATATATTTCCATACATTCCTAACAGACATTTCAGATACATAATTCCACAACAAAAAACTTTTTCCAGCATTGTTTTTTTTCTGTAAATTCCAGCAGGAGCCACAGAGAAAAATGTTGGTTTTTTCTCCCAAATAATCTGGTTCTGCTTTTTGAAGTTCTTGTGCGTGCGGGCACAGTGTGACATTTCTGTTAGGTTTCACAGCTTGAGCTACAACTCAAAAAGTTGGGGTTATTCACCTACTGTACTGTTAGAGTTTTTTTTATTCCATTGGAAATGCCTTTCATTACTAAAGCCTCTGCAAAGGGCTTTGATTGTTAGAAGCTTTCAGAAGGACTTTTTGACTAATAATAAGTTTGGAAAATCCAGCTGTCTTAAAGCTGGGGCCAGGCAGAGGAGAGGTTTTGGAGCTCCTGTTTGTTGTCTCAGAGACATTCTCTACTCATGTGGTGATATTTTAAATACAATCATTTTCTTCAAAGACCTCACTCTAACAGTCTTTCCTATAAGCTTAAAAGTCAAGCTGAATTCTTAACTGCTAAAGTGGTACCTCTGGGATCCTGAACTCTTCTGTAGCTGCTTACTGACTTTTTACTTGGAGGTATGCATTTCACCTCTGCCCGTAGCAAATCTCAACTGGAGATGTCAAGGGGGTTGGAACTAGATGATTTTAAGGTCCTTTCCAACCCAAACCATGCTATGATTACCCTTCAGGCAGAAAGAAAATGTTGTGACTTTTCTATAGGTGGGACGGATTTAAAAGTAATGGGGAAGGGGGAAAAAAAAAAGAGAAAGATATACGTATGAGGAATGCTGGTCCTAAGGCATCATGATAAGGTTTCAGGCACCTTAGGGTCTTATAACCTTCCTTTGAACAAAGTTTCAAGTCTAGGCAGGCTGTCTCACCCCTTTGGCCTTTAGTACAGCTATGCCAAGGTTGATACAAATTATTATATGATATTTTTACACCAGATCTTTGGAAAGTCTTTTGGGATGTAAAATACTGTATAATGTGTAGTATTGGAGTATGGGTCACTCTATAATGTTTTCCACAACTGTTTCGTATTCTGAAACAAGCAAGCTGCCCAGTGGCCTCCAAAATAAGTGCTACCTTGAACAGTAAAGTCAATATAATCTATACAATCTTCATCTGGAGAGAAAGAGGGGTACAAAACACAGTAATGGGAAAGCTGGGAGGCCTGCTACAAGGTAAGACAGTTTGATGAGAGATAATAAATTAATACAGTGTTAAAATTTATCTGCCTAATGGCAAATAGTTTTGTATAAGCATCCAACCTGATGCCTCATTATAAACCTCTGAACATGAAATAGGTGGGGTAATATTGCAACCTGGATTCTCACAGGAACAGTAAGAGCTGTATTTTCCTGAGTATCACCTCGGCTAACCCTGCAGAACCTGAGGGTTTTGTGCTTTTGCTCGAGGGTGAAGGAGGACCTCTGCTTCCTCCTGGTTTTGGCCCACTCTTCTCCCCAGTGTGGGTAAGCCACTAGATGGGGACAATGCTCACATCTCCTGACCTGCCTACATCAGCTGGGCTGAGGCTTCAAAAGAGTTAAGCTTGCGACTGTGAAAGGTGCCAAGTCTTCTAGCAGTTTGATATGGATATTTATTAACATGAACAACATGATGGCAGTCTCTGGGCTCTCAGCAAAACAAGCTGAGTAGCAAGAAAGATGTTGGTTGCAGCATGCTCACAGCTACTGTAGAAGGAAGATCAGGTAAAAGCATCTCTGGAAGAATAATGAGCTTCTAACTTGGCAGCTGGCAATGCTGCTGTGGTGGAGCAGTTTCCTTACCTGCCTGCAAACCAGCCTCTTTGGCCATACTGAACTGCATAAAAGGATGGCTGTGACTCATCAAGAGATGTACTTCTGTAGGAGATAACAGCCCAGGCAGAGGCTCGGGGAAAAATGCAACATGACTTTATCACAGATATAGGATTTCTTATGCACATGCTTAAAATCCAAAAATAAAAGCATCAATCAAAAGTGTTTCTTACACAGAGACAACCAAACCAACTAATACTTGGTGGTCTTACTGTACAATTTAGAATCCATTTTCCTTTTGCATACTGGCTGCCTTTTCTCTTGACTGAGGATTTTGTTATCCCCAAACATGCCGCTTCAGAGTTACTGCAGCTAAATTACTCTACCTGTTTTGCAGCTCGTATGTCTCACTCCTCTGTTTTCCAGTGATGCTCATTCACTGGCTTGTCTTCACCACCTGGGATGTAAGCTAGTTGCTGCCCTTCCAGGCTTCATGTCACTGTTTCTCTGGCTTTTGGTCATCTATTTTCTCCTTCCTGTGTTAGCTGCTTCCCGTCTTTCATTACTTAATTCTTTCTCTTTTAGCCTTCATTACTCATTTTTTTGCCACCTGAAGTCTCTTTCGTTTTGTGCTGTGCTACTTCCAAGTGCAGCCTCCTGGAGTGGGTTAATGTTTGAAAGTGTGTCTGGGTGGAGGCACTGGGGCTTTGCCACTTTGCTCAGTTAGACCTTCTCTTGACACACTGCTGCCAGCATAACTGCTATGGTAAGTCAGGATTTAAGCTTAAGATTGGTTAAATACTTACTTGGGATGGGATGGGATGGCTGTGTAAGGAGATGAAAGGCATTTTCTCTACCTTCTCTCCACATTTCCTGCCAATGCTTTTTGTCTGGATTTGTTTGTTGGGCTCTTAAATGCTTATGGTGGCTGCAAATTCCTAAGCAGTAAAAACCTGTGAGATGCAAACTCCTTCAAACTGGTGCAGTCTGTTGGGTAACTTTTGTAAGAATATGGCCATGATACTGGCTTTCACTGTGTCACAGACCTGGATGTTATCTCATGCCCTGGTGTGACCATTTTCATTCCAGCTTTTGTGGCTGAAAGCTTGGCAATATGGATATCCAGGATGACTGTATTCTTCCTTTATTTGAACCATATTCCTGCGCTTCAGGTCTCTGCCTTGCGCTAGAGCTTGATTTACTGTAGTGTTACAATATTTAAATTCTTAAAAATCAGTGTTTGTTTATCTAAGCCAAGCTGTGCTAGGCACTGTACAATTATGCTAAATCTGGGACCTGAGGTATCCGACTTCCTGCACAGCAGCAAAGCAGCAAAGTTGATGTCATCTTCTTGGGAATGGCACCACCACCACCTCTAAAAGCTCCTCCTACCCATCATCCATGCAGCCACCAGTCCCTGTCAGTATGAATGTCACTGTAAGCCAGCATGAGACTGCCAAGGAGATATCTTCTCCCTGCTGTGGTTGCCAGTGGTTTTGACAGTGATTGAAAATAGATGTAGGATTCCTCCCTTATCTTCCTCCTCCAAGCACAGGCCTCAAAGAAGAGAAATTCAACTGAGAAATAATTACTTTTTTTTTCACTTTCCTGTGGTTTACCATCTACCTGTACAGGGTTCCTTGCTCAAAGTGCATGTTGTTATTCATAGCTAATAGAACAAGTAGAAATACATACCAGTTATCAACAGGTCAATTTTAAACCCCTCTTTCTCTCTCTTCTACATTGTACAAGAGGAACTGAGGCTTTATGGTTCCTAAAAGGACACGGAATTAAGTATGTAGCTCGTTGTGACAGCACATAAATGTTATAAATACAAATTACTGCAAACATTACAAACAGTGTCTGGCTCTGACCAAATCTATGTGACATCTCCATAGCATGCCCTCTGTGCTAACTCCTTTGGTGGTATAATCACCTCCCAAAGACAGACATTGATTATTTCATTGCTTGATATGCCCAGCAATATAAGTTTTGTTGTAGGTGAACATGGGCCATACTAACCAGAAGAGGCTGGTAGATTTCCTCCCTTCCCCCAGAATTTCTATTAATATATAGTATAAATCTTCTAAATAGGAGAGGTCATAGAATGAATTAAGGCTTCCTAAAAATTCAGTGCCTGTTACTAATTAACATGGATGGCTTTGTTTCCCAGCACTATAGCAAGTATTTGTAATTCATGTAAACATTGTAAAATTCAGGTACAGTTCCCTGCATCTGCATTTTTCACTAGCAATGCATCATTAGCAATTGGCTTTCATTTGCACATGTGGGAGGGGAGGAGCAGTACACTCATGGTTAGAGCATGAAGCTAGGAGGGGACCATTCAGATGCCTGTGCTCCTCTTCCTGCAGGCTGCTCCCGCCTCAGAACAGGACTTTGGGTCCATCTTTCAGCAGGTTTTCTGATGGGAGCCATGTGTTTGGTCTCCTGCCAGCAAGCAGCAAGAGTTTCTGTCCTTGGGAACATCCATGAGGCAACAAAAGATTTGGGTTAGCCATATTGTGGTGCACGGAGACAGCACCTGTGTGGGTCTAACTGTGTGTGCTGGTACAAGAGGATGTGGCAGGAAAATGAAGAAACAGCATGAAACCCAGCCCGCTCCCCTGGTTGTCCTGGGTGCAAGGCATTTCAAAAAATGTAGGAAAGAACAAAGTTCATAAAGCAATGCTTTTTTTTGTCACGCTTTATTGATTTCTAGTTCATTCTATGGCTATTTTTAAAGCCACAATCCCACAAATTCCCAAGCTGCATATTGCCATTCTTGTAAGGAGTCCTGTTGACTTTGGATGGGTTCCCTCCATGAGTGAGGGATGTGGAGATCAGATGAACCCTCTCCTTCTCTTTCTGCAAAACACAGCTACTGGTAGATCAAACACCAGCTCACAGCCACCCTACTTCATCGAGAATTTAACCAAGACCTACCTACCAAGAGTTGCTTATGGTGCCCAACAGTCCCCACCTCAGCCTCATGATCATCTTTTCTCTTGTTTCAACTTGCTGTTCACCTTAGTAGAACCAAATAATACTGGTTTTAACTCCTACATTAAGATAGCAGATAGAGCCGTTTTCTGCACTCTAGGAAGATTTTCATTTCTTCACAAAGAGCTGTTCATAAAGCTCTGGTGACTATTTTTGCAAAAGGGAACATTTGCTGCAGTACAGAGTATTTTAAATATTTGCAAGACTCCTAATAGGAGGCGATTTTAATTCAGAAAAAGCTAGTGCTAATCAGGAGACAGAGCTTATGCAGAACTTAGTCTTGCAAGCAGAAATATTATTATACAGCCACTTAGCATAATTGCCACATAAGAACAGGATCTAGCAAAGCATTAAAGTGAATGTTTGACATTTAAGCATCTGGTTAGAGTTAGTGGGGCTATCATTTTACCTTTATGTCAGAAAATCCCTGCTATGTTCAAGTTTAATTTCTCAAGTTTAGAGCCCATGAGCTTTGCATAAAAGTAAGGGTATGTTTTATATGAAAATGTGCTCTGTCATAACCAGATTTTTTTTGTATTCTTTCCCTCATTTGCCCTCAGATGTGGGTGTCTGAGGCTGGCACATTGTCTCAGCAAATTAAGTCAAGCTGGAAGTAAGAGTAGAGTGTTGCGGCAGAGCAGCAAATAAGATTAACATTTTCAAGCAAGAGTAGTAATTATGTCATTGCATATTTTATATCTCCAAGTTTATTTTCAAAGTAGTATATCAAAATAAGCATTGATGTAATGAGATATAAGTGCTCCAATGAGCAGTTAGGGTTCATCAAATAAAAACTACAAATTACTCTTCAGGTTTGCTGCTACCCACAGAGTTTACATCTTTAAAATACCAGGAGGCAGGTGCTCTGGCCAGAGCTAATTAGGCTTGTAGTTAGAGACACACTGGGTTTCTACAACACAAATTATGAACAGAATAAACCCAGTTTTGAGTGATACAGTATTTGGCATCATGCTGTGGATTTCACTTCAGCACATGGGGTATTTGGTGCTTTGGGAAGTAAAATGAAGTTTTGAACTGGTTATGCCAGTGCAGATGGTTATCACTACCTGAGTCAAAGCATCCAGAGCAGTGCTGTGGGGGGACAAGGAGACAAGCTTGGAATGCAGGGTCCCAGGTGCACTGCTGCAGTGGGATGAGGGTGGTCTAGAGGGTGCCAAGACTAAATCCTCATGATCCAACCTGTCCTCCCTCTGGGTGAGTGTCTGTATGCCTGTGTGTGTTAGGTGAAGTTGCTGCTCTCCCTTGCTGTGCTGAGCAGGAAGTTTGTGCAGTACCCATTGTTCTTACCTATGTTTCTGTAGTCTCTCAATGTTTGCCTACGCATGATTCTGCTTTTCCAGCAGAAGTAATGTGACCACAAAATCAGCTGACTGGAATTGCAATTACATGCTAATTTAAGGTTTCAGCCATTAAATGCCTGTATTATGTCTCCCTATTTTGACAGCTTTCTTTACAATGAGAGTAATTGTGTAAATTGAGCTAGATATAAGAGAAAATAAGTCTTTTTTTTCTGCCCGCTTCTTTGCTCCACCCTACCACTCAAAAAAGCAATCTTTCCTTAATACCTGCTAGAGTAATTCATGTCCAAATGCATATTGTAAGTACAGTAAGAGAAAACAGCCCAGAACAACAATCCTTTGGCTTTCTTCCCGCAGATCTGATGGCACACAAGCCTTGCTGTGACTCCTACGAATAGAAAACAGGTCGGGTACTCCAGTCTGCCCTCTTTTGAATTGCATCAATTCCACTTATGAGCCAGAAAGAAGAAATGGAGGATAGCTCCCCACCACTCTGTATCACCTGCGGCCAAGCACATTTACCAGAAGAAAACCACTTGTACAGCTACACCGAAGTAGTAGATGATGATTTGATATGCCACATTTGCCTGCAACCTTTGCTTCAGCCGTTAGACACTCTCTGTGGGCACACCTTCTGCACAGCCTGCCTTACAAACTTCCTTGTGGAAAAAGACTTCTGCCCCATGGACCGCAAACTTGTGATTCTCCAGACGTGCAGGAAGGCCAGCATACTAGTGAATAACCTCTTGGACAAGCTAATGGTTAGCTGCCCTTTCACAGAACACTGCTCAGAGGTCATGCAACGTGGTCACCTCCAACAGCATTTCCAAACCCAGTAAGTTGCTGTCGATTACATTTTTCTTTTTTCACTCTTTTTATTAAGGAGAGAAAAAAATATTGTCAATTAATGCCGATTAAAATATGCAGTTAATGTAAACAAAGATTTGTTGATTCCACTCCCAATGAATGCCTACAGTATCAGTAATTTAGAGTATAATTTAGTCCATTTATATGATGACACCTCACTCTGTTTTTAGAATCAAATGCATTCAAGGTACTTCATGCTATTGTTAGCAGTTCTGGGCAGATACCTTGTGGTTAGCCACATAATGGAAGTGTGTCTTTAGTCATCTGAAAAGATCTGAGAGTTTGGGGAAGCTGAGCTATTATAAATATTTTAATAGCACATTAAGTGTTTTATAATTGCCCTTTCTCCAGTCCTTTTTTGAATCATAAATGACCTATATGAGAAGTAGAGCAGAAAATGTTCTGGTTTGATATTGGCCTTTGGAGCTGCATGCTCCTTTATTCCAGGTGAGCACCGCACCATGTGGCTCACAGAGTGAACTGATGTGGCAGAGCACTCCGGTTGGGCTCGCCTTCCAGCCTCACTTCTGCTGGTGGCCAGGACAATCTCCCTCCCGCTTCTGGGAGACCTCTCCAGGGAGCAGTTTGGTTCCTCAGAAAGGATAGAACTGATGGTGAATAATCCTCTGTTGACAGCATAAAACCATGTGCTGCTGCTTTTGTCTTGCATCTTCTGCCTTTTGGAAGGAAGGCAGAACACTAAAGAGATACATTCAGGGTTGTGATTTCTGATGGCAGACAAATGCTTTGGTATAGTCCAGTATCAGCACCTTGGATTTGAGAAGAGACATGGTCTAAGAGATGCCCTTTCCTTGTGGCCTGTATCTGATGTCCAGTGAAATTACTTCCCCTGTGGTTTGCAGGTGTGAGTTGTGTTTCTAGGTGTGTGCTTCTGCCTGTGCATTGCAGAGGAAGACCTGGGAAACTGGTGCAGGGCTCCAGATTGCTGCGGGAGGCACATTCCTGCACACATGGTAATGCTGAGAGTCAGAGCATCCCTGGTGAGCTGGAGCACAGAAGTGTCCTCACATGGCTGCAGGCTTCATGGTTTTGAAGCTTGTAACTGGAAATGGCTCTGCAGCCTGCCAATCAAACATGTCCCCGTTTGAAATGGAGACCTCTTTTCCTGGAGCACCTGGATTCTTATGAGTAATTTATTCACTGAATATGTTCACTGAAGTTGTGGTTTAACCAACAAAAAAATGTGACCATTTTACATTACTAAAACTGAAAAAAAACCCAACCAAAATCAAAACCCCAAACCTCAAAACATTATAAAAGGGGTTCTTGACCCTTTGCAAAGGTCAGAAGCCCACTTTCCACATGCTAGGGGCTTTGATTATGGATTTGGATGCCCTTGGCCCTCCCAGCTCTGGACTTGGCTTTCCCTGCTGAGGGTGCTGCTGGCTCATGGCATGTAGGAGGTGGAGGAGGCAGCCTCCAGTTCAGGCCAGTGCTACTCTGCCAGGTTAGCTATCTGCTGCTAAGGGGAAAATATGACAAAGTTACTTATAATCTTCTGCCTTTGGTGTCAGTACTTCTCTGACAGGCTTCAAATACTAATTTCAGTAGTAATGTAGGTAAAGGGACTGACAGTCTGCTGTGAGCTGTTATCATTGAGATTGTTTCTTTACAGATTCCAACCCTAAAATCTTGAGCCCCTAGTGCAAATACCCTTTCCCTTTGCTACACATATAGCTGACTTTAATGTATTTTAGATCCTCCTTTTTGTCTTAATTTTGTTTTTTTTTTTTTTTTTTTTAGATAATGGTGCTGTGGCCATAAAACTAGCAAGTTAAAGCAAACAAACAAACAAAACCCAACAAACAACCCACACAATAAATAGGCAAATTGTAATACTGTATTTTACACAGAAGCCATACAACTAGCACAATTCCTGATTTCCTAGTGTCAGCTCTCCTGGGTGGACATGTGCAAGTCACTTCAGCATCTTGGTTTCTCCTCCTTAAGGTAGTAGTAAAGATACCCTTCACCCACCTGCCTTGTAGAACTGCAGTGTTGTAAACCATGATTTGGTCCTGTAAAAGCCTGGCAAGTTTTATTCCAGTGCTTACTACTGCATGTCTGTGCCATGGATTTTCCTCTTGGGATCTCCTGTGGCTCTGGTTCAGGGGATCCTATCCCTGGCTTGCCCCACAGCCTTTTGCTGTCCCTTCTGCCCTGTGTCAGGCTTCCCCCACCAAGTCCTAGGTTTGCAAGCCCAGGGAGCAGGAGACTGGAGAGACAAAGCAGTGGTCTGCCTTCCCATCTAGACCTAAAGCCTCAAAGGTAGTGCAGTATGAGTCAGTGCTAAACAGGCTGGGTGGCTCTTTTGCCATGCACTGACATGGATTTTCCTTACGTAGGATGGTTTGGAGGGCTGAGTTACTTTAAGGCCAAAGGACAGAGGCATGAGAGTAGGAAATCATGGGGAACCTTTGCTGCTGGAGGTTTCAGCTTTCCAGGAGGTGGGTAGCACAGCCTCACTGGCATTCCCACCAGAGCAAAAAATTAGGAGGAAACTTTGAGTGACCCCTAAAGGGGGACTTCTGCAACCTTGTGCTTGCAGAAACTGTGCAGTACCTTTACCTTTTTTAAGCACAACAGTAATTATCACTGAAGGCATCTTATGCCTCTGCCTAATTTAATTCTCAGAAATGCAGAATTCTCTCTTTCCATCTCACCTCCAGGGCAGGGCAGGGCAGGGCAGGACAGGAGAAGGACGTTGTGCTCTGGTATGCCCACACACATGCTACAGAGTGAGCAGACTGAGCCAGCGCTGTTCTCTCTAATTCCAATGAATCAATAGAGGGGAGAGAAATATATGACTTTGTTAATAAAAATAATAAAATAATAATGATAAAGAACCCACTGCCTGCAGCGAGAACAGCTCCGAGCCCATCTGAAATCTCGACCGAACGTGATCTGTGTTCTCAGTGAATAAATTAGAGTAGACTCCGCTAGAATCACCAGGGCAGTCAGCCGTCCTCGCATTTCTTGCCTGATTCAGGCTCAGACCAATCCTGGTTCTCAGAGACAAAATGAAATTTTGGGTCACTGATGGGGCAAGGTGAGTTTGCTGGTTTATGCTTTGTAATCAATGCGAGAACTTTACATTTTATAAATGCCAGTTACCATGGAGTAGTCCATTGAAAACGTTCTTATTTAAAATGTTTGTCCTTGCATCCTTCAAAAAAAAAAAAAAAGAATCCATGAAAATAAACGCTCTCAGAAGAGACATGTCCTTGGATTATTACATGATTTATGTTTCACAGAAATATCTGACTGGATTTGGGGAATTCAGGCTGAGATGCAAACAGCCAGCAGTTGGCTGTGATCTTTCGCAGTGTTTTACTTTAAAAAGGTGTGGTCTTCTGATATCGCCTGCTTCTAAACTCCACGGGGGGCATTTTTTCCCCCTTGTCAGACAGCTACACCCTTGCGTGATGCAGTTTAGCTCGTAACCCATCTGCTTGTGGGCAGTGATGTAAACGTACCAGCTGCCTCTGAAGAACCACTCTGAATCCTGCAGGAGGCAGGTCTCTTCCCCGAGCATCGCTCTCCTCTGCAGCATAAGTCACTGTCTCGCCAACCACGCTGTGCTGTCCCTAAACCCTCACATCTACCCATCTGAGAGTCAGATCGAGTAATCCTCTTACAGGTCAATGATTTTTGCAGTGTAGCTTCGTTTAAGGGATTTAAGCTCGATTCCTAATGTGCTACCATTGCGTTGAAATGGAAAGGCTTGCTTAGAAGGGGCTTGGCTGGCACAAAAGCTTCACGTTGTGTGTCCCACCAGCACAGAGAGACAGTGGGAAGGAGGAATCCTAGCAGCAGTGCCAGCCCTGCACTGAAAATGAAGGCTCTCCTGTTACTGGTCCTACCTTGGCTAAGTCCTGCAAACTACATAGACAATGTGGGCAACCTGCACTTCTTGTACTCTGAGCTGTGAGTACGCACAGTCGCGCCGGTGTCGTGCTCTCTGTCTGTCTGTCTCACCTGAGAGGTGGGAAGGGGCTCACCACAAGCTGTGTGGGGGGTCTGTCTGTCTGCCTGTGTGTCTGTGCCTATGTGTACGTGTGAAGAAAATCCTGCAACGTCTTGCCAACAGCTTCACACCGTGCTGTGAACTAGCTGCTTCCCATCCAGAGGGCTAATAATAGCAGTACGTCCTCATTGCTTTCTGCTTTGGAAGCAGCTCTCAGACATACTGAGTGAAGCTGCCTTTTTCCTTACCAACTTGCTTTCCTGTGCTGACGTTTTAAGTGCTTGTTGGGTTTGTTTGTTGGTTTGGGATTTTTTTTTCTTCCATTTCTGAATCTGTGTTTTTTCCTTTATTTTCCACAAATAGCTTTGCAGGAGAGCTGGGCATAGAGAATGGTATCAGGATAGACACCCCCAGTAGAGCAGTCTCTGTGTGTACATGCATAATGTTCTCTGTGTAAAGCTGCATGCCTGTAGCAAAATGCTGAGAAGCCTTTCACCAGAAATAATTCACTTGAATCTGGAAGGAAATTTCCCATATTTGTGTTTTTGCCTACAGCAGAATGTTATTTTCTCTGTAACGCAAATTTAAACGTAGCAAGACATTCGTATATCTTCATGTTTAAAAAACCCCACCTGGAACAACCCCATAGCTGATCTTTCCAACCCATAAAACAAACAGTCTAGGTTATCATCTGTAAATGATAATAGTTTAATCTGTGCTCGAATGTTACTGTACTAGTTGATAGTTTTTTATGACTAGAAATAGATGTTTGTTCCAGTGTGTTTTAACTAATTATGTTTTGTTTGTGTTTTAACAAATTGTAAACTCTTGAGATCTTCCTTGAGATAATGGGTGAAATGGCTAATTCTGCTCAAAGATGAAAAATGACTGTATTGTGCCTACATGTGGGAATGTTTTAGTAACAGTTGTGATTAGTACCAATGAGACTAATTTCCAAATGATTTTGTCTCTACTGTCAGACAAAAATAGCAGTGCTTTGCAAAAGTCCCCTTTTGAAATTCTTGTGTGATATGTATGGTAACTATTAATAATTTGGTCACGCTGTGTACAAACAGCTCAGGATTTCTGTATGCCGTAGGTGTTTTTAAACATTTAACAAATCTGGTGTTGAGGGTTGGAGCAATGCTCCCATTTTAATTTACTGGCATTTTGTTTAAGAACATTAATTAAAACCCCCAAAAAAACCCAAACAAACCCCCACACACTGTTAAGCCAAGCAGGCTACAGGAGCAATCAAGCTCAAAACGGAGCAGATGAGCATTTATAATGGAAACAATGGCATCTGGGACATCTATTTTCCAGGAAAACAAACTGATGAGATTAATCAGAGCACAGGCACAGCCTACTTGCTTTTCTTGGGGAATTCAGGTTCGCTGATTCTCCCAGGGTAAAGGGCTACGATGTACGGTAGCTGTTCATCTCTTATTTATTTAGCCTTCTAACCCACAGAGATGTTAGTCTTGCTGGGTGTCGGCAGTTGTTCTTAATGGAGTGGGTGTGGGCTGGGGCTTGAACGTGCATCTTCGGCTGTCAGCAATGGGAGGTGCCCATTCCGTGCCCGGGCCCGGCCCCAGATGTTACCTGGCGTGGGGAGCTGGTGCTCAGCACCCCCCGCACTGCTCCATCTCTGTCCAGGGCAGCAGGAAGCAGGATTTCCTGGGGCTGACATAATTCAAAAGGGCATTGGGCAGTTTGAGTTCATTTCAGGAATTTCTCCTCCTTCTCTATGTGTATTTGGTGCTGCTGGCTGCTGCTGGCTGCCTCTCAAGGCACTGACATACTAATCTGTGGGATGTGTTCAAGGTCCTTTCTAACAGCAGCAGTTGGAAAGAAAAGAGAAATACAGTTTTCAGTCCTGTTTAATCAGTTTATACAGATGTGATGACCTACAGGTTGCTACTTTGGTTGCTCAAGCACATGCATGCGGGATGTTTTTAATGCAAAGTTTTCAGTGGGACAGCATAGGCACCAGTGTCCAGAACAGCCCGGCACCTGGGGGAACAGTTTTTATGCCCCAAGCCCCAAAGGGGCAGCTTCATAAATTCTGCCCTTCCCCACAGGCAGCTGAAAAGCCACCACCATGTGTAGCGTGTCTTATGGCTTGCTCCACAGCTCACAACTAGACTGTAGTAAGCTGAAAATGTTTATTTTTTTCATTATCACACTATCTTTGGTAGCTGGCCAGTAAAAATATTGGCCTCAGTCAGGGCTCATTATTTTGTTGGCTGGCAGCCACCAGAGATACCAGCCAGGCAGGAGGGGGCCAGTGGGGCTGCAAGCAGCAAGGGAAGAGCTGGAGAGCCATGGAGGATGTGGTTACCATTACTGCTGCTGACACAGAGGAGAAAGGGCACTGGGATTTGCACTGCCCTCCTGCTCATGCAACCCACCTCTTCCCTTCTACCCCAGTCAAACAAAGGTTAAGCTATTTGTCTTGCATTTTGAGGGGGGTTTTGCTTTTGTTCAAGGGTGGTTTTTTTTGTTCTTGAGTGTGGAACAGGGAGCTTGGGGAATAGGAATTGCTGTATAGCCCAAAGCCCATCTGGAGATACAGGCTGTGGAATCCAAGAAATAAAGAGGAGATTTTAGGAGAGTCAAAGAGAAGAAATGAAGTTGGGGAAAGGCTGTGTCAGAACTTTGCACTTCAGCTGGATGTCATGAGGGTAGCAAAGAGAGGTGTGTGGATATGTTGTAGTGTCACTTGGTGGGACAGGTGTTGGGTGCTGCTAGCTTTAGTTTTCTATTAGCAGTCTGATAATTACAGATATACTCAGCGAGCAAATATGTATCTCCTGACACCATCACCTGCACTAAAACTACTTCCCTGGCCATTGTCTATTGTCCCTCCCTTGTCCCCAGCAAAGACCTCAGCACAGATGCTCTTCTTGTTCTCAGCCAAATCATGAACAGCAGCCTGTGGTAAGTCTGTGGGTGCTTCCTCCTGAGGGGAAGCCCATGGAAACACTCAGCAGGACAAGAAAAATCTGTGAGGTCTCCCTCAAGGAACCAGTGGAGGAGGCGGGATATAACCACACCAGGCCAATGGCTCTCAGCATCAAGGGGGTTTACATGGATCCTTGGGGAGACCAAAGTCCAGGGTCCATGCCGTCTCCTTTATATCCCTGTAAAGCTGCTTTGACAGGCATTTGCTGTGCTTCTTTCTTGTCTAAAATATCTTCAGAAAGGAAATACTTGCCTAAGCATTCTTCAGGTATGTTATTCCCCTCTGGTTAAAAACAAGGTGATGGAGGGTGTGGCCACGGCAGGAGGCTTTCCTGGGGGTGAGGACCTGGTGGCACTGTTTGCACCAAGGTATGTCTGTCTCCATTGCTATCCCTCTTCATTCAAAGCAGGACCTGTGCAGTGGGGTATTTCTCAATAAAAGCATTTTGTGCACTTTGATTTCAATGAGCCACTTAGAAGTGTAATCATGAGGGGAAGAAGGTTTTGAGACTAAGCAGTGAATAACTTCACCTTGTCCCTCAGTCACATAGAAAACGGGGGATGGTTTCCAACCTAATCCCCCTCCTGCACATGGCTGTGCTGACTGAGCAAGTGCCCAGGGCTGTGCTGGGCATCACTTGTGCTCAGCACAGGTTGAGCAGTGTGGAGCCCATGGCAGCCTCGCTTGCTGTCACTACTTCCCTCCAAGGTTAAACAGCTCCTGACCCTAGTCACTGCTGGTAATCCCCCTGCTAGATGCACCCCACTAATTTGAATTCAGCCTTTTATATATATATATATATATATATATATATATATATGTCTATTGCTTGCTAGAGTGAAATGCACAACCTACTCCCTTATGCAAAAATTGCTTTTTTCTTACCCTTCTTCAGTTACATGAAGCAGTCAAAGGGATCTCACTAAACCAACCGGATCAAGTTTCCCCATGCAACTCTTTTATGATAACTACTCTCTTAAATTTCATAACAGCACTTTGGGCTGGAATAGCCAGTAAAATCTAGTTTCTCTGTTCATTCAATTTAAAAAGAAGAGACACAAGTGCCAGCTGTCTTCTAGTGTCCTTGGGCATCTTTCACAATAAGAACAATTTAATTCAAGCTATTAGGTGCACCCTCCTGGGCCCCTCCCAGCACTGAGCTTAACTGTGTGGCCAGCTTCTTCAATTTCTGCTCAACTCAGTGCGGAACCTGATGTCTGGCTTCAAGTCTGTCCTTACTGCGCGGAGGCTGGGGACTGCAGGGCATGCATTATTTGGGACAAAATTGACAAGCCTGGAGAGCCTTTTGGCCTCGTGTATTAGTCTACTGCAAAAGCCATGTGTTGGCCTTCTTACTCTGTGCAAAGCTGGGTGTATGGAAAGCTGTGTTGGAGTTAAGCTGTGAGGTTAATTAAAGCTGAAAGTGTTGAAAAGTAAGGTTTAAATTGAAAGATTCCTGAATGAAAATATTAAATATAAATGAAATATTTTGAGTACCTGCATTAAATAGCCAGGACAAAGTGCGCTCAGATAAAATGTGAACGGTCTTTTTCAGTGTACTAGAAAGTCTCTGAGGGAAAACAGAACTGAGGTTAATTAAAGCAGAAAGGCAAAGATGCATTAAGGGCTGCCTATTAGCTTCACCCCCATGCTACAGCTTCACAAAGGGGCCAGGATGGGAGCATGGCAAACTCTGACATCTTGAACGGAAGCAAGAAATACAGACTTCTTGGTTCCTGACTTTTCTTGTCTCCAGTATCCTCTTTGGGAAAGCTTCTGATCCGGATATTATCCCATATTGAGTCTGAACAGGTACTGTGCTGCAGGGGAGCAGTAGGCACTGGGCACTTTCAGGTCCTCTCTTTGTTCCTCCCCAAGCTCTCTGCAAGGGAGCAGGTCCTCCAAGGAGCTAGTTTTCCTTCAGACTTCAGAGAAAATCTCCAGCAACTACTGCTGTCGCTTCCCCAGCCTGCGCCCTCACTGCCTTGGGCCAGACCCCACTCCACCAGCCCTCTTGCTTGCTCTTTCACTCCTGTCCTCTGATTCGTACCTTTTCTGGTCCTTAATTTAGTTTATTCCCCTTATCTCTCATGTTTGACCCTGCCTCTGTCATTCTTCTTCTATATTTCCAGCCTTTTGAATTGCAGAGTAAAGCTTAATATTTTAGTATGAGTATGGTCTGAAAGCCCCCAGGCAGAAGCCCATGTAGGTAAACTGTAAATATATTGTATTTGCATTTAAAAATACAGGAGGGTTGTAAGCTTATGCTGTTGAGGTGCCCAAATTGATTTTTCTAAATACATTAGGTATTGTATTGTGGAGTCTGATACAGATTATTCTGCTAGCACAGGAGGTGTAGCATAAAGTAGTTATTTCTATTGACCATGACTGTTCTGGATCCGGTCACTCTTTGACCAAGGACTAATTGCGTTCTGCCACATATGCAGATCCTGCTTCCTTCCTCCTGTGCATGCATTGAAGTCACCTTTACTCCATTCACACCTACCTACCACATACTTGAGATCTGAATTAGACCTTTCACTCTGCTGGAATGTTTTCTTATGGCTGGAGCTTTCTCACACCTTTGGATAAGGCTGACATTGGCCAGTGTCAATACCAACAAATACATTTTTTTGCCAAAAGCAAAACCCAAGCCAGACAAAAAAAGTGAAACCCTGCCAAGCTGGAAAGGCATTACAACAGTTATGGTTGGCAGAAGTGTTTCTTTTCATGAATGAGTTATATTTCCATTCTGTCTGATTTTTGTGTAGGCTGCTCAAAAGTAGTGTGCCGAGTTACCGCTTAAGAGGAACACAGAGGGGGCAAACCTTATCCTACTCAGAGGCTGCTTCACAATGGGCGATCCACTTTGGTATGAGGACCAGAGAGGGCAAAGCAGCAGGGGGCTGGTGGGGTAAGGGAAAGGAGTGAGGTGATGGGGAGCTGCAGGAGGTCGGTGGTTACTCACAAGCAACAGACTCTCATTTCTCATCAAACATTAAGCCACGCAGGCCGTATGCTGCAAGTTTGGCTGACCTCTGTATCTCTCTGACAATTAACCTAGTTTAGCACTGGCACTGGCAGCATGACAAGGATATTTTTCCTTGAGCTATTTCTCTGACAAATCTGGCAGAACTGGGCTGTCCTGCAACGTGAGGATAAACACTGCTCTTGCAGAGCTCTTATGGCTGTCATAGCTTAAATCCTGTGCTAAATACTGGTTCTGAGACCAGCTGCAGTACAGCTCGTTTTGCTGTAGGGAAGCAGACTAGTAGGTCTGAGGGCTGTCTTGGGTTTTTTTAACATTCTTGACCTTTTAGGGGAATCTGCCTTCAAGGTCCTGGTCTATAGAGTAGCTAGCTGGCTGTGTTTCATGACCTTCCTCATGAGCAGTGCTGTCATTTGGGAGCTAGAACTAATTTTCTGCATTTTGGCATGTGAATGGGTGCCCAGACTGCCCACCCTTGACCATGTAGTGATGACAGTGAAACAGCACACAACACAAAACCAGAGGATTTATAGTAACGTTACTGGCAATGTTGGGATAGTAGCATAGCCTGTGTGACAGTATAGATATGACTGCTTAGGACTTCCTGTTTCAAAAGGAGAGTCCAGGCTGGTCCCTCTATATTAAACTGCTACTGCAGCGGAGGCATCTGTTTGTTAGTCAATGCCATGTCATATGTCATGACTAAAACCCCACTGTCACTGAAGGGTTCCTGCCTTGGAGCTGAAATTTATATTGGGATTAAAAACATGAACTTTTTGCTTTTTTAAACATCTTAAAAACTTGAATTCACCCTAAGCCTCAGTAAAGTTGCAGCTGGTCAAAACTGAATTTAGTCAGTGAACCCTTGGGTTCTCTCTAAAACATGTTTTGGCCATCCGTATAATTTATTAACTGACAACAGATTCTGAATATAGATTGAGGCAAGTTCAGCAGCAACCCAGTGAAACGGTTGGAGACTGCAACATGTGCTGTACAACTTTCACACAAAAAAAATGAACTGTGAAGCAACCGTAACTTCCGCATATTGTACAATATGTCCTCTCGGTATGATGGAAAAGAGGATGACTGTAAAAGTAGGCAAATCAAGCCATGTTTCTAGGAAGTTTCTGTCTCCTTTCTATTGAATTGCTGCTGGCATCAGCATCAGACTTTATTGACAAAGTCTTGCTCTTCTCAGCAGTGCAGGCAGACAATCAGGTTTGTAACAATCACACATATCTAGCTGTATCTGCTCTGGTGTTCATTCTCTCTTCTTTTTATCAAGACACTGACCTGAGTACAATGGATACCTGTGCAAAGAGGAAATAATCATGTCTGATGACTCTGCCCTTGCAGAGTTGTCTCTCTGTGTGATGCTGTTGTCACACATGGCATGAAGTTAGGTTAAGACAAGATACTTGCAGTTGCTGGAGCCATGCTTATTTTTTATTTGCTCTTCTACTATTTCACTGCATAAAAATATTGCCTAATAATAATGCTTAGTATTATTACCTAAATAATAAATATTATTTAATAAATATTATAAAATTATTAATAAATATGTTTAAATTAATAATATTATACATAAATAATGCAAAATAAGCTACTAAAATGTCTTTAATGGTATACATTTCAGCTCCAAAATGAATTCATTAGTGTATTACTTGGGAATTTATTTTCCCTTCTCAACTCTCGTGAAATCACATTGGCAGGGAGCAAGTGGTTTAGGTCAGCAAGTCATTTCATGTGAGCTTACACTTTTCTCTATGTGGTACACTGCCATCCCATCGTTCACTAGACAGTGTGTAATATATTCTTCATGTTGAATTTCAGTAATTTAGTAACCTCTTAAATAGAGGATGAGAGGAATCTGACATGCTCTAAGGGCTGTATTTTCCTCTCTCCTCTGTAAAACTTAGTGAACTAATAAGATCAGTAGACCAATGGCCTCTATGGTTTGTGTTTTATTAAGAACAGGCAGTACTGTTTTTGAAAGCATAATTCAGGTATTTCCTTCTCTTCTCCCATATGTGATAAGCATTACTGTTAATGTTATTTTTAACATTCTGTTAACACTGGTGATGTCCCACTGTTTTTAACCTTCCTTCCCATGTAAAATGAGTAGTGGAATCGTTTCATAGGAGAGCGTCAAGCAGAGGCTCCTTTGCTTGTGGATTTTATAGCTTAACAGTATGAGAGGCCAGAAAACATCCCTTGTGAAGCAGGCTTTTATGGAGAGGAGATAGGCATGATTAACCAAATCTGTCCTCTGAGCCACAGGAGACCACTGGAAGCAGAGATTATGCTGTGCTGCTGCTGCTATAGGAGGATGTGTAGGTTGGTATGGATGAGCAAGGCTGTTTCACTTGACGTGTATGAGCATCTTCTGCCAAAAGGCTATATTACAGTCAGAAATAAGCACTCTATACGAGGAGCACATGTTGCAACACAGCTCTTGCCAAGCAGGTTTTGCAGTGGGAGAGGGAATCTTGGGAGGTAGTTGTGACTTGCCCTTGTCAGCTCCCACAGGAACCTCACCACTGGTTCTGGTTTAAACATTTGGCACATACCCCTTTTGAGCTTTACTACCTGGTTTGTAATTACAGCAGGAAGGTGTCACTGCTGCAGAAAGGGTGGATACAATTCTTTCCCAAACACAGTATGTATATGCTGGTGTTTCTTGTTTGCTGTCGGCGCTGCTGCTTTTACAGTTGTCATTGGGATCTCTTGTGGAAATGAGCATAATTGAAAGTGTAATTGCTGCTACTTTGCCCCAACCCAGACTGTAATGGAAATATCAATGATAGTAATATTAGTAGATCAGCCTAAAAATGCTGAGGAGATCCTGCCATAGGCACCCAGTGGTGATTGCTGCCGCTGATGCCATCCTCATGTTCGTCTGCTGCAACCTGGGCCCTGGCATAGGACTGGCAGAATCCTGCATGACCCACACAGCCTCCAGTGTTGGGGATGTGCTGTGTTCTCCATGCCTGCTTCTCACTGTGGGGTCATGGGTGAAAGGTATTGTCACACAGATGTACTTTATAGAATCATAGAATAGTTAGGGTTGGAAAGGACCTTAAGATCATCTAGTTCCAAGCCCCCTGCCATGGGCAGGGACACCTCACACTAGACCACGTCACTCAAGGCTCTGTCCAACCTGGCCTTGAACACCACCAGGGATGGAGCATTCACAGCTTCCTTGGGCAACCCATTCCAGTGCCTCACCACCCTCACAAGTAAAGAACTTCTTCCTTATATCTAACATGAACATCCCCTGTTTAAGTTTGAACCCATTGCCCCTTGTTCTGTCACTACAGTCCTTAATGAATAGTCCCTCCCTAGCATCCTTTTAGGTCCCCTTCAGATGTTGGAAGGCTGCTATGAGGTCTCCAAGCAGCCTTCTCTTCTCTAGGCTGAACAGGCCCAATTTTTCTAAGCCTGTCTTCATACAGGAGGTGCTCCAGTCCCCTGATCATCCTCGTGGCCCTTCTCTGGACTTGTTCCAACAGTTCCATGTCCTTTTTATGTTGAGGACACCAGAACTGCACACAATACTCCAAGTGAGGTTTCCTTGGCATTATGTCTGTAAATTTTCCCAGTGCCCATTTTTAAACTACATTTAAATTTTGTATGTGTTGATCATTTTCAGTGGACTGAGTGTATGCCATTTCTAGCAAATGTGCTGCTTCCAGTTTCTTCCCTCAGAGGAGATTAAATTCCAGTGCATTCTTGTTTTATACGTCCAAAGCATGAGTGTAATGAAGTTGGACAGTAATGGTTGCTGCATTTCACTTGTTTTCTGCTCTTTCTCCTGTGGTCTAAGCATCTGTAGGTTTCAAGGGTCTTACAGTTACGGTCTTTGAGTTCAGAATAAATCAGAAGAGAACAGACCAAACCAGGACACATCATTTAATAAGATATACTGTGTATGTATAAACTTGCACTTAATATGTTGGGCTGACAAAGCAAATAAATGCCGAGTCCTGCAGATCTGCCTTGTTTTTTTCTTGAATAACAGTAACATGACCCAAGTCAACAAAACAAATTTCTAAAGGGAGGCCTGGACCAAGCAACTCTCTTCTAAAGCTGATGGACCGTAATACATACCAGATATTTCCAAAACGCATATGCTCCTGTTCTACCTACCTCACAACACAATATGTCTTCCCTTTCTCCTTCCCCTTCTTCTTCAGCAGATATTAGTTACCTCCCTCATATTTCTACTAAGTCAGTATTGCAGAGGGTTAACGATCTCCTAGAGGGAAAATGCATTTCACAGATTTGTGGTGGTCTCCTTGCTTTTTGTTAAGATCTGCTAATTGTTGTTCATCTCTTCCTGTGCTTCTTGTCTCCTCTGTTTTTCAAATCCCCAGCAAATAGAGGTTGACAACCAACACAAAAAAAATCCATAGTGGTTTTGTGCCCTGTGGTGATTTACAACACCAAAAGAACTCCCAGCTGACAGCAGGAAGTTTTTTTGTCTGTCATGAGAGAGCTTGATTTGATTGCGCATTGGATAAAAATAACAATTTGCTCTTAAATAGGTGCTTATCTTTTTGCAGTGCTACAGAAACTCTCTTGATGCTACCTGCAAAGTGCAAATCAGCTGCTTGCACCCTATAGATGTTTTGAGAGAAGATGCGGGTTTGAAACTCTTTAAATAGAAATCTTTCTGTTGGCTACCTTGACATGACTTGTAATGCTTATTCAAACTCTGTTATCACCAGTGTCAGGGTGTGTTTTGGTTTCTTTAGTCAATTTTCTGCATGGCTGATCCTGACCACCTTAAATCTTTGTCTTTCCCTTACTTCCTCTGAATTCCTGTTTTCTTTACACCTTTGTTCTTGCCTCTTCCCCACTCAGGACAGCAGTACCAGGGTTGCTGGGGAAGCGTGGTCTTCAACACTGCACAGCATGGTGGCAACATGTTTGCTCTGTCTGGTGAAGGAGAATTGAGATGGTTTAAAAATATAAGGTGCTCTCTGACACAAACTCCATTATAGCCACTGTAGTGGTTGTAAGTTGCTTGCACAGAGTCAAGATCAAACAAGGGCAGGGTAAAGGTCCAGGATTTAACTGTGGTAGGTTAATGGAGATTGCCTATGTATAAGCTGCTAAGTTCAATCAGTCCATGGAGAGACATTTCTGCCAAGGCTGCACAAGCCCTGTCCTTGTAGTGGTGGTGAGACCCTGTCTGCTCCCTCCTCTTGTCTGAAGTACCTGACTGGTCTGTGAAATAGTCTGTGAAAGGGCTTGTCTTGTGTCTTGTCTTGTTCAAGGGGAGTTAGGAGGAAAGGAGAAGAGGGTTGACTTGGTTTGTCAAGCACCCTTGCGGTTAAGTCCAATGGTGCTGAGCACGCCAAGCCATATGTCTTCAATAGCCTTGCACTATTGCAGCACTGCAAAACTCTGAGCTGGTTATGCTTCATATTTTAAACTTATGGATTGAGTAAACTGTGAATTTAAGCTGCAGAGCTTACTTCAGCAAACCATGTGGAGTTGAAGGCTGAAAACAAAGAAAGCTTTATGGATTGACCAGGTTTGGTGTGACATTCTTTATATTAACTTCACTTCAGCGGTCTTGGTGAACTCTAAACATTTATGTTAGACTAAACACAGGTTAAGCCAGGCCGTGAAACAGCTCAGATGTCAGAACTGACGTCTAATCAGAGTTTTATCAAGTGATTCTCTGCTTAGTTAAATTACCAGCTGGACTGAAATCCTTAAGAGTTGCAAACTGTCCTGCAAAGCACACTACAAACAGAGAAAATAGAATAAGCCAAGAAAATAGGGGTCATAATCATTCAATTCCTCTTACTTAGTTGATTTGTTTGGTTCAATGGCCTTGCCTCTAGTTGTTAATCTATCTGCTATCCTGGTACTCAGAGGAATCTATGCAAGATGGAAAAACTAATGAAAATGGTAATGTCAATGTGCTTGATTATTTCCTCAGTGAGATTGGTTCTGTGCAGGTATTATTGCATTGACTTCAACAAATCACTGTCTTGAATTTTATTGGGATGAATTAGGAAGAAAATTATGTTTTGCGTACATGGGCAACCTTCTATTTTTTGCACCTATAGCAGAGAGAATAGTGGAGATCCAAAAAAAATGTTTTGGGGGAAAGGAGCATCTGACCGCACTAATTCACACCATGCGGTTTTTAGCAGAAACAGCAATTTTCAGAAACAGAACTTCCCTTGAGGGCGTGGGGGTGAATGAGTTGAAACAATACAAATAAAATGTCACGGACTCCAGCTTCTGCAATCTCTGTGACAGCCTCCAAAAAACACACCCCTGTGTGGGAGCTTTGTAAAACCTCAGGCTCCTATTTTCCTGTCCCTTCTGACAATGCATGAGAACAGATCTTACAAAACTGTGACTTTTCTCCTGGTTTTTTGTTGTAATTTATCTCCTTGCATTGGCGGACAGAAGCTCCATGACTTCAGTGCTGACCAGAAAGTCCCTTCGGAGCAGGGTGTTTCCAGGACAGTAGCAGGGTTGGTGATAAAACAGCGACCCATCACTGAATGGTCAGATCTGCAGTTAAAGGGCAAGGATGCAGAAAGGTTCATCTCCAGTGGCGAAGACAGTCCTTGTAAGGGTCATCCACATCACCACAAAAGGCTTCAAGGGGTTTAGGGGTCAACAAACTCATTGCCTGTCTCATAAGCTACTGAGGAAGCTGAATGGTATACCTGTAGGCTAGGGATGGATCCCAGTCCCCTCTCATCACACCTCTGGTTGGCCACAGTCATGGGGATGAAGTAGGAATCATTTTGATGTTTCCATTTCACCTAAGTGTCCCAGGTACAAGGAAGCAGAGGGCTCAGGTTTGGGTTTTTTCTGTTGACTGTCGGGAAAATCAGGACTTACTGGTTGGGTCTTCTTCATTCAGAAAGATTCTGCATCATTTTTTATTCCCCATGTCCTACCAGCTCTCAAAAGTGGATAGGTCTGGCACTATTTGACACTCCTCCTTCTCTCTGCCCACATTCCCTCACCTAGGGAGGCCCTGGGCAGCAAGCAGGACAGAAAGGAGTACATGTCCACCTGAAAGCTGCTGTGGCTTGCTGTATAGGTGTACATCAGCAGAATTTCAAAACAACCTTGAGATCCTGGTTCGCCTCTGAAGGTGCAGGACTTCCTGCAGAGCCTAGGAACAGCGTTTTGCTATTTTCTGTGGGAGCTGATGGGATGACTGGTCCTGCATGACCCTGGCCTGTGGCAGTCAGCTTACAAAGGGGTCAGATGAAGGAAGAGAGATGGAGCCATGGGTCTGGCCTGAAATCCTCCTGTTGGCATTGCCTGGAAGTGGCTCTCCAGGCAGGAGGGGGCTAATATAGGGTTGTCTGTTTTCTTTGCTGCATCGTTTGTGCTGAGACACATCTGTGCTCTCCTTCACCGGAGAGAAACAGGGGAACTGGATCCTACATGATTTTATAATTTACATGCCTGTTTTTCAAGCAGTGTTTCTGTGTGCAAACTTAGTCAGACCAGGGCTCCCTGAGCAATGCCTTCAAGAAAAGATTATGACTGTGTGAAGTACTCTTCTGGAATTGCCTATTGTGCCGTCCACCGATGACAGCTCCCTCAACGCTTTTTTTCCCTCTCTGACATTTCCAAAAAGAACATCTGTTCTGCCTGTGGTCCCCTGTGCCAGGGAAGCAGTTGCTGCTTTATCCTCCCCTCCCTTCTGCTGCTTTATAAAGAGTGTTTTTTTCCAGGTCTTCTGAAATAGTCACGTTGAAGAGAAATGCTGCTTGCCCTTGCAAGCTGATGGTGACCTGTCAGGCTTAGGGCTGAGCACAGAGATTCAGATGAACCATGATTCTGCATCTTTAGCAACACTTGGATACAGTGCCCAAGCTGTTTTAGAAGTCCAAACATCTTTTGTGCTTTTAGAAGGTAGATGGACGTCTTATTTTCATTCCCTTCTCTCCTTTTTTTGCTAGGGATGCTGGGGTATCCGACAGGGAGTAAAAGTACTAATCCTACAGTTAGGGCTCTATGGGATTGCTTTTATTCTTATTGCTTTTTGTGCTAAGGTAGTTTAAAGAACACGCAAATGAGCTAAATCTGTGTCGTGGGAGAATTTGAACAAAAATATAGTAAGCCCTGAGGACTTTAATTTACACATGAAATAAAGCAACCTGTACCTTGATTTCAAGATTTGGCATGTTGAGGAGCAGGCTGTCACTCTCACAGAGCTCCAGAGCTTGACCTATGGTACAGTATCACCTCTTCAGTGATCCTGAACACAGCTGACGAGATGAATTGTGTTTTATGGGTTTAGGTGGTTTTATAAAGGGTGCTGCCAAAAAGTCTGCCTACTAAACTGGAAGAGCCTTTTTTTACCCCTAAATTTTATTAGGACAACAGTGTTAAAATGATACTTCTAACATGTTAACTAACAGAAAACAAATTATCAAATGAATGAAAATAAATATCTTCTTTTCCCCTGGTAGCAAAAGGATCTCATTATTCACTTCCCTGTGTTACTGATATCTATTGGCATGAGTATCTGTGCTTTGTTATGCCTGCTTCTTTGTGGGCTAAAGGAACATGCAACTACCTTTGTAGACTTAGAATGAAGCTGTAATTTTACTGATACCTTGATTATACATGGCCACTACCTAGTGTTGAAGAAAGAATCTTGGGATGCAGAGCCTGGAATTAGAGTGCAATGGGATTGGGAAACTGGCACTTAAAATTGTCACTGAGAGCTCCCATAGTTTCCATTTGGTACCCAGAAAAAAAGGGCAGGAAAAAAGGGCAGAAATTACCCCAGAAAGATGGTTCAAGTGCATGAGAAAGTTAATCTGTAATAAAGTGATAATACTGTTCTTACTCTAGGGTAGCTTCTCTGGTGAATGCTTTTACTCTGAAACAGGGATGCCTCCAGGGAAGTTAACCTTGAATGTGTGTTTCTACACATACAATATACATACTGTATCATTCCAGAACCACTACAGTAATCATGTACTTTGCTGTTACAGACAACCCCACAGGAAGCAACACCATCTCTGGAGGCAGATGTGGTTACTCTTTACACAACAGCTTGTGCTCAATTTTGGAAGGTCTCTGTCATGACAATATCTAAATACTCAGCAAACCCTCCTACATGATGCTGCATCATCTTCAATTAGCTTTTAAAGAAATAAGAAAATAATTTATCATGAGGCTGTTCTGTTTACAGTCACTAAACTGTTAAGTATTTCTTTCCCTTTCTTCCTCCTCCTCCTTTTCCCTCTGCATTGCACCCTTATAAACATAGTGCTGAGTGTTGGCCTTCAGGAAGCGAACCTGTTTCAAGGCTTTTAAGGAAGTTCTTCAGAAGGTACAACCAGCTGAAATAGGTAAACCACCAGTCACTGGTCCAAGGCATTGCAAAAAATGCTAAACCAGAGACCCACATCTCAAAGTATAAATATTTAAATGCACCACCAGTTTTGTTTAGTCTCTCTGCTCATTTATTTTTTAATCCTCATTGTCCATGTCAGACGGGGGTGGATATTTTGGAACCAAAGAAAATTTTCTCATCGCAGCTGTAAGATTATTCTGTGTTACAAAGCTGGTCAGTTTGGCTCAATGAGCCATCTGCATTGATAGGCTGTTGGGTTAATATTATATGAAACATGTAGGATTTGTTTTATGTACATCTGAATGTGGGCTGTCAATGTGTGCAATACTCCAGCCTGCTGCTGTCCACTGAACAGTAGTATAGATGATGGCTTGGGTCACCTTGAGTCAAGACATGCCTTTGCTGTGAAAATCAGCAGGTGATAAGGCATGATCACACCGCTGGAGGTTAGATTGCCAGATTCCTTCTGAAGTTGACCAGGGTCATCTCAGTTTGAAGAAGATAGATGTAATTATTCCTCTTCCAAAGCTGATAATGAACTGACATCATTTCCTATGCCACCTTGGTTTTCCTTCAGGGGGACCATCATCACTGCTAACGAGACCCAAGTCTACTTAAATTGCAATGTTAACACAATTGCAGCCTGGGCTAGAACAAGCCTCAGGCACGTAGGCTGGCTGAGTCACCCAGATGCCACAACCTGTCATAAGGAATTCGTGGTTTGGATTCATTTCAAGGCAGCCTCTCACACAGCAGCCCTGACCCATTCTCTGTCGGAGCAGCAAGGTCAAGCAGGATGTGCCCTCTTCTAGGATGGTGGGGGCAAGGCCACTGTCTTGGATTACCCAGGGGAATATAATTGCAGCTCATGCCCACGGTTCAGTTCTCCAGACCTGCTGCCCAGGTTTGCCTACGGGGTCCTACGTGCTCAGCTGCATGCATGATGTTTGCATTTTAATTTCAAAAGCAAAGATAGTTATTAGAGCTTGAATATTGGAATTCCCAATGCTGCAGTGGGAATGAAAGAGCAGCTTCCTAAAGAACATATTGGGATTTTTTTTCTATTCCTCCATTTTAGTGAGGTATGTAAGTTAATGACAGTAGGAGACAGCATGAGATGACTGCCTCTATCATGAATTTTTTTTAATAAATTGAAAAATTAAAGAAAAAATGAAATATTTTTTTCTTATTTATACTATGTAAAAGTAGCATGAAATCTGAGAGAGCAGAAGTGACTAAGAAAACCTAAAGAAACCTATAGTATCTGCCAGCTAACGCGTACGAAGAAGCTAAAGTAAGACATAGCGCAAAAGATGGTTTCACCTACTTTTGTCTCATTGGGAGAACCTCCCCAGGGATATTGTGGAGTTCTCATCACTTAAGGTTTTCAAAATGCAAGTGCAGAGGGTCACTGTCAACCTAGGCTTTTCTATGATTCTATGATACTTGCCTTTGTCAGGGAAATCCATTTTGTGTTGTTAGTAATACAGTACCCACTTCTGAAGGCATCTTTTCTAATGAAGTGGTTTCACAGCTGGATTCCTGCTTCCACACTACTTTATGCATTGTATCCCTTGATTCAACAGTTATAATCTGGTGGTCTAAGAAAACAAAACAGTTTTGCAGAAAGGTTTCATCCTGTATCTGAAGCCTCTAAGTTCACTTCTTCAGCTTCAGCCTGCAGAAGGCCCTGTGTGCCTAGATGGTGTTGCATGTTTTTCTCAAGATACTGGCTGGAGTAACAGAGGACAGTGCTTTTTCTTATGGATCTCTTCCAACTTCAACTGAAAAGCCACAGCAAGCAGGACTCATTCTCCCTTCCCAGGCACCAGTTTTTCTTTCAGCAGTAACATCCAGCTCTTTCTTTCTTAATCCACTTCCCTGAATAAGCTTCAGCAGGAGGAACAGAGATCAGCGTTATCCCAACCTGACCTAAGCATTATTGGTTAGTGCACTGTGAAAACTGAGGTGTGAGGCTGTGAGCTCTGTCAGCCTCTGCTGCAAGTGAGAGCTGACAGTGGTCCGCACATGGCAGGGAAACCACACTGCTGCGTTTTTGGATGCTTCCAGTGATACTGAGAGTAGCACTGCCTGTGGTGGGGAGAAGAGTGAGTAAATTGGGCTTAGTGAATTTCAGACTTCTATAAAGGAATTCAGGTTAAAAGTATTTCTGATAATTCTGTTAAGAAATTATGATTCAAACGAACCCTGGGTTTCACAATTTTTACAGCATAAGTGAGCATTTCCTACCATGTGAGCTTTCAGAATATTGTAAACAACATTCCAGTCATACTTATGCCGTGGCTGAACATGGAGTTTCTGCTGCCTTTAAATGCTTTTACAATGTGTGTTTATTTTAATGGGATGCTGAAGTATCTCACTAAAGTATCTCATATTTAGCTGGGTGTAATCCATAAAACCATAAGCAGTGAAGATTTTTCATGTCCGATGGGTTTGTGGAGTGCTGTTCTGAAAATTAGCTTGTAACATCCCTCTGATCCATCCATATTCTTCCAGCCTGACATGCAAAAGAACTACTGTGGAGCCAGGAGGAGTAGAAGCCAGAACTTTTTCTACTAAAATGTACTGTTGGCTATGTTTATCTTCCAAAAAAATACAGTGTAATGAGATACTTAGTCAACAGTGTGACTTACATACTTCTTATGCCAGTGTCAATACTCATTTAGGTTGAAATCGTGGAAATAGAATCTGAGATACACCAGGAAATGTTGTACTCTTTCTTTCCCACCCCTACAAGAAACCCATGTTGTTTAAGGGTTTTAAGACACAGTGATCCATGAGTCACATGCAGTTCACTTACTATAGGACTTATACAGGGTCCTCATTGAATATCAATCATTGAATTTGCTAAGACAGGAGAACTATTTTTTAAAAGGGGAATAATTTCTGACATCTTAAGATACTGCTTAGACATGGTGATGGAGATGTTTGCCCAGCACTCAGAGGGGCATCTGACAGGTATCTCTGCAGTTTTTCAACTGAGAAGTCATGCTGAGATCTTTTTCTGACTGTCCCCATGAGAAAGCAAGTACATGTTCAGAGCTTGAAGTGTACCAAGATGTGTTAGCAATGTAATTTAGATACCCATGCTGACCTAAAAGGGGTCTTAGGTGACTTTTGGGTCATTGAGGCCAGAGGTACCACTAGAGCTGGAGCTGTGGGTGGCTGTCCAAAGCATGTTCTTTCAACAAGAGAGTATAAAGACAGTATTTTTTATTTACTGGCTGGAGCCCCATTGTTTCCTGTGATTTCAAATTCCAGTGGAGAAAGTATTAGTAAACTGAGGCCTTGGGTTGAAAACATCTTGAAATGGAACGTGGTGTTCCGTTTTTACTATTTTGCATCTTAGAGACTGATATGCATGTGTCACTGCTTTGTGCCACATCAGACAAACCGATGCCTCAAACCTACTCTCAGTAGTGCTGACTTGTTGAGTCTGTGACATAGGAGATATTGTCATTTGTTTTATTTTATAAAGAATTGTGTGCTAAGTACGTGTCTATACAAAATTTCTGTCTGGCAGGCTCTATTGTCTGTGGCTGCAAGAATTGGGTTACACTGATACTGCCACTCTTGTTAAAAAAACAAACCCCTTTGTCCCATTACAAGCATATTTTGCTCACTGCATCAGGAAGTTTTTACAGTATGGGTGGGGGTAATAGGAGGGGAAGACAAAGCTGAGATACTAAGTTCCAGGAGACTGGTTATACCTGTTGAACATAATCCAGGGATCAAAGCACCGAACAGTAAATATGAAAAACACATGAATCAACAGACTGAATGTTTATTCTCAACATTAATTATATATCTATCTACATAAGTTGAAAAATACACTGTAACGATTGTGTGGTATTAAGAGGTATAGCATTGCAATGGCTTAAGAATTTCTCTGTCCTTGCACATGTTATTTTTGTCTCAGGTAACTTAATTTTAGCAGTATTAACATTTTTTGAGACTTTGTATATATATGCTGTGATCTTCCTTAGGCTCATTTTTCAGTTAAGGTTCTAAATTAGGAATATTTTCAGTGTTTCTGCTGCAGTCTTATTACATAGGATCTCAATTTCTGCTGTTAAAGGGTTATATTATCTTATTAGTATAAGGCAAAATTAATAGTCAAGATTGCCTGCAGAATACCAGTGCTGTTCTTTGAGTGGTCTTGAACTCAAAACCAGATATGAAGCTGACAGCGCTGGTGGCAGGTCTTATGTCACTTTCCAAATACCCAACAACACACGCTACCTGTAATTGCTCCTTCATGCTGGCTGGCTGTAGATAAAAGAATGTAATAAGTACCCAAGTTTTCCATGAAGAAACCTCTTGAAGGTTTTTCTAATTTGTGTTTTCTCACTTTTTTTTTGAAACAACGTTCCAGTTCACTCTTCAAGAATAGGGAAGGCTGAAGTTTGTAAGTGTGTTGTTTAGAAAATGCTACAATTCTGGAAAGCTAAGGAAGCACCAGGTGAAGTTTTCATCAAGCTCCATCTTTGCTGAAGTCAAGGGGAGTTTTTAGTACTTTAGGACTAGCATAATTGAACAGGAATAGTGGGCTTAAATGATGTATACATGTTAAATGCTAAAAGCACTAGACGGCATCAGCAAGGTTTACAGGCTCCCACCAACTAAAAAAAATGCTAGTCCTCTACCTCTTATTTTTCCCTTTTATTTTGCTCTAAGTCTGCCACCTAGGCACTCCTGGTGTGTCAGTACCTAGGCACCTACCAAAAGTTAGAGATAGTGTGGGGCTCCTCTGTTTTCCTTGTTTGTGTCAGCTGATGTGAGTAGATTGCATGAGATATGTAGATTATTCTTTGGAAGCTTCAGTGTTTAATTAAGTTCAGTATAAATAAATACTGCTGTTGTTTTACATCACACAACATCACTCTTGTTCTGTACTTCTAGTCAGTAACTTTCCTGTGATGACAAATGTTTTTTATAGTAATCTAGGAGAAAATACTGATTAATAAGCTGACTGCAGGATTTCACCCTGGTCAATTCTTCATGTTTATTGCTTGAAGTCTACTCCTGCTCCACAAGCCTTACCTTTAAAAGCAGCATTGGAAGAGGGAGAAACCATAGCAGCAATCCAAGGCCATGCCTTATGCGAGCAGTGGGAACAGGCTGCTGGTGCCCTTGTGCATCCTCAGAGCATCTGTGTCTTGAGCACAGGTGGGGAAAAGGGCAACAGAAGATGAAGCCACAAAGTTAATTGTGAATATTAGCTTCTCTAAAGTAGTAGTTGTGTTATGCACGATACAGAAGCAGTGCTAATCCATAAAAGAAATTGGCATTCCCAGCTCATATGCTGACTTGCCTGTCTAAGCTGTCTCTAGGAATTTACAGCTCCATTCTCCTGTATGTAAGACAGCTGTAATTTGTTAGAATGGTTTAAGACTGGAACTTGAAACCATGCTTGAACCTTGAAAAGAAAAAAGTTGTAGTTTCAAAATCATCAGCGACAGAGTAGTGGCCTGGAAGAAGTGTCAGGGGAGGGAGAGAACATGATCTGGACCAACAATTTGTGCACAGTCCCAGCACCAACTGGGATCATTGCACAATAATCCCAGTCATGATTTTTGCCCACAATTGCAGGAGACTGGTATTTACCAATTTCTTCCAATTCCCTGTTCCCATGATAGATGTTAATGGGCCTTTAAAAGATTTCATAATAGAAGCTGATGATGGTGGTTGAAATACAACTTTTTGCTTTTTAAAGAAAAGGGAAAATACGCTTAAACATGTCCACATGTTACATGATATTTTGGTAGCATGTACATGAAATTTAAACTCTGCAATTTATTTGAGAGTAAAAATGTGTTCCAAGTTCTTTCAACTCTCCTGAAAACTAGTAGGAAATCTGAAGATTCCTCCCTTCCCTCAGAATGAGCAGTCAAATTTCAAATGGGGATTTGGTTACCATTGAATGCTTGTTCAATTTGTGTCTGGCACAGTCTGTCTGTCTGTCAGTAGTTTTGGGAACTGTGGGGTCTGAACTCTGAACTGCAATTCCAGTTTTGCACCAATGCAAATTACCTTCGAGAGCCTGTACCAAAATCACTAGCAATGCTTGAGTTTCATTCTCAGCAATCAAGTCACAGAAATGGGTTAGCTGATGACTAACACAGTAATTATAAAGAAAGCGCAATATATATTTTCCTCTTATGCTTAGCAAACCTATTTTTTTAAACTGTGGGAACTATGTCTTTTTTCTGGTGGTGCACCCAAATTCGTACAAAATAGCTGATGTGGAAGTGTAAGTATGCAGATACCCCTGCACACGTTCTTTATATAATATACAAATAGATTTTGTTTGACATCATCACAGTGCAAAAGCATTTTGAAAATGACAGCCCTTCCCTGGAGTCAGATCTTTACAGATAAGATACAGCACAACATTAGGCTTTGCTAGTAAGATAGTTTCAGAGTTTGTTAAATTACGATGGCTTCATTAAAACCAAAAGCATGACAAAAACATAGGAAACCATAACAGGGATATACAGAAATCAAACTGAAAAAAATATGTATTTGATATTTCCTGTCTTGTGGGAAAGTATTTAAGCTAAGTAACCTTAGCTTAAAGAAATAAATGTTGAGGACCATTATAAATATTTACAGACTAGTAATGCAGAAATACAGAACCACTAAATCTACTATGTGTTCATACTTCAGCAAAGGCTTCTGGTTGACAATAGAGAGCAAATGACATGTGAAAATCTCTCTGACAGCTAGCCAGAGAACCCACTTGCCTCATCTGAACTATCATAGCTATGTCCATGTTGACATGGAGAACAGCAGTGATTGTGGAAGAATAGGATGGAGTTGCTCATCCTCAACACTTCAGAGGCAGCAGGGATCAAGCCTCTACCAGCCCTGATGCTCCAGGTGTCAGGAAGCTGTCTCTAAAAGGCTTTTGTTTATAGAGTTATTGAAGTGAAAAAGTAATAATAACTGGGACAATTTCCCACTTAGGTGAAAAATGAGCACACTTTTTCCCCCAGAAAAAAGATGTTAATCCTCTGACACTGGGAGATCATCATGGAGAGGATACCCAAGTGCATCAATGCCAGGATACGGAACAGCAGTGGTGAGCATCTAGAAATACTGCTGACACTATGAAATTCAAGTGCAGGTGCTGAGAACAGCCTGTTTCTAGTTGCATGTCTAGACAACTTTTTTGCAGCCTGACTCAGCAAATGTTGGTTGGAAAATGTAATCAGGAGTTAAAACTTTGCTTTTTAGATGCTTCATCTGTTTCTTTATGAATATTGAGGAAGGTTTAATGCAGGCGGGACCTTCCTAGCCATAGTTGGTGGTTACCGAGTCTTGAGGAATCCTCTTGACATGACACAGTTCTTTATAAAAAGCAGAAAAGGCAAATGCAGTAAAAAAAGGAAAAAAAAAAAAAAGAGAAAGAAAAATCAGGTTCTTATTTATAAGGCTTATTTTGTACACAGCATTTATGCTGCGGTTAATCCTTACAAGAACTCAGAATTACCAAGGAAAAAAACACTGCTGTTTCAGGATTGATTTTCGTGTATAGCAAAACCAAGGAATTTTGTACATAGGGCCAGGATTTACAGAAGCCAGATTTCTGAGCAAGGATGATACAGCATCACTGGGTGTAAAGAGCAGCAGGGTATTGGTCACCTTCACTGCTGAAGATATTGATGTCTTTGGCCTCTTAAACACTGGTATGGTTGATCTGAAAGAGAGATTGTACATTTGCTGCATTTTAGCTTAGATCTGTAACATGGAATTTGATTGGCGTTTAGGTGCCTCACTTTTTTTTTAGTTTTGGCTTTAGTTTCAGGTACACTATTAGCAAAAGTAATATCAGAAGAGCTGGTGGCATCTCTGCCTGAGAACTGACCAAGTAGGTTCACTCCCTTGTGACTTTCAGAAAGCTTGGGAGTTTAGGCATTTGGCCTGAAATCTGTACGGTTGGTATTTGGGTTATGTTTGGGCTATAGTCACAGCTGATGCACATGCTGTGTGAATGACTCACATGGGGCAGGAGTTGCCAACACCTTTCTGTGAGTCAAGCCCTCCCTTGCCAGGTGCGGTAAGAGCCTCTCACCAGGGTCTCACAAGTGAGGTTACCAGCACCAGGTTATCCAGGACACTCCTTGTTGGTTGCCTTCTCCGTCAGCCTTTCCACTGGATCAGTTCAGGGATACTAGAGCAATTGTGAAAGTTTATGTGATGGGGTCAGGGTGTGATACACACTGTTGATACTTCTGGTCCATACTTGTGACAAGCCCAACTTACACACGGATGAAACTGTTTGCAGTGAGGGCATAGCTGAAACATACTTGTCTACCCCGATCTTGGTTTAGCTTTGAATCAGCGATGACAGCCCATTATGCAGTATTTTCTTCTGCTGGGCAATCCTGAATGCTTTGTATACATTATTCTTAATTGCACTCAGACAATGTGTCTGTGCATTAAAGCAAAACGGCACCAAAGTCTAAGTGCACTGGAAGTGAGGTTGGGAAAACACTACTTGAACTGGGCAGGGAGGACTTCTGCTCTGTTTATTTGTGCCAGCCCTGGCTCACAAGCACTGTCACTCTCTAGCTTCACTTTTTTTTCCGTTTCCTGCCCAGGAAATCAGGTGTGAGACAGGGAGAAAGAAGAATAGCCTGTGAAGTGACACAGATAGAAAGCAGGGAGTTTTTAAAAGAGCAAATGCATTTAAAGTATACACATCCAGTTTCTGTCTGTGATATTGTTTCATCTAGATCACTAGAAGTGAAACAATCCACTCAGTTGTCCTTGTTTGTGTTTTGCCTTTACATTTTTCCCCTGTGTCAGCTTGGGTAATGGAAATCCTTGAGGTCAACCTCACTTTCAGGCCCTCCCTTTCTGTGTAAGTAAGGAATGCTGCAAGGAAAACGCATCTCTGTTTTCAAACCACTGTTTTTATTTGATGTGGAAATGATCCATTAGCCTCGAGTTTGACTGGAGCTTGTTTTTACAAATGGTAGCACCAAATTAAGGCAGCCATGGGGTTTTGGGTCTCCTGGCTCCATCACTTTGGATGTGCTGCTCCTGAAGCTTCCAGTGCAGAGCCTCCCTTGCATGCAGAGCAGGGCATGGAGCAAGGTTTGCCCTGCAGCTGATGATGTTGGTGCCAGCCATAATTGCAGCCCTGGGTAAGGTTTCAGCAGCCACTGCTGCCCTCTCACTGCTTGGTGGTTGGCTCATATAGCCAGGATTTTGTATTTTCTGCTCCATAAAAGAGGCCAGTCAAAGAGAAGAAACTATTTTCTGAGTTTCCTGTACACACCTAGTGACACTGCTTTAATGACATGAACTGTACAACACACGTTACTCATGTCTGTTTGTCTTTTTTGGTTTTGGCCCTCAAATTGTTTCAGAATTGTACGGCTGCACAGATGTACTCACTGTTCAGTGTGACTGAGAAGAAACATAAATCTATAGGTCACCTTAGCCACCAACCAGTGCTGGGTTCACTTTCTGACTGGCCTATGTTAATCAGGTATCCCACTCTTCCAGCTGTAAATCAGGCAGCTGATTAATAATCACAGTGAGAGAGATAATTAGTACTGGCATGTAGCTGTTTTATGGATCTTTCTTTTCTGGGAGCCAAATCCAACCATATGGAAAAATGTAGCTGAGACACTATAAATATGATTCCACTTACACAGTCATCTCTTCTGTTTTCTGTTATCACAGCAGTGTCAGCACAAGGAAAACAATGAAAGTGAAGAGATGCTGTTGCAGATTTTATTACAAGTTTGAGGGCTTGAGGCTTTTTTTTCTTCTTCAAGGACACTGTGTTAATCTGAAGAAAGAGGGCCTGAGTTGTGTTCATTTATGCCTGCCACAGTTATTTAAGAAATAACTTCAGTGCTCATACTTGAAGAGTTCTTGGTCCCCTTTTAACTATTTCTGGCAGAGTAAGAAAGATGTGCCTTGTGCTTTGTATCATGATGACTTGTCTTCTCCAATAAGCCACATCTTAAACTGTGTCAGCTCTCTCTGCATTCAAAGTAACCGTCTGCTGTTCATTGCTGTTGGATTGATGCTGTTAACTGGGCGTCTGCAGTGCAGCCAGCAGCAGTGAGTGAGAATTTCCACAGAAAGTGAAGGCTTTAGTAGTGAAATGCAGATGTGCACCAGGCAATGGATGAACCCATGCAGCTGGCAATCTTTGGGGCAAGACACTTCTGATCTTCAGGTTGATCCTCATGAAACCCACCAGAAATAAAAAAGAAAGATGTGTGTTTGAGGACCCATTCACAAGGCTGGTGCTCTGATATCAGCTGCTGAAACTTTACCAGCGTGGTGAAAAGAGAGGCAAACAAAATAAAATGTAGAGTAGGAATATCTCTTATATTCTGAGTCTCTGCAGGACATCTGTAAGACAAAGATTGTCTTTTGAGAACAGCAAACAATTCACTTCAAAGCCGTTTCTTTGTGTTCATTTCATTGCATTAAATTTTTAAACCATTTTAAAAACTCTTTTGTTGACATCCATAGGCCAGATTAGTAAATGTGACCTTACTGCAAATGGGAGATGTCAAGGACAGGTTCCCAAAATGCTGCATTGGAGAAGTTTAGGTAGGCTGCAAGAGGGAAAGGCCTTTGTGGTTCTGCTTCCTGTGAAATATAAAGGAGAGCATCCTGCCACAGTGTGGGATACTCAGGGGGTGAGGAAGTCACACCTCTTTTTTGGGAAGGAGTAGGAAAATGCCTGCTGCAGTGGAGGCAGGAGAGCTCTTCCTTTCTGTTTTACACAATTATTGTTGCACACTTGTCTTGGAATAGGTGCTCCAACTAGCTTTTTGTTGGTCTTTTGGAGTAGTTGACCAACCTTCTCTTCCATGAGGGTACTTTCTTTTGAGACATCTCAATTTGCTTGTGAAAGGTTTCAGAAATAATTTCTGCCATAGCCATTCCCATCCAAACTTTAAGGCATGTACAAAACCTTTACACAGTTGCATCAGTACAATACAGTTTGGGCTTGGGAATTTTTTCCCATTTTTAAGAGAAAAGTTGTCAGAAGTGATATCAGTTAAACGGTGGTAAATCATAATTTAGTGCTAAAAACTATTTTTGATTCAATTGGCTCTCATAAAGCCAATACCATAAGAGAAATTAAACTGTTGCTCTGAAGCTGATACAGAGAGATCTGTGGCTCGTTTTCATCTCATCTTTCTGTCCCAGGAATTGCTTCCATAAATCATTTCTCTTCCAAGGCCTCTGTTCAGTGTACTTCTTTTTCTGACATTTAACCCACTAGCGTTGTGTACTGTATGTATTATGCATTGCCTTTTGTGCATGCCATATATTATGAAGAGCTTCTATCCCTAAGGGTTTCTGCAGCTATTTCTGTGAGTTCGTCCTACAGGGCACTTTCATGAAAGTCATCAGCTAGCCTTTGCTATGAAGGAAGAGATAACAGTAACTGCAAGTAGGGCGAGCTCATTAGATTATGATTGAAAGGCAGATTTTTATTTATTTTAATGCAGTGAATGAGGTTATAGAGGGCGGGCACTGGGCAGAAGTGGTGCTGGAGAGAAGTCGCAGAGAGGTGTTGTGGTCCTTCTGCCACTCTGTGTCTTCAGTTATTTTATAGCTTTAATTAAATACTGACTTATCAAGAGCACACACTGACCTTTAATTTCATTCAAGTGACTTTCTTCAGCAAATCTTAAGAAATAAAAGCCATGTGTGATCCTGCCTTTGCTGTTTAGGATGAATATAGAGCAGGTAGCTGGGACTACGAGCAAGCTGTTTCAAAGTAGGCTCCTAATTTGCCTCTTGCAATTCTGTATCTTCAGCTTTTCTGGGAACACGCACCAGAAACAAGGTTGTCACTGCAGAGGCTGAGTCAGGATTTAGGGTTTGGGTTTTTATCCAGAACCTGTTTGCCTTGAGCCTGCAGCCCTTCCTTCATGTGTTACATTGAAGAGCAGACCCTGCCTGCTGCATGGAAGACCACAGCAATGTGCTCCCAGTGTGACTGCCTTGGTGACCGAAAGTTTTTTCATGGCACAGGGCTTCCTGAGGCACCTTTTGTTTCATGAGCAGACCTGGAGAAGCTGTCAGACCTCACCCTGCTCTCCTTCATTGATGAGAAACAAGGGAGAAATTACAGTCTGTAACCTCTGGCTTAATTAGCCATCTGTTATTATTGTCCTCTTGCATTCATAGTAATTATCTATGCACAAGGCTATACACAAGGCTGTGGCTCTGTGTTTTCTCTTGACCAGCAGTAGTCTTTCCATGTAAGGTGGTAGCTTAGCTACTTTGAAGGACAGTTTTCATTCTTCTTGATTCTGTGCGACCTGATAAGATTGGCATCTTTCCCTCTTGTTAATAAGCATCTGTATTTCATCAACCCCGTGATCATCAAAGTTTTACTCCAAGTGGCAAATTATTTTGGCACCATATAATTCCAATAAGTATGCAACATTCAAATACAACTTGTTATCATGTCTTCTTTTCCTTCCCTTCTTAGATGTAAAGGAGCATCCCACTATGGCCTTACCAAGGAAAGGAAGAGGCGTTCCCAAGACTGCTCTCCAGACCACGGCTCCAGCTTGGCAGTAGCTGCCCTGGGCCCTGAGCTCTCAGCAGCTGCAGCCATTGCCTTAATGACAGATGAGCCAGGGCTGGTGAACCCAGCCTTCAGCCCCACCTCAGAGGACAGCCAGTCGGGTAGCAGCCCCGGAGACCTGCATCGTAGCAACCGAAACAGAAGTAAGAACTAAAAGTGATGGTTTCAGAGCCTGGTGGCCTCTTTCAGCATTTGTCTTCTGTGAAACATATGTTGTTGGAGGCTTTAAAACAGAAAGAGAGTGTGAAAGCTTTAATTTTACATGGATTATCAAATTGCACAGACAGTGGCCCAATAGTTTTGAGGTGAAAACCAAATTCGCTCGGCCAGGGGAAGCAGCAAGCTGAAGATGGACTAACTGCACACATGCAAACCACAGGGCTTAAGAAAGATTATTTATGCAAGTCAGATCAATTGGAAGAGTAAATGGCATGTGTGACACGATGGAGAGATGGTGTAGCTGTGTAATGGCTTCACCAAAATACGGTGGCCCAAGTAACCCCCATAGACTGTGCCATGGGCACCTACCCCAAAGCCTGCAGTGAGCTGTGCTTGGCAGTTGCCAAGAATTTTCAGGAAAACAAACCTTAGGAAGTGCCTTGGCAGCTTAGGGGATATTTGCTAGCTTCCCAGGGAGGTGCAGCTTGGAGGAGCTGGTCCTGCTGAAACAGCCACAGTCAAGGACAGATTGCACCAGAAAACCTTGCCTTGATCCTTCTTCACCCTACTACACTGCACCCAGCTCTGATGAGTATCATATTTGAAAAAGATGGCCTGACCAAAGGCAGACTTGAAAGCATTAGCAGTGAGTTCAGAGCTCGTATTTGAGGCCTCTGAAGCCAAAATGAACAGCCAAACTGAATAGTCCAAATGAATAGCCTGAGATGAATTTTGCGTTGCACCAGTTGCATCTGGGACAATGGGTGAAGGGCTGAAGAAAGACTTGAAAGTGAGCAGTGCCATCATCTTGTGTGCATGGGGTTAGAGAAACAAGGAAAGGGAGGGGGCGAGAAGAGAACACCAGAATGAAATTAAATCCCACTAGTTTTGTTGAATTTAGAGGCCGCAGTCTGGTTTGAGGGAATGTTTTATTATTAGATTACAATGTTTGGCTAGCACGCAGAGCTTGAAGAGGCAGAACAGCCACGAAGATATCCTCAGCAGGATGGAAAAAAGGGTAACATTCTTTGAAAGCATTATGACCTTTTTTTATATTGCCTGACACAGGTTAAAATGTGACATAGTTGGTCTATCCCACCTGATAATTTCTGAATCTCTGACATGAAATTGTTGGCTATTGCTGGAGATATCCTTGGCTCCCCCTTGAAAGCATTACAGGGTTTGAGGCAGTAGTGTGAGGTTTGGGTGGTTTGGTTGGGTCTTTTTTCCAAGAAGAATTTTAACAACTTCCAGCATTTTGGTTTTGTTTTTTCCTTTCTGAGGTTCTAGAGTTTGGAAAGAGCTTCTCCTATCTACATGCATTTTTCACAGGTTTGTTGCTGATTCTGCCTCGAGTGAGGATTATTCTCTCCCAGGCTACCACACTCACAGGAGATTTTTGTGTGTGGCTGGTAAAAAACTGCCAGGGAAGTTGACAGTGCCAGGGTGTGTGACAGAGGTAGGATAATTGTACCCAGATTCAAGTGGGTGCAACCTTGGAGTATCAGCTGGAGTCAAGGTGCCAAGGTGATGTGCTGTTGATCTTATGCCCAGTTGTATGGCGGTGGCTGCAGGAATGAAGAGGTTCTAGCCCAGCACTGCTGAGCTGTGTTGATCTGATTTTCCTGCTGTTGCAGCTCGACATTTTGAACGCTCCACTATCAGAAGCAGGTCTTTTAAAAAAATAAACAAGGCATTCAGTGTTCTTCGGAGGACAAAAAGTGGAAGCGCTGTTTCCAACCAGGCTGACCGGGAAAGGGAGGCTGTTGGAAACTCTACTGCTGGAGAGGAAGGTAATGCTTTGTTTTCCTTGTGTTATCACTTAAAATAGGTAGGTAGGGGACCCTAGCCATGTGGGAACTGAATGTCTGTGACTGATACGCCTTTCATGTGGTGGGCTACACATGATTAAATAAAAAAGAAAAGTTAATCTTTCCTTATATTGTTGTTAAAAAAGCTGTTACTGACTGGCAGGCAAGAATGCTACTGGGGTGTGTGAGACCTCATGTAGGTCTGTTCTGGAAACAACCTGCGTGCTGCAGCCAGCCCAGTATCTATCATGTGGGATGTGGGATCTGGGCGTCTGGGATCTATTACTGGAGCTGTCATTGATTTTCTCTGTCATTTTGTTCAAGAGGCTCCATCAGCATCTGTTTGTCCTCCTAAAGTAAACGGATCACAGCAATCATATATTATAGGAAATTCATGAGTTTTTGGTTAATGTTTATGAAGCACTGAAAATTCCCAGTGGGCAGAGGGTATGAAAGTGCAAAGGACTGTAATTATTCCAGCACTTCTGTGGGACCCTGGGTGACAGACTTGTATTACCTCAGCCAGGCAGGTGATGAGGTGATGAGGTTTGCTCTTAAACATGGGGGAGAGACAGGTTTGTTTGACATATTTCAGGATGAGGGGCCTGGCAAGCAGTAAAACACCATTTGGCATTCTCAAAGCAATAAGCAAATGTTACTAATTGCTTTGGACCGTAATTATGAAGCCAACATTAGCATTCATTCATCAAGAGGAAGTGATGATAGAGTGGGAATCATTGTCTTAATCAAGGTGTTCACTGAGCTTATAATTCCATTGCGTGAAGTGCTCACGTCTCTTCCCAGATGCCCAGAGTAAGGGCTTTAAGAAAACAAAATACCCAGCTTCCTTTTGCTCTGTATTTCAAGCTGTCATTGAAACCTATGCAAAACACGGAAAGACAAGAAGGCTGCCAAATTCTGTGTTTAGGCATCATTATTCTTGAAGTGGTGCATCAGAGAACAGTGTTCAATATTTCTTCTGCTTTGTTTGCTTCTTTCTTCAGGAGAGGTTTACTACCTTGTTGTGTTCTTGGTACTCGCTCTCCTAGTCCACACACTTGTTGATGTAGCCATAATAAAACCTGATATTTCAAAATTGTGAACTTTTCCCATAAAAATGATGTGAATATGCTCCTTGGCCTGGAAACACCATTGTTTTAACTAATTAATTAATAACTTTACTGTCCCAAATATTTTATCATTTTTCCTCAAGTAAAAATTTTCAAATAAGTTGTCTACAGCTCTCTTTGAGCAGAAAAATGTGTTTCTCATTCACTTACTTACAACGCCAATTCATTGTAAGCAAATGCTTGCCCGTCCTAAGCTGGAGTGAAATTCTGCATGCCTCAAGTTCATACTTTACAAAAGACACCTCTTCAGAATACAGAAGGGCCTCTTCAGGGGCATAGACATTTTCATGAGCACTTTTTACCTAGGTTTATATATTACATGAGTTCCACGGAAAGCTTGGCTTCATGTCCAGAGTGCATGGATGATCTGGATGCCAACACTATCTACCCAGTAACCCAGTGCAATCCAGACGTTAAGGAGGAGTGAATATGACACTGACGTTTACATTTCCAGTAGAATGCAAAACACCATTGTCATATATTTAAGGGACATACAATGGGGCCCTGTAGTGGCAGTCATGCCAGGGCCCCAGTGACAGTGTCAAGATTCTCATTCTCTCCTTGACTCTGCTTGTGGTTTTATTTCTCTGCACCAAGAATGCCTGTACACTTCCAAATATATTTTACTGCACTGGAAAAAACAGGTAGGCATGTAATTACTTAATGAGCAGTTATTCTTATGTATGAGATCACAGAAGCTGTGTTCCTGAATTACTGTATTAATTACATTAGCAAAGAACGTATTTTGATTACACAGTTCTGGAATTTGGTCTTTAAAAAGTTCATGCAAGTAACTCACAGCAATACAAGTACTTTAACAAAGGTCTCTACTCAGTCCTTTGCAACAGGTACTTTGCGTAACAGCATCTCAAAGGCTCTCTGTTTCTTTGTGTTGGAGAAGGAAATGAATATATTTCTTTCTGTAGCAGTTATCATCATCCTGTCAGCTGGAAGCATGTTTCCTTCTTTGGTTCTGTTTTTTTTTCTATATATTTTTAAATCCTCAACTGTTCTGAGCAGTCTGCAGTTGGACTCTTGGTCCAACTGAGATGCTGGTCAGACTCTGGGGATAACTGCAGAGTGCTCTGTCCTGTGCTCACTAAAGGTCCAGTCCAAATCCACTGTAGAAAGGAAGACTCAAGTGTCTGTCTCCCCACTGCCACTCTACTCTCCTGAGAATGGCAGTGCTCCTGTGGGTGATGGTTCCTGGTCTTGGAGATCCCCACACCCAGTGTGAAAGCTGTTGCAGCCTTGCCCCAGGTTTCACAGGTTCATGTCTGAGACCACCTGAGAGCACATCTCAGCCATGCCATTGCTCCAGATCAGATGGCACCTCACCACCTCTCTTGTGGCTCCTTTCCTTCCCAGGGTCAGTCAGTGCATGAGCAGAATAAAGCTGAGACTGTGCCAGCTTCACACCGGGCACCAAGTGAAATATCCCCTTCTTGCTGATAACCTCTTCTTGATATAGGAGCTGTCAGTTCAGCTGGCAAAGCTCAATGTATGATAGCCCATCTGTCCCCAGTTTTCCAAATCCACTCATTTTAGCTCAAATGTCACTGTTTAATCTGTTTTGCCTATATTTTGGTCAAAGGAGCTCTGTATACCTGTGTATTGGCTCTCAGCATCAGCAGTACTGATGTCAAATTAGCTATTTGCCCACTGAAGATTATGCAGGGGCCTTTAATCTGAAGTGCCTTTAATCTGAAGTTGGTATGTCTGTTGGGCCAGTTCTCAGCTGCAGTGTGACTGTGAGGGTCCATGACAAAATAATCATTCCTGATGTGGGATTAAAAAATTGTTCAAATATTCCTGATTCTGCTTAACTTGAAGTTGAATGCGGTACTGGTTATGGAAAGCTCCTTTGCTCCTCAGGGAAGCTGAAAAATAAGATGTATAATGGCAAATGTGCTTCTGTTATCATTACAGCGGACAAATTGTTACAGTCTAATGCTATCTTATACCTGAAGTTGGTAGCAGTCCTGCACTGTGAAGAGTACTTCATGATTTCCATTTAGACCCTATGTTTTGATTGTTTAAACAATGTCATATACACCCATTTTGAATTTAAATGCTTCAGGCTTTCTTTGTTCCTCTGTTTAAAAGCTTTGGTGATATTTTCATCAGAGAACTGGTCAATGTCCAAAATGAAGACAATCTTAGAAGAGAATGGAAAGTGCAGACACTGAAGAGAAAGTGTTTTGGTGAAGGAAGTGTTAAGATTTTCTCATTTTAATAATTTGGTAATTTTTGTAAGTAACCCATGCAAAGTATTTTCCTGTAGTGCAGCACCCAAGCTTGCACTATCTACCTGAGAGTTATCTCTGTAATAACACTTAAAACTAGAAATAGTGTTCCACATCTGAAGTAGAAGTTAGGAAAGTTTAAAAGAGATGGTTTCATTCTGAGACATGAGGGAAGGTGACAGAGACATCCTTCCAGCACTGGTGCATTTAAGACGTAATATCTTCTGACTGGATCTACTAGTGTAAATGACCTTGACAATCTGCTAAATGATAGAATATCTCCAAGCAAAGACTGCTCCAGCGTTGCTATGCTTGTTTGTTTCACGGTGGTCTTAGTTTGGCATTACTCTCTAAATTCGCTTCCAAGAAAGACTAGAAAGATGCATACTCTTTACCCAAACCAATCTACAAATGCAAGTTATAAACCAGTTGATGCTCAAGGAGGGAAGAATTTGAGAATGCAATTGCAAAAATCTCTGTACAGTTTTACAGTACAAGGGAGCTCTGCTCCTGGTCTTCAAAAGCGTTCATCAGTTCCATCCTGCAGTCAAGCCGTTGTAAAATAAATTGAATTTGTGATTGCTTGAGGATGTCAGATATTGTTCAAAGTCAAATTCATTCTTCTTAGTCTCATGGTGGGTGCAGTTCTACCATCTGTTACTTCTTTGCAGCCGTCAAGGCCAAGGCAGCCCTGTCAGGCACTGGCAGGACCACAGAGCAGACTCTTCTGTTGTATGGGTGTATCTCACCCCTACTGTTCAGTCTGAGCCTTGTTGTATTTTTATATGTTTGTATGTATATATGTATAATAGATAAATACTTCAATGTTTGACAAAGGTACATAAAGGGAAAGAAAGTAAGTGACACACTAATGGCTCTGGGTATCAACCATTTCATGGGCTTTAGGTTCTCTGTACGCAGGAAAGAAAGTGGCATATCAAGCCCCAGCGCAAGACAGCAGAGCCCAACCAAATTGTGCCTCAGGAAAGCTGCACCCTGCAGGGATCCTGTGCTGTTCCTGTTTTCCTCAGATTTAATTCAGTTGCAGTTCCAGTTTCCCAAAACAGCTGTTGGAAACCTCACAGGCCTGGTTCAAAGCACTCTGCCCTAGGATGATGAGCCAGGCAATTTCCAGAAGAGAAAGATTTGCTCTGTAGCATTTCCTCCACTGCAAACTGATAAACTTTGCCTGCTGTAGATAAGATAGCCACAGCTTTTTTGAGACACATTCAACATTTTAGTTATTCTGGGACTCCTTTGGTGAGATGAATGTTCAGAAGCCAGAAGAGACATTAGAGCTGGCATTGCCCCCTGCATCGGACCAACATCCCTGCAGAATTAATGGAAGGCGTTAAATCAAAATGATGGCAAACCACTGGGAGAATGAAATGCTAAATGAAAAGCAATGGGGAAGGAAGAGTTGTAGAACAAAGTCACAAACACAAGACTTTTCCAAGAATAGGTTACACAAGATCCATTTAAATTTGGTGACCAGGTGCTGGGAAGCATGAGTGTGTCCCTGCAGATGGCTTTATTAGTGTCTGGCACCTCACATCAGTCAGACCTTCTGATCTAAATAAGGACTTGCAATATGAGACACCAAGTTTTGTTTATAGTGACCTTTGATTAATCTGGACTCAAGAGTCATAGCAAACATTACACAGTGCTTTGTCACACTGGATACTGGGAATGAAGGCAGAAGTTATCCTGATGGCAGCAATGTCAGAAGAAGCATGGTGCACAGAGAAGTCAGCTGAAACCTGAGCACTGAAGGAACACTACTATTAAGTGTTATAAACTGTGGGGATAAAATATTAAGCATACTTAACATTTGGTATTACGATCTCATGGACACTATCCTAATGAGCGATCAGTGTCCTACATCATACCAGACATGCAGAGTTTACTGTGTAAAGCTGATCTCTCCAATGTTACTTGTTACTGTAACAGGATGTGTGAAAATAGCAATAAAATTGCACACTAATATAAATAAAATATTGCTTGAGGGAAAAGCTCACACAATCTTTCTGAATGCAGATGACATTTTATTATATTGACAGATTCAGAATGCTCCATACAACCCCCGGTGACAAAACCACAACACTCTGTGGAAACACCTGCAAGAATCACCAAAAACAAGACAGAAAGCTTACTTCTTTCTAGATTCAGCAGCTCTTCGATATTTAAGGACTGGAAATATAAAATGGTAAAGAAAGGTATGCAATACTCCTGGGTTTTCCTGCTCTGGAAAACCTGATCAAAGAGAATGGAGAATTCTAACTGAAAGTATAAGGGAAATGGGTCTGTGCAAACTGATGCTCCAGCCACACAACAGGCTGGGTATATGTGAGTGGTACAGGCCTTCAACCCAGTTAGAGTCCCTTAAATTTGGCTGTTGTATGCAACCATTCACTGTATGCAGCCAGGTGCTAAAACAGGGTCTTCCTTTTCTGGGTATGGTATACACCTTAGAAAAATTCAAGTTAAAGACACTGATTTCCAGGCATGGCTTCATCTTGAAATAGGCTTGGTAGGTTTTGACCAATCTGCACGCAATGTATGCAGACTGGTGAAAAAGTGATTGTGAATTTTCTCATTAAAAAATATATGTATTTACGTATTTTATACCTTTAGTTTGTCAAGCTTAGTGTTAGTTTATCAAAATAGACATTGGCCTTTCACTTGTGACAGTTTAAGTTGTTGGTAATAGAAACATCCATGTATGTTTCTGGGATGAAACAAGAGGCAAGTCTTTAATGAAGAGAACAGAAATTAAGGGATCATGGAGTTGTTTTGGTTGCTTGGCCCATCTGAGGAGAAAATGGTATAATTTATTAATTATATTTACTGCAAAGGTGGTGAGGCACTGGAATGGGCTGCCCAAGGAAGCTGTGAATCACAGAATCATAGAATCATAGAACAGTTAGCTCCATCCCTGGAGGTGTTCAAGGCAGGGTTAGACAGAGTCTTGAGTGACATGGTTTTAGTGTGAGGTGTCCCTGCCCATGGCAGGGGGCTTGGAACTTGATGGTCTTAAGGTCCTTTCCAACCTTAACTGTTCTATGATTCTGTGATGCTACATTTGGTAAAATAATCAAATGAAGACAAAAGGTGAAGCAGTACATCTGTTATGAAGAGAAATCTTAGTGACTTGCAGACTGACAAGAAAAATATCTTGGAAAGATTTGTTCTGTTGTAGACTGCACACTTTGGAAAGAAATTGAGGATTAAAAAAATCTTCTAAATGAATCTGCCTAAAGTCATATTGAAAGTCAGCCAAGTGCCACTGCAAGACTTAATAAACCAGTTAAGGCATTGTTCAAGATGCAAAGGAACTTCTATAAACATCTTGTTCACTGACACATTGCTCTGATTTTGCCCTGGGATAATCACAGACTAAAATATGAGAGTGTCAATAGCTTGTTCAGTCCACAGTTCTCCATGGTCAAGAAATATGACCAGGTAATTCCTTTAGAAAAGCTTTCAGAATGAAGTACGGGAGAATGAGTGCTTGTGTCAAAAAGGACAGTTTGTTATAACATGAGGTGAATCATGCAATAGAAAATTGAATTATTTCCGCTATAGGACTGCTTTGGTAGTACTCAGAATATACAGAGATATTTACTTACATTGTTTCTGTGCAGATTAGATCTGGGGATCCAGATTATCATTTGCAATTTTACATAGAAATATCCTTATAACCACATTGAGAGTGTAAAATGTACACACCCTGCTGTAGAGATCAGGCCTTTGGTGATTTTTGAGCAGTACTTGAATCATCTGACTCTAAGCACCCCACTGAGATGCCAGAGTTAATTGCCTCTTTCTTCTAACATAGCAGTGGAGAGAGTTCAGCACGTCCAGGGATGATTTAGTGGTGAAGTGGGTATCATTACCTTTGGGTGCCCACGTGCAATAACGGAAGAGAGAAAAAGTAGATCTTTAAACTATACATTTAGCTTAAAGGCCTGAATTTAGATGGAGTCAATCCACCCTTCAGGCTAGAGAGAACTGCACAAGTTACAAGTTGGGCAAATAGTGTTCAGATAATAGCGGAGTACAGGGAAAATAAAGGACCTTCCATTCCTGAGACATTGAAGTTGTGTGCAAAACTGAAGTAAACTCGTATTATCATAGAGGCTGCTACTACAAGAGTATAAACTAAATGAATACTTGGATATGAGTATATGAAGGCTATATAGATGACTAGATAGATTTTTATTGCCTGTCAACTCTGTGTAAAACCACAAAGTCGAAGTCTGTGCTACCGGTAGGTGCTTTTGACAGACGTGGAAGAAGACAGCTCCCTGCCCTGAGGAACATATGATCAAAGAAGTGGTAAGGGATACAACATGGTGTTTCTTAATACTTTTTTTCCTGTTCTTTCTTTCTGTTTGCTCTCTTCCCAGAGGTTTTGGTGTCTTGCCGTTTTATTGTCCACTAATTCTGTAGTAGAAAATATTTCTCCTCTCTTGGATACTGCTCTGTTAATTTTCATCTAACACTTCACCACTATTCAGTAACAGTCACTGTGGTTTCATTTCTAAAATAGGTACTGAAAAAATATTAGCACTTAATATTTTTGACTTGCAGGTTTTTCATATGAGTGCTGGATTGGACCTGCACACTAAAAATTCAAAAGCTTTCTCTCACTTAGGGGGAAACTGCTGTGTGCTTTGGTTTGCCTGAGAAACTTTAACCTTTCTATTAGCTGAAGGTAAAGAAAATGCTCCCTTGGATGTCACGAGCCAATCACCCAGCCCTCAGCACCAAAAATGGTCTCTGGTGACTAAAAATGTATTTTGTTCCCTTAAAATATTAGCACACGTAACTCTTTTAAAGTACATTTCATTTGTTTGGATTACATCAAAGATTTACGGCTGTGTTTTGGGGAGGTAAGAGGGGGAGAAGGAAGTTTGAATGTGTTAATTAAAAGAAGATCCCTTCAAGTCTGCTCAGCAAGTATATGTGTCCTTTCCTCCCCACTTAGTAAGTCACATCCATGCATACAACCTAGTTTGGATAACGGGCAGGTGCTTGAAGTTGTGCAGTACATGTTTTAACAAACCAAAGCTGTGATGTCAAATAAATACCTTGAAATGTGCATTTCCAGGTTTTCCCAGGTTGTATCACCTGATTCCAGATGGGGAAATTACCTGCATTAAGATCAACCGTACCGATCCCCATGAAAACCTGGCCATTAGGATTGTGGGAGGCAGTGAGACTCCTTTGGTTCACATTATTATACAGCATATTTATCGAGACGGGGTAATTGCCAGAGATGGAAGATTGCTGCCTGGAGACATGATACTAAAGGTACAGTACTGTGGAGGTACAAGAATAAGATGCTGTAAGTCAATCCTGAGATGAGATTTGCAATGTGGCTTGTTTGTGTGGATAGAATAATGCATGCAAAAAGACTTTCAGCACCTCTGCATGCTGTGATGATTTCATTCATTTCAACAAAGCTTGAGGCTCATGGATTTGTTTATTTTTCCCATTCACTGCCGGGTCTCTCTGCTATCTAACCAAACATGGTAGCTCCAAAGTGCAATGTAGCACAATAGACTGCTGGCATTTCTGACCCACTGGTGCAAAAGATTTTTTCTGAAAGCGGAGGCTGGGCTTTTTGCCCAGTTTGTTTCTACTGAACTGTGGGCTTAAATCATAGTTAGTGAGGTTACCGTTGCCTTACATCCCACTTACACCAGGATAGGTGGCAGGGGCCTGATCGGGGTTAAGTTATTTCAGCCTCCTCTGTATGAGACACTGCCAGATCTATTTTGAGAGTGTTGTTCCACCAGCAGCCACAGGTGAAATCTCTAAGATAAAACTTGAGCAGCATTCAGGCATTAGCTGTTGGACGCTACTTCTGCTTCTCTTTCTGTAGAAATGTATAGCAGGTGAACAAGAATTAGGCTAGATGTTTAAAGATCTTGTATTTTATGAGTGGTTGCTTCAGCAATAGCTTCTGAATAGGAACTGCACTCTCAGCTGCTCCAGTGACTTGAAGTTCTGCGAGGATGCAAAATTATATTAATGCTTCAGTCCTTAGAAGAAAAGATTGATAACAGAAAATACTAGTTCCTTTTCTTGCTTTGATCTTGTGTAGTTGGAATGCACAGGTATATTCACATTGCAAAACAGAGATACAGCTGCAGCTCACCCAGATATACCTCAAGCAACTTAAATGATCTAGCTCAAATTTTGGCGACAGTGAGGCCAGAGACTGCAAAGAGCTCAGCATAGGCTTTCCAAATTACAGGTGAACACTTGGACATGGCCCATGGGTAGACTTCTGCTGGTACCAAGGCTAACCCATGTGGCATTTTTGGGGTAAGGCTGCAGGAGCTGGAAATAGGGTGGACTGCAAGGTCTGGCATCCATATCTCAGGGTCATCTTCCAGGTGTGACTCTGGATGCCCGTCTTTCTGCCTGCTCTGGCATGCCTGGCTGATAGGGTTAATGAGTAGGCCTCCCAGCCCTACTGACTTCTACAACATATTCCATGTATGTAATTATTGAGGATACAATCCTTTGAAGTTCAGAGCACCACCTGTAAGCCATCATGCTTTCCTAGCTTTTGGTGACTGCAGTGGTAGCTGAGGGCACCTGGGGGACACCAGGGTTGTGACATGCATTCTGTTTTATGTCTGACAGACCATGGCCAAAGGGATTTTTCAGGATCATGATGTGGGCATACTTTGCTCTGGCAGTGTTTAAACATACCTCAGAATAGTGTTCCAGGGGTAGCTGGATGGATGAGTGTCACCCAGTCATGTGTTCTGGGGAGGCTTTTTGTCCTGGTGCCAGCACAGAGCTGCACAGTTAATGGCATCACTCAGCCAAAACTGTTCCCCCAGGGCACATTCAAACTGCAGTGGGAAGCTGTGGTTGCAGCATGGAGGGGCTTGGCAAAGCTCTCCCTGGCTGTGGCTAGCTGCCCAGAGATTTAGGAAGGATTCCTAGCAATTCCAGCCCCATGCTGCTGCAGGTCATGCTATTTCCAGTACTCAAGCTGGTAACTTAAAAGTGGTTGAGCTGTGTTTCTAGGGGTGCAGTCTCCCCATCATACTGCAGCAGGGACAGCCCCGTCATGCCCAGGCAGGCAGTCCGCAGAAGCAAATGCCAGCTGAATGCTTTTGTCTGTGCTGGGGAACATTTCTGTTGCACTTTGGAGAGGTTTGTTAATATTTAAGTGGTTCAACCTGTGCAGTGTAAAACTACATGAAAATAACTTGTCTGATTCGGGTTTTCCAGCCAGCAGTGAATGACAACCTTGCAAAAGGTCTTCATTTAGCAGTGATAAAGCGCAATGCCTAGTCACTCTTACACACATGGGCATGACAGGATTGACTGGAAGCTCTTCCTTTAAATCTTTATTCCCCCCCCCCCCCCCCCTCCAAATTAAAGAAGTGGCAGTTATGCAGTTTTACTGCCATACGAGATAAATCTTATTAGAAAACACTAAGAAACATAAAAAGCCCAATTCTCTGGTGTGGTAAATCAGCATGATTACTAGCAAATATGCAGGGCATTTAAACTTCTTCTTGAGAATCTTTTAATCATTTTAATTAGAGATTCGTTAGGTGGGAACACTTTTTACTGTACCTAAAAGAGCTGGGAGATAATGAGGAAGAGAAACAGCAGGAAAGTGGTGGGAGTGAAAGGAAAGGCTGGCAAGGCTATTTGAAATCAGAAGCTAGTGGAATAAAACTAAGATATATGAAAGGATATTGGAGCTTGGGAAGGAGCAATAATAAAGCTGAAAAATAACATGTATGTCTGGAGACTATCAGGAAGAAAGGGGAAAAATACAGGCAGAAAGTGTCTGTACAGCACGTCCTTTCCTTGGGGGGAAGAGTGTTCTGCACTGCAAACTTGGCCTCCTGCGTGACACAGTTTGAAATAGCACATGTCATTTTGTATGAAGACATCTGTGTAAATAGAGCTGCCTTCTCCAGTGCCAATTCAAATTAGACGGTCTTTCTGCTGCTGATTTACGCTTCTGTCTTCCAGGTGAATGGCATGGACATCAAAAATGTGCCTCACAACTATGCCCTGTCAATCCTGAAGCGACCGTGCCATGTGCTCCGACTGACGGTGCTCCGAGAGCAGAGGTACCGGTGCCGAAACAGTGGACTTCCCCTTGATGCTCACTGCAATAGGGATGACAGTTTCCATGTTGTGCTAAACAAAAGCAGTCCGGATGAGCAGCTGGGAATAAAGCTGGTCCGCAGGGCCGATGAGCCAGGGGTATTTATTTTCAACTTGCTGGAAGGCGGCGTGGCTGCCCGTGATGGACACCTTCAGGAGAATGACAGGGTGCTGGCCATCAATGGGCACGACCATCGGTACGGCAGTCCAGAGAGTGCAGCCCAGCTGATACAGGTTTGTCACCACCATCTTGACCCCAGTTTCTGAACTTTGCAGGAACCCAGCAGTGTGATTTGTCCCACCCATTGCAGAGGAGGGGCCAAACTTGGTGTGTGTGTATTTGTGAGAGGAAAGGAGATGTGTCAAACACAGGTGGGAATTTAAAACTCTAAAAGCTCCTTGGTTTCGCTTGTAGGTGCTAGGGTGAATATGGGCATGGACTCTTGCAGTGATGCCTGTTACCATCAGGCTTTGTAGTGCACAGATCAAACTCCCATGCCTTCCGTGCATCACCAAAGAGTGATTACATCTGCCAAAAGGCAGGCCAGCCTGCACCTTGGAAGCTCTGGGTCAAGCTGAGTCCTTGCTCCTCCAGCTCAGAAGGAGCCACAGTAATTCCTGCTGCAACCCTGGAGCGAACCAGAGCAGCCTAAGGCTATAGACAGCATGTTTCAGGATAAACAACCTCCCAGGCTCCCAGGCTCGGTGATTTGTCATATGAGTGTGTTTCATGACTGAAGGTAATCCATATCTTGTAGATATTCCTTACTGAAATCCAGCATATGGAAATTCAGATGTTTGGAAATAATGGATCTGTAGCTTTCATACATGTTTATTTAGAATTGTGTGGAGAACTAAAGGGGTGCTTCTGCAATGCACCGAAGAGTTTTACCACAAAACTGTCAGGAAAAAAAGCCCTGGGCCTTTCTCAGCTCCAAAATCAGTCAGCTTCTGCCTCATTTCCCCTCCAGAAACATTGTCATTTTTCTTCCTTTACATCCTACCTTTTTGGAAAACTTCAACATAAAAAGCAAAGCCAAGAATCTTTTGTTGCTTGTATCTTTTATTTATAGCAGTTATTATACTTGTGCAGTTTTACATTGCATTTGGAGGCATGCAGAATGTTCACATATTGGAGAATTTCATACGCCTCCATAACAAGATGTCAAACCAGGCTGGCTGGTTCCCCATTTTGACAGGTATAATCAGGGTAACATGAGTCAGATTGAAAGAAGCATTCGAATTCATGCATTTGTGGAAAGGATTCCTCCTTTAGCATAGGTTCACAGTTGGCTGTAGCCAGCTTTTACTGGGAAGTTTATAGCTTAGGTAAAGACAATGGCATCCCCTTGCGTAATGCCAGTTGTTTAAATTCTGATCCAGCATCTTTCTGGATTACTTTTGTGTCTCTCTTAACTGGGAGCAGAAGGCAGTGGGGCAGGGAGGTTTAAATTCTTCAAGGGGAATAAGTCTGGAGTGAAAACCTTTTTAAAAATTTGGTATTCTTGGAATGGTTCTTTCTGGCTACAAAACAAGGCAACAATGCTTCATAAGCAAAAAACACATGCAAGCTAGAGATAAAATGGAAAAAATGACTAACGAGACCATTCACACACAAGTGCTTAAAAGCACAGCTAAAGCTCTTATTGGGTTCCAAGGAGTGGATGTTATTTATAATTATGCTTGAAATGCACACCAGTCCCTGGGAATTTAAACAACATGCCCATCAAAGGGGAGACTTGGGTTTCTAAACAGCCTGGGTTACATTGCATTGATGTGAGTTCCATGAATCACATTTGTCTAACGCAAAATTCCTGGAACCTGTGTCTTTTTTGTCATTTTTTTTCATCAATTATCATTTGCCTTTCCTGTTTCCATGTTATGCCATTATGCTGAAGCCACAAGTGGTTTGCATTTGCTTCTTACACGAAGGGATGTTTTACTGTGTCCTCTGATTTCTCAACAGTATCCTGTCTGCTGCCACTCACAGCACACTACGGTCTTCAAATTAGTTGTGGTGGAAGTTTCAAATATACTATTGGTTTCTTTAAAAATGGAACACTGAAAGGTTGTGGTGGTGGCTTGTTAGGACAAGCACGGATGGGAGAACATCAGATTTCTGTACAATTGGATTACTTTTGACTTCTAAATAATGAATAATTGAGATGAATCTGATTCTCCAGGCCGTTAGCAATTATATATTAGCATATGTGAAGCAGTTGTTGAATCAGTGGATTAGGTGTCTGTTTATAAGCTCAGCCACAAGAACTGGAATGAAGAAAACATGTACGTCCTAATTAGGAACGTGCACACGTCGTGACACTTGGGAGTTTGCTGCTTTGCATTTGTCGCATCATCTTTAGTCATGGCCTTGTGTCAGATGTGGCACTTTTAGTCTAAATAACGTGACATTCCACATCTGTTTTCCATGAGAGTGACAAGAAGAGGAACAAGGTAACAGATCAGTGGGCATTCATGTGAGCACAACAAGCTGAGCTGCAAGGGTTGAGCCAGACTTTACTGCCCCCAGATCCTCGCCCTCCTCCCTCCCTCTTTCCCCCACCACAGTTCAGAGCAGCTGTGACAGACACATGTGTCTCCATCATGACAACCACCACCAGCAGAAAGCAGGTTGTGATGCTGAGCACATCCATGCTCCATCATCCCCGCAAGAGATGGGGCGGCTTCTGCTGAGAATAGCACTGCTGCCTTTCTTTAGGATGCAGTCGCTTGCCTACTAGATGCTCAGAAGCTGCCACCAGGTCTCTGCCTCCCTGCTTGGTTTGCTTTGGCTGTAAGACAAATTTTAATACTAGTAGATTGTTTCAGCTATTTGTTGTATTCAGTCTCAAAGCTAACCTCATTTCTTTAATTCTTGCTTCAGCGTAATATCCAGAGAAGGAATTGTGGGAAAGACAAGTACTACGAGGGAAGCAGGGGTCAGAATGAAGCAGTCATTAATATTCTGATGTGTTAATGGGTTTTATCTGGAAGTACGTAAATACTAAAGCTGGTCTTGTTGTTTGGGTAACTTCTTAAGGCACTCTGGACTTCTGAGAAATTATTCAACCTGACTGACCTGGAGACAAATGCGACATTGCAGTGGAGACTCTTGTTGAACTTTTGCTAGTCATTCTAATGGAATTAATCACATTTACAACCTTTCTCTAAATAACCAACTTTGAGCCTAACCATGTGGCAGCAGACGAGTTTTAAACAGAAGTTGCGTAAGTTGAGGTTGTTTGTTTTAGAGAAAACTGATTTTTGTGAGGCCATGTGCCCGTAGGAGGTTTAGTCTTGTATTGTCCAGTCTATCTCAGTGATATTACAACTAGGGACCAGGGCAGTTTCCTTTAATCAGAGACACAGCATTCTGCTTTTGGGTACCAGATGAGTTCCTTTAATCAGAGACACAGCATTCTGCTTCTGGGTACCAGTTGAGTCTGTAGTCCAGGAATTAACATTCCATAAAAACAGACATGGTAAAAACACCTAGAAAGTTATTGCGAAATATGTGTGTATGCATCAAATGATGTATAATGGATCCGTGGAGATTAAATTTCCTTGTGAAAAAACTGGGATCCCCCAAGATACTGGGCAAGTAACAAAGAAGTGCACTTTTTTCACTGAGATATCACCGTCCTTGGAGTTAGCACAGCCTGAACATGGAGATTTCAGGCTTGAAGATGGAGGTTTAGGAGAGGTAGGTTGCTTTTGGTTTTTAACTACAGTGACATTTTTCAAAGGCACTTTTTAACTCCCAGCTGCCACTGCTGAACCCAGGTCCAGAGAAGACAAACCAAACTATAACAACACAAACCCCAGGGGCCTCCTCTGGCTTCTGTTAACTGTCTGTGGGAGATTTGATTTCAATAGCACAACTGGATCTGGGTATGGTTTCCAGCTGCTTGTTCAGTGCCAGCTTCCTTTGGAGCTTCTCCCCAGCACACCAACAACCGGCTCTGGAGGTCTGATGCCCTGGGGGCTGTGGTACCAGCAAGCATCACTGCTGCAGCTCCAGGGGTGCTCACAGGGGCTCCACATTAGATACAGAGCAGCTCACCAGTAGTAACCTGTGAGTAGCCAGGCAGAACTCCCTCTGGAGATCCCTTCCTGCCTGCCAGAGCATCAGGGTCTTTAGCCTGGACAGGAGATTAAAGGATTAATATTTTATCTTCTGAGAATGCTTCTATAGCATTGAGGTTATTTCTGCACTTCAGTTCAGTATGTTGTTTTAAATTAATTGTTTAAAAATTCACCAGTACACAGAATTAATAACACAAATATCAGGAACACACAGAAAGCCTTAAAAATATCAAAAAAACATAACTCATAACATAAGCTTTGTAGCATCTCTCAGGCACATAAGAATTATGACCGTATTGTGCAAAAAAGGCCCAGAACCATTTTGAGCTTATTTTGGGTTAAGTGTTTTTGCAGTTTCTGTTCCTAGAGCAAGAGTTTGTGCTAATTTCCCATCCTAAACTCCACTACACTGTGTGCTTGCTTGTGTCCTCCCTTTTTCTCTGTGCTCTGGTACAGTAGGATTTTACTTCTCAAAATGGTTGCACATTCCTTTCTTTAAGCTGCCTTGCATTGATCAGGCTTGTTGCATGCAGGTGTACCCAGTTACATCTTTTATTCCCTACTTCCACCAGCCATGGCTTGAACACCTCCCTCATTACAGGGTTAGTGTAATGAGAGCTTTTTCAGAGCTCTGGTTGTCCATCTCTCTACTGTGGCAGGCACATTGCTGTTCTGCAGTGGTGTACAAAGGTGTAAGTTGATTAGCACTCACTGTGCTGGATTACTGCTTACAGCTAAATTTGGAATGGATAAGAAGGTTTTCTCAGAGTTAACACCGAATTTCCAAAAGAACTATGAAGTAGCTGGCAGTAGATTTTTATGGTCTTTATTGACCTGAACTGATGCTTTATGTCATTGCAACCACATCAGTGGGAAATCCAAACTACGCTTGAACAGGAGCTGTGTCATGTGAGCCCTCTGGGGTTGATGTGCAGGGGTTTATTGCGCCGGGGTGGTGGAATTCATGCTGTACCTTTCCCTGCAGGCCAGTGAGAAGCAGGTTCACTTCATCGTGTCGCGGCAGACCAGGCAGCAGCCCCCTGACATCCTGCAGGAGACAGGCTGGAGTTACAGCAGTGCCAGCCCTCAGCCCTGTCCCACCGAGAGAAACAACCCCGGCAAGGTGAGGACATGAGCACTTGTGTGGTTGCTCTGACATCCATGGGACAGGGGACTGGGAGGACAAGGAGAGTTCTGGTGTCTTGGGTGTTATCTCTGGTTTCTGTCACTGGAAGAAACATGTCTTATTTTGCAATGGAAACATAAAAGCTGTGCTCCTCATTATTTATGCACTGCTTCTGCCCTGACCCTGCCTAGAATAGGGAGGGAAGGAGAAGGTGAAGGGCAGTGAAGAGGGCTGATGTGCACACCACATCTTGGCCATGGTCATGGATCTGGGCAGCGGTGTGAGCCACCTCAGGGCAATGCACTCCAATGAAAAGAAAAGGCTTATCTGAAGTTTCTCTGTCTGAAGCAAAGTCTTCAGACAAAATCTTTTAAACACTGGCCTGAGAGAATCCCATAAGCTGCTTGAAAATTAAGGTAATTAATAGTCATTGTCCATTTCTTAAGGTACTTATACTCTGACCTGGCCGGCAGCTCAGCGGCAGACAGTGGCTGTGGCCTCCATGGCCACTGCTAGCACTCTGTGTTTCTGTGACTTGCATAAGTCAGAGAGCCAACGTGTTTTGGGTCCAGGCCCCACAGAAGTGAGAGAGACCGTGATGGTCAAATATATGAGGTTTTAAAGCAGAAACCAATGCAGCAAGAGCTTTGAAAATACCTTTTCTGAGTTTACTCAATGTTATAGTTTCAACTACAGACAGAACAAGGTATGTCCTTGCAGAAGCTGAATTTATTTCACTGGAGTCATGTGCCTGGCTAATTTACAGTAATCACTCTGAGTGTCAGCACTTATGCAAACCCTTGCAAGCCGGTTCCCCTGGCCACCTGTGGCAGGAGTGCATCAGGGAGATGATAGGCAGGATTGGTTTAAATCCATCCAGCCTCATGGGCAGCCAGATGAGTCCTCAAAGAAACCTTTGGGTTCACCCAGCTGTCAGACTGGGCGCACAGCTGTCAGCCAGGAGGAGACAAGCCTAGCTCTGCATTTTACAAATGCTATAGGTGCTCAGTATTTGTCATTTTTCTTTCAAAAAAAAACAAAACAAACCCAACTACATTATTCAGTAGTTTTATATGTTAAAGATATACTACTGTTTATTTATCTATTTTTAGTTTTCCTTTTCCATGAAGTCACAATCACAGTCCTTGTTAGGTGAGACTAGGTCAGCAAGAGTTAAACCAGAGAGCAGAGTCAATTCTCAGTAGCTACTACTCAACAGCAAACAGTGACCAACTAATCATGCATCTGTAAGGCATTACTTGCTAATGAAGTAATGATTTCTTTAGGGGGATATGTGTAGGACAGCAATTAGTTTGTGTGGCTACCGTATGATTTCTAGTGAAGCTCCAAGCACCTCCTAGCTCTACAGTGTTGATCTGATTGATACCACGTGGCATTGTCTCCCATAAACTGCCCTAAATACTCATTCTCTCTTCCTATACAGAGAGGTGTAAGATGGGAATCCTTATTAAATCCAACACAATTTTGGTCAGTAGTGAGATTGAAGGGTAGATGTTGACCTTGCAGTAATCCTTTAAAGACTAATGGATCATCATTTGTTGGATAGGTCTTGGCTTTTAGGGGGATTTCCAATTTGCCACAGGAGATGGGTGCTACATAAGCATATGATTGAGTGTGCAGCTGTGAGCTTCTGCCCAATGCCACCATTTGGGTACTTTCCAGGGAAGATCACACCCATAAAAAGAAAACTCTGAGCTGTTCCTAGTTCCCTTTAGCTTAGTGTGTGTGCAGCAGAGGGCTTATATCAAAGAAAATACTCTGGCAGTAGATGACAAGATGAGACAGACAGTGGACATGATGGGCTTCAGGTACTGTGGGCTTTTGGTTTGATGCAGCTATTACTGGATTATTATTTGTCCTTTTCTAGGGTATGAATGTGTCAAGTTTAATTTCTCATGCTTTTTTTTTGCTGAAGGTTTAACTGGAGATGGTTTGCAATTCAACATCTTCAAACTGTAGGCTTTGACAGACTTAAAATGTTTTTTGTTTTCAAATAGACATTAGTGCAGGAGCAGTGCTTGCAAACCTAGAATACAGGGTCCTGTATAGCATCCCCCTCCTCTGAGCCAAGGCAATGTCTGTTGGAGGGGCTTTATTGTCAGAGGAATTTCCAGTGTATGTGGTTTGATGAGTCTGCTATCTGCTGCTGTCAGTGGTATTGCATTATTATGTGTGATTGATAGAGAGATTGCTGACTTGAATTTGATTAATTTTAAGGTGTGTTTTGCCCCATGAGCTTACTGTAGGACGTGATAATAGCATGTTGGGAATGGCCTCTGAGAGAAGCAGTTCTTGCTGTAAAGCATGCATGGGCTAAAATTTGCTCTCAAGCCTTGGCTGTATTCAGCACCAAGAATAAACTCTAGCTTCCAGCAGCTGTCTTGCTCACATGAGGGCTCAGGAACCACTTTTGGCCAAGCCATTGCCCTCATGACAGCCTGCTTCCATCTGGAAACCGTGGGGCGGCAGCTTTCAGGCCAATGGCAATCAGCCATGGAGCCAACAAGGCGCTGGAGGAAGAGGAGGGCGCTCTGTAGTGACCATGTCCTTCCCTGGTGGCAGTGATTCCAGGCACATGGTGTGCTGGGAGACTTGTCCTGCACAGGCTCTCATTGGGCTGTTGTCCTGTGTACGGAGATAGGGCAGGCATAGCCCAATCTGTTCTGACTGCTGCCTGTATTCAGAAAAGAAAAGATGTCAGAAACACTTTCTTATGGAGCTGAGGTTGTTAAGCCAGGCTGTTATGTATAAACAGGCCAGATTTGATTTCTTTGAAGTCAGTGGGAGCTTTGCCATTAATTAAATATCACTTGTTTTTAATTGGAGCTGTTTTCTTACTCCTTTCCAACAAATCGTCTAGTACTTAAAGCAAATCTGTCACCCTGTTGTTGGAGCAGGCAGTGCTTTCTGACCATCTAAGCAGGTTAATCTTCAGGTGAAGTACATTTTCCATACACACACAGCTCTGTCTTTTGCCTACAAGACGTGTGTCATGGCTTTGATGTTGTGATAATCTGCTGTAAATATTTATTTTCCAGTAAATATACAGAAAAGGGAAAAAAAAATTGAAAAAAGGAGGAGATGAACTGTTATGGGTTTTTAATCCTGACCTCTGAGGGCACTTCAAAATGAGGGAGAAGGACAATTGTTTAGAAGAGAATGCATTGAAATGCAGTCACTGATAAACATTGTCTTTTAACTGGTTTACTCATTATCAGCTGTACCTCAAAGAAAGCTCTACGTGTGTTTACTAAGAAGGGCTTTACTTTCCTTTCATCACTGCCTTAGACTCAGCTGAGTTGCCCTAATTCCTTTCTATCTGCAACCACGTAAAAACTGACATGTGGAAGAGGAGCTTCAAAGGAAAACTGGTCCTACATGGTTGAGCATACAAGTACCAGTACTTTTACGATTCTTCATTGAAATGTAACAGCACAATTTGTTACCAAGCACTGCTTTGAAATCTGTTTTTCCCTTCCATGATTCCTCAGAACTAGAGCATTAGCCGGTTTATCAGCTAATGGTTTTGTTGTCTGAGATATGGTGGACATGGCATAAGTAACAGAATTGCTCTGAACTCTCAGAGCTGCAAGTCTAATTCTAACTGTGTATTTTGCTGCAAAATTTCAGATTGCATTCTTGTGAAAATTACCCCTGCCCCTATCCCACATGCTTCAGGAAGTGGCCTTTTCCTGATGAAAACCATTCCTTTCTAAGGAAAAATAACACTTTTGCACATACATGGATAAAACATTAAGTATCGTTTGCACAAAGCTAGAACTGCTGTTTAAAACACACCTTAAAGACAAAGGTGAAAGGTTAAAATTATCTTGACTAGAACATTAATATTTTTTAAAAGGGCATGTTGTAAAACCTTCAGAAATTTTCAGGTTCATTTGCTCTGACGCAGTGCCTTGTGTTCTGCATGGACTAGATGTGATAGGTCCAAACAACTGTGTCTGGTTTTTGTCTTGGTGACTAAAAGAAGACCTTTTCCACTGAGCTCTTTGCCTTTTTGTTCCTGGAGCTCTGTGGCAGCCACTGTTCTGCTAGTGCACCTGGAGATCCTTTGCTAAGCTGTTAGAAGGTTCTGGGTTTTGATGTCAGTGTTGCATCATGGAAATCCTGATGTAGAGCAAGTTCCACCAAATACATCTTTAAAAAAAACACAAACCAAAGATATAGCCTGCCCTATTCCCATATAAACTTCTTGCTGCTGTCTTCCTTTGTTCATCATCATCACTGTGGCAGCAGCTGTGGGCTGACCTGTTCCACTTTCTGGTGCTGCTGGCCAAGGAATTAAGGTGGAACATCTTTGTAGGATCTCAGATTTCTAAGAGATTAATATGGCTTTAAATGAGTTTTATAGATTAATTTTGCTAATTATTAATGTGAGGTCACACTTGTGAATGAGAAGGATGGTGGGGTTTTTTTTAATATTCGTTTTAAATTTATTTAGCAGCCTTCTATTATACCTACATGTGCGCCTGGAACGTATGGTGCTGCACCTACAAGAGGGGCTGGGATCTTCAGGAGTCGATACCAGGCAATCAAACTTGATACTTAAGGCAATCAAAGCAATTAACATTAAATTCCAGATTTTCTGGAGAAGCTTCCTTGGTTCTCAAACTCCTCTGTAAGAGCTGGGTGTGTTGTAAACGTGACATTCAGTTTATTGCTGTTTCAGAAGCCTGTGCTCCCTCTCCATCTTAAGTTTCTTTCCTGTGAGTTTCTTTCACCCTTGCTCATACACTAGTTATTGCATGACCAGCAGTGTGTACCTTCAGGGGGAGGAATAAGGGGATGTCTGTCCTCAGACAGCTGAGGTAGCTGTCCCAAAGAGACCTTTTAAGCACAAGAACCAGGAAGAACACCCTGGAAGTTGCTGGCTCTTCGCTCTATAAATGTCCTTCTCTTTTCCTGAACAGAAACACACATTCTCTAAGTGTATTCCCACCAGTAACTTACACAGAAACACAGAATCTGGGAGAGCAAATGAAGTGTTTATCTTATGATCTGTACCCAAGAGCTTTATTCCTTTACCCCAGGTGGACCATTTCTCATTAGCTATGCAGATGACATTCAGGCTGCAAGCAACAAGATAAGAACTGTGACCTGGAAGTCAAAGATGTGAAGAACACCTTCTATTTTTTTTTTAGTCAGATTCCTTATTTACATTTCAAGGACCTGCTTCTATTAGTCTCAGTGCTAAAATACTGCTGATTTTGGTGGGAGCAGTGCCTGACTTTAACTATTAAAGCAAGGATTATCTTGGTGGTAGCTCTGACTCTGCAGACTCCTGAGCCCTGGAGAGAGTCATGCCTGCTGTCTGGGCTGCTGTCTGCAGCTGAGAAATGCTTTGGTATTCCCTCAAGGAACACTCACTTCAGTGGAATACGTGTCAGCTGTCAGGGAGGTCCCCATGCCCACTGTGTTTGCGGTTGCTGTTTTCTCCACCACAGAGCACCCTTCATGCTGTCACCTGTCATGAGAAGGTGGTGGCTGTCCGGAAAGATCACACAGAATCGCTGGGAATGACTGTAGCAGGCGGAGCATCTAACCGGGAATGGGATTTGCCTATCTATGTGATAAGCGTCGAACCTGGAGGAGTTATCAGCAGAGACAGCAGGATAAAAACAGGTAAAAAGAGGGGACTTTGAAAGCCTGCTTTAGTTCAAAGGCTTGCTTTGAAAAACAGGGATAGTGAAAGAGCATGACACCCTGACATCTTCAGCTATCCGACAGATTTTGGGGTACATCAGCTTAGACAGTGTCAAGTCAGCTGGCAGAAAAGGTATAATATGCAGGAGAAACCGTATCTGTGAAGTAGGATGTAGGCATATTCCGATAGGGAAAAAAAGTTTTTCACAAGAAAATGATCTTGCATCACCATCTCCCAACTACTGAAATCATTGTGCAACCTTCATGGGTTTTAAATGTAAATTTTTGTGCTTGTTTGTCGTATAATTCATGCCTTTGAAAGAAATTTAGAAGAGTAGAATTCCCATCATATATGAAGCAATGTTAGTGCCTTGTGGCTAAATATCATATTTGGAAATATTGGCTTCATAACTCCATTTGGCTCTTGATGTAACACAGTGATGAAATTAATAACTTTTCCTCCTCTGCATGAATAAGCCTTTCGAGTAAGATGAGGAGCATATTTTATCAGGGTGGCTTTTGGGAATAGGCAGGCAGTAGAGGAATGGTGAAACTCCATTTTCAGGATGTTACATCTCCAAAAGCCAAGTACCTTGGTACCCTGCATCCATCAACTACACAGCTCCCTGTTCCATTGCCCTTCATCCCTTATGCTCAGCTTCACCCTAGTCACTGCCCAGAAGCTGGAGGGAAACGCTGAGTGAGAAGGAAGTGAAGACATCCAAAAGTGGGACAGAACAGCTCCACCCCAGCCAAGCCCCATGAGCCTCTGTTGCAGCACCCAGCACTAGCACGCATGGGAACCTCCCATTCGCAGGAGCTGTAGCTGTTCATCAAAACCTATGTATGAACATGACAACAGGAGCAAACCAGCGGGTTTCCTCTTCCCTCCTGCTGGGAAACGACTGCCTCTCAGTGGGATATATTTTCCAAAAATTATTCATTACGAGGCAGCATGGAAAATTCAGCCTAGTCAATTGGATAAAATTGGAAACAAATGAATATATGATGTTATAACAGTGCCATAAGCCTCCACGGTTTTGAGCAGCCTCTAGGATGTTGTCCATCCCTTTGGGGCAGGCCACAGGAAGAGCTTAATGTTTATGTTGTACTGCCAGTGAACACAGCCCCTGCCTGGAGTGCACAGGGCACCCAGGGAAGCCCTGGCATGGAGTGTGCCACAAAGGGTAGCAGAGCACTTGGCACTGTGGCCTCTTGCATGACATTAATGGTGTCTTTATTATTCTCTGTGTAGTAATTGAGGTCATCTTTGCGTTTTCTCTGAAGCTGCCATGCCTACATTATAAAAAGGCATTCAGAAAGATGTTTTGGCTTATGGACATTCAAACAGGCATTAACATTTAAATAATGATATGTTATTCCGCAAAGCAAACCTTACAAAGAGCCAGCTGGAGCACCAGTCTTCAGCTTAGGGAGCACCAGGAGAAAACCACCTTTGAGTTTTCAGGTTTCAAGGTCAGGCTAAGTACAAAAGTTGTTAACTGGAAGTGGGCTTTGGAGACCTAGATTAGCATCTGGTGCCAGTACCAAAGCTTGTTGGTACAGTAGGACCCCAGTTGTGCTGTTTGGCTCTGGGTGCAGGACATGATGTGACAAGAAACTACGACAGAAGCCTCCATCGAGCCCAGCAATGGTTCTGTGTTTGGGGATCTAGTGTCTTCCCTCATGCCTGTGGCATGTTCACTAGCATATGCTTCACATCCACATTAACTGATAGAATTAACAAACAGCCTCATCAGGCAGCACCTTCTTGGCCATGGCTTTGACTGGCTTGTTCATGGGGGTCAGGAAACACTGGTAGAGTTTATCGTCTCTTTCTTCTGTCTCAGGTGACATCCTTCTGAACGTGAATGGGATTGAGCTGACGGGGGTCAGCCGGAGCGAGGCCGTCGCCCTGCTGAAGAACACCAACTCATCGGTGGTGCTCAAAGCCCTAGAGATAAGAGCATGCGAAGCCCAGGAGGAGCAGGGCCAGCTGCCAGCCCCTGAGGCCATGCAGGCGAGCTCCGAGAGCAGCGAGTGGTCACCTTCCTGGGTGATGTGGCTGGGGCTGCCACGGTAAGTCTACAGATTGCATCCTCCTGCTGAAGGGGAGTGGGAGGCAAGATCTGTGTTTTCTGGCAGCTCTCTTTTGGCTTGATTCATTGCACTGACATCTTAATTAAATCCAGGCTCTGTCACAGACTTTAAATACCTCCCCTTTGTAAATGGGTATGTGTGTACGGCAAAAGAGACATGCAGATCCCCTTGCAAAGGAGGAAAGGATCCGAAATTGTTCCAATCTTTAAAACATGTCAGGCACTTAGGGAGTGAAAAGAAAAGGTTGCAGGGATACAGGAGCTTGCTGAACTGGGGTTTAGGCTCGACCACCCTGCAGAAGGCAGAGCTACCCTTCCTTCAGCTCTCTAGCTGCATAGCCCTTCTCCTTAGCCAAATCCAGCTGAACTGTTTGACTTTACCCAGATGTTGCAGAGTGCGTGCAGTTGGCTGGGGCTCTGAATCACCTCTTTTAACCCCACCCCCAACTGAAAGAAGTATGTTTGTCATACACGGGAAGCAGCTGTGTTGTCATTTCAGTAAGGATAATAAAGCCACGTTGCATGTCGTTAAGTTCTCTCAAAGGCACTCGGTGTGCAGGGTGTATACCTGCAGCTTCAGTGGCATTCTGTAAAGTATTCAATGAGGTCATGTTGTGAATCTGTGCACAGGAGGAGCTAGTATCACACAGTTGGAACTGGTGTTTAAGGCATGAAGAAGTTAGCTTACAAGTTACTTTTGCCCATACTTCTAACCCCGTCAGCAGTTCACAGAGTCTGGCTCTCTTTTGTGGGATGGCATGAAGAGATGGTCTGCAGGGCAGGTGGGCTTTTGCTCTAGGCACAGTTTCAGGACTTCTCTTCATTTCCCTGTCTTGCATGCCAGGTTACGTGCTTTTCCTCCTGGCTCTTGACCTCATTCACCTTGCAGCAAAGTCTGCTGTGAGAGCCAGATGTGTTTTGGTGCTTGGTCTGAGGGTAATGATTGTGTCACACATGCTGGAGCATTGCCAGGGCAGAAAGCAGGCTGTGTGATGTCCCCCACAGATGAAAGGTTCTTCCTGCAGTGGAGAGGACTACATCCTTATTCCTCTGAGAGAAAAGCAGTAAACAGATGGCTTCTAACTTGCTACCCCAGGCAGTTGTAAACCTTTCTCACCCAGTCTTGCTGCAGACAGGCAGGCCCAGGGAGGTCCTCATTTCTGCTCACTTCTGCACCCCTAAGCTTGACCAGCAGCACTGAGAAGGCACTGGGGCATGGGTAATGCTTCCAGCAGAGATTCAGCAAGCAGACTAGAGGTCTTATAGGCTGCAGCCTGTGATGCTGAGTTACCTTCGATCACCATCCGTTGCTAGATGGACTGAAACAATTGCACCCTGCCTGCCCTAAACCCGCCTTTGTTGGGCTGTATAGAAAATCTCGTGGCCATCATCGCCTACCCACAGCTGCCTCGCGTCCCCATGTCCTCAGCAAGGGGACGGAAATGGAGGACAGAGCTCCACAGTACTGCAGGCTTGCACCCAGGGTTCACATCAGGCAGTTCCACTTTGCAGTTTTGGAAGAAAAGGTGTTTTTCTATTTCAAAAGCGGTCTCTAAGCTCATTCTGTCCCCCTTCCTCCAAAGGCTGCTTGTGTGAAGGCATTCCCACCCCTTCAGTCTGAAGGAAAATCAGTCCTAGTGTCAGCAAGACTGAAGACAGGAGTTCATTGTAACTCTATCCCCAGCTGCGATGCTGTGCACAGAGCACAGCACAGCCCTTCTCTGTCAAAGAAAAGTAGGGAGATTGGTATGCTGAGCTGGTACACTGCTTTGAACATCAGACTAAGACAGGGACCAGCAAAGATGAGACATGACGGTAATACAGGGGCACTGCATTCTTATTAGTAGCTGGTTGGTTGAGTAGAGGTGCACAAGGATCAGGTTTGGGTTTGCTCATTAGGTATTATCAGAGCCTTCAGTCTTCCCCAGCATGAGTGCACTTACCCTCTCACTCTTGATTCTCCAGGGCCCACACCAGACATCTGGAAGTCCTTCAACAAGTTCTCTCACTAGGACAGTGTACCACATTAACTCATTCTGCTCCAGGTCGAGCATTTAACCTTTCCTTATCTGGCTTTCAGTTTGCTTTTGGCATGGATCACATCCCACTAGATCTCAAGGTATTGCCAGCAGTCTCACAATGTTTTCCAGGCTGTTAGAGAAAATTATTCTCTGTCCAAATAGATGTCTGACAGGTCCATCTTGGCAAAGGTTGCTCAGGTTCAGGGAACTGAGGGAATAAGAGAGTGTCCCCTTTTCTGTTCCAAACACACAGAGTTTTGGTGAAAATCCTGTGAAGGATGGTCCCATAAAATGTGCTGAGTTGAGCTAAATGCTAGAGGATGTGTACAGACCTCTATCCATGACTGATGAAGTAGAAAACAGGCTAACATTAATAATTGTTACATGATTAAAAGTGCCTTCTTCACTTTCGAGGCTGGGGTACTGCAAATGCCTCATTCTCCATGCTAGCGCAGAACTTGCCCCTTTCCCAGGCACTGCATACCTGTTACAGAGATGGGCAGAGCCAAGAGACACAAACATTGAGAGTCAGGGAATTATACAATTTTTCTGGCTTAGGTCAGTAGCAGCAGAATCCAAGAGGTTATCTGATTCCTTACATCAAAACTCAAAGCCCTGGAAAAGGCACCTGGCATAATTTAACATTTGTACATCTCACTTAAATTTTGTCCCTTTCCTAGTGAGATCTTAAAACTGGCTTTGGTCACTTTTCTATGGTTTGATAATGCATAAACAGCTCCTCTGTCCTTTCTGTAGCACAATCCAGTGTGTGTGGTGGTTATAAAATAGACTCATATGTGCATCTGACATCTGTCAAAACTTGGCCTGCATGCGAGCGGAGGGGCTGCAGCCTGGGTGTTGGGAGGAAACAGTGATGTAGGACCTTAAGCATTCCTGCCCAAAGGCTTTCAGGGTAGCTAATTTAATTGCTTGCTGTTGAGGAAGACAGGTCGCCTTTATTGTTGGAGGGAAATGTTGTTGTGAAGCATGCACAAAGGCAATAATGCGGAGCAGCTGGTGAAAAGTGTTTCCCCAGCCCCATGATGTTTCTTCTACTCTTGCTTGTTTTCCTGCTCTTCTTTCTTTGCTCTCCTCACATTTCCTTCCCCCAGCTAGCACTTAAAAATAACTTATAGATCCTCCTGTCATAACATTTACAAACACTGGTACTTCGCACGAGTGCTTTTCTTCATCTGCAGAATGAGATGAGAAAGATAGGAGGTGGCCAAAGTCATTCTGCAAACCAGGGGTAGAACTGGGCATAAAACATGGAATTAGGACAGAAACTCCCCCAAATTAAGTCCATTCAGGTTGTAGGGCTCTGATGGGAGCAATTAGCAAATATTACCAAATTCCACTGCCACTTGTGTACTGTAATGGGGTGGGAGAGTGGGAGGGGGTCATTGCTGAAGCCCTCTTGAAGTCAGGCTGGTTTTCATTCCCAGAGCATAAGGCTCTTTCTTTGTAAAAAGCAGCAGGAATTGTACATTTAACTACTTGAAAACAGGCATTTTTAAATTCCTTCTGCATGAGTAACTGATGCTCAGTTATATTATTTCTTACGATAGGACCCTGCGTCTAGACACTGTTTATCCTCGAATCTGAGGCAAGTTCACACACAAATTACTCCTTGTCCTCGGCTTTTAGAGTATTTAAAGATAGAGGCAGAACACTGTGAGCTGCTCTCTTCCAAGGCAGAAGATGGCTCTCCTTGGACCAGCTGCAGTTTAGTGAGTTATGGCAGTTTAACTGGATCAAAACACACAGACTGGGGCTTTTGTTTCCACACCACCTATCCACTCCTCAGGCTACGGCCTGTGTGAGCAGTTGGACGCCGGATGCACCAAGCACCCACACAATCCAACACCCCCAACAAGAGGATATAGGAAGAAGAAGAGCAAGAAAACTGACTGGTCAAAGTAAAGACAGGGAATTCACTCACCATTTTGTTGAGGGCAAAACAGTCGTGGTTGGAGAATTTAACTCAAAACATTTAATTTCCAACATGGGTATCAGGAGTAAAAAAAAAGAAACACATAAACACTTGGGGAAAAACCCTTTCCTCCCATTTTCCCATACCCAGCACCTCTCCTCTTGCCTACCTCACTTCTTTGCCATTACAGCCAGTTACACCCTATCCCTTCAGTAAGACAAAAGGCAGCACAGAGTGCTAGAGTCAGGACAGCAGCAGCTCTCTGCTGCTCCTAGCTTTCCATGTGTTTCCTCTACTTAGGCAGAGAGAACAGTCCTGATGCCGGTATGCTGTGTCTATTTTAATTAGATTCAGCACACACTTTAATAACAATTTATGCTTTCTGGATGGATGAAGACCATGTAATCAGTAGCCTTACAGACTGCAGGTACAGAACGCATGTAAGCCTCATTTGTCTTCACTGTGTTCTGTTCTCCTCTCTTTACCTGCTCAGGTATTTCTTTTCTATAGTGTTAGGCTTTAGCTGAATGTCCTCCCGAAGGCATTGAGTGTAGCACCAGGCCCCTGCTCCCCAGAATCAACACTAGGTAAGAGCACTAATAGCTGAATCCTGGCATCACTTGGTCATGACCTTGATAAGTACCATCAAACATAGAGGGTTTAAGTGATTTTGCAGATTAAAGAAGTCCACAGATGGTAAAGTAATAATGCCTGGCTGCTAAGGAAAAAAGCAAATGTCACCTGTTTCTTACATTAGCAGCCAGTGAATTCTTGTGCAAATATTATATACCTACCACCCTGGCAGCAGGTGAATATTTGTAGGTCCCAGGGGACTAATCTAGTATTACTGTAAGGCCCTACTGTGAAATACTGCAAAAGCATCATTTGACAAATAAAATTTTTAAAAAGCTAGACATACTGGTCTTTAAGATATTTATCCCTCTACAGAAGAAGTGTCAGCTGTTTCTTAGAAACCTTAAGTCTCTGAATAGATCTTGTAACAGTTGCTTGCCATAGACTAGGCTATAACTTCAGATTTGGAATAGCAAAAGGATTTTCAGGCTCTTCAATCATTCCTGGGTACCACTAACAATGAGTAGGTGAACTGCTATGGATAAAAATTTCTGTTGCTTTGTAAATAATGAAATTAATTCTTCTTTTCCTGCTTGATTAAGAAAAAGGAAACAAAGCAGGTATTGAAATTAAGTGCAATAGGTAAAGTATAAGACCCTAATAACCTTGTTACTCTTGCTTTCCTCTAGTCCTTGTTTCAGCTAACTTTGAATCAGCGTAACTTACAGTATCATATGTTCAAAAGACAAGCGGAGGGAGAAGCTGATTTCAGTTCTCTTACCATAATAATCTTGTGTTTATCATTATAGTGAGAACAAGCAGCCTCAGTACTCCAAAGCTCTGACTGGCATGGATAGGTTTCTCTCATCTTCCACGCCATGTCATCTCTGATTTTTGTAATTCTGGCCCATTTCACTGGCCTTGAAATTACCTAGCTTCAACATGTGCCACCATAATAAATGCCTGCCCACTTTTGACACAGTTAATCACACACAGACTCTTATCTGGAAGATAAAACAAGTCATAGGATGTATTGATGAAACACAAGGTAAATGAAATACAGGTTTTGGCATAATAGTTTATGAATATTAAATGCAGTCTCAGTTGAGTTTCTATGTCTAGCATATATATATAGATACTATATCTATATGCATATACATATATCTATATACATATATAGATATATGCATATATTTATATGAGGAAGTATAAAGATAAGTCAGTTTGATCTCTGGGGTAATACGAAGCATGCCAGCACAGAGCAGCTTTCCCACCCCCCGGCTCAAAAAAACCCAACTAACCACTGCCTCTGCAAACAAATACATTTTATGAGAGTGAATGCAGGATTATGGATCAAGCTTAAATCAACTGAGAAGTCTTAAACACCATCGTTTGTTCAGAACATGGATCACTCCCATCTAAGAACAACATCCTATTTTCTTTCAAACCCGTCTAATTAAGTTCTAAGAATGGGGAAAAACAACACCCAAGTGTTTTCACCTGCTTTATTCCTTTATTCATGAACAGTTTTTCTCCATCACTTTCAATTGCAGCTAGATTATTTGCATAAATTCTTACCATCTGAAACAATTTATTTGCTATTTTAACCCCAAAATTACAAGTAATTTTACTTTCAGGATAAAACTGGTTGTGGTTGTGGCAAGCAGCAGTACAAAAAACAGAAGGAAGCATTGGTGGCTAATACCGTGGAACTCTGTTGCTATTTTGTACCTTGAAGACACTCTGTGGGTGTATGAAAAGGCAGATTCATCATTAATGGTTTATCAGAATCTGAAGTTAAGACATTTAACTAGTCTGGTTTGTTTCAGGTATTTGTACAGCTGCAAAGAAATCGTATTACGAAGAAATACATCTGGAAGTCTTGGCTTCAGCATCGTAGGAGGTTATGAAGAACACACTGGAAACAAACCATTCTTCATCAAATCCATCGTTGGGGGGACACCGGCATATAATGATGGCAGAATTAGGTAAAGATAACTAATGAAATGTAGCATTTAAGTCTTTCATCTAGTTCACTGGTGGGCAGTGGGGGAAGGGGTGTTAAAACTAATTTTCATGAAGACTCTGTGTGTGGGGGGGAAAACTCATTGATACAGAACTAACTCTGCGAGATATGGAAATAAGATGTAAGTGTCCTGAACTTTAATAGATTTGCCTTCATAGTAGCATGTGTTCAGCTGCCTTGCAATCACTAGTATATGAGTAAGAATAAAGATAAGTCAGTTTGATCTCTGGGGTAGCACAAAGCATGCCAGCTCAGAGCAGCTTCCCCACCCCCCAGCTCCAAAAAACCCAACCAACCACCTTTTCTGCAAACACAAATACATTTTAAGAGAGTGAATGCGGAATCATGGCGCAAACTTACATCAATTGAGAAGTCTTAAAAAACATAGGTTGCTCAGAACATGGATCACTCCTATCTGAAAGGACTGTATCTTCTTTCAAACCTAATTAAGTTCTAAGTGGAAAACCAAAAAAAACAACACCCAAGTATTTTCATCTGCTTTATTCCCTTATTCATGAACAGTACTTAGCTAGAGAAGGAATAGAAATACTCATTTCTACCCCTTCCTCCCACCTCAAGCACATGCTTTAGCATTTGCAAACTTTTAAGAGAAGAAGTCACCTCGTTCAACTTGTTCTCATATTTGCCTTTGGTTTTTCAGATGTGGCGACATCCTCCTTGCTGTCAATGGCAGGAACACATCAGGAATGCTGCATGCCTGCTTGGCACGGATGCTCAAAGAACTGAAGGGGAAAATTACTCTCACAATTGTGTCCTGGCCTGGCACTTTTTTATAAAACAACTCTGTGGAGAGGAACATCAGGTTTTGCTTTTGGGGGAGGTCAAGTATGTATTGATAAAGAAAAGGTTTGTGAAATTTCAATCTGCATGTCAAGAAAAGTCAAATTTAGGCAAAGCAGGGACATCTGTCAGAAAATCACTTCGGAGTGATTTGTTACAGACTTAAGCCTTTCCTTCCCCATATTCTTAAGGGTTTTTTTTGTTGTATTTCTTTTTTATATATATATGTATATTTAATGCATTATAATAATACTGAAATGTCAGGAGGAGCAGCTCCTGCTCACTCACTTTATTTTGATTTACAAAAAGAAATCCTTGAATAACTTACAGAACAATTTCTTGCCATTTTTTCTAGTTGCAAAAATGAGGTGAAGGTTTTTATCCAACACAGTAATAGCACTTGGATTATGTGTATCTTTTCATGGTCAGCATGAAGCTGGTATTTTCAAGACTTTCAAGTACTGTTAGTCTGTAAAACTGTGAATTAAATTTCTAAAATAATTAAAAAATAACTGTAACTGTGTACTTGTACAGACATTCTTTTCATCCAAAACCAAGCAACCCAGTTTCCCTGGTTTGATTAATACTATTAAATATAGGGGTTTTATACAGAATTATTGTTTTTAAGGGCATACTCTGTTAACACCATAAAGTAAGTCTTCTAAACAGCACCATGCCAATCACACAATGCTGTTCTGCATGGAGTAATTCTGCTAGTGATGATAGTCTTATATTTTTTCTAAAAATAGTTCTTTGCCTTTCTCTGCAAATGAACCACTTTCCGAAGTGTTAACTTTTCCTCACAAGCTAGCAATGGGAAGAGGATATATTTGTTAATCTTTATCATGTCAAGGACAGCTGTACCCCTAGAAGAAAGACTAACATGAACTTTCTCTTAAGCCACTGAAAAGCAGCAGGGATGATTATCCAAATTAATTCACCCTTATGCACCCACACAAACCAGACATAATTACCAAGTGTATCAGAGTGTTCCATCAGACTAAGAACAATCAGCACCTTGCCCAGTTTTCCTACTTTTTTCATTTCACCTTAGTACAAGATTCTTGAAGACAAGAGTCTGCAATTCCTGCCTGTCCCTGTAGCAAAAGATGGACCTTTTCAAATATGAATTCCAAAAGTTGTACTAAACCCACACTGTTCCAGATGTTGGTATATAATAAAGTGAATGTACACTGTTTCTAAATTCAGTAAAACAATGACCTTCCCAGCGGCTTATAAAAAACAGGAGACACTTTTAACACAAATAACTTAACTTAAGCCCTACATACACTGTAAGAGCATAAGGCCCTAGCTAATTAAGAGGTTTTCTCACTTAAAAGACAAAGTCAGTCCAGGAATCTTAACATGAAAAATTCACTCTTTTATTTTCAAAAAAAAAAAAAAAAAGAAAAAAAAAAAAGAAAACCAAACAACAAAGTAAACTTTGATTTCAAACTAACAGAACAAGATTAAGAGCAAATTATTTTAATACCCAGAAAAATAACAAGATTTATAGTAATCTATTTCTGGCACTAATATATATGCAAGTAGACAAAAATCACACAAGCCTATTCCGCAGGGGCAGCTTCAGTGTTTTCCTGTTCAGGAGCAGGTTCACCACTGGCTTCTTTTCCTTCTTTGCTTCTTTTGGATTTTTTGTGTTTGTGCCTTCTATGGCTATCCCCTTCTTCACTGTCATGCCGACGTCTGCTGTTACTAAATAGAGAGAAAAAAATCACTCAAACAATTGCATGACAGGCATCATTTCATTACAGAGTACCATAAAAACAGCCTTTGTATTCATATTTGAAAACTGGCACCTGCTCCAACTCATACAGTATTTGGATGTCAGCACCAAAATGAATTTTTCATGGAATGGTGCATACATCCCCCCATCCTATACTTTTTGTTGGGAAATTGGAATGATTTTTCACATTTGTAACCCATATTCTAATAGCAATACTTATATAAGTCATGTTCCTACTGGCATCTCTTAATGATTTAACATTCTTATTGACCATGTTCACTGTACTCAACCTTTATTTCTAACTTCAAAAGTATTAAGTTGAACAATTTCTATCAAGCGACTATGAGGGTTATTTTACTTACTAAGAACCATAGTTCAGTTCCTATGTTAATGCTTCTGAATGTCAGCTTCACTCCACCTCTTTCTGACCCATTTCTTTAGCCATCTTTCCCCAAATTCATAATTTCTGCTCACTAGCTAAGACTGTCACATACATCATTCAGTATGAAGTTACCCGGGGCTAACATTGCTTTTTGTCTGTCCACATTTTATATGGCAGACTTGCTCCAATTATTAGTACATCAAAGTATTTACAGTCTTTCCACAAACTCCAGTTTGTTTGGGGGTCTTTTAAAAGTTTATTTTTTTAAGCTGCTCAGGTCTTTCGTATCCTATTAAAAAACTCAAAAATCAAACCTTCGAGATGACTTGTGCCTAGTATCTTCTTTTTCTCTGTGTCTCCTGTCTCTGTGTCTGTCTTCTTTCTCTCTACTTGTTCTATGGCGGTCATAGCCTCTTTCCCCATAGTCTCTGTATCTATATCGCTCTTCATCACTGATTAAAAAAGAAGACATTTTCAGGACAGTAATACCATATTTATGCTAAAAAAGAAATTCTTACACACTCACAAGATAGATAGAAAAATATTAATGTTGCTGCTGAGTTTTTAGATGAGATCCACCACATATGCTAAAAGGCCATTAAAACTCTTCACCTTACACATTAAGACTTCTGTGGTTAATGCAATTTTGAAAGGGGATTGTTCAACAAAATGGAAGGTACAACAGGGTCACATGTTTATACAGGAATTATCAAGCAGTTAGCTTAAACCTGTATCTAGCTGCAAATAAAGTCCAATCCTACATAACCTTTAGTTATATTCAGGTCAGTGTGTGTAAAGCTCAACACTTATCAAAACACTTTTTGACTATTATACCATTTGGGTAAATTAAATTAAATTTCGGTACAGTTAATTTACTTCCTTACATCAGCTTCAAGAAAGGAAAAGCTGGGTGCAAAGGGACCAACAGTAACATATAATCAGTGTTTTGGGTTGCTTTTAAAATTCATTTGTGTCCAGTGCCAATGCTGCCTCTGCTTCCACTCCTCTCTTGGATTACTGCAAGTGCAGCCCTGCCACAATGCTGGTAAACCCCCTAAACATTACAGGCTACACAAGAATCTGAAGGCTTTATTTAAGAACGTATTTTCGTATTTTGACAGCTCAAGAGATTTTTCATGTCCTGGAGCAGTGAGAACTTGGATCAAAACAATTTTATTTGCTGTAACTTGGGCACTAGTCTTTCTATGAAACTCTGTAGGATTATGTCATGAGCAAATTTCAAAAATTAGTAATCTGAGACACTGTAGGGAAGCATCAAATGCCCTGCAGAAAAATCCTGGTTTTCTGAGGGACATTAAGAACATTCACACATCAAAATCAGAAAAACTACAGTTAGTACTAAAGAACTCAGAGTTACAATATGTCCATCTGTAAAATGACTGCATTAACTGGTGCCTGTATTGTTACAAAATTGTATAACGTGTAAGATTTTATAATGCACGTAAAAATACAGATCTGAGAATAAGCTGATCAGATCCGGTAAAGTACATTTGTGACAGATCATACCATCACAGAATGGTTCAGGTTGGTAGGCATCACTGGAGGTCATCTGGTCCAAACCCCTACTCAGGCAGAGCCACCAGGACCATCAGTTGCACAAGACCATGTCCAGATTGGCCTATGGGTATCTCCAAGAATAGAGACTCCACCACCTCTCTGGCCAGCCTGTGCCTGTGCTCAGTATCCCTCACAGGCATCATGCCACTATCACGTCTCCGATCTATTGCCCCCCCTCTTAAGACAAAAGCAAAATTCAACGGCATTAAACACTTTTTAAAAAGCCTATGTTAAATCTAATGTCTATCCCACGAGAAAACCCTACTACAGACACACATGAACTTGTAAAAAATGAAGGCAGAACAGCCACAGAACACGAATTCTGACCATACTACTCCACATCCAGCTTAAGGCACACTAGGTTATAGTCCAGAATGTGAAAAGAAATGCAACTGCTCCACTGAGATGTCCAAAACTCAGACAGGTAAACTAAAGCAGTTGTGGGTGAGGGCAAGGGAGAAAACAAAATCCCCAGTCTTAAGAGTGCTGAAATCTCCAGTCCTATGCCTTTAACCTGTTTCTATCCGTATCAATCGTTTACCATTGCTTTACCCTTAAATTTCTATTCTACTATTGGAAAGGCGAGAACTGTAGGGGAGACATTTACAATCCAAGTCCCATTCTACTGAGCATTTCTTCTCAGAAGAACCTAACTAACTCCAGGCTTCAGCAAAAGGGGCAAAACCAACACTTAGAAATGAAATGTCACAGAAAGATGAAGGTTGATATCAACTGCTAGTTTCTAGGACAAGTCATATGGAAGAGAAGACTAACTTAGCTTGCACAGCAGTTAGTAAGCTCAGAATGACAGCCTTCATTTCATCTATGTTTGAAGTGTGTCTTAATTTGGTGTGTAAGAAAGCAGCACCATAAAGACAGCACGTGCCTGGTGAAGTCCAGTTATAAAGCTCAGGTTCAAGGGGGGGGGGGTGGTGGGGTGGTGGTGAGGGGGTGGTGAAGTATAATGTTAAAAATTAAATTAAAATTAGGTTCTGAAATCTACCAAAAGTTATAACCAAAGGTAAGGCCCGATTTGACTTTGAACAACAACTGAAAAATTTTGTTAGATGGGGGACTCCTGTATTAAAACACCTTTGAAGTGCCACTAGTCATCACAGTTTTAGGAACCTTTCATTTCTGCAGGCTTACAGGGATAGAGAAAGGTAGAATCAATTCAACTGTAGTTTACACCCATTATTTTACAATATGGGTGTAGTTTACACCCATGGTATTATTTGCCAGACTGATCACTGTCTAATTAAAAAGTGAAAATTTTAACGTCTAACATTGCCTTCTGATGAGCTTGCTGTAAGAACTTAAGATGGTTACTTGTAGACTTCCAGCTTCGTTTCAAATTTGAGAGCCAAAGCCTTCAACATTAACTCACAGTCTGCATTTACTCTGTTACACAACTATTATAAAACACTCTAGAAAAGGTTAAAATATTACTGATACTCCTTTATAAACCTTATTTTGGCAAACTACTAAGGAAACGTGACAGCTTGTGTGTCTGAAAATAAGCAACTTTTCTATAAGTAAAGCAAAATACCAGTTTGCCAAGTTCAGTATGTTGGAGCTTTAAGGAACAGGAATAAATGTCATGTACCCAATGTTGCAGCAGTGATCTCCTCCTCACTTTGTATATGGGCTTACATTACAGTTATCAAAGCCTTCCAGAGACAACACTGAGAGCACTACAGCCTTTGACCTGTGGAAGAGGATCTACAGTTACCTGTGCTCTCCTGGCAAAGAAGCCCCAAACCAATTCAATCCATAGCATCTTTGTTCTCTACACCTTCGGTTACTTTTTCAAAACAGACCCCAACTTCACCAAACTATTAACTTCACAAATGAGGAGATCCCACTTTGGTAGAGATACCAACCTTTTTATATCTGTATTCAAAAAGCTTCTCCATATATTTAAAAAACCCTTCAACAAAGAATCACAGAAGGAGTTAGGCTGAAAGGGACTTTGTGGACGTCACTTGGGCTAACCCCTCCTCGATACAGGGCTAACTCAGAAGTCTGGTCAGGCAGCTCAGGGCTTGTTTAGTCATGTTTTGAGCATCAACAAGGCTGGAGATTCTATGATCTCTCTCTGAAACCTGTCCTAGCACCTGATCACTCCTTTTGTGATTATTTCCTCACTATTGGAATTTCCCTTGCTATGACTTTTAACTACTATGTCCTGTTCTTTCTCTGTGAACCCTGAAAAAGAGCCTAGCTTTATCTTCTCTATGACCACCCATTAGGTGCTGAAAACAGCCTTAAGAACCCTCCTCATACTTCTCCTTTCAAGCTAAATAAACTCCATTCCCTTAGCCCTGCTAACTACTTTGTCAGACCTCCACTGGAGTATCCAGTCTGTCAATGTCTTCCATATCAAGGGACCAAAAACTGGGCACAGAACTTTGCATGTGTTATCAAGTGCCAAATAAGAGGGGAATAATGGCATTCTCCACCTGTGGGCTACACTCTAACACGGCTCAATGCATTCTGACCTTTATTACACACTAGGTGCTGAGTCCCATTCAATTTGCTCTCCACCAGGACACTAAGTCCTTTTCTGTAAAGCTGCTTTCTAGCCACACAGACCCCCATCTGCTCTGCTGCATGGGATTACTGCATTCCAGGGCCTTAGAAATATAGTTGATGGGTTTTGGTTTAGTTTTTTCAAATTGGTGAGGAAGAACAACAAAATGGTAAGGTATCAATCAAATTCCAAAGTGTACATTTTTAGCGGTAACAAATTGACTTGAAACTAGCAAAACACAAAAAACAGTCTTTGCAGAACGGATAACAGTCTAAAAAGTACGGCATCTTCTCAAGGGAGCAGTGAGATACAGTGTAAAAACACATAATTTCATCTGACATAGCAGGGTAAAGGTAGAGCAGAATATAAAGACAGCTGAAGATTCATTTTTTAACCACATTTTGGTTATACGAATAGAATAAAAATAATTCCATTTTCTTACAGTTCTAGGAAATACTACAGCACAAATACAGGCTGCTTATCTGGAAAAGAACTGCTAAAAACAATGAAAGCAGTAATTTCTAAGCAGTAAAAAGCTGAAGATGATGTTTACTCCAAATCATACCACAGTGCCGCTTGAACAAAGTTTAAACAAAGGGAATTTGAACGTAATGAATCTGTATAGTCTCTTTGTAAAAGAGTTCACCTTCTCCTCCTCATAGCTCTTTTATTTTCTTAAGTGCACGGAACTGAAAATAAACCTTCTTAAAAAACGTTATGTCTGCATGTTCTCTCTTAAGCCTCTCCCAACTTCTCTGTGACTCCCAAACCAACTTACACTAGTTAAGGGCCTCCCGTTTTCTTACACAGCCATGTGGCAACAGCTTTGCTACAGATGGTGGATAATTTAGTCACATAAAAAAGTTGAGGCCTGCTCTTCCCCCTCCTTTACAGATAACTCTGGCAGCAGCACAGAGATTTCTCGAGGCCTGGAAGCTATTAAGGTTCATTTCAAGCACCCTTGAATGACCAGGCTTCTTTCTGGCCTTCAATCAAGCTGTCTGAGAAACAGATGTTTAGATTGGTCTTGAGTTCTCAGAAACTGACCCTGGAACACAGCAAATGCACACAGGAGAGGACATCACCCCATCAGCATACATGGAAAATCCCTTACCTTGTACCTACTTTGGGTCTTCAGCTAGCATTCATCATGCAAAAAATGTCATCTTTCAACTGAAGTAATGTTGACTCCCCGTGATCTCATTCTCCACAGTGTAAAACCACTAGTAAAAACCATCTACCCAATAGCTAACACGTATATTCTGCAAAAATTGAAACTTAACAAAATAACCCCAAACAACTCAGACAGGTGTCAGGACAATTTGCTAAAACACTTAGCAAATAACGAGCAAAGTAAATTTAGATAAACCTGGCAAGCCAGCAGGCCTCTACTCTACGGAGTCAAAGCAAGCTCAACATTAAATGTAAAACGGCTTCATACTTGTGCACATGAACCACAGAACAGTTGCAGGTTTTTAATTCTTTTTTCTTAAAGGAAGTAGAGAGTTGAAAGCTGAAGTTATCTGTCATTATTGTCATCATCTGCCTGGAAATGTATAAAAGTTTTTTTTACCTTGAAATAATAGTTTTAAAAAAGATAGACTAGAATATTATCCAGCTAGTGCTAATGATCAAACTAACAATTTTAACAGCTAATAACACATTAGGGTCAAATTTTGCCCCACATTACTCTTAGCACTGAACTGGCAACTAAGATTCACTGAGCACTTCCACAGATTTTTCTGGAACTCCTTACGTCAAATAGAGCTGTGTATATCACACACAGGGCTTAAATCACACCTTTAACCTGTAAAGCACTATGACCAGTTTGGATGTATACTGTCTTTTTTACACTTCCGTTTTACATTCTAAAGTTTAGTTATAGTATAGATAAAAGGGGGAAGGGGAGAAAGCCGCAACCTCCAGCTCTTCAGAATATACAACTGAACACTAAATTGTAATGCTGAAGTACACTATTTCACATAGACACAGGGTTGCAGCATGCTTACGACATTTCAGTTACCTGTTGAACACACTTGGAGTTGGACTGTGATCTCGGTCCCTTTCCCTGTCTCTGGTACGTTCTCGGTCTCTGTCTCTGTCTCGGTCCCGGTCCCGATCTCGAGATCGCTCTCTCTCACGTTCCCTATCCTTCTCTCTTCGTGAATAGTAATCCCACTGCTTGCTGGTGTCCAGAAGACTAGACCACGAAGGAGCGGAACCTGCAAGGTGCGGAAAGGTGACTAAAGAAAAAGACGTGGGTATTAGAAAGAACAAAATCAGATACCATATGAAAACTGCAATACTACTTATGCATGAACACACAGGCGTTTGTCAGCCTCCTCCAATGACATTTTTCAGTCTTCCCCTTTCACGTAAAAGTTAATTCTGAGCAAACTCTGCATTTTTTCCATGATGCTAATAAAGGCCTCTGGCACTCATTTAAATACTTGTTATGAAGATATCTAGAACCAGGATATACCCCACAGACTGTCTAAATCCTCTTGGGGAAAAAAAAAAAAAAAAGGGAAAAAAAAGAAACAACCCCTAACAAAACCCCCACATTGTGCAAAGATTTGCTGAAAGAATCTCATTTTATGCGGTCAAATGGCTGTGTTCTGGGGTAACAATAAAACAAAAACAACCAGAAAACAAAACTGCCTCTTAAACTCAGTGGCTCTCCAAGTGCAGTTCAGAAAAACAAGGAAAAAGGATGCTTCCAACTTTATATTTAGATGCTACTATTTTTGTTTTGTCCTTTAAAATCATTGTATTTAAAATATAATGTTAGTTACAAAGCTCTCATTCACTGATTTATATTCTATACTGTGCTTTGACATACTTTTCTAGTTACAGCTGTAACAGCAGCTTTAGAAATAAATTCCAGAAATTCATTCTGAGGAGAAGAAATTAATGCTCCTAACTTATCCTTTGTAAGATGCCATTTCTAGTGAATACTCAGCACAATCACTATTGCTGCTGATTTATAATAGATGCAGAAAATTAACTGTATTATCTTAAGGATGATATGCTTAAGAAGTTAAAGAAGTCACAACCACGTCTCACAATCTTTTTAGGTAACAGCAATGGGAAGAGATAAGGGACATGCTTCTCCATTGCTTTCTCCCAACTCCAGTGTAATAAATAACTACTAGTCTTAATGCCCCAATTGTTCTGTTCTGCCCTCCCTCTCCAGAAGTCCCGTGAATATATTCTATCACTGAAAAATAAGGGCTCTGGATTTAACTGGAAACAGCACTCTCTAGTGGACTTACAGTACAGAGGACTTCTCACTTTCTGCTTATCTGCTTTGCTAGCCAATGATAACATAGCCTTCAATAAATCGTTTGTTTTGAGTTCCACTCCATTATCTATAATATGAGAACAATATTCACTTGACTCCATGGTGTCACAAAGAGACATTAATAGCATAATTAACATAAATATTTCACTGAACAATATAAAGTGCATTACTGATGCTGTATTTAATACTCAAGTTATAAAATCAGTGGCTTCTCCTGACAGCTACATTCAGACTGCCTTGCCTATGTCTGGGGTATGCCTGCCCCAGAAAGCTTTGGCAGAAGCTGAAGACAGCAGTTTGCCAAACATCCAAAGGAGGAATACAAAAGACCTTCTGAGCAGGCAGTGGAGCAGGAAAAACACATCATTGTTAAACTACATTTGCAGTGAAAAACATTATAAGTCTTTAAAAAAGCATTTATATGAGTTTTGCCTTTAACAAATGCTTGATACGGTTTCATTTCAGAGGTACAGACAGAATGAGGAGTTAACAGAAAAAAATATCCTAATACAATAGTATGCTGTTCATTATACTGCCAAAACCTGAAATTCTTCTAAGGAAAGCAGCCAGAAATAGCAAAAAAACAGCTGGATTTTAAAGACTGTTAATTTCCTTGACTTGCCACTATGTCAACAACATACATATGGTCCACTGGCTGCTAGAATATTCTGATCTAAAGTGTAAACTTAACTTTAAATGTATACTATAGAACAATTATGAATGGTAGCATAAACTTATGATAAATTTTGGTTACTCCCCCACATCTGCAGTAATCCTCATCTGACAGAAGTATGTCATTTTCACTCCAATAACATGAGATAAACCAGTTATTTGATACTCTGCACATTTTTAGATCTAGATTTTCACCAGTTATTGTTCGCAACACAAAAGAAGCTTACTTTCCAATATGAACTGGTGTTCAGCATTTAATGCTTAGAACAAAGTAATTTGTCACTTTTAGTATTCCTACATGGATTGTTCTAATAATTTCTACAAAAAGAAGGACAATTCTAAAGTTTAATTGATTTTTAAAACAAGAAGAGAGGGAGCTTTGAACAATCAATAGTTTTAGAGGCTTAAGTCCTGTTTTGGAGATGCATGGTATCACAGTATAAGGCAAACGATTTAATACAACTTCTTTGTGCCTCAAAAAATACTGACTCTCAAACTGTTTCTGTAACGCTAAATTTCTTGCATGTTCATAAGATATCATGAACATTTAGAGCACAGAACAGAGAAACGCTTGAGGAAAAAGCAAACAAGCATACAGGTTGCTTCACTGGTAGACCAAATGCAGTGCCATATTTTGACAGCTCAATAAAATTCAAAGATCTGATGGCAAAGCAGAGTTTTGAGAAAGTGTAAAGGATTTGAGATCAAACTGAAGAAACCTCACTGAAGCAGTGGAAGAGCACAAAGACAAAATAGATACTCTTGAAGCTACAAGTTAAGAATATTATTTTACTATGCAACCTATCTAATGGACTTGCAGTGGGCAACATGCCTGACACAAGGAATAGGCACTGAGGCGTGAGATTCACAATTTGAATAGGGAGAAGAAAGGCTGGAGCCTTAATCAAGATTGGTAGGTTTTGTAACATGTTCCATATCCCCCACAACTTTGACAAAGCCATGAAATATAACCAGACTGGTAAGGAAGACAAGGGGTTGGAGATTCAGTGCTATCATCCAAAGCAACAATTAAATAAATATACTTAGAGATTCTTAATTAAAACTATTATCTGTACCCTAGTGTGTCGCTGAGCCCTCACTTTACCTAAGTTCTGATACACACACAGCACTGATAAAATACTGGCCAGCAATCACATTGTGAGACAGGGACAGTGAGAGTAAGATGCTGGCCAGGAAAACATGTTTCACTCGGAGATGATCAGCAGCAATAAAATACCACTGAGCCTCTACAGATCCAAAAATCCCAATCACAGGCACAGCTTAGAGATAATTTGCTGCAAATATGAAAGCTTTTGCAACAGAAGGGGTGCCAGATACAGTGGGAAGATGGGAGCAGGCTGTGCTCCTTGGTCCCCATAATCATAAAAAGGCAAATATAGTTTTTTAACCCTGATGAAGGAGTTCAAATTCCATGTTGGCATCATCAGGATGACAGTCATCATTCTAGTATCGGTACTGCAACAACACATATATATCAACACCTCTGAAGGTCAACATAAAATATGGAAATCTTCTTGTGTCCCTGACAGTACTTGACAGAACAGCAAATTCTAACAAGGGATATTCCAAAATGAAAAACATTCTGAATTGGAGACTGCATATTAGATGCAATGTACATACTAATAACTGTTAAGAATGCATTCCATACAATACTCTGCATGACTAGATGTTGAAGCTTCAGCAAAATAGTCACTTGGATACCTCAATTGTCTGCCTCGGCTTTACCTTTTTGCTAAAACTTCAGCAAACACAGTTCAATTATTGCTAAAAAAGTAGTCAGCATAAATGAGCTGCTTGCCCTTGTCAAGAATTCTTGAAAACATAACAAGCTTCCATGCATGCAGGCAAGCACTTGATAACTGATAAGGATCCTTTCAATGTCAACAAACAGAAACAGCTCCAACTTCAAGAAATTATAAGCCATTCAAAAATGTCATTTTGTGTATCTTCTCTAAAGACTTATGAAGAGATACATTATCTGAATGTTTGATCTGTGCCAAACATTATGTATCCTTAGTACTAGACAGAATTTTCCCTACCATTTCTTCTCCCAGCAGATAGGGTCCAATGGAACAAAGAACAAGGAGACAAAAAAAGTCAGATGGAAGAAAAGGCAATAGGCATGGGGCTGGACGGCAAGAGGCAGTGACAGGCAACATGTCAGGTCCTGCACTGGGTTGGGGCAATTCTCAGTATGAGTACAGACTGACTGATGAATTGATTGAGAGCAGCCCTGTAGAGAAGGATCTGGGGGTAGAGGTGGATGAAAAATTAAGTATGAACCAGCAGTTTGAGTCTGCAGCCCAGAAAGCCAATCACATCCTGGGCTCCATCAAAGAAGCATGGCCAGCAGGTCAAGGGATGTAATTTTCCCTCTCCTCACACTTGTGAGACCCCTCCTGGAGTACTGTACCCAGTTCTGGGGCCCGCAGTACAAGAAAGACATGTTAGAGCAGGTCCAAAGGAAGGCCATGAAAAATCGTCATGAATCTGGCACGTCTCTCCTAGGTTCCAGTTTTCAGCCTGAAGAAGAGAAGGCTCTGAGGAGACCTTACTGTGGCCTCTCAATACACAAAAGGGGCTTATAAGAAAGATGGAGAGAGACTTTTTACAAGGGCCTGTAGTGACAGGACAAGAGGCAGTGGTTTTAAACAGAAAAAAGGTAGGTTTAGACTGGACAGAGAAGAAATTCTTTGCCATGAGGGTCCATATTACGGTGTATTATTTTTTAAAATCAGAGTTCTGCAAAAGCAGTGTGGAAAGATAACCAGCATTATGAGTAAGTAAGTAAGCAAAATAACAGTATTTACCAACAGCTGTTAAATTTGCAACAGCATATATTTGTTTATAATGGTAGGCAATGAGCTTTCAAAATGAATTACTGTAAGGCCCTGTTTAGTCTCTTAGCAAAAATCCTCATGAGTGTATCAAGCAATTTAATCTAGCACTAGTTAAAATTTTCAAAACCAGCACGCTTACTCACCACTGCCGTAGGAAAATGCACGAACAGAACGACCATCATAGCCAGAAGAATGTCCACTGTTGAAAAGAAAATACATGTAAAAATGCCATTTACCAAAACTACCTAAATGAATAAATATGTACTTCTAATATTATTCCCCTGAACTCTAACCACCATACATAATAAAACTAAATGTTTGTTATAAATGGATTTAAGTCCTCCATTTTGAGCATTACTCATTAAGGAAACTGTCTATCAACACAAATACGTATCACAGGAGCTTAAAGTCACATTCTCTCTCCTTAAAATTTTAAACAGAAATTATTTAAGCCAAAGCTGCTCTTTTGTATTTTCAATGAATTTTCTATTTCAAATGTTTCTTTTATCATAAAATGTTTCTGCACAGATACTAAACTTAACCTGCAGTTGCTTCAATGTGCTTCATTCATGAGTGAAGCCAATCTCATTCTTTCTGTTAAAAAGTAGGTATGGAAGTGTATCTAAGAACAGGTGGACTTCAAATGTGTAGTTCTATAAATAAACTATTAAATTAGCTACACATTTTCTAGGCTGACTTCTTTCAGTGGTAGCCAACTCAAGTAGGTAAAAACCAGAAAGGTTAAAAAGGATGCTACGTGCACAGGAGAAATTCATAAATATATAATTCTTTCATGAGCTTATAGTACTTCCCACATATCTTGAGTGAATTATCTTTGCAGGGTTTAACCTAAGTGTTATTCTGTTCTTGAAGGCACTTGAACATTACGAAGTAAGTTTGGGATTAGCTTAGTTTAAAGACAAAACAACACCAATGATAATGAAAGGCCAATCCAACATCTTAATATTTAAAAGTATGAGATCTAGTTCCCAAGTTCCACAATAAGCTTGATACTTTCACATTGTATTTCAGTAGCTGTATTAATATTCCCAAGTAAATGATGCAGTAACCTCTGTCTGCTTAAGAGTCAGAAGCGGCAGTCACAGCAACTGTATGAAATAACAAATTTACTTTCGTGCGCATCAAATGCATCCAGCTAGATGTTTTTCTGAATTACACAAGATGAGGATTTTGTGAGATTTACCATCATCATCCTGTAGTGTACATGTTAATAGAATTTTTCAATTTCAAAGGAACAGTCGTGTGCACCTTCCTGCAGTGAAATCCAAAGTACTGGCAAGAGGCTTGCACCATCTTCTTAAGAGAGCTTTGTGGATGATCTGGTTTTGGCCTCTAGTAAAAAATAAATACTTTTAAAGGACTGTGCTGGCCAACTTTTTTTCTTCCTTTTATATATATGTGTGTGTGTGTATATATATATATATATATATATATATATAAAAAAATAAAGATATGTGCATACATATATATAAAATATCCATATGTACATATATATAAAATACCTGTATTTTGTATATCTATATTAAAAAGGCATTAAAAAAGAACATGCTAGGCCTATTAAAGCTGAACACTTAGATCAAACACAGCAGGAATACAAATTTGTATTCTGTGGAACTCTGGCATCTCCTATAGCTTATGAGGGCTTCAATTGGTGGCTAAATTGATTATTTGCATCTATAGAAAAGGATACAGTTCACCTAAATAAGCCTTCAGACCACTAAAGAAAACTTTAACAATCATTACCCTGACCTTGTTCTTAAGTCTTGGCATTGATACAGTATCATAACACAACTAAACTAATAAGTAGCTAAGTAACCAAGTCGAAAGAATATTGTCAGAGAGGTGAGACTAGTAACATTTCTGTAAAAATCTGGACCTGTCTCCCTGCTCCCAGATTAAATCCATAAAACACTGAGTACCATAAGAGACCTTATTAACTTATTTCAATTACAGAATATTGATATATTGCTTTGTAAGATTTCAAACAGATAATTACCTTTCTATTGTGGGTATGAGGGAAGGTGGAGGACCTCCAGGTGGTGGTGGAAAGCCTGTAATAATAAATGGGAGGGGGAAACAAACAAAAATATAAAAGAACTAGGCTAAGCATATAATGGCAAACAGACTCTAGAGAGTAAAACACAAAAATTTGTTTCTCACTGTGTAAATGGGTTTTATTCTGTAAGACGAGAACTTCTTTCCAGCTTAACAAAATCTCATTTTTAAATGTATATTATCAGTGTTCCAAATCAAATACCTTATCATGCTTAAAAACACAATGATTTAGAAGCATAGGAAAATTCCTGAGTATCTAACAATACTTAGTAAACAACAATTACAACTATTTTCTGCACAGCTGAAAAAAAAAAAAAGAATGGAAAGAAAAGGAGGAAGCACACATCTAAGAAACAGGCTGATTAGATCCACTAGTCAACGGCCTGGTGTTAAAATAACTGAGCCTACATCTATATGTATGGTTTTGTATTTATGAACTTTTATCTAGAAAATTAAAAGGAAGTTGGTAAGTTGCACATCACTTAAGTTTTCATTTCTTAATCAAATGTGGAAGAAAATTTAAACAAGTTTACCTGGTGGTGGCACCGTTATTGGTATACCTAAGACAACAACAAATAATGTATCAGTTATAGTAAGTTTATTATCTGTAGATCTAAAATCAGACTGAGCTATCACCACATAGATGATCAAGAAGAATGGTAGCTTACTTTCTGTGTCCTTAGATCAAAATCTCACATTAATATCAACTGTTTTCATGCAAGCCTTGTGAAATCTGGCTTTTTATTTAAGCTCCTATTCTCTAGGATCTTATTTAATTAGAGACAAAAATAATGAAAAATGACTCTGGGTCTCAAGCTTAGAATTAAATCCATAACCCTAAAATGTTTAGTATCCCGAAGGAAAGTAACATCCCTTAGAGTATATTTGCCTTATTTTATATCCCTTGGCTGGATGAAAGGAAAGACAATTGTCACCTGAACTTTCACAGCTTAGCATTGGAAATAGTGAGGTCCACATGGACAAAATATTCTAGCAACAGTAAGCATTACAGGCTTTTCAGTCAATGCTATGCCACACCGCAATTAATCATTCAGTTGCTACTTGAAGGAAAAAAATTTCTTTGGTATTCTATTTTCTTGTAAATATCTGACAGAAGAACATTCTTTAATACAAACACATTCAAAAACTCTTCTAACTTTTCTGGTTTTCAGAACTAACTTAGTTGTCATGAATCTAACTGAAAGCTATTGTTGTTAAGAACGCTGGAAACCACAGCATAAAAACTTTGAGAGAGTAACATTTGAAAGACTAAACACTCCTAATGAAAATTTCTGAAAGGAAAGGAAAACTGGGAACTCAAACTGCTGCACAGCTGAAGTATTTTCTATTAATCCTTACTGGTTATTTGTCCACCTTAATAGAGTCTTCATGAGTCTACAACATAGAAAATACATAAATATCTCACCAGAAATGTTAAGAATGTAAGCTAGAAAAATATCAGTTCTCCCTGATTCATTTATTAGCTCCACCTTATGCTTAAAAAAAACCCAAACCCAATCAATTGCTGCACTAAACCCAGTACATACTTAGCACTGAACATGGCTCTCAGCCCTATGCACAGAATTGCCTGGAAAGCCATCAGCTAATACTCTTTACAAAAAGGAAGAAATTCAGACATTAATGTATTCATCAGAATTTTGTCTTGTGCAGAAATACAACCTAAAATCTCATCAAAAGCTTAAAAGCCAAATGAAAAAATTCACTTGAGAGCCATTCAAACAAAACTGTAATAGAATAATACAATTTAATATACAGAGACCAAATGTCCAAATAATTTTAATGGTTAAAGCAGGGTTATTACACTAAAAAACTTCCAACCAAATCACAGGCATTTTCTCCTCAAAAACCTTTAAGAACATTTAAAAAATTGTGATTAATGATTGCGTAAGACAGCAGCTAATTTGCCTAACAGTATCATAATGGAAGACACATTCTTCTACATTCCAAGTTAGCAAGTACCACTAAAAATATCTAAACTAAAAAACCTGAAAACTAAAGCTTATTCCTCACCTTCTTCACTAACAAACGTGACACAAAACAAGAAACAAAAAGAATTTGTAAACTTCTGTTAACAGAAAATTGAGAATCTCTTAACTCTTCACTCCCTTGCCTTTTACTAACAGCGCATAAAAATATACTTGAAATGTCATCATGTCATCAGCCAATTACTTCTAAGAACAAGAGCTCTAAAATATTGAATCATTTTTTCCATGTAGGGATTTAACCTAAGTACCATTGCAAGAAGATGACTTAGTGCAGATCATGTCACATGTCACATCCCTGCAACACATACTGCCACGAAGATGCACCTGGCCTCAACCTTAATATTCAGGCTCGTATGTGAAAAGCAAAACAAACAGCATGCATGCAGCATTTTACCTAACATGCTCAAAATTGCATTCACAACATTGTATGTCACCCTACTATCTCAAGGCTGGTTACTTATAGAAAACCAAGCAGGTTTTACTAAAGGAAAGCAATGCTGCATGTGTTCCTTTGCTGAGTAAGGAATCGAACATGATAATGCTGCCGTATCTTAACATACTGCAAATCAGCTGAAATGTGTAGCAGTTCACAGCATTGTACCTTAACTTGGTGTAAAAACTTCTTTTGCCACAGGGTCACCTAAGTCAAATTCCCTCTCCTTTATCACAAGGTAAAAAGTACACACTTAAGACTGCTGGGCCTGAACAGATGCACTGCTACTTGCTAAGCCCTGGTATCTGCCTAGGCAGTCAAAATTCCCAAAGTTATGCAACAGAAGTTCAATATTTCAGAGTATTTTTTTAAGTATCACAAATACATCTCACATTTTAACTACACCCTTAAACCAAAACACATAAAACATCTTTTAAAGCCTGTTTTTAAAGCATCCACGTTATTCTTCAGATTTAAATTACTCCAACATAGCAATAAACCAAGCAAACAAAAAACAATACATTTTTTTTGCCACAGCCAGTGTTCTCCTAGGAGTGAGTTTTCTGCACTTGGCCCTTTGAATCATTCTAGCACTCGTTCCTTAAAAAAGATCTGAATCACAAGAGTGAATGAACTCAGAACAGGAGATCTAACTTCAAAGCAAGATCCTTTTTCAAAGGCACTTTTGGAGGATGTTTTATATTTGGAATACTTAAATTTTCTGGCAAGTAGTCCCACTTTAATATTGGGTAAGAGTAGCTTTTTTCCTCCTCCTCCACTGAACCTAGGAGGGATGGCAGATTCTATTTTAGAAACAGCTTTGAAGATAAAGAGCTGGCAACAGCACAATTAAAACACAGGCCTGAAGAAACCAAATCCACAGCTCTTAATCGTTATTTTCAAATCTGCTCAAAGCACGGAAGGATGTTGAAGGAGACCTTCTGAACAAGTGTATGTCATAAACCTGTCTGTAAACCACAAGACTAAAGCCAAACCTGCTTGGTAAACTTGTAACACATGCGAATTTCTTTCACCTTTAAAAGCTCAATAGGTGAGGGGTTTCAGAACAGTCTAGTACACTTATATGACATCCCTGCATTAAATGTGTCTGGGGTGTCTGTGCTCATGCTTTTAATAATATACAACTTAGATCACCTTTTCTGTATCATGATTAAAATAATTACTTTCTAAAAACTTAAAATGCATTTCCTATGTTATTCCATTTGAAAGATTTTAATGCAGCTTAAAACCCATAGTCTGCATTAGCATCACATTCCTCTCCACCTTTCCTGTAGGAAGGAAACATCACAAAATTGCCAGAGCAGGGGCATATTCTGTCTTCAGCACCCCATTTTTTGTATTTATGCATAAAAACTTGGAAAAGGCACAGATTTTTTTAATCTTTAAATCTCATCTTCTGTTTTCTAGGTTGCACTGTTTTGTGTATGGCAATCACTGATGAAATCCAGAACTTGCCAGGCAGCAGGAGTTAATGGTTTTAAAATCAGCAGCAGCAACTGAAGAAAGCAACCTCTTCTATGGGGATTTAAGCCCTGTAAAGCCCCACGCAAAGCTGCTGCACAGAAATCATAATGTTACTTCCTTGCTTATATGTAAAAGAATTAACAGAAACTTTTAAAAGATTCCCTATGTGAACAGAATAGCAAAGAAACTGCTCAATGTGATTTTGGAGCAAGTCAAGCAAAAGAATGCAAGGAACAAATGGAGAAAATAAGGAACAGGGCTCCACCTTAAATCAGTCTCTTCTACAAACAAATCCTTCACTTTTCTACTCAAATACCCCCCTAAGTTTCTTCACCTATTTTCATTTCTCAGTGATCGTTCTTCTTAGCTCCCTGTAAAGTCCTTCGAACTTAAGCCCTTAAAATGACACTGCTCAGGTAGCTGCACTATTTCTGCAAATGCCCATGACAGTCCTCCCAGTAAATTTCTGTAAATATCAAGTTGTGGCAAATATTCAGTATCAGTAAATCTCAAACCAGATTTAACAATGAAAACAGGTCTCAGAGCTTTGATTCCTCTAAGATTCAAAGACACAGGGTGCTGGATAAAACATCAGGTGCTAATAAAACCTCTGACTGAAAGAAATGATAGCACACAAATGCAATTCGTATCAGACTTTCAGGAACTCATACATACTGAGAGAGGAAAGGGGCATTAAAGTTTCTGTGGCTGCTTTGACCTCAGACACCAGACAACCCAACTTATGACACAAATTCACGGCATGCCATACATTCAGTTCAAAAGTTTATAGAATGATTTAACATGCACGTCTCAACAGCATTAACAGTGGTTGAATTACACACAACAGCTTCTCACTTCAAACGTTTTCAAGGACAAAAGATCCAACATTTAATCTTTATGTAATTATTTACTACCTGGGACTATGCTTTCTGGGAAAGTAAAGACAAAAGTTTCTATTTCTGCCTGGCAGACATATTTAAGAAAAGAGAAAAAAAACCCACAAAATTCTGAAATTTTGCACATATAGCCAGCCATATGTGCATGGAAGGCACTGTCTTTAATTCATTATCTATCATCAAGAATGTGATGTTAATGAATCTCATTTTTCACATCCGATGTAGTACAGGATATTTACCTGGTGGGGGAATCAGAGGTGGAGCAGTACTAACAGTTGGAGGGGGTGGGAGGAAAGGGGGTGGTGGAAGGTGGGTAGGTGGAGCTCCTGGAGGGAAAAATGGAGGTGGCTTGGTAAAATTGTCTACTTCAGGATTAGATCGTTCTGAAAGAACCTGTAAAATATCAAACTATAGTTACAAATGCTATGTCAAAAAGGGTAGAAGATAGGTTTCCTCTCTTTCCAGTTACTACAACAGGGAAGTGTTACTTATGCACTTAAAGAGCCATATTCAGATGGTTTAAATTCTATCTGCATCTATACATTCGGTGTCCCATACTCGCCAAGTACCTCTCAGGCCCCAAGAGCAGCCAATAGGGAACAACAAATGTAAGATTTGAGAAGGAATATAAGCCATCTGAATATGGTCCAATACTCCATCTTAAATTCATATAGAAAGAAATATTTTAAAAATCAATATGAAAAGCATGAAAAAAACCCTCAAGACTTTAAATTACTTGAAACACTGTGAGATCAGCTGAAAAACACACAGCAATGTTTCCAATATAAGCACTATTATCTGTTATTATTTTCATTGTTTAACCTTAACCTAAGTTCGCATGGAAATGCAGCTAGGGCACCAAGCAGCCTTGATTCTTCTCCACAGCTAAGTCAGGAGAGAAAAAGTGTATTCCATCTTAACGCATTTAGTTGTTTTCTTAAGATGATCCAAGCCAATAAAGACTAAAATTATGAAGACAATCTTAAAATTTATGGTAAAATAATACAGTATTTTTTTTAAAGTACTATCTGCTACTTATTCCTTCGCAACTTATTTTTAGAAGGCTTTCACTTTCAGCTTTGTGTCTGTCAGGAAGAGGAGAAATGGACAGTCAGTTTAGATATTTATCTTTGTTACTTAGTAAACAAAACTCTATCCATGCAGAACTAGCAGAGCCAATGCTGTCTCCTAGATTGTAAGTCTGCAATACTGCTCATTTTCATCCAGTAAGATGTATATTTCATGTTAATAGATTTTAATTGGCTGCCACAACTTTGTTCCTGAACTTAAAGCTACTTGTGTATTACTCATTCATACACACCAAAATGTTTTACTCGGAAGCTATGGGGAAAGCAAAAGTATCTCTTGGTCAAAGACTGTGTGCAAATCTGCAGTATAAAACCTGTATGTTGCTGTTTTCATTAGCACGCCGTCGTCCTTCCACCCTGCTGATAGTGATGGTCTGTCCAATCACATCTATTGTTCCAGGTAATCGCCTGCAACACAGGACAAACCAGAATCAACAGGCAGAATTAGAAAAGGAAAATAAAAGAGAGACAAGAAAGTCTTAATTAAGGAGTTTTCCTCATTCTAAATGCCAAAAGTTCCTTCTCCTGTATAAAACAGAAAATATTGTTTCCAAAGAACATTAAATAAACATAAGCCAATCCTACCATACATACTAATTGTATTGCAGCACGTATTGAACAAAATCAGCCACCATCTCTCTTATCTTGAAATGCAGTCTTAGTATCAACCAGAAAGTATATAAAACTAGAAACATTGACTCATAAACCTTGCATGAAACTTGAAGGAATCTTAGACCAGCCATTTATAGTTCTGTTCCTCAGTTTTCCAAATGCAAAAGGTCTCTCTCAAGCACCTCTAAAACATTTGCATAGCTAAGCACTATGTTCACCTTCCTTAAAGAAACCAGCACAAGACCCACCTCAGTCTCCCTTGCAACCCAATCAAGCAACAGAACATAGTGTAAACTAAGAACATGCACCTTAGAAATGTTAGTTATGGATTTTTAGAGGAAGATGACAAGAACAGCGACAGCATATACACATTCTTTCCATCCTAGTTTCTGCCAATCATTTAAGGACTTTTCATGCAACTGAGTTTAATTGCTAAACTTTAATAGATTAACATCCATTTAGACAATCTCATTTGAACCCACTTTTACTTTTGATCTCCAGTGATGTGATCTGTGTAAGCTATTTTTTTTTACATGACAATTGTATTTGGTGCCCTACAGTCTTGTTAAAAAGCCCCACAAAACCACAACTCCTTGCTCTCTGGCAGTGTAGCCAGAGAACATAACACCTCTGCTGTATCTCTTTCTAGTTGTCTCTTTCCCAAGCGGAACTAGTCCACATCTCTCCTCATATAAAAGAACTCTATAACTTTCACTATTTAGTTAATCTTTTTATGGACCTTTCCTACCTCTGCTTTATCTTTTTTTGTCTGAGATAAACAGAACTACAGATAATACTCAGCTCTCAATGCATAACAGCTTTATGAACTACCATAATGAGCTTTCCCAGTTTGTTCCCACTGCTAATGATGACTACAATTCCATTTTCTTATTTTGTCTAACACTGGAAATTGAACTAACATGTTTGGAAACAGCAACAATAATTCCAAGATCTATTTCTCAATGGGTATGATTTTGAATGATTAATTTGAGGTGCATCTTATTTAGGAAAATGCCATCTAGGATTTAAATTTTCAGTGATTCCAGTTCATTATAAACAACTTATTCCAATCCACATTGGAGTCAATGTGTGAATTTTAAGTGCAGATTTATCTCACTTCAGTTTCCAAACCAGTCAATTTATTAAGTTTATGACTATTAGGTTAAGTTTTTCCTGCTATGAACTTCTTGAATCCCATGTATATATTCACGCAGTCTGTTAAGAGGGGTACCTTTAAACCCTCAAATCTGCTGTTGTGTCCACACAGGTGTCAACTGCAACTTCTTATTTTTAATTTTTCAAAGTAGATTAAAAATGCAACACTGGGGGTAAAGACACAATGGCATTCCACTGGATACAAACACTAACATTTAAAGGATGATCAGTCTCTTAAAACCTTCAACAGAATCATAGAATAGTTAGGGTTGGAAAGGACCTTAAGGTCACCTAGTTCCAACCCCCCTGCCATAGGCAGGGACACCTCACACTTAACCATGCCACCCAAGGCTCTGTCCAACCCAGCCTTGAACACTCCCAGGGATGGAGCATTCACAACCTCCCTGGGAAACCCATTCCACTGCCTCACCACCCTCACAGTAAAGAACTTCCTCCTTATATCCAATCTAAACTTCCCCTGTTTAAGTTCTAACCCATTACCCCTTATCCTATCACTGTGGTCCCTAATGAAGAATCCCTCTCCAGCATCCCTACAGGCCCCCTTCAGATACTGGAAGGCTGCTACGGGGTCTTCACACAGCTTCTCTCCTCCAGGCTGAACAGCTCCAACTTCCTCAGCCTGTCTTCACATGGGAGGTGCTCCGGTCCCCTGGTCATCCTCGTGGCCCTCCTCTGGACTTGTTCCAACAGTTCCATGTCCTTTTTATGTAGAGGACACCAGAACTGCACACAGTACTCCAAGTGAGGTCTCACAAGAGCAGAGTAGAGGGGCAGGATCACCTCCTTTGACCTGCTGGTCATGCTGCTTTTGATGCAGCCCAGGATACGGTTGGCTTTCTGGGCTGCAAGCGCACACTGCTGGCTCATGTTCATTTTCTCATTGACCAGCACCCCCAAGTCCTTCTCGGCAGGGCTGCTCTGAATCTCTTCTCTGTCCAACCTGTAGCTGTGCCTGGGATTGCTCTGACCCAGGTGTAGGACCTCGCACTTGGTCATGGTTAAACTCCATAAGGTTGGCATCAGCCCACCTCACAAGCGTGTCGAGGTCCCTCTGGATGGCATTCCTTCCCTCCAGCATATCAACCGAACCACACAGCTTGGTGTCATCACCAAACTTGCTGAGGGCGCACTCAATCCCACTGTCCATGTCACTGACAAAGATGTTGAACAAGATCGGTCCCAACACCCATCCCTGAGGGATACCACTTGTTACTGGTCTCCAGCGGGACATTGAGCCATTGACCACAACTCTGCGTGTAGCCATCCAGCCAGTATCACAGTCCTTGCATGTGATAGATTACTTTCTTCTACAGCAAGAAGTCCCTCCTCAGGTGACTCACTGCTTGGCTTGTTCCACTGTTTTTCAGGGTTTCCACATGCAGGTGATATACTTCAAATTAAAACTCTTCCTCTCTTGCACTGTCTGCATACTGCCAGCAACTCTTGGAATCAGCACTGAAAACACAAGCAGTGCAAGAGTACTTGGCGTAAAAGTAAAATGTGCATCAACCAAACTATGGTGAGACCAATTCTGGCTTGGGAAGCAGCCCAAATACAAGACTGCATTATCAAAAGAAGCAAATCTAGACTAACAGTTGGCTCCTGGACATCAAGTTTGCTGAAATGAACAGAGCTTTCACTTCATTTTTCTGGAGTCTTAAGAGTACACCTATGCTCACTCATTCTCACTGAGCTGGTGCTTTATGATTATTTTTTAATAATGTTTTACAGTGGTATGTCCTTTGTTCTTCCCAACAGCTGCCAAGAGATTTAATTTTTGCAAAGGTGGATGCGTTCAGGAATTTGCCTTCATACCGTGAACTTGACAAATTCTCTATTTCCAAGACTGCAGTAATGATTTCATTAAGTACTCCACTAAAAGAGCTTCAAATTGAACAAGAAAAAGCTTATGTTCAGTTGCAGATGGAGTAGCAGATGACACCACTGTCAAAACCAAACTTCACAAAGGCAAGAGGGGCATGTGAAGTGTCCAGAGTTTAACAGTTCAGCAGTTTTGTAAAAGGGGCAAATCCAAAGCCTTGGATCTTGATTAAGTCATAGCAAGTTGGCACATGGGAAATTTCAAAGAGTCCCCAGCCATTATCGAGCTTAGTGATATTAACCAGGCATTACTAGGTTTCTGCCTCAGTGCTGTACGCAAAGAAAAGAACGGGCTTGGTTTCTCCCTTACACGATCAGGGCACCTGGGATACATATGTATTCACAATGGATACAACCACACATAAAAAGGCAATCCACGCGTGTGGGATGCACATGAACCCACAGCAGAGTTCATACAAAGTGTAGCTTGAAAGGAACATTCCAGCAGCTCAGTGAGTGATTTCACTCTAATTAGAGAATAGTTATTTATGAGCCATTTGCACAATGAGTACCACCCTCCCTGGAGATTTAAGTCATATCTCAATCTCATCTGGTAAACTGAGTATATTTAGGCTCTACAGAGCAAAGAGAAAAAGGGGAAAAAGGAAGGAAAAAGAAAAACCAGACAAACCCAATTATTTTCCAAATTCATAGCTTCAGAAATTACTTACCCAGACAAGTAATAGAAATAATTAACTGCTTTTTGGAAAGCCACCCCCCCTCCAACACTTTCCAGAATTCAGAAACAGTCTAACTACTGGATGCCACATTTTTCACTAGATTTATAGGCTAGTCTACTAATTACAGAATTACAGTATACTTTAAAACCTGTATTTAATATGTTATTGTGTTCCTTCTTATTTAATGTTTCATGCTTTATTTTCCTCCTCTTGAGGACAGCCTCAACTTTGCTGAACTCACCACACTGACTGATCTAATTAAGAAAGGAACAAAATTAATACAGAAATCATTCATACAGGAAATAGATATATTGCAAAATAATATCCGAGTTTTCATCATTTAGTCTTAGAAGGCTACGTCATGAAACAAGAGGAACTTATCTTTTTTTCACAGTAAGGACATATCACACATCCATTTGCTATAAAAATTCTGTTTACAGAAAGGCCCAAGCACAGAGAAAGCTAAATAGCCCATCACATTGACAGACTTGTTTCTCTGAAAGCAAAATTCATTTAAATGTAATGTACTCTTTAGTAGTAACAGAAAAACCATAAATGGAGGTTAAAAACCTATCAGCTTCTGACTGCACAAAGCTGTTTTTTTCCTAGCTATTCTAGATATTACTGGAATAAGAAAACATCAGGCATTGCATCCAGCTTGTAAAAGAAACTTCTGCTTATTTCTCTGCTATATAAGAAATACCCTCTTTCAGTGCTTGAAAAATTACATAAGGAAAAGCACTGTTCTAAAAGAAAGCAATAAGATATCACCATGACCTGCCTCGGTAGGCCAGGTTTGAAGTACGTCAAATCCTCTTCACATTCTAGAAAGCACTATACCCAAAAGAAATTTGTTCAGGTTTTTACCTTAACTATGCCTATGCACACATGAGTCTTAACTACCTCTAGAGAGAAAACATTGTATTATATACGATATTGTTTGCATATGATGTGCATTTACTAAACCATTTCCATTACATTCTAACTCCTCCTTCAGGGTTATACTATCCTTTATGCTATTCAACAGCCTTAAGATATTCAGGTGTCATTTCTAAACAGCTAATAGCTCAGCAATGATTAAGATAGTAATTGTTTACAAGTTTAAGCAAAATTTCTCAGACGTTGTATATTGTATGAACAAGCACTGAATTTTTTCTTTGAACTTAGCATTTAGGATGCAACTGTAGTGAGCAGCAACTTTCATTTGCTGGTGAGCAATAATTCTGTTTCTATTATGTAAACTACAACTTCCCTATTGGTAATGAGTAATATTCTGGCTAGATCTCAGTAACTTCTTTTTTTTTTCCTTTGAGAATTTCAGTTGCAATCATATGCAAACACCTGCTGTACTCAAACTAAAAAATGTAAGACCAGTAGGCACAAGAGTATTTTAATGCTTGTTTGCAAACAAATGGAAAAAAAACAACTCCCACTTTCTGTCCTCAGACCTCCCGTTAAAGAGAAATATGTGCTGTGATATCTATGTGTAAAATCATCCATGAAGCAAAGTTACAGCCCTGACTACTAAATGGGGAATTAAAATGTCAAATGAGGACCATGCCCTGATTTCCCCTGTCCCAGTGTCCAGCCTACCTGACTTCCCCCCCAAACCGCCCCTGCCCTTAATTCCAGATATTTGTCCCTCCTATATTGTTTCTGACACTTTCTGATTCCTGAGCTGGCTTTTCTGGAAGCAGTGCTTGCGTGTGACTGAGAAGACATACTGCTTCTGGTGAGATAAAACTGCCTAGGTCTTTCTTTTCTCAGGTCTCTATCTTTTCTGCTCTTTGAGTTTCATTTCTTCTCATGCCCAGCTCCTTGCCAATCCCCACCCCAGTTGCATTAATTCTCCTGCCCTTTCACCACATGAGCTACTGCCAGAAGCTGACAGAAGTTTTACTGATACATAAAAAATGCTTCCAGCAATTTCACAAAAAAGCTATTGCACATGCCTCATGGCATAAAGGCAATTATTTTTCATTAGCAAATAGCTGTTTTTTCAAAAAAATTCTACCTAGAATTAACTCTTTAATTAAAGTCCAATCCCATAAAACACTGCTTAGTTATAAATAAACTGGCAACACAGGGTTTTATATACAGAAAATACCAGCTGCATTCTGAAGAAGCCATTCAGGTATACATAACCCATACAGTTAAAGCATATTCATTCACTAAGCTACTCTCACTTTTGAGCATACAATTTTCTTTCAAAATCTATTCTGACCACTCAGTAGAAACATCTTTTTAATTTTTAGCAACTGTATCCAAAGGAGCAGATATTAAATAGGGAAAGAAGCCAGTTTTATCACTGTAACAACTTACAGTATTCACACTAAATGTATATAAACCAACCTATTCTAACCACTGGAATGCAAAAGTGATACAACTGGAAATGTACTATTTTTTTCCTCTTTACCTACCCAGCAGACCAACTTCACTTACTGGCCTCTCATTCTTAAAGATACAAGGTTTCCCAACCTTTCCTAAGGTAAACTTAGTTCCTGGAAAAAACAAGCATGTCTTAAGTTTCTCAGGAAAGCTCTGACTAAAAACAACCAATATACTAACATTAAATCTTTAAAAATCAGAAAGTTGGGTACTTACACCTGGGATTGCATATTTCAGGCAGAAAAAAAAAGAAATCACATAAAATTATGGCATAAAGACATCTATGGTAGATTATCCCATCTAGAGCATACAACAAAGACTTCATTTATGAAGCCTAAAATATGCACATGTAGGACCGTATTTTATTATGTTTTCTCACAACAAATGCAAATTTCACAGAATCAAAAAATCTATGCAATGCATTTTTTTCTACAACAACTACATTTTAATACCCTGGTCATTAACTACTTTCTAAAGTACTTCTGAGATTCTTTGTCCACCGATGAGATGTATGAAAAGCTGAAATCCTGTAACAAAACCTGTACTAGATACATATTTACAATCGTTATTCTGTGAATAGTACATTCAATTTTTAGACCTCTGTTATGAGAAGCAATTCAGAAAAGAAACATAAAAAAATAATTACAGGGTTGTTATTTGTTTGGAAGGTTTTTGCTAGGAAAAAAAGCACTAAAATCTACTAAAACCAAAGCAGTATAACCTGATAGTTCTGAGAGGAAATTAGGCTACCAGGAAGAATATACTAGAAGTGAAAGAAAAATACAGGCAAGAGTATCAAGCAAGATTTATTTCTTCCACTCAAGAAAAACATATTTGGGTGTTGAACTGACTCTCAAAGAATGGAATGACTGAACTTGAGTGCCTCTGAATTAGTCAATGTACTAAAGACTAAAGATAAGTCACAGATGCTAATCTTTAACTGCTGATGATGAGAGGATACACCCTGCTCTACTTCTCTTGCCATTACTTATATTACCATGGCTTTTAATTTGCACAAAACCAAAACTCCTAAATAGAATCACCTGATAACTAAAGTAAAGCAGAAGCAGGGATTCACCCTAAGCAAAGCGCCAGGTAGCAAACCGGAGTAGCTTAGATATAAAGGCCGGAACTTACTAAAGCCTGGGGCTGGAAGAGTGAGGGGAAGAAGTTTTAATAAGGACTAATTCCTCATATTTTAGAGAAAGTACAAAAGATATTCAAGTAAGGAGACCTAAAGATACCCTGAAGTAAAGAGACTGGGTTCCAGGAATCCTTCTTTTGCTGAAGTCATAGCTATATGATTCCAACTTGACTGAAAAGGTGTGTTAGCTAATAACCAGAAAGATACAAGCTAGAAACATTTTGTTGGCTAATCTAATTCTACACAAAATACACCTGTATTTTCACAGCTGCCTTGTTATTTGGTCCTGATGGTTTTTCTCCCCTTTTGTTCTTCTTTCTGTTTCCCAAATAGCCAAGAATAGCACAACATTCAAGTGTAATGGTGACTAAAGGCTAGAAGTGTTTAGAACCACTCTTCCCCTGAGTTCTACCTGCCACAGAAACATTTTCCTTTCTTTCTACAAAAATCATGGACTTCAAATACATATATATAAAAAGTTTTCTGGTCTAGAGTTATAACTAACTGACCTGTTTGTTGGAATTCCTGATTTGAATAAAGCAGGAGGAGATGTGAAATCGGGTTTGGTCGACTGCACTGCCAACTCTTTCTCCAAATTTCCAGTTCTGCCCTGCTGTACCTTCAAAATAACGTTTTGCCATTAGTTTAGCCTCAGAAGTGCAGCAGCCCCAACACTCAACATAGCACACAGCCAACACAGAAAGTCCTTTAATCAAGTTTTTTAAAAACTGTCACCTTTGTATAGCTAGCAAATTATAAAATGCAAAACTTAACTACTGTGTTTAGTATCTATAAAGAAGCAATATTGCAGAGAAGAAATTATTATATAAGATTAGACAGTTTTAATATTTATTTTCCAAGTGTTTGATTTGCACATGAACTGACCACACTGATTTTCTTGTAGAATTTCCTATATGAACAACATAGCATCTTTATTTTTAAAAGAAGCAAACTTATTTAAAAAGCCCCAAACCTCATAATCGTTAAGACAGGTTAGTAAGTGCCACCCAACAACAAACCATAAGCCAAGAAACTGAGTGGATTCTCCACCTGCCTTATTGACCATGAGATCTAGAAACTACTTAACTTCTGAGTCATAGCAGGAAGTCACCTCATACTCCTGGTTACGCAAACCTTAAAAGATTTTTCATTAGTTCAGACTGAACACTTCAAAAACATGCTGCTATTTCTGAAGTACTGCAAAATTCCAGAGACATGTTATTGAAACTATGTAAGACCTTTGGTGAGAGTGCTTCAAGTATTACATGAAAGAAAAGCCTACGTGGGTTAGGATTAAAGAAAAACCTGTCCTGATTCAGATTCTGAAGACACTCCCACTGTAACAACCACATAGCTACATCACTCTACATAGCTAGTTCACTCATGGTATAATACAACATATGCTGTGATCTCACAGCTTCTTGTAGGCAAGTGAACTACTAAGCTTTGCAGAATCTCACTTCCAAACACAGGCACCTCTTTCCCTAACCCACAAAAATGCAAATATATAGATAGTACCTGTTGAAAAATGAACTAAATTTTAGTATCCAGAACTACATTAAATAAAAACCAACCAAACACACCAAAACTGAGTATGTTTGGTTAAGTAGTTATCTGAAATATTTGTGAGATTTCTATTATTTAATAAGTAACTGGAAAATGCATGAGACAGTCTTGTAGTTACAGAAGATTAATCCAAATATACCATGTAAATTTCATGAGACATAGTATTTCGAAAGTGGAAAAAAGTTAACAAAATTATTTAACAGTTATATATAAACTTCTTGTAAAACACATGACAACTCTTACTTCAGACTGTTAAAACACAATTACTATCTGCACAGATTGATCACTGGACCCCCAGAGAGTCAGTACTGAGCTAGAAATACGGGAAGCTTTTGTTCGGAATACTTATCCTTCTGTCAGGACTACAGTTCAGCAATGTCTGAGTGTAGCGAGCTGCAAATCATTAACTTCTACTGCCCACAATAAGGTAACACTATTATCATGATAACCGAGGAAGGCAAAAAGCCCCAGGGAGCTTCTTTACCTGTTCTTTCTAAGATAAAGTCAAAATGATTGGATACCCTCAAGTAGCACATGAGGGGAAACAAAAATACCTGTCTGCAATAGACACTTCTGTCACAGAAGTATACAGAAGAAAGCAACAAACAGTTTCAAGTCAGTTTAATGACTGTTCAAGAACAAAACTGACCTATGGAAAATAGGTAAAATATAACCTTTGTATTTTAACTTTAGCATCAAATGAAACAGTAAATTAGAAAATGAGAAGTTGAAAAAAAATATTCAATTCTTAAGATAAATCCAATTGTACAGATCTGTTCTCTGTAAATCATCATTTCTGAATGTAAAAAATATTATATATAATTGGATTTATTGCTGTCTAATCCCAAAAGGACAACAGAAAAATACAGAAGATTGATTTTCACATCTCAGAGTCGCCAAGGATAAGTTTTACAAAACACAGCAAGAGCTACAAGGCCACATAAAAAATAAACATGCCATAATCTACAAAAGCTTCCCCAGCACATCTGCACAGATTCTCTAATCTGCACATACAAATGCACTACAATAAAAATAAACCATCACATAAAGAAAAATTAGTTTCTCTGGGAAATTTGTTAATTCACCAGGTTACTAACTCACATACTTGCAGAACGGTGACAAACAAAGAACATTTTTTAATCAACATTTTATGACATATGCAGAAAGTCACTGGTCTAAGACGAGAGTCTGAAATAATGGCTATGTCCATTTCAGTTGTTCTTCTACCAGTCTGTGGTGGCATGGGAAGCAATACTCAACAAAAAATGAGAGGAACCGACAAAAGTTTACTAAAATTCACCTTAAAAAGATGGTATCTGCCATCGAGAATCTCTGCACTTGGTCTTACTTCCATAGCATTGTCTTCAGCCTAAGTTAAATAACACATTGCCCATTAAGAGACCGTACAACTCTAAAGTCATGGGCCACAATCTGAATAATGGTACAGACGCAATCTAGCTGTAGCTAGTCTGTCACACTATCCACACAAATTGCCAGTGAAGCAACAGAGGAACACACAGGAACACTCTAGGCTCAAGACAGGGAGTCAGCTGCAAACTCTAACACACACACCAAACTGGGCTGAACAAGCTTTTGACACACAAGCAGCTTTACAGGGAAAAAAAGCATCTAGAATATGGCAAAAGTTGTACTAATTACCGTAATTTTATTTGTGGATGAGGTAACTGGTAAAATTTCAAGACCCATTCGTATTCTTTTTTGTTTTTCACAGTAAGCTTTCCAGGTATCTTCATTGAATCCATAGTTGAAATAATCAGAGAGATCAGCCCCTTTAAATAGAAAAGCATAGGTTTTTTAGGACATCACAAAGTTCTTCTTTTCTTCACTGAGCATACATACACCTTTATTTGTAACATCAAAACAGATTAGGTATTGAGCTGCAAAAATACCACTGAAATGTAGGATATAGTCTTGCACCAGTAAACATAGAGTGTTCATGCCTGAGACTATAAAAACATCAGAATTTAGTCAGCAGTAACGGGCTTAGCATCATGTCTCAGGAATCAAAAGCAGATTCTTACAGAATATCACAGGATATTATAATCCCTGTATCTTTACAACATGATATATTTAAGATCTAAAGGTTTACTGTATGTTCAGTGAAGAACCACTCGCTTTTGCTTGTTCTCTATTCAACTCCTCGTGTTGTTTTGACTCCAGGTTTCATATAATGCCACAAAGTATTTACAAGAATATGTAAAAGAGAGACCAGACATAACTCAAATGCACAGAATGTATTTCAAATAGCTAACAGACCAAATACCAGAATATTATCATAGGCTTCATTTTCCATTTTGTAGACACTATTTGCATGGCCAAAGCAATATACAAACACTAGAGAAACCTATGTACAACAGCAAGATGCGCTGCCACTAAAAAAGCAGGTATTAGACACGTCTGGCTAAATCACTTGAGCCAGACAATACACACAGGAAATTTACAGAAAGCCCATCTGGTACCTGCTGCTTCTTTAAAGCCTAGGGATGTCACTCTATGACAAGCAGCTACTTTTCATCATTCTTCATGCTCAAACCTGCTAGAACTATTTTCTGTTGTGCTTTATATTCTGTCCTATGACACAGACCAATGCTAGTAATATCCAGAGAAAGACAGATTTCCAAGGACAGTTCAGGATATACATGGATTATAAATACATAAATAAATAAATAAATAAATAAGGGCATGTTCTACAGTCTATTTCTGCTGACATGTGCAGGATGTATACTAAGAAACATGGCATGCCCACACACTCTGTAGCATAGCACAAAGGTAACAAGTAACTTAAATGCTTTTTCCAAATAACATTTTACAGTATCGTCTACCTGTATGTACGTAACATCTACATGCAGTAAATGGGAACTATTGTTAAAATAACCTACTGAATACCTTCATATCAGTTAATGTAAACAAGGGCATTACCTGGCTTTCTCCAAGGTTTATCCTCAAAAGAATCTAAATCTACTTCCAGAAGTGGCACACCATTTATACTCCCTGGTGCATCCAGATCTACCCCTTTAACTTTTGCACCTGTGAAGAAAAGTCAGAGAGTTAGAGTGTAAACAGCTGTAATACGCTTAAAATAGTAATAAAAAGTCAGATTTAAGTTTATCAACAAGTTTTGGAAGTGAAAATAATTTCCTTAACCTAAAACAATCAAACTTTTTTTTCATTTTTACTAATATTACTGTGTCAGTATTTTCTTACCAGAAGATCCATAAGTTCGTCCTCCTCCTGTCTTAATATTGAGATTCACAGGTGCTGCTCCATAACTTGAAAGAAATCAACAAAAAACTGAGTTAGACAGATAAAACTCTTAAAACAGAAGAAAACACAAAACAAGAGTTAGCTAGATCCAGAAACAAACTGGACTCAGGCTCAATCGCCATCCTGAACCTCTAGCTTTCCAAGCTGGTAACACTGTAAAGAGATCAGCCTAGGAGGAAGAGAGTGTACCTTTCTATGCTCAGTAGCAACTTCTCCAACTAATAAACAGTTGTGAAGCAAGTCCCAGTCACTCTTCCTGAGTTGAAAGGATAAAGACCTTCACAGAAACAAGAATGGACAGAACCAGAAGAAAGGAAGGAAAAATGCAGTTCATTTAGGGATACAGATGACACTCTGGGGATTAGAGTAAAAACAAAATAAATAAAAAAGGAAAGGGTTTAGACAGATCCTTTTCTCTTTTCATAACTATTTCATTTAATCCGTACAGAAGCATAAAATGCAAGCATTTCTCTACAATGACTGAAAGGCTACTAGTTTCAATGTACTTCTAGCAAATCACCCATTCTTGTGACTAACAGAGAAGTATGTAGCATTCCGCTTTCTTAAACACTTGAGAGCTTTATTCATAAGAATGTACTCAGAAATCTTGATACTGGACTGATATAACTACATTAGTAATTACAGTATTGTTCATTTGGAACACTAAGAGCTTGCTTTCACTACCATTTGCGTATAACGTAGTTCATCCTCACAGGTGGTACAAACCCATGGACATAATGAGATTACCATGTAATTAGAAGGCAGTATATAGTTTACAGTACCACTTCCATGCAGTTTTAGTTTACATTCAAGTACAATCAGTATAAAACTAACACAAAACATTTAACCTTCTTGATCTGCTATGCTGTATTTGTGCATGACTTTGTCAAACAAATCTCATGAGTGTTTTTTCAAACAGCAGTTGACTACTATATGAAAAATCATTTAATCCTATGAAAGGAACTTGTTATCCTGAAGTTAAAATGAAAAGCGATGTTAAGTTTGTTTTAGATTACTGCTTTTCCATGAACTTTCTATCCAACTGGCATAGAAAAAAAGGTTTTTCAGAAAACAACCATTTCTACATAAAACTTTCTACTCTAATTCCATTTAGCATCATCTGCTCATTGTTTTATGTATTCTGGAAAGAGCACCAGCAAATAAACCAAGAATATAAATCTAGTTTTGTTTTACTCCCACAAAATTTGAGGTTGCTTCCTACACCACAAGCATACTGCAAGTTACTGAAAGCAGACGAAGAAAGAACTGAAAGAACTGCTATTTCTTATAATACAGTTAGTTTAGGATATGAAATACTGAAAGTTTAAAAATACTATGTTTCAAAAATGAGTAAATCACCTGCATTCTAAAGTTAAGAACACAATAATATGCATGAGTCAGACCTACCTGCAGACCTGATATAATTCTAATAAGAATGCTTTTTTAATGCTGGTTTTAATAAGCATAAAAACATTAGGACTGCCAAGACAAACAAGCAAACCACTTCCCTCAGCAAGCTTCCATGTAATGAAAAATAGTATTTCGTAATTTGGGGTAAAAATTAACACTGTTTGAAAGAGTTCAGTGAAAAACAAGTCTTTTATCAAGAAAAGGCATATAGAGCAACAACAGTAGCAAAAGAATTTTTACGTAGTACAAGTGCCAAAACCATGATGTTGAGAAATTATCTCCAGAGACTGGCAGCTCCATCCTGAAGTATGTTAAATTCTTATTTGAGAACATCAGCAAGACTTGAAACCATCGAGGTCTAATTAGAACTGTCTCCACTACAAACAGGACTAAAGAGAAATGCTTCTAACGTTCTGCATGGTTACCGCTCTACCATTTGCACAGAAATATCACTGTCACATTAACAACCCTAAAAATATCATGTAACACAGCTATTCCATAATTAATAACAACACTCAACTTTACAAACTTAATACTATTATTTCTCAAAATCTGAAAACAATTTAACTCATGTAACAGCTCTTAACTCATATAACAGCTCTTCCATTATGACATTTAATTGACTTTGTTTCACTTTTTTATTTTTAAATCCCTATATCCTTAAAAACATTGTTAAAAACCTGAAAAAAAAAAACCAAATCCAAACTAAATTGACACTAACTATGCATACGATTTGCCGCTGACTAATATCTAAGAGCCTGAATTAATAATTACATGCAATCTTGGAAGATCCCCCAGTTATTATTTGCAAATAACTTACCCATACTGTGGAGCTCCTGTTTTAATATCCCCTATGGTGACTTGAACATCATCTTCATCATCATCACTATCACTATCACTGTCATCGTCAGCCTCTGCCACCTTCTACAAAAGAAAAAGTCATTGCTTAGACAAAAAGCAGTCACTTACCTTTATAGTGGAAAAATAATCCAGTCAAAACTATCTGTTCTAGAAATCTCTGAGAGGAAGAACTTCTTCTAGACCTCAAAACTGAGTATCATTAAGAGTACACTTAGGAGGCTCATCTGATGAAATGCTACAAGAATCTGAGACATCCCCATCAAAAAAGGGAACTATCTTTAATACTAAGGTCTGTTTCTGAAGCATGACATTTCCTAAATAAGCATAAAATAGCTTCCACTAACATCCTTCTCCCCTCCATCTAGCTCACACGTACTGGTTTTACTCTTGTCAGTCAGGAAAGAGCCTAAACATATGCAAGACTAGCCTCTTGCCATCCTCAATTACATGTCCTGAGTAACCAAAATGTTTTTCCAGTTGTAGACACTGTGCTTCAGAAAAAATTTATTCAGCTCCTAGCATTAGTAAACTATGTAAATGCTTGAGATTTTCAGTGAACGGGATAAAAATACAGATACAAAAGCACACTGCATGCTGTTCTAGCCCACAACATTCAAGCTTGCTGATAAATAAAATTGTCATGCCAGTCCATACGAACAGTTCATCTAGTCCAGCATTTTTGGTTTGTTTGGTGTTTTGTTTTAGTTTTCCCCTCCCAGAGACCACAGAGGACAGAAAAAAAAACCCAGGGCAAACGCATATGATGTTCCACCCTAACACCCTCTCAGCTGCTGATTATTATCAGGTCAGGGAATTCCCTAAGTCAGTTATGGTTTGTCTTTTTAGTAACCCCTAACGGATCCTTCTGTCAAGTACTTGCCCAGAATTCCCTTGGACTCACATAAACTCCCAGCAGTGACACCCTCTTTGGCAAGGAGCTCCATAGCACTGTCTACTGCATGAAGATCCAACCTCATTTCTTTCTTTCCATCCTGGCTGGCTCCTACAACTTTCTTTTAAAAGTTACAGTTCTCATGGTAAGGGACTGTGAGGAGTCAATCCTTATTTATAAGGCTCATACATGATTTTCTTAGCCTTCATCATATGCTATATATGCTTCTCTTCCTGATTGGGAAGTCCTTATGTACTCAGCCATTCCTTGTATGAAAGCTACCTCAACCACTCTTCCTCTCTCAACTTTTTTCAGTTGAAGTAAAGTCTTTACAATACCACAAAATTCAGGGTGCAATTGAACCATGAATTTATGGTGTAGAGATATCTTTAGTTTTGTTCTCTAATTATTTTCTGCAACATCCAAAAGTTTAACTGCTTTTTAGACTCCATACAAGCACGTAACCATCAGTTTTGTGGATCTTTCTATGTATCTTAGCGAGTCCCTCCTAAGTGGCAATGATGACCTCAGAGATCACCATTTTATTTGTAAGCCTCTTTTCCTTCCATGAACATCACTCTTCTTTTTCTACACAGAATTTCAGTGACCATTTATTAACCAGTTAGTTCTTCAGAGATAGTCCTTGAATAACTTTCTAATATCAGAAAACTTGTAATCCCACAATTTGCCCCTTTTTCTAAGTAATTTATAAACACACTAAACAGCACAGGTTATGCACAACATTACAGTGAATCCCCACTGGAGGTGATCCTCCTTCACTGCCTAAACTGAACTTAGACTTTTACCCTATGTTTTCTATCTTTTACACGTCAGCTATAATGAGAAACTCCTCCTATACCTGCTTACTTTTCTTAAAATCCTTTGGTGAGGAACTTATTTAAAAAAATCTTTGTGGAATCCAAGTGAACTTTATCAATCAGATCACCCTTATTCACATACTTGTTGAATCCTGCAGCAAGAGTCTGAACATACCAAAGTCAAGTTGATTCTGTCCAGGGAGTCTGAAGTTTTCCAAGCATAGCCAAGCTCTAACCCTTACCTACTGTACCATCTCTAAACTTGCCTAGTACATAAATTAGACAAAAATAAGCAGTTGTGCAGAAGATAAGATATTGGAGTACAGTTCATCCTTGCTATACAACATTAATATAATTTACATAACAATTAAGAGTATAATGTAGGGGGAGGTAGTCTACATCAGTATAGATATCCTGTAAATGACAGCTGAGCACAGAACACAGCCTTCAATGCTGCAGAGCTGAAGAGAAAGAGTTCACCGATCTTCCACACCCACTCAGGCAACCCACTCAGCAGAGAGCCATTACAAATACACTGAACAGAAAATAAAATTTTGTCTGGAGCAACAAAAGCCAATTTCACTTACAAAAAATGCTTTCTTAGTTCCTTCCTCACAGAAATAGTCTCCTTTTCTTATTCAACCAGCTTGAACACCATTCATTTTTCTAGGTTGCTGCTAAGCCTTCACACGCACCTTTTAACACAAAGTTCTCAATTCTGTGGACATATTCTGATGATATCCTAACAACGCTAGGCTTTATATAGGTGAAAAATACAAAGAGAGGCAAGTACAAGGGAAGTGCTTCAATAAGGATTTTCAGAAGTATTTTGAAACTAGCAAGTCTTCTCTGTGTACCTAACATATTAAACCTACTGCCCACTTACAGGATTAGCATCAGCACGAAGTCTTTGGTGCGCTTAAATTAAAGCTTTTCAGTTTAAACAACTAAAATAGGGTTTTAAAGTTTTCCCCCAACTTTAAGTAGTTATAATATCTTTCATAAATAAAGTATTAGACTTACTGGAAAAAAATATATTTCTGAGAGGGCAGTCCTTAAAATTTTCACAAATGAGAGTTGTTACTGCATCGCTTAAGAGAATTCTTGCAAGATATAACCTAAATATCCCATTTAAGTAACACTACTATTTTTTCATAGAAAAGATTGAAACCATTTCCATTCACAATAAACTGAAGCTTTTTATCAACACTGCAACTGTAAATTTCATTTCCTGCTCCCTTCCTTCACCCTACTAACGCTGAAGTTCTGACATACTGCACATAGAAGACTACTACTTAGCAAGTCTGTTTTGCTGCCTCTGAAAAGTATACATAAGTCACCTCTTAACCCATATTTTCACACAGTTTGGCAAATGCTGATTGTTTATCACACACAGAAAGACGGAAAATGATCAAAGGATTTTATTTTCCTATCAGTGAGAAAAATTACAGAGTATCATTTTGAAAACATGTTTTTGAGAAAAGGCAGCTATCTTGAAGCACCGCCTTTCCCTGCAAAGTAAGGGAAGCATTATTCATCTATTTTTTTTGTAAGTTGGATTTAAAAAGTGGACTGAAGGTAAAAATTGGATTTCTTAACTTAGTAATTTCTACAGAGTTTCTGCAGATAGTGTCAAACACCTTTCAGAAAAGAAAAAAAAAGCAGCATACATTTATGCATTAAATTTAATGGTAAGTCCTAGCCAAATTATGAATACCCCATAAATCAAACCAAATTAAAGCAGTATTCCAAAACCACATTTAAAACTACCGTTTTCACAACGCCATTTTCTGCAGCTTCCTCTTCATTTCCAGGTGGGGGTGGAGCACTTAAACAAAAACAAACAGAGAAAGATGAAAGTAGGTATCTATGCACATATTATTCCACATGATGAAAAAAGCCTTACTATATCATTCTGGAAAAGATCCAAAGTTCCATCTATCTTCTGCATTAATTAAAATAATTTATTAAATGAATTTCTAGATGAATGTAGCTTCATATTAGCAAGATAATATTTAGCTATCAGAAGTCATACTAACCAGATGTTCACAGAATAGTTGCAAGTGAAAAGGCACTACACCTGGATCCGCTTTTGAAATCAAAGTGAAATGTTTCATAATATATGAAGAATAACAGTTTTCTTATTTTTTGCCCCTGCAGACTTTTCAAAGACATAATGGAAATTAAATAAATACCCACAGGTAATGTTGCACGGAATTAAAATTCTCACATCTGCATTGTGAAACTTTCTTCCACCATACAGAATAGCTACAATTCAATGATGAATTCAATTAGATTTTAACTGTAGACTGAAAACTGTAAGTTTTAAAACTACTGGTCCATCTAAAGTGAACAGCACTGTCAAAACCATGCAAACAAGAAGTGTCACTGGGTTTACCTACTGCTGCTTATTTCACAGCAATGTTTTCATTTCCACAGTTCCATTAACTGTTAGGATGTTGCACCACAAACAGCAGAGTAAGCAAGGAGCCATTTAGAAACAATATTCTTTCACTGAAATAATATCTCTGAAATGGACTGAGCAACTGCCAATTTTTATCGAACAGAATGATTTTGATCCCATCTTCTGTTGGCAAAATACCCACTCATAAGCACTGCACCAGAGCACAGGCATGACCCCAAGATTTAAAATTGACCAATCCACTTCATCACCCATTAGAATGAGAGGCTAGCTAAAGAACTTGAATAAAACCTCACAATTCTTAAGTATACCTGAAAAAGGCCAAAACTAACAGTCCAGAGGCCAAAACTTTGAACAGGTAAAATGTCACCAAACTTCCAGAGTTCCAAACACAGCTCATGAGATGCATATACTACTATTCGTTTTGCTTTTTAGTCCATACTATGTATTGAAGCAGCCAAATGTCAAGCCAGACTCTGCTGACCACTGTTTCTAAAGATCATTTTGGTTGCCAGGCAAATAATTTTCTTAAAACAACAGTAATACTGACAAAAGCGCCAGGTCAAGAAAAGGTACCTGGACACAAGGAATCAATTGATATAGAATAGCTTCCAAATAAAGAGCAAATAAATAATTGGAATTCTCTGTGCTGCAAGAGACGATCCAAGATAAATGCAACAGAGGTCTAGAAAACTGCTAAGTGACAAGGAAAAGGCGACAGGAAACAACTCTGTTTCATATACAAGAACTAACTGCAAGTGACTGTACCAGTAACTGCTTCAAAATGACAATCTATATGGGCAAGTGGTGGAGGTCATTACTGCTGTATCACTCTTTCCCTGTCAAAATCTGACATGAATTAAAAAAAAAAAAGCAATTAAGCAAGCTTATGGACAAGAAGTCCACCAAAGGTAACTCAATTCAAGAGTTCTTGAAAAAAATCGCTGCTGACTGGAAGCATTTATAGAAAATAAAAATTCATGCTTTCTTGCATTGGCTTCCCTTTTATTAAATTTATCTTGACAACCAATAATTTCCACAGTTTATCAATGATTTTCAAAGGAACATCTTTGTGCTTTCCCTCATATAGCTCCTTACAGCTCAAGCAGGCTGCCCCAAATATTTCCAAAGTTTTTCCAAATTTCCTTCAAAAACTCTCTTACTAAAAAACACAGCCCCCAAACCATCAGCTGATGTGTTATGTAACATGCACATCAAACTAACTGATAATCTTCTACTGCTTCTTTGTATTCTTCTTTTTGTAACTACACTGTAAACTCTCTGGGAGAGAGACTGTCTTTTAATTTCTGATTTACCTCTAACAAATGAAGTCCTGATCCATTACCAAGACTGCAAAGCACCATGATTATAGAAATAAACGACCTCTTGGCATTTTGTGAGGAACTACTGCTCTCCATACAATTAAAACTTCAAATAACTGTTATACTCAACCATCCCAATTTCCTAGGTAAAACCATTTCACAGAAAAGCCATGTCATTCTAGCAGACAAAACATACTATATGTTAAGGGGATTTTCAAAGACACCAGGGTGTGTTCAGGTGCTATGAACTTTCAAGAAGTTGGGAAAAAGAATGTAATTAACAACTTTTTTGTGCAGCCATGCTACAGGGCTCCCATTTGTCAAGATGCTCACCTAGGTTTTTCTTCCTCTGGTCTCTCTGCTTCATTTTCATCTACCACAAGAGAAAAGAAATAGAGTAGTTAAGAATAAAATCCCCTTAATACCAATCATGACAGATATCTTGCCATGCAGATGGATTAGGTAACTCTTCAGTTTATTATTGAGACATTTTCATAACATTTCAATTGTGAAACCAATTGAGCAGACCTCTGAGCCCTCACATCACTAAATGCTCACAGATCTTCTACATTGGCAGGGTTTATTTACAAGTTTCGTTATGATTTCAACTTAAAGTCCCTGAAGTTGTGAACAAAGTTTATGCCCTAAAGTTTAAGGTTGCTTCAGTACTTCAACGCCGGGAGGCCAGGCAGGGGGTACTGAGGAGAAGCTCAGCCGCCCCAGGGGTGCGTGTGGGGCAGGAGCGCCATGCGGGAGGCCTAGCATGCCTCGACCGGCGCAGCCAGAGCAGAGGGGCCGGCAGCCAACCGCCCGTGGAGGAGGGGGCAGGGAGCCGGCACCGCCACGGCGGGGAGGGGGTCGCTCACAGGCCCGGGACAGCACCACCGGAGGGCCAGCCAGGAGGAGGGGACTGAGCAGCCACGGGGCGGGGGGGGCAGGACGGGCGGACGCCTTTAACCGGCCGCTGGCTGGCCCGGCTCGGTGGGCAGGCGTGGGCCGTACTCAGGCCGGCCTGGCGAGGTGGCGCATGCCGCGGCCTACACACCCCCTCTCCCTCCGCTACGGCTGCCGGGGAACCGAGCCGGGCCGGCGTACGGGGGAGGTGGGCTGGGAGTGGGGGTCTGGGAAGGTCCGTACCGCCATAGAGCCACTCCTCCTCCTCGTCCCCGGCGCCCCCACCGAGATCCGCCGACAGCCGCTCCACCTCGCCGGTAGACATGGCCGCCTCCCGCGGGAGGTGAGGGCCCAGGCCCGACGTCGCCTGGGCCTCTCGCTGCTGGGCAACACCACTGCGCTCTCCCGGGCCTCCGCCGGCGTCTCAGGCCGCAGCCGGGCGGCGGCAGGGGGGTCTACGAGCGTCCCGCCGGCCCAACGGCACTGCTCGCGGAGGAACCTCCGCCGCCTGCTCGCGGCTTCCCCTCCCCCGCGGAGTGAGTGACACGCACAGGAAGCGGGCCCGGCCCGGCCCCGCGGCGCCCCGGGCACGGGCACGCGGGGGGCGGCCCCGGCGGAGCCGGCCTCGCTGCCCGGGCCGCTTTGGCACGGCCGGTAGCCTTTCTGCGCGCTGCCAGGCGCTGGGACTCACCTCGGCTGTGCCTTCCCTGGCCGCAGCGTGCCTGCCGGAGCCGCGTTCGCTTCCCCGCGCTGCCCTTTGTGTCCGCTGCTCTCGGCGGACCTTGTGCTCTTCTGCAGCCCCAAGCGCCCGTTCGTCGTCCCTTCAGCAGGGCTTAATGGCAGCGTGGCGATCTCCGCTAGGACATCCTCGCCCGTCTCCAGAAGCAGGACTTGGCTAAACACATGTACCGTCCAGTGCTGTGCTTCTGCTACTGGAGACTGATGGCAGCTGCCAGTGGGGAGCGTAACCACGGGATAAATACGCTGTTACTTTTACTAGTACTGTCTTAGCCTCAGCTCAGGGAGTCTCCCAGCTGGAGGTAATATTTTAACAACTCCTTATAGATTTTTTTTTTTTCCCCTTCCATAAATTGCCTAGTTTTATTTTTAGCTCCGGTGGGAGTTTAACATTCATAGTACACTGTGAATACACAGAGTGTAACTACACATTTCACAAAGAAATTGCTCTAGTTTAAAAGCGGTGGGAAGAAGCAAGCTATTTTTATTGATGATTTTCTCACCTTACATCTGTGAATGCTGTATTAACAACTGCAAGATTCATTAGAAAATTTAAGTACAGCAACTATCAAAACAAGTTTTGACCAGATGTCTATACAAATGGAGTCTTCACTGTCTTAGGATGTTTGCTAAAACTAAAGAAGGGACCCCTTTTTCACAGCAGGACAGCTTGTGAAAAAGTCAAGTATAGAAGGCCTGTGTATATTAGAAACACATCATGACTCTGGGTGGGGGGAGCTGGTTCTTTGAGTTGCCTGTATAGTGAACCTTGGTTTAAAGTTTCATATATGGCATGACATTTCACTGGAGTTCACATGGACAAACTACCTTCTCAAAAGGCATTTTTTTCCCCCTGAAATGAAGTGTTTGTGTGTTGTGTCCAGATGATGTACGGCATAATTGGGTAGGTTTTCATCATGCAATTGTGAAGTCAGTATTTTCACCCAAAACATTTTTAACCACTTGTTTCTCATAAAATCAATTTTTATTGTAGTACTTCTTACTTGGCATCAGCCTCTTTCTTAATTTTCATTCTGGTTTTGTTTACTTGGCCATTTAACACACTTCTAGCTAACATTAAATGATGCAGTAGAACTCTTGATTGCAGATGCAAGAAGAAAGAAAATATGTCTGTGGAAAACACAAAGAGAAATCAAGAGCAGGTGTAGAGGATAAAATCTCTTAAAAAATATCAATCAGAACCTCAAAGGAGTGTTTCTGGTAGAAACCTTTAAATAGACATCACATTGAGCTACTGGTGATGTAAAAATCCATCTTGAGCAGCTTGAACACTGGAAGCTGACTCAGGAAGGCTAAGGCCCAAAAATAGTTGCCTGCATTCCATCTGTCCCAGGAAGGTCTTTACCCACCTCTGGTTCTGGTTGGACAGAGAGGGTGCTTTGAACCTGTTTCCTGCTTTTCTTCTGGGGACAGAGTGCTGGCCTAGATGGCATTTCAACTTCTGCCCTCAAAGGTGAAACCTCCCACCAGTCCCAGCCTCCAGAAAGGACCTTGTAGGTTCTTACAGCTGCACAGAGCGAGAGCAGCTGTTGAGGCCTGAACAAAAGGCTTCTCCCAAGGCCCCGAGTAGCTAAAAGGCCAAGGACAGAAGATGACATCTTTGCGAGCTGCATAAACATCTTAACTCACAGGCTGCACTCCAGAGACCCACAGCAAGGTAGCAAGTTTATGGGAACCCTTTAATACAGTTCTTTTTCTGTCAGAGTAGTTGTAAATTTGCACATAGGCTAAAATAAGTTGTAAAAACTACTTAGATGATTTTGGTTTGTAATTTAACCACTGTGCTTCAAACTGATTAACCTTGCTTTGTCTTCTGGCTAGTGATCCTTTTTTTTCCCACATCAGAATATGCAGAACTAGTTGTAATCTATACGATATTTATAAAGTAAAAAACTTATTTGTTTCCTTAAAAAAGCATCTGCTGTTTTGATGCTATGTCTTAAAAAAAAAACAAACAACCAGCCTTTCCAAAAAGGTAACTAAAGAGTTGGATGAGCCATAATATATTCAGCTTTTGTCCATGGCACTCAAGCATAAAGCAAAAGGTCAGCGATAGATAATCTCCGAGGTAATTCAATGTGAGAGGAGGATAATTCTGCACAAGTGGTTAAACATCCCTGATCCTTTCTTTGCATGCATCTTTCAAATCAAAACAATCAAGAAGGGCTACTAACTTACATATTTTTTAGCATCATAAATTTAATGCTGCAAGGTTAAAATAACAGATCAGGGTTAGAACAGCACAAAGACCTACGTCTGAGTTTGGAAGAGGAACGAATGCATCAGGGTAGGAATGAGCATGGAGCAGACTGGAAGGATTTAATTTCATTACTGGAAATCTGGTGATTCTGTGTTACTTATGTTTTTCAGTGTTCTGAAACCAGCTGAATCTGCAAGAGACCTAATGAGAACAGTTAAAAGAGTGGATGAACCAATTAAATTATTTATCTTTATGTAATTGCTGATAATCCCATTACGTTAAAAAAAAAAAAAAAGCTCCTCATTCTGTACTGAAGAGGTCCTAGTGAAATACTACACAGATCACAGATTTGCAAGTGAGCCATCCATTCTCTGGTGAGAAGAAAGTGTAGATACATATTATGGCATTTTTTCTAGCTAGCTTTGGAGCTGATTTTGAGATCAAGAGCTTTTAAAAGGAGAATCACCGAATAATAGAATCAACCAGGTTGGAAGATACCTTTAAGATCAAGTCCAACCGTTCCCCCAGGACTGTCAAGTCCACCACTAAACCATATCACTGAGGGCCTCATCTACATGGCTTTTGAACACTTCCACACAGTGATTCCACAACTGTATATCATAAAAAAATTCATTTATTACAAGAGCATATTCCTTGTTGCTAGCTCATGAATGGCTAGATTTTTAAATACTAACACAAGAAATACAGAATTATAGCACAGTGAATGGTGATGGAAGTTTCACCTTTCCAGCGCTGTACATTTAAAACAGTATCAGCAAAACAGCTGTTTTCGTGGTATAACAAAGACACCACCGCCGCACGAAGAGGTAGTGACGTAAATAGTAACGCTGATTGGTTTAACATTTACCCGGCAGAAGTACACAGGCTGTGCAAGAAAACGTCAGGTAAACCTTAACTGTCAGTGCTCACTACGTCCCACCGGTACTGGCCAGGGCTACACACTGCAGTGGCATTCCTAACACAAGACTATAGGTGGGAGGAACATTTTACCGCCTGTCAGCATTTGGCACTGGCAGCAGATGGAAGGGCCCCCGCCCTCTCGCAGAGAGAGAACCCTGTTGGTGCTCTCGCGGTGTAACAGACCTGGCCGGGGGTTAACCCCAGCGGACACCAAGCCCCAGACCGGGTAGCTGCTCAGGTGAGATCCCACAGCCCAGCCCAGCCCAGCCCAGCCACGGGAGCAAAGGCCGCACCAGCACCGTTAACCCGGCCAAGCCCCGCAAGTACCCCGCCTGACTCCCGCCGGTTCTGTCAGGGAATGCCCGCCCGCCCCTCCCGCCGGCCGGCAGCCAACCCGAGCCCGTTACGTCATTCCTCATCGCCGCTGGCGCGCCGCGCACGTGCGGTGTGTTGTGGCTGTCAGCGCTGCGTGCCGCCGCCATGGCGCTGCCGGTGCCGGAGCTGCAGCGGGTGTGCCGGCAGGCCTGGGAGCCTGTGCTTGCTAGGGCGCGCCAGGCTGTCGTCCTCCTGGACGCGGCGTCCGCTGAGGCGCTGCACTGGGGCTGCGGCGGGGCGGGAGAGCTGCTGGCGGCGGGGGCGCTGGCCGTCAGGGCGCTGGCCGCTGAGTCGGCGGCGGGGACCCGTGTCGTATTTGTGGTGAGCGGGGGGCTGCGGGGCGGCACAGCTGCTGCCGTGCGCGGTGTGCTGGGCCGGGGCGCCGTGCGGCACTGCGTGCTGGTGGCCGGCGGCGAGGAGGAGGGCAGCAGCCCGGCCGAGCTGGAGGAGACGCTGCAGCGGTGGATGGGCGAAGGTGGCCGCGCTGAGGTAGTGCTGCGGGGCCCGCCGCTCCTGGCGCCTGTTTCGGCAGAGCTGTGCCTGCTGCCCGGACTGCCGGCGCTCCTCCCGCCTCTGCCTGGCACCGGCGGGCCCGGCCCCGTTGAGGTCGGTGTGGGCGCGCTGCCCGCTGAGTTGCGGGCGGCGGTGCGGGCCCTGGTGGAGGACCTCGACGCTTTCCTCACCGCTGTGGGCCTGCGGGAGGAGAGCTTCGCCGTGGGGGCCCTCAGCAGGGTCGTTGCTGCTGAGCTGGCAAGCTATGCCCCAGCCAGGAACAGGAGGAGGATGGCCACCAGCAAGGCCTCCATCGTCTTCGTGGACAGGACGTTGGACCTCGCTGGTAAGAAATCCACTGCTGCTAGGGGCTGTCATCCCCACGGGCCCACATCTGCTCCGTCGGGAGGGTTTTATATAGTTGCAGGAGTCCTGGGAGCATGTTCAGCACCATGGCCGAGGTGGCTGCTCATATGTTCTTGTTCCCCACTGAATCATGGAAATAGTGAAGCAGAAGGCTCTGCCAGAAACAAGGGTTTGTTTCTGCACTTAACTGTGCTTTAGACTAGAGACCTTAGCAGTGCTTGTGTGTCATACCGAGGTGTGAGGGAAATGGTCTGCATGTTTCACATTGTGCCTTGTGGGTATTGTGAAGCACCGGTGTATCTACTTATAAGCCTTAGCTCTATAGTGGTGTAAATATATGTACATCTTGTATACGCTTAGCTGTTTATGTATGTCTGAAAGTGTCTCTGCATGTATATAGTTTTTATATGTTGTGCTTTACACTTGGTCTTTGAGTGAAGCAGTTGCACACAGATGGTGGTGTTAACTTGGAAAACATTATGTTTGAGTGAAAGCAATACGGAATTGTTTATAGAACACTTTCTGGGAAGCAAATGAGCGTAAGAATGAACCATATGGTAAATTTAATTCTGCCAATTAATGCAGAATTGATGCAAAAGTTAAGAAGTATAGAACGTGGTGTGAGAGTCCACTGGAAAGCTGTCAGAAGGAGAATGTTTAGTATTGTAATCAACTGTCAAGCTTGTAAGTGAGGTAAAGTCTTTCAAGCTGGTAAGATGTGACATCAAAAGGGCAGAAAGGGAAGGAGGAGTGGTTGAATGAGTCGCCAGCAGGGTGATGACCCAGGAAAAGTTTGGAATAACCATCTTTCAGAAGGAACACTAAACTCGAGTAGTAATTGATATGGGAGTAGCTGCTTTTGCTTACACCATCATATATACCTGCTGACATATACAGTGTGTGGGCCAGGTTCTGTTTTCATTACCTTTACTCAATAATTCAACAGTAATTGTAGCAGTAGTACTCAGTAATTCAGGTCATAATTTTGCCATCAAAAGCAAGTGCTTGGCACAGTTTTGCACCTGCAGCTCATCTGTTTATGAATTTTGTTCTGCCTTTTCTTTACCTCCTTAATTTTGGCTTTGTGTATCCTTGCACTGCTGTAGGACTCATAGCTCTCAACAGTGCACTGAAGGGCACCTGTGAATCTGGGTGTTTAATGTGCTGCAGGAAGATTGCTGGGAGGCCTGAAAGAGTGTGGGCTTGAAATGAAACCATGAAACGAGTGTCTGCTTAGGGTGGGAAGAAGTGAAACTGGACAAGGATTTGTGCGCTCAGGTGGTGGGAAGAATTAAACATAAGAAAGGGAACTGGAAACTGTGGGTGACAGGTTGCTGCCTGACAAGGAGACTGTTGAGGAGGCATGAAGAGAGATAGTTGGTGCCAGCTTAAATCTGGGAAGTGAAGTCTGGGATCTTGTACTCAGCAGGAGAAGGTTTTTTTGAGAAAACATCAGGGCTGTGATGGGGCAGCTTGGGGGGTGTGTGTGTGCATCAAAGCTCTTGAAGTAGGGATAAGAAATTAAAATATTAATTTTTTAGGAATATACTCTTTTAGTAGCTGCAACTGAAACCGAGATCCTCTCACGCAGCCATTCTTTTGTTACCAACAATGCTCTCCAGAATTCATTGACAGTTTCGTTGAAGCCTTCTTATGCTTTGAACGTGGTACTGTACTCTTGCTATCAAGTACAGTGCAAATTTAAGGAAGAAAGACCGAGTGTATTTCAGAAGTAAAGCACGGTAGTGCCACACAGTGAGACTTGTTTCATTGGTTTGCTAGTACTGTAAAAAGTACGTAAAAAGAACAGCATATCAGTTATCAAGAGGTGGGAAATGGAAGAATTAAGTTATACCTGAAACCTCTATTTTCTCAGGTGTATTCAGCCTTTTATGTTGTACTCTTTCCCTTGGCCTGCTACCTCTGACTTTGTTGCTTGGTCTTCACGTGAATGTGTCTGTTGAAGTTCAGCTTTAAAGTTTATAAAAGCTAAAGCTTCCTATTTGCAAGTTTCTGGCTTGGTATTGGCAACTGGGCCATTGGAATTTATTTTTTTTTTCCCAAGCTATGATATATATTTGCAAGCAGCAGTGTAAAAATAAGTTTTGGGTTTTTTTTGTGGTTTTATTTTGGTGTTGTGTTTGTGTTTTTTTTTATTATTGCTGAATTTTTGTTTGTTTTTTGGTTTGGTTTGTTTGTTTGGTTGGTGTTTGGTGGTTGTTGGTTTTTTTTTTTTTTGTCTTGTTTTATTTTGTCCAAATACCAGCTCAGTGCAGTTGAAAGTCTTTGAGGTTGACTTTGTCATTTGCAGCTCATTTCATGAAACATTTTAAATCTTCCTTCTCTAAAGATGCAAGATTTTGGATTTGATTTGTAAATGTCATAGTGACTCCTGAATCTTGTCCAGCAGGTGGGCTGCACATGTGAGAAATGATTACCTATCTATGAATTATGAGAATGCTTTCATATTCCAAGCACTTCTTTTAGAACTTGGAAGCTCATTAGGGGTAGGTGCTGGGCTACTCTGATTAAGTCAGGCTACTGCTTTGAACCAGGTGACTTTGAATCACCACCAGGCTATCAGGAAGCCAGCTGTTTTCTTACTTGAAGACCTGGATGAAATGTAGATGGTAGTTCTAGATGATTGGGTGGTGAGGCGCTGGAATGGGTTGCCCAAGGAAGTTGTGAATGGTCCATCCCTGGCGGTGCTCAAGGCCAGGCTGGACAGAGCCTTGGGTGATAAGATTTAGTGTGAGGTGTCCCTTCCCATGGCAGGGGGGTTGGAACTAGATGATCTTAAGGTCCTTTCCAACCCTAACTATTCTATGATTCTAATGGAGGTGCAACTGTTGTCTTATTTTTGGCTCACATTCCATTCTTATCTAGAGCAAATAAGGTGTTAGGCTAGAATAACAAAACAGTTTTCTGTAATACCATTTGTTTTCTAATAGTAAAAATCAAAATGTCTCAAAAGTGCCTTTTCTGGTGCTGCAATTGTAAACAACTGAACTAAGGGAAAATAGAAGTACTAAAATATTATTAACTTTCCACTTCAAAGAACACATTAAAGAAGTATTAAGTACATTTTGGTAAAGAACCTGTGGTGCCCGTGTCAAGAAACTGCATTATCTTTGTTGTGACAATTATTAAAAACAAAAAAAACAGTCACATATAAAATGGCACATTATCAAAAAAAAAAAATAAATCAGAAAGCAACTAACTGTGACTTAGCTTTCTAGTTTCCATGAAGCAAAAAATCTCTTCTGAGCTATTACTTTAAAATCTGCATTGAATACTTTGGATTCTGAATACTTTCTAGAATCTAATTTTGTGTATGTGTGTGTTCAGCATTGCTTATGCATGCTGTATTTTATGAATAAGGAAAATACTGAGTTAAGATAAACAGTTTTCCTTTTTGCCCTGTATGGCATAACATTCATCTGAGCTGTAATGGGGATCATCATCTTTTAGCCTTTGCTGCCCTCACTACAGTGGCATGGCTTCAACTGGGGATGGCATGGATACTGCCTGTTCCTGCAATGTAGGATCTTATGGATAAAGCAGTGCCCCGGTATATATTTAATATATTCATCAATGATTTAGATGAGGGAATTGAGTGTACTATCAGCAAGTTTGCTGATGACACTAAGCTGGGAGGAGTGGCTGACACGCCAGAAGGCTGTGCTGCCATCCAGCGAGACCTGGACAGGTTGGAGAGTTGGGCAGGGAATAACGGGATGAAATATAACAAGGGAAAGTGTAGAGTCCTGCATCTGGGCAGGAACAACCCCAGGTTCCAGTATAGGTGGGAACGACCTGCTAGAGAGCAGTGTAGGGGAGAGGGACCTGGGGGTCCTAGTGGACGACAGGATGACCATGAGCCAACACTGTGCTCTTGTGGCTGGCATCCTGGGATGTATTAGAAGGGCGGTGGTTAGTAGGTCGAGAGAGGTCCTCCTTCCCCTCTACTCTGCCCTGGTGAGACATCTGGAATATTGTGTCCAGTTCTGCCCCTCAGTTCAAGAAGGACAGGGAGCTGCTGGAGAGAGTCCAGCGCAGGGCAACTAAGATGATTAAGGGAGTGGAGCATCTCCCTTATGAGGAAAGACTGAGGGAGCTGGGTCTCTAGAGAAGAGGAGACTGAGGGGTGACCTTATAAGTGTCTATAAATATATAAAGGGGGAGTGTCACGAGGATGGAGCCAGGCTCTACTCAGTGGCAAACAATGATAGGACAAGGGGTAATGGGTGCAAACTGGAACACAAGAGGTTCCACTTAAACTTGACTTCTTCTCAGTGAGGGTGACGGAACACTGGAACAGGCTGCCCAGGGAGGTTGTGGAGTCTCCTTCCCTGGAGACATTCAAAACCCGCCTGGACACATTCCTGTGTAACGTTATCTAGGTGTTCCTGCTCCGGCAGGGGGATTGGACTAGGTGATCTTTTGAGGTCCCTTCCAATCTCCAGCATACTGTGATACTGTGTGATACTGTGACATGTGGTTTTATGTCCTAGGGAGACTGGAGGCTTTGTACTTCTCACTCTTGCTCACTTCTTGAATTCTGATTGTATAAAGCTTAGCTACTGGTGTTGTACCTAACCTGTATGTATGTGTAGTGCTGCTTTTGCTTGCCTGCTTACTGTTTTAAAATTCACTCCCTTTGCTTTAAAAAGCAGAATCAAACCTCCCAGATAGAGTAGTGCTCTGACAAGTGACACTGGTTAAAGTCAGAGCTGATTTTGGCACCTTAATTCCTCTTTGCTTTTCTCCTCTAATATTTGTACCCCTAGATATGTGTGCATTGTGATACCATACTGTAACCCCATGCTTCTTGCATGTGTTTCTTAGTCACCACCTTGCCAGCTTCACACCATCATGAAGTAATTTTTCCAGCCTCCCAGATTTCCCTTTTCATTTGTAAACTCATCGGTACCTTTCAGATACTGGTGTTCAAAACAGCTTGACGTGTTTCCAGTCTCTTGGTGCTTTACATTGTTTGGGATGTCGGCTGTTGTAGCTGTAGAAGATAGTGAGGTCTCACCCACTAGTATGTGCAAGTGATCTTGAAATGCAGTAGAGTGAGCAAAAGACAGGAGAATGAATAGCAGGGTGGTGCCTGTGCAGTTATGTATAGTTTTGAATAATAACCTTGTATGAGTGGTGTTTAAGGTTGATATTTCAGTGCTGTCAGTAACAGCACTTTTATCTTCCTCTAGCAATTTTTGTGTGTGTCAGTCAAAAATCACAGGAATGTTTCCCCACAGTCACGGCTGTAAACTTCGGTTTAAGTTTCTGTATCATCTCTCTCGCTGTCAGCCAGGCATCATCTTTGCCTCTCACCTGCATGCTGATTATAAAGTTTTTAGCTTTTTAGCAGATACAAAAAGCACAGTTCAGGTGCTTATCAACAAAGTGTAGCTTTTCAGTTCCTGGGAGCAACCACAGTGATGAGGAAGTTGTGACATACTTTAATTGTACTACTGCATAATCCCATTCATAGAGGTGGATGAGAATGAAGGCTAATGTAGGCCCATACATTTCTGATAAAGTCTGTTTCTGACTAATAGCTCTTTTTTGATTTTTTTGTTTTAAACTGTTTGTAATTTTCTATTTTTCATTGCATTTGTCGTGTTTCTAATTTGGAGTGCTTTACTTGTGCTTTTTTTGGTTACAGCATCTTCGAAGTTGATGCACTGGTGTATTGACGCCAAAGGAAACAAAGCCATGTTTTTTTCTTCCTTACCATCTAAGCTGAGGGCTTGAAAACATAAATACTGAGGCCTGTAGAGTATAGTAGTCCCCTTTTTATGAACCAGGCTTTGACACACTGGTATTGAAATTATTATGGTCATTTAAGGTTGTAGGCTGCAGCTGTGAGGAGTGATGGCAGCTGAAAATATTCAAGTGATGTCAACTCAATATTGCAGGTCAGGGTACAGCCTCTGCTGTGGCATGGTTTGTAAAGATTCTGCTATTCTGGGGTAGGTGCACAATTTTTTATAGTAGTTTTTTAAAGCTTCAGATGTTACATTTGTTACGGAGTCTTTGCAGAGATAAGCAAATAAACAGATTGAGTTTTGCCTGTTTATAAAGAAAACCACAGGTGGCCAAGTCAGTGAAGGGGACTTGGAAACAGGGGACTTGGAAATTACATGAGCCTTAGCAGATGCGTGCTTCTTATCTCCAAATTTACTGCTCTATGCATATGTTGCAATTGCTGTCTGTGAGAGACAGGGAATCTGTCATATTTCTCTGGCAGTGCTCTGAGGCTGCTGTGCTTGGCTGTGGGCTTCTGTGCTCCTACTGCTGGTTCTACAAGGGTTTTGGTTTTGTTTGAGTGTTTTTTTGGAGGAGGGGGAAATTGGGCTGGGTTTTTTGTGTGTGGTGCCAGCTGCGTTGAACGCTGTTGGTCATGAGAAGCTGCTGAGCAGCCAGTTGACTGTCCTCAACAGTGATGACGAGGAAGGATGTAAACCAGTCCCATAGACCCTGCTGAAGTCAGTGGAATTGAAAAGCAGCTCCCTGTGATTTCCTGTCCTAGTCTCATGAAGTTTAACTGTCTTTCAAGCATTGGTTGATTTGTGCAGTTGGTTGGAGGCAATAGTGATTTTTTTAAAACTTCAAGGAGAGTGCGTTTTTTCGATTCATTTGATGAGGCACAGCAAAAGCCATTAGCGCTGGCAGACCAGTGAGATCCTCTAAGGACTAGCAGTTGTGACTAGCAGTTGTGAGAAGGAGACCCAGATGGCACTGTCTGATCACAGAAGCAACTCTGAGACTTCCCCCATGCCAGGGAGAAAGGAGGTATGTTAATAATCAATGTGGGTTTATTTGCATTCGAGGTGTTTCCAGTTTAGCTATATGTCTTGTCTAGCTAAATGCTGCTCACATGCAGCGAGTGTGGAGAGATAGACATTGCTTCCAGTACGAGGGGGTGGAGGTTCAGAAGATTACCATCTGTTTTCCCTGTCTGTAGCTTTGTGAGTGTTGATAACTGCAGTGTGGCTGACAAGTGACTGACCTAGTAAGAAGAATGTAGGGATTTTGGAGAGCAGATGGCTTAGAGAATCGCAAAGACAACCCACCTTGTTTCATCTGCGCTTCAGTGGTCTAAATTTGGCTAGGGATGGTAGAAAGGAAAGTTGCTGTCATTCTATGACTATTACAGTCTTTGGTGAAACAAACTGGTAATTTCAATCCAGCTGAGCAGCCAGGTGTCTACATTGCAGTATGACCATGTGCTGGGCACATGTGCTTATGTGCTTTCTTTGCCTTCTGTGGATAGAGACATTGCCAGCATGGAGTTTGACTTTACTTTTCTCCTCCCTTGCTTGTCTTTCCAACTTCTACAATTCAAATACTTGATATACTATGAGGTGGTTTTAAAGCATGGATATCTGGCTGCTGTAGATTTGCCGAAGACAAACTTCTGCTTATCCAAGCGCAGTTAATAATCTGACCCCCCTAAAGTTCTTGATGTGAAGGCATTGTTTGGATCTATGGAGCATGTGAAGCTACTTCAGCTGTTGAAACAGAGCTCCTCTGTCCTTGGTAATGATGAAAAGCGAGAAGAGATGGGGTGCCACATGGACAGACTTTGATGGAGTGGGACCATAGCCTGAAAGATTATTTTGCTGCCATACAGAAGTTCCCATTCTTCTGTGAGTAAAGCCAGGAGAAGAATTCTAAGCTTACCACTGTTTTCCAAGCCCTGTGGTTATAGCTGAAAAACAGCTAAAGTGGCAGAATAAAAATACATTCAAGTTGTTCCTGACTTAAAGGCAATAAGGTTTCTGGTCCCCCTCTGCAACTTTTTCATATGTAGTATGTCATGGTTTTCTGCTTTGGCTTGCCTCATAGTCTTAATATTTTGTAAGTTGATTGTAGCGCCTATGTTGAGAGTTTGTGATGGAAAGAGCATTGGTGTTTGAAATCAGGAGACTTGAAGAGACTGTGCCAACTGGAATTTGGAGTTGCTCTTGGAACATGGTCAAATTGACATTTTATACTATGTAATTTGATTTGGTTTAGTTATTTTGTGCTGGTTTTACTTGAGCTGCCCTCAGTCAGTGTGGAAATGATGATCTTGGTGGTGGCATGTTGCTGATATTTGTTTATTTTAATATTATGCTAGCTATGTATGCAACTTGCATACAGCCCTTTTGAGCCCAGGCCTGTTAATTTAGGTAGAAAAGTGTAGCTTGCATGTAAGTATTTATATATAAATGTTTACTTGATTTTTAAAATAAACATTGACGATCTTGTTTAACAACTTTCTTATGCAAGGACAAATACTCTGCATGTTTAAGTACAAAGTCATTGAATATCTAACAGCTGTTAAGCTAAGTCAAATTCATACTTTTTAAATGAATCTTTCTCAAATGTTATCAATACTTTAACTTCAGACATTCCAGAAAAATAAGTTTTACTTTTGTAACAAAGTATCTTTGAAAAACTTAATGTGGTCTTGATGCTATGGCTACCAGTGTCCTTCTCCTCAAAAAAAATGTGGTTATTGTTTAGTTCTCGGTTCCTTCAGAGTGGTTGCTTTTTCCTTCTAGTTGTGTATCTGACAGTTTTGGAGTCTTTTTTTCCCCCTAGGGGCAGTTGGTCATCATGGCGACAATCTTGCAGAGAAGATACTTTCTGTGCTTCCCAAACTTCCTGGCCACAAGACTGATGTGATGGTTAACATGGTGGAACTTACAGCACTGCGGACTGCAGATGAAACTTGCAGTATTATAGCACCTGGCTGCCTAGCACAACCAAAGTAAACATTCTTTTCTTCTTTCGTGTTTTAAGATGTTGAACATGTTTGTTATTTCTTTGTGGGGAGAAAAAAAAAAAGAGCAGAGAACAAGTCTTTTCTTTGGAAAAGAAGGAAAAGAAAAATCAAGCTTACAGCAAAACTCCATCTGGTCCTAATTTTGCTGGAATATGATCATCTATATGTGTACATTAAGTGAGCAGGCCAGATAAGATGCCCAGAAGTGAGAGATTCTCAGGACCTTTTTAGATATGGGTTGTTTAAATTGCTTTAGCTTACTGTCCTAGAAATCAGTACAGATTAATCACCAAGAATTCTTACTTGTAACATTTCTTTTTCTGCCGAAGTAACAGATCATACAAGCAGGTAGGTCTTAAATATGGCTTTCTTTTCCCATAAGCTTTTTTATAATTACAAAGTGAGCTGCATGCTGAATTCTTGCTAGAGTACCCATTAATTTAAGGTTATATTCCTATTTTCAAACACAGTACCTGTGGAGAATGATAATTAGGCGCAAATTTAGGTATACCAGCATGAGAGCCTGACTTTTGCTTAAACCTAAAAGCAGTAACTTTGAATGATTGTACTTAGCTATATATAATTTGTAGCTAAGGCTTTGCTTGTAAAATACATCAGATTTGATGTTTCACTTTCTAAATTTAATTGTCAGAACTGAAACTTTCCTGATGCTTCTGTTACCATGCAGAAACCAGGAAATGCACCAGGTGCTGGTTTTGCTCCACAAAAAAAATTTACTCAGCAGTGCAGTAGAAATTTTGCTGTAATGTTCCCCCATATATTAGTAAAGGATTTTTCAAGATGGGCTATCTAATGTAGTTCATGTTCTTCTGTTTTGACTCCATTTGGTGCTTCACACCTGCACTCTGTGCCCTCTTCTTCCCTCCTCCTCCCCTTCCCCGCCTTCCCTCTCCCCAGAGGTTTCACAGAAGACTTTCCAACATATGGTCTTTATTTTCTGGGAGCCTCCAGATCCTTTGTCATCTTCCATCTCCCACATGTGCTGTAACTGGGTCCAGTTTCTAGGTTTCATGTTGCACAACTCTCTTCTTCCTTACAAGTTGGAGAGGAAATGTTTCCTCATATAGGTGGATTCAATTGTGAGTTGCTGCTGGGGTGACTAACCTAAATAAAATTTGCTCTGGTTTTCTTCTCATTGGCTGCTTTCCAGCTGATCTCTGAAGTAGAAGTGAGATGTCCTTAAGGTCTGTCTGCACAGCAAAATGGAAAGGTGATTGCCCACGGTAGACATGCTGTAGTGTGGTAGCTGTTGCTTGTGCTAATTTTGCGTAGCTACCAGAAGTAAGAAAACTTTTGTGAGCGTGGGCTAGAATAGAGATATTTATTGCCCTGAGATGGTTTACCTGTGCTACCACTCCATTATTCCTAACGTTATTGACACTGAGGAGACTAAAGCTGATACTAATAATGCCTTCCTATGCCACAGTTATGACTTTGCCGATATATTCATGTTTTTAGGAACAGCCAGCAGAGATTTATTGTGTCATAAGGTGGCTAATAGTATATATACTGAGGTTTGTTTGTTTGCCCATCTGCTAGCTAGTGGGAAGGTGTTCTCTGTTAACAGTACAATTGAACTTAACATAATTTGCAAAGCCTCCCATGGACACAGGTGGTTAAAGTACAAGACTTGGCTGAAAGGTGCAAGTGCAGCAAAGTTGGATGACAGCAGCTGGTACCTGGTACCAAGGCAGTGGTGTCATTTCCACAGCAGTCTATAACAGCTTCCCCAGAATACCTTACCTCTGCAAAGTTATGTTATAGATTCTGTTACACTGGAAGTCATAAAGAACAGATGAGGCAAATTTTCATTTAAATAGACTTTGTCTTGCCTAGGAGCAGAGTAGAGGGACTAGATGACTCTCAGAATCTCTCCTGTGGTCATTGTTCATGAGTGAAGCAGCATCTCGTGCCTGACAATAGTCTCTACACTCCAAAGAATGTAGCTCTGTGATGTTCATCCCTGCATCTTTTGCTTTTTCTGCAACTACATAATCATTAGAAATAATTTCTAATTTAAAATAGGCATTTCCTAGCCAGCTTAAGTCAGTTGCTGAAGAGTACTAGAAATCATCATGGTGTCTGAACGGATGGGTGAAGGTGGTAGTTTCCATTCTGTTCAACAGGACTCTGTTCTTAGTGTTGAATTATAGATGTCAGAATTAATCTCTTTGCTCATGTAACATGGTTGAAGTTCTTCTGAAGTACTGAAATGAATGTAAAATTCCCACTAGTAAGTTTCCATGTAAGAAGTTCCATAGGATGCTTTCAGTTCTTCATCAGCATGGTTATTGCCATTGGTAGCTGGCTCAGAAGGGTTTCTTATAATTGAAAACTTAGTCTTGATTTATATTTGTAAATGATGCACGATTTGTAAATGATGCACAACAAGGACTGTTCCTCTGCTTGTAAATTTCTTGTTTACTTTGGTGAGTGAAAGTGCCAGCACCTTTCCTAGAGACAGGACCAGCAACTTCAGTTACACCCAAATAGAATGTGTGGGAGCTCTTTTATGTGAAACTTCGTGATCAGACTGTGGCATTTCACAGGCTTACATACTCTGAATATTTTTCAAATGCTTTCATTATTTTCTCTCAAGTAATATTTGACCATGTTGTGGTGTGGGGAGAGAGAGAGCTCTGCTCCTTCCACACAGCTTGCTATATTTAACTTCTCTTATGGAATGCCTCTCCAGCAGTAACATCTGGGCTCAGTTACAGAGTTAGCAAACAGAATTAATGAATAATTTATAGCTGGTGTGGTGAAATAAAGCAGGGTTCTTTTTTCAAATCTAAGGAAATAATGGGCTGCTTTAGAGATTTAGATGAAAATGTAAATGCCATGTGCTGCTTAAGTTACTGTACTCTGAAGGTGCTCTCTTCATAAGGAAGGGAATTTCTTTAAAAAAAATGTCATCTATTCTAGAGTTCTTAACTTCATTGGTGTTAGTAGCTTCACAATTACTGTGGAGCAATTGTTTGCACTGCTGTAGTCACTGACGTTGCTGCTCCAGTGTGAATGCTCTGAGAATTGTGTGAAAATACTTCTTTCATTTTTATATACAGCTGGAGATACGTATATATATATGAAACTGTTTATAGACTTAAAACTAAATGCATCCACTCTTGATCAGAATTGTTGGTTTCTGATTAAGTAAAGCAGTAGCCACCCAGTCCTTCCAAACAAATGATGCATAACAGAAGTGGAAATTGTAGTGGAAAGCTTATGGCAGAGGTAATTTTAAAAAACCTATATTGATTGCAGCTCTCTTGCAGTTCTTTGTATTTTGATAACCCTCAGAGTGTTTTTTGGATTACTTCCTCCAAATTTCAGCTTCTGATTTTAAGTGTGCATACAGTAGCTTCTAGGAGCTGTCTGCCTGGATGATCATCAGGCTCTCCATGTTTGTGACCAATCCATCCTGTCCATTTTATAACGTTTTGGCCACTTTTGTTTTTAAGATTGGTATTTTATAATGTGGAAGTATCCTGCTGTCAGTAATGGGTTTATCTTGATGGAGGTTTATCTTCTGCTGTTTTCTAACTCTTGCACGCTGGGAGGTGTGTGGAGGTCCCATGGTTCTCTGGAGCCCCAAATGTGGGTTCAGATGCCCACATCCTGGCCACAGATCTGTGGGATGTGAGAACAAGAAGTACTGTTATGTGATGCTGAGCTGTGGGCAACTGGAAAAAATACGTATGTTTCCTCTTTTTTAATCTGTTCTTTTATTACTCAGAAACACTTTTGATGTGCTCTCATATTTTGCTGAATAAACTAAATATGCAGTTTGTTTACATGCACTTCAAGAACTCACTGAATAGAGATTTGCCCATTTTTTCCACTCTTGCTTCCTTTTTTCAATCTTTGGAGTCTGCAAGCTTCTTGGAATTCAGTGTAGTGTTAGAATCTCAGAAAAAGACAAGATTTTTATTTAATATATGTATGTACTTAATGCAATATTCAAAGAACCATTGGGTTCTTACAGCAAGTATTTTTCCATAAAGATGAAAATTCTAACATAACACACTTCATGTTTGGGCTGCTACGCCTAAAGCAATTCACTGAGCAATATAGCAGAGGTGTCTGGGCACTTGTGACAAGCAGATGGAGCCACTAAATCATCTGGATTTGCATTGGTGGGAAAAATAACAAGTTCAGAACGAAGTGATCATGTTGATGGGTGTGATGCAGAAAGCATAGATACGCAGACCAGATGTTTAAATTTGTCATTCTCAAAATCTTTCCTTAGGTCCTTGTATGAGAGGTGGAAAAATAGGTGTGCTGAGGGGAGTTGGTTAAAAGTCAGAGCATTCCTGGAGATGTAATAGTAAGATTTCAATGTCTCATGTTAATGGCAGTTGAAAATACATACTTCTCCTAATCCTTGTTAGTTTTCAAGTTGTTTTTCCTATTTTGGGCTGATTAGTACTTTTGTTTACAAGTGCTAAAGCTGTTACAGTTTGGATGGGGAAGAAAGCACCACTCTGGTCGCATCTTTGTTCTTGTGCATGTCATAACGATGGTGCACTCTCCTGGTGCTGATGGGACTTGGACAACCTTGAGTGTAGAGAAGAGCCATGAAGTAAGGGGACTTGTATTCCAGTCCTGGCTCTGTCTGCTTGCAGCATGATCTTGGACAGGTCACCTACTTTCTGATCCTTCTTCCTCTTGAGTTCTTATCCAAGGAACTTGTGTTTTTTTTTTTTAACCAGGGAGTTTCCCAGGATACAAGTTTGCAGATGACATGGGAGAAGATCCTGGGGCTTTTTGTCTTTGGGAGGTTACAAATGATCAAAAGCAGGATCTCCATTTGTCCTTTCTTTAGTGCCATGACCTTTCAGCACTTACTGCAGTGCTTTGTTGCACTGGGGAGAGGAAACTGTTTTGAGGTGTATCCTCCCAGCCCCCTTTCTTGTGAGCTGGTGGGACAGCAGTTCCAATGATCCCTGTAAAAACACATCACTGCAGTATTCTTTGAACAATCACATATATGATACAAATTTAAAATGAAATATTGTTTGTGCTTGTATGGCAAACAAGAGCATCAAGAACTAAAACTGGAGAGGAGATTAAAGTTTCCTTTAAGCTGGGTAATAGACCTTTTTGAATAGTTGATTCTGTTCTTTTGATAATTTTTTTTAACTGGGGACCAAGCATCTGAAGGATATCTGTGATGTTTTCCTTAACACTGAATTAATTACAAACTCAGCTTTGGGGGGATGGTTCTTGGAACTTTGTGGTATTTTCAGTTTTCTTTTTTAAATATTTCCTTTAAGCCTGCTGTAGAAGTTAATTAAAAAAAATCAAAAAAACTCAACCTACAGCTCTTTTGCATGCATGTGTTTATAAAAGCTCATAATAAGAAAGTAATTTGGAGCAGTGTTTGGGACTTAAATGAGCTAGGAATTTATGGCATAAATTAGAGTAATTTTTCTTTCTGGAATGTTAATATTAAGAGGAAACATTAATACTACATTAAGAAAATCCGGATGACACGACTAGATTGCTTCACATCCACTGAGAGTCTTGCAGAGGAGGAAGGGTAAACCAAAACAGTGGATGGTAAGGCTCTTTCAGACGGGGGAGAGGAATAGCTGTGCACTGTAAACCGCGTTAAGAGCTGTTCCCGTACGCTGGATGGTGGTTCAGCAGCAGCACGATACTGCCCGGGCTCCCAGCCTGTCCTGCTTCTGGGGTGCTCCTCCGGCTTTTCTGCTGCTGGAGGCTTCCCCCTGCCGGGAGCTCCGTGCTCCTGCTCTGCCAGGACCCAGCCTCCTGCCTCTGCGGCAATGCCCTGGTGGGCTCTGCTCTGAAGGATTGCTTTAAACCTAAACTTACACCTTTTCCCCCCTCCCCCCGACAACCCCCCACCCCAAACCCAAGCAACCGAACAAAAGCCACCATTCCTTTGCACCCTTTTCCTGCCTGCCTTTCTGAACAAGGTGAGCAGCCTTTACAGAGAAAAGGAGGTCTTAACAGCAGTATTTATGAAAAGCAGGCATCGCATTGCATTAAAAAAGACTGAAATTTTCCTTCAATGACAGCAATGACAACAAGAAATTACAGCTTCTTAGACTCATGCTGTGCCATGAGTTCAAGAGTCTGCTTTCAGAAAGATGAATTGGGTTTTATATGGTTTTTCTGTTGCCTTTTTCTGTTTGATTTTGCCTCTTCAGGAATCCAACCAGGAGATGCTTCTCTAAGCAGTGAATGGGGCAGTAGGAATGCCCCAGACACAGCATCCCAGCACTGCCACCACATTGCTGGATTCGCAGTCTTCCTGCTCATTACTTGATTTTACTTTATGGGCTCAGAGCAGAGTGCTGAATCGAGGCCTATTCAGAATTGCCTTATTGTTTGAAAGTTCTCAAGGCATCTTCTGGTTGGGAATAACAGCCACGGCTGTATCAGCTTCTGGGGTTTGTCACTCAAGACAAGCTTTCCAGGAGAGGCTTTCTGCTCAGTTTCAAACCAGCCTGAATCAAATGAACGTAATTGACTGTTGCCACAGGATAAGATGAACAAGCTGATAAGATTTATTATATCTTACAATAAATGTGTATATTTGCCCAGATCCTTTCAACACGGGACCTCCCTGAAATGGAAAAAAGGAAGGGGTGAGAGGGGTGTGCAGAGGGTGGAAAATTCTGGGAAGAGGTCAGAGCTTTGGGCTTGCCTGCACTGTGTAACATACAGCACTGTGGAAGACCTTGCCGCTGCTCTGTGAAATCCTGGTTTGCAGCAGTAGTGGGTTTGCTGAAGTAACTGGTAGATGAATTGCATTAGGGTTCTTCATCTGACCAGGTTCCTGTGTAATAGGTGCTGTGTTGGGTTTTCTTTTTTTTCCTCAATTGCTATGGCAGGCCTCAAAAGCCTTAGAAGTTTTCTTCTAGATAAGAGGAAGCTTGAAGCTTATTTTCCTTGAGATAAAGAATGAATTGGGCTGACAAGCTCTTGGCATTAGTTGGCTGTTCTTCCTTGTCTGTTCCTCTCAGCCCACAAAAAGGACTTCTGGCAATGTGGGAAGCTGGACTGCTCAAGAATTCATTCCTTGTGCTTTGAGGATGTGTAACTGCGCTGTTTGGGCTACCCAGGCTTAGTAATGAAAGTTTTCAGCCAGAATTCATTTTTCTTCCTGGGCCCTCTGACACTCACATAGTCATCCTCAGGGCAAGGATCAGGAGGTTCGAGATGCCATCACCTGTAGAACCTACTGATTGAAAATAGCAAAATCCAGAACCCTCCATGCTTAATTTTTTGAAGACACATTTTTTGTTCTTTTGTATTTATATTATTTTCAATACAATCTCTGTATGAGTACTGTCAGCAAGTCCCAAGTTTCTGACTTTTTCCTTTGCCCATGGAAAGACACAATAAATTTGAGCATTACCCCAATGTTGTCCAGCCATCCGAGTCTCTGAGTACTTGTACCTTCAGCTGGTTAGCACAGCATGGTAATTTAGTGTTTGTAGGAACATTCAGGGAGTACAGTCCCTCAACTAGTTTATCTTCTGACTGCTCCCTTGTTAGAATTGCTCTCAGTTCTGCAGGTACATTCCTTGCAAGATGTAAAGGACAAACCTGTCTGATTAACTGTTGGAAAGAGTAGCCACTGTTTGCAGTCGGGACATAAAAGGAAGAGCTTTGGGGCCCTGTATTTTTGGCTGTCTGAAGCGTTTCTTCTAAAACTGACCTAAAAATGCTTTTCTTGTTACGTTAATGTTTTTGTTTGTGAATTTTGCAAGTTTCTTTTTTCCCCGTGTGAGTTTGTAAACTGCATTTCTCTTGGTGTCGCCGCAGTGAGCTGGTTTCCTGCAGATGCGTTCAGAGTTTAATAGCAGCATAAACTGTGTGTCTGTTTAAGCAGACTTTATGAATCTCCAAAGAGAGCTCAGATCTTTCTTGTGTTATAGTACAATCTCCCAGTAGCTGTTGCTTTGGTTGATGTTGTGAGATTTTTCTAAGAGTAGCTCTCACTCTGCTTGGTCGACTGCCTTCAAGTTTGCCTCCTGAATGACCTCAACAATCAGCTTTTAAAATGCAGTGATACGCGTTGGCCTTACTACACACTACGGAATTACTTGTTTGCTGTTCAGCCGCGGTGTCAGAACAGGGTGACTAATTGACCTGGAGGGGTGTTCTAGTTTATCATTTTCATACTACACAGTAAGCCTGCTGTATCTTAGAATGCAGAAAAATGTGCCATTGATAGGCTGATGAGAAGAACAAATGACAGCTGCTCTTTTGGATGACAGATCAATGTTTTGGGAAGGAAACAGTATTATCTGTTGGCAACAGGTTTGGTTGCAAGTTTTGACTATATGATTTGGATTCTTTCATGATTCCAAATTTAATATGAAATGGGAATCAAAGCTTACACAGGCTAAAATTTATGTGAAGTCAGCTCATTACCTGGCAGAGCTTAAAGATGCTTTTACTCTGGAAAGTAGGCAGAATCTGTGTATGGAGAAATACTTTTTTATTTTTGTACAGCTAAATACTTGCAGAACAGTTGATTCTGCTTTTTTTATAATTGATCCAGAAATCTACCTGCCTCTTCTGTTATTTAGCATGGATAAATAATAGTTAGCATTCTCTGTGTTATTTAGATGGCAGATCTTTGGATTCTAATTCATAATGCCTCACTTCACTGCTCACCTCTCTTTGCACATCTTGTTTTCCTGAATTGTAGCAGTGAGATGCAGAAATGAGTTTTGCTGCTTTACAGCTGCTCACAGTTTCAAAAATGGTAGGGAAAATCGACCAAACCAAGCCAGTTTTTGTACCCTGATGAACTGCATCCCAGAAGTGGTGCTCCTGCAGGTTCTGGATGACTGTGCTACACCACATACCACTTCATTTCTATAGATCGTGAATGTATTTTCTAAAATGGTGTTCAACTGGAAAAGATTCCCATTCGCTGTGGGAGAGAAGAGTTTTATGACCTTACCTAAATCTCTCCATGACTATACTACTTATTTAAATAAGCAGCCAGGAAAAGAAATCCATATTGAACCATTTTTAAATACTGGAAACAGCCGCAGAGCACATGCTGAATGTGTAAGATGCACGTGGATGCTTGAGCTCCAGCTCCCCCTTAGGAGAAGGAAATTAACCTTGATAGACAAAGCTGCAGTTCTTATTAGTGACATGGGAATATGCCGTGGCCTCAAACACACTTTGCACAAGTCAGAAAATACCATCAATGAAACACTTGGTTTGGTGGTAGTGAGGGAATATGGAGGAAGGGAACTAGGCCGCACCAAACGGACTTCTTATTCAAGCCCTTTTTAGGAAGAGGATGCAGCATTAATATTGAATAAATATAAAAAGTCACCAAAAATCTAGAGATTTTGGATTAGGACAAAATTCTGCTCCCCTTACTCATTCTGTGGTAGGCAGAAGTGCATCAGGGAGGTGCTGTGAGAAGATACCCAGAACATGGGGTATATATGCAGTGTAGACAGAAGTCCTTATCTCATTCTCTATGACAGATCAACCAGAGCATGGAAATGATTATAAAAATGAAAGCCTGAGATCGGAACTTTATTCTTTCTGAATAGCTGTTGGTTTGGTTTTGAAAGCTAGAATTGGCCATATTAGGTTTGCATGAGATCTGAAGAAGCTAGGGGCTCTAGGTTTGCATCAAAGCTATGACAAATATGCTACTTTGAAGTAAGAAAGGGGAATAAGGAAGGTATGCAGGGCTAAGCCCTCAAGTTGATCAAAGTTTGCTTAGATCGTGCTAACCAGGATGATGAACATACTAGCTGGGAATACGGCCCTGCATGTTCAAACAACATGTCTTTAAGATATCAGGTCTGCTTCAGGTTACTTTTTACTATTTATTTTGGGTCTCCAGCTCTCTGTTTGAACACTCGTTCTCAACTCATAAAGAGAGTATCTTTGACTGTTTTAACTCGACTATGCCATAAGAGTTAATAAGCAATGATTTTTGTGGTAATCAAGTCAGTTACGGAAAGTATCGTCTGTCTTTCTGTGATGAAGACATATTCTTCTACGTAAGCCCTTAAAATGGCCTAGTCAAGAGGTTGCATCAGTAACTTAAGGCTTTAGGCCAGCAAATCAGGGTGGGAGGTCAAAGGAGACTACCAAATAGTGGCCTTGTAAATCAAAAACATTGAGGAGAGGGAATTCCTGGCATTCCATGGTATCTGGGTTTATTTTTTTACATTTCTCTAATAAGAAAAGCACACTTCAGATGTGTTCTTGGTAGATGTTTTCACTTGTCTCATCTATCTCCGCTGCCAAATGTAACCCAAAATATATTGGTTTTACATGCCTTGAGGACATCTATTGGATAACTAACCAGTGCATCTGTAAAAGTGAACTTGGCAGTCCAGTGCAATCCCTGAATGTAGATTCAATTGTCAGCACCTCATTACTAACTCCTTTCATTGAAATAATTTTTATTAAAGTAACCTTATGCAATAGCTTTAAAGCACAGAACAGAATGCTCTAAAGTAACCTATTATGTTACATGTAGTATTCCAAAGCAATATGTATGTTGTAAGGATCAGACTTTATTTTTAGCATAATTCATTTGCTTTGTCCAAGAAATAAGTTAAAGTCCCTGACAAGTAATTCTTTAATATACATATTTTAAAAGAGCAGTTTGGCAAGGATTTTGATATACCTTGTAGTGTACAAAATCCTACCCAGAAGCTTTCAATTAACTTGATTCATACAGTAACTTGGTCTGGTATTCTGTGTAAGCTGTCCTGCAGCTTGTAGGAATGAAACATTTTACAGAAGCATTTCATTGGACTAAAAGGCAGCCAGTTGAAACTCAGGGCTAAATGATGGTTATGAATATTACAAAGTTTAAGAAATTATTTGCATGCACTTTTTTCCTTTGCTCCTGCAGGGTTTGGCTACTGTTAGAAGAGAAAAAGTGAATTTTGGGGTAATGCTGAAATGATTAAGGTCTGCTTTATTACAGTGACCAAAAGGGCTCTGACATACCTGGGAAGCCTATCAGCATCAAGCCCTCCCTTTGCCTTGTGAAGTACTGTATATCCACATCTGTTAATTGGAGAACAGGGTAGGTCAGGTCACAATAAGCAATTCTGCTTCCAGCGGAAAGAAGTTCACTTTTCCATGATTTTCAGTGATTTTTCTTTTGTTTGTCTTGAAGGAAGGAAACCAGCTCTAGTGTTCATCTGGATGGTCAGCTGGTTTGTTTCCAGCAGTGTTTGGTTTGTTATTTGGATCAGCCTGCCTTTAATTGTTGCTCTGGGATTTAAAGATCAGGTGTTGCTTCTGCTTTTGAATGGTGGTGGAAAGCTGGAGTAACTGGGTTGTTCTTTTTGTTTGTTTTATTTGTTTGGTTGGTTGGTTTGTTTTGGTTTTTGTTTGTTCTGTTTTGTTTTGTTTTGGGTTTTTTCTTTTTTTTTTTTTTTTAAACCCAAACAACAGCAACAAACCCTGTGCTTGGCAATGACTTCACATGCTATTGCAGGCTTTGCATCTCCCCTTTCTGCAGGAGCCCCTTTGAGAAATCTTTGAAGACTTCAAAGAATGTATTACTGGGGTGGCAGGGGAGAGAGGGGAGGGGGCAGGAGCACGACAAGAAAAGGAAGGAGCATTCCTAGACCTGGTCCCATGCTGAGTCAATGCAGGGGAGCTTAGTCCTGAATACCTGGCAAGAAGTGACAGCGCTACCCTGTATTTGGAACCGAGACTTGTTTCTGCAAGTCCAAGTGTGATGCATAGCTATCCACTGAGTGCTCCAGGGCCAGCATACATGTTTAACAGCTCCTTTAATCCTCCTGTTTGAATAATGGGAAAGCTTTAGAGTAGCTAAATCTTCTGTGGCCTGTAATAAAGGCTCTTCTGCAGAGGTGGCTCGTGTGATGCTATTGCAAAAAGGAGGGAACACTCCCAGCTTGTTAATGGATAAAAATGATAACACTGTATTATGTGTTGTTAAATAAAGTAACAGATAGGAGTTAGAGGAAGGAGAGAGTTAAAATGGTTTGAGGCGTGCTGGCCACATCTTGGAACTGGGACTCTCTGCACAGTTGATAGTTGATCTGCTTTTCTCTTTGCACAGAACACGTTCAAAATCTGGTATGTGTACAAGATAGAGTTTAGTGGGATTTAATACTTCAAGGGTCAGTAAAATTTAAACATCAGTCAGCTTCTGTCAAAACCAGCTCTAACTGTGTAAGATGCATCTTGCTTGCTCTCCTCTCTCAGTAATCTGCCAGCTCCCTCTGCTTAGGGTGTCAGCAGAAAGGGTTAAAACCCTGTTTGGTAAGTACAATTGCTGTAGATCAAAAAGAAGAAGCCTTAAAAAAGATTAATAAAATCCCTGGTTTATTGGTACACTTGACTTCTAGCAAAGCTTTTGAGATAATCCAAGTTTAAAAGAGACACACTGAAATTAATATATTTGAAGTCAACCAGAGGCATTTGGTTCTAGGATAATAGTCATGCAAAATTACAGACTTCAGAGGATCTTGAAGCTGATAAGTAACTGTCATAAAAGGACTTCAGGCAGAGATGATGATCTATTTCTTGGTGCAATTGCCAGGCATGGCTTCTGTTTCAGGGCTGTTTGCATGACTGATGCTTCCCTCTCACCCATGCTTCAGCCTGGTGTGAAACAACAGTTCTGTGTGGATTCCTTTTCCTACACCCCTTACTTTCCTGTATGTGCCTTTGTTTCCATGAGACTTGCCTCAGGGTAACATCTCCCGTCATTACAGAAGAAAACATGTTGCAGTCTGCACAGTAGTCATCTAATGGTGTGAAACATCACTGGTAGTCTGTTTTGTAGACTGTGGATAGAGCTGGCTTCAGTAATGTATTTAGGGAGAGCCTGGTCCTTTGCCATTCATGCTTGTGGTGTTGCTTCTTCCAGTAGTTCAGCAGGAGCAGCCTTACTTGTTTAGAGGAACTTTGGTATATTGGTCAGTAATGCATTCAGAGTTCTAATAATTTTGTATTTTGCAGACAAGGTGTTAGGGAATTAAGCGCCAGTTCTCTTTTTCACAGGGTGGTTTGGAGAAGATGGAGAGTCCTGATCCAAGGACTTTCTCCCTGCAATGTCAGCCTCTTCTGCTTGCTTAGTTTATTTTACAGATTTTGATGTACTGCATTTGGATGCCACAGCACATGTAGGGGACAACAATTTAGATATATGTATTTTACCTCTGATGTCACAAATACAAAATAAAACCTGGTTTATTTGCACGTAGAGCTTTGATAGTGTCGGCATGGGTCATCTGCAGAGGGATAACCATGTGAGATGTAAGGCCAGGAGTTGCAGAGATTTTGGTTGATGTTTGGTCCCAAGTAGACCCTTCTTGATCCTGAGGTATTTGTAAGGCTTTCATGTGCTCTCAGTGCTGCTGATCAGCAGCTTATACATGTAATGTAACACACCTCTGCTGTAGGTTAACAACAGCAAACAATGAAGATTTAGGTTATGGGGTTTATGCCGCTTGTGGCAGCAGTAAGGTATTTATACAATATTACAATTTTTTTGTTATATATTTACACCATCTGTGGAATGTTTGATGAATATTTTTCTACTAATTTTGTTCTGATTAGGTAGTGTTTTCTACAAAGCCATAGTTAGTAAATTTTAAGATTACTCTATAAAAGGAATTACTAGTCATTCTGTCAATCCTCCAAATTAAGTTTTGGTTCAATATGGAGTTTATCTTCTTATCTCTTCTATTACTAAGAAAGAATTAAAAAAAAAAGAGTGTAGTTTAAGGAAACTGCCTTCATGTTTCACAGCATATAATGCAGTTGAATACTCCCATATTATATTGCTTCCGTATGTTTCACCTTTGGTTGACCTTGAAGTTTACAGGTTCAAGTGGATATTCATGATCTTGGGAATAGCTAAAATAAGCAGAACACAAAGGTGATGAGAACTTGTAGCTCCCCAAGTTATTCATTGGACTGTATAGTTTTGCTTTTAATACAGGAAAATGCTGTGTTGACGGTCTGTAATCGGATGAAACGATGTAGAAATGCTCTTTCTCTGAAAGATTTTTGAATGTGACAGTACCAGTTCAAATATATATATATAGTAAATTCTATTGCAAAAAGCTCTTTTTAAGATTTTTTTCACTAGGCAACTATTCTAATATTAAGCTGATACAGAAATTCCTATTACAGGTATAGAGTAAGAGTATTTATAAATTAGTTTTTCTTTTCAGATAATCTGCGTGTGCATGTGTGCATTTGTGCCAATTTTTGTTATGGTAAAATACAATCCACAGATTATTTTTCTGCTATCTTGAGTTGTTTTTGTATTTTGGTTTAATGCATACTGGTGTCATTGGTTTACACTATTACTCTTTGATTCTGGAAGCAGCAATGAGTGGAGTTGCATTACTTTTCAATAACATCATTCCATGAGCAGCTGCATTGTCTCATGTATGTGATTATTAGCAAGTAAAGTTGTTCTGTGTCATGGATGCTGAAGTGTAGATGTTAAACTTTTTGGCTTTCTGAGGCCAAAAACCTTCTTGCGTGTGTATCACAGCATATGTATGTATAAATACATCTATATTTAGATCAGCTTGAAACACGACTGTGGTTAGGATGCTTGTCCTTGCAAGTTTACATGATGCTTGTACTGAGGAAATGTTTGATAAAACTAAAGACGGTGGGTTTGGCAAGTGACGAACCTGCTTCAGATGGTGGTTGACCACAGTCATTAGACTTTTGTACATTTTTGATTTTGTAAGGATGACCATCTGTAAAGTAGATATATGAATGAGCTAGGAAAGACAAGTTTCTCTTTATTTTTTATTAAAAAAAAAAAAAGGCAAAACATTGAATGCTGTGTTGCCATTCACTTTTCTTTGGAGGATTTTTTTCCCTCTTTTAAATCAATTCCTGATGTGAGCTGAATCCTTGCCAACCTTTTGCTAATTAATTCGTAAATTTTACTGTAATTCAGTTCACCCGTGGACCAAAAATATGTCAGATTTTAAGAGTCTGATTTACGGTGCGTTATCTGTGAAGGAGGGAAAAGGAATTCAGCCCCAAGCAAAGAGCTATAGGTAAACAGCAGTTGTGGGGCAGTTTGGGGTTGCCGTGTTGGATTTGTTTATAAGAACCTTCTGAATTGTTTGTTTTTAAGTTCTCCCATGCTCTACTGATAACAGGGAGCATATTTCTTCCTGGTTTAGAGTATAGTGGTCATGGTTTTATTGGAACGCAATAGTTTATATAAAACATAGTGGTTTTGAAACTTAAAATTATGTTGGTTTAAAAGCTGTTTTGGGATAATTTTGTCACAGTTCTTGTCTGTCTGAAACGAGCTTGTGATTTTGTGTATTCTCACTATTTTTTTTAGACTTTTGCTTATATGTCCATGAAAAACTTTTACCATACTTCATATGCTTCATTGTAAGATGAACCAAGACTTCCCCTCACATGATGCTCAGTAACAAATTCAAAGAATGCTTTCCTATTCCTGTTGGTCTTAGTCATTGGTCCTATCTGTTGAATAATTTTTTTCTCTCCTAATGGTAACTGACAGCCTGTTTTATCACCCTGCATATGAAAATGATTGCAAAATTTAATTTGATCAGGTATACAGCATTGCTCTGAAGCATTGATACCTGTAGGTATGCCTTTATGAAGCTAAATATATATAGCTTGGATATAATAACTTGCATATAATAACTGTTCCCTCTGTTATTGCTGTGTTTTAACCAAGTTTCTCCTGATGCATACCCTTTGCTTGTGAGCTGGACCTTTCAAAGAGCAGCCACTGTGTTCTGCCTGTTTGGTTTATGGCTATGTTGAGTCAGCTGTATGTGAAACCGGTAATGAAGGAAAACTTGGGCTCTGTCCTGTGGAGCTGCCTGGCAGTTCCTGCTGGCTGCTAAGGACTAGGCAAAACAAGTTCTCTGCTTCCCAGTTTGGCTTGCAAAGTGATCCTGCATGATAAATCAGTATTACTGGTGCAGGAGAATCCATGCTAAGGTGAAAATGGGAGAGGAGGCAAAATATTACGGAATTTTTTCCATAATCATGACGCATGATGTCTTTTTATGAACAGGTCTATTATATTAGTCCAATTAATAATATACATTTGCAGTATTTATACCTGTATATTGAGCAATATACAGTGGACTGACCAATAAACTCCTGATAAAAATGTGATACTCCTAACATTGATTACTTACAAATATTTCATGAAGTCCAGAGAAGAATCTATTGTAAAACTTTGCGGCTGATCATCAGCTGCTGTTTTTGCTCATATGCTTTAGCTTTGCTGGCTGCAAGCTGGTTTGCAACACATTGAATATTACCTCAGATCTGATTTTAAAATGCTTGACAGCTTCTGCTTTATCTGTCTGCTGTTTAAGTGTTTTAAAATAAATTGGTGGCAAAAAGCTGTTAAGAATCTAGTCTAGTTTTAATGATTTTATTTTCTGTATCTTTAGAATGAGATTTTTCCAATTAAAATTTGTGCTGCTTGTGTCTTGCAGAGAATCAATTTAATTGTATAATTTGATAATAAAATTTGCAAACATCTAATGCAAACATCTAATAAATGAGTTTGTCATGTAAGACTTTATTCCAATATAGGAGTATTTTAAACAGTACGAAGCATTTATATACTAGAAAATACTCCTAGTTTGGAAGTAGTAAATAGCAAAGTTATCACATAGACTCTAGAAATAGCCTCTGGTTTTCTTTTGGGGAAATTTCAGTAGTTTACAGAACTAACAATGTAGAAAATTCTCTGATGTGACCCTCCCTGTTGCAGGACTTGATTTATTTTTTGCTCAAGTATCTCATGAAGTACTGAAATATCTTATGAACATTTCAGTCACTTACTTGACGGATTAATTCCTCATAGTTTCTTCCATCAGTTCTTGTAATGTGATTATTGCTTTAAAATTGCTGTTTGCAGTGTAAAAAAAAAAAAATGCAAATCTCAAAACTCTGTGCCTTGTTGAATCAGAAAAGTTGGTGTTTTAACAGCACTCCCCATGAGCTTAGTGAATCGTTTTATCAATCAAATGATGCTAGTATAGTTAATTAATTAACTTGATCTTGATGTGACACAGCCTTCCTGGAGTATACACAGAAAGGAGGGAGAGGAAAGAAGGGTCTGTATAAACACCACATGCAAAGGCTGAAGCTATCAGCCTGCCATTAGCCCTTTATCTAAGAGGCTCTTGGCATATAAATCAAACAATAACCTCTGTGTTTTGACTTTGTGCCAAAGTACACAGCCAAAGTTGAGTCTAGAGCAGATTACACCCGCTGAGTGGCTTGAGGGCTTGCAGTGAAACTGGGAAATAACCGTTAAATTGTTCAGGAACACATTTATGTTCTTTAATGTGGGTCTCAGACTTTTTTGGGGGTTCTTTGTTTTTTTAAAAAGTACCATTTACATGTTCTAATATTAACATCCCCTCCATGTGTTGGGGTTTTAACACACATCTAAGTGAGGATGTGACAATAAGATGAACTGCTGTAGTATTTTTACTCATCTAAGGTGAGGATGGTATATCCGATTCTCCTGCAGTTTTCTGGATCTACAGTGCCAAGGTGACATCAGCTTTCTGTTTACCCTTTTTTTTTTTTTTTCCCCTAAGGTTAGGATGGGCAGGAAAGTAGTTCAGGTATCTGCTATGAGGCACATTTAATTAGGCTGAGCAGATTTGCCCACCACATAAAATGTCCAACAGCAGAATTACAGTCTGCTGCTAAGAGACATTTTAAAACTTCAAAAGGTTATCATTTTACTTTTAGAAATAAGAAGTGTTAGTCCCATCTGGGGATGTGCAATTTACATTTATCTGAAAACAAGCATTTTGGGGTTTTGGTGTGGGTTTTTTTTCCTTTGAAGAAGTATTGGTGCATCTTCAGTTGAACATACGTTGGCTGGCCCATCAAGTGCATGTGCTGGGGAAGTGCACAAATATGCAGCAATATTGGAGACTGAAGTCCTGGAAATACTGATAGCTGTTTCTGTATAGAAGATTTTGATAAATTGGAGCCATTTGGTTCCTCTCTGAAGACTGAAATGAAGAACAGCTCTTTTCTCTAAGGCCAGCTGTGTCCAGGCAGTGCAGCAGTGCAGAGGTCAGCTCTTCTTATCCATACAGCATTCTCCACAGCATCCCTGCAGCAAAAAGCAGAGGCTGTGCAGGGGAGCTGTTGCTTCTACCCAGTGGGGGTGTTGTGCATGGAGTGGGGTGCAGTCAGAGTCTTGGCTGTCGCTGTTCCCCCCCCCCCGGGTTATCCAGCTGGCACGTGTCCCCAGGAGTGTGCAGTATAGCTGGCGTAGCTTTGGTGCAGCCTCCACTGTCTCCGAAACAGCAGGGCAATTGGTGCAGGGGAAAGGACGTCTCTTGATACGTGCCCCTTGCTCCAGGCTTGTAGCCAAATTGTTGTGTCTTATCGCAGGCTTGTGCTTCTCTTTGGTTTATCACTATTCCAATGACATATTGCCAGCAATGGATTTGTCCTTCGTAGTAATGTTCTTCTAAGAATCCTAGTGTTGTTTTTTAAGTGCTGTGCACTTAGTGTGGATGTTGAGTTGTCTTTAAACAAATGTGTGTTATTGCAAAGGATATGTTGGCAGCACACTTACTTATTTTTAGCAGTTGCTCAGTTTTGGGCAGCTTTGTGGTATTAATAAACTGTAATTTAATCTTTACTGAATTTTTCCCCTCCTCCCTCCCTCTTGTGAAAATATACAGGCACAGTTTAGCTGTAAAGCTGTATAGACATAGGGTGAAAGTTTTGCTGATATATGTCTTATGTTGGGACTATCACAGTTTTCCTTCTTTTTTTTTTTTTTAACTCTATAACACTACTACTTTATTATGCTGAAATGCTGTCATTTCAGCTGGTTAATTTTTGAAGCCCACTCGCTGTTGTTTTCTGTCACTTATTCAGAGCTTATGTCAGTGAGTTGCTCTTTGAAATCCCATGTCCTTTGCCAGATGTAGGAATAACCACATTTGCTTACTTTGCCTTCCTTAACATGTTGCTTGTATGATGTCCTCCACCTGGTTATTTGCTGTTTCTGATCTAGGATGTGCTTTCACCTGACCCCAAGCAGTTTAAAAGCAAAACGCAACTGTACAAAGTCATCTTTTTCTTTCTTGATTAGAGCTATAGAAGGTCTAGGGAAAGAATCTGAGTGTAGATACTGACTTTCCAATTTGGCCTTTGAAAAATAATGGGAGAGACTCTCTTTTTCAGTAAGCCTGGGGACACAGCAAGGGTTGCATGTAACTGAAAGAAAAAGCAGTCTGGGCAAAAATCCAGTAACAGAGAATGTACATGTCAATTCTATCCTCCTTGACTGGAAATTAGATCACATTAAAATAATTTACTTGCCAGAGACTACAGATGTGGCTGATTTTGTGGCATAATTTTGGTAATTATGCTATATTGCTTGGACAAGCGTGTTTGACTTATTTTCATTTGCTTAATTATACATGCTGATTGAAGAAATACATTGCCAAACTAATATTATAAATATGAAGGACGTTAAGAACGGCTGGTTGGTAGATCTGAAAATGTAATTGTAAATGGGGAAGGAACATTTAGTTGTTGAGTAGATGTATTTTCTAGTATGGGCTTATTGCTTCTTGAACTTTTGCTCTTGCATTAGTGACTTGGAAGACCAGATTTTAGTAATTTAACAGTACTAGACAAGATCTGGAGCAATAAGGGAAGCAAATATCTTTCTGTACTGGTGGTGTGAAGCAAGAGATGTATCATTTTAGCCAAGTCTAAAATTGTGATGTTGTAAATTGGTCCCCCACCCCCCCCCCCCCCCACCCCCCCCAAGGGGTAATAAGTGTCTCCAGGTTTCTGTGTTTGCGTTTAGGTTTGCATCTACTCTGAGAGTTTGTTCTTGTTGATGCAAGATTAGGCATTTGATTATCAACCTGTAGATGTCTATATCAAGCAAATGAGTTTAAGGGTCTGAGCTGTGTTTAAGAATTGCCAACTTTTTTCCTGCCTGACTCAATGCATAGTCCCACACGGAGCATGTTTCCATAGCTGAAAGGGGTGCCATGGGAGTTAGAGCAAGCTCCCCCACAGTGAGTGTTGCTGAAGCTAGCACACCACCAAAAGAGCTGCTTACCAGACTGCACCCTTATTTCTGCTTAAGGCTTTGGGTTTTTTGCCCTGGCATCTTGCTACCAGTGAACATTAGATTTCATTGAGCAGTCTTTCCTTTGGGCATTGTAAATTTGGGAAGCCAGCTCGTTAGCCACTTCACAGCTAGCTTGTTCTAGTCTTGATTTTTATTTTCCGCTCTTCTGTCTTTAATTAAAACAAGCCTTTGGACGCTGCAAATCAGAGCTGCCTTGAACTGCCTACAGCTGTCTTTGGTCAGCACAGAGCATCCCACTCTTTCTGACCTGCTTCTCATCAGCATCTCTTTCCTGGCACTTTTGCCATCCGATGTCTCATTTTAGGATTTATATGGATTATAGGCCTGATGATTTGGTCATTTTCCCCTATGTCTTCATGATTCAGCTTTGAAAACTGGAATGCAAATACCAGAAGTAGGGAAGCTGCATCTTTTAAGTGTCTAAATTTTCTCCTCTTCTTGTATGAACTCTTCATTGTTATTTTAAAGTCCAAAGTATATGCAGTTGAATTCTAACTGGTTTTGGAACAAAGAATGGCTCATTTATAAAAAACATGTAACATTTATGTGTGAAGGAAAGGGAAAAAATTTGCAATTATCAGATGTCTGTCAAAAACCGTGCCTTATGTATATCAAATAGCTGTATCTAACAGGGCTTTTCAAAGCTTTATCTCTGGACATAACATAATGTTTTTGTTTAATAAACTTCTAATTTGTCTACCAGATAACTGTTACGCTTGTTTTTATTCTGTTTCTGAGATGGATGGTTGATTCAAAGTGTTCTTTTCTCTTTGTCAGGCTTGCTGTGCCCTGCAAAACATTTTGCAATAGATATGCAGAGACATGTGCACTGTAATATTTACCTATTGTTGTGACATTTGTTTTGAAGGGTGTTTTAAAGCTCCTGATTTTATTGTAGTGTAACTGTAAAGAATTATTTTTTTTTCTTGCAGAATAACATGATTCCAGCAATATCTTTAAAGGTCATGTAATGCATAATTTAATTTTTTTAAATGTCCTTAGATTCATAGAACTACTTTCAGAGTGCAGTGGTTCACTAGATAATGTGTAAAATCAATAAACAATCCTTGGGAAGTCAAGGAATGCAAGAAGAAGGAGAAATGTGAATTGGGGTACAGGATCCCATACGAATCACTGATTACAGCACCAGCGTCATTGGATTAGGGCATTTAGACCAAAGCAGAGGAACTGCAGATGGGAAAAAGAGGAGGGGAAAGGCACCATGACAAGAGCTGGAAGGCAGTCACAGACAAATGTCTCACCAAAAGGGGAAGATAAGATAATTTTTTTTTCCAAGCGTTAGGAATCTCTGAAAGGAAAATACTGTGGTAACTTCTCAGGTCAGGCAAGAGGTAGCACCAGAGCCCTGTACTGTGTCCCACTGACTTATTTCCAGCAGCCATTCCTGACTTGTCATTGATGAAGTTAAAGAATGGGCAGTTGTTCAAAGCAAAAGCCGTTCTCTGCAAGTGTAATAGAGAGGGAGTGGGAAAAGTGTTTTCAGCAGAAAACATACAAGTACTTTTGTTGCTTTTCCCCTATTATATAAAAAAAGAGCTGAGCATAGGAAATGTTGCTTTCTGTGGGTTGACCTAGTCAGTTGGCTGTGTATGTGAGCTATTAGTATATATTGAACTCATCCTGTTTAGATATTGCTCTATGTACATTACCTAAAGCACCGACTATTCTGCAAAGCAATGGGAAGAAAAAAATGTCTTCAGAAACTCGGTGGGTTACAGAGATCCAAGCATACAGGAGTGTGGTTGACCCCCATCTACTTTTAGGCTGTACCACAGTTGGTTTGCTTCTTACTATTTTTGGTGTGTTAAAGTAGTGCTCTGGGGTAGTGCAAATTTAGGTCCTTGAGATTAAAGAAAACCTACTGTGGCAAAAGGAGGAAAAAAGAGTTTACAAGCCAAAAAAACAAACCTCCCCCCTGCCATGTTTTTGAGTTTATTTTTTCTTCCATTAGTGTGACTTATTCTTACTTTTCTGTTTGGTTTTTTAATTAGTCTTATTTTTGATGGTTTTGGTTTAAACGAGTAGCAAGTAAAGAGGGGGCTGAAACAGGGACTTGCAGTAGTGATTATACAAATACAGTGTATGTTGCTTTCAAAGACTTTGCAGCCTAAATTGACGGAGGTGGTCAACACATGGTGTGGAAAGGGAGAGCAGCAAGCAAGGACAACAGTTAGAAAAATGGTGCAACCTTATCGTGTACATTCTGACTTTTACTGAGGTCTGTAGATGCTTTTGGGATGAATTTTCCATGCTTTGCTATTTGCTAAATATCTTTATGAAGTATAGGAGTAACAAAGGTGAGACTACACAAACCTGTGCAAGATTTGGGAGATTTATTTTAGCTTCCTTATGTTGTTTGTTTTTCACTGCTTTACAGTGTTAGCTCTTGGTGCCTGTGTTTATGTGAGACTCTCTGCTTGAATTTAGTGATGGAAGAACACAGGGAAAATGAAGAACAGCTTAAAATCTTAGAAACAGGCATTTTTCTTTGAAATAGAAGTAAAAAAGTCTTTTTAAAACCAGCTTCCTGCCAGTTTAGGCTTGATTGCTGATCTGTATAGATTTGTATTTGAAACTGCATGTTCAGGAAGGGATTAGTCAGCAGGCAGAGCAGTGGCATCTTGCAATCCACACCTTGGGCATGATTGTAAATGTCATTGAGACATTCCCTGTGAATGTGGTGTGAGCAGGATCAATAGGCTGCATTTAAAAGTGATGCCGGGTGGGTAGGATGGAATCATAATAATTGAGTAGATAGCCTGTAAAAATAGCTTACCCAGGGTTCCATTCCTTAAGGAGGATTATGTTGAACCATCTAGTTACTTTGGAAATCTCTTTCTTATTTCTTGCATTATTGCACAATATAAATAGGTGTGCTTTTTCTTGTGAGGGATCCCCTTGGAGCTGCTGCGTGTGAACAGCTCACAGCACCAGTGCTCAGATCACTCTTTGTGATGGTGTAGAGGGAGCTGCTGTAGATGCCCTGTCTGCTTAGGGATGCTCTGCCTTCTGCCTCTGTCACTGATTGAGTTGCATTATGTAAAAGAGAAATGGAAAGATTGTGTCAGGTCATCTGATTGTTTCCTCTCCTAACGCATGGCAATAGGATGAAATTTGCTCTTCCTATTTGTCTGTGGTTAGTTCAGAAGAAGAGTAATTCAGCCTTCTTCCCACAGTCCTTCCACCCACACAAGCCTTGACACACAGGATGTGGTTCCTGGGATGACAGCAGTGGAGCTTGTCCATCCTCTTACCTGGTTTGGGAGATAGCACAGATTGCTAAATACAGCCCTCCTGTTGCAGTAGAGCATAAGCACAGCTGCTCTGTAACAGGTATCAAATGTATTGTTGGGCTTTTTTATTTTCTGTGAAACAAAGCTTGTTTTGGCATGTTTATAAGCATGTTGTAAATGACATAAAAATGTATTTAGGAGTTAACTGTCCCCTGAGGAAAAAACAAAGGGAAGGTTTTTCTTTAAGAAAGGAAAAGTAAAGGAAAAAAAAAATCAGCCAAACCCAAAGCCCAACACAATTAATCCCAATGTGTGGCTTTAGCCCCAGGCGAGAATTTTTCTCCCTTCCCCACTTCTACCCCACTTTTCTCAAACACAGAATGCATTGTCAGCAGCAACAAATGCAGTGTCCTGGAGGAGAGAGAAGACTGGCGGGGAGCTGACTGCAGATGAGCCACACAAATTCCTGATTTAAGCTTAGCAACAGCAACAATAAAAACAGAATCTGTAAATACGGAAACTATAAGGACAGTTATATTCTGCAGTGGATTATTCTTTTCATATAAGGAGAATCCTTGAAGCCCAAAGTGATGGTAGTTCATCAAATCATATCAACAGCCTTCGGCGTTGGAATCACAGCCACAAAATGGTTTGGGTTGGGAGGGATGTTAAAGATCATCTAGTTTCGAGCCCCCTTCACCACCCTGCCATGGGCAGGGACACCTTCCACTAGACCAGGTTGCTCAAAGTCGCATTCAACCTGGCCTTGATGCACTGTCCCTCAAAGTGTTGCACAACTTCTCTGGGCAACCTGTTCAGTGTCTCACCACCCTCACAGTATCTAATCTGAACCTACCCTCTGCCAGTTTAAAGCCATTCCCTTGTCCTATCTGTATCTGCGCTTATAAAAAATTGCTCTCTGGCTTTGTTGTAAGCCCCCTTTAGGTACTGCTCTAAGGTCTCCCCAGAGCCTTCTCTTCTCCAGGCTGAACAGCCCCAACTCTCTCAGCCTGTCTTCATAGAAGAGATGCTGCAGCCTCTGATCATCCTCATGGCTCTCCTCTGGACTCACTCCAACAGCTCCATGTTCCTTTTGTTTTAGTGCCCTCAGAGCTGGATGAAGTCCTCCAGGTGGGGTCTCAAGAGAAAGGAGCAGAGGGGGAAAATCACTTCCCTCAGTGTGCTGACCACACTCCTTTTGATGCAGCCCAGCATACGGTTGTCTCTTTGGGCAGCAAACACACATTGCTAGGTCATGTTGAGCTTCTCCTTAACCAACACCCCCAAGTCTGTATCCTATGGGCCACTCTCAACTGGATAGTAGTATTAGCTTTGGGATTTAAATTTTCATGGGGAAGTTATAGCCCATCCTTTCCATAGCTTTTGGTAACAGAAGAAGTTTGGACTGTTTCAGATATTCCAGTGTTTGAACAGTAGTGGTTACTTTCAGGCTGATACCCTGCTTTATTATATATCAATTATAATGCTTTCTAATTGGTAGCAAAAAATCCTAGATTTTATTCTTTGAAACTGTAGCAAGTATTTCGCTAAGAAAAGCAAGCTTTTATATTACTATTTTTGCTTGTATCCTGCCCACCTCAGAGGAGTTACTAAGTAGGAGCACTCATCTTAAAATATAAATGTTGTCTTAAGCTTACTCCATTATTCAAGCAATGTTTAGTGTAACCCTGTCATTTTCTTATAGTGATCCAGCTGCTAAAGCTCTCTGGGAGTCCTTCATGAATCTCAAACAAAAGGAAGCTGTGATGGAGGCTAGGAGACACCTTGTGGAGGCTGCGAGCAGAGAAAATTTACCTATTAAAATGAGCATCGGTGAGTAGTGTGACATATCCTTCCCTGCAAAGCGGCAGTGTGAAAGATTATGCCAGCAACTTTTCTTGCACTTCACCCTCTTGGGGAAAACTCACCCCATCCTTGGGTCATCCCCATCTTTGTCAACAGATTTCAGGTGAGCATCCTGGCTGTTATAGGGTCTTTCTGGTATGTAAGTGAGAGGCAGTTATTTTATTTTAAATACCACAACCTTAAACAGATTGAAATCAGTGGTGAAGCAATGGAGTTCTATGAAGGAGGGATTTAAAGGTATGCAAATGGTAACCAGTGGTGCTTATCTTTATTGCAAGCACAAGAGTCTGGGTATTCTTGAAACGTCAGCAGGATTTTTGTCCTGAAAGCAGGCATTGTAAATGGCAGCTGATCTGATGGAAGTTGTGCAGATCTGGCATATGATTACATTATACAGGTAGTGGTTACATTACACAGGTTGTGAGGTTTATGTGAAGTAAGGCTGCCTGGCTCAAGAGAGTTTAAGCCAAAAACCACGTCTGGGCACTCTTTAAACCTGAATTCTTAAGCGTATCAGAGATACAGATTATGGCCTAATGACTTTCAATAGTTTTTTTTGCAGAGCCTCATTCCCACTGTATACCATACATAGTGAAATGTAGGAATTGGTATCTTAGGCTTATAAAAACTAGTATTGCTCTATGCTGTAATAATTTTTTGCATTTTATGCACTCTAAGATTATTTTATGCCGAACTTTTCATTAGGAAAAGTCCTCATGGGATAAAAGTAATACGCTTTTATCTGGAACTCCAGAGTAAACTGCCAAGATATTGTAGAAAAATTAGATGTTCAGCCAACTCATGAGCTCTTAACTAGAATGTTTCCTGTATTGTATGGTCTTTACAAATAGCTAGAGCATGCATTTAGTAGATTATTAATCAGAAATACTAGATTACTGCAACAGTAATGCTGTAAAATGCTTTAAAGAAGTGGAAAAGGAGCAGCTGTGAGAAGGTTATTACAAATTTGTCTGAAGGAGGTATCTTTTAACAGGATAATAAAATCTTGTTTAAGCTTTCACTGGTATTGTGTGTGAGTATTCAGCATAATAACATAAAGAAGCCCCCAGTTTTTCTAGTACATATGCCTCAAAAATGACTTTTTATTTTGATTAATCAAATGATTTTGAAATTTAGCTTTGTTCTGTCTACAACCTTTGCTGCTTTGTGTGAATGATTAGATCAGCCACCCTTCTGTGTCCTCTACTGATGGTATCCAGTGAAGGCTGCAATAAACTGATGCTTACTGATGTCAGCCTAAATGTCTGACAAACATGCGCCCAATATAGTGCTACGTAGAAACATTTAAGAGCCGATGGTAAAACAGATTTCTGACTTCTTTTTCTGTTGGAGTGTAGCTGTAATTTGCTGATGTTTATGGAACTTGGTTATTTATTTTGTGAATTGTGTATTTATCTTGCACGTGAATCATACTCAGTTGTTAACTTTGTATTTGAACTTCAAAGGGTGAAACAAAATTCAAAGCAGTCTTATAAATGATAAACAGAGAAAAATTAGAATCAAGGAAAGGAGGGCACTACAGTCACCAAAATAAAAACTTCTTACTGAGCATAAATGCAGAAAACCTGAAGCCCACACCCAGGTGTCGCATTGTCCAATGACACGTGTTTCTTAATGACTTTCTAGAACAGATCTGCATCTTCACAGCATTCATACCTTGTTCATCCTGCTATAGAACATCTTAGCTCTCTGTAGGGAAGCTGGAAATTGTGCTGCTTATCAATTGCTGCTTTTGCTGGGAAGGAAAAATTCTAGTAGCCTGTTCTGGTCCTGATTACTGTGTTTAGCTGAAAGGCTCCTTCCACCGTAGCTGTGATATGAGGCAACACTGGCTGGAGAGAAGGGAAATGCTTTTGTTCTGCTCTGTGCTTAGGTTTGAGTGTATCAGAAGACCTTGGCTGATTGCACACTGGTTTTCCCAACACCTAGGGTATTTTCTGAGTTTTTTATGGCCCTAATATTAAATGTCAGAGAGTTTTTCTAGCATGAAAGTTGCCTCTTACTCTCTTTACTAAGACCAGCTGTGTCAGATGGTAAGAGTATTTTCCTTGCTACTACTTTTTTGCCTTTTTCCTCCTGGAAATAAAGAGTGAATTACATTTGAAAGCAAAGCTTTGAATTCCATTTGGTGTAGCTGAGCCCTCCTGCAGTGGCCACCTGGTGAAAAACTGCATCATGTGTGACACTGGCAGCATGGGACCCCTGTGCAGCAATAAGAAACTTGATCCCATCCTGTTTCTGTATTTCTGGTGCAAGGAAAATAAATTCTGGTATTTTCTGGGCTGTGAAAGGCTGCTCATTACTCTGAGGTGTGCGTGTGCTTGCCCACATTTTCCCTGCAAGCCATGTGCCTGACACGCAGCTTTACTCTTTCTCTGCCTGGCTGTGTGGCAGAAACTCTGACAGTTATGGGAGGCCCCACAGATCAAGCTTTTGCTTTCTGATGTCTTCTGAATGTGTCCTCATCATCCTGAGAGGGAAGGAGAGTAAGAGAACTGTAGAAGAGGACACATGTCTTCTCCCCAAACACCCCCAAATGTCTGCAGGCCACTGGGAGCTCCGTGTTCTGCTGAAATCGGCAGGAGAGGAGACAGGAAAGGAGTTCTGAGGAAGGAGGAGAAAGGGAAATGAAGGAAATCAGCAGTTCTGGACACACTTTCTAAGATGAGTAGATTGGAATGCTGCTTTCAGGTGTTTTTGATTTGCATATCCATTTTGTTAGTTGTATCAAGGAAAGTGCTAGGGATATCTGAAAGTCCAGTTGACTGGTTCAGAAGGGACGAGGGTAGAAAGAAGGTGGTTGAAGATAAGCTGGCAACACTTGGCTGGAAGTTTTGGTGAATCAATTCTTGGACCAAGCCCAGTTTCAAATTTAAGATCATCTCTATCGCATTTGTAAATACAGCAGGATGCCCTCCTTTTTCTGTCACTATCTCCTACTTAGGTTTTCAGGTGGGCCATTAAGTGGTCTTGTGCCATCTTCAAGGAAGATTTGACTTTTTTACTTCTCCTTCTTCCATTTATGTCCTCGGAAAGTGTGTATTTTATCTGTCATTTCTTTTTGTGAGCAAAACAGTGTTGTTGTTACAAACTTCAGTGAGTCACACAGGCTACTAAGCTGTCCAGAGGTGTCCATTGCTAGTATTCTAAAATCCTGTTTCTTTTTTAAATAAGAATTGCAAGTCTTGGGAAACCACATCACAGAAGGACACAAAGCGCCAAATGACAGTCCATAAAACCGACTAGAACACAAAACTACAGAGCTACTTTGCCCTTTCCTTACAGAACAAAACCTGAGCTATTTAGCAGTGTAGCATATTTGATTTTCTGAGGTCAGTCCTGCAGAAGGCAGGCAGAGCACTGTGCAGAATTCCAGCCAGCATAAAGGCTTTATGCATGCTACATCCGGTTTGCTTACTGTTTAATCTGTTCCATCCATAAATACATAACTGAGTATATGGGTTTTGAAGATGTAATTTCCTGTGGAGTTTAGTAATGCTGCCAGTATTGACTTTTGGGTAGTATTTGTTTGGTATTTCTTACTGTGAATGTGCTGATATTGAGCCCCTTCTTTACAGGATGATATAAACGCACTGAAACCATGTCAGTAACATAGTAGTTACTGCTAAGTTTTGCCTTAACCCTTTCAGCTAGATACATTTCCCAAAAGAGTGTGTTTTTGCATGTAAACAGGTGGAGCTGTCTTTTGCTAGATGTCCATTTAAATAAAGAGGAATTAAAATACTCCATATCTATATACCCACACACTTTATAAAATCAACAAACAAACAGCAAACAACACTTTTAAAAACTACGTTAGCACCATTTTGTCTCTGAGGCAGTTTTCTTTCTGTTTTGTATATCCAAGTGAATGGTGATAAATATGTGGGGAAGATAAATATTTGCCAAGTTCTGGTCAGCTATGCCTTTGTGTAAGTGTAAATGTATAGGTGTAAATTATTTTGGCATAATAAAAATCCTGGCATTTAAATAAATGTATTTTATTTAAAGAATTATGTCTCCTTCTGAAAAGCTCTTTGGAAGGCAGTTTAGGAGATCAGTGGAATAGCTTTTTGGTGAGATTTATAGCATTGTGCTAAATTAAAGTGAGATTCTACTGCTCAGCTCTTAAAGTGAATGACTGTAAGGAGTTCCGCTCTGAGGCAGCAGCCTGACTTACACTGGAAAGGTTGCTGTTTTTTCCATTCCTCTACTTCCTGTTCCGTTCTTCATAGGTCTGATGCATATCTTAATCATCTTCTCAACATGGCAGCCCATGAATCTCCTGTGGAAAGCTTTGCTATTAGCATAGTATTTGGCAGTGGTAAAAACTTTGCTACAAATGTTCTTTTGTGGCTTTAGAATCACCCTTGCTCTTCTGTTTCAAAAGAGTATGGTAAACCTTGATAGAGTCTGAATTCTTTTATTGTGTCATTTTACTGGCATGGAGACTGATGAAAGTCAAAACACTGGCATAATAACAGAAACAAAGTGCAATCTGCTGTTACATGAGCCCTTATTAAAAGAATTAAAGCCCTCTGGTTTCTTTATATTTGAGATGTACAAATACAGTTTTAAAAGTCAAGCTTACCATAAAATTAGCAGAACTTCAAGCTTTGTGAAGTAAAGAGGAGTACTGTAACTTTTTTAGATAGGCTGGTTTGCAAGGGTTGAATCGAACTCTAAAATTTTTTCAGGTAGAAAAGGGAAGATCCAGAAATTTTAGCTTGGAGATATTAATACCATTTTGAGTTAGAAGAATACCTTTGCAGCCCAGAAACCAAATGTATCCTGAGCTGCATCAAAAGGAGCATGACCAGCAGGTCGAAGGAGGTGGTCCTGCCCCTCTGCTCTCGTGAGACCTCACTTGGAGTACTGTGTGCACTTCTGGTGTCCTCAACATAAAAAGGACATGGAACTGTTGGAACAAGTCCAGAGAAGGGCCATGAGGATGATCAGGGGAATGGAGCACCTCCCGTATGAAGATAGGCTGAGAAAGTTGGGGCTGTTCAGCCTGGGGAAGAGAAGGCTGCGTGGAGACCTCATAGCAGCCTTACAGTATCTGAAGGGGACCTATAGGGATGCTGGAGAAGGACTCTTCATCAGAGACTGTAGTGAAAGGACAAGGGGTAATGGGTTAAAACTTAAACAGGGGAAGTTTAGATTGGATATAAGGAGGAAGTTCTTTACTGTGAGGGTGGTGAGGCACTGGAATGGGTTGCCCAAAGAAGTGGTAAATGCTCCATCCCTGGCAGTGTTCAAGGCCAGGTTGGACAGGGCCTTGGGCAACATGGTCTAGTGTGAGGTGTCCCAAGCTGGGCTTGGGACTATGGCCCTGTTATGCAGAGAGCAGATCATATTGTAGACTGGTTCTTGTGTTGTTTAGTGTACATTTCTCTGTTGCCTGTTTACGTGGTCTGCAAACCCTTTGAGAAAGCAGGCTGCAGAATGAGTGAGGCAGTAGCCAAAACCTCCCTCCAGGCATCCTCATGAAGCAGGAAGCTGCCTGTACCAACTCAACTGGGACAGGCCTGGCTTAGCCTGAGGAGGCCCTAATTCCTGACGGTGGGTCTCACAGCACTGCTGCAAGGGCTCGTTGGTGTTCTCGAGACATTTTCCAAGGAGATGGGACCCTGCCTGTCTCAGACTTGAGCTCTTTCCCCTGTGCAGCCTGGATCCTGAGCAGGCAGTTCCTGAGTTGTTAGTCTGTTCTTTGTCTCATCAAAAGTAACAGAAGCCCTGCAGTGTGGGACCATCTAGCCAAGTGGATTTGTTTTTTTCCAGCCTGTTGCAATACTGAGTTCCTGATTTCTCCCTGTAGTGCAACTAAAAATGTAGTCTTGACTTGAAGTAAATGTTCCCAATCTCAGTGATGGTTAATACAGCAGATGTTTTGTTGCATCACTCAACCCCAGAGGCAGGAAGGCTTTTTGCTTCTCCGAGTGCTAAATATTTTTGAGGAGTTTGAAGAGTTTCTGAATGTTTGGATACATTCCTGTTTGGGGGGCTTCTGTGTAGGCCTTTGCATTCCAAGGGGAACGTTCTTTGAGTATAGTGGGGTTAGGCTTTCCGGACAACTCTTGATGAAGATGGTCTTTCTGAACAGTCATTACCATATTGGGAACTGTAGAAAGAAATTGGTATTAGGGTGGTTTCACCTTGCAGTGTTACACCAGGATGAAGCTCAGGGTTTTGACACTGTTAGGTATGGTCAGAGTATTCAGCTAACTAAATAGATCTTTATCTGCTTATAGTCATCAGGTTTTGCCAGTTTAGGACAGAGATGTTGCTCCAAGCTTCAGACGTGCAAAGAGCATGTAGCCTACTGTTTGTCTTAAGCAGCTAAACTTTTCAAGTCATCTCTGTAGCTCATTAGATGTAACAGAAAAGATGAAGGATACTGCTACTCCTGCCAACAAAGCTCCTTGTTTTTCAGGAGATGTGACAAAATAGCTGAGATGGAGAGATGTTCAGGAGCAGACGTTTGTTTTTCATTAGTAAGTGACACTGCATTTGTGTGTAATGTTGCTTAGAAGCATCACCATCTGTGCACTAATCATTATTCTTCTCTCCAGTTGGATGCTGAATTCAGGAAAGTGCCAGTTAATTTCTTCAATGCTGATACACAGAAGAACATCCCTGAGAGCACAAAACAATTGCTCAAAAGAGAAGAAAAACATACCTTAGGATAACTAAAACTTTCTGAAGTGTGGTGTGTCCGGCTTATATTTTACAATTTATCCTCCATCCCTTCTTTTTCAGTGTAGCATGTGTAGTTGAAAGAAATATGTACGGTGGAAATGAACATGAATGGAGTGCTTACTGGGCTTGGAAATGGTTGTTAGTGTGGACGTAACTGTGGAAGAGGCTTGTTGGTAACAAAGAGGATAAGGTAGTGGCAGAAGGCTCATTTTGAGAGCACAGCTATGCATCCTTTCTTATCAAGTGTATCACAGTGTATCTGTAATACAAAATTGACTGAGAAGGCCTGGCAGGAAATTTTCCCTTTTTGAGGACTGTCTGCTGCTTAGCACAGAACAAGTGGTATCAACAAATATTGATTAATCGGAGAATAATTTGGGGTTAGAAGGGATCTCTGGAGGTATTCATCTAGTCCAACCCCTGTTCAAACCAAGGACAGCTGAAGAGTTAGATATGTTGGACCTAGTTCAGCTGAATTTTGAATATGTCCAAGGATGCAATTCCACAACCTGTCTGGGTCCCCTGCACCAGTCTAAACTGCTTCTGTGGAGGAAAATGTTTTCCTTTATGTACAGCTTGATTTTTTTTTTTCACTCACTGCAGTGTGTGACCATTGATTCTTGTCCTTTCACTGTGCATCTCTAAAGTCTGATTCAGTCTTCTCTGTAATCGCTCCTTATGTCCTTAAAGACAGTAAGTAGCTCCCTTTCCTCCTTTTACCCATCTCCTGCAGCCATTACTTTTGCATCACTTTTTCTAGATCTCTAAACTATTATACTGACCCTTCTCTAGATTCGTTCTAGTGTGTCTTGTACTGTGGAGCCCAAAACTTCATTTTCCAGATGCCGTCTCACAATTACTAGCGGGTTCTAACCGCTTCCCTCTGCCTTCTGGCTGCATTTGTGCAGATGTCACCTTGGTTTGCTCCCATTGCTGCAAGGGCATATGGCTGATTCATGTTCAACTTGGCAGACGCATTTAGTCTGGAATTTTAGAGGGATTTAGGTCACAGATCCACTATTAAGACTATTTCAAATGAAAGAAACATGGAAAAAGTTGAATTAAATGCTAAAAACAGAGGACTTTGCTGCAAAACAGCAAGTTGAAAGTGGCAAAAGGTTTGCTAGTGCCTACAGGCACTCATGAAATGTGTTCTTAGTGAGTGCTATTGTTTCTGAAGTTGAAAAGAGTTGAAACTGGAAACTGCTGTGTCCCTAATGTTGAAATATCATGCTAGCAATAATAAATTTTAATTCTTCTTGTTGGACTTTAGCTCAAACACTGGAAATGTATAAAAATGAGAGGACAACTTATGAGCAATTACTTAAGTTTACTGATGTTAACTTCATTTGTGTTATCTGGGCAAGAGCTTGAGGACTGAAAAAGAGATCCTGTGCAGGATCCAGACCCAGAATGTGATCATCTAATACAATGAGTTTAAAAGTGAAGGGACTCTTAACTTGTGGAGCAATGCAGGGTATTTCATGAGGAAGAATAAAAGTCTGAAGTGCTAAAGGCAGCACTAAGTAGTGTGTTCTTACCCAGCTCTATCAGTCTTGTAGCTGCTCAGCTGATTGAGTCAATTTTTATTTTTTAAACATCTTACCAGTTTCTTTCCTTTGTCTCTTACCTTTCCTTTCTTCCTTCCCTTAAATTGCCTTTCAGTAGATAGTGTTCTTTTATGACTTGGGGGAAACACTACTTTGCGTCTACCTGTTACTTGTGCGCTGGTGTGTCTTTAATGGCAGAGTATCAAATTGACCTTTTGAGTGCTTTTTTTCTGAAATCCATCTTACTGAGAAGAGAGAAAAAAAAGTGGTAAAACATCAGTGTCATTTACACATCCTATCTGAAAAAAGTACCTTGAAATACCAAATCTTCATCTTAATTGTAGAGATGAAAAGAATGGTAATGGTGTGGAACATGCAGCCCTGCTGGGTTCTCCCACTGCAACAACAGCTACGGCTATTGGGAATGAGTTTGAAAGTGGTCTTGCTTGATCGAAACATGCCTGATTTAGAGAAGGAGACTGAAATGGGTAATGTGAAGTGCACTCATAGCAAAATTAAATCTATTTTATTAGCTGTTTTAATTTAGATGGTTTAATCCAAAACTGAAATTACTCAGAAGTTTTGGGGGGTATCTTGTACTTCCTCTATTGCAAGAAATTTGTCTGGAGGCAAAATTTCTCCCTCAATATGTTAGGAAGGTATTGCCTGCAGGTGCCTGTAAATAGCGTTTCGCTGTTCTTATTTAGGAAATCAAGTGTTGTTCAGATTTGTTAGGGGTGGTGTGGGCTGATTTGTGGGGTTTGGGGTTGGTGTCTGGTTGGTTTTGTTTTTTTTTAGTTGTTGTTTTTTTTTTGTTATTTGTATGATGACCACTGCATTATACATGATGGGAATTTACCTTAAAAAAAAGAAGTGTAATACTGGGACTATTTACACTTAGCATAAGTTTAAAGAAAGACTTCAGTTGGTTCTGAAGCACCAAGTACTATGTATTACCCTAAACTCTGGCTGAATTTTTTAGTTTTGGTGTGGTGGTTTTCTGTTGGTTTGGTTTTGTTTTTTTTCTTGGGGTGTTTTGTTTTTTTTCTTTATTATTATTCTGTGACTTAATATTCTTGCAGAAATAGCATTTCCTAGGTTAATTTAGTTTACAGAGTTTCAGTACAGGTACTTTCGTGTCATCTGTCTCTTGTTCAGTGATTAACGTGCCGCATGCTAAATAGTCTCTTGTGTTGTAAGATGAATAATGGGTAAAACCATAATGAAACTATAAAGAATGTCATATTTGTGTCTCATACCTCACTTACTTTGTACTTCACTGCTGTAAAACGGTTAGAAAGTGAAACACAGAACCCTGTACAGTGATGTGAAACAGAGAAATATGCCGGTAGTATGTTATCTTTGATTAAACTGTAGTTGGCACATAGATGCAGGACTATTTGGCTAACCTTGCTGTCACTTTTAAGAAGGGAATGAGGTGACAATAGTCTTTCTATGTGTCCAGACTTTTGGGACAAAGTCTTTCTTTCTTTCTTTTTTCTTTTTTGCTTAATGTCAGGTTTTTTCCTAGATAGTCAACCCAAACGCTTAAATATGAACTTGTGGCCAGGTCTCTTTCCATGTCTGGTTGTGATTAGTTGAAGATAATTCTCAAAATTTTAAAAGAAAACAGAAGTGTATTGCTCTTGCAGAAGTTTTGCAAATAAATAATTTCATTATATATATTCTTTGCTAATGTAATACTACAAAACTTATATTAACTTCAGTATGAAGTCTTTTTGTCTTTATAAAAGTATTAAGGCTTTTTAAATATAGATTGTGAAAAGCCTATATTAATGTGGTCTTTCTCTAGACAATTTACATGATGTTCACAATAGTGGGGCTTAAACATTAATGCACAAATAAATATTTGTGAAGCTTTCAAATGGGCTTAATGTAAATGTACATTATTAATTTTTTATACTGCATATCTTTAAGAGGAAATGACTATGGGTTAAAAGCTTAAAAAATTAAATAGTATTTACTTGCATATATATTGGTAACTAGTATTGTTTTGAGAGGTGGTGTAAGTAACAGTACTTCTTCATTGGCTGGAGTCTGCAGTGACTCAGTGTTTCTAATGCTTCTAAACAAACAACTTTTACAAACAAACCAAATTGCCCAGGAAAGGTCAGAAGGCTTCTTCCTGGTTTTGAATACCCTTTAGTCAGTAGTAGGTGCAGGTGACTAACACTGCTATATAGAAATAAGCTGGGGGTTTATATAAATATATAAAAAAGTGAAGTATCAGAGATACTGTTTGTTAGTTTTTGACTGCTGGTGCAACTTCCTGAAAAGAAGTAATTGTGTTGCCATCTTCTGTTCTCTGCTAAAATTTTTTGGTAGGCTTACTCTTTTTTTTTTTTTTTTTTTTCTGATGCTGAGTGCTATTGCATCTTCTCAGTCTTGGAAAGAAATACTTTGAAGTTTTGAATTTGAAGGGGGTGGGGGGAGAGAGGTTGGTTGGTTTTTGTTTGTTTCCCCTTCAAAAAAAAGCCTGAACTGTACTTGTAGACTGTTCATTTGTGATGACCCAGAGACGGTTAAAAACACAGGAGCCTTAAGCCTCTTTGAACCTGGGTGAAAAATTAAACACTTACTCTTTAAGTGCAAGAAAAGGAAATTTACTGCAATTGCTGTTATATATATATCTGTGGAAGCAGTCTGGTTGGAAATAAGGTACAACTGGCTGTACATGTGCACTGTGATACCTTTGTTTCATAGGATGTACCAGCCATAATGACAATATTTTACATCAGCACGAGAATTAGTGCGTATGGGCTGGGAGATGCTAAATCTGGTGTCTACTTGGCACACAGTGGAAATGCATGGCACCTGCACTTTGCTGGGGCACTGGACAGTTGTAGGTGTTATCTCTAAGTATTATACTTTGTGTCTTAGGAGATGACAGAAAGGGTTTCAGAATTTCTTTAAGTTAAGAAAGGAGCCGTCTAGTCAAAAAAAGGGGGGATCACACTTGAAGAAAGTAGCAGAATGTGATGAATCATGGAATGGTTTGGGTTGGAAGATCATTTAGTTTCAACTCCTCTGCCATGGGCAAGGACACCTTCCACTAGATCAAGCTGCTCAAAGCCCTGCCTTGCCTGATCTTGTACACTTCCAGGGATGAGGCATCCACAACTTCCCTGGGCAACCTGTGCCACTGTCACTCTCACAGTAAAGTTCCTCATTACATCCAGTATAAATCTCCCCTCTTTAAGCTTAAGTCCATTCTACCTTGTTCTATCACTTCTTGCCCTTGTAAGAAGTCTTTCTCTAGCTTTCTTCTAGGCCCCCTTTAGATACTGGAAGCCGCTGTAAGGTCTCCCCAGAGCCTTTTCTCCAGATTGAGCAAGCCCAGCTCTCTCAGCCTGTCTTCATAGAAGAGGTGGTCCAGCCTACAGAGCATCTTCATGGCCCTTCTCTGGACTCAGTCCAACAGCTCCATGTCCCTCTTGTGTTGAGGGCCCCAGAGCTGGACACAGTACGCCAGATGGGGCCTCACGAGGGTGGAGTAGAAGTAAAGGAGCAAAATATCACATGCCAGAGGATTTAAACCAAAGATACAGTACATGCTGGTGTGCTCACAAAGTGTCTTAAGTATAAGGCTTGAGGTGGAATATGGGAATACAGTAAAACTGGGTGGCTTGCCTACTGCTTTTTTCCAAGCATAATTGTGAAAGCCTGGTCATTCAGTCTCGCAAAGGATGACTCTTTACACAAGAGACGTGGTGAATTACATATGTACATACTCGTACATCATCATGTTTTCCATCCCTATTTATTTGCTTACCACCCAAAATGATTGTTAGCGTGTTCTCAGCTGCAGAAGCCTTTCAGAAATCATCAGAGAAATAATCAGTCCTGTGAATAATGTACCAAAGAAGAACAATGACCTCCCTCTTTCTGGGATGGTGTGCCAAGAACATGATGAAGTACTCAGTGTCTGGAAACATATGTCTTAGAGTTAAATGAGGACATGCACAAGCCACCTGAAATCCTTTGGGCATGTTATTTTATGACAAACAAGTCGATTCGTTTCTGTGAGAAGTTTAAAGCATGCAGGAGATGATTCAACCAAATTTGCCAATTTCAGGTCCCTTTATAGTCACAATGAATTACTGTGTTCAGTGATTGCTAGGCTATTTTAGGGCTGGAGATCCTCTGGCTGGGATTTGGCCTAGTACTTAGTGCTTGTTAACTTAATGGTAAAGGTGAAAAGTAAGGTAGTAAAATATGACCGTTATGCATATTTAGTCAAGATTAAGAAGGAGATTTGAGGATTAAATTTGAGTATTAAATTGGGAGTTTAATATAGGTGGTGAATCCTGTGAAGCTGAATTCTGGAAGTTAAAATTTCACCTATTACTTGATCAGATCTGAAATCTGCTTTAATATTTGTGAGGGCAACAAGAGTATTGTAGACCTTGGCTAGAGATGGTTGTTACTTTTTTGTTGATACTGATTTAACAATGAAAAGGGGAAACTGAATGGTAGAGTACACAAAGAAGGAAGTAATGGGTTGGAGTGGCTGGGCATTTAAAAACAAAGCTCTGAAGGACAAAAAAGGTATCGATCCACACTGGGACATCTAAGCTACCAGTTCCATTTGTCAAAGCCTTCTGAAAATACTGGCAAACTTGAAACTGTAGGTAATTTAGGAATTGTAAATCATAACTGATGTCATGTTCAGGCATCTGCATTTAGGTGCTTAGAACTGAAAATCTGGAGGATTCTATTAGTGGTTTAGTTACACTTGCCCCACCTAATTGATGATTTGTTTTAAGGCATGTGAAAGTATAGAGAAAGAATAGTAACAGAACTGATATTTAAGCATGGTTTCCATTTTCTAATAAACCCCAGACTAATTAGGAGAGAAGGCTAAAATTGCGCTTACGTAAATATAGCTGATCTATCTAGGAACACTGTTAAAACAAGGATTTAGTGATGCCATACACATCTAGTGGTGGATAATAAACTGCTTGTAGATAACTGACTGCTGTAGCTGATGAGCCTAAAGCCAAGTTGGCTTAAAAGTACAGACTCCCATGGCAAGTGTTAGTTGAGTAGTAAGGAGTCCAGCTTTATTTGTTCTGGGTATATACCTCTATTTCAGAATTTGCTAAATGTCAGCATAGTTGTCACCATTCTCAATGGTTTCTATGTCCTTGAAAGCCACTGCTGTACACACCTTTAGAGATATGACGTGTGGCAGGCTCTGTCTCCTCAGGTAGATCTCTGAAGGTCTATCACTCTGGAGTGACTTGAGATGCACTGGAAAGCCCATGACAGGCCGGGAAGAGTGGCTGACCTCCAGTGCCTGTGTTCTGCAGCTATTGCTAAAGTGGCAGGAGGAATGGGGGTCAGTAAGGGCCAGCAAGGAGGGAAGGCTAGTCACAACTCTCCCTTGGTGGCATAGTGCTGCTGGGGACAGGCAGCATGAGGCCATCACTGCTGTGCAGTTTTGGGTGTACTTCAGCGGCTGCTCAGACCCCCGAGATGGACTTATGCTGGAAGCGCTGTGGTGAAGACTTGTCATTTATGCTCATACCTGTGACTGTGGGATTACCTTGACACTAGTGCTTCTGCAGTAGAAAACAGAGAGAAGCTTGGAAGTGGCCATCAACCCCAGAGCAGATGGGTTTGCGTTTGCTGTGGGAGAGGAGCACTTAGAAATAAGGCTGAGACATACCCTTTCAGTCTCCTGTAATGTTTAGTGCTCTTCAGGTCCAGAGCCTTATTCTGGGGAAACCAGCCAAACAACATCTCATACTGGCCTACTTTTCATCTCTCCAAAGAACTAGGGAGTAGTTGATGTTCTTTTCTTTATTAACAATTGAGGGACCGATGACTTTTGAAGTTAACTAAAGAAATGTTGAAACTTATTTTTGTGGCAGTTACTGTTAAACTTCCTAAGAAGTACAAAAGCATTTTGAGTTAATAGTAACATCTGGAAATTACACTAGCAAGGGGACACAAGGGGTGTTGTCCATCCTACTAAATTGCCTTCACTTAGTTTGTAAAATATGTGACTCCCTTAGCTGTACTGTTGCCCAATTGGCTTCATGGAGTATGAGAGCTTTCTACATTCCTTGCAAGTATCCGGCATTGGACATGATGTGAGGCAAGCTACTGGGAGAAATAAGTCTATTTTCCTGAGACTGTGGATGAGGAAAACAATATATTTGGGATTTTTCAGCCCTCTACTGCCTTGAAAGATCTCGCCTGTGAACATAAACGTGCCAAGCTCATTTCTTATTTGAGGTTCTGTCAAGTGAAAAATGGACCTCAGCAAAATCGCTTTACCCAGTGAAGCTCAAACTTGTTCTTCCATAAAATTGAACAAAGCTTAAAGCTATGTGTATTTGGCGGTTCCTCTAGTCTTGGAAGAGCACCCCCTTAATTATTCAATTGGTCACAAAATGTACTTTCCTCTTTACTTGTTTTCTTGTCCCTATGGAGATAATTAACGAGGTGTTAGATGAAAAAATAAGGACTGTGTGTTTGGAACAGCGCATTGATAATTCTGACCTTTGCCCTTTAGACACCTCATTTATGCATAAATCTTTATGTAAAAAAACCCAAAACACACAAAACAAAAGCAAAAACAAAACAGTACTTTGGGATTCTGAATTTTAAGAATTTGCTTCTACCAGTAAATCTATCTTGAAAAATAATTATTTTCTTGAAGCGATGCCTGCGTTACACTACACAGACTGCAGCATTAATTTAAAATGGAAAAAAGTCGTATTGTGGATGAATGTCTTGATGTCTACAAATGTGGTTTGTCCAGTTAACTTGTTGTTTAACCGTTGAGGTGAAAGTGTTTCTGTTCCACTCAGGCTACTCTCACTACTCAAAACCAGATTTTTGACAGACCTCCAATAGTTGCTGATAATTTCAGCCCCATTATGTCTAACTTGAGTGATCTGCTTTATTAGTAGTAGAATTATTTCTTCCCTTCAGTCTGTCTGTACACATCATCATTTGTGCATGTAGTATTAACTGTCATTTAATAAAAAATAATTTATTCCAATTTATTTATTTATGTACTTTTAATACAAATTATGGCTTCTGTAATTTAAAAGTTGGTGAAAGTGATCTGTAGTTCTTCTGGGGTCTGCCCTGAGCTGTTGAAAGTTGGAGGTGGAATTCACCATCTCTATGTCCCAAAAGATTTGAAAATCAGTTATTGTAGGACTGAAGGGGACATGGAATTGGCTCTTACCAAGTCCATGTTTCCGGTACTTCTGTAATGTCCACTTTCATTTTTCATTCTGTTGCCCAAGATTCTTGCATTAGTGCATAAATATTTTGATTGTTACTAACCATTCAGTTTCTTAGCTGAATTAATTCCTGCAGTGTCTGCATCATCAGTCTATCAGCATTACTGTTGTCCTTCCCTGTTCCCCATCCTCCTGTGTTCTATTAGCTTTTGAGTTTCGCTGTGAGAATTCCTAGTCACTAGCTACTCATTTTATCCTCGCTGCTGTACTTGTGAAGAGATGTGAAGCTTTGAAACGGTTTTGTTTGTTTTTTTTAATATTGCTTTCAGTAAATGTTGTTTTTATCAAGTCCTCTGTCATGACAATGTTATTGACAGTGTTTGGGGTATCTGTAACCAATTTCACACATGCTACACTTGGTAACCGTTAATGGCAAAGCTTACGTCCCAGACAATATGGAATTCTTGGTGTTTGTGCAAGAAAGGTTATCAGTACTTTTATATCACTTCAGGGTGGTTGACGTGATACTTCTTCTTCCCACATCCAGGAATTAAAAAATGATCAAGTCCTTTGTCAGCATAAGGTTGTCCTCACAAATCAGATTTTGGTGTCCACACAGACATGTGGCCATGCTTTAGAAGAGCAGTTGAAACATGATGATGTGGTTGTCATCTGTCTCCTCTTGGTTTCATAAGACCTGTCTGCCACATTGCAACACAAAAGGACTTAAAATGGCAAAGGGACTTTAAAAAATAAAAGGCTGGTGGGGTTAGGATTAGATCAAATTTTAGACTGTTGTGCTGAAGTCTCCCTCTGTGAGCAAGCAGCAGGGAAGGTGATGAGGATTTAGGCCTCAGGAAGAGTCATTTAATTGCTGATTACTACCAGTCACTTTCTCAAATTCCTTTCCTCATCTACTGGAACAGTTTTATTTATCAGCCAGTTATCCAGGGAGATTTCTGTGTAGAAATTGGCTGGAACTCTTGAACTCTGGATCCAAGTGGTTCCATTGATATTGTAAGTATCATAGATGAGATGCTGGACTCTTTAATGCCAATGTAAGTTTTGTTAATGCCTTGCTAATCTCAGGATTTCACTTCTGTTTACATACGTATTGGACTTTCTTTTGGTGGCACTCTGAGGGTGGGAAAGAATTTGATTGTCTGAAATGGTGCCGAATGGATCTTACACTGATCCAGTGCTGCATCTGGATTCACTTTCACAAGGGACAATATGGAGCAAAGCTCTTGAAATATTTTTTTTTTAATTGAAATCAGAAGTCTTGAAAGCCCTCCTGTTTTATTGTTTCATGTGAGGGAAGGGCTGGCAACTTCATGTTTTCCCAGTTGAAGCAAGTTACTAGATTTTGAATATGCCACAATATATCAAGACTGCTATAGGTAATAATGCAGTCATTATTAAAGGTATGCTGCAAGGCATCATGGACTGACATTTTCAAATCACCATGTAAATCTGCCTGACACAGCTTTAAAAGAAATAAAACAAGACTGAAAGCACCAGTGTTTAGTCTAAAAACACACATGGCTGTGGTTGCTGTTTTAGCCGGTGCGGGCTAACCGTGGAAGCCTTTTGTCAGCTCTCCGGCCTACTGAGTGCTGTCAGCTTGATTTGTGTGTTCATTTGCTGATTTTTTTGGTTTGATGCTTTCCGTTAAAATTCACATAAAGAGCCTGTGTGGTTTTGCTTTATTTAGAAGCTTTCCCTAAACTAAATGCTCTTCCAAAGACCAACCTTGGTATCACTGAAATGAAGAGAAAGTGCTTTCAACATCTATTCACTGCTGGCATCATTCATTTGCCATGTATATGATACTGAAAGGATGGAGGCAGAAGGAAAGCCCTGTAAAGTGATGATATAACCAAACACAGAGAAGAAACACCTGGCAGTCTTACAAGATCTTTCTGTTGTGGAAAAATACTGAGTAAAATGAGCAGTGGTGTAAGCCATGAACCGCCTAGCATCAGCTCAGCCTACTGCCTTCCTGGAACCAAAGCTTGTCCTGGTTAAGTTAAAGGATCTTCCTCACTCCTTTTCACATGTCCTTGCTCTTTAGGTCTCGTTTGCTTGAGGAAGTTGACTTGTAACTGGCAAAGACTGCCAGGAACCAGCCCTAGACTGGATTTCAGTCCAGACTTGCAATGAGGATGGTGTTTTGACACGATTTTTCCTTGCATGTTGATGGCATGTGTGATTGCCTGTGAGGATTTTCTTGGGGCAGATGAGGTACTATGGACCTTCCTCCCTGGAACAGATCACTTCTAAAATACAAATTGATCAAGCAGTTTAACTGGCACCTTAATGTTGTTGTTAACTGCTAGTTCTGTAGTGTCTGTGTGGCCTGAATGACTCCTTTCATGCTCTTCTATTAGGGCAAGATCTATGGGCATATGAGTACCGGGGTGTTTAGTTTCAAATAACGAGTGAAATCATGCTACACTTACTGCATCTTAGAAACTGAACAGTCACGCCTTGGAACTGTCCCTTCCAAGAACAGCTCCAGAAAACAGTTCCTTGAATCATAAAAATATCTCTATTTTTTGGGTCAAAACTGATCAAAAATGCACCATTATGAAGCACTGGAGGGAGTGGGTTTGGTGCAAGGTAAAAGGCCTGCAAATTCCTACTGCGCTTTTGATAAAAATAGAAAGCTTGCTTAGAAGTAGTCGTCAAGTATTATTTTCCTATCTTAAATGATTAGGCCATAGTGGAGAAAGCCTCTAAAGCTCTCTGTAACCCATTCACTATAATTAAAAAAATGTAGGTTTGTATTTGCCTCCAGTGAGTGCTGTATCCTGTTTTCCTTTCCACAGGCAGAGTCACCCCAGAACAGCTCAGCTCATACATTAAGCTTTTCAAAAACAATCTCAAAGCATTGGAGAACCATTGTGGGCTTCTGCAGCTTGTGCTGGCCATGATCCAGACTTTGAAACACCCCCAGACTTCCAAATGGGACAACTTCCTTGCCTTTGAGAGGTTACTTCTGCAGGTACATATTATGTGAATTTGTTTGACCTAAGTAAAAAATGGTTTATTTAATTTCTGAATTCCCATTGGGTGCTGTAGCTTCAATTTTTATGAAGAAGTGTATTGAATGTCTTGTTAAGAAGCTGTTTCTTATTGACAAACTGGTAAAAGGAATGGGAACCTACATAGTCTTTTATGGTTTTGTCTAAGAAAAAGTTTATAAACTAAACGGTAAGCATTAAAAGTGAAGTACATAAATAATTGTATTATGGTTTTACATCTGTATGAATTTTCAAGGTGATAACTTTTCACATTGGATATTATTATCGTTATTATCATTATTATTATCATCTTCATCATCATCATTCTGAAGATGCTTCTTGAGGTAATGAGCTGAATCAAATACAGAGAGGATTTTGTTACTATGTGAGTGTAAAACTTGTGTAATTTGCTGAATAGGTGAAAGTGTAGTAGGAAATTCCATGCACCAAGAGAGTGAGGTTTCTCTTGCTCACAGCTGTTATCTACCCTCAGTTTTTCCCACCACCACATTTTTTACAGCATCCTGTTGGTGACCACAGTAGTATTTACATACTATTTTTGTATCACACTTGGATTTCTCTCAGGAAATGAAGTTAGTGGTATATTGATCTCTTATCCTACTAACCTTTGGAGACATATGAAAAAAAGGAGAAGTTAATTTCTGCTGAAATTTAGGAAAAGCTCAAACCTTTCTCCCCTGTGCTTTCTCTTTTGCCATCGTGTTGCTTTTAGAAGAACCATCTGAAATCGTAGCAAAATGCAAGTCTTTTTATAAAGTAACTTCTAATGAAGTTAGTCAGCCTTAAATGAGCGAAGTGTATAGTATGGACCTCAACTAAAATAAGATACTACTTCTGTAAAAATTAGCTGTCTTTGTGTAGATGTTGAAAACAAACCAGCAACCCAACTCTCTTCATGATCTATGGCAGCAGGATATAATCTGTGGTCCTTTGAGAAGACTCAGCCCGTACTTCATAACTTTGTAGTCAATAAATTTCTGTGACTTGGGGCTGAGGCGGGGGGGGCTAAGAAACACAAAGCTTGAGGAGTAGTGAGCTCTTGACTACATTAATTTAAAAAGCTGTTCTCTCTTGGCAAGACTGAAATATTTTAGAATTACATAGGCAGGCTTCTTTAGTTAAGAAAAAACACATCTCAGGTAAAAGAACTCATTGCAGCCATTTTGTTGGTTTATCTCCACTGTAGAGCATGGCACTGACAATTCTTTCTCCTGCAGTGACTCGTGTCACATAACTCTTCTCAGAAGCTGGTTAAGTTCCATCTTAAAAACAGTTCAGCTTTAGAATTAAAATAAAGCTGCAAGCTCAGCATTGTTTTCACAACACACAACTGCCTATATAAATGCCATGTCATAAATCATCAGGGAGTGGAAAAATGGAGGTAAAAAACAACCAAGCTATATATTTTATAAAAAAGAAATGTATAACAAGCACTCTCATAATCCAAAGCCATCTACGATTATACCCGCTGCCTTCCACCCATCATATTAAGGTAAAATGTGTTAGCCAAAACAAACTTTCTAGACTAACATTTGTAACTGTTCCTTAAGCACATACTCATTTTCAGTAGTTCAAACAACTGTTATTTTGAATTACACAATCTGTACAGCATGTATCCTCTTACTGATTCTATTTTGAAAACAGAGTTTGACATGCAATATCTGCTTCTGAGCACATGGCATGTCTCTGTTCTGTTGACAGGAGTTTGTAGGGAGAGCAAAACAATACTGAGAGACCCTGAAGACATTGGAGATACTTCTATTTAAAAACAACAGCTAGGAATTACGTTATGAATGGTTGCTACATAGCACTGCACTAAATTTGATGCTATGGTATTTCAGCAGTACTTCTGAGAAATTCTTTAGCGTAATTGTTGCATTTCAATATTTTACAACAATAAATCTTAAAAAATCCTCAATAAAAATTGTTTCAACAAGAAAATAGTGTTGTTACTATCTTGTACTGGAGCCACATAGAAGACAACTGTTTGTAAAAGATCTACTGGGAGTAATATTAGATTCGGACAATGTAGGAATTCTGTATTTTTTTACTGGTGGATGCATGTCAGACTCAGCTGATGCCAAGGAGATAACCCAGTATAAACAGGTGGTGTAAGAATTCTCAGATTTCCCCCCAAAACAATCGACCCAGTTTTGGAATTTCTAATTACTGGATCTCTCTGTTGGGTCTTACGATTCTCAGCTTAGTCTACTTTGTTCTTTTCAGAAAAACCATGTTGTTGACATGAAGCCTTTAGTCTAACTCTTACATTGAATAACCTCTTCCATTTTGCTTTTTCTTTTCCGTGATTCATTCCTTTCAGCTGATGTTGCAGGTACTCAGTTCTAAAAATGGCATAGTAAATGTAGAAAGCAGCCTACTTCCACTATTCTTACCATAATTAAAAATCTGTATCTTTCGTGGAGGCTTATTAAGCAGTAGAGGCCTATGAAATACAAAAGCACAAGAGGAGGAGCTCTCTTCAGAATTTAAACAAAATGTGACACCATGAGAGAAAAATATATTTTTGTCGTTTTTAACACATACTACTCGTATATTCACTGAGCAGGGATTTCTGCCTACAAATTCAATTTTAAAGTACCCAACAGCAGTAGAAAGTGTGATTGGGGTATAATGTGCCCCAAGAGAAAGTGCAGTTGCTCTGTGAAGGGTACTGCTCTGAAACTCCTCAGGTTGGATGCTACACGTACATACATGAAGAGCTCCAGACCATACACTATTTTCATGTTTACATTTCCAAATACTAATTAGCTGAATTGTGTTTTATTTTGTATCTGTTTTTTCATTTCAGTGCTGTAAAATTTGTCAGAAGACAGATTTTTTTTTTTTGCCCTTAGTGTCTCGAGCAACAGAAAATACAGGCATGTTTTTAAGAGAAACAGAAACTTCACGCCAAATGGTCATTCCAATGTTTTTGTTTTTCTGTTGGCAGAAAGCTGTTATAAGGTTAATAAAATGACATCATTCTTTCTCCTATGAATATTAGAGTGCAAACTCAAAAAAAGAAGTGGAAAAACTGCAAGACAGCTGAGTATTTGTCATTCTAGTTAGTGTTTTCAGTAGCAAGATATAATAGCCAGGGTGCTGGTAACCATTCCATCCTGTGCTGTGATTCTCTACCATTTTTACAAACACAGGGTACGCACAGCTTATTACTGAATCAAGGATGACATGATTATTTATTTGCACTTTTGGCCATTGCATAATACGGTAGGCGTTGTTCACATATGCATGCCTGCACAGGATCCCATGCCAATAAATTTGGAAACTGTAAGACACCAGCCTGCAGACTTTCACTGCCTAGAACTCAGTGTAGTTCTCAGACTTCTCAACTTTTCTGCAGGGTACAGTAGTTACGAGGTGACATTTATTGTAAACTGGTATAAACCAAAAGCTTAAGCATAGGCATCAGGGTTGCTGAAGCAAGCTCTTAGATACAAAGCAGTGGGAAAGCAGAGAAGCTTTTGGAGCAGTTTTGCAAGAATAATTCATTGCTCAGCTGTAGTGAGACCTTTATTTCTACATAGAATAGATTAAGATAAGTTGCATTCCTTGTTATTATTATTTATATTGCTTTAGTCTACATGTAATTTATCATTATATAGCTCAGCTCAGTGCAATAAATTGTCTTTTTGGTGGCCTACAATGTTCTTAAATAATGCTTTTAGAAAAGTTATTGCAACAGGATTTGGAAAGAATACCCATGATAACTGCCTGTAATTAGAGATTTACATAAAATCTTGATCTTGAAATTAGATCAATTGCTTTTTAATATGAAGTTACACATGGAATGAATTGTCTCGGTGGGAGTCTTGCTTGGTATCATGTTGATTGCAAAGGTCGTCCTCTGAAATCTGGTACCTTTTGGATAAGATTGCAGACTGTACAGAGACTTGGGCAACATGGTCTAGGGTGAGGCATCCCTGCCTGTGTCAGAGGGGGTTGGAACTAGGTGATCTTAAGTTCCTTTCCAACCCACACCGTTCTACGACTCTGTTTTGTCTTACACAGCAAGAGAGTGAAATGTAATTTGTTGATGATTTCTGGAGAGAAAATAGTCCTGCAAGCAATCACTTGCTTAAGCTTGCAAATTTAATATTTAAAATACTATAATATTTATAATTCAGTAATTACAGTAAATTTTTATTTAACCACCTATTTGGGAGATTTGCTTCATTTAAACTGAGAGTCAGAACATGTTGCCAGAACATGTACACCTGTAAACCCATTTGGATTTTTTACATTTGGTATTTTTAACTTTGCAAGTATTTATTCTACATAAAATTTATGTTAGATTTCATGAACTTGCCTAAAAACTGGTCTATACAAGTCCTGACATAATGTTGCTTCTTGTCACCTGCCCGTGTATGGTCTTAGTTCATTTATTTTACTTGCTCCATGCCTCTTACCTTTGTGTTTGTGTGTTTTCTGTACATTTCTATAAAACAGAGCCCTGAAATGCTGGGGACACCTTGGTGCTACAGCAGTACAGGTAAAAACAGTGGATTAAATTTCTGTAAGTGATGAGCTGTTTTGGTTGCAGAGGAGGAGCTTGTTGGTTACAATTCATATTCCATGTTCTCAGGCTACTAGGTAATGGAGCATTTCCCAGGCTTGACATGACAGATATTCCAACTAGTCTAGCCCAGGAAAGAAGATATGTGTGTGTATAAACTCTTCTACTCTATAAACGTGTATATATAATTCTTCTAGTGAAGCTAATTTTCTGTGAGTAGGATGCTCATCAGACTAATTTGAAAGCAAAGTAAAATATAAGTAGGGATTGGTTTAACATTGTTTTAATCTGAGGTAAATCCTTTGGGAGTGAATAGAAACTATTTCTACTGTCAATTTATTAATCTGTTGAAAGAAAATTATTGTAAGTTTTTTCAACTCTGTCTGTCAAGGGGTTAAAATATCTCAAGTCTGGTTACTGTATCACACGGGAGTTAAGGGGATCTTTCTGTATTCCTGTCAAAGAAATATGCTTGTGTTTGGTCTGAAAAATTGTAAAGTATTGCCGTGATGGTTCTCGTTTAAAAAGCAGACCTCCCTCCTTCATCTTCTGGAAGAGCTAATATTTTGTATCCAGATAAGGGTCGTGTAGAGCCCCTAAAATGAGGACTTAATAAAGAAATGGCTTTTTTGAGTGAACAAATGTCCATATCAATAAAACTTAAAAGCCTTGTGGGAAGAAGAGGCTAAATATATTAAGTCAATGGGAACTTTTAAATTAATGTTCTGTATACAAAACCAAAGTACTTGCTGTAAAATAAAAGAATCCTAACATATAAATGATTGTAATGGAAACCAGCTTTTTGGAGCAAAAAACCACTGCCACCCCCTTTGCATACACACAGATTATTTTGTTGGAATTTTAAACAATTAATAGCTTTCCTAGCAGTTTCTTTCGAGATGCATGTTGAGATTACACGACAGTTGATATCTTGTTAGCACATATTGCAGAAGGGCAGCATGATTTTCAGCTTTATATGGACACTTGTGATCAGTGATAGCCAGTCCTTCACCAGCCCTGTGCTGAGCTATGGCTCTGCCTGTCGCTTGCCATTCTTTCTCTGTCACTTTTCTCCTTAAAATGTGGGATTAATTGCTTACTTGCTGTAAAAAATAGCATTAATCAGTGCTCTCACTCTGCTGTCAGTATACATGTGGTAGTTGCAGAGAGGCACAATATTGACAATATTGATTGAGTCACATTTGCTCTTAAACAGGTAATTGTGCTCCAAGAGGCAAAGCCTCTGTCATCTGTACTCCCAGTAAGCCCTTTCCTTGCTGTATGTGTTGCTCCACTGATAGTGTTCTGTACTACCCGATTTACATTAGTGACAGGATCTGCTTTCCGGTTTCTCCTACTTAAGGAGACTGTTGCCACCCTCACCAAAAAAATTGTCTTCTGCTATTACTTACACAGGGCAGGCTGAGTCATATGTAAAATATTTCTTTAAATCTTCCGAAAGCATCATAAATGTCTCCAATGGACTGAGCAGATCTCTTGACTTACTAACCTGCAGAAAAATGGCATACGTGATTTCAGATCTGTCAAAGTGGAGGATTCACGCACTCTTGGCAGCAGCATCTTATATTTTGAGGGACCTGTAAGGAGTGCCTTTTTTAGGTGTGGCTTCTGTGGTGATAGGTAAGCAGTGCAGGAGTGCAGATTCCCTTAGTCAGTTTTTGCCTCTTAATAACAGAAATCCTATTAGCGATGCCCATTCATCAGCATTCAGATTGACAAGTTAATTGGCAAGTGTTTGAATCCTGAATGAAGGGTGTTATTGTGGTGTTTAAGTCTCTACTAATAAGCTCATTGGTTTGGTCTTAATTGTGTGTTATTGTGGTGTATGAATGGAGACTAATTATATTAGTCTTTAAGAAAATCAGTATTGCCTTATATTTACAGTCCATGTATTGTCTCTAGGTAAGATTCTACATACTGTTGTAATAATAATTAAATCAACAGCACAAAGCACAAGCATCTCGTGAGAGCTTTACTCAGAGGAATTGCTTATCATTGTGGTGATTAGCTCAAAGTCAGTAAATGACCTATCAAATCTCTTATCTGCAAACCAATTTGGTGGTGCCAGGGCTGTATATCCGGTTTTGAGTGTGATTATGTGAGTCTGTCGGCTTAGTTTTCCTTATTTTTTGGAGGATGTATTTGATTATTTCCTACAGACTGGCAAAGAGAAAGCAGAGAAACAACACAGCTCAGAATTAATGAAAACTTTACTGTGGGCAATATCCAAAATTAACAGTGGGGCTGCCATGTTGCATTCCCTCTGTCTCCCCCACCTTAACAAATTACATAGTTCCCTTTCCAGTGGCACACGTGCTTCCTCGGATCACTGCCATTTCTGGGCACATGGTGCAAGCACAGACATACAGGTGCACACCTAACTTTTTCCCACAGTCTAGGTTGTCTGGGCATTAGTGAGCCCCAACCTGGAAAGCTGATAGTCCAGTTGGCAATGTACTGATCCCTAGCTGTAAGCCTCGCCTCTGTTTGCCTCATGTGTCGCAGAATATGCAATGGGATTTTTGCCCCAACAAAAAAAAACAAAAACAACTTTGGCAAGTCTTGGCATGCTTGTGGAAACGTGGCTTTATGGCTGCTGCCTTCAAATCACAGCTCTATCTCTGTCTGCATCATCTGTTCTTGGTCATGGAGCTCTTTGAAGAAGCAGCTGTGCTCAGACTCTGAGGCTAGTATTTTTCCCAAACCCATTATTTTCAGTAGGAAGGTAGGTATATTCTTAATTCGATTTTGCCTGCTTGATGGAAAACAAGGTGGTGTTAGTTTTCCAAGTTGTCAGACCAGCCAAGATTGGGGTGGTCTAGGAGTTATGTTTCATCACTTAGGATTTTATGGTTTACCTGATGGAATTGAACCTGCAATGAGTTAGAGAACTTGCAAAACTCTGCACGGTTGTTGGCCATGTTTTCAGTGAAAAACTCCACGCTCAAAGGAAGCTACACAAAGAGCTGCACGAAGAGATAGTCCAACACAACAAGTTGATTGCAGCTCAGTCCAGTTATGGAGCCATGGTAGATTTTGTCATAAATCATAATTATTTGCAAATGTAGGCTTGCTGATATCATTTGCTCACTTCCAGTGAAGAAGGCAGGCTCAGCTCTCTTTGTCTAGGTTAGAAGAGCATGTGTTGTGAGAAAGGCAACGTGCTGGCTCAGCCAACAAAATCTCATTGGAATTTTACCTCTGCAATAGGTCATGAAGAATCGGTTTTAGAATCAAAGCTGTCTTGTCAGAGATCTGCCAGTATAGTACTTACTGCCTTGCATCCCCTTGGAGATGACCAGTTACTTCTGCTTGAACAAACTTGTAACTAACTCTTCCCACTCGGAGAAGTATAAAGTATTAGGAATTAATCAAAGTGGTTACTACTGCCTCTGCTATTCCAAAGGTATGTGTAACAGACAAACAGTCCTAGTAGGTGTCTTCTACATGTTTTTCTTGGGAAATGGAGAGATTTCTTCTAGTGGTTTATTTTCTTTAGATTTTCTCCAGTTCATGCCTCTTCAGCTGAGTTACCTTTTATTGCTATTGAGTTTCTCTAGGAACTTTCTCGAGCTAAGGTGATACCTCGTTGGAAGCCTGCCTGTTTTACCCCATGGCACCATATTTGGGTACAAGAACATGAAAGGCAGCATACTATAGGGCTGACAAAAGTGGGTTTATGCTGGAAGCTGCCTGCTGGCTGTGGTGTCCCAGGTCATTTGTCCTCATCCTCCCTCCAGAAAGCAAAAGGAAATACTTGCTCCATACCTAGAAGTGACCTGGATTTACACAGTCTGAGGCTTCTGTAGTGTAATTTTCTCTGTGTTTACTCTTTCATGTATCCTATAAAAATGCTTTGTTAATTAAAATGTAGTAGGCACAGGAGGAAAAAATGACATTTCTCTCTGGATGTCCCACCCTGCACCACCCTGTCCCAGGGTGTTTCCCTTTGTATGCCTTTAAACAAATAGCATATGGTTCTGTGAGTGTTCCTGTAATTCAAAGTAGTCATGTTGCCTGCAGAAACGAAGGGTACCACGCACAAGTAACACTTGTACAGTATTTTCTAATGAAATATGATGGCCCGTTTGTGCAGCTGTGTCTAATAAGGCATGAATATATTTAACTGCTCTTCACCTCCTCACACTCTGTTTGTTTGAAGTACAGAAATGTTGTATGTTCACATTAGGCAATGCAGTATAGAAATCTAACTTGGACTATTGATGGGAAGTATTTCATCATTTTTAGCAGGTTAAAACATATGGTTGTAGTTACAGTAAATAAATGGTTTGGTCCATAAACCAGTGCCATTCAGCACGACTGTCGGGTGCATGTAGGCTCATCCTTCAGGAGAGTAAAATGTAGGTAATGGATAAGTAATAAATGATAGTCTGGGTCTTTGCCCGGGGATGGGAAAGGTTTCAAATTCTTTTTAATGAGAGCATTTGTAAGAGAAGAAGAAAAGGTAATGGCCCAGAGATGAGAAACTCTTTAAGTATGATTTGATTCTATCCAGCAGTTTCTCTTCTAGTATTTCTTCCCTCCCCATCCCCAAGTCTAGGGAAAGTGAAATAGCTGCTAAGTTGTAGGCAGCAAATTATTCAGACATAGTCCACAGTTTCATCTCACGTTCACATAATAGTGCTGCCTTTCCTGAATGGAGAAGGAAGGGTTCTTCTCTAATAAAAATAAAGAACATTTTCTTTAAATTTTAAAAAATATCTCTAGTTTCCTCTGAATTTCTTAGCCCAGTATTCTTCAGCAATGCAGGAGCAAGCTGGGAAGTTGTAGGCACTGTATTAAGTGAGATTTTCAAATGCTGAAGGTGTTAAATGTATCTGCTCAGAATAATGTTTTTCAGTCAGTAGGATCAGAGTGTGGTTAAAATAAAGGGTCCCCAAGAGAGACTGGCATGCGTCCTCAACCACCTTTTTATTAACAGATAGTTTTTAAATGGCTATGATGTTTCTGGTGATCAAGCTCTCACTGGCTTGATTTGGTTTGATTCTGTTTGATTTTGAAAGTACATTTTTAAAAAGCATTCATTCTTATATCTGTTTAACAGATACAGCTGTGAGAAAACTGAAAGTCTCTACTTGCAGAATAAAACAAAAATGAACATTAAAAAGATAATACTTGCTATCATGTACCACTGGCTAAAGTTTGTTATTTGTAATGGACAGTAGGCTTACCTGGGTGCAAGTCTTCCAAGTGTAACTACGTAATACACATGTATACATTTCGAAAATATATGTTCATGTACCAAAAGCCAAGTGAAGAGCTCTCAGCCTTCTCACTTGTCTTAACTGAATTATCCTGCATCCCCTCTGTGTAGGTTTTTCCCCAGACTATAGATGGATTTTCTGTCCAGGTTATTTCATTTCTGGAGCTACTCAAAACCTGGTTGGTACTCAAGGAATCAATGCAGAACACTCACTAGCCCTTATTCCACAGTAGTTCTGGAAAGCGTTAGGATTGCTCAGGTAGCACCTTCTCTGTCCTCTTATCTACTGTTTCTCCAAGCTTGCCAGAATTACTGGAAAATTGATGCTTCTTCTCCTGTGTCCCCTGGAAAAAAAGGCCATTTGAGAATCTAACTGCTGTAGAAGGGAAATGGTTCATTACATCTTTTCATTGCATCTACAGAGATGGCAACAGCCACACAAAGATGTAAGCTGCTGCTACTTCAAGGGAATGTCAGTCACTGACACAGGTGAAGTTTTGCATTGTCTGCATACTGGTTTAGTTTCATCTCCTTGTTCATTGCAGAGAAGAGGTTGTACGTACAGAAGGCACATATGCCAACATTTAATTGGTAGGGGCCTGACTACACGCATTGTCAACAGCCGCATAGATTGGTAAACCACCATGTGTTTCAGGGGATGTAATAGCGGAGAAGTCTATTTAGCATGGTGTAAAGCTTCAGTGTTTTGCTTTGGGTTCTGATTTCACCCATTTTTTTTGCAGCTACACAGAATGAAACTTCCGTATGAATTCAACCTGTGTAAGACTATCTGTTTGAGCTCCAAATGTCAGCATCTGCAAATGGTTTGGTTGCCTCCATGAAATTGTTTCCTAGACTATCACTGTGTGCATTTGTGTTTTATCCATATCCTGAGCAAGATTTCTATTAGAAGTGATTGCTACTGGAAAATGAATGATTTCTTTAGCGTCTGATGGGTGGACTCAGAGAGGTATAGATAAGCATGGACTAGTGTGCCCTTTCTCATCCTGCTTCCCTTCTGTAAGTCAAAAGAGGATGCACAGTTCGAAGACATCACTAAAGCACTCTTGTTGGGCACTAGTTACCTTATACTTTTCCTGCATGTGCTGTTCGTAACTTTTATTTTCATAAAACATGTAGAGGCAGAGAATACCTTTAAATCTTTTACTTGTTCTTAGTTAAGTAGTGCAACAGGAGTGGAATTTCTTTGTAAAGATATGAAAGGTAGACACTGTCTCACAGAGGGAACAACGTATTTCATGGAGATGGGCTCTCAAATGATGATGAAAACAGCAACTCATGGATGACCAGGTGATCTGCTTTTCTGTCCTGAAGAACTAAAAATAATTTACATATTTTCATTTTTAAACATTTGCATGTCATCTTGGTGTGATTACTGGCACATGTTGTGTTGATTCAACTTTATTGTCACATTATTCTCTCACATTCAAGGGCCACATGTGCTCCACATCTGGTGAACATTTAAAGGCCTTTTGAAAAACATCACCATGTTTTTGTTCTTAGAAATGTTTATGACAAATATCATGCTCTTGCATCTGCTTCTGCTATTGGTTACAAACAGGATGCACTAGGCTGTGCCTGCTGTCCAGTTACAAAACCACCAAGGGTAACATAATATGTTATGCAAAGTGATTAATTGCTTGACTGTTGGTCCTTGTTCACTGCACCAGAATGACCATGTATCCTTGTTCTGGTGAAATCACAGTGGACCATGCTGGATGCGTAACTCTTTATGGACGCTTTCATTAGACTAGACAATGTGGGAAAAAGAGAGAGCAGGAAGAAAACCACTTAATTTTTAGGAGTGAATACAAAATTTCTTTTATATAGTTACTCATGCTAGAATATAATCTTGCTTTTGAGGAGAGTATGCCTTAAAAACTGCATAGTATCCACTGTCAAGTCACCAATGAACTACTACTAAAAACATTCTGGAAAAAGCTGAATGTTTTCCTACAGCTCTGTCATGATGGTTCTGGTTTGGTACATTGCTCAATACGTTTTATAGGGTGACTGCATGACTCTTTGCCATGCTTCATGACGATGACATTGCATTTATCGTTAACCTGTCATGGTGTGAAGTATACTTATTCTGAACACCATCTGTTTAGAATATACAGTTCCCTGCACCAAACCAATTGCATGCAAAGGAGATTGCAGTCTGCTTTTCACACATTATTTACTATGCAGGGCAAAGTTAAAAATCGTGATCAGCATCTTCTTACATTTCACCCTTAGTTGCATAGACTGTAAAGTCTCATTTGGAGATACCTAAAGCCAAACTCAAACTAACCTGAAACATGTTAGGTTGGGCTTAGAATGAAGGAGAAAATATTCTCCTGACTCAATAATGAACTTCATTTCTCTTTGGGGACTTGACTTCTGACACAGAGAGAAGGCCAAAATAAAAAACAGAGTGAGTGAGGGCCCCGACTTAAACCTGCTTTTAATTAAGCCTTGTAAAGAAGCTTTTCTGCTAAAACTCTCAGGTTGAAGAGTTCATGCAAAAAAACCTCCCTGCGGCTTATGAACAGCCAAAGTGGGGACTCACAGACACATTTTTGAATAGTTTAAACCAGAAAAAAATTCAAGTGAGAAAGTCCATATTATTTGTTTAATGCAGTTTTTAGCAGGCCACTCCTTTTTGAATTACCTTCTCTTTGTTTTATTATTCTGTGTGAATTTCAGTGTAAAACTTAATGCTGGTACAAGAAACATGAAAACTAAATTGCTCTGGTTTCCTTTTTTCCTAACTGCCCATAAATCTGACCCTGTTCAGCTGGACACAGTTACAGTGCGTTAGAAATGTAATACACATTTCAAATCAGAATCCTTGCACCAAGGCAAAGGTCAAAGTCATTTTCTTGTTTGTTTTTAAAGGGATTAAATAAATGTAGTTTTACCACAAGGAAAATGATAGTGCCCATTGCTCAAATATGGCTTTTAAGACTGTATTTAAATGGGAGTAGAGAACCTTGTCTGGAGTGGTGGTAGGATTCATTTCAGAAGTAAAGGTTGCATGCTTTCTGTGCAAAGTGATGCTCATTGTGCAAGCCTTCTGCAAGATCACTTACACATCAGTCCCAGACAAGAGCTTACACCACATTAAAATAAAGCTGTGGCTTCAGTGACAGGCTGTAAACAAAAAGGGGTGGGATACAGTTAATGGCAGCAGTATAGTGCTGAAGAAAAATAAATAATTCCCTTTTACTTGCAACTGGCAAAGGCCCAAATCCTAAAACATCATCAATCATCCTTGATGACTAGATGAGATCATAAACCAAATGAGGAAAAATAAACTGGAATTTAACTTAAATTGTGATTGGCAAAGTAAAAATTAACTTTCACCCCCAAAAAATGTTTTCTTCTTCCAAAACATTTCTGATTGCCGCCCTTCCCAACTTTTCCCCACCCAATGCACAACTTCCAAGTGCTCTTCACTGGTGGTAGATGTTATCCCATATCCTTCCCCATCTATTTCAGCATGTGCTTCTGTTTTTTTTTGTTGAGAAGCAAAGTGGGTTTGCATTTCTTCAAAAAAAAAATCCCATTTTCAACCTAGTCTTCATATAAATACTGAACCTCATGTTATTCATAACCTCATAATTCACCGGTCTACCAGCTGAATAATGTAGCAGGCATGGAACACTGGGAAGCAAAGGGTGTTACACAGACCAGGAGACATTCTGACAAAAATCTGCTGGGGAAAAACTTCCTGAGAAAAATATGTGAAGTTTCTATTTCAGTTCTTCATACATCTACAGCTTATTATGAACAAAATGTACACTCTGGGGAGCAGTTATGTATTGTCACGAAAATTGATACTTTAATTTTTACAGCTGTTTGTATTTTGCATGATGAATTTTTACACTGTTTCTGTATAATATCTGTTGAGAGAGAGGTTTGTTCTTCATGAGCTGATAACTTTAAATGTAAAAGTCAAGTTCTGGAAAGTTGGAGACCTGGTAGAAATAACACTAGAATTCCACCAACAGTATGAAGTCCTGAGGCTGTGAAGTCAGTTTTGGAGCTGGCGAACGCCATGTTTATTTAAAAGGTAATGCAGGGTGTCATGAATGTTGCAGTCAGGCAGTGATCATTACCAGCTATTTGAGAAACATCAAGACGTGGTTGGAAGAATCAGTTTGACACTTGGTTTTTTAATAGACAACAAGCAAGGAAATCTTGCAGTTTTGTATCATTGGGTTAAAGGCACTGATACATTTGTAGCTGTTGAAGTATGAAGTAAGCTGAGAATATGAATCTGGTTCTTAGGGGTCTAATTGGTGCCAAATTGGCAGAGATTGAGGAGGGAGGGGGAGGTTGGGCTATCCCCTAACCTCTTGAGCTTTTGCATACTTACTTTATCAGTTGTGTAGATAAGGGCTTTTGCTTCACTGTGCTGTCAATCTGGTCTTTGCTCTAAGATGGAAACACTGAATTTAATTATGTAGCTGTGGGCCTGGGTTCAGCCATCCCCAGTGATATCAGATGTGTAAAGTGAACCTCTGCTGGAAATTAGCATGTATTACTGATGAGTGTTGGGAACAAACTGCATGAGTGATCTTCTCAATAGATACTGTGAGGGATTCATTTTTTTCCTTTAATTAAAAAAAAAAAAAGAAAGGCGTGAATGCCGACTTGGAATTGCTCTGGCTATGTGGCATTGAAATGGACCAGCCATGCTGTTTATTTACTCACTTGCATAATAAGATTTGGGGCGAAAGATGTTCTAGACTGAGTTAAATTTCTGTCCATGTATGACTGATGCTGTGTTATTTTATGTGGAGAAAACTTTGTAAGTTGAAAACTTGTGATTTTTGAGGAATGTCTTTCGAAGGCTTACAGTACGGGAGGGATGCAGCTAAAATAGTACTTCAACTTTTTTTTTTTTCCTCAGTTACATATGTCAGTTTTTCTGACTGTTGGCAGGAGGCTCAGTGTGTGGACAGATGTTTATCCTTTCATACGTGATCATGTTCATGTAATCATTCTTGCCAGAAAGTGGGGACTTAAGTACAGAGGATTTTGACTTAAGTACAGTGTAGATTTTGCGGACATGGAGGTTTTGACGGTAGTCTGTGTTTGCTGTTTCCCAGCAGTCAGTGTTTGGATGTGAGAACTGTGGGCTTTGTGGCAGTGCCTTGCTGCTACTGGGAGAGGGAAACACGGCTACCATGTGCTAGGGCCATACAGCTCTTCTAGGGTCCTGGTGTCCCTCTGAAAGGACCAGTTGAAAAGGTTAAGTACAACGTGTCGTTCTGGGGTATTCCATTCCAATTTCACTTTACTAAAGTTGCCACATACGTTTCTCAAGTGGTTGAACATTGATATTTAATAACCTTGTCTTCTAAGTTCCTGGTATTTTTAGTTGAGATTGGTGGCCGGTGAAACACATGACCTAACTCATAGATGAGAAATAGTGCAGAGGTCCTTTAGGAGCAGTTCTTGGTTATTTTGCAGGTGGCTCAGTATCTGTTAACCTGTGCTGAAAAGAAAATAACTCTACTGTTTCTGAGGAGATCTGCTCAAAGCTAGGTCAGCTCTTGCAAATCACACTGATACCTTGATCTCAAGGCACAGAACAAGTTTGGACATCTGAGTAGTCTCAGAAACTTCTCAAAGAAATTACTTCTCATTGTTTTGCCATTGCTATTAATAAAGTTGCCTTTGCTGTGTGGTTTCTGTATGTGTAGCTGCAGCTTCAGACCATTCTACATTTCATGGCTATCCTTGCCCTCTGTGCAGAGAATGGCATGAAATACTGGCTTTTATAACTCACCCTCACTCTTTTCTATGTTTTGGTTACCACTGGTTGGTTGGTTGGTGTTGTTCAGTCGCCTTCTAGTTATTCTTAGGCTGAATATTTTGCTCTTACTGTGAATTCTCTATTGCTCTGTGCCATTCAAGATAAGGATTTGCCCTTCTTACCATGTTTTTAATAGCTCCACACCAAAAGTTGGTAGATCCTTGCATTCAGAAGTATTGACAGATAAGGGTGTGTTCTGGAAGGTTAGGTGAGTAACCTTCAGGCATCTTCCATGAATTTGGCCTTTCAGATTAAATGTAATGTAGTAATCTAGAAATTTAGCAAGCTGATTTTTGGTAGAAGCAGTGAGAATTAGGGGCAACTGAGAGATTTTGGAAAAATTTTATGATTACAGTTTCTTCTCTTGGTAACAGCAAATACATATTCCCCATGTCCTTCACTTTATCCATGTGTACCAAAATGATGCAAGTTTTAAATGATGCTAAAACAGTAAAATAATCATTCTTCCTGTTCCTCTTGTAATCCTCCAGGAGCCAGGTACTGGGAAGAAAGATTCCAGGAGCCAGTTCTCCTGCAGGGATGAGGAATATTGAACGCTGTTTTTGGAGTGTCTGTCCACTCAGTGGGCTCCTTTGAGAGTCAAGAGCTAGCAAAGAATCTAGGTGGCTTCCCCAGAGGGACTGAAAACCATTGGAAAGCCGTAAATACAACCTAAGTAGCTTCATTTTCCTTTTCTAACACTTCTGCCAAGGATCACCTAAGCCCTCACAAAAGTTCTGCTAAATAGAAGAAAACTTGCACTTAACGTGTGTGTTTGCCATAGTGGCTAATGGAAGATGTGTGCCATATATTCACATCATCTTTAATTTCAAACCTGAAGTATATGGCAACTTATGTGTTTTCTTTGAGGAATTTGGTTTGTCAGAGAAGCATCTGGTTTATGTAAATGAGAAAGGAATTTGGTACAGGAGAAGGCGATTGCAAAAGTAGTATCTGTGCAGTCTCTGCATCAGTATTTCAGCTACATTTTGCAGAAATGTGTGGCTGTTACTTCTGTAAGCGCTGTCCCTTGTGCAGTGTTCTTTGTTCATGAATGTGTTCTCTTCCTGCAAATTAAAAAAAACCAAACAAAACAAAACCAACCCAAAAATAAATAAATTAAAAATTGTGAAAGTAATAAATGTAAAAAATGAAAAGAAGGGAAAGCAGCATGTCTGCGCCAGTAATTCTCGGCATGTTGGAGTAATTGCTACAGAAAGCTGAAGCTCAGCCTGGATCGGTTTCCAGGAGGCAGCTCTGCTCCCAGCAGCGCTCCCACACTGCCACCTGCCGGGACGCGGACTCGCCGCCGCAGCCCGAGCCGGGCACCGGGGGCACCCCGTAGCTGATCCTGGTTTCAAGTCCTGCCGGCGGGTGACACGTGAAGCTGGGCCGTGGCCGGTGATTTTTGTTTGTCCCGCTCTTTTGCGTCGTTAATGACACGCACACGTCCCGCGATGCGGCATGCAGATGTCCGGAGCGAGCGCTAGCTTCCTCCCAAACCAGATGCAGAGGTCTACAGACTTCTTTCTTTTGCATAAAACAGGCTAGTAATTCACCTTAATAAACTCAAAGTGCTGCAGAGCGCAGAGAAGCAGTTCGTGTAACAAAGGTTAATTATTGTTTTAAATCTGGCTCTGACTCGGTCGTGTTTTATTAAAATGATTTTTGGTGGCATTTCTGTTGCGTGTTTTCTGATGTGGAAAAACAAATCAAACCCCACTTATCACATGAATCATTGTTAAAGTCAGCAGTAGTCCTCTGTGTAAAATCTGCCAGTAAAAGCTGGGAGGATGGGGATTAAACCTGGAGCACATTAAATTAGTTCCAGTCTATCCTGAGCAGGCTCTGCATTGCTTGCTTAGGCAGGCAAAACGGAAACAGGCAGTTTATAACAAGGCTGGTTTAAAAACTGTGGGGTTCATTTGAAAAAGATTTATATCCCCCACTTATATAAACATTACAAATGTGGGCTGCAAGCAGGAGGCAAATCTTTATCGAAATCTCTTTAAGAGCTTTTCACTGCGAATAAAATGGACAGCATGTCCTCTTGTTTGAAGATTCGCCAATATTTGTACACTAATCTTTTCTCAATGCTCTCACTAATTAAAATAATGGCTGAGGGTAGAACAGTGAGACCACCAACCGGTAATTTGCTGGCATCTGATAGAAGTGGTGTTGGCTGAGGTGGCGGGGGGAAATGATTTGGAGGCAGGAGAGAAGCTTGTCCTGAGCCTGGTTTAGGTTTTCTGTGGTGGTTATTAAAGAAAAAGTGAAGTTTTAAAGAGCAAACAACTGTGTCTGGATTTATCGCCTCTCACCCCCCTTCCCTGGAGAATGCTGCTGGTCTTAAACAGTAGCATAGAAATTCTGTGGGTTTTGTGATCCTTGCTACGGCCTGCAGTACTGTCTGCTGGGAGGGTTGGAATGTTTGCTTCAGGAAAACTAAAAAGTACTGTGGGATGCGAGGGTCCCAGCTGATGGCTGGAGTAGCTACTTGCTTACTTGTGGTAAATGCTCCATCCCTGGCAGTGTTCAAGGCAAGGTTGAACAGAGTCTTGGGTGACAGGGTCTAGTGAGGGGTGTCCCTGACTATGGCAGGGGGTTGGAACTGGGTGATCTTAAGGTCCTTTCCAACCCTGACCATTCTATGATTCTGTGGTTGTAACATTTGGGAGTAACTTAATTGTGATGATGTTATTTTAAAAGTTTATTTTTAGAAGGATTAAATATACATTAGTGCAGTAAACTGCCCTATTTTTACTTTCAGTATTAACTCAGAATTTCATCTCTTGCTGTTGTAATACTATTTGACTTGGTTTATTTAGGGTATATATTATGAGAGATGTCCAGATCCTGGATTTAACAGAAAGTGCTTTTCATATTTCATTTTGATGCTAATAAACAGTGTCCAAAAGACCTCTGTAATACTAGTCTGCCTTCCAAAGTAGGAGCCAAGTCTTAGATAAATGACTTGAAGTATTTTGTGAGTTGTAACATATAACCAAGATCCTCTGGATTCTCTCATTTAAACAATGGTTTCTCATACCTCTTATTTTTTTTGCTGCCGTGGTGTCTCCATATGGAATATCACTTATGCCTCAAATACCTGATTCTCATGTCCTGAGAGCAGATTGACAGACGGCTTGTTAGGAAAGCAGGAGCTTTCTGTGCTCTGTGTGTGTGTGTGTGAAGAATTTTCTAGTAGTTGCCAAAAAAAATTAGTCTTTTTCTGCTCCTATAGTGGTATGCAGGTGCTGCAGTAGACGACATGTACGGTAGAGACTAGAAGCATTCCCACCCTGAGGTGTGTGGAGCCAGATAAGAATAGAAATTATATGAAAGTGCTGTATTTTCTCTCTTGCAAGAGCTGTGTAAAAGAGACTGCAAGGTAGACATACCCATGCTGGCTTTTAAAAAGAAGTCAGTTAATACTGAGCTCCATCCTGTGGCAGCTTGACCACTATTGATACTCAAACTCAATAGGTTGCAGTGGGCTCAGAGCATGCCTCTGCTCACTGTGCTGTGATTTGCAGTGTATGTGGGCGCTGCAAAGTGAATTATTTGCTGCATTGAATGTTACTACTTATACCTGGGACTCAGTGTCAGACTATCAGAGCACCTAAATTAATGCTTGTAGTGTGAGGAAGCTACTGCTGCTTATGGGTGGTGAAAAGTGAGAAGCTCGCAGTTGGACATGGAGATCAGCATCAGACTCCAGAATCCCAGTGTGGTGCCTAGTCACTGGGCCATGCCTCCTTTTTTTCCTACCAAAATCACAATGGAGAAGTAGAAAACACCTTGGTACTTCCACCATATAGCATATACAACTGAAATTGGGAGCGGAGCGGGGGTGGTGTTTGTTGGATTTGTTTTGTGGGGTTTTTTGGGAGGCATACAACCACCCTTTCTTTGCCTTTTATTGAGGTCCGAATTGTAAGTGTTACAACTCAGCACGTTTTGATATTCTCCTGGAATAATTGAAAAAAATAAATTAGAAAAGTTAATATAAAGGTAGTTTAAGTCATGTCTGGGCTTGTGTTTAAGGCTGGGGTTTTCTTTCTAGCTAAAATGAGATAGAATATGCATTTCCCCAGATCTTCAGAGTGAAATTTGAACATAAGGAATCCTTTCTGCTCCAAGCAACTAGGAAATATATATGAAAGTAACAGAAAACTTCTGAAGTTCCTTAAATGTTTGGAATGACATGCATGATTGAAGTGTTTTTAGATACTGGGACCAGATGTCCTGTGCTTATGTCGGCTCCCTGTGCACAAATGTGATATCATGAGGGATAGTTATGCTGACTCAGGCGTTCGGCTGAGTGGGAGGGAAATCCCAGGGGGACAGAAAGCAAGGATTGTTTTTCTAGTTGTAGCTTGTGCTGAACAAAAAGGGCAGGAGGAAGTATGGCAGGAGCAATCCCTGGCAGCAGCCGTGCCCTCTCATGGCCCTTGCAGCTGGTGGCAGGAAAACAGCCCCATGCTTTCTCCATCCACAGCAAGGAGCCAACTGCAAATGCACTGCCAGTGCCACCCAGCATGGCCTGGCCCCATGGGAAAATGATGGGAGCCAAAAGAGGAGAGGACGTGCTGCATGCCAACTGTGGAAAGGGCCCGTGCGCCATGGGGCATGGAGCATCGTGACTGACAAGCAGGTGTTTGGTATATACTTTCTAATAACTGGTGTGCTAAAAGGTCATACACCCATGCACAAGCATGCCCAACACAGGGTGTGAATGTGTTCACTGATTGGGAATACCAGCATCGAGAGTTCAGTTAAGGAGCTGAAGGAGCAGCTCGTAGACAATCAAATTACACTATACTTGAAGAGAGAGCTATTAGCTTTTAGAGCAGAAAGAATCCAAAATGGAATGAGAAGATTAAAAGAATGGGATTTCAAAAGTTTTTCACTTTAGCACTACCACAGTGGAAAAATAATTGTCATTTTGCCTATGCCTGTGTTTCACTTTTTGCTTTATATTAGAAATATGATGAGAAGTCAATGCAGCTGCAGTTCTAGCACATTTGTAGGGAACAAAAACCCATTCTTTACTTTGAAGTATCACTATTGTTTCTCCTATCCACTGCTCTCCTAAAGGTGGTACGTTCTGATTAATTTTTAATGGCAGTGGAAAACTGGACAGAAAACTTAAGGTTTTAACTTGATACATTCCATAGGATGAATTTGAGATATAGTTGTATAATTACGCTTGTTTTATTCTTCCTAAGCTGGAAAAGGGAAGGAAAATGTTCTTCCTTGTGCAGATTGTGCCACAGCGAGCATTCTCATGCGAAGATGTCCTATCAATGAAAGATTCCTTCCATGCTCAAAAATGAATGAGGGGCTCATAAGTTACAAACATACTCATGCGTGTGACATCTGCCTTTAATCACCGTGAAAGCCTGAATCCTGTTTAAAGCATGGTGAGCCTTGTACAAGGGCTAGAAATGTCAGTACTCTATTGTGATAACATTTACTGTACTGATTAACAGCTGCGGTGCTCTGCAGTGGACTGATAATCTGCCTTCGCATGTCTTTGTGTTGCCGTTCTGTCTCCTTCCTGTGGTTCCAGCCAGGACTGTGGGCAGAGCAGTGGGATCTTCTCCTATGCGAGCCTCCCATGTCCATATATTTTTGCTTTGTGGTTTATGTCATATATTATGTCTTTCTATATCTGCGTATCAAAGTATAAAACATTTTAAAGACATGGCAAAACATTTCCAAGTTAGCTACTGTTTAAATTTGTGTTTGTAAAATGCAGTACCGTGATCCATCCGTATGAGGTGGTCATATAATTCAGATGCTGGATCTGGATCTGATTTATAAGACCATCTCATACAAGTTGATGTTTTACATGGCTTTCAAGTTTCTTGACTCTTCGGAGTTTCAATTCCTAGTATTTTGGTAAATTCCAACAGTTTCTGGCAGGTATGTGTATCTTTATGGTAGATTCTCACTAAGTTTGTTGGTCTTTTCTTTAAGAAAAGGGGTAGGGAAAGAGAATTCTGCTTTGCTTAGATCTGCATCCATTTCCATTGAAATTGTCAACAGAAAATTGGGTCTCAAGGATACTGGGAAATGGGGTGTGTTTTGGTCAAAACAGTACCCTCATTCAGTATATCTTATGTACTAGTATAATCTCTAAGCATCACTTAAAAGCTATCAGGCATATGTTTGGCCCTAACTTAGTTGGAATATGACTTGTAGGATGCTTGTCGCAAACTGGCATTGGTGCATGTGACAGTGTATGATAGATGTCCTGATTGTCTGTTAATATCAAACTTCCAGGGGCAGAAGTTGACTGGATTTGTTATTGAAAGTTTGATGATATTAGAAGCTTGAGGTAACACACTTAAACGCAAGAAGCAACAGCATTAAGAAAACAAATTTCTTTCAAATGAACCCAGGCAGTTATGTGGCCTTCAAACTCCTTTTGTTTTTCACCCATTAGGAGTTGTTTTCCCGTTTTACCCTTGTCCTAGGCCATCTCATTTTTTCGTTTCTGGTACCAGTGTGCACCATGGACTGACCCAACACCAAAAGTCTGGAGGTTTCCCTCCAGCCCTGAGGAGTTTCTGGAACATCTGGTGTTAGACTGGCGTAGGAGTGAAGGATGATGCATAGAACAAAGGGCTGAGAGAGAAGAGGTGCCTCAAAAGGCAAGAATGTGGAGGAAAAGGCACAAGATTTGGTTGTTTTAACTGTCAGTCTTCTTTTATAACTTACTGCTGTGTGCCAGCCCTCACAGCATGTCCAGTATTTCAGTGCGTATTACCTTTATCCTGTCTTCTATTTCTAACGTATTTTTCCTTTGCAGTTCACAATTCTTTTCACTGCAATTAAGCACTGTGCCAAAGAGTTTATGGTTTTATTCACCAGATGCATTTTATGTATAGTGGTTTATTGCGTGAGACAGCTGACTTTGTGCTTTCTGCTTGTTTTCTGTTCTTTCACCCTCCAAAGTCTTTCTGAAACATGCACACCACTGAGTACGCCTCCTCTAACTTGAGAATTGGAAAAATCAATTTCAACTTCCCTCTTTTCTCCTGTGCCTTTCTTGAGTACATTGTACTCTGAAAATTTCTTCTGTCTGAAGAGACATACATAAACTGTTATTCTTCCTTTTGATATGCCAACTGCCTTTCATTCTGATAAAATTTACTCGTTCAGTTGTTTTGTAACTCTCTCCAACAGTATCTGTGGTTTTCCATAGCCTCTTAGAAATGTGGACACTGGAACTGAGCACAATATATTTAAACCTGATAGTGCCACATACTGTAATAATCCCGCTTCCTTACTTCTTTCCCCTAGGTAATGTATTTTGTAGTTATTTTGGTCCTTTTGCCATGGCTTTGAGGTAAATATGTCCATTCTGGATTGGATCAAGAATGTAGCTGAGCTAGTTTACTTTTTCTATCCATCCACAAAAGCAGCTGCCTGCAGAAGATGAAGAGGACAAGGTTATATGATACTCTCCCAGCTCTGACCCTTCTGAGTTCTAGAACAGATGTGGTTTCTGTGTATTTACTAATATTTGATGGAAATTTTTTCCCTTATGATTTTTCCCATCATCTTTATGAACCCAAGCAAGAATTTAGCAACACAACAGCCTTTGGCAAGGAGTTCCACATCTGAGCAAATTGCATGGAGAACTACCTCCATTTGATTTGCTTTTTAAACAGGTTTATTGCCCCTTAGTTCTTGTGTTGGAAAGGAGAGTGAGCCTTCTCTAGTTCACGCGTGACTTTTTAGACCTTTTACCACACCTGAGTTGTCTGTTCTTCCAACCTGAAGGGTTATAGCTATTGATGTAAGCAGGGATTCATGTCCTTTTCTTTGTCCAGAACATCTGTCAAATCTTTTTCAGTAACCAGCTCCCGGCATAGAATCCCCTCCTTCTGCAGAAATGGTCTTCACTATTTAATGACTGATTTGGTTGTGCTATATTTTTCTTGATTTATACCCCTTATATTTGTTTTCTGTCCCTGTGGATTCTTATCCTTGGCTTTGTAGTGACTGAATGCTTTCCCATTGTTCTCCTCAAAACCCATGTGAGTTTTAACCTCCCAGGATATTATGTTATCCCCATAACCTTTTTTTAAGTTTTGAACTCCTGCCATCTTCTGTCAGTTTTCCCAATATTCCATGGCTCATAAAAGCAAACAAACAACCTCCAAAAACCACACACAAAAAAATACTGATACGCATACCACCAAGATCTTTCTCTGATACGTGTTTTGACTGTGCCTGTACTCCTTTTTCATGCTTCAGACACCATTTTTGCTGTGCTGATTCATGTTTTTACCAAGCACATCTGTAGAAGTCATCACAGCTAAAAGCTTTTGACTGAGTAGGTTGGAAGTACTCCCTTTTTAACTTGCTGATGAGTCTCTTATGTCAGACATGCAGTGATTTAAGTAAAATTGTCCTTATCCTTGCAGAACTTTGTCTAATAAAATCTAGACTTATTAAATATCCTTTTTTTTGGTATGCCGTTGCTGCTGAGCCCCCATGAGCCCATTAAAATATCTTAACACAGCTGTACACTTACATGGTTTCCAAAGGGAGAAGGAAAAAATGGACAATATGATGTAATGATACATCACCAGACAGCATAACTCACCGGGATGAGGTGATTTCTGTACTGTGAAAGATTAGATATCACTGGGTTTATTAGAAACTTTTGTGATGGCCTTTAAATGTTCTCAGAATGGATGTGTAAGTCTTGCAGTGCTGACATAGTAACTGAATCCGTGTCTTGTAATACAAGACATAAAAATAATGGGAGAAGTTACAAGATGATGGAAAATGGGAAGTGCTCAGTAAAGACAGGAGAAAGGTGGTAAGAGGAAATCTGATTATGTTGTTCAAAATATAATTTATGTCCTAAGAAGTTAAGTTAAAGACAAATACTGGAACATACTACTTTGGCAGTGGGTTCTAGATGGCATCCAATTGCTTAGGTCATAATCATGGTCTAGGGAGTTATTGGCTGAAAGAACTGTTCTGTACTTTGCTTGTTTTGGTTTTAGAAATGATGGGGCTTGAACTGCTTGTTTGAAATAGTTTTGTTGTTATCACATATTAGCTGTTAAGTGTCGGTGGTGTGTTTGTGGAATTATGCAAGAGACATGTTTAAAAAAGTGTAAAAAACCTCTGAGCAGAAGAGCTTACAAATATTGTGCTTTTTAAAAGCTTTATGTTGCAAGTTAATTTTTCTTGTCTTTGACTCCTCACTATGTCTTGCAGTAAGTGCTAACATCCTGGGAAGGTATTGACCAGGTGTAAAGTGGCAAAGGACTGTTGATGTCTGTAGTGTTGACTGATAGACACCAATTAAGAATCTGGCCATATGACAGTGTATTGAAGAAGTCATCCAAAAAGCAGGTGATTATTTATGCAATTTTCTTTTGTATCTCTTGGCAACCTTAAGCTCTAGTTCATGTAGGCTTCAAGCCAGCTCTGTTACAGAAGGAAGCAGTCCAATCCTTGGCTTTCATGGCTAATGTAAGTGTTTCTGTGGCCAAGCAATAAACCCAAGAAGAGAACCAGTCTGGTCAAAACGATTTGTTTTAATGCACAGTCACAGAAATACTCCAGCAGGGACAGAAGGAAGAGGCTGCTGTGGTGGGCAGAAGGCAAGAATGAAGGCCAATTGGGAGAGCGTGCACATAGGGTGAATGTGAATCTGTGTCTTTGACAGCATGAGCCAGATTAAAAATAGCTTTAAAAAAAGCTGTTTCTTTTTTCTTTTTATTTGTTTACGGTCGAATTTTAAGACTGTCTACAAGGGCTGCCTGGAAATCGTCTCTGCAGTTTTGAGAATATAGTTCCTGGGGCAATGTTCAGAGTGGGTGATAAATGCAGAGAAGGGGACAGGAGGTAGAATTGGTTCCACAGGGATATTTAATTAATGACAAGTGCAGTCATTAAGATTAATGACAGGGGAGACAAGTCCTAGATGCTTTTAGTGTTTCCTGTGTCTCTCACTAGCAGTTTAGTTCTCTGCTATTTCATTTATGCACATATTCTTGGTGGATTTCTTTATCATCTGTCTATCAAGCAAATAGACAAGACACTGCCATTAAAAAGAGGATGATGCAAGTCTCTTAGTATTGGGAGGGGCAAGTCATAAACCTGTTCTGGTCCCTAACAAAAAGCAATGTGATCTTTCTCCTTTAATGACTTAGACTTTTGTGTTTTTTTACTGGAAGTGGCCATTTACTACCAGCTTCTCACACCTCCACTCAAGCTGTTGTGAGTTTGCTGGATGCTTTGTCTGCTTTCCCCTAAGGCTAAAGCCTGCAAGACTAGGCTTTGTCAGCCTTCCTCAGCTGGAAACATAAGTTTGAGACTAAAACTTTTCTGACATCCAGACTCACTTCCTGCAAAAGGAAGTACACAGACAGTGGACTTCAGTTATCAAAATGAATTCATCCTCTTCTTAAATAGCCTGCCTGAATAACTGGATGCTATATATTTTGACACTGACATATGGAGGGGTTTCATAATGGCAAGGGTGTAGCACTTCGAAGACATTCAGGTTTTGTGTTGTGTTTTGGGTCGATTATTCTTCAATCTTACCCAACAGATATGTAAAGAGAAGACAAAGAGAAGGTACATTTTATCAAAACCTTCCCAAGTCAATAATCAGAATGATTTACCACATAATTTGCATGGTGAGATCATACTTAACTGATCTATTGTGTCAAATCACTACTCACCCATAAGCCACATAATAAAAACTAAATACATGAAATGATTGTTCTGCTGAGAGTAAGGAGTACAGACATCTTCTCACCCAATGGAAATTACATGCAATCAACCCCAAATCTCAGATGGCCAGACAGTGTAAAACAGCGTGTAACAGAACTGCAGCATTTGATTTATGGGCAGCTGAGCACTGCAGGCAGCTAAGATTCCTCCTTTAACTTGGCAGCGCCTTGCATTTTTGCTAAGATGACTATTGCTGCAGAGATCTGTTGCTGTCAAAGGGTCTGAGTGGGTTTTGCCTACCCATGAGATACTCCTTTGGTGCCATTGTCACTTTTAGCAGCTACAGTATTCTGCTTTTGTCTGGCTGGTAGCGACACTAATAGGCTGCCTGGAAAAATCATGAAACACAAGATGTCAAACCCAGGTAAAGCAGGACAAATGAAAAAGAGCAACATTGGAAAGCTGCTTATTACACAACTCATGAGCCCTCTTTTCCCACCTAAGCTATCAATTAAACTTCTGTTAAACAACTAAATCATTGTGCATGTGGATTGTGCATGTGCAATGTGCATGTGCAGGAGCATTGTGTAGCCCAAGGGCTTGTGAGTTTCCACTGACCCTTTTGCTGGTTTTACCTGCAGCTGGGTTTTGGTGTTGTTTTTTAGTTTTGTTTTCCCCAGTAAAATTCCTCACTGTTGTAAAGTTGTGTGTTCCCGTTCCAAAAAGTTCTGTTAACTCATGTGACCTCTGAAGGATTTAAGCATGTTTTGCTTCCTAAGCGGAAAGCCACTAGAATATTTACATAGTGAAGTAGTCTCCAAAGATTTATCTCCTCCTTCCTCCTTGATTATAAAAGAAAATAAATTCCGCTTGCTTGAAGTTAATTTTTGCTTTAATATTTTAAATGATGTGTTGAGGACAGTGGGTTGGAAGCACAGGGATTAGAGTGCTCAGTTCTCATCTCAATTTTGTCAGGGGCACGTGTTAATTCAAGTAAACTCTGACCCTCTTCTTCTCTTCCTCCCCAGTGCACTCTGTTCTTTCTTGTACAAAAGATGTCTAATGATACATATGGCTTTAGATTCTTACAGGTTTATTTAATACTGAAAAAAATGCTTCTTGCAGAAATGCAGAACAATTTTCCTTGAGTTTATTACACTTCCTCTTAATTCCTGTAGATCCTTTGAATCACACTTTAAATGTCACTTCTGAAGCACAGTATCATTTTCAGTGTTTAAAAACTGCAAAAATGATTTTTTGTGCTTTCTTCACTGTCCTCCCATCTGCCAAAACCTGGGCCTTTTGCAAAAACCAGCAAACTGACGTCAGTTCACTTACCCTCAGGGACAGTAAATTATTACACAGCTTAAGTTTTAAAAATAAATAACTAAGGAGGGTGGAGGAAAGAGATGGAAAACAACAAAAATCTATCACAAACTCTCCCTGGGTTCTGAAGGATATATGGACATACATTGTTGGAATATATTGTTTGGACATTAAAACGTCCAAACAATGCGAGCAAGCAGAAGTTGTTAGCACTTGGGCCTTAGCTGGCTCTGCATTAAGCAGCATCAGTGTTTTTATACAGCCTTTGAAAAGCTCAGAATTGACCTGTTTTTATTATTTTTATTGGCTCCCTTGATGATAGACAAATGGGGCTAACCTGAGGCCAACACAGCCAGCAGGAAATTTGGGTCATGGGTAGTTACATTTTTAAAACTTGTGGTTTAGGTTTGTTCAATCAGGGTAATTGATTGATTGTTATACAGTGCAGGGAGCCCCTAAATCATCGGAGGTGGCCAGATAATGACAATATGCCAGTGGATTTTGTTTGAGGCAAATTTCCCAGCTCCCTATGGAGCTGTGCTCTGCACTGAAGCTGTGAGTCCCTTTTTTTTCATGCAAGTTCCAGTCCAATTGGCCTGTTTGGACAAAACAGCCTCTGAAACTTGGCAATTCCATTTGAAGTCCTCTGTAGTGCCATTTCCCAAGAGATAAGGGAAAAACATTCCAGAGAAGTTCATACCCCAGAAAGACCCTATGTGTGTTCTGCAGTCAACGGTTTATTATAGCTCTTTAATTTTTTTCCTTTCATTTTTACTTTGAAGATAAGAGGTGGCAATTGTTACTGTAAGTTGTTGAGTTTAACCTGCTCTACAGTAAATCATCCTGAAAGTTTAAACCCAGTTTTTTTCTTTATCATGTATGTTTGAAAGTTTGCCAGAGATGCTGTACACGTGTACGTTCAGGAGCTCAAGCAAGGCAGTTGACCCTACCATTTTAAACGTCCTTGTGCATCCTCAGTGCTCCATGCATTTGTATAATGTATGCATGCTAAATAGAGTTTTTCAAGAACTCATCTTTGGTGCTGCAGAACATGCCATGAAATATTTAAAGATGGGGTGAAGTAGTGAATTTGTGTGTTGGGAGGAGAGGGGGGGGAGTGGATAGTGTGCCAGCCGACAGTAAATGATGTTCAGTAATACGTGGCGGAGGGCTTGCCTCTCATTACAAGTGAACTCAGTTTACTATGGATTTAAGTTTATCATCTGTCTATTCAAGAATAATTCCACATGTAGGTTAATGTTCAGCTCTTAGATTTTTAGGACCGATCAGGCTTTTATTCATTGTGGGTGGCTTCTTCCTAGTAGCTGCATACCTGTGAATTCCTTGAAGTTTTGTCTTTTTTCCATGGTCTGGTATTTCTTGTCCTGATGTACAGATGAGAGTTTGTTTGTGTCACTTTTCAGGAAGCGAGCAGGTGATACTGAACTGAGGCAGGGCTGAGCTGAAATTTGGAAACCAACAGCCTTTTCTTGAGGGTGGCTCGGCTGCCAGCATATGCCAGACCCGTGCCAAACACCACAGATTTGCTGTCCAGGCAGAGCAGCGCCCGGGCTTGTTGTGCGTGTGATACAATGTTCCCTGCCCAAATACACATAGGGTGCCAGCCCCTCCTGGATTTCTAGATGTTCCTTTTCCGCTCCCATATGCTTGTGACCGCTGTAGATTTGTAATTTACTGCTTCAAGTCCACAGTTGCACTTACTGTTAGGTTTTGCATATGGGTAGTTAGCAAATTCTTCTCCAAGGTATGTATTCACATAGAACATAACATGACCACATTCAGGTCCCCTGAAAGATGGGTCCATGGCAAAACTTGTATGACAGGAGGAGAGTGGGGCCCAAAGTCTGCAGAACTGTTGTTTCATATCGCACAGGCTGGAAAAAAGTTTCTTGTGAGGTTGAGTAATTTGTGCTTTCTTTATGATTGAGATCTGTAGTAGCTCAGTGTTGGTATAAAAGTGTTGGTTTCTGAGACTGTCAAAGAACAACTAAAACTACGAAGATCAACCAAAACCAGGACCCCGTGAAATGTTGTGCGGAGTGTGCCAGGAGATGAAACTTTCAGTTTCTGTTTTCCCAAAGTTAGACTCTGACATCCCTGCCCAGGTTTCAGAAGAAAAATGACAGAAAAACTCAGAACTAAGTGCAATTAAAAGCAGGGATTAACCTAATTGCATGATTTTGTTATTGTGTAAACCTGGGCCTCTTCCTGGTTTGTTTGTTTTGTATTTTACTTATTGTGAATCTCTTTAAAGAATATATTATTGGCTGTGGTGCCTATTTACCATGACTAGTCAGTTTGACGTTACTGTAGTAACAATCAAGAGTACATGTTTGCTGACTTGACTCTGTGGATTATAAGAGATGCAGTGTTTTGCTATACACAATGGAACCTGAAATGCCCAGGTTTTCACAGCAGAGTGTTCCGCCTGCTTGACTTGCAATGGCCCTGCTTCTTCTCACCTGATCCCACTGCTGAGCTGCAAACCAACCCAAAGTAGAAAACTAGTGGACTAGAAATCTCTAGTAGAAATGGAGATGTCCTATGCAGGTAGGTGTGTGTGCGGCGAGAGTGGCAGTTTGCTGCTATGATTAGTCACTCTGCTGTCCCGAGTGGCAGAGACCTGCAGGGTGGATGAAAACCTTAGCCCTGGTGTTACGTGATGCGGGTGTCAGTGTGGCACTTCAGGGGATTCATGTTTGAAGTCTCCTATTTACAACCACAGTAAAGCTGTACAGACACTTCTCCCACAAAGATGAGATTTCAACTCCTGAGGACCTAGGACATCCTAGTATATTCTCAGTTTCCCCCTCTTGTCTGCCAGCCTTCCTCTCCTCGTATACACATTATGATTGTCTTTCAGCCTCACTTCTCCCCACTTCCACGCGGCCTTTGCCTTAGTCACCTAGCAGCACTTATGTGCTGTGGGAATGAGCCGAAGAAGGCTTATTTGGTGTGGAAGACCTGTGTTAAGTGGCCTAAGAAGCTGGTGAGTGTGCTATGAAGGAGGCAGAGAAGAGAGTCAGGGCGTATGCCATGTCTGTGATTGCTTCCCTGTCCCAGAGCTCCTCTAGGAAACATGCTGCTCTCTTAAACCACGTGCTTCACAGGTGGTTCTGTTTCTAATTTTCTGGGTTTCTGACCCGAAAGCGTAGGGTCAGGTTTGCAGATGTGCTGAGAGCTTACAATAGCAACTGAAGTCAGAGGGAGCTGGGCTTTGAACTCATTGCTCAAGTACAAAATCAGGCTCAAGGAGGAGGCCTGAGACTTAGAGGAAGCATTTGACCTTGTGCTTTGTACCTTTTCTACCCATACTGCAGAGACTGATGCTCCCGTCCTCTCATCGTACTGGTACAAGATCTAATCATCAGGCTTTTCAAGTGCTAAGGTGTTGCTATCATGAGTCTCTAGAAAAAAAACCCAACTCATAGGAAACTAACAGATTTACTGCTTGAGCAGCAAATAAGTCACACGACCATGTGCTGATAAAGGAGAATGCAAATATTGAACGATGTTTCATTAAACAAGCACTGCTCTCATGAGAAATAGTAACTTGTGGATGCAGGCGGGAGTGTGTCTGATGCGAACTGATGCGCAATACAGGAGCAATATGACACAATCTTCCTTCTGTTTTTCAGACTATTGGTGAGTCAGAAATGCCCAGTGTTTTGAACCAGTTATTGCCAATGATCAAGCCTTTCAATGAGAGGACGAAAGATGATTATACCTGTGAGGACTTCCTTGTCTTGCTTGTGTACATGTATTCTGTGGTTGGAGAAGTCAAAAGTGGAAAAGAGTTGGATGCAGCTGAAGAGGAGGTGAAGACGGCCCTAGTCAAGTCCATCTGTGATGAGCCGGAGCTGTCTCCTTTGTTGCAGAAAATAACAGGTAAGATTCTGCTTGTGTGGTGAGAAATTGGATGGCTGGGAATGCGGGAACTGGGAGAAACATATAAAAGCAGCTTGACTCATCTGTGGTGCTGAGAGTACATGAGTAAGCACAAGGATTTCCTGTAGATTTCTTCCATCTCCTATGTTCATACATGCCAAATGCTGACAGGCTGTCCTTGAAGAGTGCTGAGTCTGATGAAAGCTCTACAAGTTGTTCTTTTTGTTAAAGGTTGGCTAAGTTTGCATGTTTTCATAAGGTAATCTTTTCCACAGTTTCTTTCATTGATCAGTGTAAAGTTAACCATGGGAAGTCAAAATTAATTCTGGAAACATGTTCAGTGAACCACAGTGACTTTGTGGATATGAGGAGCTGGCCTGTCTGGCATAAAAGAAGAAATGTGTCTAAAACCAACATCGAGTTTTTGCTGAAACAACACGAGCATTAGTCTTTAAAAATAGCATGCTAAGCCTTTTTTCAGATGAGCACTCACAGCGTAGGAAAGCCCTAACCTCTTGCTGCTGGTGTCACATTTTAGAAAAAAATAACTGTTAAAAGTATCGGTTCAAATGAATGAACTATAGCTCAAGGGGACGTATCTGAATGGCAGAAGGGATCTTGCTTCATGCTGTCTGTTCTCTCAGTATTTACTAATATTGAGCAGGTCATTGATCAGGTCTTCTTTGAGGTAGGGAGCATATGGACATACATCAAGTTGCTGTGAGGAGCTTCCATTCCAAAGCCTATGCCAAGAATGGGCCCTAGTGAGGAGTCTCAAGGGAAGTGGAATAATGCTGCTGGTGGTCCCTGTGGATGCTTCTGCTTTAAAATACAGGTGTGGTCTGGCCGGTCTGCTGTGACTGAGTGTAAAATACTTGATGGTTAAGAGACTCTTAATGTAGGAATGGACATGTTCAGTCATATTTGCACTGGGCTGTTATTTTAATGGTTCTGGCCACGGTGCCCACAGTGTTCCAGTCTTCTTGTAGACTTTTGCTCTCCTGTTCTTTGATACGTGCTGCACATCTGGTCCACTCTGTGATGCTTCCCTCACAGCTTCAGTGATGTTTTCTACTGGATGCTGCGCAGTCATTTCTAAACCTCCATTTTTATATTTTGCCTTTTCTCCTATGATTGACAGTGTTTTGAATCAGTTTTATCACTGCTTCTTCATTGTGCCTAATGTAACTATAGGAAGACTTGGAGTTTCTAAAACTTCAGTCAAATACCAAAAAGAAGCTTCATCCCTGTGTACACAGATGCTTCCCTTGTTGCTCTTTATGCTCTGAGGTTATGTAGCTGTAATCACAGATGGAGATGAAAATAGACATTGTGCTTCTCTTACATTCCATAACCTGTCAATAATTCTATAGTTTTTATGAAATACTTGTATGCTTGATTTCCAGTGTGCATGTTTCCTGAGTAAAAGTGAGTATCTGGGTGTTTGTTCTCAACTTCTTGGCAGATGAGCAAGTGCATGGGTATTTCCATACAAAGATTCTTTAGTTTATGAAATAAAATTGCTTCTGTCTTTCTACACAGTGGGCAGACTATTAGAAGCATGGTGGGTGTCTGAAGTACTTCATCTCCTTAGACATATGTACTCACTCTATTATGTGGGATGTCTGACTATGGAAAAGAGAAAGCCTCAACACTGTACAAGCAGTGTTCAGCAATAGCCAAAGCATTCATGTGTCATCAGCACAGGTTTAGCCACAAATCCAAAGTATGACACCATACAAGCTGCTGTGAAGAAACTTGACTCCATCTCAGCCAGACCCAGTACATGCAGTACATGTAGTTTTAGACCAAACACATTACTACTCGATGAAGTGAACTGCATAACGCAAAGCCAGAGTCATTGGATCCTTTTATTGCTGTATCTGTGTGTTTAGCACAAGTACGTGATAGTATTTCTCCTTGCTTGCATACTTTTTCAGTTTATCAGCATTCTTTATTTTTACATCTTATTTAGAATGACAGTTCCTTTATTCATAAAAGAAGGGAAAAAATCCCAAAAACTTATTGTCACAACTAGAAATAAGGATTGTCTTGGGGAGGAAAGTATAAAGTGAAATTTCTAGGAATGACTCTTAGGTAGCTTTAAAGCCTTTATTCATCCCACAGACTGCTTTCTCAGCATTAGTGGAATTCACTGAATTTGTAATTTGCTGTATTTGCAGTACATTGAATTGGGAAGACAGAAAACATAAGCAGCCTTAGACATACTCTTCCTTGACTTGTATTTTGCCAGGCCTGTGTTCTGCATCCTCCTTCCCTCTGAACCTTGGGTTCCTTGCTTGGTGCTTGAGAGGCAAAGCATGTCAGAACTCTAGGAGAAACTGCACTTTTTTTCCAAAGGCACAGCAGGAGGACTTTCTTTGTAGCAGGGCAAAAGTCAAGGGAATAGATGGCTGCACTGGTTTCCCCTTTTGTACAATAGCAGATATAATGCTGAGACATCTTCTGCTTCTGTCAGAACTACAGACCACCTAGTCCTTTCAGCAGATACAGGTTGGCCTGTTTCCACATGGTCAGCCCAGCCCTGCTAGTTAGCAACAGCCACAGGTCTGGACAGATCATGGTCTAGACCTGCAATGTTCTGCCCTCATTTTGCTTGCTGTAAGTCAGAAACAAGAGAAAATCTTTTTTTCTCTCAGATCACCACAGAAGTTAATTAGACTAAAATAAGTTTCAGTAATTCTTGGACTCTCATCCATGAGAGACCAAAGCAAAATGTTCACACTCTTATTTTCAGCTTTCCATCAAAATGAGTGATAGGAAAAATGTAAAATTGGATGTGGCAGAAGAGAAAACTATGCCAGTTACTCGGTGGGTTCCACAGCACTGCCTGCTGTCTCACTCCTCACCTCCAGGTTGCCATGTGGGACCTGAGTTCCTGAATTTTCAATATCCATTCTGCAGTACATCTGCTTTTACTAAGCAGCTTAACCTGCAGAGCTGCAGAGTGAAGTTTCAAACCCCACTGGCTAAGCATGGCTGGGCAGCTTTGGTTATGGCAACAGATAGCAAAATTCACTGATGCCTTTAAAAAGGCATCGTAAGATGTAATAATAGAAGTAATAATATGTAGACTGCAAAGCCAAGAATTTTAAAGTTGAGAAATGCCAGTAATTCTGTTTCCCATGCAACCATCATTTGACTCTTGTAGCACAGTCTTCAATTTCATGATTATATAGTGTATTTCTGTGAGCCATGGCTGCTGTGTATGGACTGAACACCACAGAGACCTAGAACAATATAGCTTCAGTTACTCTTATATGTGATGAATAAGCTAATAAAGTAAGTGAGACCTTCTATATGATACTCAGCAAGTAACTTTATCTGGTTCTCAGATTGCAGTTCATTAAGTAGACTGGTGCTTTCAGCTTTGTGTGACTCATTTTGGAACTTGAAGAAGCAAGGCATTAAATTACATGTTCAAGTATTAGTGATTACTTTTCTTTGAACAGAGGGGACTTTGTGCTCTGCTTCCTGGTACACCTGGTGCCTGATGTTTTCATTTTAGTTTGGACCTAACACTTTACTAAGGCTATTTGGTTTATTTAAATTGAAATCAAAAGCCATATCTGAGTTGTGGCTCTGAACTGCTGCCTAAGCCTTTTGCTTTCCTCTTCTCTGCAAAGCATGGAACGTGTGTAGTCTTGACATACAGACATTTTTTTGTTGGTTTTATTTGTTGTTCCCATGGAGTCACTTGAGAAATAAAATGCAAAAGCCTTGTAAAACTTTAGAAAACGTGACCTTTGAGGTCAAGTCATCAGCCAAAGTAACAGCCGTGTCTACATAAGGTGTCTTTTATACCTATTATACTTGTTAAATGTAAACTTCATAATGTTTGCCAGAGTTTAAGCCTATAGGAGATCTCCAGTGATACCTCACAGAACTACTGCAAACCTCCCCCAAAAGATGCAGCTCGCCAGTACACAGGGGGTATTTATGCTGTGTTTGGGTTTTAGTGTAGATTGGTGAAACTGGATTAGTATTTGCAGTAGTGGAAAGGAAAGCGATTCTCAGGGATGTTAGTCTACCCATCCAGTTGGCTACACTAGGTTTCCCTCATGTAGCCTAGATGATTACAGCCCCCTACAGAATACGTTAAGATGCAGCACTTGTGTAAGCTTATATTGTGAAAGAAGTGTAAACACTCACAGTTTCCTGGCTGTTGAGTGTTAGGCTTTTCAACCTTATTGTTGCCTGAACATATGTTTTCCGAAACACTTGTACAATAACATTCTGCATTTATGTAGCACCTAGTTTTGTTGTAGCACTGAAAATATTGTGGAACTGTTAATTAAAATGAAAATGCAACACGTGAGTCACCTAATGAGGTTCAAGAAATATGATAAATTCTTTTTGCATGCATAATAATATGGAACTATATTAGTGGTGTTGTGTTTGATGGAACTGTTCAATAATATGTGTTGTGGTAGATTACCTTAATGCCTTGGGTAATAAAACAGAATGTAACAGTTCCAAGATTTCTCCTGGGTGTAATTTACCGCAGACATGTGTTCTTCATCACTGTTTCCAGCAGAATGTTGCAAATTGAAGGGGAAATAGAATAGACCCAAACATAATGGAAAATGATGCTTTTCAACAGGACGCTGAGTTTGGAGCATTTCTGGGGGATGTCCTTTTGGCAGCTGTTAAAAAAGAAGCTGTACAATATTGCATTTATTTTATCATCTTATCAGTTCATCTGGTTTAGTAAATGTCCACATAGAGCTGTGTACAACTGCAAACGTATGCACAAGTAATGCTCGTACAGCCGCAGAGCAATTAGAAATCTATTTTTTCAGCTGCGCCGTTCGCTCTTTTTCATCTGCAGATCTCTGTGGGAGCTCTGTAGAGCATATCTGCCTTTCATGGTGTGCTCTGGAGGCCAGGAGGCCAGCCCCGGGCACTGCCGGGCTGGGGGGCCACCAGCCCTGCCACCCACATGCAGTACAGCTTGTTGGGCTGTAGGTATCGGTTGCACCCTCTCAAGCATAGGTGTGGCAGGAAGCCTCTTGTGCCAGGACCTGTTGTTTATCATCTTCTAAAAGCTGATATTTTTTTAATCAGAGAGGGGATTTCTGGACCTTTTCCTTGTTTTTTCTAAATTCCATGTGTTGAAGTGTCGGCTCTGCTGTATGGGGTTAGACACATGGTGTCTTGGCTGCGTCTGCTTCTGATTGTCCTCAGGAGACGATTCTTGGAGGAGCAGTTGCACACTAATGAAGTTATGTGCCAATGAAGGTATCATTACCTTACTGCTAGCATGGCCTCAGTATCATGAATGCTAAAGTTAATCCCCATTTTGCAGTCAGGATTGTCGTTCCTGGATGGGGATGGCCAGTTTCCTTAAGAGGACAGACACACTCGCTGTTATTTGTGGTCTTGGCCTCACTGCTGGTTTCATAGAACCACAGAATGGTTTGGGTTGGAAGGGACCTTAAAGCTCATCCAGTTCCAACCCACTGCCATGGGCAGAGACAACTTCCACTAGACCAGATTGCGCAAAGCCCCGTCCGACCTGTCCTTGAGCACTGCCAGGGATGGGGCAGCCACAGCTTCTCTGGGCAACCTGTGCCAGTGCCTCACCACTCTCACAGTAAGGAACTTCTTCCTAATGTCTAATCTAAATCTTCCCTCTACCCTTGTTTGGAGCAATGATTTCCCAAACCTGATTATATCATGGGTAGGTTGGTATGAAATTAGGTCCTTGGTGGAGGTTATAATTCAGCCCCTTTAGACTGGATTGAATTTACCACCCACCTTGTGTAGGAGAGGGCTTCCCCAGCTTCAGAGGGGAGGTGTAGCTCAGGTAGTTTGGCTGCCAGGAAATTTAGTAGATAGGGATCAGCTCCTCACCAGAGTGAAGGTTTGTAGGTGGTGTGGTTTAACTCTGGCTGGCAACTGAGTCCCACGCAGCCATTCAGTCACCACCAGCACTCCCGTTGGGATGGGGAATGCAATTGGAAGAGTAAAAGTGAGAAATCCCGTGGGTTGAGATGAAGACAGTTTAACAGGGAAAGGAAAAGCCACGCACACAAGCACAGGAAAACAAGGAATTAATTCACCACTTCCCATCACAGGCAAGTGTTAAGCCATCTCCAGGACAGCTCGGCTCCATCACACATAATGGATACTTGGGAAGACAAGCACCATCACTCCAAACATCCCCCCTTCCTCCTTCTTCCTCCAGCTTTATATGTTGAGCATGATGCCATATAGTACAGGACATCCCTGTGGTGAGTTGGGGTCAGCTGTCCTGGCTGTGTCCCCTTCCAACTCCTTGTGCGCCCTGTTTGCACAGCCTACTTGCTGTGAGGTGGTGTGAGGAGCAGAAAAAGCCTTGACTCTGTGTAAGCACTGCTCAGCAGTAACTGAAACATCCCTGTGTTATCAATGCTGTTTCTATCGCAAATCAAAAACAGAGCCCCATACCAGCTGCTATAAAGAAAATTAACTCTTACCCAGGCAAAACCAGCACAATAAGCTAAACTGTTTATATTAAAAGTTCATGGAGTGGGTTACAGAGGGTGGGGGAATACCTCAACACATCAAATAGCTAAATGTTTTGAATGTCCAGACAGGCTTCTCTCTGAAATACTGATTCTTCTAGTCCCTGATGCTGAAGGGTTGTTTCATGCCCAATGTTAGCAAGACAGTTTTGCACCCTTGTTGGAACTGGGAAGAAGTCTTCCCACCAGGTTAGGCTTTTCAATGTGCATAATTACAGGCTGAGTTGTTAGGGGAATCTGCTCTGTCCTGTAGCATGCAAGTTATAATTGCTTCTCTAGAATGAAGGCAAATACCAGAAATGCCACTGGGTATGGTTTGTGTGATGTAGACAGGAGCTGTGTGTGCTGCTGTGGCGTGGCGGTGCAAACTTCAGGCCTGCTGCCACCATCGTGGACATGCTACAAAGAAGAAAATCTTTCTCGTAGGATAGCTCCGATCAAATGGTAAAGAGAAAAGTAATCTCAGATAATGGCAGTGTTTCTTTCTCTTCCTGCCATGCTCCCTGTGTCTCCCTCAGTCATGAGGAGGTGGTCCTTGCCCACAGAGGCCTCTCAGGCTAGCGTGCAGATAAGGCACGGTTAGAATCATAGAATCATAGAGCCGGAAAGGACCTTAAGATCATCCAGTTCCAACCCCCCTGCCATGGGCAGGGACACCTCGCGCTACTGGGCAAGAAAATGTTGTCTCTGTTGATAGAGCTAAGTAGCTTCATCCTGCCACAGTGCAGTCAGTATTACTGCAGCCAGAGGAAACCCAGACCATTTTGTCACCAAGTGTGAAATGGGAGTTGGATGTTCAGGAGCCTCTTTTTCTGTTGCCCCAGCTGATTTTGTAGACACTTAAAATACCCCTCTCTGACTTTCTGAGAGTGTGTGTAAGAAAGATGACCTCCTGTTATTGTTTTCATAGAATCATAGAATCATAGAATCATAGAATTGTTAGGGTTGGAAAGGACCTTAAGGTCATCCAGTTCCAACCCCCCTGCCGTGGGCAGGGACACCTTACGCTAAATCATATCACCCAAGGCCTCGTCCAACCTGGCCTTGAACACTGCCAGGGATGGAGCATTCGCAACCTCCCTGGGCAACCCATTCCAGTGCCTCACCACCCTAACAGGAAAGAATTTCCTTCTTATATCCAACCCAAACTTCCCCTGTTTAAGTTTTAACCCGTTACCCCTTGTCCTGTCACTACAGTCCCTAGTGAAGAGTCCCTCCCCAGCATCCCTATAGGCCCCCTTCAGATACTGGAAGGCTGCTATGAGGTCTCCACGCAGCCTTCTCTTCTCCAGGCTGAACAGCTCCAACTTTCTCAGCCTGTCTTCATACGGGAGGTGCTCCAGTCCCCTGATCATCCTTGTGGCCCTTCTCTGGACTTGTTCCAACAGTTCCATGTCCTTTCTATGTTGAGGACACCAGAACTGCACACAATACTCCAGGTGAGGTCTCACAAGAGCAGAGTAGAGGGGCAGGATCACCTCCTTTGACCTGCTGGTCACGCTCCTTTTGATGCAGCCCAGTTTTCTCAATGTGTTTTGGACATGATGCAGTGGAAACTATTTGTGGTCCAGCAGTCCCAAAGAATGGTGGACCTTATGTTCACCCTCTCGGTAGCACTGGGAAGACATGAGCAAAGCTGCTGCCTGGCCATGTGAGAGGGGCTGCATAGGGAGCTCCTGCAGTTTCCTTAACCCTGAGATGCTGCCACTGCTGCAACACTTCAGTTCTTTGCTTCATGCTAACAGATACTGGGGTAAAAAAGATCAATTTAGGTGTCCCAGGATATTAGTCTGATTTAAACAACAGCCAGCAGGAGTCATGGGGATTGTATGTGACCTCTCAGCAAAAGTGGGAGAAATTGGGTATGCACCAAAGCAGCAATGTGCTCTGCCTTAGCCACTGACTCTGCCAGTGCAAGTATGTGTCCTGATTTTTCTCAGCTCTCCTTAGAAACCTTGAGCTCTCCTAGACCTCAGTATTTTCTGCTGTGACCTCTCTAAAGGCTTTTTCCTACTTCTGTTCAAAATCTGTGGGCAGCAAGTGGGAGACAAGCGAACCGAATCAGCAGTCACTGGTTTCAGGCATTGTGTCTCTGCCTGGGTGAATTCCTGGGCTATTTCTCAGCTGGGAAAAAAAGAGGGATTTCTAGTGAATTGTTCAGGAGTAAAATTGCAGTAGTGTTCTGGGTTAATCGATATCTACATTTGCATATCTATATTTTTATAGGTATTAGAAATATGGGGCATATAAAAAAAATCAGTGTTAAAAAGCTATGGTCCTAAAGGTGAGAAAATCAGGCTGCTTTGTACACATGCAGGGATATTTGTTTGGATTTCATGATGTCCATTGAAATGTATGTTAGAACACGATCTCAATGGAAGCACAGTGGTGCTGGGACTTTGGGGGGGGTGGGGGTTTAACTTTCATATGTTGCCTGTTTATTTTCTCTGCAGCACCTGGTCTCAGTTGGCTCCAAACTGGATGGTAATTTTCATGGAAGTGTTTATAACATGAAGTCTTTTCTTTTTTTTCCCTTTTTAACATGAGACATGTGCCTGCAGCTCTGCAGGCCGCTGTCTCACTGCCAACTTAGCGGGACAGCCAACTGCAACAGGAAACTGATATGGTACAATTTCCATTAATGAATTGTATTCTTTTCCAGCATGCAAATTTAATAGCGTTTAGGAGATGCTTTTAACATCAAATATCTCTTTGCTTTAAGCATAGAATGAAAACAGAAGCTGCTGTAGAATTAGGCAACTTTTTAAAGAGTACTTTTACAGGTATGTGTCATGGTTAAATCAGTTTTTTTCATCTTTCCATACAAGTCACTTCCTTGCAAAACTGAGTTTTGGCATATTGTGAAATTATGAGTAAATTCTTGCTGGGTTGCAGACTACACCCAGCCGACAAACCAAAATGGTGAAATATCAAATAACTGTCAAATTGAAGAAAAAAGCAAGACAAAAGAGCAAGAACAGAAAAATTCTTATTAGTAGTCACCACCTATATGACAGAAAACTGATGAGATTTTGGTGGTTCTTTTTTTCGCACATAGACGCAAATGTCAGGGTGTTTGCTGTAGTTTGCTTGGTTACACTCGAATATCTTCATGTAAGAGTTTCTAAGTATTCTATTTTAATTCTTACCAATTTGGTATGTGCTATAACTGCCACACCTGTGCTGGACTGATGGCACAAGGACAGACTGCATTGCTTCCACAGAGGCCAGGAGTAATAACTGTCATCTTTAGATGTTTCTAGTTGTTCTCTTCAGGTCACTGGTGGTGGTAATTCTCTTGTGCTTACCATGAAATTTTATCAGCAGTGAATTCTGTCCTTTGAATTTTGGGCATGTCAGGCTAGTGATCTCCATGTATTTTAATGATGATGCAATATTTTGAGAGCCAGTATTTCAAGAAGCAGTCAAGCCCAGATGTAACATGGAATCATATGTCTCTGCATTACTGCAGTGTTAAACCAAAGAAATCTCTTGAATAATTGGTCATAACTGGTCTTTTGTCAAAGAATCACAGAATAGTTTGGGTTGGAAGAGACCTTAAAGCTCATCTAGTTTCAAACCCCCTGCCATGGGCAGGGGTACCTTCCACTATACCAGGCTGCCCAAAGGTTCATGTGACCTGGCCTTGAACAATGCCAGGGATGGGGAATCCACAGCTTGTCTAGGCAATCTGCAGTGGTTATTTTAGCATCTTAACAGCAGAGCCAGGAATATAAAAATCACATTGAAAGGAATTTCTAGACTTTAATTTGGGTGATTTATGGCTTAAATGCACATCGCTTGTCCATGCAGTTCATGAGTCAGTGTGCCCTGATTTGTCCCTTTTCTTCTCAAGCTTTGGAGAGTCATGGATTTTGGCTCTGGAGGTCTTCTGTTCAGTCATTCATTATAGTCAAGATAATTTGATTTCACATACATTTTAAGGGTCAGGTTCCAGTTCTGTATAAATCAGTTTGAAAACACAACACTCCTCCTGTTTACAAAGTCCTGAGATCAAGTTTAAGGGAAGGATCAAACTGTTGTAATGTTGTCTATGGATCGATTCTAACATAAGGGGATAACCAGGATTAAATATTTTCATGAATCTGTCAACTTTGCTAATACAAATCTCTTGTGGTCTTGAATTTTAAATCAACAGGGAGAAGGTGCTCTCATAGTCCCTTTCTCCCTATTTGTTCTTGTTTAGTTTTAAATTTTATAGTTGAGTAAATGTCCCCTCTGGTGGTTAAAGTTCAGGTCAAGTTACATTTTGCTGTGACCTTCCTGCTCTCTTTTGCAGACACTGGGACTATGGTTTGTCAAGACAGGAAAGTTCACAGATCACAGCCTAAGGATTTACCCCCACTGCTTTACTTTCTTGGTTGTCCTTTTGTCAGGCAAGGAAAGTAATGTTTGTAAAATTGGATTGAGAGAGCTCTGTTAATTGAGAGTCCTGTGTAAATAACAGTGATGTTTGTGCCTACACCATTTTAGAAAGCCTTATGCTGAGGCTAGTTTAGAACCAGATGTCTGATTCTCTTCCAATTTCCCATTTTGTTCATTAAAATAAACATTGTTGTGAAAATAGTTGCCCGACGAGAGGTGGTAACAGCCAGTCATACCCAATTAGACACATTTGTTTAATGATAAAACGATGCAGATATGTATTTGACTTGCACGTATTTGTGTTAATGTGGGGAATGTGTGAATACAATGTGTGAAAGTTCTTGGTTTATTCAGATCTCCTTCTTCAGGCTTTTGTTTTGGTGCTGTCTGTGTATATTTGTTTTACAGATCTGTGTACACCCTGTGTATTGGTGTAGCCCCCAAGACTTTAGAAAAAGAATAGAGGGAGAAATAAGTAGAATTAGAGTTACAAAACAGTCTCTGGGAAATGCTTATAGCTATGGAGAATTGCTTGCCAAGCAGAGCTACCTAGATGGCAACTTCCTTCTTTTCTTTTCCAAATACCAGTGTGTCTGTACTCAGGAGACTCCCCGGTGGTATGCCATGATCTTGGCAGGAATTCTGCCTTTCTTCTGCTGAAATGTTGAGCAATTGGAGAATATATACACATGGCAAAGGCACTCCTGTGTTTTCTTGAAGGATTTATTAGAATGGAAGCTGTAAAAGAGTAAAACCTAATAAAATAAAAGTTTGTAAAGAGCCTTGCTTAACAGCAGACGTGAATTGGGAGCTGAGAATCTAATTCTTAATTTCTTCACCATCTTTTTCTCTTCTGCCCCTTTCTGCCATCTTCTGCATACTCTGCTCACATACCTGCAAATCCTGTTTGCTGAGGAAGAAATGGCAGAAGAAAGAGTAGGTGCTGACCAATTGCATCCATATCTTAACATTGTTCATACTGAGGGGTTGTAATTCTGGCATTTGTTAACTTTTGAGTGCTTGCCTTAACAAACTCACTGTTGATGCTTCCAATATAATTTCTGAAGTAAGCAAACCAAACACTTAAAACCTGAAACAACATTTCATCTGTAGAGATTGACACTTATTTTTCTGGCAAGTTCAAATAATTTGGCTGCCCATTGTAGCTGTCTGTTGCTCTCACTAGTGAAGTGATCAGTGCAATAGCAGGTTTTCTTCCAAATGGACCAAATGTTTACCTATGGGTAAACATGCCACGTAGGCTCTGCAGGTATTTGGCAGCACCAGAGTACTGAATTAGAGATTTTCTGCCTTTATTCCTTTAGGTTGTTTAGTCTCTTCATGCCGCAGCTCTTTTTCTCCACCATCCATCTCATATTCTTCCCTGTCCATCTGTTTTTACATCTGTCCCCAGTTCCAGCCTGCTGCCCCAGTTCTTCCCTCTGCCTTTCCATCACCCACATGGATCCGGTCTGCCCCTAGTTCCTTGCTGCACTTCTTTTTTTTTATCCTCCTAAAGCTGCCTTTGATCTGCCCATGCTCCCACCTGGAGGCTGTCTCCCACCTCTGCTACATTCATGTATGTAAAGTATCTTTCTACACTTGCTTATTCCTAATTTCAGGTCAAACATTTATGGTGGGGAGACTTCAGTGACCAGTTGTATCCCTAGGTGAAAATGCCATATTCTTACTCTCCCACTCATAGATCTCCTCAGTTACTGAGAACAAGCTTCTTTAGAGCAGTTCCATCCACAACTGGTTATGAAATTCAGTTTTAAAAAGGAAAAACTTACAAATAAAATCAAACAAAGGCATTAAGCTTATTAATGTACAGCCTTCTGAATCCCCTCTGTTCCTACAGTTTTCCCTGAAACACTTACCTGTACCACTCAGGGATGGAAGTAGAGCATGCTGGGTTTGTTCCACTACCCTAGTTTAACCCAGGTTTAAAATACGAACCTTGCCTGTCTGTCTTCTTTTAATGGCCAACAAAAAGAGGTTTTCAACAAGTTTAATTGAGTGCCTTGAATCAGCCTTATGAAGTACCTGTCTTTCCATTCCCGAGGTTGAGAACCACTCTTCCCGAAGTTGGTTATGTTCATATGGAGCAGGCATACCTGCCTGGCTTCTGACATGTCTACAGGGAGCCACAGTTGGAGTCGTGCCCAAGCTGCTCCTGGGGCTTTCATCAGTGAAGGTCAGGTTGCAAAGGTTAGATGTTGCTTTATTTCTATTCATAATTATTCATTTGTGCCTTTCTATTTGCTTCACATTCTGCAGATCCCTTCTTTCTTCAGAAATAGTCTTACATTGAAAATTCATCTCCTTTCACTGGCACTATTCTTGTCTAGAGGCTTGGGTATTTTATTTTGAGTTGACGACCCATAAGTTACATTCATGGTGGTTCTTTCTCACTTCATGAGTCTTAGACAGAATTTCTTTGTGCAGAAAATCCACATTTATCTGGCATATATTTCAAGAAAAAAAAATCACAGAATCATAGAATGGGTTGGAAGGGACCATAAAGCTCATCTAGTTCCAACACCCCTTCCATGGGCAGGGACACCTTCCACTAGAGCAGGTTGCTTAAAGCCCAGCCTGGCCTTGAACTTTTCCAGGGATGGGGCATCCATGACTTCTCTGGGCAAAGAATATGTATAAGTGATAATACATGCTCATTTACAGCTGGTTTTATGAGACAAGAAATTAAAATCTTTGTTTTTTTTGCTTCCATTTTCCATGCCCATTTACCATCTGCTTCTCCAGCACTACAATGTTTCTGGCAGATAGGCGCACTGGGAATGCATCATGCCTTTTATTTTGCAGTAAGTAGGGGTTTCTGCAATGCACATGTCCCTTCCTTAACTAACTCTGTCAATGTCCCTGGGTTTGAGGTGCCATCCTGTGTGTTGCCTGTGCGAATAACTTCTGCTGGTCCCTTTCTTGTAGTAGTAGATGGAGCGGTTTGGTTTGTTTTTCCTTGTAGCAGCTGTGGTTGTTGGACTTAATATCTATTTGATTCTAGTATATTTGCTAGTATCTCATTCCTGGTTTCGAGGAGATAAACTGGGATGAGTCATAGAGCACTTATTCCCAGAGATAGCTTCAGCAATCAAAAAGGGACCATGAATACTTCAGGCAAAACTACTAGATATTAGGCATAGATGGAATGAAGGTCACCGTTTTTTGTTATTTTTTTCCCCTCCCTGAGTAGATGAAGTTCTCTTCAAACAGACTGCAGAAATACCAATTAGTGTGCTTCATTCTGAAATGTAATCAAATTTAAAATGTAAAAAATCCCTTTCGGCTACAGTATAGTCGGGCCCCTAATTATGAAAGGCATATGTTCCTCTCCATCTTGCTTCCCTCCACCCATGTAGATAATTGTCCCTCTTGAATGATTTCTTCTTTGTGAAAATCTTTGTGACGTTCTACTCCTGGTTTGCTCAAAGCGATGCTGTTATCTGGCACATTAGGTTTGTGTCGTTGGATTCTCACAGGGTAATATACCATATAGTTACACTGATTACTTGTTATTTCGTGTGTCATCTGTGTTTTGGAATATCTCAAAGCTTGTCAGTCTTCCACTGGGGATTACATCATTTTGGGGGTCTCAACCATTCTGAAACAAAAGCATACTTCAGTGGTAAAATATGTAAGCCTGGACAGCTGGCGGTCTTTCAAGGCTCCAAAGTTGACACAGAGTTAGTCTCAGAGAAATGTATTTTCTTCTGTTCATAGTAACTAAACAATTATTTCCATGCTTTTTGTTTCCTTTTTTTTTTTTTTTTCCCCTTTCTTAATGAAGGGTTTTCTTTACAGATGGTGATTTCTGACATAAAATGCATTTCTCTGTTTTTTTTTCCCAGCCATTGCAGGGTTTATTCTGGGGTTGTGATTTTGTTTTCTGCGTGGTCTGTGAATGTTTTGGCAATGATCAATCCAAATTAATAATTGTTTCTTTAGTGGTAAGCCTGATCTTCTTTGAAATGTGCAGGTCTGTTATTAGCTTGCCTTTGTTCCAGGGGCAGACCTGTAGGGAGAAGTCACGTGCACCTGCTAAGCTGCCTTGTCCCCTATTGAATTATAACAACCAAATGGTACCACAGGCTATCACCTCATCGCATAAGCACCCCTTATGTTTTGAAGGCTTCATAATGGTTGAGCTAAAAGACAGCTTATTGCACTAGGGCGAATTTTATCACAATATCCACTATATAAAATAGCTTCAGAACTGGTAGGAGAAGATGCTAGAAAAAAGCAATGCAAAATCGGACCAAGAAGTTGCCGTGTATGTACTTAATGTAGATTTTCATGCTGTTCCTACTACTTTGTTAGGTTTAAAAGATACTTGCTGCATTTAACTTGTTCCAAGGAAAACCTGTCTGCCAGACTACCAACTCCCAGCTTTTATTTTGATGGCTGAATTCCAGGTTTGTGCCCTGGTGGGTCCTGTTTCGGTACCAGCTTCTGTAGTTGGGCTCACCCACAGACTGGCAAATCTTCCTTCGGGAGCTGCTGCTTTCAGAGGTTCTGTGTGAATCTCTTTCATAGATCCACTAGCTAAGGATATAGCCAAAGTGAAACAGCTGCAGAATATTCTCACCTTTAACACACTATCTCTTTTATTTTCCTAAAATAGTATTTCATCAGATATTTTTATCATATGTCCCTGCTGTTAAAAATTTGCCTTTCCATATGAAAGAAAGAGGATTTAGACATAGAGTTTGAGTAACCAGTATGAGCTTATAATAACTATAAAATGTTAATGGTATAATGATACTAATTTATTTTAATTTGGCATATAGTACCAATAAATAAATTACTGGTTTGGGGGATGTATGTGTGGATCTATTTCTATATTTGATTAACCAGAAAACTTGTGTGGTTTTCCTCTTAAGTTTTTGACAGATTTTTCTTTACTTTGCAAAGATTTCATGTTAAAAGAGTTATGGGAGTGGGAAATTTATGCTTTTGTTTCAAATAAGATGGAGATATCACTGGTGTGATAGATTGAGCTCTTCTACATGTAGAAAAGTATTTAAAGAAGTGGAAAGTGAATATTAAAATGTTCCTGGATTATTAGGTTTTTTTTTAGGACTGGAGCTTTCCAGAAACATCCCTTTAAAAGATTTTCTATCTCCTTTTAATTTACTACAGATTAATGAACTCTATGTTCCTCTTATTGTTAGTGGATTTTAATTGCTTTTTTTTCCTTGTGGGAAACAACTTTCCAATATAAAGAGAATAGATGGCTTTCGTTTGTTCTTTTCAAGGCACATGGCTGCCAAAAGAGCACTTTGTCAGCAATTAAGCAGAATTATGCAACCTCTTGTTGCTGTTTAAATCTACAGCAAATCTGATTTCCCATTGGTTTGCATGCAAGTCATGCAGTCAAGTATCTAAGTATGCATGTCACGCAAATTGCAAGTTTATTAAAGGGTCAGTATAGCTATCAGTGGCAGCTCTTCATAGGATCCTTAACACTGAGCTGAAAATTTATCTTTTGATTTGAATGTTTCTCACCCCTAGAAACATTATAAGGCCTCAAGAGCATTACTATTTTTAAATAAATAGTGGTTATGTCTTTCAGTTTATTTAGGCATCAGACCAAAGATCATTGAAGTCAATATGAATTCTTCCACTTACATTAGCTTGCTCTGGGTCACGCCCTTAATAAACTGTTGTGTTCGCTGTCCAAACCAGAAGAGATTACAGCATAATAACTGGTGCAGTACAAACCAAAATGGGGTCAACAATAGCCTGAAGTACTAATTCTGCCTCCAGTCAAGCCAGTTGAAGATAACCATCCCACAAGAAAAGTTGGACTGATTGTTGCATTAAAGTTACCTTTCAGCTAACCTGGCCATGGTAAAAATGTTTTGGCATGGCCACCTTGCTCACACACTGATGTTACTGATGAGAGGTTGCAGCAGGAGAGAAAATGCCATGTAGAATTTTGGAGCGTGAGTGTCCATCATTAAGCAAAGACTGTCTCATCTGTGAAGTCAAAAAGGGGTTTGACGGTCTTTTAACCATGATAGAACAATTATATTGATACTGCAGAAGTTGTGAAAGACATGGTGAAGGTGATAGTAACAATTAAGAAGCCCTGTATCAGCAGCCCTGAAAATGGGCTTGGAATAGAAAGATCAGGAGTCTAAAAATTACAAATTCAGGTATTGTACTATATGAAAGTTTTGTAAAAATAGTTTTGTAAGTAAAAGAAAGGGAAATACCCAATATTAAAAATATTCCAGTCAATGAATGAATTTGGGATAAAAAACGTGCAATAGAAAAAAATAAGTATGTGATTTTAAAGCTGGATTTGAAGGTAGGCATCTTCATCCTTCTGTCTGGAAAAGCTTAGAAAAGCAGAATTTTCTGCATTAAATGGGGCTATTTTTTGGTAAGTCAGTTCAGGCCCATATTGAGTGTCACAAGAGGAACACTCCTAGAGGTGAAAAACATTGTTAGATTGAAAACTGCAGTCTGAGCTGAGGGTTGCCACAAATAGTAAAATGGAAAGTCCTTCATTGGTGGGTCTGAAAGTGAAAACCCTTTTGTTTGTTTTTGTTTGGCAGTAGTATTAACCTTGTGGGAAACCTTAATGATAGTAAATGGTTTTGTCTGAATTGTAGCTTTGCAACAAGAGAAAGCACAAGCTACTCATCTGTGACAATGGCATTCATCTTAAAATTTAGTTTTGTTTAGGTTAATTTTTAAAATATAAGCTTTTTTTTGAATTATCAAAAGAGAAGCTAAAAAAATCGATATCATCATGCTAAATTGTTGTCTGCCTTCCAGTTTTGTTCTGTGCCAAGTTGTTCCCTTGACAAAAAGGATAGAAAGTATTTGTGCTTCAGACATTTCATGATTAATCAGCCTCAGTGTTTGTGTCTGGGTTAGTAAAAACAGAGCTACTGTGAAAGGGTGGAGATAATCTTTCTGTCTTATTCCTGTGGTCAGTGCTTCTACCTCTGTTGGGTACATTTTTTCCAACTTGTATCAAATACTTTATGGAAGATACAGCAGTGATTGAGGAAACGGCTGTTAAGTGGTTGTTCAGGCAGAGCCTTTCACTTACACTTTATACAGCTCAGTACCAGAGGTGCATTGGTATTTATATTAGTGGTTAGTTGATTGTGCTGGGTGCCTGAGGTTCATTTTTGATGGTGACAGATTTGCCAAGGTTTTTGTTACTGCTGGCCCAAGGATGGGGACTGGTGGGGCTGGTGCTCTCACACCCGAGAATCAGGTCCATGGGATTGTTTCAGTTGGCTTTGCGGTCCGACTGATGGAGTGGTTCCTTTGAAGAGCCTCTGAACACAATTCACTAATTACTTGAAAAGATTACCATTGAAGGCTCTTCAGTACAATTTTCAGTCATGGTGGGTGAAGTGCTCCCTTGCAGTCCAAGCTTTGGTAGGAATTGCTTCTCTGGTACTTTGCAGATGCATCCAGGAGGGATCTCAGTACAGGTTTCTGGCAGCTTATTGTAAAGCTGCAGGGCCCTCATTGGTGCACTCTGTGCATCACCAGGAACATGTGAAGTTCAGATTTACCTAAGAGAAGAAGCTGAGCCACGGGGCCCATGCTTTCCCCCACATGTACAGGTTGGGTGGAGAGAGGGGCCAAGTGCTGGTTCTTAAAGTGGAGAGGAGCCCACCACGAATACTTGCTCTGTTCCTCAACTCTGTTTATCAGAGAGGAAGGTTCTTACTAGTACAGAAGTGAGAGGGGAGTGTTGCTGGTCTCAAAGTCATTCTTATCTGTATTTTTGAATGGGAATAGATGCAGAGAAGAAAACATTCTTCCAAACACAGCCTTATCCACTAGCTCATTTCATAATTTCCTTCACACAATCAATTTGCGTTCTTGAGAAGCAGTGTCTCATTTCTGTTTTTTCTCTATCAAGGGGAAATGGAAGTAAATGGCTCATTTTCTTGTATGACTTTGGCACCTTCCAAGCTTCATGAGATTTTCTTTGAAAGATGGTCTTGCATGCAACCATTTACATGGTTTAGAATGGGAGAGGCAGACTTTTTTGACCATTGCCTGAAATTCTGCATGCAGCTTTACGGTGCACGTTCTTACTTATGTGCTCAAGTCATGATTTGTTCAGCTAAAGTTGCTTAGTTTGCCCAGGCAAATGCCACACCATGAGCAAATGCCATCATTTGTAAAGGTCAGCGTAGAAAAACAAAGCAAAAGGTCATCAGGAAATAACTATGATGATTTATTCCTTATTCTAAATAATAACATAATAATGTAAAATGCTTGCTCAGTTTTCTTGAGCACTTGCAAAAAAAAGGTACATCCACATGTAAGGACCACTCAGCAGAACAGGTTCTTTGGTCGAAGGATAAGTAATGAAAAACTGTAACAGTTCCTGGTCACTGTAGCTCAGCAGAGACTTGCAGTGGTTTGCAAGGTTGTTTTACAGGCTGTTGTTTGTAGCTTGGATTCCTTCGCTGATCTGGTTCACAGTGAAGTTTGTCTATCAGCTTGTACCAGCATGGCTGAGAGAGTCGGTTTGCAGTGCTGGAGGGTGCTAGGAAGGGCGAGGACTCCTGCTGCCACCCTGGCTGCTGGGCAGCCTGGACAACTGTTTGTTTCATGAACTTGAATTCCACATGACTAGCGCTTTATCAGCCAAATTCACAGATTCCATACCTTTCACCAGGGCATCCTCCTGCCTTTTCTATTCAGTCTTTCCTCTGGTTGTTGAACTGTGGGTGAAATGAAATAGCAGGCAACCCTTCCGGAGATAGGAGAAGTTGTGACAGTCCTCCTCCATTGCCCTTCAGCATGTAGGTGGTGCCATCGTGGTCCTGCAGCTTTTATCTCCTTGTAATAGCAAAAATGCATCCTAATGGGTGATCAGTTGTGTTGTTGGATGGGTGCTAAATCCCACTTCCCTTTTCCCTCCCCATCCCCACAGCACTCACCAGCATTTGTCTCTAAGGGCACTGGTTATCTCTTTATACACTCTCCTTTATTCATTTTAATCTAATCTACCTCCCTTACATCATCTTCCTCTCTTCCTGCCAGGAAGTTGTGCTGAGGAGAGCTCCCCTGGTCCCCCAAGGAGATATCTTGTGCTGTTGAAGGCCCCGTTTTACACTTTGTGGAATGCAGATGGTCTAGACGCAAATTGCATTTTTGTCTCAACATAAAACACCACATTTTCAATACATACCTCCAATAAATACAGCAAAAGGAGAGCCAGTTAGCAATTTAAGGCATGTATTCCAGTTGTCTTGGAGTTTTATGATGCCTCAGTGTGGCATGTTTATGTCCTCCTCATGAGCATAGCTTCTAGGACGTGGGGTTGCCGTAAAGCAATACCACAGTACTGTTAATGTGCTAGCTTAAATCCTTGCTGTATTTAATACTTTATTCTTTTTACGTAGCTGTTGGCTATTCTGTGCCACAAGGGACTGTTGCTGCAACATGGTAGTTAGGCTTACTTTGTTCCTCAGATCATATCTAGCCACGTTTATTTAAGCAACTACATAACTTAGCCTCTTTGCAATTTTTTTTTATTTATTATTTTTACCCATAAATTGTGCTAATCTCTGGATGAAATGGGAAATTAAATTTTAAGCAGCAAACAGGTTTATTTTTAATCAGTTATGCGTGTAGTGCTGAAGACTTTAGAAACTGAATTTACAGGCATTTTAATAAATGTAAATGCAAGTTTTTTTCCAGTTAATAATAGAACTGACAGATAATACTGTCCTAAAACTTCCCTTGAGTAGACCTCATCTGTTGCTATCTGATTTTAATCCATAAACTGGAAATTGGTTCTCTGTATCTAACAACCAAAGGTTTTCTCAGCTCTGAGTGAACTAGCCTTTGAATTGGGCTAGATGAATAAACTGACTTAAATAAAGTGTTCACCCTGCACCTGCAGAAGAAGCTGCGGCTGCCAAAAGATGAATACTTAAAAAAACTTGGATTGCTTGGATTTAGGCAGTGATTTCTTCCAGTTCAGTACTTTGGTGTTATTTGAAAGTTCAGCACCAAATGCACGGTAATGAGGATTAATAAGTAAGTATAGCCCTTAAGAAAAAGAACAACAACCACCCACTGAAACATACTCTTGAATGTTAATAAGCAAAAAAATCCAATTTAAATAAAATAGTTGATGGAGGCAATTTTTAATACCTGCTTTTTATTCACCCTCTTGTCTCTGAAACCAGCACAGGCTTTCTGTATGACTCTGCCAGTGCAGGTCATGGAGGTCAGCTGCCAGTAGAGAAAGTATTTGTTTCAAAGAAAAAAAGGTAAACCGGGGAGGAAGGCATCATTTCACCAAGTCACTAGGGATGGAGGCTGTTCATGGAAGAGTTTCAGAAAGCAGCTGAGTTACAGTTGTATGTAACTCACTGCAAAGAATTACTTCAGCAAAGAATCAGATGTGGCCAGTAGCACACCTAGCTTAGGAAAGTGGGTATAATTATGAACCTCACTTTCCTACTGGCACAAAGAGTGAACTGCTGAAAAGAGAAACATAAAGGCAGAAGAAGATGGCTGTTGAGCCCTGTAAGCACAGGTGGGAAACCTCTGATACACATGGGAGGGTAGTGCCTGGGGCCAGGGATTGCAGGGGGCAGTGTGTAGGATCTCACATGGGTTCTTAACAGCACTGTAGATAAATTCCTGCTCTTCTTGATGGCAGGAGGGTAGCCATCAGAGATATGGATCATCAGTAACGGGCTAGTGAATGTTCTCACATCATGAAGAGAGGAGGAGGGAGCTACTCACGACATAGTCCTCTTCATTTTATTCTGCTTGAAAATGTGGAAAGAGCAAATGTCCTGTATCCAGTGAAGTGAAAATTACGTCTGGTTAGGTTTTCTGTAAGTAAGAGATAACCTGGATGTTTTCAGCCTGAACAGCAGTTACCAAAAAAATGAATTTAATATTACTTATTAAAGTTATTTTGCACTGGCATTTACAAATTAAATCATGCTCCTCTTCATTATGTTCACCTTGTCATAAGTTAGTAGAAAAGGTACCGAAATGAAGCACTGGGAAGTGAATACTTGGAAGATCATATAAGGAACCAGGGTCATCTGGAAAAATTTGGAAGATGGGGAAAAAAAAAGAGTGTAAAATATGAGGTTTTCTGTGAAGAATTTTGTTCAGTTCCTATTTGCCTGTAATAGGGAGATGCTGAAATTAAATGGCAGACAGTATAAATGTTATCAATGAAGATAATGTTTCAGGTATAGCTTTTGCTTTCTTTTTCTAACACAAGCCCAGGAGACGCACAGTTGCATGGTGTGCATACATACTTTAACATACCTCTGTGAAGGTGCCCTGGAAAGTCTGCTATGGCACAAAAAGGTGATTCTGCAAAGGCAGGATCTAACATTAAGTTCCTTTTTCATGCTCTTACCTGAACAGACTTTGCAGGACAGTGGTGCAAATGATCATGTTGCAGGGAACATGTGCTGGTATTCAGATGGTCAGGTGCCACATTTTTAAAGGTAACACCCTTTCAACAGGGAAAAAAAAACAAATACCAGAACAAAATAAAAAATAGTTAAATTCTATCAGAGCTATAGATAAAATATATTCTATTAGCAGTGATGATGTGGTAGAAATAGAAATAAAAGTGCCATATTTCACAGTTGGACACTTCAAAGGATACTCCTCTCCCAGTAATCCTCTGATCTGCTTCATGTCACAGGTCACCTAAATAGTATTCACAAGCCTCCTGGCTGGAGCACTCCTTCAGGATTTAAGATGTCAGAACTTTTTTTGACATCAAAAGTTCAAGTGCACTGATATTTCTCTGAGAATGTTACATCAGAGTTATTTTTTACATAGACTCATGTTTATGAATATGTCTCCTCAAGACCAATGTGAACTTGTCTGGAGAGGGAGAAAGGTTTTCTCCCAACAGCTGTGTGACGAGGTTAGATGTATCTGGTAGTTAGCTGGGTGCTACTTCAAACATGCTAGAAAAGGTGAGAACCAAAGCAGGATTCAACAGGCTTGGCTTAACCATTGGCTGATGTGTCACTGAGAAACTGGTGTCAACTCTGGGTCCCTGTTACGACTGAATGTAGATATTACTGTTCTCCTCCAAAGTGCTTTGCCACCTTGAAGAGTAAAATGCAACAATAGTAATTGCTGCTATAATTTTGCGTGTGGGTTGGACTCAGGTGAAGAGTCTCACTTTTGGCACCAAACTCCTTCTGGGAGGCTGGTGCTTACTGCGTGGTGCTTGGGCAGTGATGGATTGTGCTCTCAGGAGGCATGGTCCTTGATTGACTCTAGATTGCCTCACCAAATCCTCCAAGTCATGAGGGTTTGGGAATTCTGTACTGATCAGGCAGTTGCTAGTTGCTTCAGTTAGTTGGGTCCTACCTTCTGCTCTTTCACAGAGTAATCTTAGTTTTTACTCTCTTGTTACTCTAAGCAAATGATGGCATAAGCTTATTACTGCAAGTCCCCATGCAGTTTCTTGCAAACACTTGCAGTAGGAAAGCTGCTTTATGAAACCTGGGTGTTGGACACGTTTGCAGGCATTTGAAGAGACTTTTTTTTCATGCTTTTTTTCCTGTTTGGTTTTATAAGAAAGGAGAGCACATTCTGCAGCACCAAGGTGAAAAGACCAAGTTCCTAGGGTTATAGCTGAAATAAACCATCTGAAATACAGCTGAAATAAAACTAGCTGAGATTTTACTCTTGCTGAAGTAGGAATGCCTGGTTGCTTTGTCCATGAATGATTTGAAGGAAGAAGGTTGTTTTGTCAAATCTGTTTAATTAAGATGCCTCTTCAGTTCTCCCTGTCCTTCATTTCAATAGGTTTTCAGAGGCTTTCACACCAGAACTGCACAGGGCTCTATTTCAAGTGTGCTGTAAAGAGCTGATAATATAGTCTCTGTGGCTGGGGCACAGAATCTTCCTTATATAGCTTTTCTGAACAGGGTACACTTGTTCTGAAACAGATCTTGTGTTGTTTATTCCTGATAACCATTCTCAAGTCAGTATAAATGACACTTCCAGATAACTTTCTTCCTCCCTGATAACAATCTGGTAGTTTATACTACTTTCCAGAAGTGTGTATTTCTGTTTAGTTTTTTAGGGTGCGTTTAGTATTTAGTATAGCCAAAGTAGTAATTCTTTCAGTATCTGCCAGCTAGATTGGTTTTGAGAAGAGTCTCTTCAAAGCAATATCTGTTTAGAACTGACTTATTTATGTGCAGTTTCTGTTCCACAACAAAGCTGTCAAAGAAATGGAGCATCAGTTCCTGGTGCCTGAGAAAGAGGCCTGAGAAAAGTCTCAGAAAACAGGTACGGTTTAGAAAGCCATTTGCAAGAACTCTGTGTTCTGAATAGCTGTGTACTTGTGCACATTTCAGATGTTATTTTTAAGGCTTTGATTTTTGAACGAAGCACTGCCAGATGTGGAAGTGACAGTGGATCGTGCTGAAAGGGAAGTGATTGGGATCCATCAGAGCTCTTCAATGATGGTGCCTGGGACAGTTGTATGGTCCCACAAATGGCTTCAGCATTTTAAGGATGCACTCATGTAGATTGCTGGTGACCCAAAGTTGTCAGTACAGGAGAAGGCGTGCTGGCATGCAGAAAGAAACTCGAAGATGTCAAAGCCTAATAGAAATGGGGCAGAATTTGAATAGTTGAAAACAAAATTCAATGCAGACATTCTCATCTGGGTGTGCCTTTATGACACACAGAAATACTCTGATCATTTTTAGGTCTTTTAGACAAATGGCTTAAAATATTACTTAAAATACAGATATAGAGGTAGATTTAGAGGGTTTTTCTCCAGCAAAGTAGATCATTCTCTTACCTCCCATTTTTGTTTATCAAAAATGTTTATCTTTGCCGTAAGCAAAGAGTTGCGGTCAGTGGCTCAGTGTCCAGCTGGAGACCAATAACAAGTGGTGTCCCTCAGGGATTGGTGTTGGGACCGCTCTTTTTCAACATCTTTGTCGCTGACATGGACAGTGGGATTGAGTGCGCCCTCAGCAAGTTTGCCGATGACACCAAGCTGTGTGGTTCGGTTGATATGCTGGAGGGAAGGAAAGCCATCCAGAGGGACCTTGACACGCTTGTGAGGTGGGCTGATGCCAGCCTCATGAAGTTTAACCATGACAAGTGCAAGGCCCTACACCTGAGTCGGAGCAATCCCAGGCACAGCTACAGGTTGGGCAGAGAAGAGATTCAGAGCAGCCCTGCCGAGAAGGACTTGGGGGTGTTGGTCGATGAGAAAATGAACATGAGCCGGCTTCAGTGTGCGCTTGCAGCCCAGAAACCAACCGTATCCTGGGCTGCATCAAAAGGAGCGTGACCAGCAGGTCAAAGGAAGTGATCCTGCCCCTCTACTCTGCTCTTGTGAGACCTCACCTGGAGTATTGTGTGCAGTTCTGGTGTCCTCAACATAAAAAGGACATGGAACTGTTGGAACAAGTCCAGAGAAGGGCCATGGGGATGATCAGGGGACTGGAGCACCTCCTGTTTGAAGACAGGCTGAGAAAGTTGGGGCTGTTCAGCCTGGAGAAGAGAAGGCTGCGTGGAGACCTCATAGCAGCCTTCCAGTATCTGAAGGGGGCCTATAGGGATGCTGGGGAGGGACTCTTCATTAGGGACTGTAGTGATAGGACAAGGGGTAACTGGTTAAAACTTAAACAGGGGAAGTTTAGATTGGATATAAGGAGGAAGTTCTTTACTGTGAGGGTGGTGAGGCACTGGAATGGGTTGCCCGGGGAAGCTGTGAACGCTTCATCCCTGGCGGTGTTCAAGACCAGGTTGGACAGAGCCTTGGGTGACATGGTTTAGTGTGAGGTGTCCTTGCCTATGGCAGGGGAGTTGGAACTAGATGATCTTAAGGTCCTTTCCAACCCTAACTAGTCTATGATTCCATGATCAAAGCTTTCCATTTAAATCAGTGGACACACATGGGTATTCCTGGAGGATTTCTGTTTAGTTATAACTACCTCTTTCCTAGGCGGCAAAGGAGAAGCCTTCTACATGCATTTTTTGACATGGGGTCAGTTCCATGAGAGCTTTTTACATTAGAAGAGTGCTTCCCAGATACCTGTAATTTAATTTGTTATGAAGTTTTGAATAGCAGTTGTTGATGTGTTCATCAACAGTCTAAATCGGTTTCCAACAGATAATGATGAGCTTCCCATATCCCCTTCCCATTCCCTGGAAATTCAGAGACAGCTCCATACCCTCTGCCCGAGGCATAGAGAAGGACTCCGAGAGTCCTCTCATCACTCCGTCTGAGGAATTTGTGCTTCCTAGCCCAGCTAGCATCATGGCCCTGGGAAATGCAAAATGATGCAAGTTTGTGCTTCAGCTGAACCTGCCTGATAAGTCCCCCATTTGAATGTTTCTGCTCAGCAAAACTTCTAAACAGCATGGTGTTGGTGGTGTAACTGTCTTAAAAACTTGTCTCAATCTGCAGTAGGTATGGCCAAAGGCAGGGGTAACTGCAAAGGATGACTTTGTTTTCCAAACTATTCAGGCAAAATCTATCCACTTGAACTGTGTATACATTCCTCAGTTTGTCTTTCCTTCCAAATAATGTTTCTTGAATGATATTACTGTCGTAGGAGGAGAACTGAGTAGAATCATATTCTAAGGGACCGTAAAGCTCATCCGGTTCCAGCCCCCTGCCATGGACAGAGACACCTTCCACTAGACCAGGTTGCTCAAAGCCCTGTCCAACCTGGTCTTAAACACTGCCAAGAATGGGGCAGCCACAGCTTCTCTGGGCAACCTGTGCCAGTGTCTCATCACCCTTATTGTAAAAAACTTCTTTATATCCAGTCTAAACCTCCCCTCTTTTAGTTTAAACTGAGTGGCAGCTTCCAGCTTTTCTGAACACCAGCTCCTCTTTCCTGCAGGAAAAAAGTTACTCTTAGCTCATTTGAAACACTTGAGAGGATTTCCCTTATAAAACCCTGCTCCACTCTCCTCCCCTCCACTATTATTTTATTAAAATAATGCATTTGAACATTCAAAGCTTTTACTAATTGATGTTTACAAAACAACTGTCAGAGTTTCTCTTTGAGAAACAATTTTGAATCAAGATGAGAAGGGGCTCTTGTTTTGCATCACTAACAAAATTCTTGTGTTTTTCAAATCTTCATTATAAATGCAGTAAAAAACTTTACATTTTTAAGGTAGTCAGATCAGGATCCACCTTAATATGGGAACATTCCCTATCAGTGCATATAGATTCTCCTGTTTATGACTTGCTTTCAAACAAAAAGGCAAATCAGGTCTTTTTAGTCTTTACAACATCATTACATGGCAGAAATATATAGATGCAACCAATTACTGATAGTATTGCAGCAATAGCTAGAAGTCATTGTAATGCTCAAAAACTATTCCAAAAGATGTTCAGAGTGGTTATAAAGTGAGATGAACCAAATTAATTAGTCTGCAGAATTGTTGCAAAGTCTGACAAGCATGCTTTATCCCTTCCATCTTCATGGCTCTGGCTCCAGCAGGGATGGTGTAGCTCAGCCTCCCTTTAAGAATGGATGTTTGGAGTCTGCCTGACTGCCAAGATCTGTGTAATTGAGACCTCCCTTCTTAATGACTTCACAAATTAAATACTATCAAGTACGACGTGGAGTAGACCAGAAGAATGAGCTGGGGCAATAGGAAGGAGTTGCAGCACTTGAGATGCCATCCTCTTCTCTTTCCCACTGAAGGAGTAGTTGTGCAGCAATAACTATGCAGTGCATTTATGTTGTGCATGCAGAATATGCCTGGTGTATCCCCAACACATCAGACTCTGTATGGGTAAGCTGCATAGCACATGTTGCTGTATAGACTGGTGTGTAGCTGAGATTTCTTTTGCTGAAATATGGGAGCCATGTGTGCACGTGCCTGGATTACGTGCAATGACTGCAGCATCATCTGGCATGGTCTGCTTGAACCATCCATCCATTGCGATGATCCTGTGCCATCCGAAATGGGTTTACTACATGTTGAAGTAAGAAAAGGGAGTGACTCCCTTCTGCACATCAAAGAAATGAGAGCTGGGAACCTCAAGACTGAAAGATTTAAAAAGTATAGGTCTTTGGCATTTTCCCCCTCAAACTAATTTTTTCTAGGGTCATAGCTAGCCTTGGCTACACATCTGTCTTTAAATTCCTGTAAGGAAGCATAGTTGTTGTAAATATGATCATCTTTAAAGCTTCCATCTAATGGATAATTCCATAAATCTACAGTATTTTTAAATTGAATCTCCACATACTTAACTTCTAAGGGCACTGAAATAGAGACTTTGCAAAGTGGCGTCTAAAACGTAGCTGTTGGAATTGCAAGCAGCTATGTATGGGAATCACACAATGCACATAATGTACTGTGACAGCAGGGGAGGAGGTTTTTTAGAGAATTGATGCATTTTTATCAAGGTCACTTCTTTAGACACTGCTGTTCAAATCAGCCCTCAAAATTATAAGACAGAAGAAAAGAATATTTTTATGAGCTCAGCAGTTAATAATAAGAGTGGCTGCAATAGCATTTACGTGAGCAAGAATTAAAGATCAAAAAAGCATTTTTATGTGAAAGAAATGAAGTTTCTGAATAATCTGTAATAGAATTTAAGACCATTTGAAGCTCAGATTAGGGAGGTTTTTTGATCTGAAATAATATGTGGTTAAAACTTTTATTCAGATGCAGGTATTTCTTCTATAACCACAGAAAATATTCATCCATTTTCTTTCTGCTTTAAAAAGACATATTTCAGCTTTATGAAGTAGATGTTCTCCGCATAATGGGCGCTGATGAGAACCATGCACAGAACAGGAAGTTCAGAAGACAGGGGATGGCAGCCGAGAGCGGCTCCATCTGCTCTGGAAACTCGTTGCTGTACAGCGGAGGCCAAAACAACTGACAAGACAAAGTCTTTATTTATGGAAGGACTCTGAACTCTGGCCATTTGTCAAGCTGGCTGAAGTAGTCTGCTGCTGGACCTAATGAGCTAGCAAGTATCTAACACAGATTGGTGTTCTAATAAATGTCAGATACAGAGGCGTTACTGAAACAAATTGCTAGGATATTAGGAGAAGAGGGGAATGTACACCGAACAGTGAAAGACCCTAGTTGCCAACTTCACTCATAAAGACTGGAGAGCATCAGAACACCTTATTTTCAGAAGAAAAGGGACATGGGAGGGAGCAGTGTGATGTCCCAGCCCTGAAGCTGGTGGCAGAACTCTCACTGACTGATAAGGAGGTAGGGTTTCACCTGCTGTGTGCAGTGTTTCAGTGTACTTCTCTATCCTTCACTTCATCCTGCAGGAGCCAGGATGGTTCATGTGTTTGTCAAATAGTTTCCACATTGCCTATTCAGTAGAAGTTCCAGTCCCCAGACCAATGTAAACATTCCTTGTTCTCTTCAAAACTGCATCAGCAAGGGCAAACAATGTATTTTAGACTAATAAAAAATAACTGGGACAATGCTGTCCTTTTTTTACACTGACTTCTGTTGAAAACTGGAAGTTAGAAAAAAAATCAGCTGAAAAAAGTATGGATAATCTCATAGCTAAGTCAGGTTGGGTGCATTTTTCTGTCTGTTGTTTGGGGGTGTTCTAAGTCTTGTCATCACTCTCAAATACATGAATTATAGCATGTCAAAAGGTTAACAGAAGGAAGACTTCTTTCCATAACTGAATAGTGTGCACGCTATGTACAGTCATCAACTAGAAATTCATGCGCCTTCCTACTTAATTGCTCCACTGCCTGACTTCAATAGCAATGAGTAGTTTGATGTAGTCTTCAAAAAGTGTGATGATTCTCCAGTTAGTTACAGGCACTTTTCCTAATGCAAAAATATTCTCTAAACATAGGCACTTCTAAAAAAATACTGAACTCAAACCTCCTACTAGGAAGCCTGTCTAGATTCATTGCTTGGCTGCGTGACACGCAGCAAGAAAGGGAGCCCACATGTTCCTGTCTGGAAAATGATCAGTTACATTATTCTAAGCATTAAAATGTGTCCGTATGTGTGCATCTGCACACACAGAGACACGCATACTTCAGATCATGCTGATAATGACATTTCCAGTCTCAAAAGAAAAATAGATTGTGTACAAAATCCTTTATTTATCAGGCATAGAATTTCATTGTGGTCTACCCCTTTGACTTTAAAAATGCTTTTTATTATGATGGCAAGAGCAGTCTTAGAGGAGTTAACTGGTCCTGTGTATAACCTCTCAGTCTGTTAGTGAATGAAAAAAAGGAGTGGAATAATATTCTACTTTATTTACCATATTTTATTTAGTGTAAGGGCAGGTTATGTACATCTGTAGTTCTGCATAAAATAAGATACCTGTTACTGTCCTGTACGTATTCTGTATACACTGGATATTCAGACAGATGAGAGTCTCATGATGAGTTATAGTCATACAACACAGTCATTTATCACATGCTTGTGGCAGTCTTACCTGCATGCTGGACATTAATCTGTTCTCCAAGAGCATCTAACATTACTGTCCCCAGGCAGTTTTGCAGTTTCCCTGCATAGAAAGGCAGAAAACTAAACCCTGCCACAAAACTTTTCATGCTGTCAAAGGTGGCGCTTCCTCCAGAAGTGCTCCAGTGAGATCTAAAATGAGCAAGGTTCAATCTAGAACTAGTGATGAAGTTGGGGATGCCTCATCCCTGGAAGTGCTCAAGGCTGAGTTGGATGGGTCTTTAAGCCACCTGATCTAGTTGAAAATGTCCCTGTTGGTGACAGTAATGGCAATAACAGCACCGAATCTATGAGGGGTTTTGTCCCTTTGTCAGAAGGCGGCATAGTGGGACCCTTCCAGGACAGAGTGTAGAATGGACCATGAAGTTAAGGCAGAAGCATAGATCCATGCTGGATCATGCATTCCCTGCACTTTTCCTATCACAATGTTCCTTACTGTTTGCTTAAAAACAGCCCCTCTGTCAGCTCAGAACATTAGGTCTGAGCTGATGGTGAGCCTTCTGTAAATACCAGAGCCATGCAGCAGCGGCTTTACTCTTGCACCATGTGTTACTGAACAGTGTTCATGATCATGAAATTGATGTGCAACTTTCTGCCTGTCTCCATTAGGAATTTATTATTGTTAGTAAGTAAAGGCATTTATTTTGCCACATAATTGTAATTTTCAGTGCAGAATACAGGTCTTGGTTATGGGAAGGGCTGAAGGGTCATGTAGTTTATGCACTCATTTTGACAAAGGAGCAGCCAGTTCCTAAGTTCTGCACTAGAAAGATTGTTGTGGATTTTACTGCATTTGATACTCATTATGCTATACATGATCTGTTCTTTCCATGAGGAATCCTGCAGATGTAAAGGCTCACATTATGGTTCATTTAATTAGAAATAAAGTGTCAAGAAATTTGGCACCTTTTTTATTCTTTGTTCAAATAACAAATGTTAAACACATGGGCACCAATTAACTCCTGGAGCAATTTAGCTGATGTGAGTAGCATTACAGCAGGGGTCATTTAGCCTATGACATGAATTTCAAATTATACTTTTTTATTAACTTCTCTAAATAGCATCGCCATCGAAAAATCAGTGGTAAAATAGGAAGAGCCTGAGATCTGGGAAAAGTGTCATCAGCCACACTGACAAGTCATTTGCTAGGCGATATTCTGGATGTTGGTATTTTGTTAGGGGCTTGCATTGGAGAGAAGAAAGAGTGTTTTTATTAATTTCTCGTTTTGGGGAGAGTGACGACTTCGCACATTACTGAAGATCCTGTTCTTCAACCAGGGTTCACTCGTATTCTTGCAAATTGCCAACTGAAGTAGCTTGCTGCTGTGAGTTGGTGGCAGTAATGATTGCCGAATTGGGCTCTTAAGTTACAATATTGTCAAAGAAGCTGTTACAAATACTACTAAGATCATTAAAATGTTTTCATTAGGATTTGCTTTGAGAAATAGTCATTTCACACGCTTTTGCTGCAAATGTTCATTTGTATGTGTGTCCATACTCATTTCCAAGGTGCAAAATTAGCAAATGACTTGTGAAATGAATCAGTAAAACTATTGTGCTCTGTGAAGAAGTGAATAAACCATCTATTTTAACCCCAGCCGAGGCTTCCCCTCTCCTGGGCTTCCTAGCGGATCCTTTAGAGATATATCTGTTCACAAAATAAAGCCACTTTTTATGCTTTTTAGTACTTGCTGATCATTTGCCAAGGTTTTCTATGAAGTATCTGTGAATATAGCCTGAGACTACATGACACTGCTTCCCCTGTTTCCTGTACTGAATGGCCAGCCCCAGTGATAAACTGTAACACTACTCAAGGTAGGAAGGGTGAGCTGCCAGAAACTATTTATCACTTCACTGGCTTTGTACCACGCACATCCGTCTGAAGTTAAATTGAGGTTATAAGAGGAGTTTTCTTTTCGCTCCGGCTTTGCCAGTGATAGTATCTTGCATAAGGATGAACACAGAAGTTCATTGTTTAGCCCTTAGATCTTCCCATGCCATGAAAAGAAGATGGAAGTGGTATAAATTTTTGCTCAAAGCACCTTCAGTTTCTGACAGCTAATGCTATAACGTTAATCTGCCATTAACTTCAGTAAGGTGAATAACTTTTGAAGGTGATGATGCTTTATGTACCAATTTATAAGGTCATGTTTCAGCTCAAATTTTCATCCTCTTTGGATATTTTAGGAGTTTTAAAAATACTAACATCTCCTTTCCTTCATTCTATTTGATGTTGCTGTTATGGGTTTAACAAATCCAAAGACTTCTCTTTTGCCTGTACAACCTCATTTTAGAGATGGTAGCTGTTCTAAGCTAAAAGTAAAACCTGTGTGATATTCTAAGTTAAAGCTTTGGGTGATTCTGTGCAGTTCAACTCTTTATAACCCATAAATCCACATGACGTTAATCTTAAATGTTTCCTACAGGGGAATGAGAGCTTAACATTTTGTGATGTTTCTTATTCAGTGTCAAGTACCAGGCATCCCATGGTACATAAGATAACTGTGATGTAAAATGAATGCATCATCAACAAACGCAGCAAACACTCAGCAAACTAGCACCTCTCATTTTAGCACATCCAAAGCAGGTGTGCATCTTCATTATCAATGCTGGCTGTGTTTTGATGCTAATAGTTGTGCCAGGTGTTGCTTCACCTGAGAAAAAACTGAACTGAAAGAAAGAAGAGATTTGACTTGTAAGAAGCCAGTACTTAAGATACAGTCATTGTGATAGCAGGTGGCTGATGATGCACACCATGCTCTCATGCATCTTCAAATAATTTGCTAATTGTAGTGCTTGCAAAATATGTCTTTATTAGAGGTACTCCCGGTGATTGTATCATTGCTTTACAGCTTCTGTTTATACTGACTGCAGTTTGCTAATGTTTAAGCTGTTATTTTTTAACAGTTGACTCGTGCTGATAGGAATATTGGCTGCCTGTCTCATCAGTTCAAGTGGGGCAGGGTGTTAAAGTCGACCACCCCGTGTCTGAAAGCAAGGAGCCTGAGAGCAGAGCACACCGCTTGGGAACAATTACGTGCTGGATGACCTTCCACAGAAAGCATCCCCTTTCCCATGCTTTGTACAGACCTTGGCAATGGCAGAGAGCTAAATGGATGAGAGGCTGAGATAGGAGAGGCTGAGTTGGTGATGAAGGGAGGCAAGGAAGGCTTTTTTTTTTTGTAGACATTGGGAAGAGCGTATATGTAAGATGCCTTCACAATTTTTTTTGCGTATGAGCCCAGAGCTTTAAGTGGGGCATATTTTAAATTAATCAAAATATACAATTGAAACAAACTTTTTTATATAATCAAAATTCCATCATGCAATCAAAAATCACTGACTGTTTCTTTAAATTTATGGCTACATGAAACTTATTTATGTTCGTGATTTTCTGAGCATGTTAAAAATGCTTAATATATCACTTGAAAAATGTTAGTGCAATAATTATGTTTTGGTTTTATACCAAAATACAAAAATGCATGATAAAAGTGCCATGAAGGGAAACAATTGATTGCTACTCCATGTTGTAGAGACTGACTGACTACACAACACCCTTAAGTAATTAAATTGCTTTAACCACAGATAGCTAGGCCAAATTCCTTTACACGATTCCCAACCCCAACCCAGGATTTTTCATTTCATTTCACTTGATATTGACCTTGCTGTAAGCTAAAATCACACAGATAATGTGTCAAACCCAACTCATAGTCTTGTTTTTGCTTTATGAAAGAAAAGAGTTGGTTTTACTCCATTATTATAATGTTTGTTCTGAAAGAACTTCAGAAAGGTCAGTTACTTTCAGTACTTTGATGTGTTTGGGGTTTTCTTTCATAAAGAAATGCTGGTATTAAAGCTACTCCAGGAAAGGAGATATTTTCTGATAAAAATCCTGTTCTCATTATTTGCTGCCTGGTTTTACCGTGCATTCCCTTCATCCTTTTGAATTTTGCTCTTACAAGGAAGGGTAGCTAAATAAATGCAGTAGCACAGAAGCAAATGGAAACCATCTGTTGTTCTTACTCAGGAATTTAGTGAGTCAGGTTTTATGAACATCTGAACTCAGCAATTTTAGATATCTGTAGAATTTTCTGTAGTTTAAAATTATTATTATAACACATGTCGTTAAAGGGAATACTGTGTGCTTGTGCTTTGGGAATGCCAAAGCTGAACAGGGATGAAAGTAAGGTTGTTCTTTTGGTTTTGTTCTCTTTATAATGGAAACAGTTCAGAACCCCAAGGAAATAAGAAGAGCATACTGAACCAAAGCATGGCTTAATCTGTGTCTGGCCAGTACAAGGAAATGAAAGACCTGCGCTTCTCAGAGCAGTCCTTCCCTGATAAACCATCCTGTTCTACAGCAGTTTGAGCTGTGAAAGATTTGCTGAGCTAATGGTGGATCTTGTAATGACAATAGCAGTGTAATGGAGATGGATATTCTGTGATTTATAATTAGCAAGACTAGATGAAATAGGTAGGAGCACAGATTATTTACAGGAAATGAGTAAGTACTGTGGCTTAAAGAGAAGGTCACCATAATATAGCAACTTTTAAAACGATGATGTTAAAAAAAGTAATTTCACCTAAAATATTAATAATGCCTTTCTCCATATTTCATCAAGTTAAAATGGTTTCTTAGATGAGTATGGCCTATTTTTTGTGTCAGTGGTATCATTGTGAAAGTTCTCCTGCTGTGTTCACTCCCTCAGACCATGAGCTCATCTTCTTTGTTTCACAGCTTCCTCCTTCTCTGCATTGAGAGCCCCTTCAAAACTTTATTCTGTACAAGTCTGTTATTTGAGACATATGTAAGTATCACTGTATTACCAGACCTGGGTGTCATTACTTTCTTAAGTCACCTGAGGCTCCCACATTTGTATCGCTCTTTGCTGAGAACTACTGCAAATGTTCATTAATTCAATGTCTGTTATGTCATCTTTATTTTGCTAGCATTAAAGATCTTTACTCCCACTTGTCTTCGTCACCTCTAAATTGATAAAAGTGGGAATAAATTAATTCATTCGTCCACCAAAATACAGTTCTTCATAGAGCTTATATAAATCCTCATTATTGAAAGCTAAGCAGCTCTTTCCCACGAAATGCCAATGTGCATTTTCTTGCAGTCACAGCAGCAATGATGTGATATTACAAGTACCATTTTGGTAACCTGTAGAAAGGAAAAAAGAGCCAATAGCTTCTGTGTTTTAAGCTAGTAAAGTTTGCAAACTGTGTGAAAATCCGATCCCTCCAAAGGTACTTTTTTGGCTCCAAGTGGTGGACGTCCAGGCTGTATTAAAGTGCTACATGCTGGGCACCAGAAACTTACAAAATGAACTTAGTCTTTCCTCCCACCTTTAAAGTATATGTTGAAAAAGGTTGAGACTAAAACTAATATCACCTATCAGAAAATATTTTCTGCTAACACAAATAACAAATCAAAGCATGCAGATATTTCAGTCTGAAAAAGGCAGTGTGGGCAATGAGGTTAACAACTGATCATTATGGCAGAAAACACCTTCTTGTTTGTTGGCAGATGTTAGGTTGCAGCCATTCCTCTCCCCTGGAAAAACTTGGTGTCCTGGAAGACCTTGTGTAGTTTGAAATATGGAAAACAAGGTACACGCAACTCACTGTGTAGTTTTGAGCACTGGAATACTAACATCTACTGATAGAGTGAATGCCAGCACTATTGTCTATGTCTGATTAACTACATGGGGAGCAGCACCTGTTCAGTCAGGCGCACCCATAAAAAGGATGCACATTTTCTGTGGTTTTGCTTGTACATGCTCGTTATTGGCTTTGGCATGCATGTTGTTATTTGTTTGGCAAGAACATGAAAAAGGCATTTTGTTCTGAAAATCCCTGAAGAAAGAGGGGAAAAAAAAAGTGCTTTTGTAATTAGTCCAGAGTGAATTGGGAATCTATCCCTCTCTGTCTCCCACTTGTGCAGTTTCAGATCCTCTGCCCTTCAAGGTCAGTTGAGTCAGATAAGAGCAATTCAGAGGAGCAATTCAGAGGTGCTTTGTAGTTTGAACATCCTATTAGTTTTAGCTTTTTCTATAAGATCTTCAGTATCTTGTTTTATGTCTCTGCAGTGGCTCTGGCAATTTGTATCACCTAAAAAGTCTTGCTTACAATAGGATTGGCAGCTGTGGTCCAAATAGCTGGGTTCATTTGTCCATGCAAACTTTATTGTCTCTTATGTACTTTCCCAATTTCCAGCCTGGTCTCACTTCAAGATTTACAGATACCAGAAAAGTTCGTTCCCCCTTCAGGTTACTTAAATTTCAAAAACCATTTTTGTATTGTTTCTACTTCATTACGTAGAAAGCTGAGACACAAAACCTACCGTTAGAACTAGTTACTCTACTCTATCTTTACAGGTGTAATTAGACTGAAAATAGAGAGGCTACATCTTTGCTCACCTACTAGAATGATAACAGCAATAGGTAGTTTCTGATCTTGGGGCTTGACTTCTAGACAGCTTTTGTTAAGTCCCAATGTACATGCTGTCGATGCTGTGTAAGTATTAAGTAATGATGATGGGCTTTCAAGTAAAGACCACAATTTCCATTTGTCTTTGGAGCTGTCATCACAATATCTGAATGCCTTGACACTGTTAACCTCTCAGGTGGACAGATATGTCAATCTGCAACAACTGGCAAATTCTTAACAGGCATAAACTGGCGTAGCTTCATATAGCTATTGAGCATCTGTGCTGTTTTAATCCAGCTGAGAATTTACCCCATAATTTTGGTTACCTCTGTGCATGGTCACCATCCTCCACTTCCCCTCCTAATGAGAAAACCAAAACACTCCCCCCTACCATAAGGGTTTCTCTAGCAGTAGGATATGGCTACCTCTGACTTCAAATGAAGGGTTTCAGATATCCCACCTATGTCAGGCACGCATCTTTTGTTCATCCTGCTCCCTGTTGTTGTATTTAGTGGCAGAAAGGAAAGTCTAGCTACTTTGTAGAAATTTTCCATCCTTCATGCCCATGATTTTTGTGCTTTTACCTTACATACATATATGTATGAAAATCGGTGACTGTCTGGTTTGAGGATTTTTTTTCTTTACCTGACCAAAGCTCTTCATACAACAAGAAAAAAAGTTTTTCTTTATCACAGAATTCTCAGAATGGAGAATGGAAATATGCTGGATGCAGTTTTGGACTGTAGCTCTTGAGAAGCTGAGACAAAGTTAATACATGATGAGGAATGACTCAGTTGAATTTTAAGTGACTTTTGCATCATCTTTTTGCCTTCCTAGTTGGTGGACTGCTCTGGGGATGGGTAAGTCTTCTGTCATGAAAGAAACAAGCTTGGGCCTACCTAATTTCATGCAGTTGCTAGAAGCTGCTAAAGGGGGCATAAAGTTGTTTAGCATTTCTTATTTTGACACCATTTTCTATACACCAACAATTGTGAAGAGGTTCTTTGGAGGCCTGTCTTATGATCTGCCACAGTTTTGTACCAGCAAGTCCTCCTTGACAAGATGAGTTGTCAGATTTCTTTGTGCTGAATTAGCCCTTTGCATGATGCCAGTATGGGGAGGAAAATCTCATTCTCTCCTTCATGCTTTTGTTGAAGATGCTGTCTCTATTCAGATAGTCAGTAATGCTTTTGAATAAAAGCATTCATGATTTCTAGCTGCAGGACTTTGACTCTATTTCCCAACCTTGCATCTCAAACTTCTGTACAAAGATTGATGGATGCTTTCATCCCCATCATATATGTGTGGATATGAAGACAGAGACTGTGGCACATTCAGGGTAACAAAGGGAATGGCCCTGAAAGCCAGAGTTAGAAACAGAATTTTCTGACTCCCTGTCTAATTTCTTGGGCAATGATTTTTTCTTCCATTCCAGAACCATCTTATATGGTCATATCTCCTATCCCATTCTCTTAATATATGAAGGAATAATTTAACTGAGTTCTTTAAATGTTTATTTCCAAGCTTAATTGGGTCCTCATTGTGGGCAGTCAAACTTGAAACAGGCAAGACAAGCATTATTGCTGTGCTCCATGCTTATCAACATGTCAGGTTGGACCAAGAACATTCTGTAAGTTATTCCTTGTTACAACAAATCCCCTAGCTAGATTACAGCATTGACAAATTTTTAACAGATTTTTACTGCCAAGTTCACTGGGAGCACATCTGGAACTATTAGACGTTGCTGTGTCTGGCATATCATGTTTCTGTTCCATTTAGGGCAGGTTGGTCATTGTTGGAAGAAAACCTGGCTGCAGTCTGATGTCCTTTCCCACTGATAACATGTAAGAATGGCCCAAGTTCCTTGTTCTCCTCTGTCTGACATAGTTAAGGTCTATAAACTGAATTTAAAGAGGCATGGAAAAGAGCTGTATTTTGTTAGAGAGTTTATTGGGTAGGGCATTTGTATGTATGCATGTGTCCAAAAGGAGAGAGTCATGGTCCCAAATTCACATCTTGTTCATGACAGGAGGAGTCTGACAGGACCCTGAAACATGGCCCACGAACATGCATCCATGAACCTTGGTCAGGATCAGTTCTACCTAAGTCCTTCCTACCAGATGTTTCTCTGCCCAGTTCTTAAAAACTGCCTATTTAACTCCCTTAAAACTTCCAAAGCTCCCCTAGAAAACCAAGTGCTTAACTTCCCTCACTGCAAAAGTTTCTCCTAACATCCAGTACCTTCACTCTTTCTACAACTTAACCCAAGCCTCAGTGAGCATAGAAAAATGTCTGTTAGGTGACTAAGAAGAGTACTTGAAAAATGTTCCCCTGTTCTTTCCTGTCTTCTCTACCCCAGACTAAACAAACCAATGGCTCTTTTTCCTGGTTTTGCTAGCTCTGCAATGATTTCAGGCCCTTTGCTTCAGGTTCTGTCCAAGTTTTCCATGTTTTCTGTAGTGCAGTGGTCACAACAGGAGCAATACTGCAAGAGTCATTCCTGCAGAGCAGAGGACTGGATTATTTCTTGTGTCTCCCACTTGATGCTTCTGTCTGTAATTCCCACTGTGGGGCTTGCTTCTCCTGCAGTAGTATGGCACTGTTTGTATGTCTGGTCTGTTCCTGTGCTCCCCTTCCTAAAAACAGACGCTATACTTGCCCCCTTTTGGCTTTTTAAAACTTCAACCACTGCCTGTGCCTTCTCAAAGAAAGTCTGTAATGGGTCTGAGATTAGTTCACTGGCTTCTTTAGATTCTCTCAGGTACAATTCATCTGGCCCAGCTGACATGAAAACATCTCAACTTATCTAGTCTGGTTTTCCTCTAGTCTATCTGTGATCATTTTAACTATCTGACTGTGTTATCTTTCCTAGCAAAGGCTGCAGCAAAAAGGCATCAAACCCATTAACCTTCCCAGTAATAATTGTGGATAGATTTACCTTGCATTTAATAGTGGTATCTTTAATTTTAGTCGTCATCTCCCTGCAATTCCTTCCTTTCTTCCTTTCCTCTTTCCCTTTTTCCTCCCTCAAGTGTTCTCTTCCCATCTCTCTCAGGGGACATCAGAAGCACCTTTGTACAGTTTGATTTTGCCCCTTTGTGCCTGTATTTCATCTGTAGTGGTCTGAGCTGAATTGCCCTTCCCATGACTTTCTGAAGTTAGTGAAGACCTGATCTAGCCAACTGGATCTCCTATTCTTCTAGGTTTTCTGCTTTGTAGGGGAAATCTATGCATGTGTCTTCTTTTATGTCTTTTAGGAAACAGTGACGTTCCTAAGGTCTTTTTATCTTGTAGTTTTGATTTGGGTGTAGTCTTGTATACAACATGCCTTTCTGTGTTCCTGTTCTTCCTCTTCTCTTCCTGAAACAGGTGAACTTGGTCATTTCAAGATTTTTGCTAATGTTAGTGCCTTCTACAAGTTTAGTAAGTTCCCTGATGTTCGTAAAAATGAAATCTCAAGAAGCCTCTAATGACTTTTTCTATCACCTGTATAAAAAACAAATGATCAGCTGTACATTCAGGACTTTACTGACTGTAGTACAGGAGCTAAAGGTGACTTAGCTAAACAAAAATTGGCTATTTAAACCTTTAAAAAATGTTTATATTTCATGTGATCTATGGAAAACACTACTACAAAATTTCTAAGGGCAAGTTTGCATTGTATTGTTAGTTCAAGTTCAAATGCATGTTTGATTACAAGACAGCTGCCTAGCATCCTAGCTGCTGCTGGTAAAGGCTGCTTGTGTTTGGATGTAGTGTCACAAGTTTCTGAGACAAAGGGGGAAAGTAACCAGGGCAGAGCTTTAGACTGTACAAACCCTTTTCATAAATTCAGCTGCTTAAACTGCCTGCTGCATGAGCTAGCCTCAGCAAGAGTCAGGTCTACCTGGCCAAGTCCTTTGCATCATAACCTGTAATGCCTTGCAGTGGTACTGTGTTGCTGACACTGGGCAGACAAGGTGCCTGTGCACCTTCCTGCGAGGGCCTGACATCTATTGCAGCGAGTCAGCCTGAGATGAAAAAGAATTACGTATGTTTGCCAGGAATGCAGACTTGCGGATCTGGGAGTATTGGCAGATCTGTGCTTTACAGGAAAGCGTACTCAAAACCACAGGTAACCAACAACTTGCTAGTAGCACAGAGCCAGTAGCAGTAGTTCTATAAAGAAGTCTTTTTCAGTAGGCTATATAAAAATGCTAAGCATGGAGTATAGAGGATGCAGGCTAATAAAACATTTTGAATGCTGTATTTTAGATAAGCTTTCTTCGTGTAGACTTTTCACCATCAAGATGAAAGTTATGTAAAATAAGCTGTTTGATTTATAGGGGTTTTCTTTCATTAGAAGATAATGCTACGTTGCCTTGTTTGCATGGGAGATAGGTAATAGCGTTATTTTTAACAATGCTGATAAATGGATAGTGAGTGGTGACTGATTGATCCTGGGATGCTCTCTCTTTCACTTTTGTATTGCCAGTTCTAGAAATCATTATGCATATGATTGCACCATATGTAAGACTAAGGTGGCAAACATCCACATGAGCACGAAGGACAACTTGCATATAGGTACAGGCTTTAGATGAGCATTGGTGTGTGCCAGCAGAGGAAGCTTTGGTCTGTATTGCCCCTGGGGGCAATGTAGTAGCATCTTACAGACAGGCTCGAATTGCCCCAGGTTATTTTTCTAGAAAACAATGGGAACATGGTAACAAAATCACCTGGGATCTGGAGGTATTGTAGGATTGACCTTCCCTGAGCCACCACAGGGCTGAGCTCAGAGGAGTCCTGGAGACAGCAGCAGGGGCGCAGAGATTACAGGTGGGGAGCATGGTATCTGTGTGCCTATTCCCCTCAAGAGCTTACCCTGCTAGGATGGACATCTCCACCTCAATGCCAGCTTGCTCAATGGCGATCCTGGGTGTTCTCCTCAGTCTTCTTCAGACTTTTGTTTTGACAGATCAAAGATCTATTAAATCTGTCACTCTGCTTTTGTGTAATATTATGGGTTTTGTCAGGTTTGTGCTTTTGCACCTTGTGCTCCTGAAATTGCTAACTGTTTGGAGGTGTGCACTCTGTGAATGGTTTGGTATCAAGTTTTGGATACGTGGAGCTCTGTTGATACAAAAAGATACAAAAATGAAAATACTCCTTCTCCACCCATACAGAATTTCTTTCTGGTTTTGTTCAAAGGTTGTCCCTGCACAGTGAGCAACTTCTCTGAACTAAGAGAAAATAACCATTCCCCACTGTGACTTTGCCTGTAGGCACTGTGCACTTACTGCCTGGGACAACCACTTCTTTCCTTTACCACAAAGTGAAAATCAACAGGGAAGTTTTTCTAATTGCTCTGGCACACGTCTTCCAGAGATGAGAAGGAGCTGTAGGCTTACTTCTTCTTTGTGTCATCCAGACACAGCTGCAATTTTGTGACCACAGAAAGGGTGTATTCTGCTATCTACCCAATTTTAGAAAGAATGGCAGTTGCATCTGTAGAACTTTCAAACATCTGAGCAGCAGAAGAAACTGCAGCCAAGAGTCAGCGTTGCATGAGAATTCTGGAAATGCTCTTCTGAGTTCAGCAAAAGTACTTGTTCCCATTCTGAAAACTCTGAAATGCATTAACAGAAACCCCCAGTATGAGGGGAAGTGTTTACATGAATATCTGAAGCTGTGATGGTGTGCAAGTTGGAAAAAAAGAAACTTTAATCACTGTATGCTAACCTGAAAAAAATCACATCATGGTTACCATGTAGTGCTTCATTATAGTGGCCTTTTTTTTTCTTTATCTGTGCTTTGAAGAGAAGTTGGGGGCAAAGAAGCAAATATGTGACAAGCAGCATATGCAAACTGTAAGGTGGAAGTGGTAAATGAATAAGACCACATTTGGAAGGGACAGATGGTGCTTTTCTTGATCATCTGGTAGCACTAGCAGTAGAAATGTTTTGGAGTCAGGGAAATGGGGAGGCCAGACATATTTCCTGAATGCAGGGTGATTTATTTGTAGAGCATTGCAGAAACACAGGGAACAAAAACATTAAACAGCCCTTGGAGATGTGCATGATACATTTACATGTGGTTTACTCTGAAATCCTGGCCATTCACGTGGGTTCTTTGATTATGTATTCTTGGCTTTAGCTGATGACATCTCCCAGCATCTCTTATGCGCATTGCCTGTTTCTCCTCTAGTACCTGTTTAGCGCTTGCTGCAGCGCACCTTCTTCCAGATCCTGTATCAGCCAAAATTGTCTTATCACTGCCCGTATTTCTGTTCTGGTTGTTCATAGATCATCCTTCAGTCAGCTAGACTTTTATTCTTGGTTAACAGGTGCAGCCTGTTTTGGGAAAAGCCTGGATATTAGGCTAATTTGTTATAATGCTAGAAGGCAGTAAGGCAGGAATGGTGTAGTACAGACATATGAAATTGATAAAATATCATTGTGTGTTCAGGAGGAATTATGTATGCATAATTTAAATATATATATAACTTTCATATATATAATTTTATATATATATATAAATGAAAAGGATTGTTTCTAAAAATCATTTGCTAGAGGAAATACTTTTCTGCACTTTGTATTTTTGTAATTGCTTAAGCAGCAATTCATGCCTGTTACTACTGATAATATTTAACCACAAAGACTTTCTAAAGAGTAGTATAGCAAGAGAATAGTTAAACCTTTTAATTATCACTTGTTTGACTGTATTGTGTGGTTTCTAAGTATTTTTTTCCTATTTTTTATTGTACCTTGACCAGTAAATCTTACAACTTTGAACTACAGAGCATCTGAGTATTTACAGCTGATTTTTGTTGCTTCCGTAGCAGTATATGGAATATATATTGTTGTGGAATATAAGCTATGAAAAAACTTTCTAGAATATGGGAAACAAATGTTTAAATATAGTTTAAAAGGAAAAATAAAAAAAAAAGAAAAGCCAGGTTGGAAGCAAAACCTTTATGAAAATATAAGAAGGTACTTTTGCAAATCTACTTGTCATCTTTGTCTGTCCTGCAAAAATCGTAAAACTGATGGCATTTCACACACTCTTGGAAGAAAACAAAGCAGACCTTTCAGTTGACAGGATGAGAAGAATTTTGCTAAAGCTACAGTAGGAGCTACAGAATCTCCAAGGCTGTCAGTCTCAGGGGTTTAAAACAAATCTGTTCAAAAATAGTCTAGTCCTGCTCACACATATCTTAAGGCTTGTCCTTCACTAAGACTTAACTTCATCTGAGTTCAGTAATCATAAACAGTAGAAGCCCATCCCCAGATTCCCTGAGGGCTGTGGTGATGCCTGTCCCTGTCCCATCCCTGACACACCTCAGACCTGACCCATGACTCAGCCCCAATCTCAAAGCAGTTCAGCATTGTGTTGGCTCAACCTTACTCCTCAATGCTAAAAAATGCATTTCCCTCTTTCCTAGATTTCCTGTGACTGGCAGGCCTTCCCTTCATTTTGCAGCCCCAGCTTGAAGTGATTTTATATTCAGGAGTGAATTGGTAGCGCTATTGGCTGGACAAAGCTGCTGTAATCTTCCTTCCAGTGCTGTGCTGGATGAATGCTGAAAAGTTAATCCATTTACCTGAACTGGGAATGCTGAGTTTCATTGACCTACTTGTATATTACTTGTAGAGCAATAACTTAGAAAGTTGTGTTTAGATGCTGGAAAGTAAGCTTAAGAGCTGCTACTGCATGTAGTGGGCTTTATTGAAAAAGAAGTGTGTAATCTTGATCATACTGTGAAACTGTGCGATGAGTGGCCAAACAGGCATGGATAGCAGTGGTAGTGGGGATCACGAGGCTTACCTAGCTTCATCACTGAGGCTGTGCCAAGTGTAATTTTGGTGAGTAGGAAGAGAGAATTATGTACGGCAATGAGGTATCAACTCTCCTGTCTTTATTCTAGGAGTGAGGAATGTTTCAGACACCATTTCACTTTATCCAAGTAAAAATGCCCAGCCAGCTACACACTACCCTGCTGCCCTTAACTCAGGTGCTCAAGTTTCTTTGCATTGGAGACTTTTCAGGATATGTTACTTATCAGCTGAAATCATGGAGATTTTAGTTGACTAAGTCGTACAGACATAGACTCTTCGTTTCCAGAGGATTGACCTAAAGGATACCTTGAAATAGGTTCTTGGTGCTCTGAAGTTTATTTTTGTTTCTGTGCAGCTGGTGTACATATGTTTCTTTAAGAGCACATGTTGAACATCTTGTGAGACACTAGAAAATGTTCTGGACTTGCTTAGCAAGTCTTATTATCTTTATTCCTTCAAAAACGAAAAATTATTATTTGTCATAATAGGTTAGCCCATATTTATTGTTTTCTTTTAACGAAAAGCAGTTAAGTAACCTCAGAAAAGATGTGATGTTTACGAGGCTATAATTTGTATCCTTCCAAGGTTTAGAACAGTGATATTGTGTGTTGTGGAGTTTGGCATGGTTTGGTTTGTTCTTCTGGAAGGCCTGGAAACAGTAACTGAAATCCTGAATCCACCGAAGCTGATGGCAAATTCTTGGGAACCAAAATTTCATTCTTTATTCCAAGCCTGTATGATACACTGCTAATCATCAGGCTTGACTGACTGCAGCAGGTTGGGAAAGCATTTATAGTGAAAACTTTGGTGGCCACTAGACTATAGAAGTAGATTATAGTAGGTCATGAAGACTGAAATCCTAAAAGAAATTACAAAATCCAACGAACTGAAGGTGTAAACAATTATTAGCAAAGACTCCTGGCACAGACTTAAGCAGTGCAGATGTAACTACCTGGATATTTACCAGCAGTGTGCCCGTTACCTTTTTTACCATAATTGCCTTCACCTGAATTTTGACTGAAACTCTTGTATGGTGAAATTAGTCCATACAGCTTCTATTCTGTGAATAAAGATCTTTTGGTGTGCATTTCAAAATGTTTAAGATGAGATTTGCCTTATTTCTGAAGCTGTTCATTAACTATTTCTCATGACAGATTAACCAGTCAGTTTTGATATTTCAGACATGAGACGTTGGAGACATTTAGAGGACTTTTTGAGAAAAAAATTATTTCTTTAAATACAGAACTGTGCAGGTTGGTAATGCTAAATTAAGCACTCCATGATCTGCTGCAAGTCTCAGTCTTATACCTGTCTGACCTTCAGAGCTCTCAAACTAAGCAAAGTACTGATGTCCTTAAGAGAAAAAAATGCATTAAGAGTGAATAACTGTGGAAGTAAGTCAAGTTCTGTGTTATGTTTAAGGTGAGCCTCTTTATTTTGCAAGTTGTGCCCCCTCCATAATTCCACTCATTTAACCTACTTCTCTTATAATACTGATCAAATTCTGCAATTACCTTGTAAATTGAAGTGCACATTTCAGTTTCTCGTTGCTAAAAGTAAGCCAAATCTAGTAGAAAGCCTGTCTGGGGGAAAATCCGGAATAATTTTGAATAATTCACATCAAGAGTCGTCTTTCACTAATTAAGCAGCTTGATTGCTGTTGCTCTGATGTGTTGCATACCAGCTTACCCAGCTTGAAAAGCTCCCCTTAGCATCGTTGGCTTTTGCTTCACTGCTCATTAAGGCACCATCTCTGGGGGAACTCAGGCAGTCACAGACTCCTAAAGCCCCAAGACATTGTGTGAAGGGGACACTCTCTGTCTTCCTTCTTAGTAAATGCCAATCTTGCACAGCTACTGGAATCAACTTCCAGGTGATGTAATTTCTTGTTTAGTCGGGGGATGTATCTTTGATACAGAAGTGAATATGCACATAAAAATATCTGTATAAGGCAATTACTGCATATCTTCAAGCCATAGAAATACTGTATGTGCTATTTCTAATTATGTGTAAAATTAAGAATGCTTACAGAATATTAAAAAATTAAAGACATAAGAATAATAAAATTTCAGGGATCATGCAGTTACCCTCAAATCAAAGATCATGAACTATAGTAAATCTTAAATTCAGAGTTACACCCACCCTTGAAAGTAATCAGAACACTTAATCAGAAACAGTCTTATATCTGTTTGTTAATGGCATGAAATGGGAATGGGGGAAAAAGTCCTTAAAAATAGTTTTCAATTTACCGGGGATCACAAGTGCTTGAAGTGCAATCAAAAGTGTAGCACAGAATAAGAGTAGGACCAAGTTACAGTTGTTTTTTATGATTCACTGTCCAAGTATTACCTGGTGTCTCTGGATTTTTTATAAGTATAACCATGTAGCATAGCTTACATGTATTTATAACCTTAAGTATAACTCTGATTTGATTCTACTTCTGATCTCTTCTCTTTTGCCAGGTTTGTAACATGTCTATTAAATCATACGAGATCTCAGATGTGGAGCGTGGAGCTTCAGTAAAGTGTTAGGGCTGGAAGGAGAGTCATCACAGCGTCTTTTTGCAATTTGTAAGAGAAATATTACAGCCTTGTGTACAAATTTACAGAGAGAATTGAGCACTCAGGAGTTCCTGCCATTTCTTTTCATCCCAAGGCAACCATCTATGAGACAGCTATGGTCATCAAATAGACAAATAGCATGTAGGATACACTGACAGCTTTCCTGGTATTTCATTATCTTTTGTTACTTTTAGATTTCAGATACTTTTTTAATATTTGGAGAAAATCTGCATGAACGGAGTAGATTTTGTTGAGTGTAGCTCGCACACAAGGCTTTCAGAAAGGAGGAGCGTGTTTCAGATTTAGCCTGCAGGTTTATTATACAAAAGAGATTGAATTTCTAGAAAATCCCATGAAAACTCTGCACGAACTGTTCAGTGCATTCAAATAAAGTATTTTTGGTTGAGGGGTGGAGGGCGGGGGAGAAAAAGAAACAAAACCCCAAACTATTTTACTGGGCGTATTTGACATCCCCTGTGTAAACTGATCATGGTCATGAAATGTGAGGTCTGATTGCAACAGTTCTTGACCCAGACACAAACAAACAGTGCTTCTTGCTTTAATTTAATTTTGGTCTATGGTTGGAGCACCATCTCCACCAGGGAATATACCTCCCGGCTTGTTACAAACATGCAAAGTAAAACAGCATGACTGCAGAGCCACCAAAGGCAGCGACCATGCTGAGTCTGTGACTGCCTTTGTCTGTCCCTATCACCTTCAGTCTACAATAGACAAGGCCAGTAGCTGGTTACTTACTGTCATTCTCAGTCTCACCAAACTCAAAGTATGTATATGTATAGTGTAGATCTTAAAATAAACTCAAGATTTTTTGAAATTAGAGCATTTGAAAATAGAGCATATATATAAAGTGAATTCTTTAAGCTGATTGGACATAAGCATACATAAAAGTTCCCTTGTGAAAAAGGAAACAGCAGCATCTGAAAAGTGAAAACTGTTGTACATCCATGACAAGCACCATAAATTGATAGTGGAATATGATAGTTGGGACCTGCTTCTGCTCCCATCCCGCTCATGCAGGGTTTTTTTTCCCCTTACTTCTATGAGAGCCAAGTTTGTCCCTAAGGAAAATCCAAGCAGTCATCACATCTTAGCTACTCCAGACTTGGCCCTTCTGCAGTGATTAAATCCAGAAATTGTTAATACCGTTTTCCTCCTTTGCCTGTTTCTCATCTTGAGTTTTACATTCAGTTTCCCAATACCCCTGTGTCCCAAAGTGTGATCTTCAGGCTTGTTTTGTGCACAGGCATTAGCTCATAAAAGTCCAAAGTTGTTTTTCCTGAGTTTGTGTTGCTTCTTATACCCAGAAACTTGAGAATCTGGCAGCCACCTAAAACTGGACAAATGTCATTTTTGGCTCTGTTCTGGGCCCCTGAATCATTTTCCTTTTCTAATTTCTCAGGCTTTTCTGGCCACTGGCGCAGCAGGCCCAGACACTTCAGGCTGTTTTCAGCAGCAGTGCCTGGGCAGCCTCCCTTGTGCCACACAATCCCTCTCAGGCCTGCAAGCATTGTCCACCGTGGAGAAGGCATTTAGGATACTCTTCTGTGATGACTTTAATCTGACTCCTCTTGCAGCGCCTGAACTCAGGCTTGAACTAGAGTCGTCCCATTGTCATCCCCCTTTGGAGGACAGGTCTGTTTGCGACCCAGAGTGAAAGTTGGGCTCTCACCTTTCCTTCTCTGTTGCTTTCTTTTGCAGTCTTTAAAGATCCATACGTGTTTAAGCTGGCAGTTGCCCTGCAGAGCTTGTACTGCCTGTACAGTTCAGCTGCTGCTATTTGTGGGGTTTGGTTTCGCTGGTTGTCACTTTTGCAGTTGTGTGATGGAAAACACAAGTCTTGCTCTGATACTGCCCCTGGTAAATATGTGGCCATTTGAGAAGGCAGTCTTCCTATTTGATTCAAACTTTATCAAAAGCAAGAGGAGAAAACGTAACAGACTCAGTGAGTGATTTGAGGAAATTGCCATTGGGATTTGCTTGTATCTGGCAGACCCTGAAAACAGCAGATTTCTGTCTGTGTTTTTTTATTCTGTGCTATATGCTCTTACTAAATAGCAATATATTCCTAGGCTGTAGTGCAAGTGCCGTACAGAAATTGAGGTAGCGTAAACAAGGAGCAAAACACGTTCCAAGTTTTGGTGTCATGGCAGTCAGGGTCAGTTTGTAGTCTGAGTAATTCATGTTGGGGAATACCAAGAGTGGAAACGAGGGGTTTGGATTCCATCGTGCCGGTGAGGAGGGGCTGGTGGCTCTGTCTCTCCTGCAAGGCCCCTCTGCCATTGCTTTTAAAGCTGTGGGCAGCTGCTCATCCTCCTCATCCTTCACAGGCCGCCTCTTCTCCCCGTTAGAGCTAATCAAGTGATGTCTCAGCAACTCTTTGGGACCATCACAAGGAAGAACTCTGCAGAAGAAAACCAGCCTCTTGGAACTGTGTAACGCAGAGGCAGACTGCTGCATTTTGAGCTGACTGGTACTCTTCCCTTATTTCCCTATTCATTCCCAGTTCCTAACAGAAGTCTTCTGTTCCAAACTATATTCTGATACGTTTTGAATTGCTTTCCAGCAGTAGCTGGTCATCTACACGTTTCCCATCTTTCAGCTTTCTTAAATGTTTGAAGCGAGACCTTGCCATAGAGTGATTACCTTCAGAAATTTCCTCGGAGCAGAATTACTTTAGTCTCGCTGAAATCTAAGTTGTAGTTATTGGGGTAAGATTTCTGTTTCCTGAGCAGTGTTAGGGGAGTTTTGCTAGCTTTAGGGTTAAAAATGATCTCTTTGCTTCTTTTATTATGAAACACTTTCAGTCTATTTTTTTTTTCTCTCCCCACAAAACCATGAACAGTCCAGAGCCAAGTTACCAAGGGAATATCTCCTTTCACATTAATATCAAAAGAGCAAAATGATAGGAATGGTTCCAATAGCCAGCAAGACTTCTTTTAAAGCAAAAAAAAAAAGATGAACTTACATGAAGATGCATGTGTTTATACAGCACTGTCCTGTAAACCTCCTTTATTTCATACCCTGAAATCCTGACATTCAGTTGTTTGGACAGGATTGTCCCACTCTGTAATGGGTTCCATCTGCCGGCTTGGCACCACTGTTCAGGGGGTGTCACTTGGTTCCTATATAGATCTCTCTTGTGCCAAGGTGCCTTGCAGAAGGGTAAGCTATCCGTTGCGTCTCTTGGCGATGAAGTCTTTCTTTTAGCAATACAAGATTGTGTGATTTACAGAAATAGAAATAAACTGCAGTTTTGAAGGAACCAAGCTCTATTGTGTGAGGTTTCTTCTACGGAAGGAGGAAAATATTACGCAATGAGCATTCTTTTATTGTTTTTCCATAAGAAATGAGCAACAAACTATGCAGCTTTTTTTATTATTCATCTGTGCTGAGCACAAATTGAACTGGAAGCTGACTCTTGAATTTCTGAGAGCTTCAGAGCACAGTTGTCCTCCTTAGAACACGTCACTGTACATGCACCCTCACAGTTTTGTGCTGAGAACATCATATTTGCCCACACACCTCACTTTGCCATATGTTCCTAACATAATAGCAAGCAGTTGAAGTAACATTCATGCAGTGATGTGTTACTTTGGGAAGAAATTCCTATGCATTTCCCCAACACATGTCAGAAAGGCAAAAGACATGATTTGAAAAGGAAATAATTTTGGTTTTGTTTCCCTCGCACTGGTATTTTGAAGTTCAATGCTGAACTTGGTTATAAAAGATTGTTTTGTTTTAAAATTATCACCGAGTTTACAGTAAGGTAATTTCTAAGTTAATTACAGTAAACTGCATCTTCTGGTGGGATGTTCTTGAATGTAGAATTAACTATAATAAAATACTAGGTTTATTTTGTAAAATGGAAGATTTTCTTTTCCCTGTCAGCCAACACAGCATGTGTGGAAGGATGACCAGCTCAGCATTTATGAAAGCTGTTGTTCCATTACGTCTATCATTTCTTCGTCGACAAAGAGGCATTATGGGGCTGTTTTTGAGGTCGGAATTGAAACTCACTGGTCGCAGAGGAGAATGGGACTTCATATGGAGAGAAGTTGCTTATTCACACATCATGAGAACTCGCCAGAAAATGGAAACAGTGCCATGCAAAGTTTGCCTAACTCAACTGCTGGGTCTATTGAAATCCTGTGCAGTGTATGTTGCTCTGTGGATTTGGGGAAACCTGAGGTCAGCACAGATCTTGTTTGTTGGTTTAAGGTATAGGCACCATCAACAGAGATGACTGCTCAAAGCAGACAGGCGAGCTGGGAACAACTGCTGGTGTCTCCTCATATTAGGCATGCTGTCAGTGCTCACGTATGGTTAGGAGAGGCTCTTGTTGAGTCCTGTCATGATGGGTGTGGGTCGCATGGAGGCTGGTTGCTCCTGCCTGGCCTGACAAGCATACTTCATCATCCCTCATGAGAGGTGTGGGAAGAGCAGGTCTCCCACTTGCTCAGCAAGACAGTGTCAGTCAGGAGAGGCTTTGGAGACTGACCTCTTTAGCCTCTGCGCAGCACGTCGCATTCAAGTAGTAATTAGCAGCGGGGTGGAACTAACGTGGGCAATGCAGGAACAATGCCATGGCCCAGCTACTAAAAAAGAAGCTGCTACCCTTTTAAATGAAATCAGTGTCTGAGAAAAGTTGCTGATTTCTGTCTTCCTCCCCTGCCTTTGCTGCTTCATCCCTTTCACCCCCATTCAAATATTTCTAGGCTGAGTTTCAGCAAAGGCTGCAAATAAGAGCATTTTCTTCTGATGCAGACACAACTGATTACGGGTGTACAATGATAAATATGTTTCTGTAGTAAAAGCAAAACATTCTGCTCCATTATCAGCTTTGTTATCAGTCCTTATGAATTTTATGAGATAGTATTTCTGCAGTATTACCAGCACTGTATATGCAACTGAAAACTAGATGCAGTAAATTATGGCCGAACATCAGCAGTCCAAAGGTTAATTTGATTGTACAAGTACAATCCCAGAGTTATGTATGAACGTATGCTCTACATACTTATTAATGAGTAAGGTTAGACTGGTATGAGCTGTGTTATATTTCCTGAATATTCTTCAAGAGTTTACATATGATCTTCAGTACAGATAATGCAGGGATCTGTTTTCAGGAAATGCCTACTTAACCATAAAGAAAATAGTAGGATGCAAATTGTTAGCTATAATGTTGACTATTTTTCAGTTAATGGAAGGGTTGAGTGGTATCTGAAAGGGTGCCAGTAACTTGTGTTTGGCATCACACTCAGGGCTATGCTTTTGGGAAAGGTACAAAGAAGGAAACCCATGAACCCCAAAGCAATTGCAAGTTGTAGTCAGCTGGCCTACTGCAAGGGAGTACTTCAGGGAACCTGCTCTCTACATTCAGTGCAACTGGCTAAGCCTGAGAAAAGGTTCTTTCACAGCAACCACCTTTCTGAAATTCTGCTGCTTGGATTATCTCTCTTTTCATGCCAAAGGTTCTGGGCAGCAAACGCAGGGTGAAGTTAAGCTCCTCAGCTGAAGTACTTTTACTGATTTAGGGCATTTTTTTCTGATCACTTGCTGTAGGATAACCTTACTGGATAAAAGCATAACCTTGCTGAGTGAAAGAATCCAGCCTCACATTTCCCCTTGTGCAGTTTCAGACTTTCTTCATCATACCTGATGTTCCTACATTACTGTACTACGTCATACTGTGTTACTACATTATTATAGCTTGGCATACTTAAATCCAGTTTAATGTTCACACAGTTCATTCTCTAGGTGTCTCATTGTTGGCTTAAAATGTGGTGGTTTTATTTAACATCCATGTTATGGCAGAATCCAGGTGCTCTGGCAGTTAATTTTGATGAGCTAACACAGAAACTCATCAAAGTTCGTAATACCGTAAATGATACTCCTTTTGCCTACAGGTAGTAGCTTAGTGAATTAAAGCTACATGGATTTTACAAGCTGTGGTGCAGCCCCAGCGTTGAGTCCAGATGCGAGGTGGGTGCCCAAGTGGTAAAATTAACTTGTTTGCTGAACCAGTTCTTGAAAGTGTTTGTCCAGAAGTGCTTGAACTGCAAATGCCTCAGGGGAATATTGGCTTTCGGATACCTGTGCTCCACAAACTTTGTAATAGCACCTGAAATAATAATGCAAAAAATATATTTCATTCGATGTGTTCTAGAATAGCTGGGGAATATTTTTTAATACATCTAGACTTCTCTTTCTTTAGAGAAAAGGGTCATCTGGTGGTTATCGCTGAGACTGGCTTCTTGTGTTGCAGGGGGGACTTTTATCCTGTGGTTGCCTCTGTACATTGGGTAGATTATGGATTACTATGGGATCTAGTGGAACCCAAGGCTGGCATTTCCACCTGAGCTTTTCTTTAGTTTTAATGTTTTGAGATGCTTAACATCCACGTGCCGCGCTTGCAAGAGGGAGAGCTTAGGTGTTGCAAATGTTGGCAAACACCATTTTGAAAACCCCTTGAAAGGGTGTGAATATACTCTGAATATAAACTGCACCTCCGAACGTTTTCTGAACAGAGAGCACTGGCATCGCTTGTGCTTTGTGACGCAAGCCTGCTCAGGTGGGTGCGAGAAATGTGGAAGAGTGAAAATTGTGTCCCTCTTTGCCCAAAAGCCACGGGCAGGTGGTATGTGTGAGCTGTGGGCAGCCAGCTTTCTGCTGGGGAAGGGGGGAGTCTAATTTAATTTGGGAGAGGAGGCAGCAGCTACAAAGCAACTGGTTCCATATACTATCTCTGCTGCTATTGCCAGTTCAACTTAATTCAATTCTGATAATGTCGACAGATCTCTCTGTACATCTTTCAGCCGTATGAAGCTAGTCTGGTATCTCCCCTGGCGCAAATGGGTGTCTGGCATTATCTGTCATCTTGTTCATGAGGCTCAGACAGTGTTTTATCTAGAATTACGTTGGCCGTGGTATATATGCTACCCAAAAGTAGATCTTGCAAGTCTGTAGTGACCCCACTTGTACTATGGTGCTGGGCTGTGCTTTAGCTGTGGCATCAAGGAGAATTTTGGCCCATACCGGGCTCTTTCCAACAATTTGAGGTATATAGACATCACGGGGAACAGCATCATTCATTTCTTCAGTGCAGCTGCTCCTGCTTTTCTGTATTCATGTTTAGGGGGTGAATAAAATATGGCTGTAGAAAAGCACTGTTGAGATTGTCCACTCCCTTGCTCATCTCTGTCAGCAAACAGGTCATTTGTCAAGGGAAGAGCAGTCTTAATTCTGCTGTCCTAGCTGACAAGTTCAAATCTAGACAAAAAGGTTGAGCAATCTTCTGTGCAAACAAAAGGCTGTGTATGATTTAAAGAGCGTTCTGCCCTTTGGAAGGAATATTAAGATTTAAGGAATGACCTGGCTGTAGGGAGGAATGTTCAGGGCTTCGGGTTTTTTACCTGCTTCAAAAGTTTCATAATCTTCCAAAATACCTTCTTTCTGATGCACTCAATATGTACCAAGCTATTTCTAAAAGACATGCTTATTAGTCTGTGTCACCCTATTTTCTTCATATGTGTTCCAAAAATGTTCATACTTCTAAGTTTGTGAAATCTTATAAATTTCCATGACAACCACCTAATGTTGCAAACAAAGCAGTAATTGTTTTGTTGTGGGACGAAGCAGGAGGGGCATTTAGACCATGTAGGAAAAAGTGAAGTTCCTATGCAAATGCAAACATACTGTAGTTGCAAAACAAATATAGCAAAGGAAGACCTGAATATGTTTTTCTTTAACTGAATCTTTAAGTTCGTCAAGCTAGTTTTAGTGTTAAAAGTTGCCTGCTGGAGGAAAATGTACAAGAATATCAGTTAATTCCTTGTGCAAGGCTGAAAAGCTTATCTCACTCACTGGTCAGGCATCCACACTGCAACTGGCCAAACATCTGCAGGCACACGAAAGCAGCTGTCCTTCATGACGCTGGAGAAACCCACACATCTCGTACCGGGCCTTTAGCAAAAGCCAGCAAGAACGAAAAACTGGCAATTCTCTCCAGAAGCATCAGTATGCTCGTATTTGTTAATATACAGTGCCTTCTTGTGGACAAAACGGCTTACTGCCGGATGGAAGCCTTGGCACGGCTGCTGCTTCCCCTTCCTTCCCTTTCTTAACTCAAGACAACCCGGGGAAGAAACTCAAGGAATGTAAAACATGTGGGTTTAGATACAGAAATTGCAAACGCATGTGGACCCATCCAGTTTGCTGTACACTGCAACTTTCCATTAATGAAAGCTCTCTTTTGAAGTCTGTAGAAATGAGATGAATGTAGGGTTTAGCTCACAGCGCTAAGAAATATTTTCCTTTTTGATTTAATTTTGTTCAAGAAAAAGATGCAGTCTCACACGGAAATAGGTGTAGGAATTACTTGTCAAGCATTTTCTCATCATCTTCCCTCTCTGCAAGAAGATTTTTCTTTTTCTTTCAAATTCAGACGTGCATGCATGCACACAGATGCCAGATACTGAGGCTTATACATGCCCAGGGCTGGGTGGATAGGACAGTAAATCATCTTTTGTTGTCTCTGATTACCTGGCTGTGCAGGGTACTGCCTATACCTCTGAGCATTGAGCCCTTTAGCAAGCTGAGGTCCCAGCCCTCCAGCGCCTGTCCTTCCCATCATGTTCCATGCCTCTGCCTCCCCACTCCTCAGCCCCAATGACTCTCCAGTGGGTGTATTTACAAGTCTTTGTTCTCCCCACAGTCAGCTGCATGTAAACTGGGGTATTTCAGTTACCGCAACAATGCTGTTAAACCCAATGCAACATACCAGATCTGATCAGTGAGCAGGCGTAGGTGTGTGCTGTGGTGAGCACTGACCGAGAGCAGGGGGAGGCACATGTCGAAGTAGAAGAAAGGCTGTATCACTGCTTTTCATGTAATTGTCGCATTCCTTTTGTAACATGTTTATAGTAAATACAATAGCTGGTTACTTCCTCTTCAGCAGATTTTGAATGTTTGCAAGACTAAACTGCAAATGTGTTTATTGCTGAGAAGAGGCTTACATTTGAAACGGGTTCCTGAATTTGCAGCTTCTTTCATGCAGCCAGTATCAGTCCAAGTGTGGTGGAGTTGGGTCTAGTGAAGGCCTCTTCCTGTCATAAATAAGATTACTTTCATTTCACTTGTGGAGTGTGTTATTCCTCAGAGTAATGAATTTCCTCTGTGCCTTTGAGCACATAAACATGGTTTTCATTAGGTTTCTATTAAAAAAAAAAAAAAAAGAAAAAGGCAGAGTAAAATTAATAAGAAGACTATTAACTCCATAAATGCAGATGTGTTTTCACTGTATAACTGTGTTGGAAGTAAACAGCTTCTTCACTGAAGATTGCAAATTGCCGAAAATGAAACAATTCTGCAGAGCTGGATTCTGCTATCAGAGAACAAAAGTAGGTGGAAAATCTGACTGTTCACAAGCTATTTTCTTAGGAGGAAAAATAGACTATCAGGTTATATGTAGACAGACAAATAGCCTCAGGCTTTCTACTTAATATGTAACGTATGGGATAATAACAGTTTTAAGCGTGTATTTAGAATTAGCATTACAGCTACGTTTGAACACTGCTTTTTTGGTGTTATCCTTTACCAGATCTGTCCTTGCAGTTGCAGAGTAAGGAATAGCGACATTTGCAAATACCTCTCTGATCGACCCTGTAACTCATAAAATTTTCATGTACCGTTTGTATTTGTGGCTTGAGATCTCTGACAAGTGGTGAATCCCTACAGCATCACTGTGGTTTTCTTCTTTCCATAGCTCCCAGCATTTTAAGCAGAAACTCAAAATTCACCATGAATGCAAAGTCAGGCATTTGCAGAAATGCAGACCCTTAAACTGCTGTTGTCATTTTCTACTCTCCCAGTCAAAAGTTTATCATAAAATGATAGAAGTCAACAGTTAGAGTGCATGCTCTTTACACTCCTCTGACGTAATATTTTATTGAAGAAAACTGAGGTCACTTTCTTGCTACTCAAATCTTCTGCAGCAGTTTTAACTTTCTCAAAAGTGAAGTTGCTAGACTTCAGCAAAAACTCTGCAAAAAACTACAGTTTGGCAATTTACTAATTAAATTTCAAACCATTGCTAGCCTGTTGTGTGTAATTTTACATTGTCTTTCAGACTGGTTTGAGCCTTGTTTTCTCAGGACATAGAAGTTCTGGATTTTTTGCACATAGTTACAGTTTTTTACATGTTACTCTGCTCAGGCAAAGTCAATGTGAACAACAAGAAGGCATCACAGGATAGCTGTTATTCTTGATGCTAATACAAGCGTGTAGTCTACCAAGACTTCCTTGAGCACAGAAATATTAATGTTCCTTTTGCATATTAAATCATTGTTTTTAAAATAAATTATCTTCTTTTAAATGTTTATTCTAGTGTTTATTCCTGGTAATTCTGTAAGGAAAACTCTGCCAGTTTTACCTGAGAGCCATTTTTAGACTGATACTAAACCTTATAATTATTGTTCCTTGTTACCATGCAAGTTTTGTAGTGCTCTTACTGTAATAGTACAGATATTTTTTATTTTAAATGGTAAAGATTAAAGAGCCAGTCTCAGTTATGAGTGAATATTGCTGCTTGAAACTTCAACAACAGAGGAAGAGAACTATTAAATAAATCCCATTTCCCTTAACTTTTGGGCAGGAAATTGGTTTGGGGGTATTTTTATTTATTTATTTGTTTGTTTGGGTTTTGCTGGTGAAGATAGAAAGCTCTGCACATTAAAAATCCTGTCTAATATTTTCTCACTAGTGTGCTATTCCCTAATCAGGCCCCTGCAAGCTGTAAATCACAGCGACTATGTCACTGTTTTGATTGGAAGCAAGAGCTATACCATGGCAAACGTCTAGGGACAGCAAACTTGTGCAGCTGTGGAAAGCTGGAACTATTTGTATTATTATTAAAGGAATCTGAGATTTTTTTCTTTTAATATGAAGTCGTAGTGAAATTCATAAGGTACACGAAGATGTAGTATGAAGGTTTTACAGCAAGCATAGCCTGTAACAATAGTGTTCTGGTAACAGAAACTGATTTGTTCCAAGTGTCAAAACAGCAAATGTGAAATTAGAACTCCTTTCTCACCTCTTCCCTTGTCCATCTTAGGGGAAAATATATGCAAATAATAATGAATTATTTCTAAAGGTAAAACATCAGCCAAGCATTTGGGGCTTCAGTAAAATGTATTCCTGTTGAATGAAAGGTTGGGTTTTCCTTCTAGAAACATCCTGGTAGTTTTTACCATAATTTTGTTTTCATGAAGGTGAAATTTGAGTGGTTTTGGGGCTTTGACTTCAGAACTGCAGCCAGTACAAATGGAGCCTAAGGACAGAAATGTTAAGTTCTCCAGAAGTGAAATGTTAATATTCAATTAATTTATATACCATTTATCCCAGAGATGTCTAGAGCTAGATGATAACTTTCCATTAGAATATTATGTTAAAGATACCCTTAAGTTCTTCCCCAAGATTAAATTGAACAACTGCAGAATAAATTCATTTTTGACATATGCAAATCGTCTGTCCTATATGCACAGGTTTCTTGCAGGATTGATTGTAATATTATTCCCAGATGCTCTAATCATGTTAGGCCTTGATTAATTAAGGTAATATCATAGCCACCCTGGGATTTTTCTAACAGTAAATCTGGCATGCTGGTACATTCAGTTCAAAAGAGGGGGGAAAGCAGAGGAATTTGAAAGATAGCGTGCTTATTGACATGTGGCTTAAACTAGTGGTTATGAATAAAAATGAAATATGGATGTGGAATATGGAAAAAATAATTCCTGCTGGACTTTGAGATGGCCCAGTCATATTTTGACATTTGAAATCAGCCTTTCCATTTACTGCAACAGCATCTTTACAGTAGCATGTCTCCAGTTCCTGGTGAAATACAATTTGGTTTAATATAAAATTAATATGCAATATATAGTGTATAATGTATAACATTATTTGGAAAACGGCTTTGCTCTTTGACTTATCTTTTCACCTCTGAAGAGAACAGGTTAGACATTGAAGCAAGCAGAGGAATAAGTTTCACTGCTGTAGTCTTTTTCATAAGCAAATAGTTACTCAGCATAAACAGAAGTGCTGGGTTTCTGCAGGGCTGATGCTACTTGCCATTGCTGTTTTGGAAGTCCTATAGCTACAGCCTGCAATCTGCCGGGCTTCATTCAGGGTTATTCATAGCTCAGCTTTTACAGTTATTAAATGAGCCAAATTTCCGTACCTCCTTATCCAGACACAAATCTATTTTAAAACTGCGGTGGAAAGAAATGCTTTCTAGAAACAAACGCACCTCATTATTCCTAAGCCTAGATATGAAGAAGTAAAAGGTGACGGTATGTTTGGTAAATGTGCCTCGAGGGATAACACATTGAACGTAACTCTCATTTTTTGTTGCCTTTTAGGTCCCTTTACACTGCTCTGACTAGTTTAAAGTGGCCTTGAATGAGCACAGATCATACTTTGGGCCTTTTTTCCTTAAACTCACATGCAAAATACCTGGCAGAAGGCAAATCAGGTGCATGATCTTTTAAAACAAAGCCCCTGTGAAGCAGCCCTTTCCCCCCCCAGATATGGAAATTCGGAGACTTGCCCAAGGCCACCCAGTGCATTAACAGCACCACTGGGATCAGAGCTCAGGAGCTGGTTTTGAGCAGCCCTGTAGCTGATGCACAGTTTCACATGACTCTCTTTGCATGGAAAGCATGCAGGCGCAAACCTGGATTGCTCCAGCTGCACAGAGGGGTCAAGGAATAAAGGCACACTTCCTGCGTGTCTGTGGCCGCAAGCCGTGCTCCACCACCGGATCTGCAGTGGTGGCACACAGCTGATCCAAGTGTGAAGTGTGGGATCATCTTCACATAGTCCATCTCGGAGCCTTTGCTGCACTGATGCATATTTTAGTCCAGCGTAGAAACTTCACCTGAGATGTGCTGCAGTATTACCAGGTGACTGCAGGTACGCAGGATTTACTGCTGCTCATTGGGCACTCATGGTCTTCTCCAAGTACATCAAATAAGTGAGTTTGCACACGTTCATATTTACCACTCCCCGCTTTGTAGGAACTATTACGGAGACCAGTGATCTCAAAATCCCCTCAATGGATTTGTTTCAGTGAGAGTCAGGAAGAGAAAGGTCCCACAACCTTGATGAGTTAGTTAAAAATTAGTTGTTTTTATAGGGTAGCAAAGTGAACGTTGAAGAAAAAAATATCCCAAATCCAGCTCCTGGATGTCCATGTGTAGTCTCAACCATCTCTTTGTAGACAGCTGGTTTATCTCATAGTCATTTTTAGAGCCTGGATTGCTTGGCTTTTCATTACATGCTTTCCCTTGCAATTCTGGATATCACAGTGAAATCTTACAATTGGACAGGCTGGACATACCGGTGGCTCTCCTAAGGCATCACTGTAATGTGAAAGTTCAATCCCAAGCTTTGTGTGCCGTATAGAAATATACCCTGCTAGTCCTTCTTAATTTTGAACTTGCTATTGTGCTTTGCCAGCTAGTGTATTTTAGCTCCATTTTCATTGAAGGATGTTGTGCAATGTTAATCAAATTGCCACCATCGAGCTAACAGTGTAGCATGTATTTAATAAGACCTGCATGCCTTTTCACCGTGAAATAAACAGTATTTTGACATTGTTCACTCATGATGCCATATAATAGCCCAAATATTATGTCATGTACAAAATTCTTCAACAAAATATTAGTGGCTCAAATCAATGTAGTTTTACAAGTCACTCTAAGAATATCTGATCAGAGAAGGCTGATGAAATATGATGTGTTGCAGTACCTAGCCTAGAGCCACTTTTTAATTCAAACAGACAATCCAGTAATATTATCTGCATATTTTATGTTTCAATTGGCCATTCATTTATTTTGCATTAAATGTATTTGTTCATTTATTCACCTGCTGCTTGGTGGAGGAGTAGAATATAGCGCCACTTTCTGAGATAGCACTTTTTCCTCTCTTGTAATGCCCAGCCTTTTGGGGAGTTGTGTATTACTTAGTACAGCTGTAACATCATCTTCACTGCATGCACATTTTGCAAAAACAGAAAGAAATTCTCATCTGTCCTTTTTGGATGATGAATATATTTCCCTTTCAGTATATTGAGATCTGCTCTGTGTTCAATTTGTAGTAAAGTTCTTCAGGTATGCAGCAAAGTTGGTTTTGCCTCTGCTTTTGTAAACAATAATAATTTGAGTGCCACAGTTCTCCAGTCACAAGAATGTTATTTGCAGGACACAATTTGGACAAAGTCCTGTTTTGGTCTTCTGAGTCAGACTGATTGTCTCCTGTAGCCTTTTGATCCTTTACCAAGTGGCATCTGTAAGGCATACCCATACACAGTGTGGTGTTTCCCTCTGTGGCTGAAAACTAAAAGAGTAAGTATGACTTCTCTTTATAGAAGAGTACAGCTATCAGAGTCTCTAATTAAAGGAGAACACGATTACCATTTGAAGTCTAGGAAGATACTCAGAATCAATTGAAGCTATTTTGGACTTGTTAGACTGTGCAGTTACCTAAATAAATAGGATTCCTCTTTCTTCTTATTTACTGCCCTCTTTTGCAACCCTCCTTGAAAAACCAGCCAAAGTTACCCCTATGGCTTGTATCACACATCCAATGTAATTTTAAGTTAGTCTCTTCAGTGCAAGTAGAGGGTTTTTTTTTCTGCTGGGGAATTTGATTATCGGTACATCTCAAACGTTAGAAACTATCTTTTGGGGGGGGGTGTTTTTTTTTGTTTTCGATTTTCCTTAAAGCTGTGTCATTTCCTTTTCATTTTTCCCCATCTTATTCCCAAAGGAATTAGCAACAAACTGCCTTTGAGAAAAAACATGGCTGGGGAAGAAAAGTACTTTTGATGATTAAGACCCTTCTGTTCAAACAGTTCCTGCCTACACTACGGAATCCATAGATACTGGTGATATAAAGGAGAGGGTTAGGAGATAACTGAGACCCCTCAGGCTTGATATGTAATCAAAGAAGTATTGTTTGGAAATGACTTAAGGGAAGTGGAGTGGCTAACATTTTGGCCCCAGTCCAGCTACCGCTCGAATTGATGGCAGAGTTCCCACTGACTTCAGGAGAAGTGAGAGCAGACCTTTTGTCTGGTGAGGACAAGCGTATGAAAACACGATTGGAAAGATGACAACCATGCAAATTGGGAAAGACAACTGCCTACAGATTCCTTATTTGAAGGGATGTCTCTGCCTGACTAAGTGAGCTTGACAGAAGAGGCTGTTTCATCACTGGTTCCTGGGCAGTGCCCAGCTCAGTCAGTGACACATTTTGGCAGAGGCAAGATCGCACTCTACAAATAACAGCAATTCCAGGAGTACAGCTTGCATCTTGCCAGCTGAAGCTGTAAGGGCAACTGAAAATCAGCTAACACAAGCTTAGTTGTACTGGGTAGGAACAACGACCTAGCTAGCCTGGCAGTCTGTTTTCTGTAGAGGATTAAAGAATATCAGAACACAGCATATAAAGCGTAGTGCATCCCTTGGTACACCACCCCAACATCCCTAAGTCAATAATACAGACCTGTTTGGGTATTAGCTACATTTCAGAATATTGTGTTTAAGAACAATTAGGGGACCTGTGTGCAAACAGTTGAAGTCTGAACTCCAGGCATAACATCTCCTATTACATTTACATTAACAGGTCTGCGAGTTAGTAGATGTACTGTAGGGCACCTCTTTTAGGTTAGACCCTGAAGAAGGTGCTCTTCACCTCCTTCCTGCTGTCGCTGTCATGTGACTGATAGGAAGCACATCTCTCAGGGCTAGTGGATAGTTTCCAGGACATTTGGAGCTTGGGCATTGCAAAGCCAGTGGTGGGGCTCTAGCTTCTTGTTGGGATTAGACCGCTTGGAAAGGTGCAGTTCCCCAGTAAGCAGCTGTGATTGGCACTGCTTGAAGTGGAAGAGTGCAGATGCCTTAATTAGGAACCAGCACTGGGAGAACTGGCAAAATCCACAGTGAGAAAAGTACACCTTTAGTAAAGGCTGCGAAGGGAAATAAATGTACAAGGTACAGAAACCAGGGGGAAAAAGGACAGAATAAAAAAGAGATTTGACAACTGTGCTGGGACCTACAAAAGGGGCCACATCTGTTCTGGCACTGTCCCAAGCTGTGAATAGGTCTGACATCCACAGAAGAGGCTTTCCCCGTGCAAAGATGGGAGAGGTGCTTTGTGGAAAGGCTGCAGTGTAAACTAGCTGCACTTTCCCTCACCTTATGATCATATGGTTTCCATTTATTGGGTGGAATTGAATAGCTGCAGACTTGCCACTCTCAGAGGAAGGAGATCGTCTTACTTACTGTAAAAGTCTTGGGGGCTTTCTTCCTTGAAAGTGTAAGGAGAAGGATGCTTTAGCTGTGACTTGTGAAAGCTTGCACAGTGCACAGCAGGAACTGCAAGGTGGTTTTGCTTCAGTGCAAGTGTGAATGAAGGGCATGTGTGCACACAAATAACATTCAGCTGCTGGCACAGCCCTGGTGCTCTGACATCCACTTTATACCTTTAGCAAAATAGGGTCAGAAACAGGAAGAAATAAAAGGGATGTGGGAAGAATTCATTTGGTTAAGGATCCCGGGCATGAAAATAAGACTTTTTTCTATCCACCTTCCTCAGGTCCTAAGCTGTTAAGATAAATCAGCCTGGTGCCCACTCGGTGCTGGTGCAGGCAGGGTGAGGAGCCTTTGCTATACTTCTCTCATTCATCACTCTTCCACTAGCCCCATGTCCAAGTCTGGCAGGTTTTGGCCTTTTTCTTTAAACTCCAGCTGCTGGGTTTGTGCTATTACCCAAGAAGGAAAATAAATTGCTATTCCTTGTAGCTGGGGGGGAGAGTCTGAAAATATGAATCCAAGATGTGCCAAGGCCAATGAAAAGAATCCAAAATTTAAAATTGCTAATGGATGTTTGAAGCCTTTTTGCTAATTCAGAAGTAACTGAATAATGCAGACTAATGCAATTGTGCAGGCAATTCTCCATTCCAACACTAAGCAAAGTAAAGCCCTAATGTTATTTATTTAATAACAGAGTTTTGAGGAATGAGCAGTTAAGTGAAGATACCGTTTAGCTGTAGTCAGTGACTGCCTGTTTCAGGGGTAAAATGGAAGGCTTAAAAAAAGTGATATCTTCTGTAGAAAATAAGGTAGAAATAAGTCCTTTCTCCAAGCTTATTTCTTACTGTGTTAAATAATCCAATCAGGTTAATAAGAGCTGTCAGATTTAGTAAATGATTTTTTTCTTATCCCATTTTAGACAGAGTTACTCTTTAAGTGAGCATTTCTCCACAGCATGCTATTTGTTTCATACATTATTATTTCATAACTAAATCTCTTCAAAATTTTTCTTCGGTAGGTGTTAAAACATAAAGAACAAGCAAAGAAAATTTTGATTGTATTTAGACTTGAGCAGTTTCTATTGACATTGCTCTGCATCAGAGGCATAATGCTCTGTAGCAGACAAGGGAGGTAATGAACTGATGGCTCCATCAGTCACACCACAGAGAAGAGTTGATGTGGCTTTTGCAGAATTACCTCTGACATGTAAGTTCTCAGCGATCAGAGTGAGGAAGGAACCAGCAGTCAACTGTCTGTGGTTGAGACCTAATAGATAATATTCTTGCATTTCATCAACAACCCTCACGCAAGGCTTTTACATGAGCTCATGGTCATAGGTCAGTATGGAATATTCACTTATAGGTTACTAACAGGTTACAAATTAAGAAGTTAACAAAGCCACGAGCAGGGTACCAAAAATAGCTACAGACATTCAATGAAAGTGTGCCTCGGTTTCTCCAGACATACTGTCTTTGCCACTTTTCTCCTATTTGGACTGCAGAGCAAAGGGTTTACACCAAGTAGCTGCTCAATTACTGTCCCAGTGGTGAATGAAACATGAGTGTGGAAGGTAATATTAGGAAATTGCACCAGTGCTCTCAGATTTCTTTGGCTGTATTTTGACAGCTGAATTAATTTGAGTTATCTGTGCTCAAGTGAACTTACCCCAGCATAGCACGGCTTACTTGAGAACGGCCATCCTGCAAAATTGTTCTGGAGCTGCACAAATGAAATGAAATGATCAACAATGTGACTGTAAAGCAGCACAGAGAGATTAAGTTGGGCAAACTAAATATTTTGCCTCTTCAATATAGCTTGAGGCAAATCACACAAATTAAAGCTCCATCACTTTTGAACTGATGTTTTTCTTTATGGGTGGAAGCCTGGTAAGGGCTGAAGTTTTAGTTTTGGCTCAAATGAATTCTACACTGAAAATAAGTGCTTTGCTTAGTGCTTTACGGAAAAGTATATTTATTTTTGAAAAACATACTTCATCCCCTTTCTAAAGGATATCCAAGCAGCTTGGGGACAAATGGCTTCTGGGACTTGATATTTTGTCTCTGATTCACTCTTCTGAAGAACCGCTTTTGGAAAAAAACCCTCACATCCCACATTCTGTTTACATATATCTCATTTTGCTGTGGAAATAGAAAGGAAAGTTGTATCTGGCAGACAAAATGGGACTGGAAAAATAGCAGGATACTTGAGAGTGACATTAAAATTGCTTTCCTCAGCCAGAGCTCACCAGCACCTGGGTGCAATCAAGGTCGGAGCTTCTCTTGTATTAAAGCATTATGGAGCCTCCAGGAGCATATGTTCGGCACACAGCAATGGAAATGTAAAGCCGTGAAGTCAGTGGACGTTCAGTGTGCTATTTTTGTTGTGCACGTACTTTAACAACAACAACAACTAAAAAAATTACTCTCTTTATTCTGATAAAACCTTGAATTTTCCAAATGTGACTTTCGGGAGGGAATCTTTATCTGTGTGTTCTTCAGTATTGGCAAAGCTGCTTGATTCTTATGTCTAGAAAAAAAGACTTTCTTTCTGGGGAGAAGTCCCAGTTGCAGACAGACTAATTTATTCTTGGCACATCCTAGGATTTACATTGCTGTGGGGGTCAGAAATGTAATAATTCACAAGCCTATCTGCTGAGATGGCCTCCATTAGTCAGTCTTCTTTTTGAGGCTGGTCTGGGTTTTTTTCACACTTTCCAAGTTGCCTTTTGGGAAGGGTAGAGCCTTCCCTGACCGGAGCAGAAGGTCTTGGAGCATGTTGTGGCACTGCGCCTAGCAATGCCACTGGGAAGAGCAGAGACACCACAACGATATCTCTGCTTTCTATGGGGATGGAAATGAGGATTGGCAAGAAAAGCCTCAGGAAAAGCCATCTCCTCTGGACCCTTTGTTGGTGCAGGCAGAAATTCTGCTCTCCTTGCTGACATTTAAAATGCTTTCTTCATTTTTTTTACAAGATCTGCAGAGAAAAAAAACCACCTCATTCAAGGCTGGGGCTTCATGCCCCTGTGTGCTATCTATCAGACTTCACTCCTCTGACCATTTCCTCCTCTGCTAAGCCCTGGCAGAAGGCAGCCACAGGAATATAAACTCTCCCTGTCCAAGGAAGCTGTCCTTGGCAGGGCAGCTGGGCACCAGGCTGGTGCTGCTCCCCCAGGGATGGGAGGCAGAGGAGTCATCAGCCTGCAGCCAGGCTGCAGCACAGGCACGAGATCTGCATCTTCTCAGAGGGCTGCTGTGGATTTACTGTGAGGTCTGGGGAAGGTTACATCATTGCTACCTGCCTCAGTTTACCTGGGCTGTGTACAAACAGAAGTTACCTCAGGTGGGAGCTAGATGCAATGATTCAGGCTTCTCACACTCCTGAGATCCCTGAGCTGCTCCTATGTGTTTCAGGTGCCGTTATTCACAAGCTACAGCTGTGTGCTTTAAAAACACTTAAGACTTGGCCATATCAAAATGGATGTTGACCAGACACAGTGAAATATATACCTACCTAATCTTGAACATGGATTTAAGCTTCCCAGCTACTTCTAGGTGTTAGAGCAAAGATAAGAGAGCTGCTGAAAATATTTTAAATGGCAAGGAATTTCTCTTCTCTTTGTTCCCAGAAGCAGCTGAACCATTTTTACTCATTTCTTCTCAGCACATCCTCTCTTTGAGAAGTTGAATTAAGAGGATGCTGTTTTGACAGAATTATAAGAAACTGAAGAAAGGCTTAGTCAGGTAACCAGCAACCTTCAACTACAGCTGTCACTGGCAGCTCCAGCCATAATGAAACATCACATTTCTTGCAACTAAAATTTCATTACATGGCAAAACTTTTTAATGTCCAGATCCTAGCATCATTGAATGCACAATGTGCTGACTTGGACTACGACCTGATACAGGAAACGTGGTTATGGGGTAGCTCAGGTGCACAAATGTAGTCTTACTAAAGGCAGTAGGATTGAGTTATGCCTTCTCTACCTCTTTGTGTGTCATGAGTTAGAGACTTACTCTGAGCTTTTTAGTAAACAATGTGCAGCTGTAATGTTAGGTGAAACCTCTTTGTTCAGTAATAATCAGTTTCTCAGTATTATTTATCTGTATGCATGCAGATATTATTGCAGACATTAGAATAGTAAGAAATTAAATTTCAGAAGTTACGATATGAAACCTGTTTGGTATGTGTACACATATAAAAATCACAGAATCATAGAATCATTTAGGTTGGAAAAGAGCCTTAAGGTCATCAAGTCTAGTTGTAAACCTGATACTACCAAGTCCACCACTAAACCATGTCCCCAGACACCACATCTACATGTCTTATAATACCTCCAGGGATGGAAACTGGAAAGATATTAAACAGAACTGGAGTATACATACATAAAAAGTAGTAAGCAAGCAGAAATATTGTTTCAAGGTTTATGTTAACGGCTATTGAAAGTATATGGACAAAGCGGTGGAAAATCTTCTTTATTTAGAGTTCTGATAATCGTTTCCACCTATTGAATGATAACGTGCTTTAGACCAGCAGTTGGAGAGCCTTGTTTTGTGCCAAGCAAGAATTGCCTACTCTTGTCAACTATGAACTGTATCTCAGGGGCAGAGTCAATTCAGTAGAGGTTAGAGAATTGGGATTTAACAGAGACATGACAATCATTCAGAACAATAACAGGTGAAGATATAAAGTATAATTGGTAGGGACATTGTCTTGTAGTAGTAATAAACACAGCTACTGGTAAACACTCTGGGAAAATAGCGAATGTAGACTATTTGGCTCATTGATTTTAATGCAATACAGTATTCATGTTACAGATAATATCAGGGGGTATCTATGTGGAATGTTGTCTTTCTTTTTCTTGCAAATGTATAGTGAAAAGAAATCAACAGTAAGTAAACAGAACTTCGGACAATACTGTACAATTGAAATATCTGTAAAAGAAATTAACAGGGAGCTTAGGCAAGAAAATGGAGAGAATACAAACAGTAGAACTGCTGAATTTCTACTTCATATAGATTTGCGGCTCAAGTGTACTAAAAATTTTCTCCCCATTCCTTTCACTTTTTGAGTTCAAATCTAGTGATGGGAAGCATTCTCATGTTATTATCTAAGAGGTATTTTTACTGGGGCAAAAACTGTGAATTCAGTATAACACAGCATAAGGAACAATAGCTGATGCATCAGAACGCTGACATAGAGATCACAGCGAAAGAAGCAAAGCTCAGTTCAAAATTCATGCCTATTTTCATTTCCCATTTATTTAGGCATCTTGGCAGACACAACAGAATCTTCTGAAATTGTTTCTGGTTAGTTTTGTCTTAAATCCTCTCCTGGAGTGTAAGTCACACCGCCTGCAAAAGCTCTGTGAAGGAGAACTAATCAACCGTGAGCTCCCCTGTGGATGTGACCTCTGTCAACAAGCTGTTTATGATTCCCAGAATGGATTTAAATGGATACCAGTTCTTCCTCTGCTGTGAGAAGCTGTTGACATGGTTGCAGTTGATTAGGAAAAAAAAAATCCCTACATCTAATAAGAGAGTAAGTGAACCATTGCTTTATTTAGGGAGCCTTCAGATCAACACCTCACTCTTCGAGCAAAAGCAAAGGACATATAACCACCTCCAGGACATGCAGGTGATACCCACCCAGACTTGAGTTTCTGATAGATTTTCTGCAGCTGGGGCAGACAGACATCCGGAAGGATTTCTCTCTTTCTTTTGACATAAAGAGCAATAATATTAATGTATATTGCTTTTTTTCAGTGAGTAAGGGGGGGAATGGATGAAGCTGGGGAAGGCTGGGGAGTTCTTGCTGTTTCCTAACAGGCCGTCTTTCCCAAGACAGCAGAGGTCACTGTGCTCATGAGGAAAGAAGGGGAAATCTGGAGGCAATCAGGATGTTTCAGTCCTCAGTTGACAAAATCACTGTCTTGTCTTTCTCCAGAAAGCAATTGCTCTTTCAGATTAGTTTTCCTGAAGTAAAAAAAAAAAACAAAAAAAAAAAAAAAAACAAAACCAGGATCTTTTTGCCAGTAATAAATGCAAACTCTGCATTTAAGAAGAATCCTCTGAATTCTCACTGCCGTTAACCTGAAGAAGTTATCAAAAGGGATTTGGGTTGGAGAACCCACAAATAAATTTCTGTGGCTTTGAAAAGAGGGGGTTGTGCAACAACAGACACTGTTGGGGCAGGTTTTGGTCTTCTCCCTAGGATACCAAAAAGCTTTTTACTGACAGTTGTCATTTGTAAGAACAGCCCAAGAGAGTTTATTGTCGTATCTATTTCTCACTAGACAGCTGGAGTTTTAGCATGACTAATTTAACAGCAACCTGAGATGTAAGGAAAGGTGTGTTGGTGCCCATGTAGCCATTGTGCAGCATCTTTCAGGTGACCCTGGTTAGCATACACTAGCGTAACACAGGAGAGAGGAAAGACTGGGGAACAAAAAGAAACTGCAATAAGCAAGCAGTTTCTTTCCGTTTTCAGTACAGTCAGTGCTGTATTACCCACCATGCACATTTTAAGCTTCTATCCTTTCTTATCATTGTAAAATCAAATCTATGTTCGTTCTGACAACTGACATTAAAATCTAACTTCTTCCTGTCTTATAGGAAAAAAAATAAGCCGTGGCTTGCTTGGTTGGCTGGCTGCTAGTTTTCTGTCAGAAACCAGCAGGCTGAGGCTGGAACAGGAGAGGGCAGTACAGGAGTGTCTGAGCACCCAAACTGTTGGAGCTAAATAGGGTGAGCAGGGATACAGGCATTTAGGAAGCATGTTTTGTGTCCATCACTGACAAGACAGAAGCTCTTAAAACTCCATTTGCTTTCTTCAAATGAATGTTTTTGTTTCATAGACACGCTGTAAATGAAATTCAGAATTGTTTACTGGCTAAAACTAGAGAATGTTGTTGCTTATGTTGACATGTTGGTTTTATTTATTCTGATAAATAATGGACCATTTCTTGTGGGGACTGAAAAAAGCAAGGCAGCAATTTTGTTTCAGCTAAGGAGAATCTGGGATATTAGACACATATCCAGGTATCTTTCCTGAGCTGCAATAAAATCAGTGTTATGTGGGCTTGCATCCCTGCATTCAGCTGCGTGTGCTGGGATTTGTGGTAAGGCTGAGCAGGGAAAATGTGCTGAGGCATCACTTAATCCAGAGGCACGTAAAGCATGTATCATGAAGTGAGGAGAGGCAGTTTTTGCCCTCTGACACAGGGCAGCAATGAGCCTTTTAATGCTGTTCTTTCACAGAGCAGTGGTGTTATAATGGCTCCATAATTACCTGCAGCTCAATGGGAACATGGATTAATATACATCCAGCGTGGCTGCATATCCTGTCATCCTAATTCCCCCACCTCTTCTGGAAGGGGGGTTTACCCACCAAGCTTTGCCTCTGTCTGCCTCTCCACCAGAATAAGCTCTTAGTGGGTGACTCGGGTGATTGTAGGCAGAGGAAGAAGAAGGTGGTCCTCCACACAGGAGGAAATCCTTCCCTCCTTCCTACCAAAGCATGGAAACACAACTTAAAAAGCACAAGGCCAGTTCACCAGTGGGAGTTTGGCTGTCTGGTCTTTTGTCACAAAAGACATACAGGACTGGAGTAAGGCACATTGGTCAGCTGAGCTATGGCCTTTTGTCAGTCTTCAGAGATTGATTTGGGTGATGTAGTCTTCCTAGAAAGATACTTCTTCTATTTATTTTAATAATCCTTTATTTCTTGGACTATAGAAGCACTACATTAGCCCAACCTAGAAAGATGCAATTGTCCCTTTACTACCTCATTTGAAGAACCTGTTAGAAAATACCTGATCGTCATTTACTGTAACACAGATCTCTCAGGGGCCACTGGACCACCTGATGCTATCCAAGCAGTTCTCAGTATAAGCAGGAGAGAAACATTTGCTCCTTAAATCCCTCCTAACAAATGAGTGACAAGCACTGGTATAGAAAGCAGCATGAAGGCTTGTCTTAGCTGTGCATGCCTCAACCCAGTTGTATCCTGTGGATTTTGAAGACCCAAAGGCACAGATGAGAAGGACTGTACTGAACCAATGTACATTAGCTGCTGCGTTTGTTTTGCAACCTTGGGTATGGTGAACTGGTGTGGGTCTTTTCCATTCACTTAGCTGAATGAAACTCTCACATGCAATAAGTGCAGGGAAATAAAAATCAGGCAAAAGAATCTGTCATGGGTTTGCTTGTAGGTTTTTTAAAAGGGGAAATGTAGAAAGGAAATCAAACAAAAGAACCAAAAAAAAAGTGGTTTCTGTTTAAAAGCTGACCTTCATGATGTTAGTGATTCCTTGAGCACAAGTCTGCTTTACTTTGTTCATCCTTATGGAAAAGGGGTGACCTAGACTCACTCAAAGAAATTTTTCTTTCATTCTTTCTTTTTCATAGCTATCCTCTTAACATCCTCTCCCTTCCTTATCCTAACAATTCTGAAATGTTTACTTCCACCCCATTATCTTTTATGGTACTTAGCAGCACTGTCATTTGTTATTTTTAGAGCTTTTCAAACAGCAGAAGGTTTTATTGCAATTTTGCATGTCTTTGCTGCCTACTGTTACTAATGTTACTTTACTTTTCTTAAAGCACATAGGTCTGTGTGTATATCACACCATTCTCTCCCTGAGTGAAGTAACTTCCTGTTTCTCTTCTGCTTATTCTCCATACACACTGTCAAAGAGGATCCAGGATCTATGCTTGATGAGTTGGAGACTCATCTGGTCCTGTGATCTGAATTAGTCATTGGAGGGCATTTTTTGTTTAGTTTCAGTGGGATGGTACTTGGTTTGTGTGCTCCAAGGTTACTCTGTAATGGAAATTGAAGCACAGCAAGTGGGAACTTGGAAGATTCTCATCAAACTCATAATCCACACTAAAATCTAATGTAGATGCCAACTACTGGGATTCAAGGTACTTTTGAAAGTGAGTTAGAATTTCAAGGTACTTTTGAAAGTGAGTTAGAATTACTTCATAGCTTCTCTACAGGCATTTTTGAATGGAACACACAAAGTAATTGGCTTTAAGCACAATTATGCATGGCTAACTGCAGTGACAACAGCACCAAATGTCTGTTCTAGCTCAGTTAGTTGGTTGTGTGATATTTTTTCTAATAACTTTAAGGTCTGTTAGATGTTCTCAGGCTTGGAGTTTGAGTAACATAAGGTTTTTAGTATATATAGATATGTTAGAAATTAATATTCTCTTGCGTGTGTGTATAGAAACATGACAATAGCCCTATCTTCATTTGATTTCTAAAACATTCAGACTCTTGTATTGGGAATCAGCAATCAGATCTCAAACTCACTTCCCAGGACATTTATAAATATGAAAAACTTGCTTGCACAGCACTGACCTCTTTTCAGCCTACATAGATTTACTGCTAGATCTATTGCCTCTGTAAACTTGACCTCAACTGAAAACGTTGTGATGCAACCCACTTTGACAAATTTTCATGGTTTGAGAAAGCCCTTCAAGTTGTTAAAAGCAGAAATCAGTATACACTGAAACCCTATCAACTAACAGCTAATTGCCAGCACTCCATGTGTTCAGCTTTCTGCAAGGTATCGCTTCTAGCACACATTTTTCTACATCCTAACACACAGTTCTTGATTCTTTTTAATTTTTCTTTCCAGTTAGCCTCCCAGTTGCAAAATCTCTTTGTAAATAACAAACAGAAGTTGAGGATACTCATGCTGTTGTTACACAAGGAAGGATGACCAGGTAGACAGCTACCGTTAAAAAGCTCCTTTCTAAATTTTCCTGTTTTGCCTAAGGCCGTGCCTTGAACATCAGAGGCCAGAAAGCAGCATTAAGGCCAGGAGTGGTTGTATACAATGGCATTCCCCTTTTCAGTCTAATGAATGTGTAGAGGGATCATTTCAAGTAGTCTATAGAATTGTGGGTTGTATTGCTGTTTCTTTGAAGTAGCTTTTTCACACTGACTTGTGCTAAACTTCATGCTTTCGTCCTTAGGGTAGGGAATCTCCTAGATGTCTGTCAGAGCAATTGGCTTAAATCCTTTGATTTGAAAGATATTGCAGTATTGAATTACCAGAGGGATTTCTCTAAAGAAAGGAGAGACAGGACTTGGGGAAGGCCTGGGCTGCCTGTACTGAAGCAGTGACCAAACATCCTTTGCTTGTACTTTGCCAAGAGCAGTCTGAGCACATCACACAAATACCCTTTTCTTACTTGTAACTGCTGACTACTCTGAAGAGGTGATTAAAATGTGTTCAGTGTTTTCTTAAATCACTTAATAGCTGGGCAGTCGTTGCAGTTACTGGAGGGTTAAGATGCAACCTGGAGGTGGAGATACAAAGGCCATCACTGTTGAGAAATGATTCCAACAGGGAAGAAAATGTAAGCTTCCCTGTTGTGCCTGGGAGTTTGGTGGCAATTTAGGCTTCAGGGTCTGTTTCAGGGTTACATAGAATGTTTTAGGAGTATAATTTAGAAATGAAAACATGCCTTAGAGCAGTGATTTTACATACCTTAATACATAGTGGTCAACTTTAATACCACTGCAACTCATTGGCCTTTCTTTCTTTACTCTCAGTTACATTATAATAGACTAACCAAAGCAGAAATAATTCACCATTTATAATGATGAGTTCATCATTTTATAATGGAGAAATCTTAAAGTGAAAGGAAGAAATCTTTCCCTTAAAAAAAACCCACAAAGTTTATTATAGCAATGACTCCTATGTATTACCACTTGCATTATCATTCCTGGATGATCCAGAGAGATGCAGGTGTACTCTTCAGAAGAATTTGACTCACCACCTGTTTTAGTGTCTGTCACTCTGATCTGATATTAAGTGCATGGGCCATTGGTAAAATACATTTGTCTACCTGTCTAGGTAGGCCAAGCTCTAGTCATTGCTGCAGAGAGCTTAATCAGCTATTCCCACAGCAGCACTGAGTGATCAGGTCTGGTGTGCTCATTGCATTCAAGTTCTCCACCCATACAGCAGGTTGGCATGCTGGTTGTTCTCGTAAGAAAAATAAGCTAAAACTAGTGCTTAGAGATTTAATTGATATGGACATCTGTCTTGCTGACATCTAATAGAACATTTTTGATTCCTAATTGAGAATATGCTGGGTATAAAATGCACTTCCAGCGCCTCTGGTTCGTATTAACACAGCTGTAATGGAATTTTCAGTGGTGCTCAGTTTTGCTTCAGTGTTGCTCCCTGTGAAGCAAGGGATGAAATGCATTCTCACTGAGAGTAGAGTGCAGCCTATCTGGTTCATTTTTCAAATTATGTTCAATATTTCCTAGAGCTTTCAGTGGTGAAAATCCTACTGTGACAAGTATGGGGTGTTTGCAGATGGCCTTCCCTATTTGTGAAGTAAATATGGTGGCTGTGGAAGCTACACATTGACAGTCAGGGAAAAACAGTAATTGCTGGTTTTAATACAAGGCAGAGGAAGCTAAAGTGGCAGTCGTACAAGCTTTGTTATGCTGCCAAGCATGCCTGAAAGATCCAGGCTATTCTGTGTGCCAGTTGAGTCTTTGGCTGTTATTCCAATCAAGCTGGCTTTGGTGGTCTCCATAAAAGCAAAAGGTGCCTATCAACTCAGGTCACTTGCATCATGGTTCTTCTGTGGAACAGGCATGCGTTAAGTCCAGTGACTGCCTGAAGAAAGGCACTTATGCCACACATCAGCTATGCAGAGGTATCTCTTCTCCAGAAGTCCCTTGTCTCCTACCTCTCCATTAGCCAAAAGAGCCTTTCTTAAACAGTTTTTAAGCCCATATTTGCAGAACAGATTAGTGCAATATTTTGAGCCTAATTAAATTGTGCTTAAACTTTGACTCTTAATACTCCTGGAGCCTCTGGTTCTTAAAACTTCTGCCCAGGTTTACTGCTAATCTCCTTGTAACATAGCCCCAGTGATGTCACTTTCAAATACTGCTTTTTCAGTAATTTTGTGTGGATTTTTTTCTTCTCATAAAAATGTGAAAGTAACAATTTCACTTTAACCTTCAAACCAGTAAAAAGATTTTCCACTAAACCAAACGAATATTCTTGAACAAGAAACTGAGTTTATGATATCCCACAACTGCTCAATCTTCCAAGGCTTCATCTGATAGTTTTCTCATAGTGTATTCTCATAGAGCTGGAAGTTACTGAGTCTCCTCTAAAATCCAGAGAACTGAAAGGCACATGGATCTATGTGGCCTGCATCCTTCATCCTGTGGGCAGCAGACCAGGTACTCTCACCAGGGAACTTCTCATGTTGAGCAGGGTCTCCAAGCAGCAAAAGATGGCAAGTCCTGATCTTCTTCCCGGCACTTGCTGGCAGGTACACTTAGGTATGGTGCCTTTGATTCTTCTGCTGTGCTTCATAATGAACCTCAGCTATATTAGGTCCTATATTCCTAGTAATTTCTATGTTTTATGGGTCTGTGATCATCTGTGATCTTCTCGAACACTTTTTGTGGGAGGTTTTTTGCCTGTTACAGTATTTCAAGGCTCCCTAAAAATGGAACCTGGTAAAATTCATTGCTTGCATGTGACACACAGACTGTTAGTTCCTGACATCTGATCATACATTCTTGCAGCAGATGCTCTTAAAACTTTGTCAAGAACATAAGAAACATTTGCTCAAAGAAAAGAGTACTCTTCTTCACACTTGACCGATTTTTCTGTGTTTACCTACTTCTTTCCCTTTCAGATGTAACTTTATTTTTATACAAACCATTTCTCTGATGAACTAGTCTTCTTTGCTGACTCTTTTCTGTAATTGCTTCCATATGTTTATTGTCCTTTGTAAAAAGTATGGAGTAAATGATTCCTACTGAGGTCATGTCATTTTGTTTACATTCTTAGTAAATATGAACAGCTTGATTGGAGCCCTTTAGGCATCTCAAATATGAATGTCTTTTTTCCTGAGTCTTCTATAAAAACAGGATGCTGAATTTTGTGCTAACCTGGCAAGGAATAGGTTTAATAAAATAAATATATGTCAGCATCATAAATTTATTGTAAGTGTAGTTGTTTTTTGTTAAATTCCTCTGCAGTTTAACAGCTTACTAAATGTAAAATAACTTAAAAAAAAATGAAAAGAAAATGATCTTTCTATTTTCAATATTGACTTCATCTTTTCATAGAGCCTCATCATTGCCTGGTTGCCATTAGCAGCCTGCTCCTTGCTTAAGCTGTGGGTCTAACCCCATGGCACCAGTGCAGTGTGTGAGCAGTCTTGGCCTTGATAGAGCCCTGGAAATAGGACAGGCTCATGGTGTTTTGTGAAAATGGCACATTTTTTGCTGTCTGATCATAATTAGGAGCTGGGAAGTAACAGATCACAGCTTGCTGCTCTTTAGCAATGATGGATGGACTGCTCCGTTAGCACTATATCCTGTGAAAGACTGGAAGTATGTTTGGCAAGGGCATCCTTAGAAGTCTTAGTGGTGAAAATCCAGCAAGGCTTAACTGAGCAATGAACTTTCAGAGGTTTACAGCTCACCCAGACTGGAGCAGACATTCAGAGAAGCAAGGAAATTCATGTCCCTGTTATAAGACCAGGTGGTTGCTGTATGCCACCCTCCTGTTTTCTAGAGTAGAGGCAGCAGGAGGTGTTTGAAATGTGCTTTTCAACAGATACATCCTCTGCTTCATCCTTCCTTCCATTCAGCTAAGCTTTCTAAACAGTGGGGTGATGGGCCTGCTTTTCCATGCTACCCAGAATTACATGCTGCAAGTCCTTCCCCATGAGAGTGAATTGCAGATCCTACAGAATCCCATTTGCTAGCCCATGTACACCATGAAACTTCTTGTTTCTCCTGCCGTTTAGAACCATAACACATACAACTATCTTCAAGCGTTCAGCTTTCCTTACAGCCTTGACTTTTTCATTACTTTGCCTCTCTGATGACCTTTCCACACTTCTTCAATACTAAAGCACTTTGGCTTATTAGGGTAGTGAAAGAGCTACACATCCATGGGCTCTGATGGCTTTACTATTCCTGCTAGTCTTTTCTGACAGCTAGGCAACTTACTCAATATTTATGTTTTGAGAGAAGGAAGGAGAATAGTAATAACTATTGTAATTTCTGTTAGAGACCAATTCCCAGCTTTGAGCACTTTGTCATTAGCGGGTTGTAAACCTCTCAGACAGGCTGTCCTGTAGCTATCCGCTCAGCCATTTGTCAGGGCAGAAAAATGTGCATGGTGAAATTGGTCACCAACAGCCTGCAGCTAGACCGAACCAGCCTTTAAAAAGCCTGCCAGACATTTCTACACTTTTAATAGTCACAATCCTACATTAGCATTTATGAGAACATTTATAGAGAGTTTGAGCGATTGTATGGGTTTTCTCCTAGATGCAACATTAAACCTCTGAAATATAAAATTTGTTTTAAATGATGGAGGTTCTATGTGGAAAGACAGAAGCAGGGAGGTACCTCCCTCACCACCAAACCAGGCCTCCTGCTCCTTTCAAGGCAAACATATCAAATATGTCTCTTTTATAAACTTACCAAAATCCATCTTGAAACTGCTCTTATTTTCAGCCACATGCAACTTCTCTCACACAAAGACTCTTTCAGGACCTTGTTCCTTTGATGGCTGGATACTTTATTCTCCTTTCCAGCTTACATATCTTCAGTTTTTGTGTTGCTGAGCTGATCAAGCCCCATTTTTTCAGATAAAAACGGTTTCTTATTTCCGTAGTTGTGCTTGAGATCTTCTTTAGGCATGTTCCAGTTCGAATTCAAGTATCTCAAGAACCACTAACCAAAATTGTTTCTGTGCAGTTTTACCAGTTTTAGGACAGAACTAGCATGTCTCTGTATCTACAGGAAGTATCTTATCTGATGAGTTTTGTATGCCTCATGTGCTGCTGATAGCCCAGGGTCATCCCTGGATCAGCTAATACCACCCAGATCCTTCTCTTCCTGTTGTTTTTGATTGCAGAGTCCCAGCTGATGGAGAGATTTGTTATTATTGCCCACTAAGTTGATGACCTTGGTATATGTCATTTTGCATTGCTGTACTGTTCTGCTTTGCCTCGTTTCTGGTGCTTCAGAACTTAAATCTTGTACAATATTTCAAGCTCCTTCTACCTTTAACAGTACCTCGCAATTTTGTCATCAGCACTCCTACCTTTTGTGCATAAGTTAGTCATCACTAAAAATAGTAAGGCCAGTCCTCAAGGAACATTGTTAAGGCTCTCTGTCTAGCCCAGGTCATTGTTGTCTCTCCTTCAGCCTGTTCCTTTCAACTGTTTATTAAATCCCATCTCTTCACTTCAAACTAATTCTCCTGGTGTCATTGTATCAAATGTTTTACTGAAATCTGAATAGTCTTCATCTACCAGACTTCTGTCAGCTGAACAGTCACTTATCTCAGCCAGGGTGACAGGTGGCAAGCCTGCTTATCGCTTGCATTTGTCAGTTCTTGTCCACCTTCCTCATTCATCTTTAACACTTGGTTTTTCTTTTCAAAATCTGCTTGAACTTTATGCCTGTAAGTCTGAAAGACAAGTGACTAGACTGCAGTTGTCTGTGTCACTTTTTCCTCTTACGTTTATATACTGCATTTGGTATTCTGCAGTCACTCAGTTATTCAGGCTTCAATTGAAAGCAAGTGGGTATGTGCAGAGAAACAACTTGCAGACAGCTCTGTGGGGGTTGCATGTTTACAGCCACAGTGACTCATATCAAATTTGCTCAACTTACAACTGAAAATGTGTTTTTATAGCTGCTAGCTCTGCAAAAACACTCTCAGATTTGAAAGGCAACCTGTGTCCATTTGGACTCATGCACTGGAGCTTCAGATGCTGCTGCTTTTCTGTTCTGTCAAGATTTTGGTTAGAGATGGCTTCATTCTGCCTTTGTTTGGCTCCCTTTGCCTACAAGAGTTCTTCGAGGCAATCTTACCAAAGGTGAGATCCTGAATTTTGACTTTCGTGCAGCACCCTGGAGTAGCTATGAAAAAGACTATCATTAAAGCAAGTATTATACATATTGAAGACTCCTCACAAATGGATCACTTGGTATCTGTATTTTTTTCCCTTCTGTAGTGTTGGCACAAGCAGAAAGTAGAACAGTTTATTTTTATCTTCAGAGTAAGCATTTATGACTGAATGTGCTGGGGCTGATTGTAGTATCTCTTCATAGTTGGTTTTTAGAAGAACAACACATGCCTTACTATGCTTGTCATAGCTCTGGTCTACAGGTTAATCCTTTTCCTTATCATAGATTTATATCACTCTATTATATTTCATGTTAATGACTTGGGCCTTCAGTTGGAAGCAGGAAATATTTCACAGTTTGATATTAGCAGGTGAAGCTTTCTAGATACTACATATAGTCAGTGCAGACAGAATGGTCTTTCCAGGAGTTCCCTGGGATGAGATAATGACTGTAGACTAGATTTATGGTTTTCAGATGGCTAACACTGTTAGAGATTAATTCCATTTCAGAGTATTTTAAATGGCAAATAATCAACATAAAGCAAGTGCAGTTCTGCAAGAGCAGCCGAAGGTCAGATTAAACTACTGGGAGTGCAAAGAATTTAATAAGTTGTGACAGCATGATCGAAGACCAGGGGATCACAGTAGAAGCTTAAACATGATATTCCACCTAGTACAGAGAGATTGTTGCTTGCTGTGTGCTCTGCTTGGGGAGAGCTGAATGTGTCCTACCAGCTCTGGAACCAGAAGCAGAACAGCTGCACCCAAAAAGTGCAGCACTCCAACCTCGCTGTGAGCAGACATCATCAGTCTAGATGAAGCACCATCCTTGTGAGATGGTGCTTTTCCCAGGAGCTGAGTGGCATGGCGCTGCACTGCAGCACTCTGTCTGGGAGATTGAGCATGGTGCTGCCTTCTGACGTCTTCCTATAGGATAAAGATTGTTGTTAACTATTTTCCAGGCTCTACTCTCAGGTTTTATTCAGATGTTGGTGCTGTTCTGCACATCTACACCCCAGATAATGGAGGCAGTCCTTACTGTCAGTCCTTACGTCTGAGGATGGTAAAAGCTCCCTAAATAAAATGGCAGAGAAAGTCACGATCAATTTGGCTGAGACTATAATGGTGATTACAGAACCTGCAGTAAACAGATTTTTTACTTATCTGAGAAGAAGTACTAATAAAGTTTATGAAGAAGCTTTGTCCTTTAGTATTTTTCACTGCTTGGAAACTTGAGTGTTTTCTTACTCCATGTTGATTCACTTCTGAGGTGACATTTACTGCTGCTGAGCCCATCGCTCTCTAATAGTGCCACACATTGCTGTCAGGAGGGTAGAAGTAGCATGCTTTCATGCAAACTTTATGAGAAAGTAAGGCTTAGACCTAGCAGTCTACCCAGACATCAATCATTTCATTCATGTTATGACTAGCAACATTTGGAATTCAGGGAGGGAGATACATATCAACCACAGTGCTTCTCAAGGAACAGTCCTTGGCCTATTAATTATCTCTAATTACATGTGTTGTCATAAGTTGTTTTGCTCCTCAGCCTGGTATGAGGACTTCAGAACCAAAATTAGTCAGTATTTTCCCCTCTGAAATGAAACATGATTATGGCAGGATTCTCAGGAGTCTCCCCTCTCCTCCACAGGCTCCATTACATGCAGTACATATCCATGGAAATGCATCTATGTCTGCTGATCATTTGAGAACCTATTAGCTTAGATATATTATTCTAAATATTTCTGTTGCAGTTATATGATGCCATTTTACAGGCATCTTGCAAATGACAGTGTTTGGTCATCTGGAGCCACAGTGCTTCTGAGCTACACTTGCCCAGACCCACGGTAGCAAACAGTCTGATGACGAAATTGCTGCTGTCAGTCCTTAGACTTGACCAGTTCCTTGCATTTATTGTCTTTATTTCTAAACAAAACAAAAAAATCAAGTTAATTTTGAAATTACATGTTCTCTTTCATTCTTATTCTTTTGGCTGCAATAAATAAGCAGGTGTTGAAACCTGGCTACAAGATCGTGAGTGTTTTTCATAATTTCTTTTCCCTGGAAACATTAACAGTTTATACTAAACGGAAATGACTACAGATCCCAGGCATTTTCTATCAGTTGCTGTTTCTTCAAGCCTGTGTTAAAAGCTGTGTTTCACCAATGCATGCATTTTCGATTTCTAGGCAAAAAATGTAAATTCTTAACTGCTTACAAAACATTCTAGACCAACTCCACAAGCCATTTGGTTCTTTGTTAGTTAAAATAGCACAATTATTTCTGAATTTAAACCAGAGATTTTAACCCTAATTCAACAAGGCATTTAAGCATTGCCCTAACTTCATCCCATTGCACCTTTTAAGTTGAATGTGTGTTTACATTTTCAGCTAAACTGAGGCCTCTTTTTTTATCTATTGCACATACTATGAATTATTATCTGCTTCATGAATGCAAGTTCATTCCATTTAATACTCCAGGATATTTCCTCCTTCTATACATGAGCTTGTATCTTGTACTGCTGATCTTTTCTTCATTGACTGATACTTGCTATCTGCAGTACAGTGTGCTTTCTAGTTAACAGTCAAGAAAAAGGATAAAATTGATCATTAATTATATAATTTTGTGCTATTTGTAGTCAGGGATCTACTGTGTCTTGGTCATGGCCAGCTGCAACACTCGTGTTCTGAGGGGAAGGAGCACGTGGCGTCACTGTTCATCCTTTGGAAACAAATGGTGGCATATTGGTCCATCTGCCCATAGCAGGGTTCCTTCTCTTTCTGCAGCCTCATTCCCTTCATTTTGCCTTTCACCCAGAGTACATTTTATGCAGTCTGTCTTCTCTCTTGTATAGCAGTAATTTCAATTTTAAAATTAACATGAAGTGGGATAATTCATGCAGTGCTTTTTTTTCTAACTCACTTTTTTTATTGCTTTATTACTGTTCTTTCTGCCCATGCTTTTTACTTGGTTGCCTTTTCTTGTTTATCTGCAGATTTTTACATGTTCGGACTGCGCTGTATTCTTACCACCTCTATAAAGTGCAGTGCACAGTTTCAGTGGATTAGAAGAGTAAGTGAACAGAGGAGGACATCTAAATAATTTAAATGAGTCAGTATTATCTGCTTTCATTACAGAAAAGATTTCCTGTGAAGGTATTTTTTATAGGATGTTATTCTCACTGAGATGTGAAATATTCCAAAACCAAGATGAGTTATCTTTTGAAACAGCATTCCAGCAATGATTTCAAATTAAACGCTTTTACAGCAGCTGATGAAAAATATCAACAACCACTTAAACCAGAGCTGAAGAGAGAAATTTGCCAACACCTCTCCTGATTTATTTCTGACTCCAAATGTAATACTGGTTTTGCTTAGATTTTTCATGAGATTCATGAAAAGCAAATTCCTCTACAAAATAAGGTTTTCCTGATCTTATCTGAGACATGGTGCTTATTCCAAATAACATAATCACCCATTCTATAGGCTAAACTTATCATCTACCTTTTGTCTAGAATTCTGGTAAGGTGACAGACAATACAGCTTGCTTTTATACCAGAATTAAATTGTTCATGATTCATAGCTTCAGAATATGAGTCAGGCATCTCAAGCCCATGTGTACAACATTGTGTTTTACAGACAGACTTAGTTGTATGAATGGTGGCGGTTTTTCTCTATGTATTCTGCACAGGAAAATCTGAAACACTGTAACATCACGTCAGGTCATTTGTTCGGTAGATCAATACAGTGACACACCAGAGACGGGGTTTGTCTCAGGAGGGTCTGTTGTAAGCACAGCATGAAATACAGTTGAGCTGGTAACACAAACTGGATGCTGTACGTGGATTAAACTGCACATGTTCCTTGCCATAATCGCTGTTGGTTGTGATGGAAGTGCTTGGGAGGGCTGTGCTTTGGTGTAACTTCTTGTCTGCCTGCAGAATATGGACATCTGTGTCTTATATACACCCCTTGCCTAGGTAGCACGTGTGTGACCAGCTGAAGGATGCATGGCATAGCTTCTTTACTGCCCATGCACTGTCTCTCTGGTGTGCAGTGGGATGCTAAGCCTCCTACTGGGAAAGCACAAGTCTGCAGCAGCGCTCCTACAGCCCCAGCCAGCCCCTTGCCAGAGGTGTCCCCTGGTGAGGCCAGGACACCAGGGAGGTGTAACCCTTCATTTATGTGCATGGTACCACTGACAATAGCGGGGCAAAAAGATCAAATAAAAATACTGAAAGACCTATTTCACATCATTGTTGTTTCAAAAGTATGATTCCTTGTGGTCATCATTAGAAAAGTTTTATAAAAATAAAGGCATTTACAGGTCTTGCCTTGTTTTCCTGAGGTTCTGCTCTGAGGATGTGTGGGTAAAGCGCCCTGGAATTCTACATGAGTTTCCTCCCTCCTCTGCTGCTTCATAGTGCAGAGACAAAACAGGCCTTTGGGGTGTTTCTTTATGAAGGGCTTTAAACACAGTTGCTTAGGAACACTTTTCTTTGCATATGGTTTTCCTCATCCAAGGTAGTGTGAAGTGCTGCATTAACAGTGCTGAGTGTAAGCAAGGCAAAAAAGCCTTGAAAAGGTTCATCCAGCTCCAGGTGGTCTCTCACACAAAGGTGTGATAGCTCTGCTACCTGGACACAAACCTCCTTCCTCTTCCCCACACATTGTTTGTCCTGAATGTATGTGGTACCTCATGGAGTACCTTGTGGAGTAGGTGAGAGGCAGCAGATCGGAGGGTGAAATTTCATAGCATCACTGGAAGGTGCTGGCTGATGCATGAATAGCAAGGAAGTCCTTGATGGGAGCAAAAATCTGTCCTGGCCAAAGTTCAGCCACCAGTCTGAAGACAAAAGGAGGGTAGCTGAGAATAACTTGCAAAAGTCTGAGGGTCATATAGGGCAGTATATTCAAAATCCTCTACATCATTTAGTAAAACTTGGACTTTTACTGAATGCTTGCAAGAACATGATTGGGAGGCCTTATTAGACTTACAGAACATATACCATAGCTTTATTAATATGTGTGGGGTTTTAATTAAGATAGGGACTACTTGAGGGAGGAACTGAATGGCTCCCTAATGAATTTGTTACATTAATTTCCTTCAGAAAGCACATCTGAGCCTAACTTAAATTCCTCCTGTAATTAATTTATGTAATATATTCTAGCAAGTCCTGTAGTTTTTCCCTGTAATTGTGTGCTGGATTGACAAGTTTAATTTCATGTAACATGAGAGCCTGCAGTACTGAGCTTGCAGTGCTTCATAAAAGTTGATATTACAAGTTGTGCTGTTGGATTTTGGCAAGAAAGAGGCAATAAAATATTCCCGTAAAATAGAAATGTCCAAGTGACAGATATTGAGGCCAAAATTAAAAAAAAAGAAAATACTCTCTAAAGGTAGGTCTTAAATCCATATTTAATCACATAAGTAGGCAGCCAGATTTTTACATGTGTGGCTTTAGAGCTTGAGATCCAGCAAAGTACTTAGCCACACGGACTGTGTGTCTCTTGCACACCAAAGAGCAGCTTCCAGAAGAGGTTCAAAGACTTGATGCCAGCAATAGGCTTTTCCACCACTGCCTCTTGCCATCCTTCCCTGGTGAGCACCAGAGCTCACAGAGTATGTCCATATATAAAAAACATCAGATATGTGCTGAACTGCCCATACAGACATACCTGTGCTCTATCCCTGAATGCTCGGTACTGTTAGAGTTTGGATCCTCATTTAAAAGCTGAAGTGGAGATTTAGGATTCTAAGTTTTGTTACTCTTTAAGAAAACATCCTTGGCTTTTCTCTCAAATAGGACATGTTTGTTGTGATGAAAACACACTGCAAGTTGCACCTTTGCCAGCTGCCATACTAGTTTCCATGGTCTCCTTGGCAGTGGATCAGACCGTCCCTTCTCCCATCACAGACACCACAACCATACCATCACTTGCGCTGCGTGGTGCTGGTGACTGCCGTGGAGCATCCATGAATGTTGTTGTGTTTTCATTCTCCACGTGCCCATCAAATCGTAAGATGACATTTATAGAAGCTCAGAGCTGACCTTCTCTGTTTTGTGGCTTTTCAGATAATCCCTTTGATTTGTTCTGAAGTTTCAGGCTTCAGCTGGAGCCCTACCGCAACTCTTCATGTGAACTTTGCTTTTCTAATGGGTTCAAATCAGATGTTGCTAATAATTGAGGGAGAAAAACATCTGCTTTGATTTTTAACAATATACACACTTTCCCTCCGCTTTCTAATATTTTTCTCATTTTCTGCTATCCTTCACTTTCCTCATCCCCTCTTTATCTTTCTGCCTGCTATCATTTGCAGCTGTTATTCAGTGCTGCATTTACTGGCAGAGGGGCCAGTTAAGCCCAGGGCTAGGAAATCCTGGGTTCCCACTCTGTCTGTGATGTTAAAATCTTGGATGCCTTGGAGGAGTTTCAGCCTCTTCACCTCTGGTGCACGGATGACTTGCCTCTCGCCATGGCAGGCCATGGGGATGGAGTGCTTTAGCAGTGGTATCGTCCAAGCTGAATTCCACCTCTCAGATGCATTGAAGGGCTGAGATATGACTGGGGCAAGGAGCCATTGCAGGAAGGGGATGGGAAGAGAGGGAGATGGAAGGAGGGGGAGAAAACGAGTTGAATCAGGACAACAATTTAGAAAGTGCTGCGGTTGATGGTAGGAGATGGGGCAAGAGCATCCTGAGGCTGTAGGTAAGGGCAGGTTATCTCTGCACCTCTGCTCCTACCCCTTCGCCGGCTGACGAGCTCCAGCTCCAGCCCCTCTCTGGAAGCAGCACTGGCACACTGCTTTGCCAGGGCTTCAGCAAAATGGACTTGTTTGGAGGAATTTTTTATAACTTTCATATAATTTTTTTGCTAAGTGCCTGTTTTCTGGAGTTTAAATTCACTTTTAAACACCAAATACTATTTTAAAAATCTTCCCACTTTTCCCATTTCTTTTTACCCTTCTTTTCCTCTAATCCAACCTGTAGCTCCTGAATCACTTGCTAATGTCAAGTGAACTCAGCCCACTGTGGTGTTGACCTGGCCTTCAGCATTTCAAGGCTGCCTGGAGGCTTGCTCCTCACTCAGAGCTGCCGGCAGCATGGACATGGCTGCCTGAGCCCTCACCATGCATGCTCTGGCCAGAGATGTGGAGGACCAAGCAAGTGTAGAGCGGGATGCTCTCCATCCGCAGGGGTAGAGTCATGCCATGGGCTACAGGGTAGCTGTCACAGACACCGCTATATCTGTCTCCTCTAGATGCTTTCTTCTCAGGGTCTAGGGAATGCACCTTTCTCTGTTATCTCCCCAACTAAAATGGAGTCAATTCTGATTTTTCACCTTCTGCTGGTTCTGCTATTGGGCACTGAGAAATACCTTGTATTCTGGCCCACCCTTGTCCCACAGTGTCACACTCACCAGCTACCCTTTGAGGTGCAGCAGGCAACACAATTTAATACAAATCAGATTTAAGAATAAAGATTGAAATGCATGACAGAATCCATTGGGAAGGTGAGAGGAGAATCACAGATTTCATCGTAGCTTCTGTTTTTACAACTTTTTTTTTTTTCCCCTTGCAAAAAGCAGCTGTGGCCTGTGTAACCATATGCATTTGTACCTACTTTTTCATAACAGTCTTAATGTGTGAATATATCAAAACTATTATAAAACTTATTGCTGTGGGTATACGTATGTATCCTTTTAGACATATCTGTTAGACAAAGAAGGGCCCCCACTGGTATACTATCATCTAAAGTATACAAGTAGAAGACTTTCATTGGTTGATCATGGTGCTGTATTTTGAGTTCTGACCCTCAAGGCACCCTGTATCTCTGTTTTTCTTTGGTCTTTCACTGACAAGAAAGTTAACTCTGCATACCTAAAAAATAGCTTGCACAATGCAATCCTAATGCTGGATTGTCTCTTCTTCACAGTACTACTTTTCTGTTTCAGCCCATGCTCCAGAGTGCACTTCTAAATGGCTCAGATACTCTGCCAGCTCCATTCCAGGGTTTGCAGGGTTTACACTGGTTTATTTCTGTAAATGGGCTATAGAGAGAGTCTAAGGTAGAAAAAGCCTAAGTAAATACCAATAAAGCAGAGTAAAGTGGTGAACTTTAAGCTTTCCTAACTTTTTATCTTTGTAAGTATTGTGGCCTTTCAGTGATGTCTCTGAAGTATCAAAGACCTTCACAGAGTGTTCATAATTACCATACTGCTCCAGAGAAAGAACAAGGTTGATTATAACAGCTGGACCATGTACCCAAAACACAAAGCAGAGGGAAAGGTTTTCTGATACACAGATATGAGATTCTCATTTGTTGCATTCAGGGAGGGGATAATCAATCACGTGCCGCTCTGTAATTGTAGGTCTCATGGGTTCACAATATCTGTGTCTTTTTCTTACAGTAACTTCCTTCCAATTTCAGAAATCAGTAGAAAAACTGTTCCAGTTTGGTTTCTGGGTCACTCCAGACTGTAGAGAAGAGCATCTCCATTCTCCTATTTCAAGCTTCTTGTGAAAATGGATTAGTTCTGCTGCTAATGGTTATGCAGACGTGTAACTTAGGAGGAGATCTGCTATTTCTGATGAAAAAGTTCAAAAGTAGGTCAAAAATAAGGGCTGGTAGTCTCATCCTGTTAGGTGCTGAATGCAGCTCCTGACAGTCTCACTCTCCTGAAATTCAGAACAAGTGAACTGAAGCAGAACAGAAACAATGTCAATGAGGTTGGGCACCACCTACCACAGAACTAGGTTGTGGTCTTCTTGGGATATCAAGATCTTGGATATGTGCTTTAAAATCTTTAGCGCCATGCTGGTTAATGGTGACTTCCCCCCACTGGGCTTCTTCAAGTCTGACAGGAAATCACCAAATTTCATTTAAATGCCTTTTCCCCTATATAATAGGGCTTGGGATTCAAAGGAATTCATTCAGCATGGTCTCCAAATGAAATGCCATTTAACTTCCTGTGAAAAAAAACAGTAACAGGAAGAGTTGTTTTAATTAGCACGTGAGCTGTGCAGCAGCTAATGTATTCCACCTCCTCATTGTAAAAGAAGCAGATTTCTTGGTAGTGTGAAGCTAGCAGAGAAGAGGGATTGTGTTCTGCTCTCCATATGCACACATAGCCCCATTCACAGGGCAGGTGTGAACGGGAGGTGATTTGTAACTGCCTGCCATTTGTACAACACAAGCTTCTGTTGTTCTGCAGGCCCCAGAGAAAGCCAGTTCCCCTCTCCAAGCCTTCTGCAGTGCCACGGGTAGGCAGCAGCCTTCAGAGAGCCTGCGATTTGGTTAATTAATTTCAACAATAACGGGTTGCAGAAAAGAGTTGTTTTTTTTAATTTACATTTTAAAAAAAGAGCTGTAAGTTAGGCAGGAAAAAGGGAGCTGCAGCTCCCTAACCCAGACATGTGGTAGTACTTGATCAGAAGTCCCAAGAAGTCACATTTTAGAGAAACCTTTGAATGTATGCCTCCTTTCCCTCTGCCTGGTCAGCCTTCCACTGGTGCCAGACCAGCTTCACCTCCCAGTGCCTCCCTGGATCCCAAACTAGGTCCAGCACCACACTGCTGTGGAGACTGGAAGCACACCCTGCTCCAGTGCTCCTCCAGGAGCACAACCTGGCACAGCAGGGCTCCTGCGCCTTTCATTTTGGGTGACAGTGATGAAGTGGTGTGGCCTGTCAAACAGTTGGTGAGGGTGAATGATTTCATGGCCTCCTCCAGCCCACAGTGTGTCAGCACGAGCTGTAAGGAAAAGCCCAAGCTCCGGACAGCACTTCCCTGGCAGTGAGGTTCCAGCAGTGCTGTTACAGAGGCTGCGCTTCACTGAGAAATTGCCCAAGAGAAGGTTGACCCAGTTGCAAAAAGCCAGGTGGGATGCACTGGGTCAGGCAAGGTAAGGAGCATCTCGGGGGCTTCCAGCCACCGTGTCCGCCGGAAACTGCCCTAGCAGTTCCAGAAGTAGGAAGTGACAAGATGGTTTGAAACTTCTTGGTCAAAAGGCTCTTGTTAAAATAAAGAGAGAAGGAGAAGTGATGCCAACAGAAGAAGGAAACAAATATTTCGTTTAATGAAAAAAAATAACTGTATGGCCAAAACAAAAGGCTTTTAAATGCTCTGAGAAAATAAACAATTAAGAAAAAAAAGGAGTGTGCAAAGCAGGCAAGCCTGATGTGTGATTTTTACCTTGCCTGAACTTGTTCAACACAGGGGAAAAGAGAAGACAAAGAAAATATCACTGATTATATTAGCTAGGAGCTGCTTATCTCTAATGCAGCTAAACCAGGGAAAACTTGTCTCTGAGAGAGAACACAAACCTCTGCAATAATGAGATGTGGTTCTTCATTTTCATTTTAATCTGAAAAAATGCTTTATAAATGTTAACTGTTAAATACACACAGCCTCTGAGTTGGGAGCCGACGGAGACTGCCCCGTTTTCTCATCCCTGTTTTCTTGTGGGCAGGGTAAAAGCACACTGACAATACAAGATCTCTGCCTGTGCTAATGATAAATACAAACTGGGATTTGTTACCTCAGACTTTAATACCAACCTCATCTGTGCAGGAGGTGTTCTGTTTCCCTTTTTTCAGCTGTTGAACCCCATTCCCTTACACATAAACTGGCATGGATCACACACAGGAGCTATCTTTCTGATGTCAAGAGCATCAGTGGAGTGGGGTAATGAGCTGTAGAGTAGAGTTTGTGTTCAGGGCTTTCACGGGCAACACACAGGCTGCTCAGCCAAATGAAAAACTAACCTGGGTCAATCAGAGTGTTAGAGGATGCAGATCTTGCACACACATAACAACAACATTTCAGTATTTTTGTAAGTTATTTTGCAGTCATTAAGAAAATTAATTTAAAGAGCCTATCCAAAAATATATGAGTGTCTGTGTTAGAATTACAACATGGGAGTCAGCAAGGCACAGTTCTTGTTCACTTCTTTGCTTTGTGGGGTGTAATGGCATAAATCCTCAGCAGCTTGGTTTGATGTAGCCTGCAGAAGTACAGTCATTTTATCTGTTCTGCTGCACCAGCTGGGGAGCTGACTTCAAGCCTTTCAACAAATAATATTCAGACAAATGAAAGCTCAGTGTCTGATCACCATGTTCTAGAAATAGTTCCAGACCTCTATACATGTGTATGTGTGTATATATATTTTATATATATGTATTCTGCCATAAGGAATGCAAAGACGTGAGTGATCCAGATTAGCTAATACAAATTCCCTGTAAAGTTTGGAAGTGCCGCCTTTTTTGTTGCTTCTTTAGTTCATAACGATTCTATCCCCTGTCAGTTGTAAAGTTTGTTCAGAGTCCCCCCTCACAAAAATCAGTTGCCCATACAATCACAACAGTTTGGATGTCTGTTTTCAGTGCCAGGCTTCACTGGTGCAGCATGCTGCTAGCTGGTGGGTGCTGGGACCTGCAGGGAGACCCCATCCTCTCAGAAGGATTCTGCACAGATGTAGGGACCAACTGTGGAACTGGGGGATGGACACACAAACTGCTGCAGCAGCATCCCCCGGAGAAGACACCAGTGTGTGGTGGTGTGCACGTACGGCAAGAAAGGTTATTTTATGATGGATCTTCCACCAAAGGGATGAGAAATAAAGCGAGAAGAGAGGCAGGCAGAGATGTCAAAAGGTGTAGAGCTGTGTAGACACGAAAATACAAATACCAGGTGACCCAGTTCTCTCTCACTTGGCCAATTCTCAGCAGCAGCTCAGCTGAGAAAGCATTTATTCAATACTTCTGTGCAGTATAGGTCATGTGGAGAGGGGGATTCAGCCAAGGCTAAGAATTTCTCTTTGCCAAGGCACTGCTGAGCCACCTGGAGGAACCTTTTACATGGTCGTGTAAATTGAGTTTCTCCTCAGTGGAAGATAAGCATTGTATCTTACCTGAAGTGCTTTGGAAAAGTACATTAGAAGTAGTAACTGTGCCACTCTGAGGGATAAGGAGTTTTTTATGCCAGTACAGCTCTTTCCAGTGTGTAACTATCATTTCTGCTTTATTTAGCACAGACACGTTTTTGTTGTCACAAAAGTAGGAGCTACATTTGGAGTCAGCAGGCTGCCAACCAGAGGCCCATTACAATGCCTGAGGAGCAGTTCCCCTCTTCAAGGCTGTTTTGCCCAGATGAGACCAACAAACTTCAGGGCCTGCTAGCATGGGATCTTCTGTTTGCTGTGGACAGCAAAACATACCCTGCGCCGAAGAAATTGTTCTATGATTTGGGTTACAAATGTGATTAGAGAGGTGCTGTTCACTTGCTGTCTAGGACTATGTCTTCTTGCTTAGCTACAGAGACTTCTGCCACTGTCTAACAAGCTCCTGAGTTTCTAGAATATAACATAATGAAACTAATTTAAAATTTCCTCCCAGTTATCTTTTTCCTACTGCTTATTATCAAAACACTTGAAAGCTTTTCACTCACTCAGCTCCACGTTTATTTCTTTAGGCTGTGACTCATCACTGAACCTGACATCTCAGAAAGCCACAGATGCAGTGGACAGTATCTTTCGGTCCCTCGGGAATATTGCTCGAGCTCGAATGCACATGAAACAGTTTAATTCCATACATAATCCAGGCAGCAACACCCACCAGGCAAGTGGATCTTTCTTTTCCCTGCATATGCTGTTTCTGTAGCATGCTGTCAAAATTACAGCACTAATTTTCTTGATGTGCTAATCATATGTGTTCTGCACATGTGGAAAATACTTAAGTATAGATTTTATAATTGACTCAGTCATCAAGAACTTCCTCAAGTCCTTCATCCAAACTCAGAGAAATCCATATCAATGCCAGCAAGTGTAATTGTCTGAGAAGGAAATCTGGGATTTGTTCTGCAGCACTGTGCTATGACATAAATGCCTGTGAAAGGAAGGGATAGGTCAAGATGGTTCTGGACTAAGACCTCTCATGGCATAGCAAAGCAGGACGCCCACATTTATACAGCAACTATATTCCTGTGTATTTTCTCTCCCATTCCTCTGTGAGACTCAGTCCCATATGTGAATAGGTGAAAAATGCAGCTTTTGCATCTAAAATATGAAAAATGCACTATGGTATTACTATAGGTCATCAGGATTAATATAAAGTGTTCTTCTCTCTTTCTGTCTCCCCTAAAGTGTTATAACTTTTTCAGTTAAAAATAGTTTTACAATGGAAAGCACATACAGTGATATAGAGACTATAAAACTTGACTCTTGAGCCAGAAAAAAATCCTTCCAAACTTACAAGAATGCTGTAGACCAGCAAAGGGATGTAGTACAAATTAAGCATTCCTCTGTAAGAACAAAAATCAGGAGTGTTACAAAATGTCACTGGAAAACTAAGGTGTGGAAAAACTGAAGTCCCCTAGCAGTTAGCAGCAGTCTGGTGTCTGAAATGGGGGGAATTGTTAAACATTTAATACAGCTCAGGGGTGGGAGGAGCTGTCAGATGGTAAAGAAAATAACCTCTGAAAGTTTCCTGGAAGTGTAATTAGCATCGGTGTGTTCTTTGGATGTAACCCAGGTTGTTTGCTTAGGGCTAAGTTCTGGAACACAGCAGGGGATGTATTAACACCTTGCAGCCCCCTAATCTGGCTATGCAATGGGTTTAATTGCTTGAATAGTACCAACCTTCTGCTGAGGGCAGTTATGGAGGCTTAGAGTAGCTAAAATAAGCAGGCGATGTGGTTTTTTCCATCATACATGCATCTGCCTGCAAATGGGCCTCTGTTTTGACTAGCAGATGTTAATATATGGGTTGTATGCAATCAGTTTAGATCCTCTGAAGAAGTAGTGTCCTTCCCTTACTGTGGCTGTACACTTTCCCAGCCTGGCATGGTGCTGTGGGAATGGGTTTAGATAGTAGGTGCTTTTCTGCTTTCTCTGTTAGGAACTGGGAAGCCTCCATTTCTTGTTAAGACTCAAAAAAGGTGTCTATGGGTAAGGAAGTGGCAATCAGATAGCCTCTTAGAATGACTTTTTTGTAGCATTGAATTGTATATGTCTTACATAAAATGATGTGTTTTTATCAGATTATTAAACCATGTAGTGATCATTGCAAGAGGAGAGTATTTTGCCTAGTATTGTAACTACTGTTCTTTTTCTTTCATATTCATCTGAAGTATATTTCTTCCTTCCTCTTTGCCTTCCTCCATCCTTCCCTCTCCTCATTCTCTTTCTCTCTCTTCTGTCTCCTTTTCTCCTTACAAACTTGTCTGAGTTATGTCCAATAGCCATCAAGGTTTCTAACAACTCTTTTAAATACAATTTCTGCCCCAACAAAATTTAAAGTTGATTAAGGTTTCATTATGAGTTAGAAATCAATGCAGCTTTTGGGGCTGTACAAAAAAAAATGAAGCAAAAACTCCAGAAAAAATGTAATAGATTAATTTTACAAAAGTTTTTTAAATATTTGAAACTATCGTAGCTAAACAAGATAGGTGACCGTACTACCTGCCTTTCAGTATCTGTGTAGCCAAACTGGATCATTTTAAAGAGCAGTGAGTTTGGGTGCTGAAAATTCAGACGTGCAAAACCATAACACGTTTTTAACATCTTTTGAGTACATAGCTTTGTCTGAAGTCAGATAATATTTTCCCTTTAATTTCATAAAGTAAAGCTTCTCTATTTAGCTGTGATTTGATCTCTATTCAAAAAACTATTTCATTCCTAATGTCTTTCTGTTCCTCATCTGTGAAGATATTAAACAGATTTTTATACATAGGACTTCATGTCTGCATGTGTATTGTCAAACAGTTGTTTATTGCGTGACTAGAATTGACACAAATCTTGGCATGTTCTCCTAAAAGATCCTGCAGCTCATGTCTGCTGTAATTTGCTTTGTTGGCTCAATTAAAAATTATGCACATGTTGTGAGAAGAGCTGGACGAGTTGTATAAATCTTTGTTGACAGGACTGTATTCAAAAACTGCAAGTTTTCTTTCTCACTGTAAAGTGTTGGGTGAAAAACATTTCTTCAATTACTTCAGAAAATTTTCAAGCCAAGTGGTTTGCTTTTTATTTTCCATCCATTTTTACATTTATCTTGCATGATGTCTCTTGTAGATAATATCTTTACAAAATTAATGAAGTCATACTCAATTGCCTTAAGACATCTAGGGGATGATGTATACCTGGGCTAGTCCCAAAGGAAAGCAAATGTGCTAATCTGAAAGCTGCTAATTTTCTAAGGCTGTTACACTTCCTGAAACAGTTGTGGTTCCATTGCAGTTTGGGCAAAGTTGAAAGCAGCAAAACAAAACTCTATCTGTAAACTGAATAAAGTTGAATTTTCATTAAAGAGCATCTTTCCACAAGTCCCTAACTTTTTTTATTTTAGAAACTTTTTCAGGATGGCAAAGTGGTTTAAACCTTGGTAAGGGAATGGGACAATTTCTAGGCTACTAATTCATATTCAGTCCTGAAGCTTTGTGGACCCCGAAGAGGATGCATGGGGAATTCTTTGGAAGCTGATCTTCCAAGATGCTGACCATTTGTACCTTTATATATTTAGTATGTCCCTAACTTCTCTGAAGCTGAGATACATGATATTGATGGGGTTGTTTGGCCTATTTTTCTCCAGGTTTTCTAGAGGTGAAAGTACTATGTAGAGTGCCCTAGCCATCAAAGCTGAAGGACTAACAGGGGTTTCTTAGCTCTGCTCTCCCATGAGGGACAAACAGGCAGGTTGGCCTCTTCTGAGCCCCTCTGATATGCCTGACAGGCGTGAGTAGTTAATAATCAACCCCTCCTAAAAACCTCTGTTTAGGTGATTGTAAAATCATTACAAAGTGAATAAGATAGGGGTGCATGATGGGCAACAGTGTCATCCCTACTATTAGCCCTTTCTCCAAAAAGATTCCAGAGATACTAGAAGCCCCTTTCATCCTTGCCTGCTTTTACTGATACAATACACATGGCGCAGAGTAAATGTGTGGCTATATTCTAGTCTGTTCAGTTTGATGCTAAGCTGGTGCACACCATTTGTGGTCAAGGTCACAAAGACCACAGTGTTGATAATATTTTAACTGTCTGAATGGTTTCCTTTCCAGGGTGATTATTTTTATTACCTTTCATGGCAATAAAATGTTCAGAAGAGCAGTTGTACCAAGTCTAAGCAGCTTCACTCACAGTGCATTGTTGTTTTTGTGCAGGCTTCTTACAAACCACTGCTGAAACAGGTAGTGGAAGAGATCTGTAATCCTGATCGACCTGATCCTGTTGATATTGAGCATATGTCATCAGGCCTCACTGACCTCCTTAAAACCGGATTTAGCATGTTCATGAAGGTAAGCCAGGCTTCCCAAGCTCATCTGTAAGATTTTCCTGAGGTCATGGCATCAGATGGCTGTAGTTGGTTTTATGTACTTGAGCTGATACTGTTCAGCAGAACCTACAGGGTGGTTAGGAGAGTTAAATGCTTGCAGGGAGGCAGGGAATAGAGGCAGTGTGGCTTTGCTATTGAGAAGTCCTACCTCACATAGCTTTGGATAAGCAAGTGCCAGTTCATATAACCTACCTGGATTTCCAAAAAGCTTTCCACAAGACACTTCATCAAAGCGTTTTAAGGACACCAAGCAGCCTTGAGAGAGGAGAGAAGTATGAACCTTCAGATCTCACAGGGGAGGAAAGTCATCAGGGAAGATCCATATTAAGTGTCTTTTCCATAACTTCATCTTGTTCAAGTTGCACTGTGGAGGAAGGAAGCCTATTAGTCAGAAATTGCTTTCTCTATGCTCTTAGCAGGTTTTAAGACAGTCTTTCTGCAAGAGCTTACTCTGCTTTACAAATTAGCCCATGCTAAGTATTCACTAGATGTCTACAGAGATGAACTGCAGAGTAGCTAGCATGCTGTGCATTCAGCTCTGCCTTACTGCATATCCTGAGTTCTCCATTGAAAACGAACCTGAATTTACATCAAACCACATCAATACCATGGTTATGAATACAGTAAGCTTCTGTACCGTGCCAGGTGTTCTTCCAGTTTTACTTTCTACTTCTCAGCACAGAAGAGGCATCAGCAAACTATTGAGAGTGGACACAAGCTGCAGTGAGGGAAATTCCAACTGGATATAAGGAAAAAACGTCCACCCTAAGAGTGGTTAACTCCAGAGAGGCTGTGGATTCTCCACCTCTGAAGTAACCAAAGGTTGGCCAAGCAAAACCCTGAGCAACCTCATATAATTTTGAAGTTGGCCCTGCTTTGGACAGGGAGGTGGAGTGGAAGAGCTACAAACATCCCTTAAAACCTGAATTGATCTGTGACTCTGTGGTCATAGAAAGGAAAAAAGTTCTGTTTTGTGCAAATACCTGCTAGGCCTGCCATGCATTTAAGGCAGGAGACAAAAAAAGGTTTGACTGTGATACTGGTACTATTCTAGAACATACTATCAGAATAACAAAGTTATTTTTCTGTTCTTTCAGAGGAAGTTCATCTCAAGCACAAAATCAGATGTGATTAAAATCCAGTGCTTGTTTTCAGGAAACTCTGCCCAGTTGAAATAACTTGCAAAATGTATTCAGTTCGGTTCCTAAATGGAAATTCTCAGCTCTTCATAGCTTATGATAAAGCCCTGAGACAGAGGAGGATAGCTATAGAAATAGTGACCCAATGTTCTTTCCATTCATTTATCAGTACTGAAAAAATTCATGCCAACACTCCAAAAATAGTAGAAGAAAACACAAATGTTCCACCATCAAATAAAGTAAACAAGCTTGTGCACACAATCACTTTTTAAATGCTTGGTTTTGTAAGTCTCACAATTGTATTTATTTCATTGCCTGTGGTTATTGCCATTTTTTTAGCAGGAACATAGCTTGTCCTTTTTAAGAAAACAAAATCAAACCAAACAAAACAAAGCAAAACAAAAATGTAAGGAACAGAAATACCCCAGAAGGTCTAAATAGTTAGATGGGGACATTGACACCTTTGGCTAGTTTGAGGGCTGTTCTGTCCTTATTAATTGTGTGCAAGTATCATGTAAGTGTATTATGGCAATATGTACCTGTAAGTACCTGCATCTCTGCTAGTAAGACAAATACACTGCTACATGGAATATGTAGCAGATGAGCAAGTGAATCTTGTGTAGAATGCATAGTCACATACCTCATAAATAATGTGTCCATGCTTGCTCATTTGGTTTGTAGCTGGCTTGCTGGCTTGCTGGTCAGTTATTACTTGGATGAGTTTCTGACCAACCTGTATTTCTTACATAAGAGGATCTTCTTCTCTTACTGCACCATCAGCACAGTAATTATTTCATGAGCTTCCTTATATTTTTATTTCTTCCTCAATGCCTGAATATAAATACCAGCTCACATAAACATGCTTTGGTAAGCAAGAGGCTCAGATGCGTTCATCCAGCACAGACTTTTAAAGGTATCTCTCATCCAGAAATTGTTTCTCTTGCAAATGTGTTTGTTTTGAAGCTAAGGGCAGGTGAAGGGAAAAGGTCTCCCTGCCTCAAGGACTCCTCTTGACTGCTGCTCTAGACCACATGTGGTTTATAATGATCTCAGCTTATTATCATTGATACCAAGTGCCTTGCATGGCAGTCTGGGTTCTGGTGATCAAATGTGTTTTCCTTTTTCCACTTACTCAGCGAAATTAATTGGTTTCTAGTTGGCAAGAATACCAGATGGATTGGTGCTGGTGTCCTGGTTGGCGGAGTTAGCCCTCATGGGACAGTAAAGGTTGTTTCTGCTGGCTTTCCTCAGAGGAAAAGGCTGTTTGTGAGCCATGAGAGCAAACCTGTCCTCCAGCCCCTTCCTGCTTCAGTTTTAGAGTTTTATTGTCCACTGTTATCCTACTTTCCCATCTTATCCTCTCCATCTCCTCCATACAGACACTTACACCAGCAAAGAGCCCTCTAACCACCATCGTCCTGAGGAAATGCAGTATGGTGGGCTCGGAGCTGGAGAGAATGGCCTGATGTCCAGCTGGGACACTCAGGGAATCATGCCTCCTTCTTGCTTTGGACTCCCTCACTTTGATGTAGTGGCTTTACTTTATTCTTTGTTAGTCTTTCTAATTGCCTGAGATAATGGTTCCAATTAATTCATTAAAATTAATGTATTAACATGGCATTTTGAACTGAAAATGAATTTTACTTGAGGATTTTTTGCAAACTTCAGATTTCACAGTAAATGGGATTCAGAGGCCTTGGAAATGTCCCAGGACAGCCAAACTTTAGAAGGGTCCCAGAACACGTTGCTTTTGTTGCAGTCCATTTCAGTTCTTCTGTATTACAGAAGTGAGTTGTGTTTAGCTACATGCAGCCAGTTCCTTCAAAAGACAGAGCCTTGGGTGGCTGTGTTATCAAACAAAAAAATCTTGGCAGAAACTTACATTCTTAACACAGCCAAATATTTTGTACCCAAAGTATTGTCCTCCTTCAAAACACTTGTGCATAGCATAACAAAATTACAGATTCCAGGACCCTTTTCATTGCAATCCTAATTTAATTTAGAGTTTGCATGCCTAATAGTATTTTTAATATGCATTTCTGGAATTTGTGGTTTGAACTTTAGTCTTCTGAAAATAATAAGTTTTATATAGGCACCATGTGTTTGGATCTAGGTTTATTTTGACTGAAGGAAATGATTTGTCAAGACATTTTCTCTTTAGTACTGCCATGAGAGCTTGTGCTTTCTGATTAATATCCTTACACTGGGTGTCCTTTCAGTGTGTCCAGTGTTATGCACGCATGCTTGTCACTTTCTTGTCACTAGAAAAGACATAGAAATAGAGGGCTTATTCACTATCAAGTCTCTGAAGTTCAAGCTCTTTGCTCTTTCTAACTGTACTGTCAGAGCAAACAGCTCCATTTCATTTCATGAAGCTTCTGAATGACCGAAGACTTATGCAAAGACCCAAGGAAAGGAATAAAACACTAATTCATGTATTACCTCAAAGTACCATAGCAGAGCATTTTATCAATTTTTATCTTCACCATCTTTGTGAGCAGTTATTTCTTTAACCTTGTGTCACTGCTTACAGCAATTACAGCATGAAATACTGTGATATTTAACAAGTAATAGTTCTATTTGGACTGCTTTGTAAGTTAATATTTAGATCTTACTCAAACTTCTTATTGTGTTTGTAATAAGAATGGACTTTTTTCCATTTGTGGTTGACACTGTGTTATATGCAGCTAGTAAGAAAAGCAAGAAGTCTGATGTGAAAAAGTGTATAAAGAAAGTCTTTGTAAGCTCTGGTGTATCCATTTAATTGGTCTGTTGGTGTAAATGGAAAATTGCTAAATATCACACCAGAACTGCAGGACACCCTGATGAATTGCAGTATATATGCTATCTGTGCCATCAGCTCAATGAAGATGGCTGGCAAAGTGGGGAAGATTGAGCGAATAGACACCCAATACTCAAATACTCAGCTCACTAATGCATCTATCTAAGGCTTTTTGTACCATTTTCAGACTCCCAGGGCATTTAAGAGCTCCTTGTCTGGGAAGCAGCACTGAGCAGGGAGCCCTCTGTAAACAGTGTCCTGCTAGCCTGGAGAGAGAGCATGCATCTCCCCATGCTTGCTTCAAAGGGAAGAGTCTCTTCTAAAGGTTGCATGTCAGAAAGCCTGACGGAGCTCCAGGATGAAAAGCTGCCCAAAGACTAAATATAGGACAGGCACAGTAAGGAAGAGAAGATCTGTACCCTTAGGAACTGGAGCCACAGGGATCAAAGGTAGCTGCTGTGGTGGTGAAAGCAAAGGAGCTGTGCTCTGCCCAAACACAGGTTAATGACCACTTTCAAGCTGTTGAGTGAATGCTGTTGAAAACCTGCACTTGTGGAAGGGGGGGGGGGGGCAGAGAGTCTAAAAAAGAGCAAATTAAACTCTTCTCATTGTCACTTTTTGAAGCCAGACATTTGGAGTGTTTTATACTCAAAGGTGATGTGATTTCCAATTGCAATGGGCTCCACTGACATCACTCCCAAACACTGGAGCAAAGGCATTGGCAGGGGAGTATTTTATCAAGAAAGAGTTTGCTGTGAAACAGCAAAGTAATCAGACTTCTAAAAGTGTTTGAGAAAAAAATGATGTAAAGAATTACCTTCACATTTAAAATTGAAATGTGGTTTTATAGAGTTTTAACTGAAGTGGAATGTTTGTGCCATTTTAATGATAATTGGGGAAAAATGAAAAAAGTATTTTGTTTGAGCTGAAGTTTCTCTATATTAGTTATAACCTGGTCATAGATGTGTTGAAAACTGTAAAGTGAAACAAGCTAGAAACTGAATTTATACTATAACAGACCCAATTTATTTTCATTGGATGAATTGTGAAGGATTATTCACTGGACTGGTGAAAACACATTACTTGCAATTCTTTCCACTGCTGACCGCAGGCAGGGATTCTAGCATGTTTAGGCTGGACTTTTTGCTTCTGCTGGGTAGTAATTTACCTCTCATTCCTTAAAGCTTCATGCATACGTGTGCATCCAGCCAAGTAATCTCCTCCCACTTTGGGAGAGGGTAGGAAACAATGAAGGAATAGAGGGGAAAGCCCTCAGACCTCACGAGAAACTTCCCTAGGTTTTATTGGAAGCCATGAGGATTCCATTTCCCTGAAAACAGCTCATTAGTTGTAATAGGGCATCAACCCCACTGATTTCCCTCTCAACTGCTACAGAGACCAGCATTCCATGAATATTTCTGAGCTTCCTCATTAGTCTTCCTCCAGCAGCTTAGGGAGCAGATCACTGCTAGTCCATGGATTTGAAGTAGGACAGAGCAACTACAAATAATGCTTTCCTTCATTTTACAGGTGAATCGCCCTCACCCTGGTGATCATCCTCTTCTGATCATCTTTATGGTTGGTGGAGTCACAGTCTCCGAGGTCAAGATGGTGAAGGATCTAGTAGCAACACGCAAACCTGGTACCCAGGTAAAAAGAGCTCTAAATATACAGTTCCTGTGTGAACAAAGACTAAGAAAATTCATCAGATAATGTTCCCTATAGCAATGGTACCAAACCTACACAAAAACCACAGCCACATGGGCAGGAATGGTGTTAGGATTTTGTTGGTGAAACATCTGTAGGCAAGAAGTGTGCAGGCAGCAGAGATCTTTTTTTTTTACATGTTAGAGCAAGCAATAAAACTTCAAACTCAGGTTGGGTAGTCTATAATAGATGGCATTATTCCAAAGGGGCTTTCATCATGTCTCAAAAGATTTGTTTCTTCATGTTCTTTATAAAGCAAAATATTTGATGTCCAAAAGTTTACAGGCTCTCTGGCAGTACATCTACAGGACAGAGTGTAGGGATGCTCAGAAGGAGCTGCCAAGGATCTGGGTACCACCTGGTGGCACCCAGTGGTGATTATCCAGGCAAATCAATTAGCACTGCTGAGGAGCAAAATAAATTAGCCTGAATACAGCTGTACTGTTTCTGGACCAGACCATCTATCTCTGATAGATACCTGACCACTACAGCCCTTAAGTAGCCTGAAGTAGGTGATGTGGAGAGAGCCCCAAGTCTCTGTAGCCTTTGGATGTGCTATTGGCCTTCTGGAAGGGAAGCTTCGGTAGCATCTGTCCATCCACTCTCTGGCAGCAGAACTTGACTACAGCCGCTGTCATCTGAGTGGAGTGGGGAGGGAGAGGAGAAAGATGGATGAGCTCTGGTGGCACCTGAGGTGGTAAATATCATTTAATTGCAGAGGAACAATCAGGTATCTGCTGAGTGCAGATACACAGGGTAATCTAAAAACTGTAGAGAAGTAGAGAAGTGCTGTGCAACCAGCTACTTCATACACTGAACTATGGTTTCCCAGGCGGCTTGTAAACATCTTGTTTTCAGTCCCTATGGAATGCAGTTTTGATTAGTGAGAAATCATTAACAAAATTGAGCCAACCAAAGCCAGAGCAGCCCCTTGGTTTGACATGTGTTTTCCATGTTTTAGTTGTCTTTGTGAAGCAGTCTCAAGCAGTATTTTATAAGGCAGAGCGCCATCTTTTAGTGTTTCTTCCCCATTAGCCTATTGCTAATCCCCCGAAAACAGCAAATGAAATTCTTTCCCCTCGTGGAGGTGGATTGAGTTGTGTCACACTGATGGACAAGTTAATCCACACCCAGAATGTGTTAATACACCCTGAAAGATAAGCAGAGGGTTAACTTGTGAGTTGGTTGCGAACTATGCAGAGAGGCTTTCGGCTGGCTTTCTAGAGGGACTTGAGGCTTGACAGTGGTGACATGGGATCTGGTGTTGCTTTGTTTTGGCTTAACCCTGGCAGCAGGTCACCCTCTGAGGCAGATTCCTAAAGAATTTTAAGCTTTTACTGCATTTTGCCCTTTGTCCAAATGTGCTGTGTTAGAGGTGAAAGGACTTTGGGGGAGAGGTGAGAGGAGGAAGAGAAAGAAGAAAAGCAGTTGTGCAAGTCTCTCATATAGAAAAGAGGTTATGAGTTTGTTGGATTTACCTGGATTTCTGCACTCTAGCTGTGAATGTGTGCCACCTGTTTGGGATTATTCTCTTTTCAAAAGCCAGGCATTTGCCTAACTGGAGCCAGCCTTTAACAGACCTTTTTAGTGGTGTTCAGGCAATCAGGTTCAGGCATCAGAGGAACACTGGCCTCCCAAGTCCCTTCCAGTCAAACAAAGCCGTGACATTTATACTAATTACTGGCCCTTGGAGAAATGGAGAGAGGTGTGGGTGCAAAAGTAAAGAATTGAGGAGAGCAACAGAAAAACTGACAGGGCACACTGATTACTACAGCAGTTGTTTGGAGTTGAAGCAAATGACATTTAAATGTGGAGTGGGAGACACATGTTTGCATCCACAGAACTGCTCTGAATCTCAATATGAATGTCAGTTTTATTTCTCGGGGAGCAGCACAAAGGAATACAATATTTCCTACGTGTATCCTACTTTCAAATAAAGCTATTACCTTTTTTTTCCACTTTAATGAGGAGAGTAAAATACGTAAAAGGGCATGAGTGCATGTTTCACTCTCCCTCCTCCCAGCATACACAACCATCTATGTGGCTGTGGCTGAGGCAGGCAGGCAAGAGAAACCGCTCCAGATGTAACATCAGATGTTAGCTGCATCCTTCCCTGCTGAGGGGGAGCTGCCCATGGCAACACAGTGGGTTAGGATGGGAGCTCCTGGCTCCCCCACCTCAGCTGCTGTCAGGAGGGGTAGCACTTCAGGTGAAGCATCAAAGACAAGCGTGCTGTGCTGAACAAGGAGAAGGTCTGCAAAGGAGGTACGCTGTCCTGAAAAGACCAGCCTGGAGAAGAGATGGGCATTACTTTTCTGTGCAATTCCCCCATTCTCTGTAAAAATGAAGGAACAAATATTCACATTCATCCCCCTCAATGAGCCCAGATATACTGGGCTGTACAGAGATACTGGGGGGAAAGAGACGAAGTCCCACTGTATTTATCTGCATCCTTGCTCAGATGTTAAAGTTGCAGATCTCATTTTTCTCTCTGGACTTGTTATTAGTTGCACAAATCCCCTCAGGGTTCAGTGGTGGAACTCCAAAAAGAAATTGCTTTTATCTGGCAGTGGCTATTGTTGATGTTTGGCTTGTACGCCCAGAAAACTTTGGTAACATGTCCCCTCGTGTTTTTCAGACTTAAGCTGCGTGATAACAAGATGAGCACATACTGTGCTTAGTCTCATTCTCATGTAACATAAGTAAGACAATGTCAGCCTTTGGCATCTGCAAATTACAGAGTTTTTTAGCCTTAGGAAGAAGAAGAGATAATCAGTGTCAGTTTGCCACAGATTGTGTGGGAGGACAAGGGAAGAAGTGGGGGGAAGACTATCAGCAGTACAGAAGGGATCCTTTCATTATTTGAAATGAAAAGATGAAAGAACGACAAAAAAAGTTGAAATGCAGCACTATCACACATTGAAGCCGCATGATGAAGAGCACTAGTTTGATAGCTGCTGCAGGAAATGTATAGACAGGCATACTCAGTTATTGATGCTTGTGCTTCCTCTCCTCAGATTTGCACTGAAGAAGCAAATTAATTTTCAAGTGGGTTTGTAAAATAAATTTTCCCCCTACATCCCTGCCTTCAGTCCTGACCCTACAGACACTGCTGAACTTGAGGCTTTGCCAGAGCAGTGTCCTACAACTTCAGCCCTGGCTTAGCTCCACTCAGCAAGAGCATACACACTCGCTCCTGGCTTTGCAGTGCAGATAAGCCTTCACCTTAGGCACCTGCATACTGGTTTTCACTGAATTAAAACAGGTACCTGAATGTAGCAGGATGCATATCATGGTTGTAGCGAGCAACAGTTCCATTCATCAGACCCATCTTGGATTAAAAATTTGAACGAACAATAGCAATAGCATCCCCACCGTGCTCAAGGTTGAGCATTGATTCTGTTGTGCAGAACAGCCTGTGCCTGGTCCTGAGTGATTTTTGAACAGGGACTGTGGCTCCCCGCAGCAGGCTGGCAGCACTCCTGTGCTGCTCACCTTACCTTCAACTGGGAGGAAACAGCTTTGACTCAAATCTGTGCTGTAGGAGGGGAAACCCCTGCTTCATCAGCTGGTGCCTCAGTAAACACAATGGCAGTCACAACAAATCACCGGGTAAGATGTTTGTAGAAATGTGTCAAAGCACACATTCATTAAGAGTACACTGCTACCAGTCATTATGATCCTTAAAGTGATTTAACTACAGTTATTAGCGAGCAGACAGTTTCACTGAGCAAGTTGTATTGCCCTGTCAGTAAACACCAGAAACACACAGCATGCCTAGTGCTGGGTGAAGCAAACACCTCATATCCACAGCTCATTAGGACTGCAATCAGTCTTGGTCCCCTTGTTTTGACTTGTTTCTTGTTCCCCCTTTCAGGTAATGGTGCTCTCCTCTGCTCTCCTGACTCCACGTAGTACTATTGAGTTGTTATTTGCCACAGACCGTCTCCAGCTTCATAGTGATATTTGATGGGGAAAGATCTGTGGAGAAGATGAGTGAGGGCCTCAGCTGGAAGCATCAAATCCCTGGTCTATCACTGTTCCTGATAGCCCTACAAAATATGGCATGTGCCCTGCTGTAGTTATGGCTCCAGCTGAAACAGCTGGGTATCTGGCTGCAAAGGAACATGCACAGCTCACAGGCAGCTCTTCAAAACGATCCACAACTCCCCCCTCCTTAACAATAGCACCATACAGTGCTGAATCACCCCAGCCCCTCTTGGCATGGTGAAGATGATCACTTGTCATAATTCCCTAGAAAATGAGAGGCTGAGAACCAGGTGATGATGAATTTGCACTCCCCAAGCAGTACTTCTTTTTATCTGGAGTATTCCTGATGATTTCACGGGCGTTGCTTATGGAGGGACTGAAATGCTGCTGAGGGAGTGAAAGGCCAGCAAAATCCACCCTCTCTGTCATGCTACCATGCAAAACACGTGTGCCTTACACAGGGTTAACAGCCTCTGCTCGTACTTTGTCCTGCACCCTGAAGAGGTGATGGAGCGCAGCCCTGATTTAGCTGGCAGAGCAGCTCCCAGTCCGGTGGTGCTCTCCTGGCAGGACTGGTCAAGGCAGAGAAGCAGAGGGCTGTACCCAAGGGCTGCGTTGAGTGGCTGCTTCTCTCTCAGGTTCCTGTTTCCTGCTCTAGTTTCTCAACCCACAGTCGCAGGAGAAAAGGCTGTTTCTGATGGCACACTTCTCTGTAGGTTTATGCAGGAAGACATATGGGCTGTGGTGGTTTGATAATAACCCTGGAAGATTCCTCCCCTCATATGCATTTAGAAAAGAAAAAGAGAGAAAAAAAGAAGCACGATCCCATTTCCAAGAGGCCGCAGCACAGATTCTGTCTTGAGCTAGATTTCTGAGCAGCAAGATTAGAAAACAGCTTTTGTTTTTAATTTATGATCACAAAAGAGCCGCTATCAAATTCAGTTATGTAATTTCTCTTTATAAAACTTTGCTGCAATCTGTGATAAAAAAGCAGCAGCCAGTAGAGACTGTGATTGCCCATAGCACCAAGCCTTCCAAGTTGCAGTGTAAAATGGTGGAGCTCTAAAGCTGCATCCTCTTGCTTCACCCAAAGGGTGCTAAGACTGCAGCTTACACTGAGATGAGAAATTGTAAGTGACATTCAGTCTATCAGAGCATTCTTTATTATGCCAAAGGAGTAGATTAAATGGGAAGCAGCTTTTTAACCTTCGTTCATTGGTTAGGACAAGTTCTCCTAAATGTTTTTAATAGTCTTCAGAAAAGGGCACATTTTGATTTAAATTCACTTTTGGGTGGCTGGGTGGAAACAATGGACCAATTATAAAGCATGGACAATGTCGCCTCTATGGAAATTTATAAGAATGGCTATAGAATAGAACTTTGTGCTATAAAAAATGAGAATTATTATGAGATTGCAATGTTAAAAGCTCAAGAAATAGTTTGAACGGAGCAACTGAAAGCAAATAATCAGCCTCTTTTTCTGTCTTCTGTACTGTTTAATCTTAGAATATAGATGTTTTGTAAATTCTGTAATCAATAAAGCAATGATCTTACAATGCCAAACCTCATCCATCTTCTCTCCTAGTACGCAGAGTTACACATGCCAGGACTGCATGTTCCTGCAACCCCTTTTTCTTTTGCTTTATTTGTTTGCCCCAGAGAACCAAGACCTTTTGCCTTGGGCTGGCAGCAGAAAGGCTCCCTTACATGCAGTGGCCGTTGCTGGTCAGTGAGTTCAGCTACTCACACCTGAGATGCTGCTGATACTTTCTGGTGATAATGGAAGCTGGCATTGGTGGTCTTCTCTCCCTCACGTGTCTCATCAGATGCTCTGGGGTTTCTGACTTGGCCATCTAAGGGCATGCTGTATGGGATAGTGAGAAGGGGGGGGGAGTGTAACTGTAAGCAGACACTGGTGCTCTTGTACTTCCTCTGACTGAGGCAGAAACTAGTGTTCCAGCCCCCCACACACACTTTGCAGGAATCTTTTCAGCCAGTGGGGCCACAGCTGAAATGGCAATGGATTCTGGGGACTCGACCATCCTCTTGTACTCAAGCAGCTGAAGAGGGAAGATGGTCACAAAAGCCTGGAGCTGAGTCTTGCCAGTGGCCCTAGTGTAATAGCTGCTTATTTGTAAGAAATAGCTGTGGCAGCTACACATAGCCTGTGCTCCAGGAAAAGGCTGGGGGGTGTGCTGATCAGATGAGTAGGAGCAGCACAGAAGCCACTTCACTTAGGCAGGTTCAGGACCACAGCAAGGAGTGCCAAAGTCCTCTGCATGTGGCACTAAGTGATACTCAAAAGATAGGAAGAGAAAACACAAAGCCACCTTTGACAAGCGGCTTTTCTACTGTATTAATAAGCTATGCAGTATTTGGTGATTTAATAAGCCCAGATGGGAAAAGCAAACTCAGCTTTATTTGCAAGTCTGATCCTAAACCACTTGGCTAGGAACTCATGCTCAGAAAGATGATCAGCAGCAGCACCTTGTCAGGGTTTCCCTGCACCAGGTATTACAGCTGTGTGCTAACCAGGTGAGCCCATGTGCAGCAGCCACCCTAGTCCCAGCACACACATCCTCCTCAGGGTCTTAGTAATAAAATAATTGAAGACTTGCACTCTGATTAAGTTCCGCGTTGTGATACAGCTCAATACATAAAGTTGGGGCTTTTTTGGTTTGTTGTTTTTTTTTTGTTTTGAGAAAGTAGCAGTCACTTGGAAGATTTAGCGTTCTTTCAGACTTTGACCTACCTCACACCATTCCTTTCTCACTGGAGTGGGTGTGTTTGACAAGGGGAAATGAAGAATCCCATTTTAGTTTGAAATCTCTGCCTCATTCAGTTCCTGTCCTACAAGGATTTCTTAAAAGGAAGTTGTAAAGCTGTTGTGAGAGCTCCCCCCCTGTGGTTTATGCTAATATACATTAACTACCTTGAGAAAGCTCTAGCTTTGTCTCAACATTTCAGTGGCCATTGCCCATTGCTTCTCACACACACAGAACACACAAGAAAAGATGCAATTCAAAAGTTTAATATTGAACCAGGCAGTAAGAATGAAAAGTTCACTCCCTAGGAGGAGTAACTGTACACAAAATAAATAAGTTACAGTTTAAACAAAAGCACAACCGGCTTTTTAAAGTGCATGTGTATAAGGCCCTCAGGCTTTGAACTCCATTGGCTCAATGTAAAAAAGTGTGTGTGTGTATATATATAAATCTGCCACATGTTTAAGGATGAAGACAGACTGGCTCAGCTCAGAATATGCCACCAGCTTCATCGCCTGGAGCCAGATGTGCTTCACACCGCACTGAATCACAGCCACATTCCTTCTGTGCCTATTGCACACGGGAGAGAGAAGAGAGGTGTCTTAGACTGACAGCTATAATGGACTCCACCTCCACACTCATTCCTCAAAAGCTCCAAGTTGAATCATTTTAGTCTGTAAAATCCACAAGTTATTTGTAAGTAGGTATGTTTACACCCTCTGCACAATAGTTTTGCATACAAAGAAATCTCATCAAGTTGTCAGCAATACCATAGCTAGTAAAAAAATAAAGGACCATTGTTTACAGTCTTGATACCCAGTCCTATCCACTTATTTTACACTTATTTTTACAGAGCAATTTCATGTTTGCTTATTTGTTTTGAGATAAACAGTTCTGCTGTGCAATGAAATTAAACAGATGCATCATGCTGTCCTTCATCCATGGAAAAACAAGACTCAAGTGGTTACTTCTTAACAGTGAACTGCAGGGTGTTTCCCTGCTCAAGTACAGGTTGAGTTACAGCTAAAAAGGTTGCTTCTGCACAAATGAAAGCCAAAGCTGTATGACTGAATAAAAGCAAACTGAAAGCTTGTTTCATTTACTGACAAGTTCCTTTTCCATTTGAAAATACTCATTCTCCAAGTCACATCCTAGAACTATTTCAAGAGTTTTTGTTTTTTTTTTTTCCTTTTCCAATCTGTGACTACTTAAGCAAATGCTTAAAAACTCCTATAGCCATGCAAAAGAGTACTTGAACCATCCGTCTTTCACAATGCCTTGGACTCTAGACGTGCCAGTGTTAAACACCCCAGGTTTCAGTCTTGGGCTAAGCGCTGGGAAGACCAGAGTCTCTGCTGTCAAACAGAAGTGACAGTCCTCACTTTGGCAGACAAAGCTTGCTTAAACCTTCTTTTCAGATCCTGCATGTTGGGTGATTTTGGCCGCGGAATAAGAGAGGTTCTCCTTCTCTCAGGGGTGCTGGTTGTTTGCTGCCTATTGACTTCTTTACAGAGGAGATGGAAGGCATTGAAGACATTGTTATAGTTTTCACTGACAGATACTTCATAGAAAGTACAGCCCAGCATGTTGGCCAGCTGAAGTCCCTGCTGAGGCTCCACCTCTTTGATGTGCAAGAGATCAGCTTTGTTTGCAACAACGACAACAGGGACTGTGTTTCCTGGATGCAGCTGTCGAATATGATGGTAAAGGTGACTGAGTAGTTCATAGCTTTTACAGTCTGTGATGGAGAAGACTATCACCAGGGCATCTGCCCAGCGAATGCATCTGTTCAGCTGCTCATTACAATCCAGACTGTGTTCATGGATCTGAAAAATGAATGGTCTCAAATTAGATAGATGATGTCATAAAAGATTAAAGGTATTTGTCTTTAGGAGTCTGTGAAGCCGAATAGCTTTTTACAGCTTCAGACATATATATTTGCATTTCACATTGTAAGTACAAGCTTAATCTGAGCATCGTGAATAAATGCGTATGTTGATTCAGCTGCAAAAAGCTGGAATTTAACACTGGTGTTTGCTATACTCAAATGGAAAATTGACCTGAGTAGTTCTGCATGCAGAGAAAGACTTTGTAGTTCCATAGAATGGGAAATTAACTGGCTAGACAGTAAGTCTGGGGAAGCAAAGATATGAGCTGGAAGCATTTAGACCTGGAGTGTTGCCCAGTTCAAAAAAGGCAACAATCCAGCATTACTCAGGTCTATACATCCATAACTTTAACTTGTGACATGCTAATGAGCACAGCCACAATACAGACTTCACTTTGTCACGCACATTTATGAAGCTTGCGGGGCAGTGATCATGACATTTTCTTCTACGTGCACTGTATATGCACAGAATTGTTTCTGGGTTTATGTCCAATGCTCCCAATATACAGGAACAAGACACTCCAGTACTTCAGCCTCTCAGAAGTAATGGCCTTCCAATGTACAAACAATTCATCGAAACAGTGAGTTGCTTTCTTTTACTACCAACACACTACAGGCACCCAACACATCTGGCTTGGCTGGCTAAAACACAGGTTACCACCTCTCCCACACAGAACACCGAACTCTGAAATGGACAGCAAAATACTTCCTAGAAGGACCATAACAAGATGGTTATGTGCAGAGACACACAAGCAGACAAACTCAGAGCTGCTCTGGTAAACTGCTTGGCTGCATCTAGCTCACCTGAACTCCCGGAGTATCTTGCACTTGAATAGCCACCATCTCTCCATCTATCTGGATGTGCCTGCTGTAGAGATTACCTGACAAGAACACCAACAGGTTCACAAATACAGCCAGCACTCTAAAGACATAAGTTGCTTCTGCTGCCCATTAGTTGGGTAGGGAAAGTTGTATCACTATTTATGACACAAGGAACCAGTGCTGCAAGCTTTTCGTATGTAACAGCCCATAAATTTATGGCTTTACTAGAAGCCTGGGATTGGATCTTGCATTGACTTTTTTGGAAGCTTGGCATTTAATAATGTGCAACCTGGGACTTAAACACTTCTTTAAGACTGTCTTAGCTTAGATAAAGGTAAGTGTGCAAAATAACCAGCTTTTAATACAGAAAATCAGTTTGCTTTTCATTTATTATTTCCATGCTTTAGTGAAGCTCTCTGCTGGCTGGCCTGTAAGATTTGTTGGGGTGTGTGTGTTTAGTTTTTTCAAGTAACTTCCTCAACAGATGGGTGTATGTTTTACATTCACATTAGTTTAGACTTCCTGCTGCATTACACTCCAGCATTATGCCTATTAAGCTAGTACTGTCCAGATCATATAGCTGCTGGCATTCAGCTTGCCAAGAATGCAGTATTAGGTTTGGAGAATGCTTTCATATTTTAGCTAAAGGACTTCAAAGAGGGACATTTTCACATACGAAGTAAGGCCTGTCAGAGACCACAGTGAAACACAGAGCTAGTGGGGCTGCGATCACAGTGTGTTTGCTGTGGTGGATATGCACCTTCCCATGTGCTGCCAGAGCTGCCCAGGGCACAGATTTTAAGTGAGCAGCCAGCCTTGGAACAGCTTGGGGGTTAGCGCACCTACAGCCCCAACATCTTTCAGCTCTTCCTTTCACACTTGGGACCTGGCTTAGGGCTAGGTTGAATACTTTAACTTCCAGGATGGAGCTCACTGTGAGGGTAGTGAGGCATTGGCACAGGGTGCCCAGGCAAGCTCTGGCTGCCCCATCCATGGCAGTATTCAAGATCAGGGTGGACGGGGCTTGGAACAACCTGGTATAGTGGAAATTGCCCCCGTCCATGTCAGGGGGACTGGAACTGGGTGATCTTAAGGTCCCTCGCAACCCAACCCATTCAGTGATTCCATGCCTTGCACCCCCAGCTCTCCAACCCGTGTACCCCCGAGCGGCTCTGGGGTAGAAAGCCACCAGCGGGGCAGAGGCTGGGGCGCCGCTCTCCCTCCTCCCAGTAGACTTCCCCCTTCGCGGCCGCGGAGACCCCGATCCCCACGGCTCCCGGCGGGAACCACGCCACCCCTCCGCCTGCCTACCTGCGTTCCGCTCGTAGTCGCCGATGAACCGCCGGGTGAGGAACCGCACCACGAGCGCTGCGGGCAGGCACAGACAGCCGTTAGCCGCGCTCCACCGCCCCTCGCAGCCCCCCGCCGCCCCTCCAACACCGCCGCCGCCGCCCTCACCTGTCTTGCCCACGCCGCTGCCCCCCACCACCGCGATCTTGACGAGGCGGGGCCGTGCGGACGGGCAGCCGTCCCCGCCGGGCGCGCACTCGCCGATGGTGCACATGCTCTGCGTCAGGCGCATCGCCGCTCCGCGCCCGCCACGCCGCCCCGCGCCCGCCGCCGCCACCGCCGTTTTCTCCTCCCCGCCCGCGACACAAGCCCCGCCCCTTCTCAGGCAGACCAATCAACGCGCCCGGCCTCGCACCCACACCCCCCCCCCCGCAAGCTCCGCCCCACGCCCCACCGCGCTGAGGGTGTGAGCGGCCGCGGGCGGAGCGGTGAGGGCTGGCCGCGGCCCCGCGCTCCTGGCCGTGAGGAGAAGCCTGGGGACGCTGTGAGACCTGCCGGCTCCTGGAGCGCCTCCAGCCGTTAACGGCGGCCGGCCGAGCCGTTAACCCGACCTCGGCGCCTCCCGCCAGGCTGACACAAACGCAGGCAGCGTGTGTAAGGCTCAGTCCTCTGGCCGGGGGCACGTCAGCCTTGCAGCCCCGTAGGGCCGGGGGTCGGCTTGTGCACGAGCGGCGTCCCACACTGCACCCACATCCTCAAAACTCGCCTTTCCTTCCCTTTTGCTTTCCCTTCCCTTTCCCTTCTTCCCTCCCTTCCACTTCCCTTCCAGCCCTGGCAAAGCCTTTCAACTAACCACCCAGAGCAGGAGCCGACTGAAACCAGAACGGCTGCAACTGCAGCAGAAAGAATTGCAAGCAAGAGACGAGGCTGGGGTAGGTCTGTGCCTGCTGAGTTCGGTTATAACGCACAGAAACGGGAAAAATGGAGTAAAACATGGATGTGAGAACGGGTAAAGACACAGCAGACGATGATGGCAAGTGGGGGGAAATACACAGGAGAGGTGGGCGGGGAGCGAAGGAAGGTACCCGCCGGGGAGCAGTTGCAACACTTGCCGGTATGAGCAAGGAGCCTGAGCTCAAAATGGAGGAGTAAAACCTGAGCGCCCCCCAAACAAAGAGTGATAGGAGAGTGGTGACGGAGCGGGATAAAACCACCCTCCTGTTCAGGAAAGACAGACCTCATAGTAAAGGCCACTGGGTAACACTGAGTGCTAATCACACACACAAAAAGCAGTAGACCCGGTTTGTGGCTCAAAACCACAGCAGAGGCAGGGTTAAAGAGGGTCGGGGTAGAACTGGGAGCCTGATGATGTGACTTAGGCCGAAGGTGGTCACCATCGCAGCAAACCTGCGTTTGTGCAGAGCTCTCTATAAGCTGCAGAGCTACTTTTGCAAATGAAGAAAGATACCTGGAATATAATGAAACACACTGCTGCTCCTGCAGTAGTGCTGCTTTCCCAGATAGGAAGGTGAGAGCAGAGTCTTATGAATGATGCCTGGAGCTGAGCAGCACTGGGTACAATAGAGAAGAAACCCTGTTTGACAGTCAGTGTCAGCAGGTGATGGTGATTTAGCAGGGAGTATATTGTAAGGCTAGCAAGGTCATAGGGGAAAATGATTTTCATAGATGCAGTTGAAAATGAATAGATGGGTACAGCATAGATTTATAAAAAGGCATTCCAAGTCAAAAGGGGACAGAGTAAGAGACCTAATCAGAAGAAAATCAACAAGGCTGAAGGACTCAAGGACTTGAATACAAAGGAAAGACTTCTTTCATGCCGGGGCAGCAGAAATTATCTGGATGTTGCATCTTAAGCAAAGGGAAAGGGTTTCATAGAAGATCTCCTGGCAGCTTGGTAACTAAGGTCACTGGAAATAGAAACCTACATGTAACAGTGAGGAGGATCACTCTCCCAAGAAAGTTTCGTCTTCAAGGTGAGGAAATAACAGAAGATAGATAATGGCATCCAGAAGCAGTTACTTCAGCCAGGGAAAAAGAAAAGGGCTGTCATGCAGTGGGAAGAGCATACAGATTGAAGGAAGCCTGGCAATATTTACCAAACCAAGAAGCACTTTGCTTCCACTTTTAATAAAGATGATTATGTGAAAGATGGGAGCAGAAGGAAGATGAGTAATGGGAAGAAAATCATAGGTAATTACTGCAGTAGGGAAAAACGATCTCATAGAGAATGAAGGTGGGCCATGTGTGTGGAGACGAGGGTGAAAGGAGCAAGAAGTTTTACTGCAGCACTCAAAATATTCTGGAATACTTGCATTAAAGACACAGAGGGAAATAATTTACAATAATTAGGAAAAATTCTGGAGGAAAGAATGATTAAAGATACGGGAATAAATGGGATAAAATGAAGTATACGATTACATGAGATGTTGCTTCAGCATGATATCTTTCTCTGATACAACTTTGTTTCCCTTTTCCTTAAAGAAAGGAAATGTGGTAGATGTAATCTATGGGATGCCAGTAATACCTGATACTGCCCAGACAGGAAATGGATATTAAGGCAGAAGAATGTGGGGATCAGGAGACAACAACAGAGGGGTGTTTTATACAGGAAGTGTCAGACAGAAGGAAAGTTGCTCTGTGGAATTCATCAAGGCTGCTATTGTCCTTCATATTTTTATTGTGTTGGTGTCACTGAGAACATGAGCTGGGGAACATTATCAATTCAAACATGGGTGGGACTAGTCTTTAGGAGATCCTGCATGCCTCCCAGAACTGGTTTAATGAAAATATAACTAAATTCAATAATACTAATGACATGCAGAAATTAATCACAAAAATGTCTGCCACTGACTATGAGATCAGCATTTGGAAAAGAAGGACTGGTTAATCACAAAGAGAGTAGGGACTGTGTAAAAAGGGAAACTTAAAACCAGCAATGTCAGATAGATAAGCAATTTCAGAAAAGATCTGCAGTGCAATGTGTGGTTCTGTCAGCAGTCAAGAGTAAATCAAAATGGAACAAGTATGGACAAAAGTCACTCTGATGATCAGAACAACCCATTTCAGAGGAGAATAAAAACGCTTAGTGTATCCAGTTTGTCAAAACAAAGAAAGTGGGACTTAGGAAATGAGGGAGCCAGAAAAGTTGAAATTACTGTGAGAACAAGTGGGTATGTTCAGCTCTGCAGCTGGAGTAGCAAAACACCAGAACAGTCCTCCAGCAGGAGTGGCAGGGAGGAAATCAAGTCTGACTTCTAAATGGAGCTGGAGTTGTTTCTAGAAGGGATTACATGGTGTGGCTGACTGCAGTGGCAATGAGATTGAATGACCAAGAGATCCTTTGTAGAGGCCTACAGAGAATATTCTAACACCATTCCAGAAATAAATAAATATTTAGGCCTAACGTATAGCAATGTGTGCCAGCAAGAGGTGTCTCCAACACATAAATGGAAAAGGGGATGAAAATGAGATTGCACCTCAGTAAACTGATTTTATGAAGGAGATGATGATTAATTAATGACTGGATGAAAATGCTAAAATAACTGAAGAATGGGATCTTCTCCCCCTGTGTCAGAGCACCAAGAGCAAAACAATCAGCCAGATTGAAAGGTAGAACTTGCAGAAAAAATGAGATACAAAATATGTTCGTCTAAAATACATAACTGAGCCACTGGGACAATTGCTGTAGGAAGGCACTGGGACAAAAATGATAGTTATCGCTGTTCCAAGAAGGAGTGTTCATTTATAAATTATGAGAAAGTGCATTTTTACAGTACTTTATGCTAGCATAAAATTCTTAAGGAGCAGTAATTTAATCTCCTCAAATTTTGCACCAGTCTCTCAAGTATTTTGGGCCAGAAGGAGCTCTAATGGAGTGTGGACAGGCTTTCTCATCAGGCTTTTCAATGCAAAACTTCTTATCCCTTCCTCTTAGTAGCAAAAGTGACTGCTGTCAGAGACAAGGTGTGGGTCAGAACTGGTGCAAATACACACTTTCACACTTCAGGGATGCATTTCTATAGTATATTCTATGGCACTGCTCAGAGGGTAAATTCGTATGCAGCTTAACACCTTCTGTAAAAACACTTCCATCAACAGCCAGGGAATGGACAATACTTTGTTCTCTAGTGCTCTGGTAATTAACTGTGTGCCTTCAGGGAAACAAGCGATGTGGACGCAGTGTTCAGGAACACGGACCACATCTGCTCATTCCAGGTAAGTATTTATTTTCCAAAGTACTGTGGATTATCTCTTTGGTTTTGTAGGAGTAAGTACAAGAAAGCTGGCTGTTCATGGCACAGTACATATGTTCCATGCTCCCAATAGGTAGAGCCAAGTCAACCAATCCCTGTGAAAAGCTCAAGAAGACCCGAGTTTACCCCCTCCTCTGACATAGCTCTGCATTGCTTCCCAAGAGCAAAGCAAAAAAGGGAGGGAACAGGGATATTAAAAGACACTACATAAACAGGAAAACAACTTCTCTGTGTGCTGGGAGAGATCTCCTGGCCAGTGAGGGCTAAGCTTACTGAGCAAGATACGATCTTCATTCCAGGGCAGAAATGGGGGAGGAAAGTAGGGACATGTTCCATGCACCCTCACCTACCTGCAGACCCTATGTGGTTTCTATAGCAGCACAGTAGCAGGAATTTTTTCTCTCCACAAGGAAGGCTGAGTAATGTTCTGCAATTATATTAGTCTGCATTTTAATCAGATTTTATCTTCTCTCAAGCTTGCATATTTTTCCCCATTTCCTCCTTATGTAACTCTCCCAAACTCTAATCCAAGCAGCGAAAAGCTCAAGGTTTTCTTTTCCATTCAGGGCTGCCCATCTGCTGCCAGTATTTTTTTGTGCTGGTTTGTGCCCCCACAGTACAAGCAGTTGCTCTGCACGCAGAATGCCTGTTTGATCTGAAAAGGCAGAGTGGAGGAAGGCCAAATGACGGAATCTCTTGAATTAATACGAGCTCTAATGCTTCATTCAAAAAATGTATACGAGAGGATTTAGCAGAATTTTTGTTTTCCATTTTAGGAGTACTTCAGGATCTATATTAAGCCCTCTAAAAACTGTGGCATTGAAGAGCCGTTGCTGGTGAGTTTCACCTTGTGTTACAACAGTCAGTTCATCAAGGGGCTAACCCCTGGTTTACATTAGGAAAGGTCACTGAGAAGTCCTGCTGTGCCAGGCAAACTGTAGGAAGATGCTTTCACCGGCAGAGGAGCACTGGGGCTGGTGCAGCTTCTCTCAGTTGCTACCCAAATGAAGAGCTTTTTGCATATACCATCTGTAAATCTAATCTCTGCAGATCCTTTAACTTCCTGGATTCATCACACAGAAGTTACATTCCCGAGAACTCAAGACAGTGAAGGCAGCACTTAGATTACCACCTATCCCAGTTCTGGCTGTCACCAGGCAGCAGTTGGTCTTGCAGCTCTGCTGGTGGAAGCCCTGGATACATGTCTGCCCTGCTCAGGGAGGTAAGCCAGGATGGCACAAGCCCTCACTGAACATGGCATGAGCCAACCTTGTTATAAAGTGGAAAGATACTGACAGCTTCACATTTTTAATATAACTTCTTTAGCAAGAAGGATGTAAATTCAAGTCATGCCTACATACTACAACAGAAAGTTATAAGTGAACATGTAGGTTGCAAAGTCAAAAGCAGAAAATATAGGAAATGCTAGAAATTGGATTGCCTGGGCAACCTTAACTTATCCTCCCACATGCATGTGCATTTTCCTAAAGCCTTAACTGCGTAATGCATGTCATTACACTGTCTCCTGTCATATTGGCAGTCTGTATTCTAGTTGCCCATAGGAACAGAACACCTAAATACACTTGAAGATCTGGATATTATTCAGCATATCTTTTAAACCCTCAGTTAATCAGCATGTGCAGCACAGGAAGTATTCCCTTAGTACAGGAATTACTATCTCCTTCATAGGCTTGTCATGGTTTGTCTATAGCAAAGGTACATGAGAAAAGTTCAAACTCTAAGTCAACTAGGGTGCCTAGTCTATACATTTAGGTAGCATGTATTTGCTACCTAAATTCCTTTCAGTTGCTGCCTCTTCTTGAAACACCTCAGTGCTTAATACACCCAAATATTCTGTAGCAAATTCCCATAGACACACCACATTGAAGCAGACTATAGCCCTGAAGTTTCTGAGATGAGCAGTTGAACCACCAGGAAGGAATTGTTCTTTCTCTTTACCTGAATGAATATCAAATCTCTCAGGGCAGTAGAACAACTTTGATGGGAAGCCTGAGAACATCACATCTCAGGCTACATGCTAGATCAGGTGTCTGAGCTTGCTTCTGTAAACATCACAAACCTGGGGCTGAGGCCTTCCTTGAAACTGGGGAGGAAAGAGGCAACCTGAATATACAGGAAATAAGCATGACAGTAGAGTCATGTTAGGCCAGCTACCTGGTGAGAAAGAGTGGTGGGGTGGGTGAAAGCTCCCCAAGAATATCAGGCATGGGTCTTCCCATCTGTGCTCCAGAGGTAACTGGTACAGTGGGGGGCTGCAGGGGCAATCAGAAGAAGAAATGCCAGGTTTACAAGCAGAGAGAAGACAGGCTTGTTTAGCCTAGAAAATGGTGCATTTGAGGGGAGATAATTACCTGCTGCCAGCTCACACAAGAGGGATCATGGAGGAGAGGAGATCTCCTTAGATCAAGGAGCAGCTCATCAGAGGGTTTTCCTTCTGAGTGGATTTTGCAGACCTTAAACGCCTAAAGGAACTGAGTGCTCCACTCCTACTGCCTTTCAGTGGGAACTGGATCCACACACCATTTTAAAATGCAATTATTGTTAACAATTTGTAGGTAACAACCTGCAGCTATAGAGATTTCCCTAAGAAAGAAGGTGATCCAAAACATTTTGTTGAGAATCCAAACTAGATAAGCAATAGAAAGGCAACAAGAAAATTGGGAAATAAATGATTCCTTCTTGGGAGACACTTCTAAAAAGCTATATAGCTATAGATATACAGGCTGCAAGAAGCTGGTTATATTTTGCTTTGCTGTGTTTCTGTATCATAAATTTCTGTATTGTTTTGTCCAAGGTTAGAGCCCACTGATGGTGCTTTTTGAAGGATGTGTTTTAAGGCATTTAAATGAGCAAGCACTGCTGCCTACAAAGCAGCCCTAACAACCTTAAGAAAATTTATTTGTCAAAGTTTCGGGATAGCCATTAGCATTCATACAACTATTATGCAGGCAGATGACTATAGATAGGCAGCTGGAAATCATCAGAGGAATGGTATTCATTCTTATTCGGAAAAAAAATGAGACTTTGGAGCTTCTGCAACACCCAACATTTTAATAACAATCTATTTTTCAATAATACACTGTTCAGCTGGGTAAACATGCACAAGGATTAAACACAGGAAGCTTAAGTGCAGAGTCTGTCAGCTATGTTTGTTTTCTATAAATCCCTTTGTGATGATGATGAACTGCGCCATAACAGAGATAATTTAGTGTTATTGTATAGATGACTCATATCGTCTGTACGGTTTGACAAGAGCACAGGTTCTTTTCTAAATAAAGCAAGTAGTCCAAAAATAGAAGTAACACTTAGAAGAATGCAGCCCCTGGAGGAATTACAAATTCCAGCTACCAAAACCACAGAGGTTGGTATGCTGGGACATCTTTGCTGAGGATATTGTGTGAAAGCCATTAATTCTTCATCTGGAATGTAAATCTATGCCATCCAAATGGGATTTAAGTATTTTGAGGTAGAACTTCAGTTCCTGGCTGGAGCCAGTTCTAACCGGTTGGGCAATTTTCATGGTCATTTTGATATTTACTTTCTTGCTCAGAGCACAGAGTTATTTGCCCTGTGCTACCTGCAGTGCTGTGGCTTGGTATGGCTGGAATGGGTCCCCAGGCGAGGAAGGAAATGGGGTCCTGGTCCTGCCAGCCGCCAGTTTTTTCGCCCCTGGCAGGCCCTCCTCCAGCAGCAGGCTTCAGGGTAATTGCACTGCTTGCAAAGTCAAAGGGGACACTGCTGCTGCAGTGTAGTCAATTGCACATTATAAGGTTTAATGCCATCTTACTATTAGGAGGAAAAAGAAAGCATCGATTCCAGATAGAAGGAAAGCATTTCCACTTGTTTGTTATGCTATGCCAGAGCACTTTTCTCTTCTCCTTAAAATATTCAGGAACTTTGATGATAAATACTCTCATTTGCCCAAAATACCCCAGAGATGGGTTTCTGTGGCTGAACTACAGCTTACCCTTAACACAGTCTCACTGAATTCTCCAAACCAACCAAACAAACAAAGCCTCTACTTATGAATCCATTAGTCATGTTTTCTTACAGAATGAATTACAGGAATCTCCACCAAATGAGGAAGGAAAATACTATCAGAGAGCAATTTATTTTCTAGTGTCTAGATAGAAGCCATAAGGGTGAGAGCCTAGGACAGGCTCTGCCTGAGTGCCTCATGCTGTCATGCTCCATAGCTTGGGGTGAGTTTTATTCGGCTGCTTATAAATCATTTATAATTCAAGCCAGGTTGAACTGCATCCTGAGAGGAAGTTTCTGTTCACACTGTACAAAATAAAGCCCATTTTTACTAATGTTTATCGAATTCAGGTGAAGTAAGATGTGAAAGAAAACCTGTGCTTAAACTAGTTCCTCTGAGAAGGGTCCTTTTTCTGGGCGCATGCTGGAGTAGCAGGTTTTGTTGAGAGGGATGAGTATGAGGACAAGGGTGCAAGCTAGCTGGCTAAAGGCCAAGAGCCTCCCTATCTCAGTTGCAAGTTGGTTTAATGTGGGTTTTTCTTAATTTCTGATGTCCAGGGAGTCACACTCTTACAGGATGACCATGGAAGAAATGTTAATACAGCATGGCAGTTGCCCCGTCTCCAGATGGGATAGACAGCTTGGACTGGAGGCAGCCTTACCCTGCCAGCAAGTGACTGGGCTCTCCCAGGGCTCTAATCAGTGAACAAGCCACCATTTAAGAATCAGGACTGGGCTTGGTTCTGCTGTTACAAAACATAGAAACCTCTGCAACATAACCGAATCAACAGTAGCTCATCCTCATTTCAGTACTGATCCTGCTTAGAGCTAATGACAGCTCTATGCTTTTTGCATCAGGGACACTTTTCTGTGCTTGGAGCAGGTTGCAGAGTGATAGCTTCTGTGCACCTTAGTTCCCAATGGGCTTTGTCTGACCTTTAGGACTTCGGTGCCGCCTTATATTAAAAGGCAAAGGGAAGACTGGAGCTACAGTGGCTACAGTGTCCTTTAAGTGTCAACTTGAAATACACTGCACTTTAAATTTGAGATGAAAAGGCATTTAAGGGCAAAGTACTACCCTTTATTCATTAAAGTATGTAAGAAAACACTCTATTACATGCTGCTGTAGCACTGATGCAGTATGTTTTGTTACAGGTTTGGTTCCACCTCTGTTGACATTAGTAACAAAATTTGCAGTCGTTTTCATGCTATAGGAATAGAATTATTCACTAAAAAAATGCATTCCCATTGTCTGAAGTTGGGGAAAAAAAACACAAACCAGTATCTAGAAAGCCTGGGAAAAATTATGGTTTTTCACACATTCTCTCACATCTTGTCATCTGAAATAGCTGAAACATCACAAGCTGATAATAGGATTTCTAACTGAGAAGTGGAAGTATTTTGCATTAATATTGCATATAGCCATGAATAAAACATTAACACGTAACCAGAATGTGTTTCACTTGTATCTCAGCAATAACTGCAATCTCAGCTCTTTCAAAATATGTATTCTTTCAAAATACCAGAAGGCAGTGGTACATAAAAGATTCATTGTCTTTTGGTCTATGAATCAGCTATGAAGAAAGAACTTAAGTTGCAGTTCATTCTCCTGTCCACTCAGCAAGTAATACAACTGCATTATTACTGATATGGGACAGATTCTAATGTTATAATTAACTCTGAGATAAAAACTCCTCTAAAAAAGTCAGTGCTCAGTAAAACTATTCTGGGGAAAAAAAGAACTGGCTGAGACTACAATAAAACATGATTTTCTCAAACTCCACTCATACAGTATTTTCTAAACCAACATTTACATTTATTAATGAATGTCCTACTTTGACTAGCAAATCATTTGCAGAAGTAGAAACCTTTGTTCAGAGTTATAAGAGATTGCATTTACAGACTCTGGAAGCTGTGCAGCAGCTCATCTATGCCAATTTATCTTACAATTTTTCCTAGCACTAGGGCAGACTGTCCTTTAGCTGGCAAAAAAGTACTAAGCAAGGGTACTTTATTTATCCTTTTTTATTTTTTAAAATAAAATGCAAAGGCAAACTATGTGAGTCTTTGGTTGTGTTTCAGACTTGAAGTTCCACTTGCACTTGAAAATGTGCCCAACATATTTTCAGGGAAAAACTCTTCAAAGACAGGAAAAGAAGCATGCAGCAAATAGAGAATGGAACAAAAAATCCTACAAAGGAAGCAAATCACAGCTTGTACTTGGGATGGTGAGAGAGAAAGACACTGTGGGCAGGCTGGATACAGAGGCCTGTGGTAGTACTCCAGAAAGGAAGGGGTCTGGGAAGAATGCATTCACCCTGTAATATTCTGCAGTCCATAATGCACGGGTTTCTTAAATGGAGCCATACAGGTGTGCTTTTTGCAGGTAGTTATTTCAATCATTGCATCCTTGGCATTGTGTCAGGCACCAAGAGCTACAGCAATGATACGCAGCAGCATTCATGCACTGAGAGATGAGCCCTGCTGCCAGCCTCACCTCCCAGCTCTGATGGCAGCTGTTGACTCCTGCAGCCCAAGCAGCAGAAGGAAATGCAGACACAATTCATCTGCATCAGAAAACAGATTAGCCAGTTTGAGGCAGCTCCTCACTGTCAGGAGCACAGCAGTGTATGGGCTGCCAGAAGAGGAATGGGGACTTCAGAAGAGGTAAGTAACCTTTCACTTTTGCCCAGTTCAGCCAAGACTCAGGGTGCAGACAGATCCAAAGCTTACTGACCTTACTAGGGTTTCTGGAGCTCGGTGGCCTTGCCGCAGGGCCTCCAGGAAGTTAGTGCCCCCCTAGATCTGAGGTACCCAAAGTTAACTTGAGTGCTACCACTGACAGCAGGAGGTACTGAGATGTAAAGAGCTGGCCAACACTTTGAACAGCAGTGATCACCGATCTGCCTCTGGTCACACCTCAGAATGAAGCATGTCCCCATTCCCTTGTTCCATCCTTGTGCCAACCACTCTCACACCGAGCCAAGCTCAACCAAACCCCCATGCCTTCCCACACCACCACCTTACTGTCCCATACGAACTCATACACCAAGCCCAGCCCTTATGTTTGTCTGCCCACCCGCACCCCATGCATCGAGCTGTCCTTTGGTGTCCTGAGCCAAAAGCACATCTCCCATGTTGGCAGCATTCCTGCAGGCTTCTGTGCCAGGCCATCCTGGTGTCTGACGGCTTGCTGGGCAAGAAGCCAGACCCTCCCCAGTCCCTGCCAGTGCTGACAGTACATCCAAGACAGGCACTGGCTGCCACCCCAGAAGTGCCAAGAGAAGAGCCTACTCCAGGTTTGGGTTTGCACCAGCTCATGGTCTCAGCTGGTGGCATGTACACTGGTGCACAGTGATGCTGTATGAGAAATGAAGTGACCTGGGTCTGAGGTCTGGAAGCTCTGGCTCTCACAAGTTTGTTCAATCTCACAAGAGTTTGTTCTGGGGGTTGTTTTTTTCTCCCCTTCCACATCTGTTCACGTATTTTCCTTTGGCTAATTGCCATAAAGGTCTGTCATCATGTAAGAAACTGCCAGTGGCTTGTAGGTGAAACTTGTGGCTTCAAGCATGGCTTTGTTGGGGGACAGATGAGAAAACGTGAGTCTTATGGTTGTGCAGGGCTGTTGAGGCTCCCAAGGAGAGGCTGCCAGCATGGGTGATGAGGCTGGATACAGAATATGTACAATTTACATTTCATCACACATTACTGGAGGACATGTACTTCATGTCTAGAGAACGGAGCTGTTATTACAAGATTAAAATCCATATGCTACAAGGCTTGGTTTTGGCCTCACTGCAAAGCTGTGCTCTTAAGAGCAGAGCTGATGTGAAGCAGTAACAGACATGCTCTGATTCACTGTGTGATCCAGCAAGAGTTTCCAAACCATGGAGCAGTTGTTTTTCTTATAGTCGCCATAAAGGTTTTTGTTTGCCTGCCAAATCCAGCTGACTTGTCCCGCCTTGCAGCCCTTTGGGAAGAAAGAGCAGACCCAACTGGCACATGCTGTAGTCACAACTGAGGCAAGCTCCTCCAAGCTCAGACATACTTCAGCCCATGGAGAAGACAAACTCCATGGACTTACACAATCTCTCTCAAGGAGACGAATGGAAGCAATATGTGCTGTATCAAGTACTAGCAGGCTATGTTTTAGTGATACATACTAGTGTTTTGAGAGAGCCAGAGTAAGATTAGTGGGGCTCTGCAAGAAACCCCAAACAAGACCACTGATACAAGAACCATATGAGTTCTTGGATCAGCTGCATTGCTCTGGGAGGTTTCTTCAGCCTCTTGCTAGTGCCTTTCTACACACTTGCTTCTCAGAGTTCCCAGTATTCAGTCAGGTTTAACAAAAGGAATCATGCTGTATGCTAAAATAACGTGTATCAAAAAAAAAAGTAGCTGATTTTATAATTGCAGGAAAATCAAGAAAGCACTTCATGCATGGTTCAAGAAGCGTCTTTCCCATTTCCCTTCCCCTTTCTTCTCCTTCCCATCCTCCAAGTCTGCTGACAGATATCTTGGGATGCATGAATTGTGGCCACAGAGTGTGCATTTCTGAAGCATGCTCTGCTGTTCATGTGGCTATAAAACATGTAGTTAGCCCTCTCTGGTGGATGATTAGCTGTTTTCTGTAATGCTGTACTATCAAGGTGTGAGTCATTGTCAGTAAAATGGTGGGTTGCAAAAAACCATGCAGGTATGCAAGCGAGGCCAGCTTGTGCTGGCAAAGGATGAAAGTTGGAGGAGCTTTCTGGAAGTGAAGTCCCATGATTCCTAGCAGGGATTAACCTGCATCAACTTGGCAAGATGGCAGAGCCATGCATCAACAGCTGAATGCAGGATGAGGTAAAAAGCCCTCCGCCCCCACTGCTGTCACTGGTGTTCCTCTCCTGCAGGATGGCCAAAGCAGTTTCAGGAGGACCTCCATAGGACTTTCTGTGGCCCACAGAGCTGCATAGGGACTTTGCTATCAACCAGAGTCAGTAGGAAGGATGATGCTTTTATACATAGCCAGTCCATTTGTCATAGGTCATGTGATGATCTTGGCTGCATGAACACTGATGCTGTGAAGTTTATTAGACCCAGTTTTACTAAGACACCAAGGGATAATGATGCCCAAACACAGGCCAATTCTTTGGGGGCAGATAGTCAACTCTTGTTTTTCTTGTCAGTGGGCAGAGTGATGGAGACTGCTTATGACTGACCGTGCCTGCCTAGAGATTGAAGTGCTAATCTAGAAAGCAGTAGACTTTCTAGATGCTCTCCTCAGCCTGAGGTGATTCAAGGTCATATCCAGGAGTCTCCTCCAGGCACTGGACTGCATTCTCATATGGAGACAGGGCATCCTCTGCCTCTTAAAGCAGGGTGAGAAAACAGAAAAGAAACAAGCTTCAGAAGGCCAGAGAGAAAGGGGAGAGCAAGCAAGAAAGTACCTCTCTATGTCATCCAGTAATATAGGGCATTCAGCTGAAGAAATGAGGCATTGGCTACAGTCTACTTACTGAAAAGCTTACAGTATACTGGAACGGTATACTTCCATCCCAGCTGTGAGAATAATTAATGTGAACAGACCCTCTCCTGAAAACATGAAAGGTTTCTCCAGTAAACCGACCCAGTGACTGTTCCTAGAATGCCATATCCCATATGAAGAGAGACCAACCTGTTCATTAATACTTTCAGCTGGAAAGGTAAAAGTATTGTTATACTGTCAGTGAATATATAACCTCCTTTACAGCACAGACTAGAAGCAAGCCCACATCAACCTTTATTATTATAATGAGTCATATGCACTGTGGCAACTGTTCAGACCTCCCCTGGAGCCCTCTTGTTCTAGGTGAAATAAGGGGCAGGCTGAAGGCCTGGCAGCTTCACAGACCAGTCTTGTTCTCTTAACTACTGCAGACACAGGTAAGCTCTGCAATCTTAACAGGGGCTCAAAACTTGCTGACTCAGCAACAAGGCAGCCTAACAATAACCAGCGTGGGGGCTGTGTGTGTGAATTTGATAAGGTCATGAGCAAGTGCATGCATTTCATGGCATTCATTACCTACCCCCCCCCCCCATCCCCCTTGCTGGCTCTGCTTTTAAGAACAGCAGGGGATAGAGACTGACAATGATCCAGACCTCTGAAATGCTCAGAGAGGGAGTGAAAGTCAAGTTCAATTACCTCTTAATTGACAAGCAGAAAGACAGTAGCCAGGATATGGGGACAGGGCAACATGCCTGCGTGTGTTGTGTACCCCAGGCTTTCTGCTAATGCTGGCCTGTCTGCCAGAGATGTTTAATGCTGTTCCAGCCCGTTTTTGTAGGCTGACGCTTTGTTATTCATTATCAGATTTCTCATTAAAAGGACAGCATCAGGTTTTACTCTTGAATCCATTTTCTGGGTACCCAGGGATATCACTAGACATTAACCCCATAGGAACCATGACACTTGTACCCTAAAATCTGCCTTGTACCTGAAACCTAAGAAATGCCATCTATAAAATAATTCATTTAAACAAGATAAAAGTTGAACAGAATAAAATACCTTTCCACAAAACTACATTACATAGAGTAATGTGAAAATTCTGGAAGCTGTTGAGATTGAACTTGCTGGGCACGAAGTAGCCACAAAACCCTTTGAGATTAATATCTTTTTAGGTTAGACCCATTATTAGTAGTAATTTCTACTGTGTTTATAAGTTGGTTAATCACTACAAGACAGCTTGAATGCAAGGGAGAACTGGGAGCTGGGAACTTGTAAGACAAATTCCTGGTTGACAGCAGATTCAAGTAGCAAAAGTAGGGAATGAGGTCAGACTGCCTGGTCCCACTACCCTACTGGCTTGTTGGGATGGGGAGAGGAACAAACACTGGTAAAGATAAGAAATACCTGCAATTTAGAACGAAAATGTTTGGTACCAACCTTAATGTGATACTGATGTTTAAAAACATATAAAGAAAAACTTTTTAGGGAAATCCCAAAGCCTCAGAAAGTGCATCCACATAAAAGAGAGAGGTAAAATAACATAGTAATACCCCAGTTACAAAATGCTAGGAGGAAAATTACAGGCAATTTCAGCCCTGTTGCTATTTTCTTTACTGCTTTGAAGGAATGCAGTAGATTACCTGCGTTAGACAGGCAGGCTTAGAAAATGGTTCTCTTTTACAGGCTGCTAAAGTCTCAAAGGCTTTAATGTCTTTGGAAATGTCTACACAGCAAAATAAAGGACATAAAGTAGTGTGGTAAATCTCAACAAGCTTTTATCTTGCTTTTGCAGATAACAATAGCAGCAAAATCATAGCAGGTAAAAAGGGCTTTCCACACCAGCACGTGTCTGTAACATCCGTATAGAGCCCCAGGGCAGTTTGTGTTTGGGTTGCTAGGTTGCTCTCCAGTCTGTGTCAGCCCATGTTGTATTGTGTGGGCACGTTCTCTGTCTCACACACAGTAGGCGCAAATGATAACAATGCCTAATTAAAGGAGTTCCCCCTTCACTCAAGTGGAAGCAGAGCAGGCTAGGGACAAAACTGACTGTGACCGCATGCAACATCAAATGATACCACAGACAGTCAGCAGGTTAATTTTGCACATCCGTTTTAAATGTCATTCGAAGAGAATGGGACCTGCTGTGAAAGGTTTCTTAGGGAGGAAGGATGCAGGAAAGTTTTCAGAACACAAAGACGTATCTGTCTAGGTCCCTGACAAGTACTTACTGGGTACTTGGCAGTTGGTGCCTCTATGGGTGATGTCTGAATACCAAACAATTTGGAGGACAACTGTCAACAAAACTCCCTGCAACACTGAATCATTATACTCCCTGAACCTTTCCACACCAATACCAGTCAACGGCATGTTCATTCCTTTCAGGAACTGCACTTTTAGACATGACTAATTAGAGTTAGCTGTAAAAAAAATGGTTTCTTCTCCACTGAAGAATAAACTGATTCCATCACAAATCTGACCTACACACCTTTCCTCCATGTCTTCCATAAAAAATACATTGTTGGGAAAAATGTTAAACTGATTTCTTTACACTGTATTTAGTTGACAATGATCTGATCAGGAAAAAGATCCTGATTTGCCAGTAAGGCCATGTATGCATTGAGTGGTGTATGCAGAATTTGTAACTGAATTGAGGAATTCAAGAGGAAAGAGGCTTACCTTTATCCCACTTGTTCCAGCTGTTTGCCATTGCAATGGCATGTTTAGCCTGCGGTCATCTCAACGCAGAAAAAACATGCCAAGCTAACCTGGATACTAAATTGTGCCAACCCCAAACCCAGAGTAGGTTAGCTTATTCAAGAGATAAGGGGCACGTCCATGATCATGACAGACACACCTTTAAGTTGTGTCTGTGTAAGTCAGTCACTTCACATGGATGCAGCAAATCGATATTAATGGCTTTTTGTTGATAACCTTACTGTTTTTTCTAAAGCAGATAATGAGAAAGCAGGCTACCTTTCCAGTTGAGAAATAACCTCATCTTTTCCTACTACAGCAGCAGTAAAAGGTCACATAGTCCAACCCCACCACCCCCACCCCAGGCCTAAATTTAAACCATCTATCACAAGAACTGCTTACTATACTTTTCTTGTCTGCTCACACATTCTTTTGAAACCAACCTTAACCTTTCTCTTTCAATTAAAAGAGGATGGATGGTATCTTTCTTGCTCAATAGACTTCCTGCTGTTTCTCTCTTTCTATGTGTTGTTTTTGCTGGATATTTTCCAAAGTCAAATGCCCTTCCTAGAAAACTGGGCACCTTGTTGGAGCTAAAACTGCTGTTGCAGTTCACTACTGACTAATGTTTGTGGACTGGGATCGATGTAATTTTTGTAAGAAAAGCAAATGCTTGCAAGAAAAGAATGGGAATATATATTATTGTAGACATTGAGATATGCATTATGGAGACAGCATGTTTTCTTATCTGCTAATTTCCTTGATTTTCTGGGACAGAGTCTCAGAAACACAATTTCAAGTAGGACTGACCCATGCCAGTTTGTACTAAGCAGTAAGCTGGTTCTCTGTCCTGGCAGACAGTGCTCTTGAGCAACCTTAAATGAGAATTCACAATATTTCTCTGTGGCTCCAGCTGCAATGTCCATGATGGTATTTACCAAGAAAAAATACAAACCTGTGGTAAAACACAGATTTGATTGTGATACAGACTACTGAGGAAACAGCAAAGACCCCTTGTTTGAAAGAGATTTTACTTACAAGGTACTATGGCTCAAAGGTATATTTTGGCCAAAATGCTATGCTCTGATGGAACACAGAAGAGTACAGACCTTGGGAAATCAGCTTTGATCAGCAAATGTAGCATAAACTCAGTTATTACATAATTATGTCTCTGCCATTCTCTGCTGCAAAGAGTTGTGGAAAGCCATGGAATAGTAAGGGCATGAATACAAAATAGCTGTTTTCTCGCATTTCAAGTGATGCAGAAAGAAGTAACAGTCCATCCATTTTCATTGTGTAGTTTTTTAGTGTTACTGAGCAAGAAAACAAAGGCAGTCTCCTGCCCATTTTCCCCTCGTATGTATTAAACTAATTACTGTGCTTTAACAAGGGGAACTTTGTTCTCATAATTTCCAAGGTTCATTCCAACCCCTGCAGCTAATCATGACCGTGGTCGCTGATAATGAGTAGTAAATTGTTATAGTCCTCAGAGCCTGATAGGTACATTCCATCCTGCGTCTTGTAGCCCTGCTTCTCTATACATTATTGTTCACAGATGGTAGCTGTCAAACTCTGTCAACTTCATATACACATTCAGAGAGTCACATCCGCATTCCTGGAATTTATGACTGCACGGCCCTCACCTTCTAAGGCCCTTAATTCAATAACATGTCACGTCCCTTCAGTCTCACCCTGCTTTAAAATACTTTCACCCACTTACAGGCCTTCCATTTAGAACAAAAAAAAACAACAAAACCAAAAAACTACTGAATTATTACAATGTAAATATTTTAATAGAATGGGGGGGGTAGCCTATCTGGCTTTAAACAGCCCCATTATTCTGTTAAGATTGATGATGAGGGGCTAATGGCGCATTTGCTTTTAAAGTTAATTTAACTACAAGGAAAGTGAATATAGATATGTGTATCTATTGACTGCCACATCGCTGAGCCTTTGGGTAACAGTACATAATAAAAAGAGATATTTGCAGGGGCTTCATTGTCTAAAGGGTATTGTTTAGTCCAACTTTGTCTATTACTTAAATCCCAAATTAAATAAAAATAGTTGTGAATAATTTCAATTTCATTTTAAAAGCACTCCTTTTTAGATGGATAAATATTGCACTGTGAACGTGGATGTCTGAGGATACTGTCACTAATAACATGAATGAAAAAGGAGAAATTCCTTCCTTTGCCCAGACTGAGAAAATGAAGTGCAAGTAAATAAACAAGGCAAGTAAAGAGTTACAAATAAATTAAAATACATTTTTATTTCTTCTGCCTAACACTGCAAAGATGTCACTAATAACTCAGCAACTTGCTGCACGCGTCCCCCCTTTCCTCACAGGGCTCTTCCAGCCAAGCTCCTGTTGGCTTAGGAAAGGAAATCTGTAGAAGCATCTTTCCAGAGCTTTTCCACTTTCAAACTGACCTCATCTCTACTTCATCCAAGGCCATCTTCCAGAAAGAGTTTGAGTAAAGCAAGCTGCAGCAGTGGTCTGTGAACTGGACACATCTCAGGGCTGGACACGAATCTGCCTTTGTATTTCCCATGTGAGCTACTTAAAAAGACAGCAAGTCCTTAAAACTAACAGCTAGATTTTACTAGAATGTGTGTATGGAAATATCAGAAATTACAATGATTGGTACAAACTCTCCCTGTCCCACTGTGTTCTTAAACACAGGCCCTTACTTAAAGGCTCGTTTATTTGGGTTTCACCTCTTCCACAAATGAAGAGCACACGAGTATTGCCCTGCTGACACCCATGTGAATGACTGGGCAGGAGTGCATGCACTGTGAACAGCACACAGCATTTCACCACTAACTCAGCAGCCACACTGGCTCTGTTAGAAATGAAGGTAGTCTCATGCTGTGAACAAACTGAACCTAGTTTTCCTTCTACATGTCTTTCAGGCTAAAGCAAACCAGTTTGTTTCCATCAATAATGCAGTAGGACATAGCTGGTCTTTGAGAAACACATCAGTTGCACCCCCACACCCTCAGCAAGAGGAGAACGAGGAGTAGTCTGGTGGGGGTTACTCTGAAATTCAGTTGCAATGCTGGAACCTCCCTTCCCTCATTAACCTTTTTAAAAGAACCCTAAGACTCTCAGAAGCCTCCCTGGTGGGAACTGGTGCCACCACTAAAGGCATGCAGCACACACACTAGGTCACATTTATGGCCATCTCCTCCGCTGCTTAATATCACTGCGAACCCATTGTTGCAGTGGCGATGTATAGGCCAGATGAAAGGTTTGTGAGGCTGTGATTTATCCAGAGCTGGATGCTCTGAGACCACAGAGGTGGTGACCTTGAGATCATGTCACAGCGGGACCCCTTTATGGGTCCCCCCATGCGATACTGCATCCTGCCAAGGTACAGATACAACCTGGGTCAGAGGCTGACTCTTGCAAAATCTGGGGAACAACATTCAGAAAGCAACATGTTCTGTTGTTTTCCTTCACCTTGTGTGAAAAGGTAACAATTAAATCATTGCCAAATGCATCAAATGATATTCCAGGACTACCAACAAGCAAGCTTAAAATGGTCAGGGGTTTAACTTGAGTTATGATTTTAAGTCTACACAGTCTCAAAGGAAGTGTGATAGACCACGACACCTGGGAATGTAAGCAAAAATAAAAGACAAAAATGCATCCACCCCATTAGTAAAATATTAAAAGGTGAGGAATGTTTTGATAGTCTGTGATTTCTGAGATTCTGCTCTGATTCCCTCGCTGCCACAGCTCTTCACTATAGCTGTGTAAACGGTGGGCAGCCTTTGCTCTATCATAGAGGAGATAAACAGATTCAAGACTCCAAACCTACTCAGATATCACAGTAAAAGTAGCTACATTATCTCAGGTCTGGCCTTGAGTCAGGAAAACATCTTTAATCAGGAAAGCTCTTCAAGTCACCAGGAGATACGGTCTGTTCACAGTGACGCTGCCCTGGTGCTCTGCTGTCTGTCTTCTGGAGAGCAGAAGCAGGTTATATGAAAGCTTTTCATTAGGAGCTTATCTGGTTTTAAGATATTGGAAGGGGGAAAAAGCAATTTATAGGCTGTGATTTTAAAAAGGCTCCTATGTATGGTTTTTTGCCGTGTCAAGACAATGCCTCAGTCTGTTCTGTACATTCTGCAGTGCTGCAGGGCGTAAAAGAAAGGAGCATTACACAGCACACAGCCTGCTAACTAACAGAGCCACACCATCCATCAACTACAGAATCAGTCAGCCCAGGCCCATTCTGGCTCTTATTTCTGGTTCTGATTTCTTGGTAATTCTTTAGCTAGAAGTATATGGGATGTCTGAGAAAAATAAGCTCAAGGAATACTCTTGTCTTCCGAGGAATATCTGTCTGCATCAGCAAGTTATCTAAATTAAGGGAGCCACAGATATCAATTACCCTCTTAGGTGCTGGTCTACCACTTGTAACATCTGATGAGAGCCATTGTGTAACGGGATTGTGGAGAGCAGTAGTTAGTACAGACAGTGATTCAGTTGCACTGAATCATATTGGCCTAACTACTGGTCCATGTGATTCTGCAATGACCTGTGTTTGGGTAAGAAATGTACTTCTCTCTTATTAATATGTTTTATTTGGGTAGCTTACCAAAATGCAGACTGCCTGAGCACAAGAAGCATGTGCAGAATTCAGCAGAATGTGGCTTGGATCTTAGCTGATAACTTAAAAATCAATATATGAAAAGTAATTACTCAAAAGAAAGTGCTAGAAAAAACTTTGGAAAGAATGGCTATAATTCATTCCAAATTTCAAAAAAGGGGGAAACTATTAATTTGTCCTTATCTATGGGAAGAATTGCAGGTTATAGAGAAAAATAAAAATCTGATAATTGTAAGGTTTCCTGGATTTAGCTTTGCAGGACCAAACCAAAGCCGTGTTTGAAAGCAACTGAAATTTGCTCTTTCCAAAATACAAATCTAATCCACTAACTCTATTCACCGCCTGTTACAAACAAAAAGTCAGCTTTTTTTCCTGTTTATATATCGGTTACACCTTAACTGGGGATACAGTGGAGCCACTGTACTGGCGACTTGCTGCCAATCTACACCACATTCCTTCAGGTGCCGATTAGAGCAGCTTTATCAGGAAGCTTTGTGCAGGTGCACCAGGGAGCATACTGGTCTGGCAGCAGGCTGGGGAGCATTCTTCTGCCAAAACATCAGGGCCTAATTACACAGCAGTCACTGGGGAGCACACGCAACACAGAGGATTCCTGATCCAAAGTTCACAAATAATAGTAACAAGCATTTTCTAATGTGAACAGAAGTGATTTTGCAAGCCACGATTTTGCTTCACCTTGCCAAGAGACTTAAATGGAAACATTCCTTTGCTGAGCAAGCCTATGTGAAAAACACACAACTGAATCAGTAAACAATGACACAATTTACAACCAGCTTGTAAAGAGTTCAACAGGTACATGGTTTTTAAAAAGATGCATGAGTCTGTACTACATTGATTATTTTCAAAGCATTCTGTGCCTTGAGCAGCAGGATTATGGATTCCCTGGACTCACCAGGTGAGGAGGAGGAATGGAGGTGGGTAGCAGGAAGAAGACTTGGCAGGGGCATGAAACATTAAGATTTTGGAGGGAAAAGAATTTAAGCCAATCTGCTGTTCACCTTCCCTTCTGTGCTGCAACCCTGCTGGAGAAGATGTTGGTGGAGGTGAAGTATCACATTAAAAGTCCAGGACTGGAAGAGCTACCCCCAGGATAGCTCTAGGAAGTGAGATGGAGGGATGCTCAGTAAGTTAGTTGCCAGCTAAGTAGGAGCTGCACAAAGAACTTGTTTCACGTGAAGGGGTGCAGGAAACCTGTTTCATTACTGGGACAAGCAATGGTTTAGACCTGAAGTAATTATCTCAGCAGCAGTTGCCAAAAATACTCCCTCTTCAAAGTGGTTCTCAGTGTGATCTTTACCCAGCTAAACTGTATTCAGCACTAAAACCAGAGGCTTTCAAGGGCCTCAATGGAACAGCATGTCCAGTGTGCTGAAACCATCACACTGGCAACCAGACACCCACTTTACACTCTTCCTGGGCGCTACAGCCACCTGTATGGGGTATTTTTGGAACAGAGCTTTTCTAGTTGGCACATGAGAAGCAGAAATAGGTTTAGAGTTTTATTTAACTCACAGAATAAAGCCTTTTGCCAAATGGCAAAGTAGCAAGATTTTGTGATGTGATAATCTGTAGGACTGAAATGTTTCTAGGTAAGATGAAGAAATCTTGATAATAGATTTACGGAATCTGATTGCTTTACTAGCAAGAACTTCAGAACATACATGTTTGCCACTCTGATCTTGATTGTTACTAATGTAAAGGTGATTCAAATATAAATAAATTGCTCTTTAACAGTTAAATAAGGCACATCTGATGTACTAGGAGATATATGATTTTACATATTTTTTAATAAAAATATTAATTAGATTGCTTGGTTCATATAAAGGCACATGAGTACAGGAAGATAGCTGTGCTGTTACTAGCTCCTCTAAAGAGCACAGAGTCAAGAGTTATCTACATATAACGAAGCAAGGTAAACACTGTGTATTGATCCTTGCTTTGTTGTAGATGGGGTTTTGTTACTGTGCACTGTCACCCCAGCAAAAACTGCGGAGATTACCGGCATAAACCAGTATCCATGGGATTCAGCAGCAACTCCTCTGCTAAGTCTAGTGCCAAGTTATAAGATTGTTTGTCCTCTGTGGCTCTTGCTTCAGATGGAGGATGGGAACTTCTCCCTCCTCTTCACCGCAGTCATCTTGTGGTACCAGATGAGAAAGCTCACATTGTACTAGTTCTGTGAACAAAAGGAACAGTTCTTTTCTGTAGCGCTGACAACCCAATACCATTCACAAGTACTGCCAATTTAAATTAGTAATGTGGAAAAGGTACAAGAAGTTTAGGCAGCTTAACTAAATTGGTGTGCTTATTGAAAAGGCCTCTGGTACCCTGTATTTGTATGCAGCCAGCAGAGCTGCTAAGCCAGAACAATCGATCACCAGGAACACAAATGTGGACCAGAAATGTTTCATTCAATTAAGCATTCAGGAAGATTTTTGTCCTCCACCTCAGCATTCGAACAGCAAATGTACCCAGGTGTTATTTTTGAGATAGAATTGTAATTTGAATAAGGACAAGCCAATAAGATCATTACCAGAAAGGTCACAAACATCCTTCAAAACAGTGCAAATTGACCTATTTTCTAGTAACAACAGACTTGAAGGTATGATTTTTTGACACTTTACATGCGGTTATTTTTGTGTCCCAGTGTTCCAATATAATTATCATTATATTATACAAAATGTCCTGGATTTGATACACGAACATTTCCTTCACAAGACCAAAATCCTCTTTTGTTACAATTCATTAGGTTTAAAAAACCTATATATGACACTCCACTAGAATTTTCTCACTTCTGGAAGCTTCTTTCACATTATGTGAATAAGCGTTATAAACTGTCACCTGGTTGATAAAAGCAGCTCTGTTACCATATGCAGAGACTATAACAGTTAAGGTGCCCTGAATAAATGAGGCACAAGGACACCTTTTATCAAAAGCACACTTTTGTCCTTGGCTAGTCAAGGTGTTTGACTGTTGTACCATGGGTACAATGACGTAATGGGTAACACAGGAAGGAACTAATTTACTCAATACAGTAAAATCAGTTATTCGTAGAAGCATGATTATAAGGAGACATGTTTGCTTCTATTGCTCTGCACACAATTCCAGCTATTTAAAACAGTTGTAGAAATTACTATTATTATTATTAAGACATTAATGCCATGTATCTTGCACTGTTGCTGGATGCCCAACACTACAGAGAACCAGGTCCCCTTAGGATACACACAGACTTCATGGCACAAACTCCCCCACAAAATTAGGTCTAAGCAGATTAATTTGCATACTGCAAGAAGTCTAAATGCAATTTCATGGTGCTCCCTGTTGGCTTATTCACTGTGTTCCTCTCTGCTATCGCAGCACAGACTGATTCTGTACAAATTACAGTGGACTTTCTTACACTGCACTGAGCCCTTCAGGCTCATTTATAAGTTTGCAGTTCCAGGGAGAGAACAGAAAATTAACTCCCAAGTGAGGGAACTGTACCCTTCTCTTGTTCTACAAGAGTCCGAGAGCATAGTTTTACAGGCATGCAAATTGTAATGAGGTCCCATCCATCTCCATTACCCTCCTCCTCACTGCCTAACTCTTTCCTGAAGACATAATGCCCCCAGAAGCTGGGCCTGCTGGGACCTACATTCTTGATGAGTCCTCTGTCTTTGTTCTGATTAATGTTGGGTAGCCATCCAATCCTGGTGCAGATTGTTCCTGTGTGCATGTTTACATAAGCAGACCTGCTCCAAACAGCTTGGAATCAAAAGCAACAAGCAAATGTGGTAAAACCCCCAGCGCTGTGTTCAGCAGAGCTATAGCTGAACAAGGAGCAAAGAACCACAGTCTGTGATCTCAAATGGCTCTGTTGCTAGTTACACGAGGACAGAAACCACACCACCAATACAACCAATGGCATCTGAAAACTCAAAGATGCTCTCACTGAATTTGAGCACTGCTTTTCTAACAAGCAGAGATGATATCAGCCTAAGTTTATTCCAGCTGAATTAATAGCAATTACCTAAATGAACAATTTGTTTTCTGGACAAGCTGCCTGCAAACAATTTTGGAGGGAAAAATTATCCAAGATCAGAAAGATCAAGTGAGCTTTTAGAGCAACATTACTGAGTTGTTATGTAATATACTTAATCATATGGCTTGTGTTTTGGACATCTTTTTAGATTATGCGTGTGAACAAAGTATATTTCAGACTCCTAAAATATCAACCTCCAGACACCGATAACCAATTCCTTGTACTGAATATCCCCCCTCTTGTTAAATAACAGGTCAGAAATGTGAGAGGTCTGTGACATGCTTCTAGCTTTGATATATAAATCATCAAACAAGAAGAAGGACTAGTTCAGTTTCAATGTAGACTAGACATACTGAGTTTTACAAAATTACAGAGTGGTTGAAGCTGGAAGCAAGCTCTGGACATTATCTAGTCCAAACCCCCTGCTAAAGCAAGTTCACCTAGAGCAGATTGCATAGCATCACATGCAGGTGGATGAAGTCAGCTCTCCTAAAATCCAGGGCTGTAATTCAACTTATTACCTTGCTTCCTCCATGCAGGATCCTAAACTCCACCACCTCACGGTCACTCCACCCAAGGCTGCCCCCAACGTTCACATCCCCAACCAAACTTTGCTAGTACAGGGTCCAGCAGCACACCTCTCCTTACTGACTCCTTCATCAACTGTGTCAAAAAGTCAATGTAGGAACCTCCTGGACTGCGTGTGCCCAGCTGTGTTGTTCTTCTGGCACATTATCAGGGTAGTTGAAGCCCTGCATAAAAACCAGGGCCTGTGATCATAAGGTTGCTTTCAGCTGCATCATTGACTTCCTGATCAGGTAGGTGGCCTGTAGTAACAGGCCCACAACAGTGCCACCTGTGCTAGTCTGCCCCTTAATTCTTACCCATAAGTTCTGGACTTCATCCACCCCTAGGCAAATCTTGACATACTACAGTTGCTGTCTCACCTGAAGAGCAACTCCACCAACTTGCCTTCCCGGCCTATCTTTGCTAAAAACTATGTATCCATCACAGCATTCCAGTCATGAAGGCTATGCCTGCAGCTCTCTAATTCTTCCTGTTTATTTCCCGTAACGTCCACATTTTGGTCCATGTTTCATTCTGTTCTTGCCAACACTATATCAGCTCTAGATAAGTTTTGATCACCAACTAATTCCCATGTTGACTTTGAATTTGTAATTCAACGTGCATCAATACTTTGTTGGTGGACCAAAGCTTATGTTGTCACAAACAAGATTTAGCATCTCTTTAGCAGGGACTTTGATTATTTTTCCCCCCTCAGTTAATGTTTTTAGGGGACTGAATGAATGGACTTCCCACCACAGGTGGCATTCAGTTAATAGTGTTTATTGAGCTATTTCAAACAAAAACAACCAAACCCAGCCCTCAAGACTCCTAAATGAGAGGTGAAACACAACCCACTGCATCTTCACTCTGTGCTTTCATTCTTCAGAAACATTCACACAACCATATCTACATTTTTCTTCAGTCCATGCTAAAAAACTTAAATCAAATTTGGGGTAGCTTTCCAGCTTCAAATTAAAATTGGAATTACACCCCTGTATGTGATGGCTATAAACTGTTTTTCAGACATCTCATGGTGCTTCCTCAAGCTATCATTCTCTATGTAGGTTTGTTTAATTATTTTAACTCTGTTATATCTAGTTTTTAATTACAACTAATGACATATTGTTTAAATAGGATTTTCTTTTACCCCAGTGATGCTACAACAATAACACTAAAGCATGCACACAGCAATCTGAGTCTGTCCTTGTATTCTAGATCAAGTCTTTCACACCATTCCCTGTACAAACTCATCTTTTCCTAAAACCCTTTAGCTCAGTGATTGTTTTCATTTACAGGTTGGCTCTGCAGTGTGCTAGACTATGGATATGAACAGCAAACAGTGACTCTACCTCCAGAGCTGTACTTTAAGACAAAAACCAAGTATTACACAGGACCAGCTCAGATTCTTAGAAGAAAGGCATCATAACAAAACCATAATCAAATCAAGCTCCTGCCGACTAAAATAGTTAATATTTGCAAGACTACTTATATTGTGTGATGTATCTGATGATACATGGGGCATGAACTAAAATATCTTAAAAGAACTGTGTCTGTGTGTTTTCTGTTTCCTTGATTGCCTCTTGGCTTCATGACATAAGTAAAGAATTATATTATCAAGAGTTTCAGTGTGGCCAATGCAAATTACCCTTCTGAACCAAACACACCCTGCCACCTGAAAAGATTAAGGAATACCAATGATTTTGATTTTAGTAACCAGCAGTGGGATTTGCAAACCATTCACCGCCAGCCAAAGTTTGCTCTATTGACATCAACAGTAAAACTCTAATTCCAAAAAGACTGGAAAGAATCCAGTTCTGAAACACCCTACCCTCAAAGCCTTTATTTTAAATTACTTCAAAACATGCAATTTATAGGCCCTACCATGAGAAATTCTGCCAGAGTAGAATGAATGGCAGCTGGGAGTATAAGCAAACAGATGATCCATATGATATTCTTACTTGGAGCTTTGAAATCTGACAACTGAAAATAATTTACTTGGCAGCAAAAACAAATCTTCTCCACCCCCTTTTCAGTACATGAAATATTCATCTCTAATTTACTTTTCCACAAGAAAATGGCAACAACATTTTGCACTACTAAGTTTTGTGCAAGACCTTCTTAAGCAGTCTGACTTGTGCTCAAATCTCAGCGCAATAAAGACATATATAAACTATGTAAAAGTCCAACAGATTAAAACTAAAGGCATTTACATTGCAGTCTATAACTACTTCAAAGATTCCAATTAGAAATTACAAGGGTCCTTTTCTCTCTGTGCTCACACAAAATATTGGGAAGATATTAAAAAACCTTCTTAAGGTAGACTCGGCATGAATGAAAACAGAAAATGGTGAAATGGGAATAATTCACAGTTAAACTGAGAAGCCACAATGAAAGGACAGATCACTTACACAGAGGATTAAAGATCATTGTTCTTAAAGCAAAAACCAAAGGGAATTGAGAAAATGCATGAGTTAAGCCAAAAACTTGTCATATCCTGCTGAACAAGATCAAAGACGAGCTCAGGTTAACAGCATATGGATTAGTGAGAAATGGTACAAATAACCAAACTTTATATATCCCCAAACCTTCTGACTAGGCACCTGGTAGCACAGCACAGAGCAGGAATGGTGAGGTGAGCTACCGGGGTAAGAAAGAGGCAAGACTGAGGACAGCACCTCAAATCAATTTAGACAGCAGGCTATCAGTAGCAACCACAGAAAGATAACTGAGCTTTGCAGAGAGGAGGGGGGGTGCTGATTCTGCTCAAGTGATCAAGCACAGTTTCACTGAATCTCCACTTTGTAAAAATGCAACAATTTAATAAGAATTAAGCAGCCCTGTAACTCATAGTGTGGTGAAGCAGTTTGAGATAAGAGGTGGCTCTCCATATTCTGTTAGTTGAAGACAGGGTTTTTGTTTAGCATTTCTGAGAAACAGCAACAACAAAACTCAAACAGTATAATAAACCTATTGAGTTTTATAAACTGGTTGTTTGGAGGAAGCTCCACCAGATGTGAAAATCATGGCTACTGCAGAGGAAGACTGTAGACTGAGGAGACCAGAAAGAACTTGGCAGTCTGAGGAACATGGTGTAGAGTTTAATAGGACCAAGCTACAGGAGTACCTTGAGATCTTCCTTCTTCTTTGACTCATGGTAATTGACACACTGTAAGGTCTTACATCAAATCAGGTGAGAACAGATGAAATAATGGGAGTAAAAAAAGATCCAGCAATAAAACTTTAGTTTGGAAGAAAAAACAGAGATACAGCACCTCAATAGCAGTAAAAAAGGTCACCCTGTTACTTATTTGTACAATTAGTTTCCTTTAACTAACACATATGATAAAACACTGTTGCAGAGGAGCCACAGCAGTTCAAACCATCATTTCCCAGCTCAGACCAAGAGGGTAGATGAGACCTAGCTCAGATCAGTGAGATTTCTCAGTCTTAACATGACAAAAGTGGGAATCAGACCACATTGCTATTACATCTGCAGCCCTATGAAGAAAAAACTATCTACAGTTAAAGTACACAAACCTGGGGTGCTATTCCTACTACAAACCGATACAAAAATACTGATCTGGCAACATCTTTTTGCATAAGCCAAAAATTATTGATGCCCTGCCTTCAACAATATACAAACAAGGAGTAGTGGACAACTGGAAAGAGCACAGCTGATGTGCAGTTCCAATGAAAGTACTCTATGCAGTATAAGAAGCAGTAATAGCTCAAATCTAGGAGGGACTTAATATTATAGTTCTTGGGGTTGCTTTTTAATCACTTTCACATTACTGTTTCTATAAAAGCACACACTTTTACTGCACATTTATGAGTTCCATCATTACACCTTTTTTCCTCTTTCCATCTTTTCTTGATAGCAGGAGTATGTGTAGATGAAAACCCCAGATTTCACATAGCACAGCAGAAAAGATTTTTTTTATTTTTTTTTAATATATTTTTCTACTTTTTTGTTTGTTTGTTGGGTTTTTGTCTTCTATAGCACACATCAGAGGACAAAGGGGCCATAACCTATCTGCAAATTGAAACAGCAGCAGCAAGGTCTAAAACAGAGATTTTGAAAAAGCCCAGAGGTATCTGGATGTCACACCTTAACAGCAACTCTAAAACATTTGTGCCATACTGGACCTGAAATCAGCGTCTTGAGTCTGGGTATGTGGGGGAGTCCACATTATTTCTGAACACAGATTTCATCCTTCTGTATATTTTCTTGGCTTTATTCCGTTCTGGTTACTTTATCAGTCAAGTGTGATGTATGTATTTTATGTTTACACTTTGGAGGGAAAAAAAAAAGACGTGATGAACCCAATAGGATCCATTACTAAAATCCTGAGAACATTAGTTATCAGTCTTTCCAAGCAGCTTGCAGTTTGGTGGTTTTTTTTTTTTCCTACAGAGTTGCAATTGATTTTCTTTCACTTTCCAAACTACATGAGATAATATTCTATTTTGAAGGCACTGATCATGATACAGCCAAACAGAAGCTGGGACTTCATCCTCCTACATCATCTGCATTAAGACTCAATGGCAAGAGCACTGTAAAATCCAAGCCAAATGTCCTTATATAATTTACTTTCATGCAGTCCTTTCACTTGTCAGGAGACAGTCTGAAAAACACTCTGAATCATAGGCCCCACATACCACCTCTGCTTTAGTGTGCAATATAGCACTGAGAAGGAAATAAAATGACCTCACCTGCTACATTAAACAAACCAGAGATCCACATAACCTATCATCTCCAAACCCAGCCAGTGCTAAAAGCAGGAAATTCCAGCACTTTTTTACCCCCTGGTTTTGTGCACACTGCTCTTGCTAGGGCTATGCCTATTTCCAATTACTCCTGCTCATGATTTTAATAAGGTATATTTAATTGAAATACATTTTTTAGACTGTGTTGTAAATTAACTTTGTGTCTTACAGTAAGCACAATACAATCTGAACATGCCAAGTCGTTGTCAGTCTCTATACCTTTTTCGATCTGAAAGACTGAGTGTTTTCAGTCTTCAAGCATTCAGCATCTATGCACTGAGTCAAAGCTGTAGAAATTAAATATCGAAGCATAGGAGGAAAACTCTCATCTTTACATCAAAGTTCACTGAACAGAAAAGGTCCTCTTTTGCAGCAATGAACGTCAGTGAAGGTCACACAGCTTTCACCTTTATTTAGGTAAGAAAAAGTATTGATGTGTGGAAAAATCCAGTGTGAGTTGCATCAGAAACTAAATGTAGAAAGCTTTAAGAAAACATGTTACATATAGATCTGATAGCTGATGACCATAAGAAGAGGGGTTTTCCATCTCATAAGCTGTACTTTTGCAAGAAATGTCTGCCTGCATTGATCTAAACCAGAATACATGGGATGCACAATCATTGTTTCTGTGTGTGCATTCAGCCTATATTCTCACCCTACTGCTATTTTGTTCCTTGCATAAAATGAGAAATCTTGGATATGACTGTAACATTATGTGAAAGCAGGAGGAAACATAAGGAAGATACAGGCAACTAACCATCAACTTGAATAGTTAGGACAAGTAGCTGTTATTACTTGAGTATTGCCTCTGAGCTTTCCACTGAAGATCAATATGTATGATATATTAATGTAAGGACACAAAGAGTCATAAACCTAACTCTAACATTAATACCTGCGTCCAAACTTTAGATTCTTAAAAACAAAGCAGTACAAACCCTGCAGATCACAAACCTATGTACTAAGTAAAAGTCATCACACAAATTCCGATATTCCCAAGCGCGTAAGAACTGAAATTCTTGAGGAGTACCAGGCTTTTAAGATGGTCCCCCAACAACTGCTCTCAATTCAAAAAAAAAAGGGGAGAATAAGAATTCTTGTGCCTTGCCAGACCCTTGCGTGTAGCCCTGTGTACAGAAAACAATAGTCCAGGGCTCAGCACACGTTACCCCTCAAGCACATTTCATTCTACAGCTTTTCTACCTGCATTTGATCATTGAGTCTTAACAGTTGTAACGAATTCCTAAAAGGAAGTAGGAAATACCATGTTTTTCAACTGCGTGCTAGAACACAGAATGCATACACAGGTATGAAAATATTCCACCTTCTGTGACAATCTTCAGTCTTGCTGAACAAATTTAACCTTCTTGCAGATTCAGTTAATGAAAAGCCAAAGCAGCATTCCTACATTTGCAATCAATAGCCAAGATAAACACAAATGTAGAGATTAAAAGCCATATTATAGCTTTCCTCCATCTTTATTTCCCCCAAAACTCTCATATAATCCCTATTGAGCAAACCATACGTACAAAAATTTATAAAATGACAGAGTTTTCCTTATATTATTTAGCCTCTAACAAGGCTAGTTAATAAAAATCTATAATGGTGTAAGCCAATTAGTTAGCCCTTGACTGTTCTCCAGCAAACTTGGCTTTTTCTCTTCTACTAGTCTTCACTTTTCCCATGAGTAATAAAAGGAAAACTTTCAATCTTATAACTTCATTTAGAGGATAGGATTCATACAAACCAGCTCTCCCTTAGCAAACTGCACAGCCCCAAGTATACAGTCCACAAGGTGGTGGTCAGGATGAATGAGGTGATATACAACAATAAAGATTTATCAGAACAGATTTAGACTTACTTCATATTCCTAGGCTAATACTAATCCCTTTGTTTTGCTTCACTACTTTAACATGATATACCATAAATTTAATTAGGTGAATGATCCCTGAACCAACATATTTATATTCCAAAAAGCCTAAAGAAACAAGTCAAAGTTACTTGATAAGAGATTTCTTAGTATAACTACTCACAAGAAGTCACACAACAGAGTGCTCTCAAGTGACATATTATGCCAACCAGTTTCTTCAAAATGAGTTTTTAGCATGGAATAATGGCCCTAACTGAGTGATAACACTCAAATGTAAAAGTCATGAGCCTTATAAACCCATGAAACTATTGGATACTTCATTAGTTTAAAATACAAACTCTAAATTTGATTTTGTATTAAACCAGTTCTACTGAAAAAAAAATAAAAATAAATCTTCACATTTTTTAATTACTGCCTTAAGATTGCCTAAGAATGAGGTAGGCGAAACTTTAAGCATTCACCATGGATGAAGTCTCAAGTATACTTTTTTCATTCTTGCTCTCTCCAGATGCACTAAAACCAGCAAACTGAACCCATTTATGCTGTGTAAAATCAGGATAACAATCATGTTTAAGAGTCAATTATATCTCTCCATCAGTCTTTCTGACCAGATATTTCAGAAAGACAGAACAGCAAAGAGTGGACATGCAACATTATCACTTAGTGGCATGTGGGTACTTCATTAATAGCTACAGCAAACGAGGACTTTAACACTGCATTAACTTGTATAACAGACTGCCAGTATACTTACAAGCGTGTAAGCCATTAACATGAAAAAGCTTATCTTCTGCAACAGAAAGACTGACAGGAAACAAAACTTCAGCTGTCAGTACTTGAAAGCAGTACATCCTAAAACATTTCTATATTGAACTTCTTTGAAATTTAAGGCAACTTTCTCCCTTTAGGAAAGCTAAAAAAGGAGCAAAATAACGAAACTACTTTAAAATACCAGTTAAAAATGGTGCAGTATGGCTAAACAGATAGAATGTTGCTTAAAAGACAAGTTTTAATCACTCTGATGGGCAAATCAAAACACACAAAATAATAGCACTTTTAAACCAGGAATGTGAAACTGTACCTTTCAGTAACTACAAGTCATGTCAAAACAAGAAGTAAAACTGAAAAACCCAGTTTAAATCTGTATGATACTGAAGCTGCAGCAGCAATGTTTAAGGAACAATACAAGAATTAACGAAATCTCTTCAAACGGATCACAAGCAGGCAGTCTGCAAAAGAATTTGCAAGCCCAAGAAATGAACAAGTATGAAAGGACTCTTTGAGCATCTGACAGCTGCATTACAAAAGTCAAATGAATGATTTGTCTGTGATAGAGATTATTTTCCCAAAGTTTTTAAAAACCAGGGATGAATGAACAAGGGCCTGTCTGGAACGTTTTAGAACAAATTTGTGAATAAAGACCAAGTCATTAGAATTTAATGGTACTTTTTATCACCAATCGCACAGCATGAGGTTGAATAGCAATGCCTCAAAAACACCCAAACAAGTCTCAGGTGTCAGCACCTAAGCACAGAACATGAGTCAAAGAGCATGATAGATACCATGAAAGAGAAGGGACTCCTACTATACACTGAGACCATTAATTCAGAAAGGAAAGGAAGAAATAAGTTTTCTTAAGTGAAAAGATTTAAAAGTTCTGGTTTTAGCATATACTGATGTGAAAAAAAAGAAACCCAACAGAATACTCAAAACTTAACCACGGCTGCAGACTCCAAAAGGTCTTTGATTCTGACAAGATCCTCATGGACAGAGCCGCAGATGGATTTTAACACTATTTATTGCCTGGCTAATGAGTCTGGAAAGGAAAACTCCAACTGTAATTCCAAGATAGCTTCCACTCCCTTCAGAAAGCTCTGGAAGTGTAGACAGCTCACTGAAAATATTATCCTAAGCTACCAAATGTAAACAAGCTTACTAGTTAATGAAAACAGGACAGAACATTTAGAAGCCTATCTATGTCGAATACTATCAATTAGTACAGAACATGAAAGAAGCAAGATTTAAAAAACCTGGACAGGGCAGCATGAATCAGATATGAAACCATTCTCACATAAGGCAAGACTGAATAGACTAAAGCTTATTCCTTGAGCGTGACTGCAGAGGACAAATGTCTACAAAATGACTGACAAGGCTTGCAGGAAAATGATTCATTCTGTCTCATAACAGGAACCAGACAGTTGTCAGACAGGTTTAATATAAAGTACTTTTGTACACCCTTCAAATTCAGTTTCATCTTTTATTAAAACACAAGTCCAGAGGACAAGACTTACGTAAGCCTAGTGGGCTACAAATACAAGACCACAAAAGACACCACTTTATATTTAAGCAGAGACAACAACCAGAAGACTTCCTAGCCAGACTGGGGTTGAATCTAACAGAGCATATGTAAGAATTTGGCCCTAAAACCACTCGCTTCCCTGTGTAGGCAGTGGGGAGTGCCAGCAAGCTACTATCTTACGTCCTTGTTTCTGCTTTCTAAGGCTAGTAACAGGATGCACATAAAGCACTTCAATTTCTACCACTGGGGAAAAGGTTTTTAGCATTTGCTTAAACATAAGCAACTGAAAAACACATACAAGCTTTCCTTCACACAATATTGATCTTTCTCTCAGAAGATCTATGCAGTCATTTTTTACATGGAATATTGCAAAATTTTCTTTTGTTTATTTGAAATAGGTGATGCGATGCTTGCTAAGGATAACTGTTCTTCTAAAGTTTGAGACAATCTTTTCACTAAGTTGGAGAATATGTAAATGCAGCCTAATGAAATAACTTAGAAGTTGCCCAGTTATCTCAGCGTTTTTACATTCTGAAATACTTCAGAAAACCATGACCAGACATTCAGAATAGAAGATGAATATTAAGGAGTGCATTTTCAATGGATTTGTAAATTAAAGGTTAAACTTATCAAGTTTGCATGTAAGAAAATGTTTCTGCATGAAAACACAAAGCATTTAGATACAGGAAGTACCCAAAAAGAAATCTTCAGAACACACAAGCTTCTGGTAGCATTCTCATATATTTTATTTCAATTAATCCACACAGACGTTAAGTTACATGAGTTTTTGGTAAGAAACCTATTTCAACAAACGGTGAGGTTCCTGTTTAAACATGATCGTTGAAGGGACATAGTTTTAGCAACTGCTTGTCTCAATTCCATGTTCAAGACAATACATCGCAGGTGACAACTGGAGCCGTCTAGTATGAGTTCAGAAACTGGCCACTCATTGAAACCATAAGATGTCTAATATCAGTTCAAGTCCCTTGCACATGCTGGTTTCCTCCCTGTAAAAGACACTTTATTTGCAGTCAGCATCCTGCATACACAAGAGGTAACTGGCCTAAGGTTGAGCTTTTGGTGGGTTTTTTGTTTGTTTTGTTTTCAGGTAAGGAATAAATTTAACTTCAGATAGAGAAGGCAAACCATCCACTAGCATCTGATAATCCCTTTTACACTACCTACCTGGAGATCAACCAATTTTCAAGGACCTGTTTTCACTGAAGACATTTATCACATATGTCCATAAAGCACCAGACTTGAGAAACCTGAAAAAGTAAGCAAGATTTACATGAAACTGGTACAAAGGCTTGGATAGCATAATAATCGGATGACAGATCAAAGTCTACCTATAAGCTCTTTATGAAGCTGATTTACTAGCTTCCTGAAGGGAGTATCATGATTGTGTTACTCTCAGCATGATCCAGAGAAAAGTTTCAACCTCATCTCTGGGTTTGAGAGAGAACTTTTATACCCCTCTGTGTTGGCCACTTAAGACACTGCCAGACTTAAGAGGGCAAAGCATAAAAGGGGAGTAGATTAGAGCATGATCTTTTAAAATTATTATTAACTAAGACGATCTGAACTTGCAGTTTACTCAAAAGAGGTATTAAAAATTGCTTGAGATTTGTGAATTGTCAGAAAGCAATTTTTAAAAGTATTTGCAATTGTCATTAGACAGGAGCACACTTACTTTCTAGCAGAAGGTATATGTTCCTAAGAAGTCCTGAGCATTGCTTCCAGTTTGGGTTTGATCATCCACATTTAGAACATTTCAAACATGAAATTGCTAAGTGGGGCCTCTAAACAAACAAACAAAAAAAAGGACAAACTTTAAAATCATAATATACTTTATATTGTCCTATTACAGACCTTTTTAAAGCCCCTATTATACAGAGTTGCTATTATGTTGAATTAACTGTTCTCAAGGTCATACTCTACAAAGTTCATTTTCAAATCTCAGGCTAGTGCAAAAAGTAGCCAATGGTTCAATCTACTGAAGATTGTTTTAATAAGTCTTTTAACACCTTTAAAAATATACTACTAATCATAAACAATGGGGTTTTTTTTAGTCTAAATTGCTTTTAGTGTTGACACCATCCTTAAGCAAGCTGTAGATTTTCTAGATTTAACAGACTGATCTTTACCAGGCAATTTATTGTCGCATTTTTCCTACTTACATATACCTTGCAGCAAATGATACACTCAACCAAATGATACACTCAATCAAAGGATACGCTCAACCAAAAGGTATACCAAGTTACTGCTGCACACGTACTAGAAGTCTGGGCCAAAAGCCTATGCAAGCAGTGACTTTTCCTTGTTTTAGAAGTTATCAAGTCCATTTGACCTTAAGTGCCTACAGCATTTGGAACCCTGAACACTGCAGGTTAAGACTACTTTTCCTGATGCAGCTTATAAAAAAAAAAAACAATTTATAAGAAAGTAAAAGGTATAAGTATAGATAAATACTTCACCTCACAGTAATGCAGACCAGCACTCTCGGGCAAGCTTGTCTACAAGTGGTAGGAAGTCTCAGATTCATAACCCCCTGTCTCTGACATCCCAAACCTCACCTAATCAGCCCCAGACTCAGAGATGTGGTCAACTCGATGTGCCCCCTTACCTACGGACGGTCAAAGGCACGACTCCAGCTCCCCAGCGGTCCCCGCTGGCAAGGCCTACTACCCCGTGCCTGCTGCTCACGCCGGGCGCGGCCGCCCAGCGGACAAAGCCTTCGGGGCCATCTGACGGCCTTGCCGGTGCCATGGGACGCTTCCCGCTGCCTTCGTCCCTCCACACTGCGGGGGGTAGAGAGAGAGAAGTCAGCCCTGAGAGCGAGGGGCCTCGGGGAAGGGAGGGAGCGGGACCGCTTGTGCCTCACGACAGGATGCAGGGCGGAGGGGAAGGCTCCGCACTGGGTTTTTGTGAGGGAAAGGTGCTCTATCCCCCTGTGTTGACTCCCCGAAGCACCGCCAGGCTCCGAGAGGGCAAGATGTGAAGGGAAGAGCCCGGCAAGGACCACCCCTGCCCCCGCCCGTCAGGATCCCGGCACTCCGGCAGCCGCCTTACCGCAGCGACGGGAGACAACGGAAAGGGGGGAGAGGCGCTTCCCGGGCCTTAAATAGGGTCCCGCCGTTCCCGCGAGACCTGCTGGGGAGGGCGCCGCTGCCTATTGGTGGAGCTGGAGCACGTGGTGTTTCGCGAGTAGGGAGGGTGTGGTGTGTGGAGCTGCGCGTGGACCTTATGGCAGTTGGCCCGGGTACCGGTGCTCCGAGCCGCCCCTGGGGTGAGGGGGTGCTGTGCTGTGCTGTAAGGAGACGGTTCGTACCCCTGGACCGCTGCTGTCGGAGGTGGGGAAGCGGCCTCGTGCTTCAGTGAGGAGCTAGCCGGTGGCGCAGTCGCTCCCTTTGCGGCGGTCAGTCAGGGGCGGACCCGCGGCCTGAGTCAGGACAAGGCGCTAATCTTCGCTGGGACATAATTGTCGCTCTCTGCCCAGGCCAGACTCCAGGGACCAGGAGGTCTTTAACACAGAGAAACAAAACCGTCTTCGGTGTGAATCAGCAGCTGTGTAGCGGTTTTGAGGAGTTAAATACTTCTGATCTCTGTCTAAGCTCCTAATTGAGCCCTGCTTTAGGAGGTTTAGGATCTGTGTGCAGGGATACTGAAGTAAGCCTCAGTGCTAATACCCTTGCTGACGATATAGCACATGCAGCTTGCTCTAGAACACGCCTGCCATTCACAGGTGGAACCAGGCCCGTTGTCCTGCAAGTTATTGCACAATATGGGTACAAAACAGCTAGTGTGCTACCTCAGCTGAGATATGCTGCCTGTCTGGAGATAATACTATGAGGTTTTAGGGTGAGTACAGGCAGATTAACATAGACTGGGAATTAGTAATTTGTAGCACAGAGACTTTGAATGTTGCCCAGCAAAGCTGGTAGGAGCCACAAGATCTACATTCCTGTGCAGTTCGGAATTCAATAAAAATCCCTGCTTCACAGAGAGGCGGATGCTGGTAATTCGTAGCTTCTTGGCTCTGTGAGAATCGGTATTGGCTCACACTGAGTTGCTACCAACAAAGTAACACCTTTAAGTTGTGTAACAGGTTCGCCCACTACCTCTGAGGTTTTCTGAACCCTGTGTTTACCTTACCCTCAGCAGATATAAACTAATCTGGTTCAGCCTGCAACAGTTACATAGTTAGAAACAAGTGATAGGTCTAGAGACTGTTTCTTAAGTGCTTCTAGTTACCTCTTCTAATTCTCGATTCTTAAAACATTGTTGCAATCGTAACCCCTGTTCCAGTAAGTTTATTGTGACTACATCAAGGTTCAAAAGCTGTGCTGAGGCTCTAGGTAAGTCACTCAATGGATACGAACTTCACGTTATTTCCAGTGGGGTTCTCTGCAATGATAATTTTCTACATTTAGACACATAAGTCAGATCAGTCCTGTCTTGTAATGTAGCCAAAAAGACTAATTGGAGTCCAACCTTTACATTTTTACTATGTGTTCTGGGGGGAAGTATGTCATGCCCAGTTTCTTCTTTTTCCAGTGCAGAGTGTAAACAGGCACCTCTGTTAGCACAGCAAGCCAGTGATCAGTATCCATCCTAGATGAGAATTTTAATCATTCAGATAAAATCCTACTCCTTTTTCTTCCCCTGCACAAGCTTTCTTCTGTCTTCCCCATACAGGCTTTGCATTGTTTGCCTTCGCTCTGGCTCCATGAAGCTTACTTTCTTGTCTGATAGTGGCAAAACTTCAAGAAGGGGAATGCAGAGGCCACCTGACCTGTCTGTCCCTTTCCAAACCTACCCTGTAGAATAAATCACTGTCCTAGCAAGGGTCAGATGTGAATTTGATCCTCTGTACACGCAGGTAGGGTTCTTCTGTTCCCTGGGCAAGTGCTGAGTTGTGCATTGGGTTACTACCTACAAGGCTGCAGGCAGATCTGCTGTTTCTGTGTTTTGGAGAGAAAGGGCTGCCTCTAATTTTAACCTGTACAAACTTCTCTGAGTTGGCTCTGAGTCTGCCCCCAACTCTGTGTATCTTGGGGACTTGTGGGAAAACCCACATTTACTGTGGGGTCCAAGCACCGCTTAGTTTTGAGATGGATCCAGGATGTTAACCAGGAGAGATGCAGGTCTGGTTGTGAGCAGAATTTACAGGAACTTCAGTTATCATGGGAACTTGAATAGTAAACATGAGAATATGGAAAGGGAGAGGCAGCATGGGAAGTTTTTACAAGAGCTACACTTAATCAGATACTTGAGGTGGTACCTTTGTTCCACACTGGTCACCTCATGATGAAGAAACCTTTGCTTCTTTTCAGTGTGCAAAGTTAGCAGGTTCTACACATGCCCAGGAAAAACTCAGTCACCTGGTCAACCATGCCAGTAGATGATGTTGGGTCTGTTTACGTTAGGGCATTCCTGGTTTAGACAGTCATGGAGAAGAATTTGGAGAAGCATTTTGAGATCAGCTATGTGGCAGCTGGGTGCCTTAGTTATTTTGTGAATTTAGTGTTGAGCTTTTTAAGGAGTCTGTGGTGACCTGAACATAGTTGTTCAAATCTTGAAGAATGGTGCTCTGATCAACCAAGTCTGTCTTTGTGGGATGCATGAATTGAATCTCAAAGTCTCTTGTAGCTGACATTTGTTTAAAAGCATCATGTTGGGTTCACCACGATGTACAACTGTCATTACAGTTTCACTTAAATTTCACTGTCTTTCTCCACACCTGATATGAAGGAAAACCAAGCAAGTAAAATGTTGATGTGACCGTCAGCCTCTGCAGTTGGACACTATCTGTCTGCATTAAATAATTGGCAGGTTTGGGACCTTACAATGTGGCAGCCTTTTTTACAATATAGCAGCCTTTTTTGTTGTTGTTGTTGCTTGTTTGTTTGTTTTAAACTTGATTAGAACTTTGAGATGGCAATGTGATAATGTAATAAAAATGTAATTGGATTAATTTACACTACAATTTGCATAAAATGAAAAGGCTATTTTAAATTCATGCTGAAAATAGACTAAATGCCACTTACAGCCTGTCTGCTGTCAAAATACTCTTTCTATTTTGTCGTCAGAGTGTATGGTAGTTAAAATTAGAGCCTGTGGAATAGAACAAAAATAATAAATAAAACCTTTAAGGAAGAAGAGGAGGGTAAGCCAGAATTGTTATTTCCTTTCCAGAGGCAGAAATACTAGTACATTTCTGTTAGAAACTTAAGTTTTCTGTTATTTGTGCTCAGTGAGTCTCTTCTTACTCGATAAATTACTTACATGGTGAAAAAAATTGGTTACCTCTTTCTAGCCAATGTGTATGATTAGAACTTAAATAGTATCTTTCCAACTGAAAGCACATTTTATATAAGAAAAATGTTAGTAAAGTTTTCTAGTGAACTCCCCTTGCTGAATAAAATACCTGAGAAAGAGGCCACTCTTCAAGTTTGTACCTTACAAAAATTTGGGAATATTTTTGGTTGAGTAGTGAGTGTCAGGGAAGGTAATGCTGTGTAAGCTGCTGAAGCAATACACAGGAGTTCTCTTATTGCCACTGTTCAAAACTTCAAATACTTCTTTTTTTTTGAAACACAATGAAGCAGGAAGAAAAAGCCAGGAATGAGATATTAAGAGATAATCACATACCATTATGGAGCACCAAACTGACTTTAAAAGCCTCAACTGCCTTTACATAGAATAGACTGTTTCATGTTTATCACTGTATAACTATATTACTATGTATTAGCCCTTTCTACCTATTCATTCTTTAAAAAAAAAAAACCCTAACATAAACGTGTTTGCATCTGTTTTATTCTGCAGCCCTTCAGCTTTCAAATCTGATGTCTGCCCCCCCCAAAAAAAACAAAGTTAGATGCTGTAAATGTGTTTTGTTTTCTTCTGTAAAACAGCAATTTCTGAGAATTTGCTGTTGTTAGGGTTCTAAAGATAAAATTTTACTGTATTTTAAATCAAGTGAAGTAATTTCATAGAATCATAGAATAGTTACAGTAATTTGTAAAAATGCTGGGTAGGGGTTGCTTTGAAGCTGACAGTCTTAAAGAATAGTGATTCCAAAGCTGGGTTTTGGTCTTTTAGACTAAGGGGCCCCATATTTGTGGGGAGGCTCCCCACATTTTTTATGGATTGCCATGAATTTTTCAGGGACTGCAACTTGTTCTTCCCATTATAATTTCAGGTGTAAATAGAATGGCTTCCATGGACCTGCTGTCAGCAATGCATTACAGCCTCAGCCTGTGGACTGCAAGTTGGCATCTGACATTCTGCTAAAGCTCCCAATCTGTTCTGCCTTGGGGGCCAAGCGTCATGGAAAATCCTTAGTCCTCATGCTTGTGTCTGCATATTGGCCATTCTTTTAGAGACATACTGGTATTTTTGTAAAGCATAATTTAATGTGACTACAAGAAACAAAAAAAAAGTGTGTAAGATTCTAAACATCCATTGCTGGCACTGAAAGCATTTTGGATATTGAAATTCTTTTTCAATTCTTATTATATATTCTCCCACCTTCTGGAAAACCTGAGTATTGTTTTAACTGCCTTTTCCATTAAAATGTCCCTTTAATTGCCTGGAAATGTATCCTAAAGTTGATTCTGTTCCAAACACTTGTTCAGCAAAACTGATGATTACCTATTTCTGGACCAGAGTTTATTACAAGAGAAACATAAATGAGACCTCTGTGGAATTTTCCAAGATTTTTGGAGAGGAAGTGCAATATCCTCTTTGTGGCACAACATGGAGAGATATTTGAGTCCCAGTTTTGCTACTAACTTTCCTGTGTAACTTTGGACAAGTTGCTAAATTTCTGCTGCCTGTTTTCTTGCTTTGTAAAAGAAGCTAATATTAACTTGCCACCCACAATCTGACAAGTCTGAGAGAATGTTTGCAAAGTACTCTGAGAAGGTCAGGTGGAAAATGTTATGGAAGTCCAAGCCTCTGCTAGCCAAAGAGGATATTTACAATAGCTTCCTATTTTATGTAGTGAAATAAGAATGTTACAGTGTATAACCAGATGAAACCAAGACTGATCTAAAGTTAAATGCAGGAGGCATTTTTTGACCTTTCAACAGAAATTATATAAGCACTGTTAGGTTATAAATAGTCTTTTGTTTTCCTTCTCTTTGTCTAACACTCAAACACAGGGTTAGTTGTTTGTTATGAAGAGATAGGGCAATGTTTTAGAGTGGAAACAATTGTTCACTGTTCTTACTCATACAGTCCCTATACTGTTTATAACTAGCATTTGCTGCTCTTCTTAGCACTTTTTATCTTCAAAATGCTACAGAAACAAACTTTCTAGGCCTGAAAATGACAACATGGAGAGAAAACCAAAACACTCACCAGCCCATTCCAAGTGTCTTTCTTCTTTCCTGGTTTGATACAAGCCTGAAGAGCAAAAAAGCTAGTGCTTAACTGTGGTTCAACTGGCACATAAACACTTATGCATCATTTCTTATTTTTATTATGATTCCTCAGCAATAAGTCATGAAATGTGTCCACTCTTAAATGAAAGTATTTTTATTAGCACTAAGGATAATGATACTGAATTCTTCACAGAATTATGTATGTGTGCATATTTCCAAGTATGCTTATATTCAACATTTGTCGTTTCCTTGAACAGACAATAAATGGTTAACTAATAGCAATTTATGTTTTTAAAAAAGGAAGTTTAACAAACAGAACCTCCCCTGAAGCTTTATCCTGAAGTGAAGTAATTGGTATCAATAAGAAAGCAAAGGTATGAAAGTACCACTTACCTGTTCCTTAATTTTTCATTTAACTACTTTGTGTGATTTCTCTGAAGTTCATATGAATGATGTGCTTGACATTAAAATATATGTGAGGTAAATGGCTTTATTAGTTACCACACTTTGTTTCATTTGTTTTTTTAATCACCTTTCAAGCCCTTTCATTTGCTTCATAACTTTTCACTGACAGCAAGTATGATTCTCTACAGTGAATTGGAATAAATGAGCTGCAGGAAAGACTACACCATTAGGCTTCCGGAATAAAAGGAATCTGAGTTTAAAACCCAGCTGTAGTGCAGTACGCTGCAGGCTGCTTAGAAATGTACCAGAGACCAATCGGCCTTGATTGCTTCAGAACTGATGCTGGGGGTGGCCAGTTCAGAAATGACACCTCAGCTTAACTCCCATTTCCCTCAGCTACGTACATAGAGAAAACCTATGATGTTATGTATCATCCAGTCCTCAGAATTTAAGCAAATTAAACACTTAGGATCGAATTCACACATAATGCAGGACCATGAACTTAACAGAATTATGCCAAAGATATTTTTTTTCTCAGTGTTACATCTGATGCCCCTTTTACATAATGATTTATGCATTTAGGTAGCAGTTTAGCAGCCCTGACACCTTCAATTCATAATGTCCAAAAAATTTTTCTGCGTCCTGTATTTCAAATATTTGCAATGATTTAATATAACTAATCCAACTTACTGAGGAAAGAAATTCTGTTTCTGTGACAACTCCATGTTGAGTTTCATTGCTGAAACTGTCAATAGAAGGATGTCAACTAATGTCAAATTTGATATGTTTTTATGAAGTGGGTACTTCTCTGCAATGAGCTGGAATGAGGCCACTTACCTAACAGCATTCTTAGGGTAGGAATTTATCTTTGGATGCTACTGCCTATGTCAGATTTCTATTAGTAATCATAGACCTTCTCTTGAAATTAATTAATTAATTAAATAAATAAATAAAATAAATACTGGCTTCAGAATGTTTGCTGTAAATAAAGACTGTGGGGCCAGGCTGTATAGGCTGAAACTATTGTATTCTAGCATCATGAAGCAAAAAGTGTAGCCAAGCACTGCCATGCTCCCAGGTGCTGTGAGGAGCAGGGGTGCCTGTAGAAATGTTAGCAGTTCTCTCTTCCTCTGAATGGTTTCCTTAGCATTGCAGAGGAACAAAAAATGGGCCTTCTGCTTCTGCTGAGAGCAGCAACATCTGCTAAGGAAATGGGAAATTCAAAGATGAATCATTGCCTTAGCTGAACTTCATTCTTTCTTCCCTCAGCGATTTGCTGTGTGGCCTCAAGTTAGCTATTTAACAACCTTGTGCCTATTATCACGTCTGTAGATTTAACACACTCCTACTGCTTTGCCCTGGAGAAAGGCATGGGCCTTGACTTATTTGTTCTTGAAGAGGAACTGAGATTATCACATTAACGGTGTTGTATGAACGCACTTTGGCGCTAAGGTGTGTGGTGTGGACATGGTCCCAAGCCAGTATTTGTGAAGACAAGTGCTGTCTGCATGAATGGCAATACAAAACACCTTCTGTTGGCGTAAGTGCCATTCCAACCTACTGCTCCGGGTCTGCAGTGCCTGGGTTCCTATGTACCCCAGATTAGGCGGAGAGATCGCGTCCTAGATTACAGTGCTGCTGGCATTGCCACACATCCGTGTGGTCCTGCTTGGGCTCTGCCTTCCCGTCCCTCACCTTCCCCCGCCCGTTTGACTTCACGTGCACCGAACCCGAGTTTCGCAGCCCTGTGGCTGTTCCCGACCCAGCGACTGAAGCACCCCGCTCCCCGGAGCGCCCGTCCCCCGCTCCGCGCCCCTTCCTCCCCGCCGCGCATTGGCTGCGGCGGCAGCGCCCCGCCGGGGTGCTCGGTGCCGGGCACTGCCGCTGACCTTCCCTGGCCGGCGCTGTCAGAGCGGATCAGCGGGCGCGGCGCTGCAATGGAGCGGCGAGCGGCAGCCGCCGGGAGAGGAGGAGGAGGAGGAAGGGAGAGATTAGTGCGGTACCGGCTGGCGCAGAGGCGCGGCTGAGCTCTCCAGCGGGAGCCCGGGGCCCTGCGGACCGTGCGAGAGCCAGAGGCGGAAGGAGCAGAGATGCGGCTGCTCCCGCCGCTGTGCTGAATCTCCCCGTCACTCTCCCGGAGGAGGGAGGAAGGGAAGCTTCGTCCTCCTCGCGCTCTGCGGGTGCAAAGAGTGCCTGTGCTGTCCCCTCCTCTTGCTTTTATCCCAGCCCCGGAGCAGAAGGCGCCGCCGCCCCCTCTGCCTTCCTGCGCTTTTCCCACCATGAGCGGGGCTGTTTTCACCTTATAAAGATGGCGGTGCGGGATCGCTGCAACCTTTAGACTAATGACCGTCAGAAACATCGCCTCCATCTGTAATATGGTGAGTGCTGGCGGGCCGGGGGGTGGGGGCCGCACGCAGCCCCTCCGCGGCAGGCCCGACCGGGGCCGGCGGGGGTGGGCTCCCCCCAGGGGCGCCAGGCGAAGGAAGCGACCGCATCCCTGCCCCCGGCGGCGGGGGAGCCGGGCAGGCTGCGCAGGGACGTGCCTGGGATCGAGTTGGCCACGTCCCGAGGAGTTTTCTCGGGGCAGCTCGGGAATGGGCCGGGGAGGGACGGGAGATGCTGAGCCGGTGCGGGGCCCTCCGGAGCAGGGCTGGCCCCAGCCGATGCTCGTTGCAGACGGAGCCACAGCCCGCCGTTCCTCTTCCTGCCCTTCCTCCTGCCCTAGTAATGCTGCGAAAGAACCCCAGAACTGGGCTTTGAATTCGCATTACACCAGTGACCCCATTTAACAATCTCAGGCAGGCACGCTGTGGTCTCATGGAGCCAGGAGCTTCCCAGGTTACACAGAAACCGAGGATGTTTAGATGTCTGATTACACGCTTTAGGATTCTGATGCTAGGTACCTGTTCTAGGGAGTCTTGGCTTTAGATCTAACAGGATTTAGCTCACACTGCATGCCACTCAGAGAGGACTACTGTTTGTTAAGCGCTTTTGAATCACTTAACTTTATCTAAATCAGACTAGGCAACAAGGAAGAAATAAATAAAGTTTATTATTTTGTTTGTTATCTTCAGATTTTGCCACTTTCCTTCCCAGGAACACTTGAAAGGACACTTTCTGCATTGTTCTTGGGTGTAAATTTAACCCTAGCAAACTGGGAGCATCTGATTGGGTTTAGATTTTGGAAACCTATTGGTGGGGAAAGGGAAAACTCAAACTTTGTCTGTCAAAGGTTTATTAATACAGTGAGGCAGTAATAAACTTGCCAAAGAAATAGGTGTGTGTTAAGCACCCCAATGCAACCAGAAGAGAAACCTATTTCTGCACATTTTGTTGTTTTAGTCTGTATTTTTGCCCCTTATTTCCAGGTTCTTCAAGAGCAGCTACACGCAGTTGCCAGCTTCCCTCCATGTGGCGCCCCAGCATGCCTTGTGCTTGTGATGCCACACGCACCATTCATGGGCTATGGAGAATGGAGCTTACTTCTAGGCTAAGGCAGCAGGCACAGCCCCAGAGGCCTGGCTCCTGCAGGGTCAGCAGCAGTGATCTGCAGGATGGAGTGCAGACTGCTGCCTGCTCCCCTTCCACATATCCATGATTCCACTTGTCCATACTTCCACTTAAGCAGGCTTGCACTTTTTTCCCAACCAGATGGCTGGGGCATCCCATAAATAGTTTTGACTTAAGTCTCAGTCCTCCCTTTGAAGTGCCTGCTCTGAAATGCAGAGATGGAGGGTTGGATTTGGCGTTAAGACAACTTACTATGAAATCTAGACTTGGGATAAAATAATCTGCGTGCTCACCTTTCTTCACCAACAATAAGGAGTTTTCTAAACTTTTCGTTATTCTTAATAATTCCCAGCCCTGCAGACCAGTGGGCCAGGGATACTGCACATAAAGGTTTAAGGAACAGTACAGGACTGAATAGAAGACCTGGGCGAGCTCACCTTCCTTCTGAGGCAGGCTCCAGATTTTATTGCTGATGAATGGTAGGTGTACTGCACAAGAGACCACTACATGAAGGGAAGCTGGAGCCTCTTAGGTGGCTGTAAGACTTCAGTATTGGCATAAAGTACTAGGAACTCCATGATTTTTCTCATGCACTTCAGACAGGTGTACTTGTATTCAGTATACTTCTCCCAAAGACTGAACAGATTCACAGCAAAACTGATGAGGTTGTTCTAATGGTGTGCTGCTCAGCTGTTGTTGCTAGTATATCCTGCAACAGTACCATCTGAGACTGAAGGGAAGAATTAGAGCCTCAGGCAGAAAAGGCATACAAGAGCTCATAATTCAAAGCAGGTCTAGCGCATGGTACCAGTACTGCAACAGAAGGTGAAGTTGGTTTAACAGTAATGATGTTTTAAAGCTACATATTCCTTGGGGTATGTGTACTTAGCTTTTAGAGATGTTGTGTTGTACTGGTCACTTTTAGACTTTTCTGGATAATCCACAGGGACTTGGGAGTTCTAGGGGAAAAAAAAGGAAAGTCAGAAAGCTACAGGAATTTGGGGCTATAAGGGAAACATAAGTTCTTGGAAGTATTGGCAGCACTGCCTCATCGCTCCTCCACAAATGAGTCTGCTTAGATAAGGTGGTGCACTTGGACTCACTTGTCTGGAGGAGGAGCTATGACAACCATATATAAGAAAGGGACCATATATAAGAATGGGACTTTGGAAGGTTAGAGGTATATAAGAAAATCCATTACCTGTATAGAATCTGAATATTTGCAGCACTGGTTTGATTTTGGGCATGTATAAATCTACCAAAGACATTAATTCCTAGACCTTGTTCCTGCACTACTTTCAATCTGTGGACTAAGAAATGGGCATAATTCTTAGGTAATACAGTATATTTTGATAAATAATGCTGCATGATGGTATGTTTCTAAGTTTTTTAAGCTGGTAGAACATAGCAATATTGTTCCTTATATTTTTTTCCATTCCAGTTCCACTTGGGAGTGTCCAAAGCTGTTTTTTGTGTTCAGTTTATTTGCCTGTTTAGTGGTTTGGATTTTTTTTTTACTTCTGCAAAAAGAAAATGTTGCTTGCTTGATTTTCTTGGAGGGAGGAGGGAGAGACAGAGGGAGGAATTGGTCCTGAAGTACTTGTCCTGCTCTGAATGCAACAGAGATTATGTTTTCAGTGGTAGTCCTTTCTTGACGAAGTTTTTGTTTGTCCAAGTCCTTGTTTGTCCAACTACTTTCATGTCCTGAAGGGGAAGAATAGATGAAATTTAGCTGAATGAGTTTAGCTTAAGGAAGCCTGGCTAGTCATCATTTTAGGATGTGTGTTTGCTATTTAATTGACTGCTTGAGATCTAGCATCTCGGGTTGTAATTTTGGCTTCATGAAGATGGTAGAGGTTCAGTCTTCTCCAAGATCAAAACAACTGAACCAAGGAAGCCAGCAACAGCATTTAACTTGCTTGCAAAAGAGATCTAGTACTATGTATTCACTGTGTAAGCTCTTACATGCTCAGGCAGACACAGTGGGAGCTAATCAGTAAGAAAGAATGTTAGGTGCAAACTTTCCACTTGGGACATTTATTTATAGTTAATATTCAAATGCACAACTTTCTAGAATTAAAGAAAATTCCTCTACTGCCTTTTGCCAGATCCCCCCTCCCCCCAGTTATAATAGCAACAGGACTAGTTATTATGCCCTGATTTGTTTAATGAGACCAGAGAGCTGAAACTTGTTCTGCTGGGGTGGAGGCGATGAAGGCAACTGTGACCAAAGGAATCTGAGGGACTCTTGTGTGGGCACAGTGGCCAACCTCTCTGAAAAGGGAGGTCTAGTCCCCGGGGTTCCTCTTACTTGCCTTTCAGATACTCTGAGAGTTTATCCAGTCTGTCTGCACATCACGTTCACCACAGAAGGAGGCACAAAATAGGCAATCATCAGCTTTTATGTAGAACAGGTATGGTAGATGTGAAGAAGCGTAAGATACACAGAAGAAACCCTGTTTGAGGGAATACCAACACCCAGTGCCATGTAGCCCTCGGGTAGACGCAAACTATTTTGGCCCCTATGATGCTATAATCTTCTTTGGTATTGTTTCTGTGAGATAACCTGATGGGTCAAGTGCAAAATTCTGGTTCAAAGGTAGATAGGCATGCTGGCATTTTAAGATTGCTGCTTACTGAAATACTTTGCAGCACATTTCTCTGTTGATAAGCTTTTGGTACAGCCTGAAGTTCTGAGTTAAATTCATGCTGCAGCTGTGGTCTAGGGATATTACTGTTATGTACAGTGAAGGACATCTAACCATTTCAGAATGTATTGACATATGTATTTACAGAGATGGCTAACAAGCTCTGCAGGCCGTATTTCTCTTAAATACCTTTTAATGTTCTGCTGAGAACAAGTATTAACCCCCCTTTTCATAATTTTGTAATAGTATTTCAAATAATCTGATCAGCACTTCAGAGTGTTCCGGCAATTTAATAAATGGAACATTCCGAACGCATTCAGGTCACTTCTGATAAAAAGCATCATCTGAGATACCTCACAGCTGCCAACACATCCGAAGTAGTTGTCATGCAGTAGTTGCATAGAAGATACGCAAAACAGGACAATTGATGAATACAGTGTGTGGTTTACAGTGTGTTTCTTTTAAATGCTTACTGTCTTTGGCTTCAAGTTGCTGAATTAATAGTGGGTTTGCTAAATACCTTAATAAAGGAACTTCTTAATCATAGCTCAGAAAGGCTGAGTCTGAATTGTGGAGAAGATGGGATTAAAAGAAAACTCTGGAACCTGATTAACTGTGTGGTGGGCAAGTGCCAGACAGGAGCTGAGATTCTGATAGGCTTGAAGAACCACAGTCTGTGGCATTAAATCATGGCCAGTCAGAGAAGCAGGCATCAAAGTCTCTTCTCCTGATCTTCCTTTAGCCTCAAAACACTGTCCATGGCTGGCTGTTTGGTAGATACACTCATATATATTTATGTATGTTATATACTCTAAACACCATAGTATATCAGTATTTCTGCTTTCATATCCTCCGTCATGGCTCCATTATAAGCATATTCTTGGGTATGCTCAGCCTTTGCAGAGAACGTTGGTGTATTGTTGGTTTCAAGCTAGATATTATGTTTTGCGGTTATTTGATTTGATTTGATTTCACAGTGAATGACTTAATAAGAGTTGCATTCAAACTGTCCTAGGACAATAAAGTCTCCAACTGTACACTGACACTCCAGTTGATAAACCTGTGTTATTTCTGACGTATCTCTGTCAAAAGCGAAGATTTCCAGGGGTAGTAACTACATCATCTCTCTAGACAGCCTATCCCAATTCTTCAATGTCCTCATGACTAGAATGTTTCCAATGTCTTTCCCAAATATACATCACTGTAATTTGAGCTTAGTACTTCCCGTCCTGTCCACCTTTGAGATAGAGAACAGTCTGGTTCTCTTCTGCAGCAAACTATGTACTTGAAAATATTGTCATGCCTTGTCTCAGTCTGTTCTGTCTTACGCAGCACAACCTGGTTCAACTTTTTTTACAGGTCATTTTTCTCTGGAGTTGCGATTTTCATTTTGACTGCCTTCTTTTGGATTCTCCTCATCTTCCTTGAAACCCAGCACCCAAACCTGCTTGTAAGGTCCTGTCTGAAGTCTTACCAGTGAGAAGTTAAACAAGAAAGTTTAAGAACTTTGTAGACTCCAGTCTGTAGGAATTTTATTATGTTGTCAACATTTGTTGTTGTTTTTCTTTGAAATAGCACTGCATAGCTGATGCTTATTCATCTTATACTGCACTATAGTTTCTAAACTCTTTCCTCTCTTCTCCTATCATTAATACTTTAGTCAGCTGTTTCCCATTCTGTGCATGTACAGATGACTCTTCTCTTGATGTGCAGGATCTTGCACTTGTCTCTACTTTTTAGAGCACTTCTCTAAAAGAAAAAAACTGTAAAAAATTGGCTGTCAAAAATAATTCTAAATTCTAAGCCTGTCCTGCAACATAACTGCAGCCCTCATAGCTCTGTTATGTTGAGATTTAATGAAGATGTTCTTTCTTCTGCCTCCAGGTTATCAAAGAGTACTCCAGCTGATGCAGCTGTGATGAAGTCTAGAAGTTGCCTTGCCTTTAGAATGCAGCATGTATGCAGTCTGGGTGGCCCAGACAAAAAATGTTACTGAAGAAATTATAGTCTGTAAGCAAACCTCAGTCTCTATTTCACCTGTGAAGCCATCTTGAGGTTATGTGCTCTGAAGAAGGAAACTGGCCAAAACAAAAAAAAATGGCTTTGCTACTTGTTCCCGCAAAAGCCTGAGTGCCACTAATCCAAGAACTACTAAACTGGGAACAGAGGCAGACTCATGTGAGAATACAGAGCTGCATTTTGGTAAAGCTTGTCTAAACCTGTAAATTTTAAAAGTCAGTATTTTAAACAAATTGCTAATAGATTTAGGTACCACATTTGCAACATGTCACTAGAACCTCCCTTCCAGTGCTTGATTGCTCTGTGCTTTGAGAAAACCAGGGGGTTTTAAAGCTATATAAGACTGAGTGCCCTAAACTTTTTGTGCAGGATTTTAAGTAAGTGGTTCAGAATGTCAAGCCTCTCAACTTTTATCTGTTTCTTGGTAACCACACAGTGAAGAGCTAAAGTTATTTACGGTATATGTAATACTTAGATCTGTGATAAGAGGTAGTTTAGTGCATCCAGCAAAAAACAAATTAGACACTTGCTTTTAAGCTCTTGTAATCTGCCTCAATGATCAGAAACTGTTTGGCGAAAAAAAAGTTATCTTTTATTGTTTACTATGATCCCCTACATTTTTCATAGCATCCTCTCTTTCCCCTTTTATCTTGTGGGAGCAAAGAGCCAAAATAGCTCCTCTGGAGAAACAATAAAACATTTCTTTGCAGAACAGGAAAAAGCTGATCTGGTTAAGTTCAGCCATCTTGTGGGACTTACACTTTAAAAGTCACAGAAACGTTTCAGGTTTGACATTTAGTATCTATGAAGATACTAAATTGGAAGAAGTCTGGTTCAGCTATTCCAATTATTTGCCATACCTCTCTGAAAGTTGAGATTGTCCTTGAGGATAGTCAAGGTCCAACACTGAGGACAGGTAATGTGTCTGTTGAAAGCAGGTGCACGTATACTGCATGGTATGATATTGCTGGATTTTCTCTTACTCTCATTTCCTCTGTTTTGCTTCTGGGAGCTAATTTTGGGTTTTATTTGTAGTTGTTTCCTCTCTTTTGAGTTATCTAGCACTGCCATTTGTTGGCCAGGAGGTCTTTCACATCTTTCTTTACCTTCTTTTTCCCTTCCCTCCCATATGCTGTGCCTTCCAAAATCCTGAAACTCTGGCTGACTGGCACTGAAGCCGTTTCTATTTTGATTGTAATTTCTCTTCTACCAGCCTAGACGTCATCCTTACTTTGTCTTAAGTCTTCATTTCCCCCCCTCAGGAAAAAACTCTATTTCTAGTACATTGCTCTCACTTTCCCTGAATGTTAAGAGAAAAGGGTCTAATTCACAGCTGTATATGATCTGAAGCTCTTCTGTGTTTCTGTTTATTAGCCTATTTTAACAGGTTTTCAACAGGTCACCTGTGGAAAGTTCTGATTTCTTTACTGCACTCCTTTATTTTAAATTAAGTACATGCATATTTCTCAAAAGTTAGTGCCAATTTTTTCAGCTCTATCACACTAGTCTAGTCTAATCTGATTACTTGTTTGCAGTATTTTTTATATTAGCTCTGTTCCATTTCTCATCCTCCATAGAATAATTGTATTTAGGTTATTTTGCTACATGTGATTTAATGATCTAATCTGATGTGGGTTTTTTCCCTGCATTGTTAGTTTGTTTACATTCTAAAATGAAAAGGAATGGGAGATTTTTTTTACTTAACCTATTTCATGTGATGCAAAGCACAAATATACTCTTAGCAACACTATCAGAAATTTCAGCTGAAAAGAAAACTGGCAGTCTTATCCATGAGAAGGCCCAGAGCAAAATAATACAAGAGAAAAATGCAGGTCATATGGCCAGAATATCTTTGAAGCAATGTTGTGGTTGAAATCTTGGCTTACCCTGAATTGACCCATGCTTGAATATGTCTTCAAATCTATGTCTTTGCTATTTTATAAGGACTCAATACTGCTTGTTGAATTAAGTGGTAAAACTTCAGAGGAGGCAGGGTTCACCAACACCGCAGAATACATATTAGGAGTTTCCACATTGACCTAGTTCTCATTCTCATAAGGTCTGGCCACCTCAGTCACTTTGTTGTATTTCTTTCATTAGGGTATTCTTTTAAGGAGACAGTCTTCTTTATTGTCTCTGTACTGTGATATGAATTTATTTCATGGTCATTGACTTACGTGGTCTCTCCTCATTTCAGACTCTGTGGCTGCACTGCCACTCTTACTGTTTTTTTGTGAAACTACAGTAGATTCAGCTGTGGTAGGATATTCCTCCTAGCTGAAGCACAGGACTCTTTATAAAATCATAGAGAATGGATTGCATTTAAATCGTCTGAGTGGGGTTTCACCGCAGAAGTGACCAAAATGACTTGCTGTAAGTGGGAATAAGCAGAACCATGCTTATAAAACCATATTAAATAGTCATGGTTGATTTTTGCTGTGGGCTATCAGGTTTTCCATATTATGTATGGTTGGTTTAAACTGAGTTCTGAATCGCCTTTAGCAGATCTCTAATAACATAACATTTCCAGTTTAAACCTGGATCGGTTATACAGTTTCTGGTGTACTTTGGTTAGAAAATTTCCAATCATTTCTTCTGCCATCAGGTCAACTGCTTCTTGAGGAGACTTACTATGCAAAAGATATACATGCCATGTGGCATGGTTTGAGTTTACTAGTCTGTCCACATTTTTTTTTAATCCATGTCAGAGAAGTGTTCTACTTTGAAGAATTCGATCTCTGTACCTTTTACCTCTTTTCCTACTCTTCTTTTTGCTGCAAATTTAACAGTGTCTTTTTGGAGACCTTCAAATAAATCAGTTTGAAATGGCCTTTGATATAAGAATCCACAACTTGTAATGAAGTTCATGGGAGTTATGTCAGTTTACCTAAAGATTGAATTTAGCATCTCTGTTTTATTGGGAAGCTGGCATACAGTGATTCCTTTCATATTTGCTGCAGCTAAGGCCAGGTTTTGGAGAGGTAAAGCACTATGGTGAGCTGTTACTAAGTATATGTTGTTTCAACAACATGCACTTTGGAAATTTCCAGGCATTGCATGGATTTTATACGGAGATCAGTTAGTGCATGTCATGGATTTGTTTGGTTTTCAGTGATGATTTTGTTTGGTAAATCCTGATTCTTGCTCTTTCTCACAATATTTATAAGACAATTTAAATGCTAGAAAGGGTTTGCAAACCATCTGGCATCCTCTGAAGTAAGAAACCCTGGCCCTGGAGGAAAGGCAAATGAGTAATGGAGGAGCAGCTAGTTAGCAGAGCACTTGCATTCTACTTGTCTAACAACATACACTAGCCTCTAGTTTATGAAAGAGTAGGAGGTTGCTTTTTAGAGATAGTATTTTCTATGAATTCTAGAGAGAGAATTATTTTCAGTGTGGAAGATACTTCCTGAAAAGCTGGAAAAACACCCATTTCTTTCTTATGCTTGGGAACTTGACTGGAATGCTAAAAGTGTAATCGAAGAAAACATTTGCTTTGATCTGAATGCTGTACAATGAGTATGAATTTGAAGATAGCTTTCTTGAGAAGCTGCATTAATTTTCTGTAATCATGTTTTTCTTTCATCAGACAAGGTTTTGAGGGTAAGAGTGGCTATTTGCTTCACTGTTAATATCAGATAGGCAAATGTCTACCAGTTTCTTCCCTCTCGGGAAACTGGATGCTTTGCTGAGTCTGTGTATCTTTGGCAAGGCTGACTTTCCAAGCAAAGAAAGTAATCTTCATATGGAACTTGCATAATTATCACACTGTCATCCCCATTGAAAGGTATCCAATAATTGCTTTTTATAGATCATTCCTCTTTACAGATTTCTTACTAGGTTTAGCAGAGGATAATAACATATCCCTTTAGCTTTGCATGGAGCATTGTGCAGGTAAAGTACTTCAGTCTCAAAGGGAATGTCTGGGAAATGACACACTTGGTCTGAGCAATGAGCTCTGTGTGTGTGAGAGAGAGAAAGAGGCTGGGAAGAGATCTGATGTGGGGTTATGAAATACAAAATCTTTGAGCTTTTCTGGAAGCTGACAGCTTGAAGGAGCTGCTTTACTTTCAACACTTGCAAATTCTCAGCGAGCACCTGTGCTGATTTTCACTCCAGTGATTCTGTTGACTAAAATCATCTTCTTTTGATGAGTTGACATGAAATAATAGCATAATATAGCAAGCAGTGGTGATGGGAGGTGCGATAAGGAAACACAAATCAGGATTTGGGAAGAAGATGAGGAAGCAACACTAAAATTATTCAATTTGATTAGCAGAAACTTCAAAAATTTTAGCTGATGAAGTCTCTGAGCAAGTATATTGAACACAGGAAGCATTGAACTCAGGAGCTATTGAACTCAGGAGCACTGGAAATCTCATAAGTCTTCAGATGTTTTCTGTGTTGACATATTACAGGGGCATTTTACATGGGGTTATGAAAGTCAACCAACTGTGCTGTTCTTGTGGGGTGGAAATATTATAGGCACTATTAATTAATGCTTCACACTGCAGAGCATGCTTAGTAAGTAAATAAATGTATGATGCCAGTAAAGCAATTTTCATGCAGATTAAAAATTGGTAACTGGTAGGGAATATTGTCCAAATACAGCATTTTTATCAGGTCCTACAGGGATCTTTATGTTTATAGAGTGGATAGGAGTGATGACATTTCTTTTGGTAGCAATACAGCTTGCTAGCTTGCTTTGTAACCAAAGGGTGTTTAAAATGGGTGTTTTAATATAGCAAAACTACACGTAACATACAAAATTAGTGGTTGTACTTCACACACCAGTAGTTGTGAAAGCAACTTTGTTGTTGGAATGAAGATGAGCTGAACATAACTTGCCCACACTGAGGCAGTGACAAAGGTACTTGGTCAAAGGTGCTTGGGCTTATGCACCCTTTGATGTTAGATAAGGCGAAGTGACAAATGTATTACACTTGCTTTTAATGTTCGTGATGTTTTTCGTAGGACTGGGTTTCTGTCTGGAGCTCAAGTGTTGTTAAAGGCTGCTGACGAATTAGAAAACCTGCCTTACATCTAGGAACTGGTTTGTCCAAGATAACTTTAAGGGGTTTGCTTAAGGTCAACAAGTATCTTCATGATGCAAGATGATAATGGGATCCAACTGTTCCCATACACAGTAAAAATAAGGGGAAGGTGGATGTGAGAATCGCTGTTGTCACCTGTTCACTTCTAAGCAGCCGTTACTAGAGTGTCTGGGGAGGTCACCTCTACCACCTAGAACTGCAAATGCTTTATTAGCTCCTGTGGCTGTCATACCTGCCATTAGTAAGACAGAGTTAGCTTGGCTAATCATAGCTGAAAGGAAAAAAATAGTTCCTATCTCAATGCTGTCCATAACTTTATTTTATGATATTGTTATTCTAAATAATTTCTTCCTCCTTATTTTATAGGGCACCAATGCCTCTGCTCTGGAAAAAGACATTGGCCCAGAGCAGTTTCCAATCAATGAACACTACTTTGGATTGGTCAATGTAAGTACGATTTCCATTAGGCAAACTGTATACAGAACTATGGCTCTGATGTTACTTAAACTTTCATTTCTACTCCTATTTCTTTTCTTTTCTCTCCCAATCCCATTCTAAGGTAGGATTGCCTTTTCCTGAGAAAGTGCTGCTCATGGTTCAATTTAAGCAAAGTGGATTGCAAAACTGTATCAGATGTTTGAAGCTAGATACACCCCCAGAGAATCTATCTGTGTTCTATGAATGTTTCCAGGGATTAGAACTTACACTTCAATAAAGTTAAAAGTCTATTTTAGGCACGAAATGTGAGGGAGGAAGGGATGGAAGTATGTACAAGCTTAGGTACAGCAGAATCTCTTAAGGAGCAAAGAGCTTTTCTAACTGACTAAGGAGAGCATGAGTAAGAAGATTGTTTAATCGCTTGTTTATTCTCATATAAATAAAAGAGATATAGTAATTCTTTCCATTGAAAACATTAGTCATTCTGCTACTGAGCTGTAAGATAGAACCCAGCAAGAATATATTAATATATGGAAACAAGCTTAACAAGATCCACTACAATAAATAGATGTCTTGCAAGTGGAAACTTACTTTGTATCCTAGCTAATTTAGAACACCGTAGTTTTTTTCCTGTGTAGTGTCAGGGGTGGGTATGGAAATATATTCCTACAGCTGCTGCCTGGCACAATGGCTGGTATGTGACAGGGGCACAGGAGCCAGAAGTTGAATGAAACAACTGGTTTTATTGTGATGCACAGGGCTTAAGATTGTTTTTGATTTTACATGGCAGTTTGGGAACACCTGCTACTGTAACTCCGTGCTGCAGGCACTGTATTTTTGCCGGCCGTTTCGGGAAAATGTATTATCATACAAGGCCCAACAGAAAAAGAAGGAAAATCTCTTGACTTGCCTGGCAGATCTTTTTCACAGTATTGCTACTCAGAAGAAGAAAGTTGGAGTTATTCCACCAAAGAAGTTCATATCAAGGCTACGAAAAGAGAATGGTAAGTGTAAAACTGGAGTCCTCTTAGACATTTATACATTGATCAGGAAAGTGTAAATAAATATTGGGCAATGTGATCAAATTAATCAGATGTTCAGGTTAAATTTATAAATTACTTTTATTACTTTTTAGGTTTAGATATTAATATTTTAGTATCTATGTACATGATACTATGCTTGGAATAACCATATCAGGTCTCATAAGTTGCCAAAGGTGCATGAATCACTGATGTTTTCAGAGCACAGTGGGACAGACCGCACTGTACAGTGAGCTAGGGCTGGGGGTAGGGTGATGCTCTGCTGTAACTTTTTAATTACATCTTTGTGGTTATGACACAGAAAAACACTATGGGCAGTTGGCAGCATAGAAACTGTGTAAACTGGGAGTGCAACAGGCACCACTAGTCCAAAACACCCTGCAGGACAGGTAACTATGTATGCACGGGTGTTCAGTGAACTACACGTCAACTGCTCCTCTTGTTCTCAGAAATGAGCACAGCCTTACTTTGTGAAGCATCAGGCCCTTTTTGAGCATTAGGTTGGCAGCCACATATGGCTGATCTTGTAGTTCTGTCTAAGCAATATGAGGAACATCTTGAAATAAGGAAGCCTGGCACACAACTCCATTTTGGCCTGGATTCATATCACTGTGGGTGGTATGCTTAGAAACAGAGGAGCTTTGAATGAAGAGACAAAGTATGAATCGAACACCTGGAAGAAACTGCTTCCCAGTGACAGGATATAAATGGGCAGACAGTTCATTCCAGAGCAAGCATTAGAGAGTGTGACAAAGTTAGCTCTGAATCACCCAGTAATAAATGCCCCCACACTGTTTGGGATCACTTTTAGGGACTGGATCTTATGTTTTCCACTTTTTTAAAACTAGGACCAGACTCAGGGTGTAGGTGTATTAACCTGCTTATGTGTCCAGCTAGACACTGCAAAGCCAAAGGATCTGTTTAGTATTTTCAGATGAAATCCACATGAGCTTTTTCAGGAGCAGGGGGATAAAAATACACATTTCCTTGGGTGACATGGTCTAGTGGAAGGTGTCCTTTTCCCATGGCAGGGTGGTTGGAACTACGTGACCTTAAGGTGCTTTCCAACCTAAACCATTCTGTGATTCTATGATTCTATTTCTGGGAACACAGATTCTTTTTTCTTCTACATGGTGGGCAAATTGGGCCTTCACTGGAGAAATCTGTACTAAATCACCACTGAGATATTCTCTCTTCCTCCTGCAAGCATTTCTTACTGAAGAGGCAAGTCTCTGCTCATCTGACCTGTGTGTGAAAAATGTGCTTTGTGAGGTGATGTTATTATTGCCATTTGTAGTGGGTTACCCTTGGCTTCCAGGTTCCCACTACGCCTCTCTCACTCCTCTCCTTAGCCAGACAAGGAGAAAATAAGATGAAAAACTTTCTGTGTTGAGATAAAGGCAGTTTAATAATAATAATTAAAGGAAAAAAAGCAAAACCAAAGGAGATTTATTCACTACCTTGTATCAGCAAGTGATTTCCAGCCACTCCCTGGGGAGCAGGGCTTTGGTGTGCATAGGACTCGCTTCAGAACCCAAACATCTTAATAATGAATCTCCATCCCCTGCCTTCCCTCTTCTCTAAGCTTTTATTGCTGAACATGAAGTCATAACATGGCATATCCCTTAGGTCAGTTTGGGTTAGCAGTCCCAGCTATTTTCCCTCCCAACCTCTTGCCTACCCTCAGCCTACCAGCCTTTGGAAACAGCCTTGATGCTGTGTAAGCACTGCTCAGCAATAGCCAAAACATTGAAGCATTGTCAACACCCTTCTAGCCACACAAAGCACAGCACTGTATGGGCTGCTATGAGGAAATGTAACTCCATCCCAGCCAGACACAGTACACTAGTATGTGTCAGCATTCAGTGTCTTGTTTCCCCAGCCGTGTGTCTTACTCTCCAGACTCTGTGATGTTCCTAGGTGTCTGAGGGACTTGGAATGTATGGGTGGGAGTCAGGACCAGGTGTAATTAGGTGTCTAGTGTAAGGAGTTACTGGTTTAAGGAATTAATTTAGGAAGCGTCACCCTCTTGCTTTCTTCATTGACTGCAGTGAGAGCCTACACAACCAACGCCAGAGCATAACCTTACAGTCAGCTAAAGTTTAGTGAGATGAAGCCTTCCCCAAAATAGCTCCACTGAAGCCAGCATGACTGCAGAACTGCTTTTCTTTGGCACAATTCTAAACACTTTGATGAACAAAAGGGGGTCCAGAAAAGGGCAACAAAGCTGGTGAAGGGTCTGGAGGACAGGTCTTAACCAGGAACTGCTGAGGGCACTGGGGTTGTTTAGTCTGGAGAAGAGAAGGCTCAGGGGGGACCTTATAGCTCTCTGCAACTACCTGAAAAAGATTGTAGTGAGGTGGGGGTCAGTCTCTTCTCCTAAGTAACAAGAGACAAGACAAGTAACAGCCTCAGGCTAAGCCGGGAAGATTTAGTTTGGATATAGTTTAGTGGTGGTCTTGGCAGGCCTGGGGGATAGGTTCAACTTGATGATCTTAAAGGTCTTTTCCAACATGTTTGATGATATGATTTTATGTATTTGGGAAGAAATAATGAATTTAGGTTGCTTTCTTGAAGGGAATGTTAACTTCCAAAACCTCTACTGTCTTCTTCACAGATCTCTTTGACAACTACATGCAGCAGGATGCACATGAGTTTTTAAATTACTTGCTCAACACCATCGCAGACATATTGCAGGAGGAGAAGAAACAGGAAAAGCAAAATGGGAAACTGAAAAATGGCAACATGAATGAAGCTGAAGAGAACAATAAGCAAGAACTCACCTGGGTGCATGAGATTTTTCAGGGAACACTGACTAACGAAACTAGATGTTTGAACTGTGAAACCGTAAGCATTGGGATAGATTTTTTTTGGTTGTTGCCCATTAATAGATAGATACATTTTATATATATAAATATATGAATCTTTTCAGACATCTGAGAATTGTGGATATTCCTGTAGACTTTACTTCTTGAAGTGAGTATATTCTTTTCTAAAAATTTACTTTTCTAAGCATTACTTGGCTAACCTATGCCAAGTCTTGCTGCCCTAATACATATCTCTACAGTTAAAATCCTTGTGAGTTAATCAATACCCTTCCTTATTATTGTAACTTTGAAGAAGATACTCCTCTCTATTCCATGAATAAGTGAAATGTTAAGATGAATTTGTGTTAATTCATTCCTAAGACTGTGACTGGCATACAGAGGGTTTGTTATTAACAAACCATGTGTTTTCCTTATCTCCCTAATATTTTCTAGAGGATACTGTCAGTTTGAAGTCTGAGTAAAAATCAGTTTTAGTTAGAAAACGCTATTGCAAGTCTGCTGTCATTTTCTATATTTTTTAATCACATGCTCCTACTTAAAAGTAAAAAGAAATAATAATAATAATAATAATAATAATAATAATAAAGTTCCTCTCTGTGAGGTTTCTTTGTCAAAGAGTAACACAGGTAGAAGAAAGATGTTTCGGAGAGAAAAGTGATAGTGGCTTTCAAAAAAGTTTTTAATTAACCTCACCTAACCTTTGCTTTGTAAAAGGTAGGTGTCAAGGATGACTAGTTTTATTAGCTCCTCTGTAGGTGATGGAAATTGCAAAGGAGCTCCTGCAGGATACTTTCTTTATCTGTTTCTAGGATGTTTCATGAAACAGAAAGTTTTTAGCAGTATCAGTATTTTCCTCCATACAGCCTGTCCTGGTTTCATGGTGTTACTGAGCTGTTGCAATCGGTGTTGAAGCGCTGCTGTGAACTGGGCCAGCAAATTGATATGGCCTAAGAATAACGTGTTTTTAACTCAGACCAGTGCTGCTTCCTCCAAAGGAAATGCAACTTTAGACTATCTGCTTTAAGATGGGAGAAGGTGCCCAGAGAAGGTATCTTCAGACAGCAAGCAAGCTGAGGTTAAATATTTATAACTTTGGACAGCTGAAATTCGGTGAGATAAACCCTACCCAGGTCCTACAGATGTGTAAAAGAACATATTCTGATATTTCTAATCATAAAGAATGATCTTTATCCCAAGAAAATATGACTTGCCCAGGGATTTATGTCAGAGGGGGGGTAGAAAGAAAGAGATCAAACGATAGTCAACATGAAAAAAAGAGGTTAGACCAAGTTTGGAACAAGCTTGTATAGTGAAAATACAAGAGAGATTGAAAAGTAATTCTTTTTTCTGTTTCATTTATAAAAATCCAAGTAATAATAGCAAGTTAAAATAAGTGAAAGCATAGAATTTCTTTTAACTGGCAAATTCCTTTAAACAGTTGTGTCCTAATTCTAAACTAATATCCAGTGTCTACTCAGACAAACTTTAATGAAGTCAGGATGTGTCCTTGAGAACAGCAAAACTGCACAATACTCTTTGTAATTTAAAGTAATCAAGCTATATGGAAAAAATTCTGCTAGGTATTGCTGCTGTAGGAAGGCTTATCTATATCTTCCAGTGAATGCAGAAATACTGTATACTACCCAGGATAACTTCCCAGTTTGATTTTCTTCTATTACTGTGACTTGAAATCTTTGGGAAATAGTAAAATGGCTAAGAAGATGTTCCTTTGTTAAAATAAAATATTCATATGCAGTGCATGAAGAATCATTCAGAATCCAGGAGTTCTTATTCTCACCTAGAAAGGGTTCAGTTTGAATCTGGTTTTCCAGCTACCTTTAGTTTTGGCTTGTAATGTTCCAGCTCCAACTAACTCATCTTCCCCTTTCAGTAAATATTTGATGTAATGAAATCAATAACAAAATTCCGAGCTTCTTTGTGGGATTCAGATGAAATACTATACTTGCCAAAGACTTTTCCAAGTCTTTCTTTCTTGACATGCAGTGTATTTGACAGAACTCTAGTTCCAGCTGTAGAGACATAATGTTCTCTGAAGTTTTGTATCTTTCAAATTCTACTGGTGTACTTATAACTGCAGTTGAATGCTGCCAGTTTTGTTTTTTTTCTGGCCCCTGTGGGTCAAATCATGTCTCAGGAAGGACTTTTGTTTGGAGAACTGCTGTTCATTTTAATTGGGTGCACGTTATGCCTCTGTACATCTTTGATAATATCAACATTCTCTCTACTAAAGGTGTTCTTTTGGATTCAAGACTGCATCCGCCACATTTATGGATCTTTGCCATAATGCAAAGATCAACTGAAAGTAGTACCTTACTTACTAGAATTGCAGAAATCTGGGCATGAAGGACTTGCATCAGAACAATCATTTCAAACACTCACTGAAGTTCTTGATTTGAACTTCACTATCCTAACGTCTGATTTAGTTATTCTAAGAAAATGCAGCAATAGCAGGCAAAATACAGAGTGTTCATGCATTTCATAAACAGAATTAGTTGTTTCGAACATGACTGAATTCATGTGCAGTAAGTACTTCTGCAGTCTTTTTGACTCAGTTGAAGTATTACAATTAGCCATTTGGATAAATTTTTTGTTTGTTTGTTACATCTTCAAGATTACATACTCTAAGTGAAAAATCATTTTCAAAGCAAAAATCAAGGTCCATCATTCTGAAAATATTTAGGGTTACTTTTAAAATAAAAGCTTTGTGATAATTTTTCAGCTCTTGTCTAAAAAAATTGGCAAAATCAAAATTATTTTGCAAAGTATTATTAGTTTCCATTTTTAGCTTTAATCTTTTGATTTTTAAATCAAAATTATACTCAATGGGGAAATGCAGCTGTGTCAACCAGGAATTTAACATCAGCCTTTTGAACACTCACTGGAAAAGAGCATGGTTAAAAATGACATTTCTTGATAGATGCTTATTTAGAAGACATTTTCATTGCTTTCTTACTAATGGAAATAATTTCTTATGGCGTAAACTGTGAAACTAGAGTACACTGTATAACAAGGAAACATATTTAATGCACCAGTCACAGCTAATACAGCGGATGGTGGTCCCCACTTTGATGAACAGTAGACTACAGTCACTGACCCATGGTTGGTGAGCTTGGAGAAGTGGAACAGATGGAAGCTAAATTATATGAAAGCTGGATTGGTAGAGTTACTAATAAATATAATCATGCTGAACTAGGAGAAAAAAAAACAAACCTTGAAATGAGTTATTTTTGTGAAACTTATTTTTGCAGAAATTACCCTACCTTTAGCATTTGCACATAGATACAAACAGCATTTACATGTATGGTGTTTTACTAAGTCTGTTTTACATGTATATTTTTTGTAACAGGTTAGTAGCAAAGATGAAGATTTTCTTGACCTTTCTGTTGATGTGGAGCAGAACACATCAATTACACACTGTCTAAGGTAAATGAGTGTATCTCTGGCAGATAGTTCTGTCTGACTTTGCTAAATTTTCCAAGTCTAGTAGGTACAGAAAAGGAGAATAGCACTGGGTTTTGAACATTTCCTAAGCAGAAGAAAAAGATTGTAAACTGGATGTTTCCTCTAATGACAAAAGATACATCAGTGTATTTTGTTTTACTTACTTTCTTTTTCAATATATGTGTTTGAAAGAGGAAAAAAATCATCTCTTGGGAAAAATAATTGATTGTCTTGTCACCAGGAAGAATTGCTGCAGAAGAATAATTGGCTTCAAATGGATTTCAGTGTGCTTATCATTAAGCTTTTATTAAGTGCTTTGTTGATTAGGACTTATGTGCGTATTAAAAGTTAAGTGAGTACTTTGGAGAAAGAGTACTAGAGTCCCTAGCGGGCAAAAGATCTCTTAAGTCTAAAAGTTCTTCTGCCATATAAATTTCTATTCTGTGTCTCATCCTAAAATTCTAAGGAAAAGTCTTTTACTCTAAGTTTCAGTTCTGCTCCTAGTAGACACTACTGACCAAATACTTCAGAGGTCAAAATAATTTTGAGACTTCATGGAGGATTATTCTGAGAGATTTAAAATATCCGGAGTTTTGGCATTGATACAATAAACCAATTCCTAGATTTAAAGCAATATGTTGCTGCTCTAAGGTAATGAGTATCAATTGGTCAAATTATTCTTTCCAGCTTCAAAATTGCTACCAACTTTGAAATTGCATTTAACATTTGTTCTGGAATGCTTAGGAAGTGTTGCCTGGGACCTGACCCTAAGCTGAGAGTTACAAAAAGAGAAAGCATATGAGAGAAGGTACTAACCATTTTGTAAGTCAGAAAGTGATTTCTCTGCAGATACCACAACTGTACTAAGTAACTTCTGTTACATATTAAAGTGCTAAACCCAGTAAGGTTTTTCCTTCTCAATTTCCGTTCAGTCTCCTGTAGGGTACTGTAGCAGTGATTAGTCCTCAAGTAATTGATGGCTTGGCCTCGCGAGCGAAGAGTAGGGCCTTGTTGTCTTCTTTTTTCCCATCTCTTTGTTTGTTCATGGTCACCAATAACTGAATCAGTATTAGTACTACAGGTTTTTATTTGCACACTTTTAAGTTCTTCACTGTAGCCATTACCTTGAACTTGGTTTTGCCAGCATTACTTGCCTTTCTCTATGGTGTTCAAAGTCAATTTGAAATCACACTGACATTCAGGGAAGCTGAAGTGTGCATCTTCTGAGGTCCTTTCTAACTTGAGTTGTTACTTGGTTCCGTCATACGTAGTTACTGGAGACTGAGCACTGACTATCTTACAGCTTAGTCTGGTGAACTTGTTAGAAACTGCTGCTGTCCATAACTTGCCACCTGACCTTCAGCTTTCTCCATTTTTTAAATTCAGTTTCTTAGTTGTTAGAGCTTCCTGGAAATAGTTTGTTTGGAAAGGCTGTTTTATAGCATTCCCACTACTGAACACCAAGTGGCTGTAACTTACGATGTGGAAGAACTGCATCTGCACTACTGCAATTGACAGGTGCATGGTGGAGTTGAAAGGGACCACAAGAGTTTAGCCCCTTTTCCCACCTCAGATAGGGTGCTTGTCCAACCTGTTCCAAAAGATCTTTTATCAGTGGTATCTTGATTGCCTATCTATCTCAGTCCTTGTTCTTACTACTAACAAGCTTATCCCTCTGTGTAACATGAATCTTCCTTGTTTTAGTTCAAGCCCATTTCTACTTGCCTGGTGTACTCTGCACATAAACCAGGGGTTACTCCCTTTCCTCTTAGCAGCAGCCTTTTACATACAGGAAGAATGTCATTGCTTTCTTAAGTTAAGCAGCCTAAGGTCATTCAAGCTTTCCTTCAGAGGTGATCTTCTCTAGATCTCTGCTCATGTTCATTACTCCTTAGGCTTCTCTCCAATTGAACCTCTCTTGAACTCTATCTTACCTGAAGTGCAGTTGCCTAAAATTAGGCACAATATGTCATCAGAAAGCTACACAATCCTGAGAAGAACAGATGTCCTAAAACTTTGTTTACACATTTCAATATAGCATCTGCCTTTACTCCAATAGCATGGCATACAGTTTGAAGTCCACACATTGTTCCTTTTGGAAATAAAGGGAAGAAATATCCCAGTTTTTCTCTTATTGGGGTGGGAGGTGCAGGTTGCTATTTACAGATTAAACAGAAAGAGAGTCATCACCATCTATTCTGTTTGGTTTTTACACTAGCAGCATGTCTGCTTCTGTTTAGAAAACAAATATTCAGTTAGAATATGGATTTCCTCTCATTGCTCTATGGTATTATGCATTATTAAATGAAGTGTAAGTGGTCTTGTGGTTTCTAGTAATAGGAACAGCCAAGTTATTACTCTTTGGGGGAACTTCGCTGTTTCTTTGTTTTATAAAATATGCTTTGCTGTGTCTTTACAGCTTTAAGTGCTACTGCACTGAAAAGGTAACTTACTTAAAGAAAAACTGTAGAAGGTAACATTTAAGTAGAAAGAATTTCTTTGCCACTACAGATGAGTATTCATTTTAGTCATTCTTTTAGCTTTTCAGATTGAAAAGATCCTTGTGTACATAAAATGTCCAATGAATACAAGCCTCTGGCACAGTCTGACTCTACAGGGCAGGAAATGGAGCCTGAAGCAATGGAAGTCTAATAACAAATATAGTACATATCCTTATTTGTGTTTCCACTAGGACTTGCAAAGTTTACCAGTCCATTTGATCCTGACTTTTAACTGTCCACTTGTGCTTTTTTATTCCACTAAGAATTCTCTCATCTCTTAAAACAGAAAATTTTTATTATTTATGCATATAAACAGCAGAAATCACATTTCACACTGTAGTATAGAGACTGCAGAGAGATGGGCTGTGAAAGCACATGAGATTAATTATAAATAAATACAGCTTGAGCAGGTGTATTTAAAAAATGCTGTTAAAATACCGTATAAGCAAAATGCAGATTGGCCTGTTAATGGAACAGGAGAGTTAGAAATGTCTTTGAACTAGTTCTGCAGGTATAAAGTTCCTTAAGCTTATAGTTCTTATACATGCAGACTGTGTTAACTCCAGTCAGCAATCTCATGTTTTCACCTATTCGGCATCTATTAGAAGTGCCACGCTGAAAATTGTCTATTGCTGAAACAGTTCCTTAAGTTGCAGCTGTAAAGGGAAGCAAAAGCATCTAATCCTCACCTGCATACCTCCCTTCCCACAAGGAAAGAGTTAACGCTTATAAATATACCACCAGTTTTGTTCCTGGTACAAGAAAAGGAATTAATATGTGCTGAATAAGGGAATTAGTAGTGCCTTCAAGTTCCATGACTGTGCTTCACCTGCTATGGCAGAATAGGACAACGGTCTGTCAGGTGGAAGTAGAAGACAAAAGAACAAAAGAAGAAATGCTAAGGGACATGTAAGGGAATGTTCCTCAACTTACCAAGTACTTGAATACTTCTCAGGCTTTCACAGGTGCAATTTCCACAGCAGTAAACTTATCATATAAAATATTAGATATTATCAGTTTCAGAATAATGAATACATTTTAAAAATAATTCAGAAAGACTTTGAGTTTAATTTATTTTTGTGGGAGGTCTAGCATAGAACAAACCTAGAACTATCAAATTCCTACCATCTGTACGTGTTTCTTTATGTTAGGAAAAAATATTATTTATTTCTGTTGCTTTGCTTTGAGGGAGGAAGGAAAAAAATAAATTATTTTACAAACCTGTTGGGGGATTTTGTTGTTGTTGTTGTTGTTTGTTTGGGTCTTCTTTAAATTGACACTTTAGGCTTTAAAAGTAAACATCAGACTCTTCCCTTAACACAAACACATTCTACTGAATCTTGCGGTGTCGTGTTCCCCACACATAGAACCTGCCTCTAATATTTTTTTGAAGTTTCATCTCTTCATTCATGATCCCCTGAAAGGTTAATATTTTTTTTTCAGAGGAATTGGCTGAATTTTGTCTTTGAATTCAAATGTGAAATCAGATATTCGAGATCAGTATGTACCACTGAAGATATTCATTCCAGTGATCATGCTTTATTTTTCTTTAAGGTAGAAAATTATGATCAAAGTTTTGTTGCAACATATCTTTCAGGACATGTATTTTGTCCATATAAAGAAAAAAAAAACCCAACTAATAAAAGCATTCTCAGTATAATATTCAGCCATATGAAATGCCTCCCTGTCATATAAACATACAGCACACCAAAGAGGAACTTTTAGGAACTTATGTAAAGAAATTCTACTACTTATGCCATGGCAATCTGTATAGCCTTCAGTTTTCTCATCAACCCCTGTGGTGATGGTGCCAGGAAGAAATAATGATCTAGAATCCTCCCTTTGCCTTTGTAAGATAATTCTGGTGCTGCCTACTGTGAAAGCAGACTGCACTTGCAGACAGTGCAGCTTCAGCTCCGTAAATGCAAACTGCAATGGTAGAATGGAGCTCATTATTTATGGGTCTGAATGGGTCTGAATTTGCCTGGATTTCAGAAGATTATTAGGTACAATGTAGGTGCAATCAACAGGACAGTTTTGTACTTCAAATATATTTAAGGCCCAAAGTCACAAGAAAACCTGTGTGCTTAAGTGGAAGATAGGTGCTTTTGTTTGCATTTACAGTTCTCAAAGCACCTGCTCAGCTGCTATGTAACACTAGAGGTGACAAAAAATTACTATCAATCAGGTTTTTTTACAGTTCAGTTTTTTTAGGGAGCTACAATTCTTCTCCAAATCATATTGGCATAGTGACTTTGGACAAATCTTTTCTGTGAACTAAGAGACGCTATCGAAGCAGCCTTCCTCTGCCTCTATCACTTTAAAAGCTCAATCCAGAACAATTTCCGATCATATTTACTTGCCCAAGATTTAAAAAGCCTTCTATACTAGCTGAAACTTTCCTTTTTAGACATGAAGAAGGTATAATCAAATAACTTCTGGAAGACTGTTCAAGAGGTTAGAGGATGCAGGAAAGTGAGTTCAATTTATTTCTTCTGTGTAAGAGGATTCAAACCTATCTTACAGAACACCATAAAATGTGAGCTATTTGGCGATGATAGAAGTGCACTTGAAGCTGTTCCATTCTGCAAATAATTTAAAAAGGGACTGGATGAATTGAGTGACTACACTCAAGTCTTGACATGTAATAGGTTAGGGTATAATTCCTACTTTGAGATACTTTGAGATAGTATGGAGGGCCTCAGTTCCTAATACAGGGCTGTCATAGCCACCAGATGCCTAAAGTCCCAATGCAAACCCCAGTACCGCTGCTTCAGATGTTGTAGAAAACTGGGCTCAGTGGAGAGAGGATTTGATCCTGTGTGTCCTTTTAGGGTTTCAGTTCATCAGCCCAAGTGGGGCAAAAGTGTGAAGACCCTTTAAAAACTGATAACTCTGTCTGTTTACAGAGACTTCAGTAACACAGAGACATTATGTAGTGAACAGAAATACTACTGTGAAACTTGCTGCAGTAAACAAGAGGCACAGAAAAGGTAAGCAAAGAGCAGGCTATTTCACCATATCCCTCCTGGGCTTTGACAGACCTCCTCCTTGATATTTATTATGTTTAGATACCTAGAAGCTTTACACCCCAGCTACATTCTCTGTGTGGGCCAAAGAGATAACAGACAAATTCAAAGCTATTAGATGCGTCTTAGTTTAGAAGCTACTGCTGGTTGACTACTGTTACTTACAAAGTGCTTTTACAATGCAAACGTTTACTCATTAAGGAAAGACAAAATGGCTTTGAACTTGTCAGGTCTTTATCACATGCACTCTAATGGTTTCACAGGATGAGAGTAAAAAAACTGCCAATGATTCTTGCCTTACACCTCAAGAGATTCAAGTATATGGAGCAATTGCACAGATATACTAAGCTGTCTTATCGTGTAGTATTTCCTCTGGAGTTACGTCTCTTCAACACATCTGGCGATGCTGTCAACTTAGATCGCATGTATGACTTGGTAGCTGTTGTTGTTCACTGTGGAAGGTAAGACACTTTCATGTATATCTCAAGCTGTTGCCAGACATTTGCCAAGGGCAGAGGCATGCCTGACAAAACGCGGGGAGAATGGGAGCGAAGTCAAATTGTGCTGCTGCCGCAACTTGCTGTGTTGTGGCCTGAACCTCTTGGCCACCCTCCCTCACAGTAAATCTCTACTTGTTCTAAAAACAATGTCTCAGGCCTCCAGAAGTCACAAGACTGGTTTGAATTAATAGAGCTGTTTCCTTCCTCAAGATCCCACTTACAGAGCTTGGGAGCCAGGACTATGTGAAAGCCAGAAGCATGCAGGTCCTGCAACAGGTTATCTTGCTCTCTTGTCAAGGCAACAAAAATGATAGCTTTAATAAAGCTTTTTACATATGGGGTATTGTCAAATATGAAACAAACAAAAATCCTTGGGGCTTTAAGAACATGACTTGTCCCTCTTCTCAAATACTCTATGTAACTAAATATTCACAGTTGATACCAAGCAATTTTTCCCCATAATTTTAGTTCATTAGGGATGCTGGGGAAGGACTCTTCTTTAGGGACTGTAGTGACAGAACAAGGGGTAACAGGTTAAAACTTAAACAGGGGAAGTTTAAATTGGATATAAGGAGGAAATTCTTTACTGTAAGGGTGGTGAGGCACTGGAATGGGTTGCCCAGGGAGGTTGTGAATCCTCCATCCCTGGCAGTGTTCAAGGCCAAGTTGGGCAGAACGTTGGGTAATATGGTTTAGAGTGAGGTGTCCCTGCCCATGGCAGGGGGGTTGGAACTAGGTGATCTTAAGGTCCTTTCCAACCCTAACGATTCTATGATTCTATGATTACATCTTAAAAATATTGGCAGTAGTTGATGCCTGCCAGAAGCAAATTTTTTATTATTCTAGAGGTTAATTTGAAAATGGTCTTGGAACAGATGAAAATACATTTAGCTTTCAGCTGATGAAGCCTTTGCAAAAGTTCAGTAAAAAGGTGAAAGGAGTAAATGTCTACTGAACCACCAGGGGTGGGTTTACTATGTTCTTCATAACATTTAGATATAATTCAGTCTGCTTGCATATAGAAATTGACTTATCAAAAATGGACTCAATAGTATCTTCTAATATTTGGGGGTTTGTGTGTTTTGCTTTCTAGTGGGCCGAATCGGGGGCATTATATTACTATTGTGAAAAGTCATGGATTTTGGCTCTTGTTTGATGATGACATTGTAGAGGTCAGTATGCTGAAGGTCATGAGCACAACCTGTATGTTTATGTTCTGTTTTCTATCTGGGGTTAAACTTCTGATCCAGACCTGTGTGCAGATTACTAGTTTGCAAAGCCACAGTTTGCTTGTAATGTGGCATTTAGCACAACTCTGTTAAGTAAGATTGCAAACAAACTAACTCATCCTGTAGTTCTTCTGTCAGTGTTGGAAGAGGTTGTTTTATTTCAGAGCAACATCAGTTTTTAATACCAGACTTGAAGGGTTTCATTTGGAATTATTTCTATATCTAATAAAATCAATTTAGTTCATTATGACTTAAAATATCCATGAACTATGTTGCAATCCCTGGCAACATCACTTGGCAAAACTGGATTGGGTAAAGCTAGCATTGCTCTAGAATTTTAATTTTTGAACAATTGGGAAGTTAGAAGAAAGTGTGGATTCTACAATCGATCTGGGTTTGTCTGAATGTAAATTAGAGCAGGATCTGGCCTGCAGCTATTAAAGATTTTGTCTGAGCATTTTACAATTCATTCCTAAGCAATCCCCGTGTGTCTTTGCGGCACCTTAACAAAACTGAGGTCTTAAGCCTTATTTCCCAGGAGTAAATCCAACAGAAGAAAGTAAGCACTGGGACACTGGATGGGCTGTGTCTTGAGGAGTATTTCTGGAAATTTCAGAAGGGAGGGATCACATGCTCACATTTACGTGTTTCAGCAGTGTTCACTACTGTGTTCCAAGGAGTCTCGCTGTTGTTGGAAAAAGCTTAATTCGGTTAGGTTCACCAAGACCAACATTCCTATTGGTTTCCATGACTGAGAGCAGTAGGGCTTAGCCCCAGAACATTACCCTTTCACTGCTTAAATTGCAAACAGAATTTGTTAATTGCTACCCAGAAACAAGTAACTGAATTTGTTGTCCATGTTTACACAGTCATTTGATCCAGGTTTGGTACTTCTTTTACCTAACAGCATGTTAAATTTTTTTGTTTATTTTGCAGAAAATAGATGCTCAAGCTATTGAAGAATTCTATGGTCTGACCTCTGATATATCAAAAAATTCAGAGTCTGGCTATATTTTATTCTATCAGTCAAGAGAGTAACTTGGCAAACTGTGACAATTGCGCACAATGATGCTGCACGTGAGAGACTCTGACGGACCCCCTTAACTGACTTTTGCACAGACCACGTCTTGTGTGGTTGAACGACGATACACTCTGTCTCCTATTAAATGGTCTATGTGATATTGACTATAATTGTCCATTTTTGACATGTAAAACTTTGTTTGGGGGGGGGGGGTGTTCGTAGTTTTTAAGTGTGATTGAAGAATTAATTGCAGTCAGATTTTAGTGGAATTTATATGGACTACCATTTACAGATAATAAGATTTGGATGTCAACTGTTAAACCCAGTCCAGCTAGAGTAGTATTTTATATGGAAGTGTTCACTGCATTTAGACAAAAATTGTTTAAAACTTTCTAAATGGATTTGGGGTGTGTTGATTTACAAAGCATTCCTTTAAATACTGACATATATGTACCCATTTTAATTGTAAGGAAAAAAACAACTGTTTCATGATGATTGGAATTGTGATTGTATAGGGGATTTCTTTTTTTTTTTTGAACATGTTACTCTCTGATATTGTTTCAAAATCTTTTAAGCTTTGGGTTATTAAAAAGTTTCAGTGCATAACCTCAGGCCTAAAATTCACATAGAGGGATTTAAATTGTAGTGGAACCAAGTAATTCTGTATGTCCAGTCACTTTGTTTATCATGAGATAATACAGGTGAGGTGAGATTTCAGAACTTACAGAGCACTGGAATAAAGGGAGTGAGATGACACATATGACACAAATAAATTGCATGTATGGAGGTTGAACTTATCTTTCCATAAAAATATCATGGGTTGTTTACTTAAGTTTGCAGAGGTTGCAACAGTGCTCACATATGACATCCTTCAGGACTGAAATGACAGTGCATTTAACGGTGGTGTTCACACAGTACATAAGACATTAATTGATCCTACAATTTTCTGTAGGTTCTATTTTCATTTCTCAAGACAGAGTCCATTTCTTAGCAACATAACGTAATGCATAACAACCACTAGTTTACACTCACTGTCAGGTACATACCATCTCTAACTTTTTGGCCTTGTATGACAGCATTAGAGTCACCACAGAAACAGATAGGCTTCTGGAGTGTCTGACTTTAAAAACATCAAAAGGCTTAGTTTGTGATTTTACTGGGTGAATTTGGCTGGCATTAGTCAAGTACTGGCTAATAAAATTGCTGTACTCACTGGAATTTGGCAAAGAATGAATGTAGAAGAAAGTATCAACAGGGAATGAGAAGGAATCAGTATAAGGTTAAGGCAGGTGGTAACGCTGCGTAAGCACCTTGCTTAGTTGGACAGTTTCACTCCATGATACAATTCTTGAATTTCAGTAGCCACATTCCTGTTGCAATGAAGTCAACAACAAAAACACTCTTCATGTCTTTAGGGGCACTGATAGTTGATTCTGGTATTTGCAAGGAAATATTCTCATCTCACAAGGTATATTTCTACCTGTTATATTTCATTCACTCTCATTAAGTATTTAATAGACAATGCTGCTTTTGGTCCTTCTTTAAGAAGCCTGACTGCCACTTTATGGCCAACACTCCATTTCAAGAAAAGGCTTTTGAAGTGCAGTTAAATCTTATAATTTATTCTTCTATAGGAAAGAGAATAACTTTTTTCATTGTAATCTACTGTGAATGTAAAATATAGTTTGCTAAATAATGGTGAAAATGAAGTACTAGCTTCTACTGTAACATCAACTGAAGTTCAGTTGGTTTTATCAATGGCCATTTTGTAAACTGAAGAGATGTAGCACTTTATACTGAATGAGAAACTTAAGTGGACTTTTCATCTAACTTTACTTGTGACTTACCATGTTGTTATACCAATACAAGAAAACAGACTTAGAATGTAACCTTACTTACTTGGGTGAACAATAATAGTGGTCTACAAAGATCACTCACATGAATGAAAGCTCATATGCAGGCTCAAGACAAGCATAATTGAGATGCAGCTCTAGTTCTATTATTGATGTTAGAATGAAATGTTCTGTCTCGAACACAGGAGACAGGCATTTTACAGACTTCAATTCTCACTGAAGCCCAGGAGTTTTTCCATTGAAAAGCTAAACCTGCAAACCCCTCTTTAATGTATTTATTTATTAGCATTCAGAAATTCCATATAAAAATGTAATAATCACTTGCCTTTTTAAAAGGGGTAAGGTTTCCTTGTTGTGAATGAAGGCACCTTCTTGATCGGCATTAGCCAGTGCTGGTTCAAGGGCCTGTACTTCATGGCTTACTGCTACACATTCTTAGAGCATTCTTCAAGTTTAAAACAAGTAACAAAAAAGATATTCTTGAGGTATTATTTGCAAGTTATGGGCTCACGTTTATATGAAAAGTAATTTTTCATTAAAGTAATTTTTAAATCAGTTCAATTTTTCAGAAATATTTTCCATATTTCAGTTGATTTACTGGAAAATTGATTTCTTAAAAGGTTAATTATATGAATTAATATTTAAATGCTAAAGTACAGGATAATAATCTTTGGTTTTCTCCAGCTGCAAGACAGCTCTAGGTTGCAAAATATGCAGGTAACTGCAGTATTTTGTTGAGAGTAAAATTACTAGAATAAGCCTTTTCATAGAGTATACTGTAAATTCATGCTAACCCATGGAAAGAGCACAGCCCTGGTATCACACCAGTCCATCATCAGTGGTCCAATTGTAACTCTAAAATATTGTGGAATACTCACTTCATGCCAACACCAGCTCAAGTAAGGAACATTTTCTTTTGATTAGAAATGAAAAATGCAGTCACAATTCTTTGAATTATATACAGTCTACAGTGTGCTGAATGTCTTGACTTCAGTCCATCAAAAGGTGTCCATCGCGGTTGTAGTAATACTGCCAGTCTGGGCAGCAGAACTCTGCTGTGCCAAATTAAGAACATCCGCATTGGTTTTGCAGGATCCTCACAGGAACAATCATACGATATAAATTATTTTAGTTGATTACATAAAACGTAATCCTTTTTCTCTTATTCTTCTGTGTAGCTTTCCAGTCCCTTATGAAAGAATGGAAAAACATCTAGGACAATAGAAGGTTTTCAGCCAACAGCTAGAAAACAAACCGGTAGCACAGATGTGTCCAATAGTATTCTGTGCTTCCCTAAAATTACTTTTTTATAGTGTCAGGTTCTGAGCACATTAGGACTAATGACACCTGAAGTTTTCTGCTTGTTTCACATGCTGTTGCTGGGATGTGTTGTCCATTTATAAATCTTATTACTATGTTCTTACTTAGAAAAAAGAACATTTCTGTCCTGTGCTGTTTTTCCACCAAACCCAACTGAAGTGCCGCAGTGCTGATGAATCAGTTATCTTAGAGGATGAGCTCAGACCTCAACTTTTATATTTCACAGAACAGGCTGTCAGGATTTTATGTAATTTCTATTTCTGGGACATAGCAGAGGGAGGCAGAAGAGGGGAGTAATGGAAAACCGTATCAGTGAAGCAGAACACCTTCCTGAGGAATTAAATCCCCAAATTATTCATGTCAATCTTATTTTAATAATTTACAGTTACCTCAGAGCAGTAGACTACATCTTAAAAGTATTGTTCCTTTAGCAGCTGGAGTAAAGAAAATAAATCAGTAGGTGTTTCATTTGTATTAGATTTAATAAAGATATCAAAGACCTAACTAAGCTGAAACTGAAATTCATGTTACTTGTTGGGTCCCAAAGTGCCCCCACAACCTGTCTTTTACCTTCAGACATCACATTCCGTTCACCCATCTGTTACAGCATCATGTACTTGGGACCTGAGCTGACAGCTTGCAGCTGCCAGTGGTTTGATGGTCTCAGCAGCAGACCCTTCTTGTTTCAGCTCTTTTTTGCTGTTGGTGGCTGACAAGTGTTAGCACTATCTTACAGCTGAATGTGTACTAGAAATTTTAAGAAGTTTTGGCTGTGTACCTGATGTTTGTTAGTGTTTGTTTTAATTTATTTCTTTTTCATTGGTCTGTTACTGTATTTGTAGAATAACTTATGTAGTTGATATTATTTGTTTTCTGTTCTAATTTTTATGTACTTTGATTTTTTTACAATGTAATCAACCTTAGCACTTTAAGAAACAATTTCAATCTTGTGAAATTCCAATCAGTTTAACATTTTGCCTTTGTCTTTTTGCTTTTGTAGCTGTTTGCTTATGATCCAACGTCTCTAGTTACAACCCAGTTTCCGTTTTTAGGCTTGTGGTCCCGGCTGGGTTGTAAACTTGGGAAACCCAAATTTATTCATACATAACAAGGATGCAGTATTTACTATGTGTCTGCTACACATAGCAGTATGTACCTGATGAGTTGCACTCAGTGCACATTTCATAGCCTTTTTTGCACTCTACCTGCTAACCTGAGAATTACTTTAATACTTCAATCTGTGGCACAGTTATCAATTATTAGGATTTAGAAAAGCTCCTCTTCTCACAAGAGAATTCCTTTTACCAAACAGAGTTAGCTGGCAGTCAGCTGATCATGCAGGTATTGCTGTCTTCACCATTTTAGCTGTGCTCTGTACAGTCTCAAGTATGAATAATCCTAACTGCTGAATTTATTCTTGTGTAAGTCCTAGCAAGGAGAGCAATCTTTTTGCAACTTCCTTCTATCCACTTGGGCTCATATAAGAGAACATAAAGCAGGAAAAGTGCTGGTTTAAGAAAAGCCACACCATCTAGCAAAGACATTGGATGTTTTAGAGTCCAGCATCTGTGACACCCGTATCAGAAAGTCACTGACTTTTTTTGTTGTTAATGAAAGGGTTATTCTTAGTTGTTTAGACATTGTACTCTCTTTGATCAATTAAAAGTCCAGGTCTTTTTCCTGTTGCATCAATTCTGTTGCTGAGGTATTTCTTCACAATTTAACATGGCACTTCATATTTAAATGGCCCTTGGGAAACCTCAATAGACACTCTTTTAATTTGTTTCCAGTTAGCATGCGTTACTTCAAAGAGATAGCTTGAACCTGTCCACAAGGCTTACTCAGATTAACACAGACTTTTTGCACACAGGGTCAAATAACGGTACGTGCCCACCTGATGGGACCTTCTGGTCTAAGCCCACACCTTTTTACACACTAATAATTCTTTACCTCCTAGGAGGTTTGCTTGCTGGCTTTGTCTGAATGGTTTAATATGAAACCACACATAACTCCCTTTATTCATAGTTTCACAGTTGCTATAATACTTTAGTAATTTTGCTGCATTTGGTTATCACAACTGGGACTATTGCACAATTTAAAATAAATAACTTTTGTGTGCCATTCACAGTGATCAATTTAACAGCCTAATGCTTCTGGTGAAGGCTGTTGCAGGTGGCAACGTTGCTATATGCAAGAATAATAAAGAGTAAGTGGCTTTTCTGTGATAGCACAGTACATCTGCAGGAGAAGCAGGACTGTCACACAGCTTCCTAGCACTCAGCTTGCACACATCTGAAGTTGGTGCTCTGTCCTCTAGATAATCCTAATCCTTCTCTTAGGGGTTTGAAAGTGGCAGAAGCAAACCCTTTGTGAAGACACCTTGTGATTTACCAGAACATCTTACTTGCCACAGTAGATAATAAATATTTGCAACCTGTCTCTCCCTGCTCCCCAAAACCTCATTAATACACATACCTTAAAGATGCTGAGTTTAAATGTCAGCTTTGTATTTGCAACGTGCTCGTGTTTGCAAATGTCCCATATTGGACTATGTTCACGTACTAAATTGTTTCTTAGTCCTCTCTCAACTGTCATTCTAACACCAAGAGCAACATCAGGGTGGCCATGTCACAGGTTCGAGTGCTTTTCCTGGAAACAATTTTCAAGCTTCAGTGGCTTTTCTTAAAGAAGACCTAACACAAGCTCAATAACTTTTCCATGACTCTTTAGGAATAAAGTCACCATATGCTGTACGAATATAAGTGTGGGGCAGGGAGGAGAGCAAAGAGAAGCAGCAGAAATATGGAAAGGGCTGGTATTTTGGAGGCTTTGAATATGTATATCTGTTTGTAAATACGGAGTCCCTCTCTACCTTGTCAGAATGATGCAATCATAATAAAACTACTTAAATATTTTGTGCTAGTTTTTTAAATGGAGTAAGAAGTAGTAAAATTATTTGTCACTCAATTGGGGACACATAAAAGTACTGAATTTCTTGTAAAGAGTACAATACATGGTGTATGTGCACAATTGAGTATCTGCTCTTTTTAATCATGTACATGTAATTAAACGCTGCACTACCTGCAGAACTGTAAGATAAATCTCATGTTGGTTATTAAGGTTGTAACATAAGAAAACAGTATTTTCTCCTGTTAACGTGTTTATATTTTACATAAAATAAACTCCCTAGCTGATCTTGCTTCCATTCAATTTGCTTTTAATTCAGCTGGTGCCAGACTAAGGCTGAACATTGATGTTGGTTGTTACACAGCATGCTTCTGAACGTCAGGTATCTGTTCTTACAGATGGCAAGACTGCTGATGCTTGCCTTTTATTTCATGTAATGGAGTCATTGTATTTTAAGTGACCTGAGAGATTGCTCCACCACTTGGGCCAACTGCCTTGGAAGTGTTTTAAGGGAACAAGTTTTGCATGCAGTTCAGGAGCTGCCTTGGTGGAGTATACACACAACAGCACAACTGAGCTGTACCCAGTTAATGCACATCACTGACCTTGTCAGTGTTGCTGAGAAAAGCTAAAACTGAGCAGAATATAAAGCAGCCAGAAAGGAGCTACCTTTTAAATCAGGGAACGAGGAGAGCCTCAAGCTCTTTAGCCTGGGGTTTTGCCTGTGACTATAAGAGTGGGAAAGGGTTTTGCTAACGACATCTAAAATTCTGTCAGGGAATTAAAAGGTTCCTGTGTTCTGCTAATTTTCCTGAAGTTATTCATTAGCAAACACAATTTACTTTGCCAAAAGTGTGGTAAATCAAAGACTGGAGTCTCTTGTTCCTGTATAGATGGATTCTTGCTATTCCTTCAGAATCATTTAGAGAATCAAAATCAAACATAGCTGTCAAACTGCATGTTAAATTTATAGCTAAGATGCTATAGGATTTATGGCACACCAGACTATCAAAGGGCTAGGTTGAAAACCACATCTCACAGTACAGATTTCCTCCTAAACTCAAAACCTTGAAGCACCCTCAAATTTATGTCTAGGTTATTAGAACATAAGCTTTTAAATGCAGGATGAAGACAGAGATTTAAAACACAGGAGATGACTGAAATTAAAAAAATGGCAAATCCATACTTTTAAAATGTTTTAAATAAATAAAATTTACAGAGTACATATGAAGAAACCAAGAAAAGGTTTCCGAGAGCCAGGTTCACAATCACTGCATGTGGGCTCCGCTAGAATTGCTCTCACTTCAGAAATGCATTTTCCCAGGAGCTGTGTGATGTTTACCAGTGTCTCTGTTCCTTATTTTTTAGTATGAGTTAATCATTTTACATTAGATTGGGCTGTGTTCTGTGCACCACATAAACAAAGAAATGTTAAAAATATAATTTCAGCTTGAGCAGAAATTCAGGTATGGTAGGAGAAAATGAAAAGATTCCTCATTTAAATGCACTCACCAGCCTTGAAACAATATTTATTAGACATGACTAAATGTATGCCATGGAACACCATGTTTCTGGAGATGTTAATTTCCTTAAATGTCTGTGTGCAATTTAAAACTAAAGTAAAATTTTTTAAAGAAGAAAAATAAGACAACCATTTTCAAGACCCAAATATATAGATGGTAACAGAACATGTCAATTATCTGTTCTGAAAAACGTTCCTCTTCACTTATTAATTTTATATCAAATAGTAGTAGATTACTCCATCTCCATGTTAAAATTCACTCACCCTCACTGCCTGACTCATTTGGCAGCTTTACTGTGACCCAAGAGCTTCAAGCTTTCCTCAGTCTAAAAAGATTACAGCTATGTATCCTTGCTGTCTCTGGGAAGCTTCTGTGGCACGGGCTGTGGGACCAGTAAACCTCAGAAGACCTGGATTTTCCCAGATCCCTTCACCCAGGGCACACCAGACCAGACCAGCATCAATGTCCACTCCACACCTAAGCAGCTTCAACACACATTTTCCCCAAGCTCATCATTCCAGGAACACATGCTGAATGGGTTTAGTATTATTTCCAGTACAGAATCACTTTGCTAGATCTGCTAATGTATTTTCCTATGTAAAGCAAAGTGATAAATAACCATGTGTACTCTCCTGCTTCAGTGTGCTCCTGTGGTCTGAACCAAAGAAAATTCCTTTAAACAATCAACCCAAGACCTTTCTGAACCGTAACAACTTCTCCCCCACCCCTGCCTTTCTTTTCCTCCTTCCCATGTTCTTAAATGGGTGAAGCTCAGTCTCCTTTGTTGTAGATTGACTCACAGCCTTTGTCACAGCAGACACCACAGGTGCCTACTACTCTGAGCACAATGCTGAGGTTCAGATGTGAAGAATGGGCTTGCTGTGAAGGAAGCCGTTGGTGGTATTCACCTCTGTACAGAGTGATCATTGTCAAAGTGAATACACTTTTTGCCTGTATCAGTTTAACCAGGCACAACACTACTCCTGATCCTAACAGTGCATTTCATCTCCATGAATACAGAAACAGCAGAGGAAGCAACAGCCTGGAGTTTGCACATTGCCCCTGGATGCACGGAGAGACCTACCAGGATCAAACAGAATTCAAGAGGTGTAGACTGACAGATACTTTGTGCCAAATCACTGCAAGAGTAAAATAAGGAGGTCAATACTGGAATGAAATTTAGAATAAACCAGAGTAAAAAATTGTCTTTTGGATTTCATTTCACGCACATATGAAGAGAAATATTCAAGCCGTATTCTAGAACAGCAAAGATGTTGAAACAGAAGATATAGGTTTCACCTGGCATTGCAAACTAGACATCACAAGTGCTTGGGCATCAATCAAGAAACAACATGATAGGGACCAAATTCTACTGTCAGTTACTTTGGTTTAGCTGAAAAGAAGCTCAACAGTTTACTGTTTCACAGTGGGATTAGTAATAACAGAAACTGGCATGAAGATTCTTACAGTATCCTCATAAAAATTTTGGTGTGCTGAGCTGTATTTTCTGTACAGCTGTGAGACAAGGGTATGTGTGGAACACTGTAAGAACTGGAGAAGAACTACAAGTGGAATTATCTCTGCTCTCTGAAAACATTGTTCAGGAGCTCAAATAAAATCTTACACTTAATTTAGTCACTAATCATATAATTCTCACTGTAATATATGAAGCATTTTTCATCTTCAAGATGAATCAACCAATAACTTATCTTTCCAACTCTTCATTTGGTGAAAATTGTAGAAATTTAGCTATGAGTGCCAAAATCCCTATGTATTTTAGATAACTGCAACTTGAGCTGAACCTGGCCACCCCTCAACTAGACTAGTTTAGCTAGTAGGAACATTTTCACCGGCTGCTGAGCAGGCCTTGATGACCTGTTCACCTCTGGATGCAGTTCAAAGTGCAGATCTTGTAGCACATTGCTCTAGTATAACCTGATATCTTGCTATCTCTGAAACAGCTTGTCTTCCCTTGAATGCACACGGGCAGCTGAGGTTACTCAGAAAGTTTGTTTTAACTGTGCTTCCAATTAATAGATTAGCTTTCTTTTTCCTCCTAGTAATTGTTAATTATGATATACTAGCAGCAAATACTAGGTAAAGCAAGGACGTTGTCATTTGGTTTACTTCTCTTTCTTTCTTCTGGATATTTCTAGTTACATTTTGAGATGAACAAAAAGTATTCTGAGGTAAGGTCGTTGAAGTTTTGGCTGGTTTAATTCTGCAAGATGAGTAGTTCAGTCAGACACCAGTCATGGGTAAGACACCAGAATAGCACTCAGCCGCCCCTCAGAAGCTAATCTTGAGAACGAAAGAACCCCAAAGGTAAGTAGAATTCTCCCCCCTCCAAGCTGTTACAACTATGACATTATTCAATACTCAAGCACAGCTTGTTAATTCTATTGTTGACATATATAGGGAGCTTTCTGGGCATACTGCATTACCATGCAGTGACAGGGTTTCAACCAACATTGAATGAAGTGCACTTTTGCAATAACTTGCTTCAGAGCAGTGTTCAAGATTTATATTAAACTGTACCCTTACAATGGCTTAGAGAAGGAAATACATGAAATCTAAAAGCTTTACTTTCTGGCAACGTTACACATTCATACTCATTTACGTTCCCAAATGCAGTTACAGAGGATGAGGAAAGGCAATCGGTTTACCATAAAGCAAGCAGTACTGCAGAATACAGGCCATGCATAGCCAGCCTTCTGAGTGGCAACAGCAGTGAATAAATACTCGTGGTTTAGTTGTTCTGCTTAGTTGTCATGACACTTGAAGAAGAAACGTACCTAGAGAATGTGTTTGCTTAACATGTTGAATCTGTTGCTCTCGCTCTTATGCGGTCAATTCCCACCTCCAGATATCGAGCTGAAAACAAACCACGCCATTCACCATTCTCTGTATACAATTGAGCTGTATTTATCCAGAGGTATTTTACTCAAAATCCCTGTAATATGAAAATGACTGTATCCCCTAGGCAAAACACTTTTATCTTGAAATTCTGTTACACCTGAATTCATGCAACCATTTCCTGCCCCCTTTTTAATGGTTGGTTTGTGTTTTGTTTTGTTTTACCCCGTCAGCCATGATGTATGGACTTCTTTATTTTTCCTATTACTCCGACAGTTTTGGAAATCTACTACTGTACCTCTCACTGAATTGAAAAGTACTTGGCTGCTCTCTTTCTGGGGGATGCCAAGATCAGACCGGGTTCAGATGAATTTTGCAACCATTTAATGTCCAGTATTATAGGGCACATTCACAGGACACATCCTTGAGGAAGGCAGCGAAGTCTACAGACTTATTTACAATCTCATCCCTATCAAGAACCTATTGTGTTACATGGGTCAAATAACACGACCTCTCTCTCCCTCTCTTTCCTACCTAGAAAATGGGTATACCACTATTTACCTATCATCTCAGAGAACTATGGAGCTTAGGTCAAAGGATTAGAAGCTGCAACCTCGATTACTTTCATATGCACAGTAACTAGGTAAGAGCAGTATGTTTTTTTCTTTTCAGGCAGTCTTCTTTTAATAAATGCAGTCCTCCCTTCAAGGGGGGAGATTTGCAGACAGTAAGACTAGAGGACTGTTATTTGACAGGCAAAGATCTTTACAGAAAGATCAAACAACTGTCCAGAAGTGGCAGGAATTAACTCAGTGATACAAATATACTCCAAGTTCATCCCGAAAGGTCAGAATTACTGGATTTTATTTCCAAGCAACATACCCCATCATAACCCCAATCAAAGTCAGTGGGCAAAGATCAGGTCCAGAGTGATTAATCGGTGATCTGACAAGGGAGTTGCTGCATGTTTCTTTCAGCTCATAGTCTCTCACTATGGCTAAATCTAGAGACTTCAAAGGAAAGAAGGAAAACCCTATTGCAGGCAGCCATGAAATAAATGACCTATTAAAGAAGATCATTTCCTTACAAAGAAAAGAAAGGAAAATTTCCAAGGAAAAGAAACTTTCTCTCCAAATTTACTCAGTTAATTGTTGCTTTTTGTACAGATAGGAATTAGGCTAATGGGTTATGCCCTGTGTATTGCCTGGTTCTATATGTATTTGCTAAGCTTAATTCTCCCTGAAAAAAAAAAAACCACCACATTTTTTCACCCATAATAGTTTTCTATTTATGCCTTAGATAATAAGATGCTATCATGCTATTTACAGTCCTATTTATTATATCTTGGGCTCTTGGAAGGATTTTAGGATGACCAGAAAGTCATCAACAAACAGACTTAACAAGGATAAAATAATACAAAAAAACCCTAACCAACCCCTCAATGGTTTAACAAAATTAAATATTAAAAAGGCAAACAACATCACTTTATTCTCTCTTGGGTTTTGTACTCTATTTTAACCTTATTTTTCACATCTGCAAAACAGAGAAGTTACCTAAGTCATTGCAACATTCTAAGAAAGAAAAGGTTAATATTCATGAAGGGGAATAAGAAATGTTATGTTCCTTTTATAAAGGGCAATTCGCCACCCACATGGGTGTTTGGAGCTCATGAGGATCAAGTTTCCAAAAAAACCCACGTTTTATGTCTGGAACAAACACTAACAAATATGCAGAAGTGAACCAGCCTCAGCTGTTACTGTGATGTTCCAGGGGTTTAAAGAGCTGGCATTCATATTCAGTGCCCACTATTATCAGACCCTTTCTACTGACCAGTTATCCTCTTCCAAAAGCTGATAAGAGCTTTTATAGAAGAAAATTTTCATTTGGCTGAATGCTAATTGTATGATGCTGGCCACCTACTGTGGAATAATTTGGTTTTGTTATGTTTCCACATGCAACGCACACACAACCAGGAAGGGACTCTGCCTTATATTTTCAACTCCTTTAAACAAATTAAGCAACCCCATATGACTTTGTGGCTTTTCTGCTTAGCAGAGAGATACTTCACAAAACAAAGGAGTCAAGGACTTAACATCAGAGAGTCACTGTCCCTTGGGTTTTGGCCATATCAGCTATGTGACATGAAAATGTTTTGTGCTTCTCAGCACTTTGTGGATGCTTACCAAGTGTTGTCTTGGCTTCATAATCTTATTATAATCATCTCAGCATTCTCAGACTTTAGGAAAGATCAGATCCAGACCTAAAACCAGTTCCAAATTTTATGAATTTGATATAGAAACATCAGTAATACTTGTTTTTAGAAGCAGCCCATGGGACCCAAATAAACTCACATTAGCACTGCTGTGGAGTTTACAAGCCATATGACTTAAATCCATTTACAAGTGACAGAGGCTGGGTAACTTGGGCCTAATCTCATGATCGGTGACACAGTGGATTAGGTAATTTACACAAGTGTATAACATAGGAACTTGTAAGTGACAAGGATTTTTTCCAAACAGTTAAATCATCATCTACTTTTACTTGCTTCTTGGTCAATACACAGTTTCAGACACAATGAATATTCTGTTTCTCAGGCTTGAGGTCTACTTGAGAAAGCTGTGTGAGAAACAATGGATGACTGCCTCAGGTATGGACCTCATGGCATGGGCCTCCTTGTGCTGCAGTGTCCTGCAATGCTAATGAGAGCATCAAGTATCATCCTACTGCTCCTTTTTAAAAAAGATTATTCTTAATACCATGTGTACCCAATTGTTTTGCAACAACAGCTTCTCCTGTTGCTGTGTCCTGTGCGCTGTAAGACAGATACTAATCAAAATGGAGAAACTGCAGTAGGGGAAAACTGTGATCTTATTTCTCTAACAGTGTATTTCCTTGGCAGCAGATGCATTTCGACACTGATGCTCTTCACACTGGAAATGTATTTTCCTACTTTTGCGAAAAAGCACTGCTTTTCTTCCTCCCAAATCCTACCTGCCATCCTTCCATAACAGGAATTTAATAAAAAGCCAAACAAAGCAAACCCCTGCGCCTCAAAATATCCTAACTGCCAGCAGATGAAATGGACCCAAGCACTGATGAACACGGTCTGATGAAAAAGGAGCTTAAAACAGAACACCACATCCGAATAACCTCCAACTGGCATGAATTATCATCATCTATATTCATGTAATATTTGATACGCATGAACAGATGTAAAAGAAATCCTGACTTTTGCATGCCACAATTCACTGTGCTTTGGGGCACATGAACGTTTTTATCCTGTTGTGTTAGAAAACTGGCTTGGACAGTCAGTAACTAGTTGTCTGTTAATTGAAAGTACACACATAATACTCATAACTGGGTGCATATGCTTGAGGACACATTGTAGAGATGTTGGACCTTGGTAATCTGCGATGAACTCCCTGAAGTTTAAGCACTCTGACAGTTGGAAAGCCTGTGGTTTCCAGGAAATTTCTAGCCAACCAGGGTCTGAAAAGACAAAAAAGAGCCAGGTTTCTAGAGGAAATAGCAGCTCCAGGAGTGTGGCTCATCATGAAGCAGCTTGGTTTGGAGGTCAGTAAGTTCTTTCTCCTCCCTTTTAGTTACCTGGCTGTAATTTAAGGACTTTTACAAGGATGACTTATACATGAGGAGCTTGAATAAAAACAATTTTTAAGCTGTTTGATCAAAGGTCTGTTTGACAGAGGGCTTGCTTTCGTGTTGGGAGCAAAGGGAATTTTGAACAAGCATGTGTTAAACCTTAAAAAAAAAATTCAGTTAAATACCCAAAAATATTCTTATGCTGCCTTTCTTGTAATAAGAGTTAACACACCGACAACTCTTTTCTGCCTGAGTCTCTCGCCAGTATGTATTTTGTCTCTGCAGTAGTAAATTTCCAGACTCCAGTACTAGAGCAGCCGAAAACCAGTTAAACTGAAAATTATGACTATTCTTTAATAATTTTATGATTCTTTTCATATAAATTACTTGCATTTAAACTGCCTAAAATCTCTCCTACAAAGATCTTCTATATGCATCTCTATAGCAATATATGAAGGAGCAAAAGTTTTTGTTTTGCTGCATATGTAAAATATAAACCCACAGATTCTGGCATAATATGTAACCACTATTTCCTTAATTAGCTTTTCTGGGGGGGGAAAGGCTGGTAAACCCTTTGGAACAAGAGAGAGGACAAGTCTGTGTAAAGGGTGGGAAGCCCCTGCTCTTCAAAAGCAGTTTGAGGAAACATCTTTCACCCTCTCCACAGGACCCTTCAGGTTTCCTCTGGAAATACATGAGCACTCTCTTTTGCGAGGACCCAAAGGCCCTTTGCAAGTGTTCATCCAGAGAAAGTCCTTGACCGGAACAACACGACAACCCAGTGACCCGTGAGCAATAAAACCCAGAGCTCCTAATTCCCATGTCTCCCCAGGCTCACCAGGGTCCCACTCACTCTCATCCCCAGCCTGGAAGATTTGTTCTTCCCATTCCCACTGGCTTGTAGGACCCTGAAACAATCATCCAGGTTGCCTGTTTCACCAGTACCTGACCTGCTGTTATTACAATAAAGGGCAGCAAGTCATCTGGCTCTGAGAAGGGATAGGACTCAACCAAGTAACATTACTAACAAACTTAAGTGTCTCTCATGGAGCATAACAGCGGAAAGACAAATGTCAGAGTGGTAAGTATATATCCTCTTACAAACAAAACTGAGAATATCCTTATTATAATACTTTCAGCTTTTGGTTATTTTGGTATTAGATCAATACAACATAATTTAACTATTTTTGGGTATTCAAAATATTCTGTTCTATTTTTTTTTCTTCAAAGTAGGTAAAGAATATATAATTGCCACTTACATGGCTTGCTTCTTCTCCTTCTGAAATCAACAGGGACTCTTTCCTTTGAATTCAATAGCTTTTGCTTTACAGTTGCATTAATAAAGCTGTGGGTCTGGACCTGGTCCAGAAATGGGAAAACGGAATAGATTCATAATATGACCACTGCCTGATCTCAGTTTATTTCTGTGAGAATAGCACTAAATTTAAGGTACTAGCCAGAATTTGCTTTATTCAAATGTTACATTTTAATATAGATTTTTATCTAAATGTCAGAATGTTATGATTGGTTAATAAACATTTCTTTAAAAAAAAAAATTAAAAAAAATCACAGTATTCAGATTCTAGATTTCTTTTCTATCCAGAGATCCCATGTGGATTTTAACAGCGGTTTAAGTTCATTATCATATTTCTTGCTCCTCCTGGCCCCCTAAATTCAAATTCAGTCTGATCATTGCTGCCTCCACAAGTTAAAATGCTCATCATTCCCAATTTAATCAAGTGAGAACTTCATAATCTAATGAAATTCATTAAATTAAACAGTTCTTTTGCAGTCCCATTGTGTCTTAGCTGGCTGATTCATCAGTCACCTAAGGAAATCTGCTAATGAGATTAAATAATCAGATACTTGAAAGATTGTATGCAGATTGCACTGTCTGAAGCCTATTAAAAAAAGTAGGCCAGTTTATGCCCCTTATATTCTATTATAACCCTCCACAATTCTGAAGCCTCTGACACTGAACACACAAATTTCAATTTTCTTGTGTTTGAAATTTGCTATAGAAAGCTTCCATTGAGGTGTTTCACCAGCATTATTTCATTCTTAGAGCAAGGATGAAGGCACTAGAAAACCTGAGATTCTCCCCAACATCATCATGTGTTGAATTCAGCATTTTTAACCTATTTTCTTTTACTCTGGGTCTACCCGTCAGCTTGATAACTCTGGTGCACATCTCCAAGAACAAAGTCATCTTTGACAAAAAGCCATATAGGTACCCAAGAAGCCAAGTTCTTCGCTGAAATAGGCTGAGTAGCTCTACTGGGAGCCATGAAACTTACTGATTTTTACCACATGGAAACCACCCACTATCCTTAATTGCTGCTGTCTTTTCTGAACCAAGTGGTTCTGATTTCAGGCGTGTAGCCTTGGGGACATGAGGCAGCCGCTATATGAAACCCTTTGTGAGATACCCCTAGAGTGTTGTGATACATAATGTCATGGAAAATTCATCTATCCCCTTCTTCTTCAGTTACTATAAAAATGTATGATAGAATTACCAAGAAGAGGTAGATCCAAGTATCTAAATTACCCAGCAGAAAGCTGTAGCTCTGTGGTTTTCTCACAGGAACTAGTACAAAGTGAAATAAGATTCCATCTTGCCTCATCTTCATGATTAGAGGATACAGAGTATCTGAGCTGCAAACATAACGCAGATAGTTGTTTCTTCTATTTGTAATACAGGATGAGATGGGCTTTCAAAAAGCACTTAAGGTAGAGTCACAGCTCTTCTTTGCTAATGCATGCTTGAAACTCCCACATCAGCAGGCTTTCTGTACAGGCACTTCTGATTCATAGCCAATTTGTACTTGGTATATGCATTTGGTATATACACTTATAAAGGTAAAACTATGACCACATCCAACTAGAAATAAACCCTAACTTTTTTAAACTATCATTTTGAATCATTAGGAGAGGCTTTGGTATCCATAAGCTAGAGGAAATACTCCCAATTCATTCATTACTCAGAATAAACTGCTCATAAAGACATCATCTTTCAGTTTGAAAAGCGTGGGCAGAGTGCTGCCACACCTGGGAAGGCAACAAGTACCCCTCTCAGAGGCAGAGTGTGGGCGCCATGCAAGGGTGCTTTTGGGCAGGATGTAATTGAAGGTTATCAGGGAGGAAAAAAGCTCCCAGAGGAGCATAGGCACAAGGCAGTAGCCTTCAAAATTCCCTGTGAGTTTCTTCAGGTATGCTAAAGAGCTGCTATCATAACAGCCCACCACTAAAGCAACTATTCTGTGACGCTAGACCCAGTCCCAGGTAAAGCGAGTTACACGAGCAACAGCACTTACCTATTCAGGATCTTGTATTACACACCCATATTCTCTAGGATCTGCAATATGATGTAAGAGGATGGAGGTGATGGAAAGGACACAACAGCATCCATCTGATCAAAGTTGCCCGAGAAATCGCCTTCGCCAGCTTATGAAAGTTTAAGACTGGAGACATTTTCCTGTTCCTTACCAAATAACTTTTGAAACTTTTCTAGTTTGCAAGGCAGTAAAAAACCCCAAAACAGTGTTTCTGGGAAGACTCGTAACCACTCTTACTGCTAGTCTCCTAGTTACATACCACTCACCTCCCCATGCTTGCTCAGCCATAGCAGTGAACAAAGAGATCACCTTTGCCCATTTCCCTTTCCTGGTAGTAGATGGACCTATGTACCTGAACAGAGTTATTGCAGCAGCTGCAGCTTTTGAGGCCTGTGCATCTCTCGCCCAGTGGCTGCAGCTGCTTGCCAGCATCAGGCCAAGCAACTCTTGGTGCTCTGCCACCCTTGATACCCAGGACAAAAAGTTAGAGGGGAAAACAGCTCCAAACATACAGCTCCCCACTCCAAGCAAATTCAATCAATAAAGCTTCTGTGTTCAGCAGTAAGAAAATACAGGCTGCAAGAAATTAATTGCCTTCAAAAAAAGATAAGGATGCAATATTAATATAACCAAAGGTATCAGCTGTAATGAATCATTTGGCTTCTCAGTTATTTGACTGACTTGAACCATTTTAACTTGAAATGCTTTTATGCAATGCATATTGGTTTATTTAATCTAAGTAAGGCATCCACTGAAAAGATGATTGAATTTGCGTCAGTGTGCAAGCAACAGTAAAAGTGAAGAGTAATGCTGAAGAGAGCAGCAGAACAAAGTGCTCCTTTCTTAAGTCATAAACCAAGATGTAAGCATTGAGAAATGGTTTGATGTCATCCTGGGAGGCAAACATTGCACTGACAACACCAGAGTCAAAAAAGCCACTTAAGAAAATAGAGATGACAGTATTTTTGAGACTGGGAAGGAATGCATCTGTGATTTTTCTTTGTCTTTGTCTTTTTTTTGTCTTTCCTGTTTCAGAAAGAGCTTTTTCTTATTCGGAATGAGGATTAGGCTACAGCTACAAAAACATTACTAGTTTCTCTGAAATCTCAAACAATAGAATTATTTCTCTGATTTAGGGCGCTTTGTACTTGCCTGATCATCAGCCACACAGACTGCAATCTTGCTTATTTTAGTCTGTCAGGTGGCTCAGGATACAAGCGGATGTGCAGATGCGGTGTCAGGGTGACCCAGTCTTGCACACAGGCACCAGCCTCCTTCATCGAGGAGTCAATTAGCACCAGCTGGAGATCCAGGCAGAGACTGAGGGGCTTGTGGGATACTGGATTATTTTTAGCTGAAGCATCTGCAAAAGTTGATGAATGTTTATACACCCAGAGAGTTAGAGCAGGGGACTGAAACCATCCACCTACCAGCAAAGGTAATTCAAATTCACATTCGGAGATTCGGAAACATTTGCTTACACAGACATTAGTTATTATTATGTCTATTAGCTATTGTTCTTACTGGATCACTCATGAATTCAGCATGAATAGAGGAGAACAATGCCTTGTCATGTACCTCTGCAGAAGAGGTGAGCAGACAGCACCAGCAAGAATTGTGTGAAACTGAAGAACTTATGGAGAAACAAAATGACTCATGGATTGTATAGGTGGAAGAGAAAAGCATGAAAGACACGTGATAGAAAATGTCAAATATGAAGAATGTCAATGAATTATGTAATCCAGCATTTTGTAAACTGACCCTTCACATGTTTAATCCTTCGCATAAATGGTAAGTAGCTCACTTTCAGAATATTCCAGCAAGCTTTTGTGTTCCTTCAAAAGATAGAAACTCTAAAAAAGTAGATGAATTGGCCAATGTGACCGATTAGGTCAGTGATACATCCAGGAATGGGATGTGACAATTCCCACTTCCCTCTTTAAAACAAAATAAAGCCAAGAATTGGTTGGGTTTCTACCTTTGCCAAATATGAGTGTAGCTCAGCTGAACCCTATCCATTAGGGCCACACCACACTCAGTGAAATTTGCTTCACTCATAAACACAATTAACTGAGGATGTCACTATGTGTTGGTCTAACATAAGACCATAATTTTTTTGTGATTATTAATTTCTAAAAAAATCCACCAAACAAATAAAAAACTACAAGAAACTCCACACCAACAAAACCACTTTCATTTGTTTAAACATCTTTACCTAGTTCTACTGCAGTGACTTCTTTTGTCTAGTTTCCCTTCTTGCATACTGCCCAGTTCTACTGTGTACAGGTATTTTGCAAATACAACTCTCTGTAGCTATTTCTAGAAGACACTTACTGAAAAACAGTTTTGTTTTACTAAGAAGTCCAAGTGTGTTATTTCTGTACCAGTCAACTACCAGGTAACAGTGTTTTTACTTTTAAAATACCATTTCCAAGTTTATCATCTCACTCCATGACTTGTTATTCTTCTGGATAAACATGTTTGAGATCTGTGATGGTATCCCTGGTGATGGTTGCTATAGTGCTTCACAGGATTTTATTTCTGTTCATTCCTCAAAAGCAAGACTTTGATTCTCTGTGGGAGGCCCAGAGTTGCACTAGTCTCAGATTTTATTGTCCTGGCTATTCTGCTCCCTCTAGCAAACACCCAGACATGCCACTGTCATCTTTACCATATTCTATCTGCTCTGCTCAAAAATGCACATCACAAATCATTTGCCTCCTTTCTGTTGAAATCTATTGAAGTTTTCTTTGGTTTCTACTTAGCTTCCATCTCAAGCACAGATTATTCTCTTCTAACATCATGCACAATACACCGAGTTTTTAAAATGTCAGTTATGTTCCAGGGTACTTCAAGCGACTTAAAAATAGGAATTGCAAAACTACTGTGATTTTAATTGCCTCAAATATTATGCTTTCTACAGGAGAGACTGCCTCTATGCAGTTCAATCTCAGTTATTTTGCTAAATGCCTTCCCCAAACCCTTTTTTTTATTTAAGAGCTTTAGAAATATTGCCAAGTCTCATTTCTACAAAATGACTGACAGAGTGACTACCACAGAGGCTGTGTCAGTGGCAATTAGGCACCAAAATATATTTGGGAAGCTGAGCCTTGCTGATGCATTTGAAAAGGTTGACCATTTCTACTAGCTTTGCTTATGTTAAAAGGTCCTTTCAGCAGTGTGTTATCCAAAGTCAAAGCTGAAGGATCATTCCATATAGTAGAGGCAGAATCTGGTTCACTGAAGTTTTAAAGTCAGGTATTCAAATTGTGGTTTCTAAAGAGCATATGTATAAAACTTATATACTCACAGCAGATCAAGCAGTAATTTTAAATGAGTCAGTACAGATATACACATACATTTTATGTAAAATAGTAGTTACTGCCTCTCTTCCGCAGGATTTGTATCTTCTGAGTGACTGAGGAACAGAGAAGCATAAATGAAACCTCTTACCACCCAATTTAATTTTTGAGCTTTATTTGACCAGAGGATAAATTTGCACAAAATATTCAGAAATGGGCAGGATGTAACTGAAGGTTATCAAGGAGGAAATAAGCTCTCAGAGAAGCAAAGGCACAAGGCAGTAGCCTTCCAAATTCCTTGTGCAGCTCTTCAGGTATACTAGACAGCTGGCACCATAACAGCCCACCATTAAAGCAACTATTTTGTGACCCTAGACCCAATCCTAAATAAAGCAAGTTACATAAGCAACAGCACTTTACCCATGAAGGATCTTCCATTACAGACCTGTCCTGCCTAGGATCTGTAGTAAGGCATAGCAAGGTGGAGGTGATAGGAAGGACACAACAGCATCCATCTGATCAGAGGTGCCTGAGAAACAGCCTTCTCCAGCTCATGGAAATTTAAGATTGGAGACATTTTCCTGTTCCTTACCAAATAACCTTTGAAATTTTTCTAGTTTGTAAGGCAGTAAAAAAACCCACAAAAGGTGTTTCTGAGAAGACTCATAACCACTCTTACTGCTAGTCTCCATACTAACAGTTACATACTGTAGTAGTTGCAGCAATTTTACATTTAAATCATCTTTATCCACCACAATAATTCTCTTTTCAGAACATTAACTAGTCAGTACGTGCTGAAAAAGAAAACAAGTAAGAATCACCTACCTGGAGTGTAAGTGATGACAAGCTCTGTTAGGCTATCAGAGTTAACCAGAGGCAGTTGTTGATAGAGAGCTGCTCCACATCTTGCCCTACTTCAGGGCCAGGGTAATGAGTTCTACCTGGGAACCACTGATGGTCATTGAACACTCTGGGGAAAACCAGTACCAGTTACCAGGTATATCATGTAGGTCAATCCAAGCATGTCTACATGACACAGAACTGTACCAAGGATGCTAAACAGCTAATTCAAAAATCCCACCAATGTACTGTTCAGCCTGGGTGAACACATCTTGTTGATTAACAGTACTAATTAATTTGGATAGCTGTATATAGCTCTGCTGCTGCAACAGGAACACTTCCCAGTGCCTCACCAAGGCAGAGTTTAAACGAAAGATAAACCAGAGTGTTGATAAGTCAATGAAAAAAGTGTCATCCATTTTTAAGGATGTCAGTCAATATTCTTCTATTTCAGCTAAAACCAGAAACTCCCCCTTAATGACCTAGTTCTTCTGGTTCACATTTCTATCCCTGTGTAAATTTGCATCATTCAATACTAAATTTGCATTGGTCAATGCTAAACTTTCCAGAGACACTAAAGCTTGCATTTATAAACACATCATAGCAGATTTACTGTTGGACCACTTATATTATGTGCGTCTCTTGGAAACACCCAATAAAAAATTATAAATATTCCAAAGAGGTTTTAAGTACTGACAAAATAAATGGACCCAGGGCATTGGAAAAAGCTAGCTATGGAACAGGCAGTCACCAGCCAAGCTTCTTCGCATACCTCTCCTTATGTCTCTGAGCCCTGACCTGCAACAGCTTTCTTTTCCAGGGACAGGCTCCCCTCCTTCCACCACCACACATGTCTACATGTGGCCAGGTAATCATCCCCAAAACACCAGCTACCAAAAAGGATCAGGAAGGTAGCATGGCCTCAATAGATCAAATACGTAAATGCATGTATATACATACCTACCTATGCACACATACTGGACTAGCCTCAGGGCTTTTAATAGCTGAGAAAGAAAGAAAGTTGGCAGAATAAACATAGACAGTGGGAAGGACCAAGTGGCAAGAACAAGTGTGTGGTATGAAGACATCAAAACAGCAGTTAAGAACAGAAATAAATGGGATGTGCATGGCTTGTTGAGAGGGCAGGTACATTCAGACATTTTGTGGAATACATAATATGGTCACTGGCATCAGAAGGCAATAATAACTACAAAAGATAGAAGCACTTAACCTGTGTTGCTAACCAGGTAGTGGTGAAAAAGAGATTGCACTGGAAGACAGATGGCAGATAGCTCAGGTGGAACCCCTCTCCAAAGCATTGCTAGATGAATGAAAACAAGATTTGCTAGCCCTGACTCAAAATTAGAGAAGTAGCAAACAAAAAGGCTGGTTTTTTTTGGGCTGTTACAGAAAACCTCATGAGAATGAGGACTTAACTTTGCAGAAAACATTCTTTTCTTGATATCCTTTTACTCTTGCTGTTGTTAATGCAACTGAACATTCTTTGAAGCTGAAATAATTTCCTTCATCCCGCTTCCTCCTGTTTTGCCCTTGTTCTTAGCCTGGTTGAATGAAAAATTTAAATTAATTAAAAATATACTTGACAAAGTCAAAGCTCTTTTATACAATGTGTTAAGAAGAAATATGACACATGGTTACAGTAGTTTTGAGTTTAAGAGGTTTTACCTTCCCAAACTCTGCAGATTTTCCCTATTGAGAAAACCAATTTTCTGTGATTACAGGGGTATCTTCAGAGCACAATTGTCACCAAATTTAATTCATTCCTCCTTCAGGAAAAGACCTGATCTTCCTGACTCTCCTCCCATTTCAGTGAATGTTTTTTTTTTTATGTGAAAAAACCCACCCTATTTACATTCTTCCCTTTCAAACCTTTTGTCCTTGTCCAAAAGGATTTCTACATGCTCACAATTCCTAGGATATTTCCTCTGTATCTGTCTGTGGTAGGCTGAATTGGCTTTGGGGGGTTTTATGAACTTCTATACATGTTCCTAGCAATACTGGCTTCAATGTCTCTGCTTACTGATCTTATCTTAAGCCATTTACCGTTTCCATTTTATCCTTCAATTAGACCCTTCTCCAAACCCATTCTTTCACATTCCTTCCCTAGGTTGTATAAAGGAAAGGTCTTTAATCTCTCCTTTCCTTTAATTGAAGCTGTCCTTCCCAGCATGTTTTCCAGTGCAATGCTCTGGTTTTCATTAAGCAGTGTCAGCAATACTCCGGTTGCTGTTGCTTTCTGTTTAATGTGGTTTTGCAAGAATGATAACAACTTTTTGTCTTTCCAACAGAAAATGGAAAGAAAGTTTTAATTTATTAGCCTCATAAAATAAAGCATTGCAGTACTAATGTCTTATAAGAACTAGGGTAAGTAAAAGACAAACTTCTAAGTCCCAAACGGGTAATGCATTACTGAGAGCTGCTATCTGATTAGACACCAACACACTGATACCTTCCAACTGTAAGTGGAATGACTGCATGCCAACCCTGTTAGGTACATGACATGAAAAAAAAGAGCTGGGAATGAAAAAAGGAAAGTTTTCTTGGGTCATATAATTGTGCTATCCAGGGACACAGTACATTTAAACAGTCACAAAATCCTGATCCAGATCTGCATAGATGGAGGAGCTAGGATTGTCAAATCCCAGCAACAACTTAATGTACATAGAGGGGACAATTTAAACATTCAGACTATGTGATCCACTGGAAATATGGCTATTAGCAGCCACTGAGGATCTGATCAGATTAAAATAAAACCAATAATCTGTTTCCATAAGCTGGAGGTCTTGGCCTCCTGCAATCAACAGAGCTCTGCTATTATCACCAGCTATGGAGCTAATATCTTCTCAGATAGCACACACCAGCATTGATAACAGAGCAAGTTCCTAGCCTGACTTGACTCAAATGTGCAAGATTGCCTGTGCTTTTGTGGTGTGCAGTTTCCTAGGATCACACTTGCAGACAGCTAAGTTTGCTCTGAGTGAGACAAGTGAAGAAAATTAAAACAGCATATTCAATGTGTGCTGCAAATCACATACAGCTGTTGGAGTAGGGTAATACCTGGTTTTCTCATAGTTTGTTTTTAGTTAATAAGACAAGCAATTATTATTTCTGAGTGGGAAGGGGGAAGGCGAATGGAGGAATGAAAAGCAATTAAAAGCTTCTCAAGAAATTTTCTAGTGTTTGTTCTTGCCTTGTTCCAGGAAGACACTTCAAAGCCAGAGCTTAAACATCATCTTGAATTGGAAGCAGAGAATTTGGTGATGTTCAGAGTGTAATCAAGCTCAGTGTTACAGTGAGATGTGGCACAAAAACAGCTGTTTGGGACTTTAATGAGTCAAAGCTGCTGTAAAACCTACAGGGTGCCTACGAGGCCAGCACAGCTGAGACCAAGGTATTTCTACTCAGACATGTCATAGAAATCAGGTTACAGGTCCTTCAGATAGTAAGGGCTCTCTCTCAAACAAGTAAAGGATTAACTGTCTTCCCAGGTATTATTCCTATTAATAATTTCCTTCTTTGTAGGCCTGTAAATGCTCTGCCTTTTTCAGATTTAAAATGCGACCAGTGATCAGCTTTCCCACTTGCCAGCTCAAATGGCCAACAAGAGCCCATTTTTCCACCAATGCTGTACTTCTCAGCGTGTGGTCTCAGATGAAGGGTGGCTGCCTAGAACACCACCTGGGAGTGGGAACCCAAACAGACTGCACAGATTTTGGTTCTCTCTGCTCTGGGAATGTCTGTGCTTCCCAAAGTTGGCTCTGACCAGAACAAGGACAAGTGTAGAACTGTGTTCAGACACTACTGCTAAAATCCAGATGAGCCACAATCCTAACTCACTGGCCATAGTGTCCTTTCTGGGGACTGTCCCCTGTTGAGTTCCTCCTATTGTGCACTCCAGTAGATATAACAAGACATCTAATGAGTCATTAGCCCAGGATTTTGGAATGAATAAAAGTGATTGAGATTCAGAACTTGTGTACCACGAGGAGGTTTTGATGTTGCAGGGTCATTTTTGGTGTGAATCAAAGTTTGAAACAAAATACGTTTGCTATACATTGAAAGTATTTTAAGGATTTTGTTTTGGACTGCATAAAATATTTAATATTTATCTCAATGATAGCTTTTTACTTTGACTTTAAAATATGAGAATTTTAAAGCATATAAAACTTTAAAGCCGTTAGAAGGTAATTAAATTCTAAATGGTGAACACAAGTGATAAATTTTGGAAATGGAAAAGGGAAGATTTGACCATTATAGGAATATCCCCCTGACTTCTTTTGGAGTGATATTTCACATAAACTAGAATTAAAAAGAAGGCCTAATTATGAAGCAGCATTTTCTAATTACTAAACACCATGGTGGAAATTTTCTGTTCCACTTCAAAAGGACTGCTGTGATGTGCTATGGTGAGTAGGCCCCCATGAAACATAACTTGGAGTCAGGGACATTGACAAGGAAGGCTTTTATGGAAAGAGTGTTGATCTAGGAGGGTTTCAAGATACAGAGCTGGCTGCACCAGTTCTTGACTCATCTTTTTCCAAGTTGTTTTTTCTTGTCTGGCAGGCAGCTCTTGCTGGGTTCATTTACAGTCAAGTCCATTTGACTTTTCTGAAAAAAGACTATGCAGAGCAAGTAGAGGAAGACCCCCACTTCCTTTCCTCTTTAAAGCAGTGTCCACCATGGGAAGTCTAAGATGTCGTACTGGTCACCAGATTTTTGTAGATAATGCTTTTCACATGTTGTGCACTGTCAAGTAACTGGCTTAATTCATGCTGCATGGTTAGTGCTGCGTGAAGACTAATCTAGTCACAAAACCCAATAATTCCTGTTTGTGTCCGAAAATTCTTTAGATAAAGGGCATGCCACTTTGCCTTTTGTTCCCAGCTAACACTACACTATCACGATGTTTCTAAATGGTTATTTTAGATGCTAAAGTATTTTTGTGGACTTTAAAAGTGGCTTTGTGATGTGATGTGAAAAAAGTGTTTGGCCAGAAGATCTACTTCCCTGTGTGTTGTTATGATTTTATTCTAAAGATATTCGTTAGAGCTTTTCTTGATTGTTATTTTCTAAAAGTATTATAAACTGTGGAATGAGAAAATTTAAATAAACCAGCCTATATTAGCCATCCTCTGGCAGACCAGATTTCAAATACTGCAGTAATTAAAGGCAATGGCAGTTTTACTTAGGAACTTCAGTTTTGACAGCTATGCATTTTAACCTCATATTTTGCTCAAGCCTAAGTAGCCATTCTATGTTCACAACCAAAAGTACTACAATATGCCCTCTCCTGCTTAGTGAAACCTGTGCAAACTGCGGCACTTTCTGAAGTGACTCAAAGACTCCCTGATGCTGGAATGTGACTCTCTTCCATCCTTCTCCCACTGGAAACAATTCTCTAAGACAAAGTCTGTTGTATTTTGCCGTCACTGGTATTTGGGCTGTGCAGTCTTCATTGTGATATCGGCTTTATTGTCTTTGGATTTTCTTTTTTCACTGAAGTAATTTCCCTCCTAGCCTAGGCTACACTGGGGAGATGGTATCCAGGGGAAAAAACCTGCTACTAGATTTCTGCAGGTATGAAAAATAAATAAGAACATAATGAATAATGCAAATTTTAGCTTGAGTCAATGAACACACGATGCAGTTCAGGAAGCAGGCAGAGACCAACGGGGGCTGTTAACAGTTTATCAGTGACTGTTTCCCCCGCATTTATCAAGAAACTCTCCTTTTCCAGGGAAGGTCCAAAATGACAGCGCAGCTGGGGTGGGAGGTGGTCACTGAGAGAGCCCAAACCAGACTCTGGGATTTCACATGAACTCCTGTGCCATGAGGGCAAGCGAGCGATAGCTAATTAACAGTGTAGATGAGTACAGCCATATACAGCATATTATGGACACCTGGCATAATTTCAGTGCTAAACTCTGGTCCATGTGCTGTGACATACTTATTTCTGGATGCCTATATTTGGATCTTCGATCATTCTTCAATTTTTTAAACTGTCACCAACAGTATGTTACACTGCAAAAGTGCTTGTGACTGATGGCAGGCTAAGGTCAGGCAGAGTGTATCAAGCTTTTCCATTTGGAGGAATGCACTTGCTGTTGCAAGTGGCCTCAAGCACCACTATTAGTCTTATCATGAACTGACCTTTTTATCGGTGTCGCATAGCATGCTTTTGATCCCTTCAGACAGTGGCTAAAGATGTTTAACAGCTTTTAGTGTCATCATGATTATTCATTTTATCCCAGTGCTTTGTTATTAGAGTCCTAACCTTCATTCATGAAAAATTCCTAAACCAAACTAAACCCAACCAAACCCAACTAAAAAAAGCAGATAAAAGCTTTATCCAGCTTGTACCTTTGGATCCCACTCTCCAGGGCTCTCCAGACTCACTCTCTCCACCTAACACCAGACATGGAAGGCTGGAAGAATCAGTGTCCTCTCCTGCACTTTCCCTACTACTCATGAAAGCAAAATCCTTGCTAACTTCCCAATCCTTTCATGCAACAAGCCTTAATGGAGACATAGGGGTGGTGTTTCTATAGCATGGAGAGTACTGCATCTTGGTAAAAACATTTTTACTAGTACTTTCAATTATGATAGCTGAAAAATGTCAGGCACCGAGGCTCTTTTGTTTCCATCTCTGGTATGAACATCTCAGGAGTGACAAATATCTGTTTAACATTCCTGCTATGAAAGCAGTAACTTTCTAGTTAGTGAGTATGAGTAAGAAGTCGTAGGATGGGTCTCCCTGGTCAGGAGGGTGCTGCTTCCTTACCAGGCAGGGGATTCAGGATGAGATGACCTGTTTCCTGAGAAAGCAAGAGCAATGGTCCTGGTCCATACTCCAGGCTTTGGGGAACAAACCTACCACATGTAACACAGCTTAAGTGTTTCTTTCTTTCAGCTGTTTCCCTTCTAAAGTCTTGAAACCATCCTCCATTGTACACCAGGAACTATAGTACACAGGCTAGCTCTTCATGAATGGCTCCAGATGTTTGGTCAGGGATATGTGAAGAGTTTAGTGATCAGGAGTTCCAAATAGTAGGGTCACAAGGTGCACTGTAAAAAAGCATTGTATATAATACACACAATGTCTTCCTGCTTCATTATTTTTCTTCCAGCCAAAGCTGCCAAATATTAGGCCCATTTTTAAACACTCATTTGTCTCCATATATAAAGTGCTCTTTACTCTCCATTACATCTTAAATTCACAAATAGCTTTCTGTACATCCTTTTCTTAATATACCATGTGTTTTAACCAATGCCAAAGTATCATTTATCATTACATTTTCACTTTTGAGGAATTGGACTGGTTTTGTGTTATTTATTCTACTTTCTAGTTGATCACAGCTCTGTATGAAGTGGTGTCTACTGTTCTCAGTCATAACTCATGGCTGGAGGGGGACAGAGTTTGCTAGAAATGTGGGAATTCTAACAGAACACATCATCACCAAACCATGTGGCTTGCGGTAACCAAAGTATCTGAGGGGAATGGATATATTACACCAAATTCTCTCTGTGTTACTGTGAGGAATTTAGTCTACTAGCTGTCATTCCAGCTTGTCCAGGCAATCTGCTTATGGGCCCTTATCTATAGCCATAGGCACAGACTGTAATTACCACAACTTAATGTACCAGCCAGCTTACAGCTTCTTAACATCATAGCACAGATCTAGTCGTGCTGCCCCAGGGATGATGGTCCAACAGCAAGCAATCTCTGATATAACCCTTGGAAAGAGAAAGAAAGGGGAAGACAAAGCTACAGTATGAAGATTTTTGGAAGATCTTCGGAGACACAGGTTGGCTGCTTCTGCTGCTGGATAGAAGAACCCTTTCCTTTATTGAGCAGTATGACTGACCTGTTCCACTGCTGTCCCATACAGCTTGACGCATCTCCCAAGGCAATCTAGGTTCAGTGCCATGGGGCTCAGGTGGCTTTGCTGCCGCCCTTACCAGCCTGATGCTAAAAACAGCTGCTGCCTGCACCTACAGTGTCTTCACTTCAGAGTGGGTCTCACTGGTTTAAAACCTGCAGTGAGAACAGTCAGACCTTTCTGACTAGCAGAAGACTCAGATCCAGATGTGCTGGTGCTATTATGCATGTCCATAATATTGGCCTGTGCATACCTGTCAGTTTGAGCATGTGCTGGGCCTGCTGGATTAATTGTTTACATGTAAATGAATGGCACAGCAGCAGCAGCTTTGTTATAACCTATTTTTTTGGCATCTAGTCATATCCTGTGCTTCAAAAAAGAGGTTATGAAACATGAACACATTTGAGATAAATGTTCAAGTAAGAGTAAGCTCGTCATTCACTTCAGTGAGCAAACACAGTAGAAACCTGACAAGAACAAAACCATTGTAGTCAGAAATGCATTCATTACTGAAAGAACATATGCTGTGATTGTTACTCCTGTTCATCACCGCCTGGTGGCAAAGCAAGACCTGTGACTGAGCAATATTAGTGATCACATAATGACCTCTCTTTGCACAGTCATAGTCTTACAATGACTAGAATTTCAAACTCCCACATTGTACATATTTGAAAACCTCCAATAGACTTGGGAAGATAAAAAACCCTGACGTATTTGGACAGCAGACCTTTTCATGTCACACAAACCCACCCCCTCCACTGGGAGTTCCTTCCACAGTCCCGTTTGATAACCCCATTAGTAAATTTAGACCAACAAAAGCACAAAAAAATAATGCACAGTCCACTCTGACCTTGCTTTAAAAGGCCATTTTTCCAGGCAGCGGACCAGGCTCAAATCAGTCTCCTTCCTGACCTTTCCACACAACAAAGTATGCTGGTCACCAGTGGCAGGGCTTGTACCCCCTGAGACCACAGAAGAGGAACACCTAAAGTAAAGCACCATTTCAAGAATATTCATTCAAAGGTACCTTAGGTCCAGATCTCATTGGACCAAACAGATGTTAAAAGATTTGGTTGGTTCTGCAGCTGTGAACCGCTTGCAAATGCATTATTTCATAGGAAACCTTTCCATTTTAATCAAAGACAGATGGTGTGCTGAAAGGGGCTGTGTCAGTCTAGCCTAATAACACGAATAAAGTGGTAATTATTTCCTTCTGTGCTTTTCCACCGTTTCAATGTATTTGAAGCTGTTACTGTATTCGCTGGTTCTCCTTAGTGTCTGATACGAAATCCCTCAGCAGTGGAGAGTACTTCAGATTGAATGCGGCAGCAGCAGACAACACAGACACATTGAGAAGCTGGAAAATGTTAGAAATGTAGGAAGTGTTCCACTTCTTTTGGTAAAAGCTTAGCAGGGGAAAAAACCCAGACATTTTCAGAGGAAACAGTATACTGCTTTTCAGTCAGTTCTTTAACGAGCAAAGACTGCAAGATTGTCTGCCTCTTCAAAGGGCATTTTTGTTCAGATCATGAAGCAGGACCCTAGCAGAAGAGCTTCAAAGGCAAAAAGAAGCTAAAGTCAAATTACTTAGAAAAGAAAAGCAGAGCAAAACTCTGGAAAAGTTCAGGAAAAAAAACAAATACCCCCCCCCCCCCCCCAAAAAAAAAAAACAAACAACAACAACAACAAAAAAAAACAAACCAAACCAACAAAAAAATAACAACAGAAAACCCTAAAATTATTATGATGCACAGCAAAGCAACTAAGACAGAATTACTTATGTGAATTATGGCAATAATGGCTTATAGTTGGGGGAAGACAGGATGATAAAAAATGCACTGTACAGCTCACTCTTGGAGTGGTAGAAGTGGGATCAGCTATCTTGATATCTCTAATATTTCATAGAACTTTGAATCATGTCAGAAGCTTTTAATAAGATTTGTGTTTTGCCAAGAAAGTGACATTTCCATTCCAGTATCAAGGGAAGGATATTTGTTTCCTGGAGGTGTACTGGACCAGTCACGAACATGTAAAAGATAACGTGTGAGGAGGAGGCAGCATCTCTGGAGTAGTATGAGAGAGTGAAGAAAGGAGCAGATTATGCATTGCACTGATTCCTTAGGTGTGTGCAAAAACAGAGGCAGGCTGAAAAGCAGAACGCAGATTGGGAAGCTGGGAGGTTTGCAGACAGGAAAATGGAGCTGGAGATATAGGAAGAGATGAGAAACCTGTAAAAGTAAAGAGAGCAGAGACAAACTTCTGAAGAAGCAGGGAACCTGGTGACTATATTGAGCAAAGATACTTCTCTGTCTCCTGTTGACCTTACTTCCTTACCTCTAACATGTGCTCAGAAGGTTCTTCTTACTTCTTACCTTTGAAAATGCCAGCTTCAGAAGGTCTCAAACTTGACCTATTTTTAAGTATCTGTTTCCAGTGCTAAGTTTTGTATGACTGAAGGATTTTTTTCTCCTGAATAAATGTGTCAATGCCGTATTTCTCTCTATCTCCTGCAGCTTTGCCTATGTGAGGAACCACAGATATCTTCCCTCTGGGAGGAAAAATCAGTCAAGTCTTAATTAGCTGGAGGAAAAAGAAAAAAAAGAAAGCAAAGAAAGCAAAAAAGGCAATTTATGAAATGATGAGGCAAAGTCTTGAGTTGATTTCAACTGAAAGCAGACATGGAGGCAACCCCCCAAACTGATTGGTACAGAAGGTCTCTTGCTTGCACAGAAGTTACTAGATAGACTTGTGGATCATCACCCATGGTACCTTCTAGAGCAATCCCAAGAGCACACTGAATTTCAGGTTGCTCACAAGAATTGGTAGCCACCATGTGTTGTGTCCTGTGAGCAGACGGAGCTTTTTTTACTCTAATGCTACTCAGTCACACACATCCAATTTCAAAGCTGTCTGAGGATGGATGCTGCAGCCTTTTCAAGAAAAACTCAAGAGAAGCTATCAAAGTCCACCCCACAGGAGGTGAATGTCCCTTGGTAGACACGGTAGACACACTTTACTTCCTCCCAGGTATGCTGCTAAAGTCACCTCAGAGCTCATCCCAAAATGCTTCCTACAGTCAGACCATGCAGATGAAGTAGTAGGTTATTTTTACTGGCCAAAGATTATACTCTCTGTCATCACTTTCATGCCCTCCTGTCATGATTCTCTTCTCCTACACTTATTCTTAGAAGTTACACTGTCAGCTGAAGTTACCTTTAAGTTAAAAGTTACCATGAGGTTAGAACCATGACAGTGATTAATATATGAACACAACTGCCCACCTCTTTGAAATAAATCATAAAACTATGTTTCTTCAGATAAATGTTTTTGTTAAAAAAGAAATTGCAATTTTTCTCACCTTTAGAAAAAATCCCAATTCATTGTTTTTATTTTCCTAAATACAATTTCTCATCTCCTTTTTGCTATCATTGTATAATACCACACTTTCTGATATGCAGTCATTTTGTATACAAATAGCCTATGTCAAAATCTCCTGAAAGCAGTATTGCTTTAACTTCAATATTACTTCAAAGTTATCACACTATCACATCAGCCAACTACTGCACATCCAGCAGTATTCTGGTATTTAGCTCTGCTTTCTTAAACTACACTCCTGTTGAAATCACACAGTGAAAATGGCCTAAATAATAATAGAATGAAGAAAGTTGAGTATTTTCTGAAGTGGAATAATTTCTCAGGACATTAAGTTAGAGGAGATACTAAATTTAAGAACAACGTGTAGATAAATACTACAGAAGTTTCTTTTCTGGAACTGTGAAAAAACTTAGAAGAGAAGAGCTTTCAAAAACAGACAATGGGATAAGCATAAAGCAATCTTTTTTCTTGAATCAGTAAAGATGGCTACAAGATTATGAAATCAGACAAAACAAGAACAGTTTTTTTTTCTGATGAAAGCCGAAGAAAGAATTGGTGATCCAAGAAGCACCTTAAATATGTTAAGGGGAAAAGAAATGCACCATGTAGAGGGCTTTCATTATTATTAGACCAGTGCCGATCTTTCTAGGAAAGTAAAATACAATTTCAATACAGTATCATCACTTTAAGTATGGAACATGGGCTTAATATTAACTTATTTCAGATGCAGAAGAACTAGAGCAACACTGAGGATTATTTTGAGCAAAAACACCATGGCATTTTCCAAAGATAGAAGACATCTTTACCAGTCTAAAGACAGGATTACAAAACTTGGCTGTAAACCCCATCTTTGCCATTGTAACCAATGTGTGGCCACAGGGAAATTATTTAATTTCTTTGTGCTGGAGTTCATTCCAAGAACTGGCAATGCACTGCTTGCCTCCCTTCTGGGATTCTCTGTGATTTGGTACTAGATCAAAGAGGTTTTACAATAAAGCATTTTGCTTGATGAATTCAGATTTTACTGACAAATGAAGAAAAAACCTTATTTCCTTCTTCCAGTTTTGTTCATTAATTTATCTACTATAACTTACTACTTCCCTTCTCTCGTATAGTACAAAACTAATAAAGTGCCATTCTCTTCAGTGGAAATGGGGTTAAAAACTTTGATAAAAACTGTATTGTAGAAACATTGGAAACTACCATGGAAACTTACTCATGGAGGACATAAGAAACAGAGTTAGTTGTTTCAAAAGTCATACAATGTGTAAACTGTGTTGCTAGTTCTGGCAGCAAGAAGTGAGATTCTCTAGTAGACCTAATGGGTGATGTAAAATTCTATGTTTAAATATTTGATGTGATTTAACTGCCTAGGAATATCCTATTGCAGGCTGTCTGGCTTTCGAGGCACGTGAAATCTGATCAGACACCAACTGCCTATACCAGTAGACTTCTAATAGAGCAGTCAGTACATGACGCAGATGTCAGCCACCTCTCAAGAGATCTCTCTTAAGGAATAATTAGTTGGCAACATTATTACTCAGAAAGAAGAGAAAGAACCTAGAGAAGAAATGTTAATTGAATTCAGGTTTTCCAGTAAGTGAGCACACACACAGAGCTTGAATTTAACAGTGACTATTCATGTTGTGAACACTACTTCATATCCCACCTCTAACCAGCAAGTTGCTTGAACTTCTTGAGGAATCTGGTGGTTTTTAACAACACAGAGGACATATCCTCAAGTGATATAAGCTACTACTACAGTAGAAAGATGGTACTTTATGATATCTGAAAGTCTTCAAAATTGTTAGGATAATTTTCCAATAATATTTTATCATTTTCAGTTAGTTCAATGGTGGTAAATTTTGACAATGCCACTTTAAGGCCTTGTAAGTGGTTTTCCAAACCTTTTTGTCCTGTCTCCTTTTCTCAAGGGTGTTTAGCAAGTTTAATATCATGATGTACTACTTGAAATACAAGTACAAAACTAATCACATCTCCCTGCAGCATTAGGCAGCCACATCTCTCCTATGTCACCTCTGTTTTCTCTGAAATTAGCTTAGAGACATAGGAAGACTAAATACTCAGTATGATTATTAAAATAATAAATCTTCCCCTCACAAAAATCACCAATATTGCAGACTCAGATGTGCTAGTCAGTTGAAGAAAACTCATCTTGCCTCATGCTGAGACTCTAATAGAAACCAAACTATCCCTGACTTCAGCTTCATTGATTTTTGCTTTGTTATCAAAAAGTGTCAACATTGTTAGCAAATATATGTCTGATTAATAGACAAAAGTAGCCTGCCTGGTGGAGAATACTGGTTGGGATACAGTTGTCACAAAAGGAAATTTTCTTAAAGATAGACCATCAAAAAACCTATAACCATCACAGTTTCCATTTATTCCTTTCTCTTTAAAGGCTCTAGTGTGTTTACATGTAATGTTTTGTCTGATGGGTTGGCTATAAAAGTTGCTGACAATAACATACACAATCTTAAAAAAATTACAGGCACATTAAGGGCACTGAGCTTCAGTTACTGCTTTCTGAAAGCTTCCTTTGCACTACTTCTGTTGTAGAAAGAAGTCTTTTCATAAATGAGAACCAGCCTCATTGTTTTGATAAACTGCAGCAGCATTTCAAAAGCAATCAGTGCTCTATAGTGAAAAAAGTAATAACACTGTGCTCTGGAGGATTGCTAATAGCATCAGTGAGAAGAAATATATAAAATTCTCTGCTGGTCTAAACTGACGTGGTCCTATTGAACCAATACTACCTTATGAAAAGTAAACTTATTTTCTGCATATCAAAGTATTTCTTTTTCTGTACCTGCTGCCTGGAATGAAAATTAAGGAAAGTGGCCAAATAAAACTGCAGACAGCCTCAGGCTCCACAAGTCCCTTTCCCTGTTTCTGTTTCAGCCTAGTATCTGTACTATAATATTTCTTCTTACTTACCTAGCAAGAGGACTGCGAGAAGAACTGGACTTGCAGTAGTTAATGCCTCTGGTAGAAGCTTCTGGAAGTATTTGATCACAGGCTCTTTTTTGCATCTGGCAAGTTAAACCAAGTACCTACACAGCCCAAAGCACATCTGCCCAGTGCACTCACAGCCTGACCAATGTCAGTAGCAATGTATCCGGTCAGTGGTTCTTCCTGTACCATTTGAAAATCGTAGCAATGACTTCTTGGTAAATTCAGAAATGTCACAAGTCTAATCCAGAATCTAATCTGCCCTCTCACACCACACACAAACACACACACACACGGCACAAAAGTGAGTAAAACCAAAAGGAATAGTGATAGTATTTTTTAGGGTAAAAATTAAAGTATTTTTAAATGATGGTGAAAGCAAAAAAAATCACTTAGCTGTTGGCTTGTTACTTTCATTTACTTACTGTTCACCTTAAGCATGCTTAAGTTGAACACAAAGCATGTTTAAGGTGAGCACAAAGCAGCAACACCAAAACTCTGTATAAAAGAGAGAAAAATAAAGCTTGGAGGAACCTGTGTTCACTTTATTTGAAGTTGTCAGAGCGAACCAAAGCAGAAGGCCCTATTACCATGTAGTTATTGAGATGGTAAGAAAACAAGGGTATACCATCATAAGAGGTTTTGCTGCTTGTAATTGGACAGCAAGTAATTTCCAAGGAATGCAAAGACTTTCAGGGTATGTAAAAATCCTAAAAAGTTCCTTTTACCTGTGTGGTAATTAGGACAGTTGCTTTGCACTTTACAGTTAATTACAAATCACTGTTGGTTATTAAAGATATGTCTGTTTTTTCTATAGCAAACATGTTTTATGTCAGGCAAAAGCTGTCAATATTAGAGATAGGAGTGCAGAACAGTATGTGTGGTTTTGGCTATGTGATCTGAGATAACTCACATCTGCTGTCTCTAGTTAGATGTGTGTGACAAACTTTGATACCTGGGCAGAAGGTTTATTGTAACTATAGCCAAGAAAAAGAAGTTAAAATGGCTGCAGGCTGCTTATGAGCATAGGAATGACTTTTCAAGTAAGCTTGCCTGAGGAAAAGACCACACACACCCCAGCACTTGAAGTACCACGAATTCCCTTTTTTCTCCTGCTATAAAAGAAACAAAGATTATTTGTAACTCCTCAGACACTCTTTAGCTAAACCAGTTATTAATAGCATAAATTAACAGGCTCTCATTTCAGTCACCACAACCCTCTGACATTTAGTAGACAGTTTTCTTGATGATCTTTGCGCTTTGCTGATGGGTGATGTAGCTAGAGCTGTAGAATAGGGTTCATCTGAGTCAAAGATGTTCCAAAGTGAGGCCTTTTGTCCTGATGCACAGGCTGATACAGGTAAATATCAGGTGCTTCTAAGAGAGCCAAAATCTAGTTTATTTTTGACTCAACAGCTCCCTCCAGTAATTTTAGTAAGCTTACAAATTCTTACTTTGTCCCTGTACAAAGCAGAGATGGGGTGAACATCAGCTAGGGAAAATGACCAAGGAACTGCCTTCCGCATGGCAAAGCTGGCGCAGGACAAATGTAGCTGTGAAAGGAGCGGTGGATTTAATCTAAAAGAAGGACGTACTGCCTGGAAAACCCGAGTCAAGGTGTCAGTGTTCTACATAGAGTCCATTGCCAAGGCCAGGGAGCTACAGAAAACTGAAAAGGGCTGGAAGTCACTGTGTGAAATTTTGGCAAAAATAATCTGATTTGGCTGTTTAACCTCTACAGGATGGGAATGGAGAACTTTACCCAGTAACAGTAGCTCATTCTCTCCAGGAGGTTGCAAGCCTCCTGTATGATCTGTAATAAATTTCTGCATACAAAACCCCATAACAGTCAGCTGAAGCACATCAGCCAAAATCCAACATCCCATACGAAATCAAAGCCACGTCCTTCTCCGGAAAACCACCAGTAAATGTGCTATAAACAAGAGACAGTTTTGGAACAGAAGAATCGAACTCCTACCACAGAGATCCCCTAAACCAAAATTTCTTGCTAGCAAGAAGCTGGGACTGCGGTGGCAACAGCTCCTGCTTCCCCTTTATGCTGTCTCAGAACATATGCACACCTTTTCCTGAATCACCGACCTTGCGCATTTGCACATGATTGCACACAGTTGCACTAACCTCTGTTGGAAAGCGAGATTTTCATGCAGCCTAGAGGAAAGATAGTCAGAAGTCAAGTGTGGGAGTACGAGTCAAGGAGAAATATCCACAAAAAGTTCTCAGTTCAAGCACTGCTATCTTCTTAGCATTGTCTCAGCCTTTCAAAGTAGTGGCTGAACAAAAGCATTCATATCCCAGTTGGTGGGTATCTGCAGTTACTGTGCGTTATTAGACGTTTATGGAGGTTTATGGAGGAAGAGCTTCCAAGAACACTGAGTCAAGTACAGAAGCAGCATTTTCATCTATGGTTACCTCAGAGTCCACGCATCATTCAGCTTGAGCCGTATCTTGGAAGCTAACTGTGGCTGCAGCATTTATAATTCACAGGAGAACACCATATTTTAGTCTTGTCTGATTTTTAAAAAGAATACAAGAGTTTTATGTGCATGCTGCAACCTTACACTAGTTAGTGACAGCCAAAGTTTTGGAAAGTATTAACCCACCTCATTCCTCAGTTGAGAGGCCAAGACTAAGTTGTTCAATACTCACCCAAAATTGCTTTTCAGAGGTATCTTGTTTGTCTCTTCAGCCCAGCCCAGAGACTTAGCTATGGATATGGTTTGAAGCATGTGTGGATGGGGAGGTTGTAGTCACAAAATGTATTTCTAGTGTGGTTAGACTGATCTCCACAGAACCTCTCATAGCCAGAAGAGTCAGATGAGCACCTCTGTGGGGCCATCTGGAAGAGAAACCAAGCATCAGATGCTCCTGGCTGTATTCTAGGTGAGCTTATTTCTATCCCTTTACCAAAGAGGGAGTTCAGCCAGATGCACTTCCTAAGGCCATGCTCACAGCTACCATGGAAGGGATTAGGTCTGCCAGAAAGCAATCAGAAATAAAGGACAATTTGCAGCTTTAGAGAACTACCCTTCTTACCCAAATCACTCTCACTTACTGCTTCCCAGCTCAGTGAACATAGATCCTCTCAGATATACAGTGTTAGCTTTGGTCACCAAAAGGTGATACAAGGACAGTTTTACTGCAAAGTACAACTTTCACCAATATGTTGCTCCTAATTCAGAAAACAAACACTAGGGAAAAATACCACTACACTTAAAGGAAAGCGTAGCTTTGAACATAAATCTTTGCTGGCTATACCTAGTAGGCATAACAAGTACTGGCTCAGTTACCTCACTCTGAGAGGCAGTAAGGCCTTTCAAGGGGTTTTCATGCTGCAGTTAGCTAGAAGTAACCAGAATAGTTGCATTAAATCTGAAGGTTGTGAGGTTCAACCTGCAAATTATATTGCCTAACACCCCCCAAAATCCTTGTGCCTTACTTTATATTTATTGCATTACCACACATTCCTTAATGATGTTTGTTGCAGGTAGAGTCAAAGCTGAAGCAATTTCTGCATTATTTTTAAAGGAAGGCCAAAGTAAGGGCTAACAGTACAATCCTGGATATCAATTATTCCACCTACACCTTACTACTACATGAATACTCACAATTTTCTAGGTTCCTAAGAAGCTGCCAGCGCATTGCCTTTGCTTGCACAAGTTTAGCTGCCTCTCGATAAGCTCCTGAACTCTATAATAAAACAGTGAGATCAAAATGTACTCTGGAAGATGGCCTAATGCAAAACTGTGGCACGGATTTTAAATCATAATGTTACTGCCTTTTTGGAACCTTTTCACATTCTAATGTGCATGTCAGCTGTGATAAAAATATTGAGCAAAAACTTTGAACTATTTTGGTGCTGTGTTGAAATGTTTGAACAATACTGCCATGCCAGTTTAGCTACATTTTATAATAATCGGTGATTTGGGATGAATTAGACCGTAAACACAGCATGTGTGAACCAAACAAGCTCTTTTAAAGATATTCTAAATGAAAACATACTTTAAGCTATTGTTATTGCTTTTAGCACTGTCACCACAGAAACTGTATAAAACTCACTTTTCTTTCTTAAATGCTTTGTGTTGCCTAAATGATACATGAATTGAGTATAATTGGTTTAGTATTTAAGTGGTCAGACATGGAACAGCATGTCCTTTAGAAAATGCTATCACTGAATTAATTGCTGCATTTACTGTACTTAAGATGCAAGTTTATACTAGTTTTGTTTTTTTTTTTATGAAAGGAGAAGAGGCAAACTTTTAAAATGCCAATGGATGTTCTAGATTATGTATATTTTGATTCACTGCAAAGTTTTAACATTCTAGCAAGAAAGACTTAGATTCACCCCTATAGTAAACCCAGCTAAAATCAATGCAGTTGTGTTAAAAATTAACTTTTTTCACTAGCTTCAGCACTAAAACGTATTTCCAAGGATGCTATTAGAGGCATAAGCACACTCACAGGTTTCAGAATATATGATAACTGTTTCCCAGGTTCCCAAGACAGGATTTATGTGCTTGCTGGAATCTGTGATATAAACTTTTTCCTAATGTCCTTTATGGGAGATAAATTAAGCATACATAATTCAGTCAACTTATTCCTAAATCTGCTGAATTCCAGGCACCAGTGCTGTCCTTTTTGTATACACACTTGTGCACACATGGAGAAGCCATTAACAATCCGTTAACGGTATGTTACTGGAGTATACTAAACACCCTTATTCTTGCCCAGGGTCAATGCTCCTTCTGGTGATTCCAGCTCAGCTGGAGATTGGTTTGAACAAGGGCTACAGCGGCTGTCTCCAGGCATGATGCCAATCTGCATTTCTTCGTCACCCACAGCCCTGACAGACAGGCTCCTCACATAATCTAGCAGTGACTGTAGAAGAGGACCTGAGAACCCTCATTAGCTCTGCCAGCATCAGTGTATGACTAGACCCATGCTATGGGCTCCCAGAGCCCACTTAGAGTTTATGCTCTAAGGTGCCTATTGCTTCTTGCTTCTCGCTGCCAGCTGCAGCTTCACCTCTCTCTTCAACAAGGAGGAATAAGGCTGCAGCAAGGCAGAGAAATCCCAGGAATTAACAAGTGAAATATGACAGGCCTGAGTATGTGATCACTGAAAGAGACCTAAAGCTATGTGTGGATACCCCCATGGGCAGACTGTAGTTCTTAAGTGAAGAATTCCCATGTGAACTTCATGACAAAGATATGTGTCCAATAAACAGAAGTGACATTGCATGTAAGTGAGAAACTAATTTCCCCTATTTCTCTAGCTATTATGTACCTGGTTTGCTTATCATTATTCCATGGGACAGCAGTGACATTGACAAGGAAGTTTTGGAGTCACACCAACAGAAACAAGGAATTTTCAAACAACTGTCTTTAAGGCAAAAATTGCAACACTAGCCCAAGGGAAATGCACAGTGATAGAACATGTAGTTGCAAACAAAAATCAAAAACACATACAAATACATTTCAGCTGGGTTCTTCTATTAAAATGCTTGAAATTTAAATTTCAATGTGTAACCAGCTGCCTCAAGGATAAGTTTGATATAAGATCTTATTCCAAGACACATACATCTTACTTTGCAAAATGCCTCCTGAAATTCACGCTGAGCAATGCACAGAGGAAGCAATGCATTTATCTTCCAAGTATACAGTAACTCCTTGATGTCCATTTTGATAAAAGACCTAAAGAAAGTACTTCAGGCAATGCTGTTCAAGATGTTGCACATTTCCAAGTTCCCCACCTTGAATCAGTTTCTATGGGGGAAGAAAAGGTCAAATTATACAGTAGAATTACACTCTCTAGCAGTGAAATCCTGGCTTTAGTGCCACTTTTTTCTGTAGCTCCATTATATCTTCCTTGTTTCCCTTGTTTTTATCAAGAGGATTAACAAATTGCTCATCTCATACCTGTTGCCACTGTTAAATAATGATCAGAGATGTCCTCATACAGGCCAACCGTAGTCCTGGTAAGTTTATAATTTGCTCATGAGAGAAAGGCTACAAATTAATGTCATAATTACCATCTACACTCCTATCCACAAAGCACTGCAAAATATTTGCCCAAAGGTATGTTTATCCCAGGAACTGGGAAACCTGCACCCTGGTTACAGATACAGCTTGAAACAGTTTCATGTGACTTGCTGCTCTGTGTCGCATGTGCAAAATGACTGCACTTGAATAACACTGGGGATGTGGTGAAGTATGGCTCCACAGGAGGGGACTGAAAAGCCCATTCAGTCCTCAGAAGGAAAAGATGTGCTAAATTTTGCCTATGCGCATACCTGAAAGTTCCATGTTCATGTCATGCTTTTGTCCAGACTGAAAATACACACAGCCATGTCCCGAGCCAAATGCAACAGAAAACCATTAGTTCTGCTAACCTGTTGCATGTGACAATACCTTCCTCACCACCTATCTGTAGCCTCTTCAGTGTATAACCCAAGCTACAGAGCCAAATTACAGGACATAACCAAACTATAAAACTACAAAATCCTGTAGTTTCATTTCTGTACCTATCTCCTTTGCACAACTCTACCTCCTGCACAACATTTGATCTCTTTGCCTCACAGACATTTTGAGATCACTCACAGTGCTCATTTTTGTACAGAACTGTTGACTTCTCCCTTACTACTCTTTCCACCATGGCCTCCCCATAGTTAAGAGTTTGGCCAGAGAAACACAGCCACATGAAGGAAAATAGTTGCTATACACTATATTTTGGCAAGAATAATCAGACCATCCGCTTCCATGATATGATTTTGCAGCACATTGCTTGTCTCAGCATTTACTAAAATCAGAAGTGATTGTATTTTTAAGGGTTCAGGGGTAAATCCACATTAGCAAGTAATTTTGCCCAGGAGGAATGGATCAATAGATGGAAGAGGGTTTAGCTATGATGTAGGCAGTTCAGGGGTTTTATTCCACACTGGTTTCATGAGCCAAATACTCTCAACATGCTTCTGGCAGGACCAAAATTGCTTGAGACTCTAATGTCCTCATGAGCTGTGGAAGGACTTAGGTGTTCACCTTGAGCAGAGCCTCCAATCTGTTTTCCTCTGAAAGGAACCTGGTCTTACATTCACCAAACTGCTCCATGGTCTGAAGCAACATGTGCTGAACTTCATGCAGTCCAGTGGGATAGGTTTGGTACAAGTCATGGGAAGGGAAGGAATGGGACACATGGTTTAGGCTCACACCAGGATCAAGTTACTCCCTAATGCAAAAAAGCCTTCACTTCCATCCAGGATAATTCCTTTCCCAGGTTTTGAATGGCTGAAAAAGCAAATGGAGAATTGACAGCACAGAAGATATGCGTAATGAGCATTCCCAGGTGAAAGACTTGATCTACACGTACATGCAGTTTTCTGCAAGTACGGCCAGGTGATACCTGATGAAATGGACTACAACAAACGGTGAAGCCAGTGTGGGGATTTTGCAGCATAGACATTTGAGACTGCCCATACATGGTTGAATGACCACTGTCTTCCCATGTGGACTATTAGCAACCAGCACAGAAGGATCTGCTCCTATTTTTTGCATGTAATAGAAAACCTGACCACAGAATACGAAGCCAGAATATCACAATCTCATCTTTTTCAGTATGGTCCAGTTTTTGCACCCTATTTGAATCAAGATCCAAATCTCAACACTAGATTCCATTCCTATTACAAGATAAATCAAAATCAAGACTAAAGTCAACAACTCTGGAGGCAGATGGAGGGAAAAGTATGAATTTATATCTTAATTTTGTAGCTGAGGTTAAAGTCAAGCCTTTACTGTCCAAGATTGTGAATTTCAGAGTAATTAATCCTTGCTGTGAAACTCATCATTTTGTTATCATGAAATCAATACATTGCCTCTCATCTTACTTCTGACCCTGCCATTAACTCGTTCATGTCTCTTTCCTGGCATTTTGTTTTATTTCACAAGCTAGAATTCTGGTCATTTGAACCAAGGTTTCAGATGCCTTGAGGTGAAAATATTCATGTCTCCTCCTGAAAGACCATGGGTATAACTGTTGGTTTTGATGGATTGTAGGAGGATCAAGAAATTTCCTCAAGAGTTGCTTTTGCTTCTTGAGGGAAATAAATGAGCTCAAAGCGTGTCCTTGCCAGTTCTGCATTTGAAAGATTTGTCATGTCAAGTGCAGCTGAAATACGCAATACACCCTTTGAGCTAACTTGTTCTTATCCACCTACTGCATAATCAGTACAAAACATTCATTTATTGTGCTGCTTGCGTGTGAGCGTATGCTTAGACTTGAATGACTGGATAGTAAGGAGAACATATGCTTCTCCAACTATGTCAATGGTGCTCTGATCAATTTTTGAAATCTGCTGCCAGCAGTATCCTTCACTGTCCTGACACACTGGAAGAGTTACAGATAAACCCCAACCCCCCCTACTTAGTCACTAGTCTGATGCAAAAGAAGCTTGTCATTAAGTGAGACCAGCCCAACCTGTCCTGGCCAAAATGCAGCCACCCTTCTTTCTGCTAATGTTTGCACGTTACCCTAGTTAAGACTCTTGTGTAGGTCTCCTCCCTGGGTGCCTAGAGGTCAGTGTCAACCACCAACACATTCTCCCCAGGCACTCCCACAATTCCCCTGTTAGACCCCCTGGTGTAAATGGTAGGAGGGCATTGGACACAGGCTTTGCTGGAAAAATCTGAATTACAGCACTCAGGTCATTGATTCAGATACTATGAAAACTGCTGCAGTCCTAAAAGAAGCCTCCTTCAGTGGCTTTGGCCTGGGGGCAGCCAGTCAGCCCTGCACATTCTCCCCTCTCAGACAGAAGGGTGCCAGCATGCTGGTGTGATGGACAGAGGAGCTGCAAGGCCAAAATGAAAAGCTGCAAGAAAGGAAGTGGGATGTACTTCCCAAAATACCAAAATAAGATATTCTCAGGTTCCTTGGTCACAGAGATCTGACTGTAACAGCAGATACTGATGAGGTTTCTGAGGCTCCTCAAACACATGGTAAATAAATACAAATCAACAGACCTCTTTGCATCTCTGCTGGAAGTCAAGTTTTGAACCTGTTTCTCTAAAGGGGAAAAGCTAATGAGCTGCCATGCCTGCTGTGTCACCAAGATTGGAATTATGACAATATGTATACCCAGCACTAAGTGCACAATAATTATTTCCAGATGTATGCAAACGTGGCTGATTTTTTCCACATTAATCTTTCACACAGCCTGCATTCATTATAGAGCTCAGATGTTTACTCAGCATTCAAATAAAACATGAAGAGATTAAAAAAACCCTATCTGATCTGTTAAGCTTCCTTAAAACAGAGATGATAGTATCTGCCTAGCACTCTAACTTGATTTTATTACTGAAATTCTGGGGATTTATGTAACCATCCTGCTTTTTACCAAGGTCTACATTTTTTTCCAACTAATCCAGTCCCATTGTCCCTGCACAATTAAGTGAAAATGAACACTAAATTGTGATGCCCATGATGCTTCTTGATTTTTCTATTACACCGTGAACAATATTAAAGATGCTGGGAGAATCCCCATAACATTTTCTTCCTGGGCTAACTCCCGATGACTTTGGATTGAATAGATGAGTCTCTTGTTCTTGCTACATGGCAGTGTTAAACCACAGTAAGTATAGAAAACTTGGTTTCCCTTTGCAAAACAAGAGTGTTTATTGCACCAGCCTGAATGACAGTACCACAGGAAGCAGTGTCAAGCTCACATCTTGCCTTGCCAACGAAAGCTGCCCATGAGATGTGATGTGCCCACAAGTTTTACAGGGACCTGACACTGTTCCTCACTTACCATGCTAGTCATTCCTTCTCATCCACCTGGGGGAAGGTGCTTACCCTCATGCCTCCATGCAAACATTTTCTCATCATGGGAGATGTTATACCATTGGGAGTGCCCTGGTCATGTGCTTTGCAAATTTATGGAAAGATGAGTCTGTTAGCAAGTCGTCAGGGCCGAGAAAAAACCATCAGAGATGGAGTCATCTCCAGCCATTTCTGTGCCAGCAAAATATGTTTAGCCTTTTGATGTCCAAATATAGGGGAAGATGCTTAATGGGATTGTAAGGAGCACCCCTGCAGCTATAAAGCCAGCTTTGTACTGGTACTTGAATATCTGTCAAAAATGATGTTTTTTTAAACACTAGGCATGATACCTTGTTTGATTGGAAATTTTGCAAACCACTGTCCTTTGAAAGTTATACATGATGTTTATTTCTAAAGATGAACCTGACCTTTACATTCTGAGCTAGATTTCAGTTTCCTTTTCACCTCTGGGGAAGCCCAATAGCTTAAGATTTTGGTCCCAGCTGTAAACAAGGTATCATGGTCAGCTGTGGTATTTACATGAAGACCTGTGTTCAAAAGGTAAAACATTTCCTTTGGGAGTCTTCAGATCTGGTACCCCTCAGTCTATGCCCATAATATAAAGTAGATCATAAAGAACATAACCTTACAAAATACAGACTGATCCTGTGAATTTGCCTCGTGTGACTAATCAGTGTAGTGTCTAAGAGTTTAGTTATAGAATAGTTTAGAATAGAATTATAGAATGGTTTGGGTTGGAAGGGACCTTAATGATCATCCAGTTCCAACCCCCCTGCCATAGGCAGCGCCATCTTCCAGTAGACCAGGTTGCTTAAAACTCTGTCTAACCTGGCCTTGAATACTTGTATGCGTAGATCGTATACTTGCATATGTACATAATATACCTTTGTATATAGATCATCCCTGCTCATTAGTGTCAGCAAACTCTGACTAATGCTTGGTTCAGTTTATCTTTATGGATCCAGCTCCACAAAAGAAATGTCTACACTAAACCTATCATTCACCAAATTGCTTTATCTTCTTTGAATAAGACTTATATCAGATTATGAGCAACATAAATAATGAATGTGGAAAGAAACGATTTCATTTTCCACAGCTCTCACTGAATTATATATCAAATATTTTATCAAACAGTCTAATAGTTAATAACCATTAACTATTCTTTTCATATCCTTGTTTTAGGGCAGGACATAACTGGATACCACCACTTTTTGTTCCTTACTACTCTCTTCCCTATAAAGTTCAACAGCCAAGAGTTCAGACAGCTCCTCAATGATCTATAAACAAGAACATATAGATTATACAGCATTGTTATTCTAATTTTCCCAGGGTAGGGAAGAGTTACCTTTATATTTCTCTCATAAATAAACTGCATTTTCCTGAGCATTTCTTTGGAGGAAAAAAACAAAGCAAAACAAACAAAACAAAACCTTTACTGCTTTTTTCTTTGATAAACAGCATTCCCAGGGCCACTGGAAGCTGTTTGAGCAGCTGCAGGCAGAAGCTGCTTAGGTGCCTTCTCCTGGCCCCACTGGACTCTTCAGTGTCCTTCCCCCAGCAGCAGCAGCGCTACCATCTCTGGTAACGACCATCACCTTGGAAGTACCCAGTCACAAATAAGGAGCTATTTTTCCATTCCTTTCCTTTCCCCGTTCCTTTCTCTCCTTTCCCCTTCCCTTCCCTTCCCTTCCCTTCCTTTCCTTTCCTTCCTTCCTTCCCTTCCTTCCCTCTCCAGTTTTGTTTAAGCAGATTAACACTTCAAAGCAACCAATTTTAACTTGTATTTTGTGTTATTCATATTTCACTTTTTCTTTTAGTACTGTTGTAGCGCTTGCAAATTTGCATCAACTACTGAATATGCAAAATGGAAATCATATAGTCAGATCTTCCTCCACCTGCAGAATCTTCAGTATGTCTTCAAAAATCTGCCACACTCCTTTCCTATATTATAATTGGCCCAGTTCCATAAATATGTTTGCTGACCTGATAAACAGTAGGAAACTGAGTTTGTTGGAATGTCTTAGATATTCCTTTGCTGCAAAGCTTTCAAAGATATCACAACCATTATTACTATCCTATACTGAATAATCAGAGAGGCAAAAAAAGCCATACTGTCATGTAGCTAAAATATCTCACAGTCTCACTCTGTCAGAGCCTCTAGAAAAATTAAATCAATCCATATTACTTTCTTATATTTCCAGACCACCCACTTTCTCTTTGTATTGGATTTCAGTTGCTTTTGTTATCAATACTAATTTATTATAGACTACCTAAAGAAAAGTCAACATTTATAAAAGGCTGTATTTATCTACTTATGAAGGGAAAGGTTTCTTCCCCATGTTTATACAATCATATTTCTCTCCAGCATGCAAAATTATTTTAGGGACTCTGACTAATGAAAAGTTTGGGACAGGATAAAAATAAACTTTGATGGGTTTTGCTGCAACCAGCTACTAAGTGGTTTGGGTTCTGTGGGCTTTTTTTCTCCTCCTGTCAGCTTCTAATCTGCATCATGAAAATGTGAAACATATGAGTAAATACTCAAAAACTTCCACTGTGGTCTTTGATGTCTGCAAGTCAGGACAGTGTTCACCTTTTCAACTCAGCATCTTGGAGGTGGTCTTCTTACCCAAGGTGAATGTAGGAAACACCCTCCGCTTCCAAGGTAAAATGATGGATTAACATTATGTGGGAAGGCTCCCATTTTCCTTGTGTTCCTTTTAAACTTCATTTATGCAGCATTTGGTTCAAGGCGGTAGATCTCTGATCACAGCATTCCTGCTATGGAGCTGAAGATTATACAAGGAAGGCAAAGAAGATAAAATCTTCCCAGGAATTATTCTTCACAGAATTATCTCGTCACCCAAATTAAGGTATGATGTATGATATTTTTTTCTCAGTAGGAGGCCCCGGTACAGTAAGAAAACACTCAGAACAGGAATTGCACTTGCTCTCATCTATGACTGACCTTCATTCCTTGAACGTTAGCATCAAATAATTTGATCAAACATCATTGCCAAGAGGCTAAAGCCAGTTTTCTTGCATGCTAATCACTACTGTGGACTGCAACAGGCTTATGGTCTTAACTTGTCAAAATTAATGGGGAAGACCTTCAGATAACTGAAGCTCCCCTTAAACCATTACAGCAAGGACAGTTTATACCAGTGAAGGATTTGTTCTTAACTATATGATGAATTAGTCTTTTACTACAGCTGTGTTTTCTTTCCTTTCTTAATTAGAAGCAAGTAATTAAAGAGAATTGATCACGCATGAAAGCAGAAAGGAATGGAAAAACAAGTCTTCCAAACAAAAAGTACAGCAGCACTAAATAATCCAGGTATCAAAAGACTTCCTTCAAGATTATGGTTAACTGCTTTCCCAAATGCCTCACTTGTCCATTCCAGGCAAGCTGTGCAGGGCTTAGTTGTAACGAAGGAAGTATCTGTCTACTCAGAAGCAAGGTGAAACCACAAGTTCCATTTTCACTGGCTAATTGATATTAAAGCCAGAGCTCTAATCAAATGGTAACAATATTTAGTTACAAGGTACCTTGGGTGATATTTGAACCAGCAACCTCAGAGTACAAATAACATTCAACACCCCATCAGTGTTCTCCCATAGCTGGCCAGGAAGGCTGAAGGAACCTGTTTCCCACAGACACATAATCACATCCAGGAAATACACAGCCCAGAGCAAACACCGCTATGTTTTGCCACATTTGTCATCTGACACACTGTTTGTGTTAGCCAGGACTGGAGCTGGTCAAGCCAGAATGCTTGCTCACACTGTTAAATATGCTGTCTGCTGCATTTCTCTGGTTAATCACTTTCTTCCCAGCTGGGGAAGCAGGGTAGTGCCTTCAATTGCTTCTCCCTGCTTTCTAACTCTCCTATGACTTCACTACAAATTAGGCAAGTAAATCTCTCTGGGACAGTGCCACTGGCATTATGAAAATCCCTATGGGTGAGGAAGCAGTGGCATCCTTTTTAGTGCTATTAGAGCACAAAACTGCATACCTGGCCTATTGAATATGGAATTCTCATAGGAGCTTTAGGTGACCAAGCTCTCTGAGGAGTGTGTAGGCATAGAGGCATAGCCAAATTCCTTGCGCTGTCTTAGCCTTCACATGCAGCAATCAGGTTGCTTCTTGCAGTGAACCTACCAAATGATTGCAAGGAATGCAGGAACAAAATCCAGCAAAAGATTGTGCAAACACCCACTTAGTAAAGGTGTTGATAAATGCTTTCTGCAGAATCTGAAGTATTTGTTAACTATTCAAAAGTGTCTTTGAAAGAATGAGCTAACCTGCCAATTTATTTTAATAACATTGGGTAAAGAAAGGCAAACCCCCCTCAGTCTTATATTTCAGCCTCTAACTTTCACTAGCTTTCTTCTTCTTATCACTATCTTGTGTAACTCTCTTGATGGTTAGATTAGCATAACCCTGCACATGGGATGAGCAGCCTGTTTGTCTGCCAGGTGATGCAGTTCCTCAAGTTAGACTGCTCTTGGTTCTCACTGGCTGGTGAGGTCTCACTTCAGCAGCAGAATCATCCTTGGTTTGGATCGCAACAGGACACGCTCAACAGTGTTACATCACCAAAAAATAAAAATATTAATCTCAAAGCCATCTATTCATGTTATTGTCAGAAACTGTAAATTTTAAGGTGTTTTATTTTCTTCAAGGCTCACATTTTTTCACAAAGAGATCAGCTCCTGCCTTTTCCTGTTCTACTGATATTGGTCAGTGTTTGTGTGTGTCGTGGTTTAAACCCAGTCAGGTAATTTGTTCGCTCACTTCCCCCCCTTTCTTGCCCTCCCCCTGCTCTCCCGGAGGGACGGAGAGGAGAATCGAAAAAAAAGGAATGCAACTCCCACAGGTTGAGATAAGAACAGTTTAGTAACTAAGGTATAACACAAATCACTACTGCTACCACCAGTGATAATAATGATAAAGGAAATAACAAGGGAAGAGAATACATCATCTCACCACCAGCCGACCGATAACTCGCCCCCCCAAGCCCGACCAAGCTCCGACCGATACCTCCTCCAACCCTGCCGTCTCCCAGCCCTTCCGGCTAACTCCCAGTTACATCCTGGGCATGACGTGCTGTGGTATGGAATACCTCTTTGGTCAGTTTGGGTCAGGTGTCCTGTCTCTGCTTCCTCCTGGCTTCCCCTCCTCCCTGGCAGAGCATGAGGCTCACAAAGTCCTTGGCCAAACCAAAACATCGCTTGTTATCAGCTCTGTTCCCGAGCTGAAAGTCACAACACTGCACTGCACCAGCTACCAAGAAGGAGAAAAAATGACTGCTACTGCTGAACCCAGGACAGTGTGTTTAAGTCCTTTGCTAGGCTAAGGTATTTCAATCATTTTCCACCCAAGATTTTAGTTCCATTTCTTGCTCTTAGCTTGCTTCTAGGAAATAGGTATTGGAGCTCTTCCCTGTTACCCAACAGCAAGAATTTCAATGGTGCTGTGTAGGTGGCCAGACCAAGCTCACCCTGCCTCTGTGGAAGGTCCCATATGATAGCTGTGCCCATTACCTCCTCCAGCAGCTCCCCAGTCAGCCCTTCCACCGGCCTGGGCAGCCTGCATGCCCCACAGCTAGAGTCTTCCTCTGAGGCAGCAGTAGCAAACACTCCCCCCAGCCTCCTCCTAACAGCAGGTCTATGTTTTATGACCCTGAAATATGAGCAGAAAGGAGGATACTTCTACGAACTATAAATTGTAGAGTCACTCCAGAAAGAGAGAGACATGAATCATTAATTAACAATATCTCCTTTAGCTGAGCTTCTTCAGCCCGGAGATGAAGAGAAATGGGATCAAGGCTACCCAGAAGTTTTGCTGTGCTTGATTAAATGCCACCCTACAGAAATAAATATAAGAAAGAAACAAAAAGCATGCTAAAGAACTGTTTAAAATACAAACAGTTGACAAATAGGTCTGAGGTCTCACCAATTCAATTACCTTCCATTTGACTCTACTTTGATCCCATTTTAGTTCATTATCATTGTTTCCATACAAATTCTGTCTGGCATAAAAATGGATAGTAATGGAATAAGAAACACTAAGACGTCATCATCTGTTTTATATCTTCTGGGCTAAAATCTTTAGATCTACTTAGGATAAAGCTTATTCAAATTTCAAAGATCCCCTTCAAAAAGACACACAATAATGTATTATAGCCACAGTCCTAAGAATGGGAGTCCACTGTCTTGCTGAAATTTAAATTGACAATTGGGTAATGGTCCAGACTGCAGGTCTCCTGGAGACAGCATTATGAAAGTGGAATTTGGCTCACTAATCTATACTGAAGCCTGCTGTACACTTTATTGAAACGTATTGGCATTTATGCCTGAAGAACTGCAACATTAGCCCAGTTGCCTCCAAGCTGATGCTTTGCTAGGGAACAGCTAGCAATAAAAATAGAAATCAGATACGAGAAACCAAGTACAATGAAGAATAATTAGCTATATATTCTCTGACTATGGGATCATCATCACTTAAAATGGGAAAAATGCCAGCCAGTTCTAAATAAAAATGATTGACAATGTCTGAGCAAAGTTTGCCAGACCTGACATGTCACAGTCTTGTTTTCAGCCTAGCCTGTCATGATTTAAAAACCAAAATAATTTGTAAATAAGTGGCCTGTATTCATCTATTGCCTTTCCAAAATGCAAATCATGGCATGCAAAGATAATTTCAGCCTACTCAGAAACCCAGTTACTTCCACTCATTCATCCGAGCACTAATATTGCTCTTTAGTCAGGGATAGAAAGAAGTTTTAAGAGCAGTGCATTAGCTTCACACACCATTAACCATGAGTGCCTCACGCTCTGTATTGTATGCTTGATGAAATGGCACTCATGCCGTCCCTGTATACCAGAAAATCAAGGCATTAAATATAACCTTTTTTCAAGGGAGTCTCAGGTATAGTTGAGAAGGCTGTGTGTATTGATACAGTCTATTTGGATTTCTGTAAGGCATTTGATTTTGGAACAGGTGATATTTTGTTTTAAAGTATTTTATGCAGAAATAAGAGTACATTATTAAGATAATTATCAACTGCCTCACTGGCGAATATCACCATGTGTTAACAGAGATGTATCTGTCACTGAGGCCATTCCAGCCGGGTCAATAGCGACCAGTCCCTGAGCTAACACTAATAGCTTATCAATCATTTAGAAAAATGAAATATTTGCTGGTGGCATTCAGTGTAGAATAAAATAAAAATGGTAGGACAGCAGACTGCAGAGACAGAATGATCTGAATTGCAGGGTCAGTCAGTCATCGTTCAAACTGCTCCTGGGACTTGGGGACACAGATGATAACCATGGACTGTGAGATTCAGACTTGTGATAACAGCCACGACTCACATATTGTTTAAAGTAACTGTCAATACTACTACTAAAAGCTGCCAAAACCCTCCGATAAATAAGAAAAAAGGAAAAGAGATAGCAAATGCAGCCTGGCCCTGTGCACAGCCTCAGTAAAGCTGCTATGGAGAAATTCATTCTTTCCCTGTGCTTGTACATAATGAAGGATGTGGGAATACAGGAGGGAACACTAGAAGGTCACAAAAACGTTTTGAACTTACCCAGCTTCTCAAAAAGACATGACACACCATGTAAAAGATTTAGGATAGTCTGGGAAGAATGAGAGTACAGGTTTAATCATGCTTGAAGAGACTTAAGGTTTGAGAGTTAAGCTTAGGTATATGAGACTATGCTTTGAAACAGCATATAAAAGGAGTGGGGAACTCATTAGCAAGTACACAAATCAGATCCCCAACCACAGGTAGCAAGTGGTGTTTTGGGATGTTCCAGGACATTCAGCCAGGTCCCTAGATACTGGTACAAGGGACTGTAGTCTTGCAGCTCCAGCAATCAGAGATTGGCCAACCTTCTGCCTTTCCCAGATTCCCAAGGGCACTTCCAGTGGGATCTCACCCTAGCAGGGTTCAACATGAGATCAGACACTGCTCCAGAGAAGGAGATTTATCTGCTCTGAGGAGAAACCCCAGTGGAGAGAGATCAGGACTGAAGGGACAGTATTCTCACCCATAGCCTCTCTTCTGCATGGGCAGGGCATGTTACAGACCCCATCCCTATGCCCAGCTCAGACATACTTATCCCATTCCTGGCATTCACAGTGCTATACAAAAACAGTGGTCAAAATCAGAGCTCAAGATTCAAGGCTTCTGCTGACCTCCTGCAAGGGTCAGGAAAGTGTTCTTGAGATTCATGATGACTGAGACACTTGTTAAGTAGGCCCAGACATGGACCAGTATTCCACCACACTGGGCTCGGATTTCAGCATGGACTGAAAATGCCATGAACACAGCTTGATGTGCCAGGCTTTCTTCCCTCACTCCAAGGGATGTGATTGATACAGCAGCACTGGCAGATAAAACCTGCAGTATGTCTTACTTGTCTGCTCAGAGTGCAGTTGTGTTAGAGTTGAGATCTCTTCAGCTTATAGTGACAAGCATCTCATCTGCTTTCCTGCTGGGGCATAGAATTTAGTCTTTAAGGTCTGAAAAGCTTTGGTCTAAAGTCTTTGAAGTAATATGAAAACAAATATGTGAAAATTCTGAAGTTCCTTAAATGAAAGGAGTCATAAACTGTTGAGTTCCTTTCCCTTCTTAACCTTAATCTCCATGCAATCAGTAAATTCCTGGAGTGTGACCTGAGATAGGAGAGGCAAAATGTGAGCAACAATTTAAAACTGTGAAGAGAGCAATGTCAGCCATGTGCACACCCAGGTTGCAAAGGAAATAAATAATTCTTTTGAATTTTCAGCAGAGAAGACACTGGATGTGGAAAGGACAGTTTAAAACTGTTCTAGTGCATCTGGAACACTATCTACTGAATATAGATATTTTCACATGATCAGGGGCAATATATCTCCATGCCCAGAAGGGGATCCACTCAGTGCAGCAGGACTACCTGCAGATATGAAGTCAAGACTTCATCAACATGAATGCCAAGCTTGTAAAGTTCAAATTTTAAAGCAGATCTTCCCTTCATGCATTCAGAAATGCATAATCACAGAGGCTTGTAAGAGAAATCATCTTGCAACATAACCATCTAGAATTTCAAAATAATCATTTCCATCTCTCTGCGTACATTTTTATACCGACCACCAACTGCTTGATTCAAAACCGCTGACATCAATAAAAATCTAATCACCACAATGCAAAGAGTAGGCAGACCCTGGGTTCTTCTTCTTTCTCCATAGGCATTTTATTTCTTGTACGTTGCCATTTTCCTTTTGGCCCCATACCCCTCTTGGCACAAAGGGAAAGATCTGTTAACCATATTGCAGTATTGCTAAAGAAGCCCAGTCATGGATTAGGATGCCATTAGGAATGAAATGTTGGTACCTAAATCAGGGTTTTGGTTGGAAGCTGTTTACAATCTTGACTGTAAAAGGATTAGCTTCACCTAAATGACATAGAACAGTGTGAGAGGTATGCCTGTGTAGTTGTCTCATTGTTACAGCATTGAGGACATTTGAGCATTTGAAAAGGCCCATGAATGCATGCCATAATCTGAGCATTACACTGCCTTATAATGTAGATGGGCCATGGGACAAACATCATAGCAGACCCAAGGCATGTGATTTTCTTACAGGCAAATCCTGTTTGCATAGTTTCTTTCTTTTATTTTGGGATTAGAACTTCTGCTCCTCAGAGAAACAGGTTTTTCTGCCTCCCTTTTGAATTCTTTTGGGTATGAATTACCTGGTAAGCTCCCCACAGCTCACTGCCTGCACTGGAATGCCATGTGGGAGCCAAAGAGCTTCGTTTAAATGCCTTGTGAATTGCCCCAGTGTTTTACTCCACAAAACAACGGTCTTGCATCCCAAAGAGCACATTGATCCCCAGCTCTGTGGCCTTTTTGGTAGAACAAAATAAAACATAATACTTATTTTGAGAGAGAAGCAAAAAAGAGAAATTTCAATATTTAATACTTAATCTTTAGATTTTTCAGTACATTGATAAAAAATCTGGTTTTATCGCAAAACGCAATGTGAATTGCTCATATTTTAATGCAGGAAAAGTACCTTTTCCTAATGGTTTTCTCTTTCTAGTTTATGATTTCTTTGAGATGCTGACAGAGCAACAGATGGCAAACCTTGTACTCCCATTTTGTGTCAGTGGAATTTAAGGCGCACTGGATTAAACAATCCAGTTGAGGGGATATCCAAAACCGACTGCCTCAGCACTGAACTGTGCACTGTTGACTATAAAATATACAAAACAATGCTTGTAACCCTCAACACTCAGCCCCTCGAGTCAAATCTGCTCATATAAGGGTGGATGGGATTTGAAAATAGGGAAAGAGATCTCATTATAGGAGTCACACTGATATAATTCTAATAACTGCAAGAACTTCTAGAAGCCATGAAACCCCTCTTCAAAAACAGGCAGCTGAAACAACAGCAGTTTGCCAAAACTAGGCACGTGTCAGCATTCCCCCAAAAGCACAAAGCAAGCATCAGTTGCCTGAGGGAAACTCATGGCTCTTCTGAGGAGTTTCAGGTGTCCACAAAAAAAGTGAGAAATACCAAAGAATGAAAGCAGTGAAGACACACCAGACACAAACAGATGCAGCATGTCATCTAGTAAAAATGCTGATAGAGAGCTTTAGGATTAAGAGCTAGCTGTGATTGATTTGTGAATGTCAATGTATTTCTACAGTCAGGTTTTTTTAGATGATGCTGATTGTGAAATAGCTCCAGGCTGTTCTATAACACCCAAGAAATGCCAAGAAAAATGACACAACCCAGTACTAAGTCAGTAATGGAGCTTCACAAAATTCTGATACTTTCCTGTTCCCATGGAACAGACAAAGAGGGAGGACAGAAAGGAAGAAATTGTGCACTGGTACAATGGTGACTAGCTGCCAGATCACCTAGGCAGGGCCTTTACTGAACAATTTCCTTGGCCAAGGAACTTTAATCCAAATGTTTCAAGAAAAATGTGGCTGGGCATGCAGATAACCTATTTTGTCTAGATCCTTGCTGATCTCAGGCTGTTGAAATAAAAACTTACTTTAGAAATGCTTGTGTCACAAAAGCTATAAATCATAAGCATGTACATGAAAATGGGTACACAGGAATGACAAGTGAGAACGCTGGAAAGGTCCATATGGAATGTCTGCTGGAACAAAGAAAGGTATCATAGCAAAAGGTAGGTCAACAGTTCAGGCTCCAAACAGAGCAGCCCAGGTGAGTTTCCATCACTGGTTGATCAGATCAGGAACTTTTCTGAGTAACGAAGTATTCCCTGTTTGATGTGTTCCATGCTCAGTTTGTAAGTTCTGCATCAGAGAAGGTATCTAGATCCCACACCGTCTTCTCACGTTAAGAGGAACATCTCCTGAGACTCTTACTACTGGTCAGGCATCTGGGCCAAAAAACAATGCCAAATTTTGTAATACTGATGTTTTGGGAATGCTTTTCAAGTATTGCATATATATCCCATATGCCAGACTGTCATACTAATTGCCCCTCCCTTGCCATCTTCACGTGTTCTTAAACTTCGAATTCCCTTTATCTGTTAGCATAAAAAATTGCATTGAATAATTGAACAGTTCCCACTGTAAAGTTTTATTCAACCATTTTCTGTTTGCTTTGAAACAAAAAGACAAGACAGAAATGCAGCATAAAAGTCTTAGCTTAAATGCAAAATGCTTTGTACTTGAAATACAGCCTATTAAGAAATGTTTATGAAGACAAAGTTACATCTTCATCTCTAAAGCTTTGTAGTATTAAGTTATTTTCCAAATGAATTCTCCAGGACAGCTCTATTTAGGTTAATTTCCAGTGTACCAAACAGCACTGTATCTAGGCACCATTAACAAAATAAATCTAGGAGAGTTAATTCATTTTTCTTAGATAAATAGTTATAAGGAGAATGTGCTTCTCTGACAAATATTTGGAAACTTCTGTTCTCCTGATGTTAAGAGACTGCAGGGAATAAAACTAAAACCAAAACAAAAACTAAAACAACACTGGGTCAGTTTTATTGTGAAAATCAACTTAACTCGCCAGGAGACAGATTATAGCTCTGGAAAAAGAATAGTGACTGGGCAAGTGAGGCTAGCATAGGGAAAGAGGCTTTTCAGCCTTGCTTAGGAGGGGGGTATTAGAAGTGAATTATGACCTGGTTTTCAGAGCTGTTGATCGACATCTGTAAGACTCACTGGCCACTTCTGAAAACAGCCTGCACAGAAGCAGGAGGAAAGCAAAAAGGGGTTACTGAGTAAATGTTAGTTGTGGGAAATGTCAGAATGAAGGAATACTTAAAGATGTTGTCCCAACATCTACTAAGAGTATGGGAGTGAGTAAAGAGTGACACTTTTGGGAGAAGCTTAGCTTAGCACAATTTGTCTATTAAAATGATTCCTGAAGCAGGAAGGAGGAGAGTCCAATTCTTAATTCACTTTGGAGTGAGGTGCTTTGTAGGAAATCAATCACTGTGAAATTCCAGGTGGGGAAAAGGATGTTTTGTGCTAAGGGGTGTAAGTCTATCTTGATGCCTGGGTGACATGATCTGGAAATTTACCAAACAGCAGATTCCTGCACTAGGTGAGAAGAAAAATTTCAGCAAGTAATCTATAATATGTGCCATGAACAGTGAGAGAAAGAAACATTTTGTAAGTCGTTAATTGTATGGGATGATGTTAGAGTGCTATGCCTAAAGGCAGAGGTATACTGACTGTACTTCTTCCAGCTCACCAACAAGCATGTAAGGGCTTTCACTCTTCAGCAATACACCAAGAAGGAAACAGGGATGAAAAAAATTAAGAAAATATCAACAGAGAAATATGGCAGTTTGGCAAAATACATCCTGCAGTATTTTTCATGGATTTCTACAGAATATTAGAAAGAGTTAAATTCTGTGAAAATTCATCTAGAATTTTCAGATTTCTGTTCAGTACAGGCCTGAGACAAGAAATGAAATTTTCACCCTCCCTCTATATATGTCGTTTGTTCACCAGATATGTAATTTAACCCACAAATTTGTTATCAAATTTATAAGAAGTGAATTTATTATTCACTCTTTACTAAGATAAAGGAATAAAACTTTGTCTATTAGCTTATGTTAAAACCTTTAATGTTAGAATTTATTTTCTAATTAAAAATTATATTTAATTTCTACTGTTTATTTTATATCCTAGAGATCTTGGAAAATCACAACTACAATGAACAATTTAAAGTGAAGCATGCTTCCATTACGTGGGTTTTGGTCAATAACACTGCAGTTGGGCTTTTTTCCCCTTGGAAGACGAAGTGCTTCTAAAATCCACTTGAAAGTTCTCATTGGAGAGCAATATTGAATTTGAAAAAATATCAGCATTTGTTAGCAGACTTTTATGTACAGTTTTCTAGGAAGAGAAAGGGGTAAAAGGTTGCTGTGCATGACTGTCCCCTCAGTGCCAGTAGCAATTCTGCTAGATTGGGAAGGCACTTGTCTGGTCCACAACACTCAATGGTATTACGGGTCTAAACGGGTATATACGGGTCTAAACTAAGTCACTCAGCTTTTCATTATCTTTGTCTCTTGAAGTTAAGATGCATCCACTGGAGACCTTTGTACAGTGCTCATTACCGTGGAATGTAAGTGACCACAGCTCCAATAGCGGCCTGTTTATGAGGAGATTGTGGTTGCTTTACTTCAACATAGAGCCTGCCCTGGACTTCAGGCCCAAATCCTGCTCTCACTGGGTTGAAAAACAAATTAGAAGACCTATTAGACACAAACTGACCCTACTCTATATTTTGTAGCTCTCAGATTATAGCAGCACTGAATACAATTAATTTTATCAAAGAATTTCATTTAATACTGAAATATAGAATTAATGTGGAAGAAGGTGCAAACTGAAGATGTTTAAACAAAAATAAGCAAGTGTTAGGAGTACATTACATAGGAACAGTTTCACCAGATAAAACTGGAGGTCTGTCTCATTTGCTGCATACCATCAAAATGTGCTCTGTCATGCTGAGTACTATCTTATCGCTTTGCCCACTGGTGATAGCAGGAAGAAATGCCAGGGTTTGTTTCCATGCTCAGCAGAGAGGCACACTGCTCGATGGCAGCTGTGAAAAATAAAACCTGTACTATAGCATGCTTGTGGTTCCTTAGAAGGAGCAATGTTTAGCAGTACCTGATCAATAAGAATCTGAGCTAGGATGAATTTCCGAGTTTCAGTGAAACTAGACCAGCCAGCTTCACTTTGCTACATGCTTACACAACAGTGCTCTGTCCCAGTTTACAATATTAAAAGGAAAGTAAAACCATAAACGGGTCAAAAGTGCTCTCTTCTTTCTGGACATGTATTTATGGAAAGTGAAGGTCGCTTCAGACTGTTTTTCATCCTCTATCTCCTCTATCGATCCCCCATGTGCAGTTCTCAAATCTGTCTGAACCACCTACCATGTTTCTTTAAGCATCTCTGTCCCTACACTGTAGGAGCAGAGATTTTAGAAGCCCATAAAACCAACTCTAATTTCCATTATAGACAGGAGGGAACATCTAAAATTATTGTTGGTGTAAGAATTCTCTCTAACATGAAGACTATGATGAATTTTGCAAATGTTTGTTCAGCGTGGAAACAATTCATCTGACCAGGCAAGCTTAATGTGAAGAGTTTAAGGCCACTCACCTTCCAGGTAATGAGACAGTTTCTGAAGACAGTGTATAAGCTGGACATTGCTGCTGTTGATGCAGGGGACAGAGGAACCACCTCACTGCACTTGCTCACGCCAGAGCTGACCCGCACCTGCCTGAAGTCATGCACGCTACTATTTACAGCTTACCAGCATGGTGCTTGAACATGGTAACAACATGCCTACATGTGACAGGTAGCATGAAGACCAGCTGTGATGGCAGTTTCAGTTCTTACACTTGTGGGCAGCTACTCTCACCTCCAGGAAATTCATCTGCCCATTTTGTTAGTGCTGTCACCCCAGAGGATACCAGCAGCTGAGTTTCCAAGCTGCGCTCACATAACCTGTTTCAGGTGCTTATTGGCAGGAGAGTGAAGGGAAAGTTGCATTCCCCCAGGTTTTGTTTATCTAACCACTAGCAAAGCAAGCAAAAAGATCTATTTCTTTGAGTCTGTAGAGGAAAATATAACTATGTGTTAGAAATCACATAGTTGCCCTCCTTCTTTGTTCTTCAGTACAAAACATTTTCCAAATGTACATCTCTCTTCACAGATTTGCACAGCAAAGGAGAAAAGGAATGCAACCCAGCAGCTCTCATCATTATATAAGAAATTATTTATTCACCGTTAAAGCAAGTGATACTTTTTGCTGTGTGGTGAAAGCTAACCATAGCTAATTTCAGATTTTTGCAGCTTTTCAACATGAGCATGATAAAACGCCATATGGCACTCTTGTATCTGGGCAAAGTCTCTGAAATCAGCATGATTCCCATTCTAACGCAGCCGCTGAGGCACAGCCATGCAAGGCCATATTCCTGCTCGATGGGGCCCTGCAAAGAGCACTGTCCTGCCAGGGATGACACGAGCCGCTGGCACAGCACCCAAGCCGGCTGCCAGCACACTGCCTGTCAGCTTGGGAGCAGGAAGAGGAGCCACAAGCGATTTTTGCAGCAACTTTATCCACAAAGCAAATGTCAGGAAGTGGAACTTGACCCGCTTTATGAAACTATCTTCTTTGTCTGTTGCTGCCCTCTGCTGTCACAAGCTAGGGCAGCTCGGAGAGGGCCCGCATGCGGCCAGGAGCCACAGTAAGGCCTGGGCACTCAAAGACATAAATAACAGGAGAAGCCAGACATGGGGTTTGAAAACCCAGCTGCTCTGAAGCAACTCTGAAGTTTCTCCTGTGTGGGAATTTACTCATGCTTTGTTGGTGTGGGACATCAGATGCTGGATGCGATGTGCAAGCAACACAATGCACTGGCTTGATCTGCACAGTGATCTGGGAAGGAAGAGCACACAGGATCCAAGGGACCTGTAGGCTCTTGGCTGTTCATACAAAATCCTACATCACAATTGGTTTCAAAAGTTTTTAGCACAGCAAATATAACTGAACCCAATAAATCTAAGTGAACCCAGCAAATTCAAGTCATATTATGTTCACCTTTAGCAATTGTAATCAAAGGAAATCTGACAAATGCACTAACTCATCATGCTGAATTTCTTGGGTCAGCTACGTCTTTCTAAAAGTACATTCCTTCTACAGCAACAACCCCTTATCCAGAGCAGAGCTGAGGCTTCAGGGATCTTTGTCAAACACTTTCCAAATGCACGAGTGCACTTCAGAGACTATCTGTTAAACACTTACAGACTCAATGTGAGCCCTCTTGCTGCTTTGGCCAGCCCATGATGCTGCCTGGAGCCATGTCCCTGAGGCAGCACCCAGCAAGCACTGAGAAGCAGAGGAAGCCACCTCGGGGCAAACACAACCAGAGCCAGCTGTTGGTTCATCACCTCACTTTTGCTTAAGGTGCCACTTGGTCTTCATGCACCTTTAACAAGGACTTGCACGAAGACCTGGGGTGCTCCACAAGATTTGTATTTCTTTCAGTGCTCTTTTTGACGTATATTATTACATGTATTACAAAGCATTGTTGAGCCAGTCTGTCCTGCCGAAGATACACGTAGCACTTCGGGCCTTGGTACAAATGCAGCTCTACTGCAATGTTATTTTCATCTGCAACTTGATTGTGCTGAGGATTTCCTAGGTAAAAAAAAACTGTGTTAGAGCTGAACTGTAACTAGATCTACAGCATGCCCAGGGGGCATTGAACACTTCCCTGACAGTCAGTATTTCTTATTGTGGAAATGGCTTTAGGAAATACGTGAATCTTAGAGCAGCACCCACAGATCATCAAATACTGAAAACAGTCACAAGCACAGATGATGATGCAATAATCTAGGAAGCTGCCTTTTTTTCCCTAGAACTTGGAATAGGAATAGCAAATTGTGTAAAGCAGTTTTTAGGGCAAGGAAATTATTTCTTTTACAATGGTGAAGAGTAAAGAAGATCCCTTGGCAGTTTGTCCTCAGATATCCCTCAGAAATGGTGTGAATTTTACAAGGAGGAAAGAATATCTGCAAGAAGGACATTCCTGGCCTGGAGTGTTAGCTGAATGCCTATGAAATACACTTTCAATTCTGGACCTTGGTTTTTAAAAGTACTACAGGAAATCTGGTCTAGCCCTTGAGGCACTGGAGCCCTCCTGTCAAAATCCCAGTCATATTATTTCCTGCAGATGTCAAGCACATCCATGACAATGGGAGAGGGAGAGATTGGGTGATGAGGATGATGATTTGTCACTTGGGCTGTGAGCTCAGAGAGGTAATCCTAAAAACTGAAGATGCTTAAATTGTGATGAAATGCCTGAGGAAGGAAGATTCAGGAAGCAAACAGGAACAGTGAATAGTCAAGAGCTGGGATTTGAGAAGTCTGTTGAAGAGGCTTCAGGGAACAGCAAGAAGACTGTGTTCTGAGGGCGCACTTGCCTCCAGATCCTCAAAAGCTACCTCAGTTTCCACAGTCTCTCTATTCCTCTGAAGTAAGCAACCACCCATGACACCATCTGGTAAGAAGTGTTCCAGCCCCTGCATCGTTTTTTGCCTGTAATGTAGAAACAGAATCACCCCCGTGGATTTTCTGAAGAAAAACCTAGAAATGTTCATGAAGCCCTCAAATACACCAACAGAGAGCACCACAGAAAACTAAGAAACAAAACGTTTAATTTCCACCCAGGACTTAGTCTAGCACACAGCAAAAGAGGTGCATAACATACACTCAACCACCTGAATAAAAGAGAATATTAAGCCATGATTCATTTGCCAGCACTGAATGAGTCAAAGTTGCCAGGGGAAAGGAAAAGTTAGGTCTTTTATCAGAATGTATATAATACCTAAGAGGACTGAACTGCTATTACATATTTAATCTGGCATTTCCTAGCTTTCGAAGGTAGAATTTTGCAGTCTGAATTACAATCCTTTCCTGTATTTCATTTAGTAAGCAATAAATATACAGGAGAAGATCTGAATTGGAGCTCTTGGGATTTCATGTCTGAAAGGAAGGGAGGTGGATGAGATTTCTTCTAAAGCTTTGATATTCCAAAGTCAAATGAGTGTTATAAAACCAGTAAATGTAAATGTAGAGGCAGACAGGCCTGCCCTTGGTGCTTAGGCTTTTTATTAAGCTTACATAATAGTTAGCACAAAGTAGCCCTGGCCTTTAAGCACTCCTACAATACAAATAAATAATAAACATTTGAAGAATAAATACTACTATGACATGTTACTTACTGTTAGAGTTTATTTTACGTGTGGTCTCATTCTTCAGTCTGGGTCTCTTATTACATCTGGAGCTTGCTGTTGTGCTTATTTATCCCAGGCAAGAAGGAACCTATATGAAAATACACAACAGTTGAGCATTTGCAAAATAATATTGCAAACAGAGAACTGGTCCTGGGCAGAGTCATTCACATTTGCACTTGAATCATTTGGATCACTACTTAGCTGGGTATTCCCTGCAAATGAGGGTAAGCTGCTCTGCAGAATTTACTCTTGGCCAGCAATTCTTGGCACATGAACCTTTACAAAACAGGAATGAGGTTAGTCAAGGTATCTATGTATGGCACTACTAGAAGGGTAATAAAACAGTATAGATGAGTTTGGGGTTCATTTATTTTAACACATTTTTTTTTAATGCATATGGAAGGACACTTGGGCTTGTATTTCTAACACCACATTATCCTAGACTGCTTTATGACCACCATATTCATTCTGTTGCTTAAGGGGTTTTGGCTCAGAAACTTGGTTTCAGTGTTGCTATTTATACATACAAACCTGTAAAGCATAATTCATGCTAAAACCAGTAAGACCATGCTGGTGGATAAAAGTCTGATGTATTTCATATCATGCTGCGAAATTAAAAGATAAGAAAAGATTTTGAGGTGGACAGGAATGAGGACGGAGGATGAGCTCCTCTTTTCTTTGTATTTTGAAAAAGAGAAGAATCTCACTGTTTAAGAGGTAAACCAAATCATCGAGGCAAAATATGAAGCTGTCTTGCAACATGCTGGAGCTTGTTTAAAAGTGTTGCTAAAATATAAACACTAAAGGCTTAAGTGATTCCATTGTTTGCTTGTTTTTACTGAAATGACAGAAAATGGAAAAGTTAGTGCATAAATACATAATTACATTAAGTAATTATGTATATGTACTGATGAAAACCTTGCCCTAGCAGGAAAACGGGAGATTTTCTTCTACAAGGAACCGCCCACTGAAGTGGATCAGTTTGTTTTAAGGCAGAGGACAGATTACTGTACTTTTCTTAGTCCAGTACTGTTTTGTGCTTGGGATTCATGCTCTTTTCACCATGACTGGGTAAACTGGCAGCAAAGCTCTAATGGCCTGTTGCAAAAGGTGGTGATCACTTAGGATAATCACTATCTTCACATGTAACACCCAAATGTGATACTGGACAGCAATAAAAGAGTGAGACTCTTGACCAGTAAACTATAGCTTGGGTGATGAATGCACAGCAAGGCTGTGACCCTATCTGTTCATGCTGCTGCATCATGCTTCAGATGTGTCTCCTCAGGATGGCTCTAGTAGCTGGGACACACTGGAACTCGCCTTGCCTGGAGTCATGCCAAGCCATGACTGTGGGAGCTCCAGGCTGGGTGTTAACACAGATGGTGGGAGAGAGGCACAATGCCTCCTTGACACTTCACTTTAAATGCTATAGAGGACTGAAAAAATACTTAATACCTAAGGCACTATTTCATTCAGTGTAGGATGCAAAAGTTCTGTTTATGGCAGATTTCTATTGTCACTCTCCCCTTTCACATATTATCCAAAACTCCAATTCTCCTTCAGAAAACGAACCTTTCCATGTTTTGTCCCAGTCCAGGGATGAACTGTGCATGGTATGTGGAAATTCTTGGAAAATTCCCTTCAGCTATTTTTGATGTATAGGGGTATAAAAAAGAGCCCCCCACTCCTCCCAGCCACATATGCACTTTTTTCAGTTTAAGGAATTCTGTTTTAATTTCGTTCCCCTCCCCTCAACTGCTGAGTGTTTGGCATTGAAAAAAAACAACAAAACAACAAAAAAAAACACAACATCAAAACCACAGTTTCTTACCAAGCCCCCCAAGGAATTTTCATAGCAAACCCAGGCTAAGATATCAGGAAGTGCAATGGAACGAACTTTCTATAAGTTGGCTTTAATAAAAACTGAAGATTTACACATGATGGGGGAAAAAAAAAAAAAGACAGAGAGAGTGAACAGAACGCAGTTCTTAAACTTCCTATCACAAAACTTGTGGAAATTATTTTCTGCTTAAGAGACGTATTTTTTAATTGTACTCTGCCTGCTTAGTTTCAGTTTGCTGTAACTGATGAAAGGAAATATCCCAGAAATTGTTTTTTCTTGACTAGAATCTAACTGAGAAAGAAGGGGAACCTTTTTTCCCCTTGATTTTTTTTTAATTTTTGTTTACCAGTAATATTTGTCTTTAGTCTTCAACAGTTTGAGAGTGAGGGGGAGAAGTTAGTTTGATGGCATCTTAAAGTAAGGCACACCTGTGAAATCAGATCACTAGCCCAAATCAGCTCCTTGATCTCACATACATTAACATAAAACTGGAGCTCCTCTAGATTCACACCAGCGTTTCTGAGATCAGCATCTGGCCTAAAAGATTTAAGCACAACATTTCTGGAGCTTGATGTTGATGCTGGCTACAGTTTAATTTAATTTAATGTAAAAAGATACTGTTTCAACAGCTGGAGAATCAGCTCCAGACAAAGCATGCACAGTGTTATAATCACCCTCCATTATATAGTGGAAATCAGTTGTAATGCTGTCCTGGAGGTGAAAATCCACTTTTCATAGAGTTTTGGCTCCAAGACCTAGCCTTCCACTTTCTCTATTTCAAAATCAAGCAGAGCCAACAAAAGTGCCAACATCCTTCAGTGTCACCAAAAGGGCAATTAAGGGAAAGGCTGATCCTAAGGCCACTGCAGAGGAATCTGGGATGGAGAGAGCCAAACAAGGCCCAAGGATGGCTGGAAAAAGCTTGCCCTGTGGGCATTACTGGGAAAAACAGGCCCCCAAGTATTGACTAATTCCACCACAGGGATCTGATACGCTGAAGTGGCTTTATCACAGTTGAAAAATTAATTGCTGCCTAATAAGCAAGAACAGGGTCAATAGCCATTCATCTTCATTTCCTTTCTATAGCAGTCACACTCATTAGTTAGCTCCTAAATCTTCTGCCCCCTTCAGATTTGTTTACAGCAGCAAAGAGCAAGTAAAATGTTAAGAGCAAGCATACTAAAACATGCCTGCCAAAAACACTCTTGTGCTAATAACACACACATTTTTAGTCATGTGTTTGTTTTGCCAGGTCCTAACTCTTTGGGTTTTTGTCCAAAAAGACAGTGGAAATGCTGAAGATGTGTCAGATGTCCCCATATGCTGATAGACCTGGATTTTGTAATGTGGTTATCAAAGCTGAAACCTCATGGAGGATACTGTTTTGTTTTTTTTTATGTATCCATTTATTTTCAATGCCACTGTTTAAAACAAAAGAGGAACAAAAAATTCTTTCATTACACTAGATATGTCTGAACATGTTGTGTTTCTGTGCCTGGATGCTCCTCTCTTCCACAAATAGATTTCTTGAAGGTAATTTTGTGGAGTTTTCTTAAATGGCCAGGACAGCTGGAAAAAATAGCAATAACCCTAAATGACCTCCCTTGATTTTCAGTCACAGATACCATTGCTATCTGAAATACACAGTACCCATAATCTGTTTTCTGCACAGAGTTCAGATGTGGTCTAAAACTAGTGCTAGAAAAGAGGTAGAAGTGCTGATGCAGTTTAAATCCTGTCATTAGGACTGTTCTGTGCCTTTAGATGGACAGCAAAGAGCTTCTTTGTGATCCTCTGGGCTGCCTGTTCCTGCCATCAAGGTGTGTGGCTGCCTGGTGAGACATTTCGAACCACAGCTGGAGGAGCATTACTGGGTAGCACCTAAACAAATAAAAGCCAACAGCATTGCCTGAGTCAGCCATGGAGTTATTGGGAGTGTGGAAGATGAGGGGGCAAAGCCAGAGCAGAACCAAAGGATGGTGCTGGCAAAGAAGCAATGCAAGGAGGATAAAGGGCAGGAACTGGAACTGGCAGGAGAGAACCTGTTTGCTGGGAAGCAAAAAGAAGGACAAGAGAACACAGCGGCAGGAAAGTTGGGCAGCAAGATCTGTCAGCAACTGCTTTTTATCTTGATTTGCTGCAAGGTTCAAGCCAACATCTCTGCTAGTGATTCCTTCACCTGGCCCTACCCACTTCTGCTAATGTGCAGTGGTTGAAAACACCTTCATTCTTGACTTTTGGATGCTCATGCTATTAAAAACATGCACCATATTTTCAGCACAATTTTGTCTGGGTTTGGATTCCAGAGCTGAAATCTCCCTCTGCTGTTAGAAATGTGAAGTCATCTACTCTTAGAAAAAATAATTTTCTTACTTAAGTAAGACTGAGTAAGCAATCCATTAACTTTTTCTTCAATCTCTCACTATAAGGGAAATTTTCTAGCTTGAATCATTTTGAAAAACATGCACTCCAGAAGAACTCAAATTTGCTAAACCAGAAAATAATAAAACCAGTTGTGTCCTAAAATATCCTGAGTTTGGCCTAAAAGCCCAATACACAGAAGACCCCTAAGCACTGAGCTTGTAGAAGGTTACTGGAGTACAGATTTACTTCTGTCACTCTCTTTGTACATGAGAAATCAGCTCTCGGTGGGATTAAAGCTCTTATCTGAAAAAGATATTTTGAAATCTTCATCATCTCTGGGTTTTCTTTTGCTCTTTCCAATCAAAGATATGATTCTTATACAATCGAATGTCAGGAGTGCTTTAGTCTCAATTAAGAAACCTAAGCCTGCTGAAACTTTCAAACTTAGATGGAAAGAAAGAATCAGCTAAATATTCTTGGATGAAAATACTGGATGCTAGGCTAGTCCAAAGAAAAACCTGGTTATTAGCAGACTGAATTTTCTGTCTTGAGGAAGTGAATAAGTCTCAATTTTGGTGATTGCAGTATGCTCTTTGTACACGGAATACGAACTCTCTTTTCATATTACTAATTTGTCTTAGTGCTGCAACACTTTTAGTATTGGCAATGCTTTTGTATACCTTGTCTTTGAGCACTTTGCTGATTTTTACTACAGAAAACTTAAACTTGAGGATGCTTCCACAGAAGACTGCAGTGATCTTCAGACAAGACTTCCCTTTATTCCTTACTTGTCTTCAGTCATGACTATTGGAGTTAGGTAACCATTTCATATCCATATTTTAGAAGTTAACAGAGCACTGTCACATGTGGGTTACTCCTCAGTTACCCCAGTGAGAAACTTTGCAAAAACTACCCGTACATAGCAGTCGAATTACTTAATCCACAACTGGAATTAATACAGATGGTGCAATTACTAAAGTGTTATTCAAATAGACAAGAAAAAGAGTAATCAACTATTGAATAGGCTTCTGACGTTGGCAAACAGACTGCTGAGCTGGAAACTGGCTGAACTATGAGGCTTAAGAGGTAATGATCATTGGCATGGTGGCTGGTTGGCAGTTGGGAATAAGCAGCATCCTCCTGAGGCCAACACTGAAAGCCACATGGGCACCACAGTGAACACCATGTTGAATATGGACCAACTGTGTAAAGCAACTCTCATATTGGTCTACCTGGGAAAGATTACAGCAAACAGATGGAGGCAAAATATTATTTTTCTCCCTACTCAGCACTGGTCAGGTTGCATTTGGTATGCTGTCCAGTCTGGGGACTCCCAGTTCAAAAGGGATACTGCAAAACTGAAGAGAAATCAGCAGAAGGCTGACCAAAATGGTCAAGGCCCAAGACTGCAAGTTATACAGGGACAGATCAGGGAAACTGGCTTGTTTATCCTGGAAGACTTAAAGACAATCTAACAGTTGCACACTACTATTTGAAGGAGAGTTATAAAGATCAGAGTCAAACTCTTCTTTATAGTGGCAGATGGTATAAGAGGTACAAACTACACCTTGGAAGGCTCAGGCTGGACCTTAGAGGTATTTTTAGAATCATAGGATCATCTAGGTTGGAAGAGTCCTTTAAGATCAAGTCCAACCATAAACCTAACACTGCCAAGTCTGCCATGTCCCTAAGCACCACACCTACATGCCTTTTAAATACCTCCAGGGATGGTGACTCCATCACTTTCCTGGGCAGCCTGTTCCAATGTTTTACAACCCTTCTGGTGAAGAAATTTTTCCTAAAAAGTAGGTCTGGTCTGCATGTCGGGTTTTCTGTTCCCCTCAGGAGAGTCCCCTATGACAATGACCCATCTTTTTTTCTTTCTGGAAGCAGTTTTGGTGCAGGGTGTAGATATAATAGCTATTATGCAAGGGCACCTGGGAAGGTAGGGTAGTCACAGGGGAGATGGGCCTGTGCACTGGGCAGGAACTTAGGAAAAGCTTCACCAGGAGGAGAGCAGTGCATGACTGGAAAAGGCTGCCCAGGGAGACTGAGATTTCTCTACCCTTGACACTTTTTAAGGCTCAGTAGAAAAATCTGTAGCTGATGTGCATTAACTTCAGCAATAGTTCTGCTACAAGTAGGAGGTTGGACTGGAGACCTTCAGAAGTTCTAGCCAGCACTTCCATGATTCCGTAATTCACTGGATAAACTTCAAGAGCTACCTATAAGAAGCAGTGCTGATGACAACATATGACACCTAGGTATTATTTTCTCAGACAACTCATACTTAGGCAATTAAATATAACTTTGCAATGAATCATAGAATACCAGGTCAGAAGGGATCTCAAAGATCATCTGGTCCAACCTTCCTTGGCAAAAGCACAGTCTAGCACCCTGTCCAGCTGAACCTTAAAAGTATCCAACACTGGGGAATCCACTTCCCTGAGAAGATTATTCCAATGCTGATTATTCTCATTGTGAAAAATTTTCCTCTTGTGATCAACCAGCATCTCCCCAGGAGTAATTTGTACCCATTAGCCCTCATCTTTTCCATATGACTTCCTGTAAAAAAGGAGTTTCCATCCTTGTAGCCACCCTTTAAGCACTGGAACATGCAGATAAACTCTCCCCTAAGCCTTCTTTTCTCAAGGCCAAACAAACCCAGTTCTCTCAGCCTTTCCTCATATATCAGCTTTCCCAGCTCTTTGATCATCTTTGTGGCTTTTCTCTGGACCCTCTCCATCTTGTCCACACCTTTTTTGTATAGCAGGGGCCAAAATTGAACACAGTATTCCAGGTGTGGCGTGACCAGCACTGAGTGGGATAATGGCTCCTTCACCTTGCTGGTGATGCCCTTGTTGATCTAACCCAGCATTCTGTTACCTTTCTTTGCAACACTGTTGGCTCACATTGAGCTGCCTGTCCACCAGGACTCCCAGGTCCCTTTCCACAGAGCTGATCTGTAGCTGGGTAGATCCCAGCCTGCACTACACTCTTGGGTTTGTGTTTTCCCAGGTGCAAGTCCTTACACTTGTCCTTGTTTAATTTCATGAGGTTCTTGTTATCCCACTCTTACAGACTACCCAGGTCTTCCTGCAGGGTGGCTCTACCTTCCAAAGTGTCCACTTCCCCACTCAGTTTGTTATCATCAGCAAACTTGCTCAGGGTACACTGGATCCCATCTTCCAGATAATTTATGAAGATACGAGGCAGCATTGGGCCAAAGATCAAGCCCTGGGGGTACCCCACTAGTGCTAGGTTGCCAGTTTGAGAAGGAGCTATTCACCACCACCCTCTGGGTGCAGCTGGTCAGCCAGTCCCTAAGCACTACACTGATCACTTGTCTAGACTATGACATATTAGTTTCTCTAGAGGGAGACTGTGGAAAACTGCATCAAAAGCCTTGGAGAAATCCAGGTAGGTAATATTCACATCAACTGAGCAAGTAACTTTAACATCGAAGGTGATCAGGTTTGTCAAGCATGATTTGTCCCTGGTGAATCCCTGCTGGCTTTTCCCAATCATATGCTTGATTTTACTTGTGATAGCTCCCAGGATGATTAATTTTGTAACTTTCCCGAGAACTGAAGTAATGAGTGTAAGAAGTATGGTAATGCTTAAATGCATTAAGCACATTTTTTCAGACTTCTGAGTCTTCAGCTTTGAGGAAGAGCATCAAGTTCATAAGTAGATGAAGCACAGAGACTGTAACCAGAAGATGAAAGGACCTTTGTTCTCTAGTACAGCCTCAAGTGCTACACTTTCAGTGTTTCTCAATGCTGCTGAGAAACAGTCCAATTTCTCAACAACAGTTTTATTACTACATGGAGTAAAATATCTCTAAATCGTGGTGAACATTGCCCTTATAACCCTCAGCTGTAAGAAACAGTTAAGTTCATTACAGGACCACACAGCCAAAACTACTGTAGCCTTGCTTCCAAATATTAGCAGATGTCACTGTCCAAAACCAGG